>NC_133167.1:29492500-30742500 GCF_040802235.1 Manis javanica | reverse complement strand
TCTCTTTGTATTGTCTGATTGCCGTGGCTAGGACCTCCAGTACTATGTAGAATAAAAGTGGGGAGAGTGGGGATCCTTGTCTTCCCAATCTTAAAGGAAAAACTTTCAGCTGTTCGCTGTTAAGTATGATGTTGGCTGTGGGTTTGTCATATATGACCTTTATTATGTTGAAGTATGTTTTCTCTATACCCATTGTGTTGAGAGCTTTTATGGTAAATGTTGAGTTTGTCAAATGCCTTTTCAGCATCTATTGAGATGATCATATGTTTTTTATCCTTTTTGTTAATGTGGTGTATAATATTGATTGATTTATGAATATTTTACCATCCTTGCATCCCTGGAATAAACCCCACTTGGTCATGATGGATGATCCTTTTGATGCATTTTTTAATTCAGTTTGCTAATGCTTTGTTGAGGATATTTGCATCTGTGTTCATCAGGAATACTGATCAGTAGTTTTCGTGATTTATATATCTCTGGTTTTGGTATTTGAGTCTGCTGGCCTCATAGAATGAATTTGGGAGTATTCCCTCCACTTTTACTTTTTGGAACACTTTAAGAAGGATGGGTATCTCTTCTTTAAATGTTTGGTAGAATTAATCTGTGAAGCCATCTGGACCTGGTATATTGGTTTTTGGGAAATTTTGTTTACCAGTTCAATTTCATTGATGGTAATTGGTCTGTTCAGATTTTCTATTTCTTCCTGGGTCAGTCTTGGAAGGTTGTATTTTTCTAGGAATTTGTCCATTTTTTCTAGGTTGTCCAATTTATTGGCATTTAAGTTTTTATCGTATTTTCTAATAATCTTTGTATTTCTGTGGTATTCATTGTGACCATTCCTTCTTTGTTTCTGATTTTGTTCATTTGTGTTCTCTCTGTTTTTTTCTTGTTAAGTCTGGCTAGGGGTTTATCTATTTTATTTATTTTCTCAAAGAACCAACTCTTAGTTTCATCAATTTTTTCTATTGTTTTAATGTCTCTGTATTATTTATTTCTGCTCCAATCTTTATTATGTTCTTCCTTCCACTAATTTTGTGTTCATTGTTCTTCTTTTTTCTAGTTTCTTTAACTGTGAGTATAGGCTTTATTTGGGATTGTTCTTGTTTGTAGAGGTAGGCTTGTATTGCTGTGCACTTCCCTCTTAGAATGACCTTTGTGGCATCCCACAAATATGGGACTGTTGTATTTTTGTTTTCATTTGTCTCCATGTATTGCATTATTTCCATTTAAATCTGGTCATTGATCCATTGATTATTTAGAAGTATATTGTTTAACCTCCATGTGTTGGTAGGCTTTTTGTTTGTGTGATTATTTCTAGTTTCAACCACTGTGATGTGAAATGATACTTGATACAGTTTCAATCTTTTTTAATTTATTGAGGCTCTTCTTGTGGCATATTGTGTGATCTATTCTGGAGCTTCTATGTACACTTGAGAAAAAGACATATCCTGCTGATTTTGGGTGGTGTGCTCTGTAGATGTCTGTTAAGTCCATCTGATCTAATGTATTGTTCAGTGCTGCTGTTTCGTTATTTATTTTCTGTCTGGTTGATCTACCTATTGATTTGTGTGGTGTGTTAATGTGTTGTAATCTATTTCCCTCTTTAATTCCGTTAATATTTGTTTTTACATATTTAGGTGCTCCTGTGTTGGGGACATATATATTTATAATGGTTATGTCCTCCTGTTGGACTGACCCTTTCATCACTGAGCTTGAGTTCTGCCCTTGGACATATGCATGTTTTTTCTTAATTCCCTGGTATATACAGGAGCTTTTAAAGCTCTTATTCCCACATTTATCTCTTCTCCCAGCCTTTTCCTTCCTGGGCATTGTAGTCTGTTTATTCTTGTCCTTGGTGGTGGTTTTTGCCCCAGCCTTTGCAGCCATTACCTATGACTTTAAACATTTTCTGGACAAAACATCCAGGAACCCATCCCTACTCTGGTAATGCTCAGAGTTGGGCAAAGCAACAGTCCTTGATGGAGCTTCCAGACAGGTTGAGATTCACAACCACAGTTCTTTGAGAATAATATCTGTATTGTTTCTTAGGAATCTGTACCAGGATTATAGGCTGCTCTTCTCATAGGTGTTGCCTATCTGGGGTGTGAGGATGGTAGGCAGGTTGCTGAAATGTGACAGTGCTTTCTTAACTACAAGGTACAAGCTTCTTTACTAAGCCTGGTTGTTGTAAATTTTTGACTGTATTTCAGGGTTTCAGAAGTTGACTGACAAGTTTCCACCAGCTCATTTCTAGCTTTTGGGGAGGGCTAGGGTCGTTGGGATCCCGCATCCCTCCATTTTCAGTGACCATTTTGGTGACTAGTGGTGATATTACTGTCAAACTCAAAGGTGTTGTCTGTAGTGCTGTTGGTTGGTAGCTACCATGCTACTGAACCTGGGGGAGAAGGAGATGAACATAACCTTAACTAAAACCAAAGTTCAGTTGTTTTTGTTGGATAGACACTTCCCAGTGGTTACTGGTTTTGGTTAATTGCCAAAGTGCTGACATGGTTGATTTTAGTTGTTTAATTGCTTTGCACATATTATCAGTGGTTTAGAGAGAGAATGAGATTGCCAAGGTCCTCACTCCACCATTCTGGAAGTTATTCTCTCTTCCAGAACATTTTGAAAGAGAATCATAACAGGCAATAGTATAAAGATACAATAAAATATCAAAGTTATGATAGTGACATATTTAAAGACCAGTGAAATAGACAGTGTCCAGAAATAGTCCTGAATTCATACAAGAAATCCAGGTATGATGGGTGGCATTTCAGAATGGTGGAAAAAAGACATACTTAATGGTGAGACAACAATGTAACCATTTGCGAAAATCAAATGAACAAAGAAACAAATCAATGGAATGCACTTCTTATACCAAAATAAATCCTACTTTAAGCATAAGGATCAAGGTAAAGGATCTGCACTGACATGTGGTACTTAGAATAAATTTGAACAAATGGTTTACTGATGAGAATGTAGCTTTGTCACATATGATTGGGCCTGGTAGCTTAAAAAGGCCTGTGTAGGATTAGACATTTGGAACAGACCAAATGATGAAGAAATAAGGTCTGGCAGTTCAGCATCTAAGTGGGTAAACCTCACTTGGACTTCCTATTTCTGTGCATAGAGTTGAGATGGTTGCAAGTTATACACTTTTTCTAGAATTGTTTGAGGCAAAAACTCCATGCTTATTAAGAAAAATGTTTTGTGAAGCAAATAAACTTCAGGTGTTTAGAAAAAGGAAATCCTTTGGATTTATCTTATATCAATTGGTATGTTTTATTTTTTTCTACAAGAAATCTTTTTTTTCTGTAAGAAAGCAATGTTTACCTTTCACATTTGAAACTTCTGTCATTTCTTACAAGTTAAAGTTATATTGGCTCTTCTATTTTTACCTAGAAGTAACCTCACTTCAATGATTTGTTTCCAAAATCTTTTTTTACTTTGTAGTATAAAAGAAACTATGTGATTTCAATAATAACTATAGAATTCTAACTTTTTAAAGTTTATAGAATTATTTTGTTAATAACATGAAAGAAAAACTTTATACAGTTTTATTCTATTTTAATAATTATTTTCCTGTTTATTTCATATTTCACCCAAATCTCAAAGAGTTCTTTTAAAGTATATTAACTGATTTAATTCACTAATCTTAATATTATGGAATCATTAAGGCTTCCCTTCTGTTTCTCCAAAAAAAAAGTATTATATTCAGTGACTTCAGTAGAGGTGGTAAGGACTTGATAATATGGGTGAATGCTGAACCACTGTGTTGTATATGTGAAACCATCATAAGATTGTATATCAGTGATACTTTAATTAAAAAAAAGGTGATTGAAGCATGATTTAGGGTAAGAATTAGAATAGAAGAGTGGTCAAACAATACTGAAATAAGATGGTAATTGTACATTATACTCTGAAACAGATTTTACAAATGATCATTTCTTATATTCTTCTTGTAACTATAATATCTTATTTACAAAAAATTCCAGAGTTATATTTTTTTCTTACCTTAACCTTATATATTCTGATTTTTATTTCTTTTGTCATTCTCAAATAAATTTGGATGTAAAACAACAACAAAAAAGAATGCTATATTCCATATACTCCACTTTAAGTAGGTTTAAACCTATGTAGTGCTAATCTTTTCATTTTGAATGTTTTGTTTTCATAAAACTTAATTTTAATCCTTTAAACTGTGACAAACTTTGATGGGAATTGATGTGGAAAAGGAGCTTAAATTTGAGTTCCTAACATGAAAAGGGCTTTAACATATTCCTTACAAAATCCTTCCCATTTTATGTAACATGGATGTAATATCCCTGTCACAGTAACCATTCAAGATAGGAGATGTCATCCCCCTTTAACTGTTGAGAGACCTGAACCTTGGAAAAGTTAAGCAAATTGCTCAAAGTTACATTACTTCTAAGGGATAGAGTCAGAAGTAAAGCCAAGTTTTTTCTGACTCCAAAGCTTTTGATCTTTTTACCTCACACTGTTTTTATTCTACAAGGGATTTAATAAATATGTGTTGAATGAAGAAATTACAAAAGAGACTTAGAGAGGTTTCTGTCACTGAAGCATGTCTAGGATGTTTACATATTCGTATATTTATTGTTTACTATTATCACAGGCACTCTGGGGTAGTAAATTTTTGCAATTTTTAATTAGATTCTGAGATTTTAGTCTCTTATTAATTTCCAATAGCTTTAAGGTTTTTCCAATCTTTGAACTTTTAATTTATATTTTGCTTTTATTGTTGTGGTTGTTCTGTTTTGTTTCTCAAATCAGCCCTTTGGCAGAATCTGAACCTCAGTCAGTGAGGATATAATTAAAGGTGGAGCCAGTGTTGGCCTGACCATTCAAGTGAACACTTTGAATATAGACTTGAACTGTCTTTCTATGAAATGAATCTAGTTGCTGATTTTTTTCTCTGATTTAACAAGAGGAAATAGTAAATCATTGTGGTTTTCTGTTCTCTTGCAGCTTTCAGAAGAATTATTGGATAAATGGCTCTCCTATCCAGAGTCCCAGCATGTACCTCTTTGCCAGCATATGCTTGGTTTTGCTATGAAGTCTGTTACACAGATGATAATGGGTAGTACATTTGAAGATGACCAGGAAGTCATTCATTTCCAGAAGAATCATGGCACAGTAAGACTAGGGATAAATTTAAAATTATTCTTTCATCAAATTGGATAGTTGAATAATGTAGACTTTGCCTCTTAAGAAGAAAGTTTAAATTCTGTAATATAGTACTTCCTTATTTTGGACTAAAAACAGCAATGCAAGCAAAGATAATTCTTTTAAAAAAAATTGAAGAATTACTCTTTTTAAGCAATTACATTTTGAAATTTAAAAAGCAGATGACTAAAGAAATTATCTTTGAAGCAAGTATAAAATAATACTAGAATTCTAGAATAAAGAGAAAATCTGTGTTTAATAGATAAGACTATGTCCCATATAGAAACAAGTTAAAGCCAATGGAGCATTAAAATACTATCAAAATAAATGTGATTTGAAGAAAGGCTAATTCCTTAGCCTTTTCTAGATTCACTTGGAATTTGTTTATTATTCTCTATTTTTATAAATCTTAGCAATTTATTTAACTGAAATCATGCTTAGGTCATTTATCTCATTTTGGGTCTCTGAGAAATTACTCATTCAAATTTATAAAAAGAGGTTAAATAATCAAGATAATGTGTTTGAGATAAAAGGCACTAGAAACTGTGGCTTAACACCCTATCACTGGTTAATGTTATGCTTTTTCCCATTAAAAATGGTTTTATTACTTGTGTTTAATGATTAAAAAATGTTTCTTATAAAACATTCACAAGTTTGGGAGCATAAAAATAAAAGTAGAAAAACCACTCTGAATTCTACCTCCTACAGTAGTAAATTGTATATGTGGGTGAAATAAATTGGTTAAGTAATCCCTCAGATGTCTTCATATTTTAATGAAAAATCAATTTTTACTTCAGTTGATGCCTAATTTTTTTCATGTTGATGAGACAGCATTTTTAATAAGAGACCTCCACTATTTCCATATTTTCTTCTAAGGTACTGAAACCTGTTCTGTATGTTTTTATGGTGTCATTTTCTTTCTCTTATTTTTTCTTAAGACTTCAGAGTAGAAATAATTTCGAATTGACGGAAAAGTTGCAATTTGTACAAGGAACTCTAATAGATCTGTCTACCCAGGTGCACCAGTGTTTACATTTTGCCCCATTTGCTTTTGTCATTCATCATCTATTTAACCATCCTTCCCCCCTAACCTGAACCATTTGAGAGTAAAGTGGACATTTTGCTTTTCTTCTCCCAAATACTTTAGTCTATGTTTCTTAAAAACAAGGATATTCTGTTATATGGTAACAACAGTTTTCAAACTTGGGAAATTAACACTCATACAATACTATTATCTAGAGCCCATATTCAAATATCCTTACTTTTAGTGGTCAAGCCTCTTTACTTTAGACCAGATCCTCAGCTTTTGTTTCTTAACCTTAATATTTTTTAAAAGTGGTAGGCCAATGACTTTATAAAATTCCTTTGTAAAATTATGATTTTCAGATCATAAACATGACTTAAAATCCTTCCTCAAATGATCTTTCAGTGTCTGAAACAACTGAAGGGGTTGCTGTGGTCCAGTCATGCCCCCAAGAATAATAACTCATTTGTGAATGCAAAACAGTGACAGCTACATCATGACTGCTGCTAAGCTTACAACAGTTGGGAAATGTCTTTGGTTGTAAGATGCATACTGATTTCACAGGGGTCAACCTCACTTTCAGTTACATACTGTGTTTCTGGACTGTTCCTCCAAAACATTGTCCCAATTATTTCCCACCAACATTAGAATGCTCTTCCCTTGTGTTTTTGCCACTTATAATAATTGGTCCTTCAAATACTTGCCTATCTAATAAGTAAAAAATGGTATTTCATGATTACAATTTATAATTCTTTTATTGTTTGTGAGGTTAAACATGGTTGAATATTTTTGTTGAACATTCGTGTTTCTTTTGTGGGATGCTTTCTCACGTCCTTTGCCCATATTTCAATGGATGTATTTCTTTTTCTTATTCATATGTAAGAGTTCTTTATTTTTATCTCAGTTTTGATTTGCTTTTACTTTTATTTATAGAATTTTTTTAAAAGACTTAATTTTTTAAAAGTAGTTTTAGGGTTACAATAGAATAGGAAGATACAGAGATTTTCCAAATATACCCTGCTTCAACATACGCATAAACCTCCCCCATTATCATTACTAACCAGAAATGTACATTTTTTTCCAAGGATAAATTTACATTGACACATCATAATCACCTAGTCCATAGTTTACCTAAAGTTTTACACTTGGTGTTTTATATTTTGGTAGGTTTGGACAAATGTATAAATCTCAGACAGAGTATTTTCACTGCCCTAAAAATCCTCTGTGCCCTGCCTATTCATCTCTCCCTCCCTTCTCACTCCCACTCTGGGCAACCACTGATCTTTTTATTATTTCCATAGTTTTGCCTTTTCCAGAATATCATATAATTGGAATCATATAGTATGTAACCTCAGATAAACTTCTTTCACTTAGTAATATGCATTTAAACTTCCTCCAAGTCTTATTATGGCTTGGTAGCTCATTTCTTTTAGCACTGACTAGTATTCCTTGTCTGGATGTACTAGTTTATCCATTCACCTACTAAAGGGCATCTTGGTTCCTTCCAGCATTTGGTAATTATAAATAAAGCTGTTGTAAATATCTGTGGGCAATTTTTGTGTAAACACATTTCCAGCTTCTTTTTGAGCTTTTGTCACTTTATTGTTAACCAGTGAATGTTACCAAAATTATAATTTAATTGTACTACACAAAATTATGCTAATGGTAAAACCTGTTGGAGATTACCATATACTCAATAATATATTTTGAAATTGCTTTATGAGCATGTGCTCTCAACTGCTAATAATTAAAGTTATAAGTTATGATTGGTTTAATCACTATGAAAACCCATATTGCAAATAGTTGTTCCTGTTTAGAAAAATTCACACAGCTTTAAAAATGGATTAAATCCATTTTAATCCCAATCTTCTATGGATTGTAAACAGCAAATATAACTGGTAATTTTTCAACACTGATATCAAACTGATGTAGCAATGGTAGTGCACATACAATTCAAAATGAAGAAAATGAATAAAACTCCCAATGGAAGTCCAAATTTCCACCTATTATGGCAACTGCTTCAATGCTTTGGAGAAGTGAATACTTCTCCAAGATAGTGGGGGTTCACCATCTATCCCTCTCACGTGCTGCCAATAGAAACATTCTCTTCCATAGTATTTTGAAGCATGTGCACAACCACCATACAACAGCCACTTCAAGGTTAACCAGTTACCTTTGTCCCACAAAGTCCAAAAAGTATATTAAATGCAACCTGTCCTCTTCATATGTCTGCCCAGATTAATCCTTTTAAAGTCAGCAAAATAAAAGCACAAGAGATACTTTCAGACACAACTTGAATCTACTGTGCATGAAAAATATTTAACAAACTGGCAATTTTAATAGGTAAATGTAAATTTGAGTGCATAATACCAAATGGAAAGTAGCTGAATCACTCAGAGAAAAAAAGACTTTATCTCCAAATCTAGATGCTTTCCAATAAAGAAAATATAAACAAATTTCCAGCTCCTTGGGGTAAATGTTACAGAATGCAATTGCTGGATTATTTGGTAAAAGTATGTTTAGTTTTGTAAGAAACTGTTTTTGAGTATTCTATAGATAGAGTCTAGCTCAGGAATTTTTTTCTAAGCTGTAATCATTGTACCAATAAGCCTATCAAGGGCAGTCTCCATTTCTGTTTCAGTGGTTTTGATCTCTAACATTTCATTTTGGTTTTTCCTTAGGATTTCCATCTCTCTGCTTACATTGCCTGTCTGTTCTTGCATGCTGTCTGCTTTATTCTTTACCTAAGGATCCTTTAGAGCCCTTTGCATATTAATCATAGGTGTTCTAAATTCCTGGTCTGATCATTCCAGCATCCCTGCAATATCTGGTTCTGATCCTTGCTCTGTTTCTTGAAATTATGTTTTTTCCCTTTTGGTATATCTTGTAATTTGTTTTCTTGATAGCTGGACATGATGTACTAGGTAAAATAAACTGGTATAAATAGGCCTTTGGGAAGGTAATGGTGAGATGTGGGGAAAGGGAATCATTCCATAGTCTTACGATTAGGTCTCAGTCTTAGGGAGCCTGTACCTCTAGACTGTGAACTTTAAAAGTGTTACTCATTTTTTTCCTACCCCCTAAATTAGGACAGGATTGCTTGAATGGACTGCAGTTTGGTATTTCCCTTCTCCCACGTGGAAGGATAGACCTGACTGCAGTTGGAGTATTTCCCTCCGTAGGTCAGTTAGGATCTGATAATACTCTAGTAGGTTAGGCTCTGACTAACAAGTCTCCTCTGAGGACAGGCCTTGTTAAGACAGGGTGCCCTAGCTTATTTCAGATTGGTTCCTTTTCCCTTCCCACAGCTGGAAGCCCAAGGGGATTTTTCTCTGATATTTACTGTGGGAAACTGGTTGAGCTCCTGGAGGTAAATCTCACAATTTTAGGGGGACCTCATATGACCGGATCCCCTGGAGTATTAAACTCAGGGTTGTGTATACTGAACCTCCAGCAGTTTGTCAATTACATTTCAGGTTTTCCCACCCTAGCACTGGTTCCTCAGGTGGTTTCCACTTGTGGGTCTATTTCAGTAAGACGTGACCCCTTGTTGTCTGCTGTCTCTCCAGTCTTGGGGGCCTCAGTTTGCCCTGGGTCCCTCTGTCCTAGGAATCCAAGAAGAGCTGTTGATTTTTTAGTCTATTCAGCTTTTTGTTATTGGGATGGAGTAGCTAAATAAATTCTACTTTTTCATTATAAATTTTTGTCCTGGGCTCTGTGTTATGCTTAGAAACTCCTTTCTCACTTTAAGAATAGTCCTAATATTAACATTTACTATACATTTTTACTTTTAATAGTTTGATTTTTTATATTTAAATAATCTGAAAGGTAAATCTTTGTAAAGTAAGAGTTGTAAACTCTTTATTAATAATTTATCAAAATATCTACCATTGTGTTCTTCCCCAAGTTCTTTTAGAACTCTTGAATTATAAACAAGTTAAAGTGTTTTCAGGGGTAGATTACCCAATTTTGAAATAACTGCAAGCCTATTCTGTTGTTAACTATCTCCAGACCTTAGATTAAGTTTTAACTTCTTTCTGGATCTTAGCAAATGCTTATCAGTATCTCTGGTGAGTAAAAATTTGGAATTCCCTATGAATTTTATTTATCACTGATGGCCTTTTCTTTCCTGTTCCTACTTGTTTTAGAAAAGGAAGTTTTGATTTCCCAATTATAACTACTCTGAAAGTACCTTGACTGAAATTATTAAAATACATTTGTGCCCTATCCACACTATGATGTAAATGATTATTCAGCCCACTTAAAAAGGAGAGCTTAATCAGATCTGTGGTGAGACAGGAGTCCCTCAATTATTAGCTTACATTGCTTGGTATTATTTAGAAAATCTGCTTATTAGAAATAGGTATGTTTTCCTATTTTCAGGTTTGGTCTGAGATTGGAAAAGGCTTTCTAGATGGATCACTTGATAAAAGTACAACTAGGAAAAAACAATATGAAAATGGTAAGTTTTGCTACTCTTGATTTTTAGTTAGGACAAAAGGACCTATGCCCCAACTTTAATAGTGTTATCTCTGAATCTTGACACTAGGTCATGTATATTTTCTCTTTATGTTTTTTTCTTACATTTCCTATTATGAAAGTTTTTCTTAAACAACAGAGAGGGAAAAGCAATGAATTAGTAAATGAAACTCTAGCACTCACTGCAGCATGCGGGTGCTGTGGAGTTGGCATAGCCTATAGGATTAATGGAAAATGTATGGTTACAATCCTGGGAAAGCAATTTGACAGTACATATTAAGAGTCATAAATAATGGACCAAATTATCTAAAAGAAGAAAATATTCGTGAATATTTTTTCTAGTGCTATTTCTGCAAGTAGAAAACCAGAAACAATCTAAATGCCCAACAATACAGGATTTACTAAGGAAATACCATCAACATGATTAAATACCATGTAGATATTTGTAAAAACTGTAGCAATATGAAAATTCTTGCCATTGTAACATTAAGTAAAAATATTGTCAAAATTATTTTGCATTGGTTACAACTTTATATAATTATACAGAAAAATACGATTTTAGTTCAAGATGGCTCCCCAAAATTATTCTCCCTTTTTTGTTGTTGTTCTATATTTGTCTGTAATTTAATGATTGTAATGTTTTAATACCTTTATTCTGAGCTGCTTCAGTTCCTTTTTTGGAAGTCCAGGGCAAATTAAAATACATAGGCTGAATTGGAATAATGGATTGTTTTCCATATATAATGATATTGGTTCTCAGGATTCTCTTCTTTTATTCTTTCAGCAAGTATTTAAGGACTATATATGATAGGAGGTTAAAATGTATATGTATATGTATGTATAGGAAACAAAAATTCCTGTCCTTGTGGGAATTACCATTCTAGTGAGTCTCTTAATATTCAACATATGTCCAGAAAAGTCAGTTTATTTGACAGATTGTCTGCTGCCTGGTTTTCATTACCATTCTCATTATCTTGGTAGATGCATTTGGATTAATACCCCTTAATAAAAAACATATTTATATTCTTTGATTCTAAGTAAAAGCAATTTGCCTCTATCATGATGTGTTCCTTGGGCTGTAACATGAGTAGAGATTAAATTTGAGATTTTATTGAAAATGGTTATATTTTGGTATTTATATGAGTGGGATCCCATGACTGGATCAGTGCTTCCTTTGTTTGAGTAATTCTCAACCTCATCTGCCCATTAGAATCACTTTGGGAACTTAAAACAAAAAAACTAGACCAATTTATTCAGAATGTGGGATAGATGCCCTAGGCATCAGGTATTTTATAAAAGCTCTCCATTATTATTTTGATGGACTTGTCGGGTTGAGAATGTACAGCAGTAGTTCCCAAACTTTGCTACACATTGAATCTTCTAAAAAATATCAAAGCCTGGCTGCCACCGCTAAACATTTGGATTCAATTGATATGAAGTGTGACTTGTACTTTATGATTTTTTTTAAGCTTCCTAGATAATTCTAATATGTAGCAATGTTTGGAGACCAATGAACTGCAGTGTTAGTTTCTCATTTTAATCGCTAATGTGTCATCATATTCATTCAATTCCATAGATACTTAGTGAAGATCTATAATGTCTTCATGTTTTTGGTGCTATGGAGATGTTAGTGAACAAAACAAATTCCTTTCCTTCTGGCGCCACATTCCAGTGGGAAGAGGCAGGTGATAATCTATATAAGTGAACTGAGTATGTATTAAAAGATGAAAAGTGCTATGGAGAAAATTAAATCAGTAAGGGGATATAGAGTGCTAGGGGTAGGGTAGGTTGTGGTTTTAAATACATTTATTAGGAAAGGTCTCAACAAGATTAGGTGACTTTTGAGCAAACACTTGTAAGAGATAAGGAAACCAGTCAGTGCAGATAATGAGGGTAATCCACATTCCGAGGGAAAAATATTCCATGTGGAGGAAGAGTTCTTGAGGTAGGATTTTTCCTGGTGTGCTTAAAGTATAACAGGGAGCTGTATGGTTGGAGGGCAGTGAATCAGAAGAGCACTAGGAGATGAAGCTAGAACGTCTTGGGGATGGGACAGATGTTGTCTGGCTTGTAGATCATTGTATATGGCTAAGTTATTACTATGAGATAGGAAATAGAGTTATGATCTGAGTCATGTTTTTAAAGGATCACTCTGGATGCTATGATTGATTATAGGAGCCCAGAGCAGAAGCAGGGAGACTAATTAGGGGGCTATTGCAATGAGTCAGGCAAGAGAAACAATGTGGCTTGGACTAGGTGGCAAGCAGCAGAAAATAAAGAATGAAAAAAGAAAAGGAAGGGAGAATGATTCTGTTATTTGAAGATAGAACTACCAACCTTGTCTGACAGATTAGATGTGGAGTGTAAGAGAGGAGACGCCAAGATTTTAGGCCTGAGTAATTGGAAAATGAAGTTACTAGGAAATAAGATGGGGCAGACTGTAGGAAGATCAAGTTATGGGAGGAGATATCAAGAGTTTAGTTTTGGCTATGCGATGCTTCAGATACCCAACTGGAAATGTTGAGTTGGTTGTTAGACATTGGAGTCTGGCATTCAGGGGAAAGAGGTCCCAACTAGAAATATAAATCTGGAAGTGTTTAGTGCATAGACTGTATTTAAAGCCTTGAGACTGGTGACCACCAAGGTAATTTATGTAAATAGAAAAAGAGAAGATGTCCAAAAACTGAGCCCTTACCTTGCACATTCCATTATTAAGAAGTTTGAAAGATGAGAGTAATCAACAGTGGAGGTAGGATTTTTCCTGGTGTGCTTAAAGTATAACAGGGAGCTCTATGGTTGGAGGGAAGTGAATCAGAAGAGCACTAGATGAAGCTACAAAATGAGCAATCAGTAAGAGGGAAGAAATTGTGGTGGCTGGGAGCCAAATGAAAAGTTTCCTGAAGACTAAGTGATCAACATTATCAAATGCTATGGTAGTTCAATTAACATGGGGACTGAGAAATGGTCTCTGGACAATTTTATTGACTACTGGATATCAGTTATCCTATATCTTTTAGGTTTCAGAAACTTACTTTTCTAATCATTTCACATCTGCTTCTGTCCCTAAATGAATGATGTCTAATTTGGGAGAAAAATGAAATTAAGAGGACAGAATTTAGAAAAAGGTGGATAATATCAGGGGATAGCTGTATGTGTGTGAGACCTTTAAGTTGCTGGTATTGTTCTGTTTATTAACATAGATGACAATATTATGGGTGTTTGCTTTATTGTTATTCCTTAAATGGTGTATAAATGTTCTATGCACTTTTTTGTATGTATGTTAAATTTAGCAAAAAGGAGAGAAAGCAGATGAGTTTAAACATAAATTAGCTTTTTTAAAATTGTTGGTTACTCTTTTAACTTTGAAAGTCTTATTCTGCACATAGTAACATTGTACAGAAATATAAGAAAATGTTCAGTCTTCACAAATGCTTATATTCTAAAATCTTTTTTTCTTCTCTAAGCCCTTATGCAAATGGAAAATACTTTAAAGAAAATCATAAAAGAACGAAAAGGAAGGGGCTTCAGTCAACATATTTTCATTGACTCCTTAGTACAGGGGAACCTTAATGAACAACAGGTGATGTAATTGTTAAATGTTTATCAAATAAAAGATGTACATGTACAAAGTGTGCTTTTCATTCACTTCCAGATGCCCTCCTAGAATTCATTGACTTCTTCTTCTCTTTTATTGCACATCATCCATAAATAGTACAAATATTTAGTCTCTTGTTATTTAGCTCTTTGAAGCAGCTATATATTATTTAATATTTGGATAAGCAAATATTAAACCCAAAATCTCTGATCATAAAAGAGGAGGGTTTGTGTAAGCTTTTAACAACTAAGCCACTCTGCCTGCATGACCAGGTATGGCAGCTTGGCTTGCTCCCAGTGTTACCCCAGTACACCTATGTGCTCGTGGTGTCAGGTGAAGGATCAGAGTGGAGCCATGACTGCCACACCTGTTCATGATAGGAGTCTTTTGTCCCCTCTATTCATGCAAGTCCTCATAGTCAAAAATGGTTTCTGGGTTTGTGTGGGTGCAAGAATTGAATCAGACGACAAGAACAGAGGCAGGTTCTTTTACACTGTTGTTGAGGCCTTGTTGCTGCACCAGACCCAGTCAATAATACAGAACTGTGCCGGTTTATTTACAGAAATGTATCATGAGCCAGTAATATTACTGATACATGTTTCCTGCATCAAAAATACAATGCAATATTTAGGTTGTTTTTTACATTATGTAGACTTTTTTTTTAAATGAAAACATAAAGAAATAATATACTTTTTCCCTTTCCTTGGCCCTAATTCTATAATCTGTGTTTTTTTAGTAGGGCCTCATATAGTTCACCTTATGTATCATACTTCCTAAACTTAGTTTTATTTCCTAGATCCTAGAAGACAGTGTGATATTTTCTCTGGCCAGTTGCATAATAACTGCAAAATGTAAGTATAAATTCATTTCTTTTTGAGATAGATTATAAAATATGCAAGGGCAAAGCTATTTTAAGATAAAAGAAATAATGATTTTAAGACCTGTGTAATTTTCCTTCTCTGTTATGTTTTATTCTTGTTTGAAAGGCTTGATTCATACAGATACTTTTTTTTTTAAACCCCAGGTGCTCTATGCCACCTCTGAACATTGCCGTAAATTTCTTGACAGAGTATATGGATTGTGAATTCTAGTTAGTGCCTTTAAAATGAACTGCTATTGACACCTTTACTACCAGAGCAGTGAGCTTTTCAGTTTCCTGCTGTGGCTTTTCACTTTGACTCCAATCCAATTTTTATTATTAAGGTCTACCAACAGAATATATAGGCCACAGAAATAATGATTTAAAAGAACTCTCTTGCTGAAATTGAGGATGATTTTTATTTAAAATTCTGAAATGTGTGATATGTTTCTAGGTTTCCTTAATGGATTTTAGTTTAACAGAGATTCATTCGTACAGTAGTCATAAAAATGTGTGTATATACATAACAGTATACTAACACAAAATACTGAAGGCTGATTTAAAACAGTTTAAAAATCTAAAAAAATTTATGTTCACTTGAAAGATTTCATTTACAACTCTTTCTGTTTAAGGAAATTTTCTTAAAGGTGATGAGTACAAATGTTAACTTCCTATAAATTTTTCTTCTCTGTAAAATATTTGACATTTGGTGATGCATATTATAGATTAAATGGAATTTAGGTGAGTGTCAAATGTAATGTATTAATAACCCTTCTTAAAAAACCTTTTAAAAATTAATTACATTAAAATATATCTTTGCTAAAGACCTTTACAGATCGAAATCAGTTGTGCTCCATATACCACAAAAAGTGACCATTTTCAAAGTTGAGTTAATATTTTAATCTTCTTTGCAGTTTTTCAGGGGAATTTCAGAGTACTGCTATTTCTTTGCATGTGGGTTGTTTACTTTTTAAGTACTTCTGAAGTTTTTGAGAGTCAAGATAGGAAGGAAACCTTAATTAAAGTCCTTCCTCTGCCACTTACTAGCCTTGAGCAAGATACTTACCTCTACATTTTCTCTTTTTCTAAAATAAGGGTTTAAGTCTAGATTACATCCAAGCTCTCTTTCAACTATAAAATTGTGTCTTGGTTCAATATTGTAACTAAAGAATGTTCAGTTGCTTAAAATCACGTTTTTAACTATCCCTAGTCATACTTTTTAATAGAGTTCCATAAAACATCCAATGTTTGAGATTATTAAGTACATACAGTTATATTAATTTTAAGTGATAATATAGTCAAACAAGGTATATGAGTGCCTACTGTATGCAAATCCTTGTGCTACATCTTTCAATATTGTATATTACTGTAAATTATAAAATAAGTGTACATAAAAGTATTGTTCACTGTACAAGTTTTCACATCTCTTGTACAGTTCACTCCAAAGCCATAATAAAGAAGTATATGTAGGAAAATGTTAAGGACAGGCAGTTACTTATGTGCCTTTAATGAGCTCTGGATGTAAGTAAATTATCAAAATAATTGGTACCAGGTAGCTACTTATTTGCTTGACAATAATATTTAATGCAGAAAGTGAGTTATGTCTTTTCCAGGTATAGGTACTGGGTAACATGTGAATTAAGCACACATTAAAAGAATATTGACTTTGAGGTAAACTTAAGTTGGCCCTTAAATCAGGAGAGATGATTAATACGTAGAAGTAGAAACTACTAAGAGCATTTTAAAAAGTACTTATCATGGAAAAAGTAGAGCTATAGATGGATCATCTTAAACATAATCTAGGAAAAGAGGTAATATGTACTTGGATGGTTCCATTCTTTGAATAGTTGTAATCTCAGTGGATTCTAAAGGGAAATATAACTAACTACTCTGTTTCCTCTGGTTTATATTCATCTTGTAATTTTCTTCCTTTTTCGTTTCCTCAGTGAGTATTATCCATAAACCATTTTAAGCAAAAGTAAGCCATAAGCTTAGTAATCTTCAAATTTTGGGGTTCATCAAAATAATTGTGGTATTTGTTATTTGATCATATGATGCCTGGACCCCATCTTAAACCTGCTGAATCAGAATCTGTGAATGTGGAGTTGCACCATCAGCCAACTCACAGTTGATTTTTTTAGAGCCACTGTCCTAAGCAATTACCAAGTCCTAAGTTCTTAGGCCACTGTTTCCGCCATTTCAAGTTAAAATTTAGAATATTGATTTTTAGGTAAATCTGCTACTTTGATTTGTATAAATTATTTCATTAGGACTCCTGAGAGAACTTATAAATCAATTTTTTGATTTTACAATGTTGAATGAACTAGACAATTCATCATAGTTATCAACGTTCAACGTTCCCTCAGATGTGAAGTTTATTATCATTACTATTTTTACCTAAGATAAAATACATTAAGTGGCTTCAGTTACTTGCCAGTTTTAAGAGAGAAATCTTCCAGACTACACATTCCAGAACATTGGGAGTGTTCTATAAATATTCATGTTCTGTCCAATGAGGTACAAATCCTGTTCTTTTATATTTGGTAGCATATTTGTCTTCTGTATCAGAGAAAACAGGAAAATGCCAAGAAAAGTAAGTTTTTTCTTACTCTACACCCAAACTGCGAGTTAGCTGTTTTCATTGTTATCAATATTAATTTTCATTTAGTGTGCACCTGGGCAATCTGTTTTTTAACCACTTCTGAAGACATTCAGAATAAACTATATGAAGAGATAGACCGGGTTTTTGGGAAGGGTCCTGTTAATCCAGAGAAAATTGAGCAACTCAGGTAAGGACACAATGAAAGGAAGAGATCATTCAAAGGTAAATTTGAACTGGTTTAATTATAATTTAAAGCTAATGCTAATATCTAGGAAAGCTATATATATTTTAATAGGAATTAAAATATTTAATTCAGATTTTAATGGATAATTTAATTTGTTTTTTAAAATCAAAAGGTACTTCTGGGAAACCTTTACATTAGCCTTATCAAATATTCTCAGTGTTGTCAAGTAAGTGGAACACTCATAATGTGTTGATAGAAATGCAAAATTGTATAGTACTGTTGGAAAACAGTGTGGCAGGATCTTGTAAAGTTAAACATACACTTACCATATGACACAGCAGTTGTAGGCATTTACCTAAAAGAAATGAAGACATGTGTCCAGAGACCTGAATACAAAAGTTCATAGCATTATTATTCATAATATAGCAAAAGACTGGAAGCAAAGCAAATGTTCATCAACTGGTGAATAAATGTTTTATCTCCACAATGGAATATTTTTCTAAGGAATAAAAAATAACAGTATCAATGCAACATGGATAAATGCCATTGTGCTAAGTGAAAGAAGTCAAACACAAAGACTGCCTACAACATGAATTCATTTAGTTGAAATTCTAGAAAAGGCAAAACTATTGTGGGAAAGCAGATCACTAGTTGTCTGCAGCCAGGAATGGGGAGGGGATCCACTACAAAGGGACAAGAGAAAAGTTTTCAGGGGCATGAGAAAAGCTTGTGATTGTGGTTACACAATTGTAAACAGTACAAAAGTTCATCAAATTGTACAGATAAAATAGATGAATTTTTACATATGTAAGTAATGCCTTAATTTAAGAGATTTTAAAAAGTAGCAGCTGTGACTGTCTAGTGGGCTGGAAGTCCAAGACTGGGTAGCAAGCAGCCCTGCCTTGGAGCATCTTTCAACTTCAGGAAAGAAGATAGGGATATAGCCTTTGGAAAGAACTTGAAGCCATGGGCTTGGCAGGGAAACTTCTGTTACAGATTCTTAAAAATGTCTTAATTTTTACATTGAATGTAAGTATTTAAAATTTTGAAAGTAATAACATACTTGTCTTTTGAAACTTTAATAATAAAGAAGAGTATGAAATAGAAAGCAAAGGTCCTTTATAAATATACCAAGAGGTAACAGTTGTTATCTGTCTTTATTTTTTCAGGTTTTTTCTATGCATATATTCATGTATTTGAAACAAAAAAATTAAAAACATTAAAAAATACAAAATATAACCCTTTGTGAATTCCATTTTTTCCTCTAAATATTTTGTGGATAGTATTATTTTTTTCTCTTTTGGTATCATTAATATACACTTACATAAACCATGTTGTAGCTACTAGATTCCCCCCATTATCAAGTCCCCACCATATACCCATTACAGTCACTGTCTGTCAAATCACTACTTATCTTCTCTGTGCTATACTGCCTTCCCCATTCCCCCCCTGCCCCACATTATTTGTGCTAATCATAATGCCCCTTTTTCCCCTTATCCCTCCCTTCCCACCCATCCTCCCCAGTCCCTTTCCCTTTGGCAACTATTAGTCCATTATTGGATTCTGTGAATCTGCTGCTGTTTTCTTCCTTCAGTTTTTTTTTTTTAGTGTTATTTATTTATTTATTTATTTATTGACTTTTTTTTATTAAGGTATGATGGATATACACTCTATGAAGGTTTCACATGAAAAACAATGTGGTTACTACATTTATCCATATTATGAAGACCCCACCTATATCCCAATGCAGTCTACTGTCCATCAGTGTAGTAAGAAGCCACAGATCCACTATGTGCCTTCTCTGTGCTACACTGTTCTCCACATGATCTCCCACACCATGTGAGCTAAATGTAATACCCCTCAATCCCCTTCTCCCTCCCTCTCCATCTGCCCTCCCACACCCCTCCTTTTTGGTAACCAATAGTTCCTTGGAGTCTCTGAGTCTGCTGCTCTTTTGTTCCTTCAGTTTTGCTTCATTGTTATACTCCACAAATGAGGGAAATCATTTGGCATTTGTCTTTTTCTGCCTGGCTTATTTCACTGAGCATAATGTCCTCCAGCTCCATTCATGTGGTTGCAAATGGTAGAATCTGTTTCTTAATGCTGAAGAGTATTCCACTGTGTATATGTACCACATTTTCTTTATCCATTCATCTACAGATGGACACTTAGGTTGCTTCCATATCTTGGCTATTGTAAAAAGTGTGGTGATAAACATAGGGGTGCATATGTCTTTTTGAATCTGAAAAGTTGTATTCTTTGGGTAAATTTCAAGGAGTGGGATTCTGAGGTCAAGTGGTATTTCTAATTTTAGTTTTTTGAGGACCCTCCATGTTGCTTTCTACAATGGTTGAACTAGCTTACATTTCCACCAGCAGTGTAGGAGGGTTCCACATCCTCACCAACATTTGTTTGTCTTTTGGATGGTGGCCACCCTACCTGGTGTGAGTTGATATTTCAGTGTTGTTTTAATTTGCATTTCTCCGATGATTAACGTTGTGGAGCATCTTTTTCATGTGCTTGTTGGTCATCTGAATTTCTTCATTGGAGAAGTGTCTGTTCAGATCCTTTGCCCATTTTATAATTGGGTTATTTGCTTTTTGTTTGTTGAGGTGCGTGAGCTCTTTGTATATTGTGGATGTCAACCCTTATTGGATATGTCATTTATAAATACATTCTCCCATACCGTGGGATGCCTTTTTGTTTTGCTGATGGTGTCCTTTGCTGTACAGAAGCTTTTTAGTTTGATAAAGTCCCACTTGTTCATTTTTGCTTTTGTTTCCCTTGCTTGGGGAGATATGTTCATGAAGAAGTTGCTCATGTTTATATTCAAGAGTTTTGCCTATATTATCTTCTAAGAGTTTTATGGTTTCATGACTTACATTCAGGTCTTTGATCCATTTCAAGTTTACTTTTTTATTTTTTATTTATTTTATTTTTTAATTTTATTATCTGGGTATCCAAGCTAGGCCTTGATCTTCTGCATAGAAACAAACAGACCCTTTGCCCACACTTTGACATGCCCTCTATACCACTGTGCAGAACTCATTGGAGGTCAGCACACAGTAACTGCTTTTTTTTTTTTTTTATTAAGAGAAAGGAATATTATCAGAAAAGAGCACCTCCATAGCTGATCATCTGACACCCTTTAAGTGATCAACATTAAGGATATTTAAAGCATGCGTTGATCTTTGATTTACCAATAGTTTTATCCTATCAAGGAGTAATCCCCCTTTTCTTTCTTTCTTTCTTTGTTTTTTTTTTTTTTTTAATTTTTAATCTACACTTACATGAAGAATACTATGTTTACTATGCTCTCCCCTATATCAGGTCGCCCCTAACAACCACATTACGGTTACTGTCCATCAGCTTAGCAAAATATTGTAGAATCACTACTTGTCCTCTCTGTGTTGTGCAGCCCACCCTCCCCTTTCTCCCTCCCCCCATGCATGCTAATCTTAATACCCCCCTTCTTCTTCCGCCCCCCACTTATCCCTCCCTACCCACCCATCCTCCCCAGTCCCTTTCCCTTTGGTACCTGTTAGTCCATTTTTGGGTTCTGTAATTCCGCTGCTGTTTTGTTCCTTCAGTTTTTCCTTTGTTCCTATACTCCTCAGATGAGTGAAATCATTTGGTATTTCTCTTTCTCCGCTTGGCTTATTTCACTGAGCGTAATACTTTCCAGCTCCATCCACGTTGCTGCAAATGGCTGGATTTTTCCACTTCCTATGGCTGAGTAGTATTCCATTGTGTATATGTACCACATCTTCTTTATCCATTCATCTACCGATGGACATTTAGGTTGCTTCCAATTCTTGGCTATTGTAAATAGTGCTGTGATAAACATAGGGGTGCATCTGTCTTTCTCAAACTTGATTGCTGCGTTCTTAGGGTAAATTCCTAGGAGTGGAATTCCTGGGTCAAAATGAAATGGTAGGTCTGTTTTGAGCATTTTGATGAACCTCCATACTGTTTTCCACAATGGTTGAACTAATTTACATTCCCACCAGCAGTGTAGGAGGGTTCCCCTTTGTCCACAGCCTCGCCAACATTTGTTGTTGTTCGTCTTTTGGATGGCAGCTATCCTTACTGGTGTGAGGTGATACCTCATTGTAGTTTTAATTTGCATTTCTCTGATAATTAGCGATGTGGAGCATCTTTCCATGTGTCTGTTGGCCATCTGTATTTCTTTTTTAGAGAACTGTCTGTTGAGTTCCTCTGCCCATTTTTTAATTGGGTTATTTGTTTTTTGTTTGTTGAGGCATGTGAGCTCTTTATATATTCTGGACGTCAAGCCTTTATCGGATCTGTCATTTTCAAATATATTCTCCCATACTGTAGGGTTCCTTTTTGTTCTATTGATGGTGTCTTTCGCTGTACAGAAGCTTTTCAGCTTAATGTAGTCCCACTTGCTCATTTTTGCTGTTGTTCTCCTTGCCTGGGGTGATATGTTCAACAAGAGGTCACTCATGTTTATGTCTAAGAGGTTTTTGCCTATGTTTTTTTCCAAGAGTTTAATGGTTTCATGACTTACATTCAGGTCTTTGATCCATTTTGAGTTTACCTTTGTATATGGGGTTAGACAATGGTCCAGTTTCATTCTCCTACATGTAGCTGTCCAGTTTTGCCAGCACCATCTGTTGAAGAGACTGTCATTTTGCCATTGTATGTCCATGGCTCCTTTATCAAATATTAATTGACCATATATGTTTGGGTTAATTTCTGGAGTCTCTAATCTATTCCACTGGTCTGTGGCTCTGTTCTTGTGCCAGTACCAAATTGTCTTGATTACTGTGGCTTTGTAGTAGAGCTTGAAGTTGGGGAGTGAGATCCCCCCTACTTTATTCTTCTTTTTCAGGATTGCTTTGTCTATTCGGGGTCTTTGGTGTTTCCATATGAATTTTTGAATTATTTGTTCCAATTCATTGAAGAATGTTGTTGGTAATTTGAGAGGGATTGCATCAAATCTGTATATTGCTTTGGGCAGGATGGCCATTTTGATGATATTAATTCTTCCTAGCCATGAGCATGGGATGAGTTTCCATTTGTTAGTGTCCCCTTTAATTTCTCTTAAGAGTGACTTGTAGTTTTCAGGGTATAGGTCTTTCACTTCTTTGGTTAGGTTTATTCCTAGGTATTTTATTCTTTTTGATGCAATGGTGAATGGAATTGTTTTCCTGATTTCTCTTTCTATTGATTCATTGTTAGTGTATAGGAAAGCTACAGATTTCTGTGTGTTAATTTTGTATCCTGCAACTTTGCTGTATTCCAATATCAGTTCTAGTAGTTTTGGAGTGGAGTCTTTAGGGTTTTTTATGTACAGTATCATATCATCTGCAAATAGTGACAGTTTAACTTCTTTACCAATCTGGATGCCTTTTATTTCTTTGTTTTGTCTGATTGCCGTGGCTAGGACCTCCAGTACTATGTTAAATAACAGTGGGGAGAGTGGGCATCCCTGTCTGGTTCCCGATCTCAGAGGAAATGCTTTCAGCTTCTCACTGTACAGTATAATGCTGGCTGTGGGTTTATCATATATGACCTTTATTATGTTGAGGTACTTGCCCTCTATTCATTCGCATTTTGCTGAGAGTTTTTATCATGAATGGATGTTGAATTTTGTCAAATTCTTTTTCAGCTTCTATGGAGATAATCATGTGGTTTTTGTCTTTCTTTTTGTTGATGTGGTGGATGATGTTGAAGGATTTTCGAATGTTGTACCATCCTTGCATCCCTGGGATGAATCCCACTTGGTCATGGTGTATGATCCTTTTGATATACTGTTGAATTCTGTTTGCTAATATTTTATTGAGTATTTTTGCATCTACATTCATCAGGGATATTGGTCTGTAATTTTCGTTTTTGGTGGGGTCTTAGCCTGGTTTTGGTATTAGGGTGATGTTTGCTTCATAGAATGAGTTTGGGAGTATTCTCTCTTCTTCTATTTTGTGGAACACTTTAAGGAGAATGGGTATTATGTCTTCTCTGTGTGTCTGATAAAATTCCGAGGTAAATCCGTGCGGCCCCGGGGTTTTGTTCTTGGGTAGTTTTTTGATTACTGTTTCAATTTCTTTGCTCATAATTGGTTTGTTTAACTTTTGTGTTTCTTCCTTGGTCAGTCTTGGGAGGTTGTATTTTTCTAGGAAGTTGTCCATTTCTTCTAGGTTTTCCAGCTTGTTGGCAAATAGGTTTTCATAGTAGTCTTTAATAATTCTTTGTATTTCTGTGGGGTCTGTCATGATTTTTCCATTCTCATTTCTAATTATGTTGATTTGTGTTGATTCTCTTTTTCTCTTAATAAGTTGGGCTAGAGGCTTATCTATTTTGTTTATTTTCTCTAAGAACCAGCTCTTGGTTTCGTTGATTTTTGCTATTGTTTTATTCTTCTCAATTTTGTTTATTTCTTCTCTGATCTTTATTATATCCCTCCTTCTGCTGACTTTAGGCCTCATTTGTTCTTCTTTTTCCAGTTTTGATAACTGTGATGTTAGACTATTCATTTGGGATTGTTCTTCCTTCTTCAAGTGTGCCTGGATTGCTATATACTTTCCTCTTAAGACTGCTTTCGCTGCGTCCCACAGAAGTTGCGGCTTAGTGTTGTTGTTGTCGTTTGTTTCTATATATTCCTTGATCTCTATTTTGATTTGTTCATTGATCCATTGATTATTTAGTAGCATGTTGTTAAGCCTCCATGTGTTTGTGACCCTTTTTGTTTTCTTTGTAGAATTTATTTCTAGTTTTATACCTTTGTGGTCTGAAAAATTGGTTGGTAGAATTTCAATATTTTGGAATTTACTGAGGCTCTTTTTGTGAGCTAGTATGTTGTCTCTTCTGGAGAATGTTCCATGTGCACTTGAGAAGAATGTATATCCTGTTGCTTTTGGATGTAGAGTTCTATAGATGTCTATTAGTTCCATCTGTTCTAGTGTGTTGTTCAGTGCCTGTGTGTCCTTACTTATATTCTGCCCGGTGGATCTATCCTTTGGGGTGAGTGGTGTGTTGAAGTCCCCTAAAATGAATGCATTACTGTCTATTTCCCTCTTTAGTTCTGTTAGTATTTGCTTCACATATGCTGGTGCTCCTGTATTGGGTGCATATATATTTAGAATGGTTATATCCTCTTGTTGGACTGAGCCCTTTATCATTATGTAATATCCTTCTTTATCTCTTGTTACTTTCTTTGTTTTGAAGTCTATTTTGACTGATATTAGTACTGTAACCCCTGCTTTCTTCTCACTGTTGTTTGCCTGAAATATGTTTTTCCATCCCTTGACTTTTAGTCTATGCTTATCCTTGGGTTTAAGGTGAGTTTCTTGTAAGCAGCATATAGATGGGTCTTGCTTTTTTATCCATTCTATTTCTCTATGTCTTTTGATTGGTGCTTTAAGTCCATTTACATTTAGGGTTACTATTGAGGAATATGTACTTATTGCCATTGCAGGCTTTAGATTCGTGGTTACCAAAGGTTCAAGGTTAGCTTCTTTAGTATCTTACTGCCTAACTTAGCTCGCTTATTGAGCTGTTATATACACTGTCTGGAGATTATTTTCTTCTCTCCCTTCTTATTCCTCCTCCTCCATTCTTCATATGTTGTGTGTTTTGTTCTGTGCTCTTTTTAGGAGTGCTCCCATCTAGAGCAGTCCCTGTAGGATGCCCTGTAGAGGTGGTTTGTGGGAAGCAAATTCCCTCAGCTTTTGCTTGTCTGGGAATTGTTTAATCCCGCCATCATATTTAACTGATAGTCGTGCTGGATACAGTATCCTTGGTTCAAGGCCCTTCTGTTTCATTGCATTAAGTGTATCATGCCATTCTCTTCTGGACTGTAGGGTTTCTGTCGAGAAGTCTGATGTTAGCCTGATGGGTTTTCCTTTATAGGTGACCTTTTTCTCTCTAGCTGCCTTTAAAACTCTTTCCTTGTCCTTGATCCTTGCCATTTTAATTACTATGTGTCTTGGTGTTGTCCTCCTTGGATCCTTTCTGTTGGGGGTTCTGTGTAATTCCATGGTCTGTTCGATTATTTCCTCCCCCAGTTTGGGGAAGTTTTCAGCAATTATTTCTTCAAAGAGACTTTCTATCCCTTTTCCTCTTTCTTCTTCTTCTGGTACCCCAATAATACTAATATTATTCGTTTTGGATTGGTCCCATAGTTCTCTTAGTGTTGTTTCATTCCTGGAGATCCTTTTATCTCTCTGTATGTCAGCTTCTATACATTCCTGTTCCCTGGCATCTGTTCCTTCAATGGCCTCTTGCATCTTATCCATTCTGCTTATAATTCCTTCCAGGGATTGTTTCACTTCTGTGATCTCTTTCCTGACATCTGTGATCTCCTTCCGGACTTCATCCCACTGCTCTTGCATTTTTCTCTGCATCTCATCCCATTGCTCTTGCATTTTTCTCTGCATCTCTGTCATCATGTTCATGATTTTTATATTGAATTCTTTTTCAGGAGGACTGGTTAGGTCTGTCTCCTTCTCAGGTGTTGTCTCTGTGATCTTTGTCTGCCTGTAGTTTTGCCTTTTCATGGTGATAGAGATAGTTTGCAGAGCTGGTACAAGTGACCGCTGGAAGAGCTTCCCTTCCTGTTGGTTTGTGGCCTTCCTCTCCCCCTTCGCAAGGCGCTGGGTTCTTGCAGGTGTGGATGTGGTCTGGATGTTGTCCTGTGTCCTGTGATCTCTATTTTATGAAGATTTTTCTTTGTTATATTTTCATAGCTCTATGTGTTTTTGGGAGGAGATTTCCACTGCTCTCCTCACGCCGCCATCCTGGCTCCGCCTCTCAAGTTTACTTTTGTATGTGGAGTTAGGCAGTAATCCAGTTTCATTCTCTTACATGTAGCTGTCCAGTTTTGCCAACACCAGCTGTTGAAGAGGCTGTCATTTCCCCATTGTATATCCATGGCTCCTTTATCATATATTAATTGACCATATATGCTTGGGTTAATATCTGGACTCTCTATTCTGTTCCACTGGTCAGTGGGTCTGTTCTTGTGCTAGTACCAAATTGTCTTGATTACTGTGGCTTTGTAGTAGAGCTTGAAGTTGGGAAGTGAGATTCCTCTGCTTTATTCTTCCTTCTTAGGATTGCTTTGGCTATTCGGGGTCTTTTGTGGTTCCATATGAATTTTAGAACTATTTGTTCCAGTTCGTTGAAGAATGCTGTTGGTATTTTGGTAGAGATTGCATTGAATCTAGATTGCTTTAGGCAGGATGGCCATTTTAACCATATTAATTCTTCCTAGCCAAGAGCATGGGATGAATTTCCATTTATTAGTGTCCTCTTCTGTTTCTCTTAAGACTATCTAGTAGTTTTCAGAGTATAGGTCTTTCACTTCCTTGGTTAGGTTTATTCCTAGGTATTTTATTCTTTTTGATATAATTGTGAATGGAATTGTGTTCCTGATTTCTCTTTCTGCTAGTTCATTGTTAGTGCATAGGAGTGCAACAGATTTCATTGTATTAATTTTGTATCATGTTACTTTGCTTAATTCAGGTTTTAGAGTGTATTCTTTAGGGGTTTTTTTTTTACCTGTCTTTATTGTTGTATTCTTCACATATTTTTTAAAATTCATTATCTTATCATTAATCTACAGTTACATGAAGAACATTATGGTTACTAGACTCCTCCCTTCATGAAGTCCCCCCGACAAACCACAGCATTACAGTCCCTGTCCATCAGCATAGTAAGATGTTGTAGAATCACTACTTGTCTTCTCTGTGTTGCACAGCCCTCCCCTTTCCCCCACCCCCCATATTATACATGCTAATCGAAAGGCCCTCTTTCTTTTTCCCTGCTCTTATCCTTCCCTTCCCATCCCTCATGCCCAGTCCCTTTCCCTTTGGTAACCATTAGTCCATTCTTGCGTTCTGTGATTCTGGTACTGTTTTGTTCCTTCAGTTTTCGTTTGTTCTTATTCTCCACATATGAGTGAAATCATTTGGTACTTGTCTTTCTCCACCTGGCTTATTTCACTGAGCATAATACCCTCTAGCTCCATCCGTGTTGTTGCAAACGGTAAGATCTATTTTTTTCGTATGGCTGAGTAATATTCCATTGTGTATATGTACCACATCTTCTTTATCCATTCATCTACTGATGGATAGTTAGGTTGCTTCCATTTATTGGCTATTGTAAATAATGCTGCGATAAACATAGGGGTGCATCTATCTTTTTCAAACTGGAGTCCTGCATTCTTAGGGTAAATTCCTAGGAATGGAATTCCTGGGTCAAATGGTATTTCGATTTTGAGCTTTTTGAGGAACCTCCATACTGCTTTCCACAATGGTTGAACTAATTTGCATTCCTACCAGCAGTGTAGGAGGGTTCCCCTTTCTCCACAACGTTGCCAACATCTGTTGTTGTTTGTCTTTTGGATGGTGGCGATCCTTAGTGTATTGAGGTGACATTTCATTGTGGTTTTAATTTGCATTTCTCTGATGCAAGTGATATGGAGCATCTTTTCATGTGTCTGTTGGGCATCTGAATTTCTTCTTTGGAGAACTGTTCAGCTCCTCTGCCCATTTTTTAATTGGATTATTTGCTTTTTGTTTGTTGAGGTGCGTGAGCTCTTTATATATTTTGGATGTCAATCCTTTATAGGGTCTGTCATTTATGAATATATTCTCCCATAATGGGGTAGGGAACCTTTCTGTTTTCTTTTTTGGGTAGGTCTTTGCGTGGTTTTGGTATTAGGGTGATGTTGGCTTCTTAGAATGAGTTTGGGAGTATTCCCTCCTCTTCTATTTTTTGGAAAACTTTAAGTAGAATGGGAATTATATCTTCTCTGTATGTCTGATTAAATTCCGAGGCAAATCCATCTGGCCCGGGGGTTTTGTTCTCGGGTAGTTTTTTGACTACTGCTTCAATTTCCTTGCTGGGAATTGGTTTGTTTAGATTTTGTGTTTCTTCCTTGGTCAGTCTTGGAAGGTTGTATTTTTCTAGGAAGTTGTCCATGTCTTCTAGGTTTTCTTGCTTAGCATATATGTTTTCATAGTAGTCTCTAATAATTCTTTGTATTTCTGTAGGGTCCGTCGTGATTTTTCCCTTCTGGTTTCTGATTCTGTTGATATGTGTTGATTCTCTTTTTCTCTTAATAAGTCTGGCAAGAGGCTTATGTATTCTGTTTATTTTCTCAAAGAACCAGCTCTTGGTTTCATTGATTTTTTTCTATTGTTTTATTCTTCTCAATTTTGTTTATTTCTTCTCTGATCTTTATTATGTCCCTCCTTCTGCTGACTTTAGGCCTCATTTGTTCTTCTTTTTCCAATTTTGATAATTGTGACATTAGACTATTCATTTGGGTTTGTTCTTCTTTAAATATGCCTGGATTGCTATATACTTTCTACATAAGACTGCTTTTGCTGCATCCCACAGAAGTTGGTGCTTGGTGTTGTTGTCATTTATTTCCATATATTGCTGTATCTCCATTTTAATTTCGTCGTTGATCCATTGACTATTTAGGAGCGTGTTGTTAAGCCTCCATGTGTTTGTGAGCCTTTTTGCTTTCTTTGTATAATTTATTTCTATTTTATACCTTTGTGGTCTGAAAAGTTGGTTGGTAGATTTTCAATCTTTTGGAATTTCCTGAGGCCCTTTTTGTGGCCTAGTATGTGGTCTATTCTGGAGAATGTTCCATGTGCAATTGAGAAGAATGTGTATCCTGTTTCTTTTGGGTGTAGAGTTCTATAGATGTCTATTAGGTCCATCTGTTCTAGTGTGTTGTTCGGTGCCTCTGTGTCCTTAATTATTTTCTGTCTGGTGGGTCTGTCCTTTGGAGTGAATGGTGTGTTGAAGTCTAAAATGAATGCATTGCATTCTATTTCCTCCTTTACTTCTGTTAGTATTTGTTTCACATATGCTGGTGCTCCTGTGTTGGGTGCATATATATTTATCATGGTTATATCCTCTTGTTGGACTGCACCCTTTATCATTATGTAGTGTCCTTCTTTATCTCTTGTTACTTTCTTTGTTTTGAAGTCTGTTTTGTCTGATAGTAGTACTGCAACAACTGCTTTTTTCTCCCTGTTGTTTGCATGAAATATCTTTTTCCGTCCCTAGACTTTTAATCTGTGCATGTCTTTGGGTTTAAGGTGAGTCTCTTGTAAGCAGCATATAGATGGGTCTTGCTTTTTTATCCATTCATTTACCCTATGTCTTTTGATTGTTGCATTCTGTCCATTTACATTTATGGTGATTATCAATAGGTATGTACTTATTGCCATTTCAGGCTTTAGATTCGTGGTTACCAAAGGTTCCAGGTTACTTTCCTTACTATCTAAGAGTCTAACTTAACTTACTTAGTATGCTGTTACAAACACAATCTAAAGGTTCTTTTCTATTTCTCCTCTTTTTTACTTCCTCCTGCATTCTTTATATATTAGGTGTCAAATTCTGTACTTTTTGTCTGTCCCTTGATTGACTTTGGGGATAGTTAATTTAATTTTGCATTTCCTTTGTAATTAGCTGTTGTACTTTCTTTATTGTGGTTTTATTACCTCTGGTGACAGCTATTCAACCTTAGGAACACTTCCATCTATAGCACTCCCTCCAAAATAGACTGTAGAGATGGTTTGTGGGAGGGAAATTCTCTGAGCTTTTGCTTATCTGGAAATTGTTTAATCCCTCCTTCAAATTTAAATGGTAATCTTGCCAGATAAAGTAATCTTGGTTCCACGCCCTTTTGCTTCATGGTATTAAATACATCATGCCACTCCCTTCTGACCTGTAAGATTTCTGCTGAGAAGTCTGATGTTAGCCTGATGGGCTTTCCTTTATATGTGATCTTATTTCTGTGTCTGGCTGCTTTTAACAGTCTGTCCTTATCTTTGATCTTTTCCATTTTAATTACCATGTGTCTTGGTGTTGTCTTCCTTGGGTCCCTTGTGTTGGGAGATCGGTGGATCTCCACGGGCTGAGAGACTATCTCCTTCCCCAGCTTGGGGAAGTTTTCAGCAACTACCTCTTCAAAGATACTTTCTATCCCTTTCTCTCTCTCTTCTTCTGGTATCCCTATAATGCGAATATTGTTCCGTTTCCATTGGTCACACAGTTCTCTCAATATTCTTTCATTCTTAGAGATCCTTTTTTCTCCGTGTGCCTCAGCTTCTTTGTATTCCTCTTCTCTAGTTTCTATTTCATTTATTGTCTCCTCCACCGTGTCCAGCCTTCTTTTAATACCCTCCATCCTGCTCTTCAACAATTGGATCTCCTACCTGAATTCATTCCTGAGTTCTTGGATGTCTTTCCGTATCTCCATTAAAATGTTGATGATTTTTATTTTGAACTCCTTTTCACGAAGAGTCACAAAGTCCATATCATTTAAATCTTTCTCGCAAGTTGTATTAATAATTTTACTCTGGATCAGGTTCCTTTGGCATTTCATGTTTGTATATAGCACCCTCTAGTGTCCTGAAGCTCTAGTCTCTGGAGCTGCTCAGCCCCTGAAGCAATGTTGGGGGTCACAGGGGAGCGGTACTGGTGCCTGGAGGTAAGAAAGAACTGTACCCCCCTTCTCGGCTGCTATGCCTGTCTCCACTGCCTGAGCCAGTGGGCTGGGCACACAGGTATAAGTTTTTGTCCCAGATCAGGGGGATATGGATCCCTGCTTTCCACAAGTGGCCGGAATCCCAGTCTCCCCAGGAGACTGCCTGTATTAACTTTCCAACCCGGTAGTCATGCGAATCTCATGAAAGCACCATGAAATGTAGGTTTGTGCTCCCAGAGCAGATCTCCGGAGCTAGGTATTCAGCAGTCCCAAGCCTTCCACTCCCTCCCTGCTCTGTTTCTCTTCCTCCCACCGGTGAGCTGGGGTGGGGGAGTGGCTCGGGTCCAGCAGAGCCACAGCTCTGGGTACGTTACCCCATTCGGTGAGGTCTACTCTTTTCTCCAGGTGTGTGCAGTCTGACGCCACCCTCTTTTCTGTTGCTCTCTCAGGATTAGTTATGCCAACTGTATTTTCTAATTGTATTCAGTTTTAGGAGGAAGCCTCTGTCTCTCCTCTCACGCTGCCATCTTTAATCCTTTTTAGGGTTTTTTTATGTACAGTGTCATGCCATCTACAAACTGTGACAGTTTGACTTCTTACTTTCCAATCTGGATGCCTTTTATTTGTTTGTTTTGTGGATAGTATTCTTATAAATAGTGACTCCACCACATCCAGTCAATAATCAAGTTATGCTGTCCATTGCCCCCACTTTTTCCAGACCACCTTCACCTTGTCTGGGGTATTTCAATCTCTTTGGATCATGCTTCTCACCAGTCCATTCACCAAATTACTCCTGGAGCCTGTGACTGCACTCTGTATCACTTTGGATACCTTAAAAGTGGATAACCTGGGACCAATCCCAAAGCAACAGTTTCTGGATGCAGAAGTTTTCAATAGCTTCTTAGATGATTGTAATATGTAATCAGAGTTGAGAATCACTGTACTAGTAGTGATCTATCTGGGGAGTCCTATCTGGTCATATGACTCTCCAGCTTAAACGCCTTCATTGGCTTCGGGTTGTCTTTAAGATAAAATTTAAAATTACTACCATAATTTATGAGGCATTTCAAGAGCTTGGCCTTGCATTCCTGTCCCACCTTATCTCTTATTACTTGTACCTTTTTATATCCTGGGATTATATCCTGAAATTCTTTTGTTCCTTCAAAGGTATAGCCTCTTTCTTGTTTCCTGACTTTCGCAGACTATTCCTTTGTCTAGATTTTCTCTTCCTCTCTCCTCTAGTTCACTTGAGTTTCTTCTGCAGGTCTGAACTTAAGTATATTTCTCTGCAAATTCGTCCTGTTAGGTGTGCCTGCCATGTGTTCCCTGATAACCCTTAACTTCCTTTATCATAACAGTTACTGTGCTTTTTAAATTGTTCATCCTTGATGTCCCTTACTCTCTCCCATGCCAACTGGTCTTCGAATTCCTTTGTGGGCATCTGTCTTGTTCACAGTTGTATCAGTAGCTAACAAAGTGCTTCCAGTGTACTAGGTACCCAATAAATAGTTTGTTCAAAGAGGAAAGGATGTTTCCTCTTTTGTTTTTGTTGTTTTTAGATATTCTAAACAGCATTCCTATGTTTACATCTTTATTAATATTTCAAATAGTTTCTATTAATAAAGTCCTAAAAATGAGATTATTATTTAAATATATATGCATTAGTACAATATTTATGATTAGGGAGCTGTGAAGTAAGACAGACTGGAGTTTGAGTCCTGTCAACAGCACTTACCTGCTGTATGATCTTAAACAAGTGCTTCATTTTTTAAATCTATTAAGTTAGAATAATAATAGCACCTATGAGGTTATGAGGATTAAGCGATAGGCTGCATAGAAAATATTTAACAGAACTGGCTCCTGGTAAGATTTCAATGTATTTCACCTTTTTTTATTTTCCCATTGTGGTAGTTAAAATTCATATATATATATTGCCAAGTTACCCTTCACAGTGGTTATACTATAATTTATACTTCTACCAACTGCAATATGACTGTCTTTTCTCCTTTTTAAATTAGTATTGTCTTTTGTCATTCTTTTTCATTTTTGGTAATCTGGCAAGTAAAAAAAAATTGCTTTGATTGTTGATCTTTCCATTGTTTATGAAGTTGAGAATGATATCATGTTTACAGGCCATTTTATATTTTTGTGTGAATTGCTTTTTTATATTCTCTCCCCATATTTCTGTTGGAGTATTTAATTATTTCAATTATGGATCTTTAAATATCTTTTATACATTAAGGATATATTTAATATTTTTCCTAGTTTTAGTATATACAAAAATTTCCATAGTTAGATTATTAATATTTTTCTCTATGGTTTCTGTCATGGTGTCATATTTTTATAATTTTTTAAAAGAGAAGTCCTTTATTCACTTTTAAAAAAATCCTTTATAGAAATAAAGGAATTTTCTACTCAGAAACTGAAAATACTATCTTTGAGTTTTCTTTTGGTACTTTTAAAGGTGTTTTTATTTGTTTAAATCTTTATCCACCTGGACTTAATATATTTCTAATATATCACATACCTTAAGGCAAATGAGAATTATGATGTGAGTATTTCAAATTAGGAAGGTGATGAAAGTTGTTGAATTTCATTTTTTAATTTATGTACATTTCAATTTGCCTCTCCTAAGGTAAGAATCTTCAAAAAAAATTTTTTTTTTAACAGATATTGTCGGCAAGTGCTTTGTGAATCTGTTCGGACTGCCAAACTGACCCCAGTTTCTGCTCGGCTTCAAGATATTGAAGGAAAGATTGACAAATTCATTATTCCTCGAGAGGTAGAAAATATTTGGTGTACTTAACTCATTCAGTTATTCTTCTCAACTGTTTTAGAGTGTATTTGTAAATTTTATTGTTTAAAGTGTCCAATAAATCAAAGACATAATTGTTTACATGGCTAAATAATACATGCTTTTTTTTAAAGTCAAACAGTATATAAAGCCTCCTTTTCCCATTGGTGCTCCTGTCAATAGCTTTTTGTGGATCTTCTGTATATATTTGTTACTCTGTATGTGTGTGTGTATATATATATATATATATATGTATTTAAAAAATGAATTTATATGTGAAAAGTTATTCTTCATGTATTGTTCTTTAATTTCCTTTTATTGAGTGTATCATGGCTCTTAATACAATTGGCACTTGATACAAAGCCAGCTCAGTATTGTAATGGATACATAGTATACCATTGTATGAATGTTCCATAATTTATTTAATATTCCCATTGATGAAAATTGACTGACATTAATTTTTTTATTATTGCAAATTGCGTACTTGTAGAGATACTAGGTAGAGTCTTAGAAGTGGAATTTTTGCGTTGAAGTACATATGTATGTTGAAATAAATTGCCCTCCAGTACCGCACAGAGAAGACAAGTAATGATTCTATAGCATCTTACTTTGCTGATAGGCAGTGACTGCAATCAGGGGGTGAGGACTTGGTAATATGGGTGGAATGTTGAAACCACATGTTGTTCATGTGAAACCTTCATAAGATTGTAGAGCAATGATATTTTAATTTAAAAAAATTAAATTGCCCTCTAAAAGGGAATGGGAATTTATATTTTTAGCAGCAATGTAGGAGAGTGCTTTTTCTCCCCATATCATCACCACCTCTGGATTTTTGAATCTTTCATGTTTTGTGAAGTTTATGTGAAAAATTGTCTCATATTTTAATTTGCTTTTCTGTACTCACTGGGAAGATGGAGCAACTTTTCATACATTTGTTAACAGTTCATATTTCTTCTTTTGTGAATTATTGCTTAAAATTCACTTTCTAGTGAGCTTATTTCTAAATTTTATATACTATCTGTAAATTATCGCAGGTATTTTTTTTCTTATTATCTACCTTCTACTGGTGCTTATGATGTGTTTTGTTTTGTTTTTAATGGATACAGGTTTTTTACTTTTCATATAATTAAGTATGTTTTTCCTTTATAGCTTACAAATTTTGTGACATGAGTCGGTGAGGGGACTTCCCTACTATAAGATCACTAAAATAATGGCCTGTGTTTTCTTTAATTATTATTATTTTATATTCATATCTATATCAAAATAACATTTAGGATCAGTTTGACTTTCTAGGAGTCATTTTTTCTCTGCTAGGCCTTGACTAACTAATTTTTTTTTTCACAGACCCTTGTCCTTTATGCCCTTGGTGTGGTACTTCAGGATCCTAATACTTGGCCATCACCACTCAGGTATGAAATATCTGTCATGTCTTTGTGATTGTTTATTTTTATGTGTTTGCTTGTTTTGCATTCCTTTTCTAAGTTTTGAGAAGTAAGTTCGATATGTGACAATAACATAACAAAACCACTGCCTCCCCTTTATATCTTCTGCTCTCTACTTTTTCTTTTATGAATCTGCTGTTCTGCCACTCTTTGTCTCTCCTATTACTGACTGCTTCTATCCCAAGATGTATTTTATTACGTGATCTTCTACAACTATCCTTCAATTGCAGTGGACTTTTGGAATTCTTTTGTTGATGAATGGCTATTGCTGGTGCAGTTCCTTTTTTTTCGTTCTGGTGGTCTCAATTATTAAGCTCTTCAGTTGAATTCAGAAAATAGGTGTTTGTATATGTGTTTTGTGTGAGACTTGCAAGAGGGAGAGATAATGGGAAGAACAAAGCTGCTTTTGTTTGCCTTCTATGTAAGAACCTAGTAAAATCTGCCTTAAAGGAATGCGTAAGGATTTATTTACTACCCTGGAAGAAAGTTATAAACTGAGTTGACTGGGGGTAAGACAGCTGTGTGAAATGCAGGGAAGCAGAGTGTGTGGCATGGTTGAATTGGGAAACCTACTTCTACTGTATAAGGATGGGGCATAATAAGTGTTCCTGTCATTTTAGTTTTTAATATTAAAATGATATTGAGGGAAATCCATTAATAAATGAAACAGCAATTCTTCAAAATATGTTCTAAGTGAAAGTTAACTACATTTAATATTCCAGGTGTTTGTTATAGCAAAGTTGGAATATATATTGGGGGAGAAATGTGTGCTTATAATTACAAAAAGCTAAAATTTCAAATTTTAAAGTCTTTAAAAAATTCTCCTAAGGAAAAATACCATATTTTTGATAAATTTTTAATGTAATATGAAAAATATATAAACTTTGCTAGAATCTTTAACACTATTCCTATCATAACACTCAGAGAAATCTAGGTTATCTAAAATGTGAAAATCATTTTTAAGAGTCAAATGTAATCAAATTGCGGAAATGTTAGTACTAATGTTGTATGCTAAGGAAAAGCTTTCTGAAGTTGGACACCTCCTTCCTTACCCATTCCTTGTGGAAGAGCCATTTTTGTTAGCATCTTGGGATGATTCTTAAGAGACATTCACACTATGTAGATAGATAACTATAGATTGATAACTATCTGTGTAGATAGAACTGAGGTAGATCCTATAGAGACAATTGATTAACTGTAATTTAAACATAATGGTTATACAGAGGAAGATGAAGAGACTGACTTTTTTCACTAAACCTAATGCTTTTCTGGTCAGCATAAGATGTTGCATATCTTTCTATGGCTGACGAGTATTCTTTTATATGTGTAGAATTTGTTCAGCCTTTCACCCACTGAAGGACATTTGGGTTGTTTCTAGTATTTTGCTGTTACGAATGAAGCTTCTTTGAACATTCATATACATGTTTTTCTGTGAACATAGGGGTTTCATTTCTTTGGGGGTAAATCCTCAAGAGTGTGATTGCTGAGTCATATGGTTAGTGCATGTTTAGTTTTGCAAGAAACTGCCAGGCTGTTTTTCAGAGATTCTTACTTGGAGTGTTTGAGACATTCAGCTTCTCTCCAGCCTCAAAGCATTAACTTGTTATCACTGTTTTATATTTTAGTTGTTCTAATATGTATGTGATAGATATTTCATTGTTTTTTATGAGGTTTCTTTTTGAGTAACTGACATTAACTTATTCTCCCCATATAAAAATGTTCAGATGTGATTTATTAACAAAAAGAAATGCATGGAAATGCATTATTAGTGTTACTATATTGGTAGTGTTTCAGAGCAAGAAACCTGGGGTCAAATTCTGTGATTTAAATGCATAATAATGTACATATAACTCGCTACTAAAGACCGAGATATTACCAACTTTAAAAAAACCAGACTAAAATACAGTTCTCAATTGAAAAGAATGGAGGCAAATATCAAAAACCTCAGTATGGACTTGGGACCAAGGTGGTACAGCAGGTTCCTGAATTTCCTTCCTCGCACACCCACACACTGAATACAGCTACACATGGAGCAATTCCCTCTAAGAGAAATCCAGAAACTATCTGAGTGACTCCAACTCATTTGGCAAATGAGAAAATGCTACAATGAAATGAGTAGGAAAGCCTGAGACACACTCTTCCCATAAACCTCACCCCCAGCTTAGTGCCATATGATCAGGGGGGGACCCCCAACTCCCAGCTTCTCCCTGAAAGTCAAAAGGTTTGGACTGTACATTTAGTCTTCTAACCTTGAAGACTCCCATCTGAGGAATGGGCTCCCAAAATATCTAGCTCTGAAAACCATCAGGACTTGCTTCCATGTGCCCCACAGGACCGTAGGAAATAAAGAAGTAGTTCTTAGTGAGTGCGCAGAGGGAACACAAGAACTTGCCATGGGTATGCCCCTGGAGCTCAGCACAGAGGGAGCAGGCACAAGTGCCCTTCTCCTAGTCTTTTCCTGGAAGGAGGTTGACTGTATATTTTATAGGTTTCTGCCTGAGGGTCCAGCTTCTAATTAGCATGCTTCTAGGAACTTTCTGTGATCCCCTTGGAGCCTGGGCACATCTCCCACCTTCTACCTGCAGCTCACTTCAACAATAAACCACGTCACCAGCATTTCCCTTTCGCACACATTTAGTGCTCCCAAATCTCCTAGCATCTGATACCTAGCAAGTCTTGCATTTATAAGTCCTACAGGACTACAGCAAGCAAAGAAGCAGTTGTTAACAGGCATGGAAATACTTGCTGTGGGTTCAGTGCTCCAAGGTTCAGTGCAGAGGGAGCAGGTAAAAATGCCCATCTCCCAGTCTTTCTGGAAGGGGTTTGACTGCATACTTCACAAGCGGCTGGCTGAGGGTCTAGCCTCTAATTACCACACATGGTTGCTGGCTTCTCTCTTCCCCAGAGCCTTAATGCAATTTCCCTTCCTTTCACCTTCCACCAACTTGCCTGTATCTCCCAGGAAGGAGCTTGTTAATACACCTAGCAGTCCAGATTTTAGGCTTGCTGCTCAAGGGATGGACCTTTATCACCTAGCTGTGATAATCAATAGGAGCAAGATAAATCTCCAGAAATTGATTTTAATGAAATGAAGGTAAGTGATTTACCCAATATAGAGTTCAATATAATAGTCATAAAGATGCTTACAGAGGTCAGGAGAACAGTGCATGAATAAAGTGAGTATTTCAACAAAGAGACAGAAAATATTAAAAAGAACCAAACAGGTAATCACAGAGCTGAAAATGCAATAATTAAATTGAAAAATTCAATAGAGGGATTAAACAGGAGACTAGATGAAGCAGAAGAAAGGATTGTTGAAACTTGAAGACAGGACAGTGGGATTCATCCAATCAGAGGAGCAAAAAAAAAAAAAAGAATGCAACAGGGAAGTTAAATTAAGGAACTTAGGGGACACAAGCAGACCAATATACACATTATAGGTGTTGTATCTCCAGGGCGTGTACCTGGCCCAGGGTGAATAAACTGATGGGACTGAAACCAGTCAAGGGAAAGGCAGGTTGGGAGAAACTCTTTTCTTGTTCACAGTGAGACTCAGCTCCATCCCCTCTGGCTGTCGTGCACCCTCTCCTTTCTCCCAGTCCCTGCTAGCAGTCTTCTCAGTCTCTGCAGTCACTGTGCATGCTCACTTCTCCACCTGTTCATTCTGGGAAGAGCTCACAGGTGGGTTTCCTGGGACTGATAGTTGCCAGACCAATTATTTACCAGAAATGGAGGGAAGGAAAGAACAGCCATCCTCTCTCTACCCTTTGCCCCAGAGGCTGCAGGAAGCTGCAGTGGTAAATACCTATTGATATGTAAATGAATTAAGACCAGGCAGGAGATTCTGGAAATTCTGAGCTTTACCCCACAGGTGTCCACAGAAAAGAGAAAGAGGAAGGAGCAAAGAAGCTTATTCAAAGAAATAATGGCTGAAAACTTCTGTGCCTGAGTGAAGAAACAGATACCATATCCACGAAGCCTGAGGGTATCAAAAAAAATGACTCTAAGGAGACCCACATCAAGAGACATTACAATTAAATTGTCAGAAATTAAACACAAAGACAGACTCTTAAAAACATCAAGAGAAAAGCAGCATGTTACATAAAAGGGAGCCCCCATAAAATAATCAGCAGAAATCTTGCAGGCTAGAAGGGAGTGGGATTATATATTGAAAGTGCTGAAAGGGAAAAATTTGCCAACCAAGAATAGTCTACTCAGCAAAATTGTCCTTCAGAATTGAGAGCTAAAGAGTTTTCTAGACAAAATATGAAATGTTAAAGGGAGTTCTTCAGGCTGAAATGAAAGGAAGCTAATTAGTAATATGAAAACATTTGAAAATATAAAATTCACTGGTAAAGGTAAATAAAACTAATGTTTTAATGGTGGTAGATAAATTACTTATAAACTATAGTATAAAGGTTAAAAGAAAATTATTAAAAATAAAATGACAATAATTTGTTAATTACATAATACTAAAAGATATTAAGTATGACAATCAGAAATCTTAAAAATTGGGGGAGAATGTTAAAATGTAGAGCTTTTGTATGCATTTAAGTTTAAGTTCTTATCAACTTAAAGTAGATGATTATATAATTGATGTAATTCTCCTGATAACCGCAAAGCAAAAACGTATAGTAAATGCATAAAGAAGAAGGATAATACAAATATCCCACTTCAGAAAATCATGAAATCACAGAAGAGAACAAAATAGGAAGAAAGGAACTACAAAGCTGCTAGAAGATAATGAGCCAGCTGCATTAGTATGTCCATACCTACCAATAATTTCTTTAAATGTAAATGAGCTAAATTCTCCAATCAAAATATATGGAGTAGCTGAATGGATTAAAAAATAAGACTCATCTATATATGGCCTATAAGAAACTCACTCCAGATCTAAGAACATGCACAGACTGGAAATGAAGGGATGGAAAAAGTTATTCCATGCAAATAAAAAGAAAGCTGGTCTACCTATACTTAGACAAAATAGACTTTAAAACAAAGACTGCAATAAAAGACAAAGAAGGGCACTCTACATGATGACAAAGGGTCAGTCCAAGAAGAATATAAAACATTTGTAAATATTTATGTACCCAACATAGGAGCACCTAAATATACAAAACAAACATTAACAAAACTATGGGAGAAATTGAATGGTAGGGGACTTTAATACCCCCCTAATATAAATGGATAGATCATCCAGATAGGAAATCAAGGAAACATTGACCTTAAATGAGACATTAGACCAGAGGGACTTAATAGATACATATTGTATGGAACATTCCATCTGAAAGCAACAGAATATATATTCTTTTCAAATGCACATGGAACATTCTGCAGTATAGATTGCATGTTAGGCCACAAAACAAGACAATAGATTAAAGAAGATTGAAAGAATATCAAGCATATTTTTGACCACTGGGGAAAAAATTCAGGAAGAATCTCACTGAAAAAACAATTGTAAGTATAACGTACATTTCTAGAGAATTATATCTAACTAACGTTTTTATAGTTAAATATGGCCATAGGGTTTTGTTATAATCAAACTGGATATTTATTTGCAAAGTGCTATAGCTTATACTGAAGTCTTAAAAAGTTTTGTTGATGTCTTTCTTCATAGACCTTATTTTCTTTGACAATGTATAGAGAAAAATTGCTAATATTGAGAATGTGTCAAGTTTGTAAACCTAACTTCTAAAATTCCAGATATTTTTTTGGTGGGGGGTTAAAATGTTTCAAAATCCTAGGAGAAAAATTGAGCTTTTTATTGGGTCAAAAAAATAATTCCATTATGAGATAAGAAATCAATTACAAGAAAGAAACTGGAAAATTCAGACAGTATTTGTAGATTAAGGGACATGCTACTGAATAACCAACAGGGCAAAGAAGAAATCAAAAAAGGAAATAATAAACTACCTTGAGACAAAAATGAAAATACAACATACCAAAACTTCTGGAATGTAGCAAAAGCAGTTCTACTAGGGAAGCTCTAGCAATAAACACCTATATTAAGAAAAAAGAAATATCTGAAATAACTTTACACCTCAAGGAATTAGTAAAGGAAGAAGAAGGCCCAAAATTAGTAAAAGGAAGAAAATAATAAAGATCATAACTGAAATAGTGGCTAGATAGAAATAGAAAAGATCAATGGAACTAAGAGCTAATTTTTTGAGAAGATAAACAAAATTGATACACCTTTAGCAAAACTAAGAAAAAGAATGGTCAGATAAATAAAATTATAAGTGAAAGATGAGACATAACAACTGATAACACATACATACTAAGGGTCATCATCATAAATTGTTGTGAACACTTTTTGTGCCAAGATATCCTAGGGAAAAAGGATAAATTCCTAGAAACATAAAACATACCATACTTAATGATGAAGAAATAGAAAAGCCCAACAGACCAAATTATAAGAGATTGAATAAAAAACCTCCCAACAAAGAAAACTCCCCAAGATCGGAGAGCTTTCCTGTGTGTTTTACCAAACAAAAGAATTAATACCAGTCCTTAAATTCCTTAAAAAAATAAAAGAGATGGGAACATTTCCAAACTCATTTAATTAAACCATTACCCTGTACCAAAACTGGACCTGGAGAGTACAAGAAAAGAAAATTATGAGCCAATATCCCTAATAAACAGATGCAAAAATACTCTGTAAAATATTGGCAAACCAAATTCAATAGTACATTAAAAGGACCATATACCATGATCAAGTGGGAGTTACTCCTGGGATAAATCCAGGATGGGTGATTCAAATTATGCAAATCAATAAATGTATACCAATTAACAAAATGAAGGATAAGAATAATACGATCATCTCAATAGATGCAGAAAAAGCATTTGACAAAATTAAACATTGTTCCATGATAAGAGCTCTTAACAAATTGGGTATAGAAAGAACATGCCTCAACATGATAAAGGTCATATATGTCAAGCCTACTACAGCTAACATCATAATGGTTAAATGCTTAAAGCTTTTCTCCTAAGATCAAGAACAAGATAAGGATACCCACTCTACTCTTACCACTTCATTCAACATAGTTTTGGAAGTCCTAACCAAAGCAATTAGGCAAGAAAAAGAAATAAAAGGTATCTAAATCCCAGAGCAAAAGAAGTAAAACCCTAAATATTCCACAAAGAACTGTTAGAAAAAATAAGTGAATATGTGATATAAAGTCAATATACAAAACTCAGTTTGTATCTTTACACTAACAGTGAGCTATCACAAAGAAAAGTTAAGACAACAATCCTATTTACAATAGCATTAAAGAAGTATAAAATATTTAGGAATAAACTCAATAAGGAGGTGAAAGATCTGTATACTAAAAACTGTTAAATATTGATGAAAGTAATTGAAGAAGACTCAAATGGAAAGATAATCTATGTTCATCAATTGGAAGAATTAATTTTTTTTTTGAGAGGCCATCTCATATTTATTGATCAAATGGTTGTTAACAACAATAAAATTCAGTATAGGGGGGTCAATGCTCAATGTACAATCATTAATCCATCTCAAGCCTAATTCTCGTCAGTCTCCAATCTTCTGAAGCATAACGAACAAGTTCTTACATGGTGAACGAATTCTTACATAGTGAATAAATTCTTACATGGTGAACAGTACAAGGGCATTCATCACAGAAACTTTTGGTTTTGATCACGCATTATGAACTGTAAACAATCAGGTCAAATATGAATATTCGTTTGATTTTTATACTTGATTTATGTGTTGATCCCACATTTCTCCCTTTATTATTATTATTATTTTTATTTTTAATAAAATGCTGAAGTGGTAGGTAGATGCAAGATAAAGGTAGAAAACATAGTTTAGTGCTGTAAGAGGGCAAATGTAGATGATCAGGTGTGTGCCTGTAGACTATGTGCTAATCCGAGCTAGACAAGGGCAATAAAACATCCACAGATGCAGAAGATTTCTCTCAAAACAGGGGGAGTGAGGTTCTAAGCCTCACCTCTGTTGATCCCCAATTTCTCACCTGATGGCCCCCCTACGACTGTGCCTGTCTTAGGTTGTTCCTCCCTTGAGGAATCTTACCCATCTCTGGCTAACCAGTCATCTTCCGGGGCCATACAGGGAGATGTAAAGTTGGTAAGTGAGAGAGAAGCCATATTGTTTGAAAAGGTTAGCTTTTTACTTCTTTGCAGATTTATGCCCTGTGGCTTCTATGCCCAGCACTTGTCTCGAGGTATCTTTACCACCTGGAGGAATTTTGATACTCGGTGAATTCGATGTGAGGCACGAATTCTATTTAAGGGTTGTAATTAGGAAGGAAGAAGAAAAGCTATAGAGGTAGTATATGGAAGAAAACATGGGAGGATTGATTATTTCTTTGACATATCTTCTTGTAGAGTACCTTAAGCATGTATAGGTTTTAAACTACCAACTAATTTGTGCTCACATATTAACATAATAGGAATACGGTGACATAAACAAAGCAAATCTATAATTACCATCCATCTCCAGTGAAGCCAGGAAAACCATTTAGGCACCCTAGGCATTTGTGAAAATTTGTCTATGATATGATGGATATTGTACAACTGTACTTGAACAGTCTGAGAGAAATCAGACAAATTAAAGCAGCCCATTTCTGGGATCTGTTCACATCCCATATGTTCTTTTAACCATAGATAGTCTATAGTCATAAGATTTTGGAGTGCTACAACTTGCACCCCTCCCAACTCCTGGTTGAGTTCCAACAGTACAGATCCGGTCAAATTCGCTGTCTCACTGTATGCACATGCCAGCCTAGACATCTCCCTCCTCATTCCAATGGCAAGTCCAGGAAACGGTGGGGTGGATGCAGCCACAAGCACAGCATCGCCCAGATCCCTGTGGAGGCTTTTTGATGATCATCCCCCTGGCACAAGTCCTACAGAGAGTGCTGATGCCAGAAGCTCCTCCTCATATCGTATCTTAGTTCATTTTCTGGGTATCCAAGCTAGGCCTTGATCTTCTGCATAGAAACAAACAGACCCTTTGCCCACACTTTGACATGCCCTCTATACCACTGTGCAGAACTCATTGGAGGTCAGCACACAGGAACTGCTTTTTTTTTTTTATTATTAAGAGAAAGGAATATTATCAGAAAAGAGAACCTCCATAGCTGATCATCTGACACCCTTTAAGTGATCAACATTAAGGATATTTAAAGCATGCATTGATCTTTGATTTACCAATAGTTTTATCCTATCAAGGAGTAATCCCCCTTTTCTTTCTTTCTTTTTTTTTTTTTAATCTTTAATCTACACTTACATGAAGAATACTATGTTTACTATGCTCTCCCCATATCAGGTCCCCCCTAACAACCACATTATGGTTACTGTCCATCAGCTTAGCAAAATGTTGTAGAATCACTACTTGTCCTCTCTGTGTTGTACAGCCCACCTTCCCCTTTCTCCCTCCCCCCCCAAGCATGCTAAACTTAATACCCCCCTTCTTCTTTCCCCACCATCCCTCCCTGACCACCCATCCTCCCCAGTTCCTTTCCCTTTGGTACCTGTTAGTCCATTTTTGGGTTCTGTAATTCCGCTGCTGTTTTGTTCCTTCAGTTTTTCCTTTGTTCTTATACTCCTCAGATGAGTGAAATCATTTGGTATTTCTCTTTCTCCGCTTGGCTTATTTCACTGAGCATAATACTCTGCAGCTCCATCCATGTTGCTGCAAATGGTTGGATTTTTCCACTTCTTATGGCTGAGTAGTATTCCATTATGTATATGTACCACATCTTTATCCATTCACCTACCGATGGACATTTAGGTTGCTTCCAATTCTTGGTTATTGTAAATAGTGCTGCGATAAACATAGGGGTGCATCTGTCTTTCTCAAACTTGATTGCTGCGTTCTTAGGGTAAATTCCTAGGAGTGGAATTCCTGGGTCAAATGGTAGGTCTGTTTTGAGCATTTTGATGAACCTCCATACTGTTTTCCACAATGGTTGAACTAATTTATGCTCCCACCAGCAGTGTAAAAGGGTTCCCCTTTCTCCACAGCCTCGCCAACATTTGTTGTTGTTTGTCTTTTGGATGGCAGCTATCCTTACTGGTGTGAGGTGATACCTCATTGTAGTTTTAATTTGCATTTCTCTGATAATTAGCGATGTGGACCATCTTTTCATGTGTCTGTTGGCCATCTGTATTTCTTTTTTAGAGAACTGTCTGTTGAGTTCCTCTGCCCATTTTTTAATTGGGTTATTTGTTTTTTCTTTGTTGAGGCGTGTGAGCTCTTTATATATTCTGGACGTCAAGCCTTTATCGGATCTGTCATTTTCAAATATATTCTCCCATACTGTAGGGTTCCTTTTTGTTCTATTGATGGTGTCTTTCGCTGTACAGAAGCTTTTCAGCTTAATGTAGTCCCACTTGCTCATTTTTGCTGTTGTTTTCCTTGCCCGGGGAGATATATTCAAGAAGAGGTCACTCATGTTTATGTCTAAGAGGTTTTTGCCTATGTTTTTTTCCAAGAGTTTAATGGTTTCATGACTTACATTCAGGTCTTTGATCCATTTTCAGTTTACCTTTGTATATGGGGTTAGAGAATGGTCCAGTTTCATTCTCCTACATGTAGCTGTCCAGTTTTGCCAGCACCATCTGTTGAAGAGACTGTCATTTTGCCATTGTATGTCCATGGCTCCTTTATCAAATATTAATTGACCATATATGTTTGGGTTAATGTCTGGGGTCTCTACTCTGTTCCACTGGTCTGTGGCTCTGTTCTTGTGCCAGTACCAAATTGTCTTGATTACTATGGCTTTGTAGTAGAGCTTGAAGTTGGGTAGTGAGATCCCCCCTACTTTATTATCTTTTTCAGGATTGCCTTGGCTATTCGGCGTCTTTGGTGTTTCCATATGAATTTTTGAATTATTTGTTCCAATTCATTGAAGAATGTTGTTGGTAATTTGAGAGGGATTGCATCAAATCTGTATATTGCTTTGGGCAGGATGGCCATTTTGACAATATTAACTCTTCCTAGCCATGAGCATGGGATGAGTTTCCATTTATTAGTGTCCCCTTTAATTTCTCTTTAGAGTGACTTGTAGTATTCAGAGTATAAGTCTTTCACTTCTTTGGTTAGGTTTATTCCTAGGTATTTTATTCTTTTTGATGCAATGGTGAATGGAATTGTTTTCCTGATTTCTCTTTCTATTGATTCATTGTTAGTGTATAGGAAAGCTACAGATTTCTATGTGTTAATTTTGTATCCTACATCTTTGCTGAATTCTAATATTAGTTCTAGTAGTTTTGGAGTGGATTCTTTAGGGTTTTTTATGTACAATATCATGTCATCTGCAAACAGGGACAGTTTAACTTCTTCCTTGCCAATCTGGATGCCTTTTATTTCTTTGTGTTGTCTGATTGCTGTGGCTAGGACCTCCAGTACTTTGTTGAATAACAGTGGGAAGAGTGGGCATCCCTCTCTTGTTCCCGATCGCAGAGGAAAAGCTTTCAGCTTCTTGCTGTTCAGTATGATGTTGGCTGTGGGTTTGTCATAGATGGCCTTTATTATATTGAGGTACTTGCCCTCTATACCCATTTTGTTGAGAGTTTTTATCATGAATGGATGTTGAATTTTGTTGAATGCTTTTTCAGCATCTAGTGAGATGATCATGTGGTTTTTGTCTTTCTTTTTGTTGATGTGGTGGATGATGTTGATGGATTTTCGAATGTTGTACCATCCTTGCATCCCTGGGATGAATCCCACTTGGTCATGGTGTATGATCCTCTTGATGTATTTTTGAATTCGGTTTGCTAATATTTTGTTGAGTATTTTTGCATCTATGTTCATGAGGGATATTGGTCTGTAATTTTCCTTTTTTGGTAGTGTCTTTTCCTGATTTTGGTATTAGGGTGTTGTTGGCTTCATAGAATGAGTTTGGGAGTATTCCCTCTTCTTTTATATTTTGCAACATTTAAGGAGAATGGGTATTATGTCTTCTCTGTGTGTCTGATAAAATTCCGAGGTAAATCCATCCGGTCCCGGGGTTTTGTTCTTGGGTAGTTTTTTGATTACTGTTTCAATTTCTTTGCTCATAATTGGTTTGTTTAACTTTTGTGTTTCTTCCTTGGTCAGTCTTGGGAGGTTGTATTTTTCTAGGAAGTTGTCCATTTCTTCTAGGTTTTCCAGCTTGTTGGCATATAGGTTTTCATAGTAGTCTTTAATCTTTGTATTTCTGTGGAGTCTGTCATGATTTTTCCATTCTCATTTCTGATTATGTTGATTTGTGTTGATTCTCTTTTTCTCTTAATAAGTTGGGCTAGAGGCTTATCTATTTTGTTTATTTTCTCAAAGAACCAGCTCTTGGTTTCATTGATTTTTGCTATTGTTTTATTCTTCTCAATTTTGTTTTTTTCTTCTCTGATCTTTATTATATCCCTCCTTCTGCCGACTTTAGGCCTCATTTGTTCTTCTTTTTCCAGTTTCGATGATTGTGATGTTAGACTATTCATTTGGGATTGTTCTTCCTTCTTCAAGTGTGCCTGGATTGCTATATACTTTCCTCTTAAGACTGCTTTCACTGCATCCCACAGAAGTTGGGGCTTTGTGTTGTTGTTGTCATTTGTTTCTATATATTCCTTGATCTCTATTTTGATTTGTTCATTGATGCATTGATTATTTAGTAGCATGTTGTTAAGCCTCCATGTGTTTGTGAGCCTTTTTGTTTTCTTTGTAGAATTTATTTCTACTTTTATACCTTTGTGGTCTGAAAAGTTGGTTGGTAGAATTTCAATATTTTGGAATTTACTGAGGCTCTTTTTGTGAGCTAGTATGTTGTCTCTTCTGGAGAATGTTCCATGTGCACTTGAGAAGAATGTATATCCTGTTGCTTTTGGATGTAGAGTTCTATAGATGTCTATTAGTTCCATCTGTTCTAGTGTGTTGTTCAGTGCCTGTGTGTCCTTACTTATATTCTGCCCGGTGGATCTATCCTTTGGGGTGAGTGGTGTGTTGAAGTCCCCTAAAATGAATGCATTACTGTCTATTTCCCTCTTTAGTTCTGTTAGTATTTGCTTCACATATGCTGGTGCTCCTGTATTGGGAGCATATATATTTAGAGTGGTTATATCCTCTTGTTGGACTGAGCCCTTTATCATTATGTAGTATCCTTCTTTATCTCTTGTTACTTTCTTTGTTTTGAAGTCTATTTTGTCTGATATTAGTACTGTAACCCCTGCTTTCTTCTCACTGTTGTTTGCCTGAAATATGTTTTTCCATCCCTTGACTTTTAGTCTATGCTTATCTTTGGGTTTAAGGTGAGTTTCTTGTAAGCAGCATATAGATGGGTCTTGCTTTTTTATCCATTCTATTACTCTATGTCTTTTGATTGGTGCATTAAGTCCATTTACATTTAGGGTGACTATTGAGAGATATGTACTTATTGCCATTTCAGGCTTTAGATTCGTGGTTACCAAAGGTTCAAGGTTAGCTTCTTTAGTATCTTACTGCCTAACTTAGCTCGCTTATTGAGCTGTTATATACACTGTCTGGAGATTCTTTTCTTCTCTCCCTTATTCCTCCTCCTCCATTCTTCATATGTTGTGTGTTTTGTTCTGTGCTCTTTTTAGGAGTGCTCCCATCTAGAGCAGTCCCTGTAGGATGCCCTGTAGAGGTGGTTTGTGGGAAGCAAATTCCCTCAGCTTTTGCTTGTCTGGGAATTGTTTAATCCCGCCATCATATTTAACTGATAGTCGTGCTGGATACAGTATCCTTGGTTCAAGGCCCTTCTGTTTCATTGCATTAAGTGTATCATGCCATTCTCTTCTGGACTGTAGGGTTTCTGTCGAGAAGTCTGATGTTAGCCTGATGGGTTTTCCTTTATAGGTGACCTTTTTCTCTCTAGCTGCCTTTAAAACTCTTTCCTTGTCCTTGATCCTTGCCATTTTAATTACTATGTGTCTTGGTGTTGTCCTCCTTGGATCCTTTCTGTTGGGGGTTCTGTGTAATTCCATGGTCTGTTCGATTATTTCCTCTCCCAGTTTGGGGAAGTTTTCAGCAATTATTTCTTCAAAGAGACTTTCTATCCCTTTTCCTCTTTCTTCTTCTTCTGGTACCCCAATAATACTAATATTATTCATTTTGGATTGGTCCCATAGTTCTCTTAGTGTTGTTTCATTCCTGGAGATCCTTTTATCTCTCTGTATGTCAGCTTCTATACGTTCCTGTTCTCTGACTTCTATTCCTTCAATGGCCTCTTGCATCTTATCCATTCTGCTTATAAATCCTTCCAGGGATTGTTTCACTTCTGTGATCTCTTTCCTGACATCTTTGATCTCCCTCCGAACTTCATCCCATTGCTCTTCCATTTTTCTCTGCATCTCATCCCATTGCTCTTGCATTTTTCTCTGCATTTCTGTCAGCATGTTCTTGATTTTTATTTTGAATTCTTTTTCAGGAGGACTGGTTAGGTCTGTCTCTTTCTCAGGTGTTGTCTCTGTGATCTTTGTCTGCCTGTAGTTTTGCCTTTTCATGGTGATAGAGATAGTTTGCAGAGCTGGTACGAGTCACCGCTGGAAGAGCTTTTCTTCTTGTTGGTTTGTGGCCTTCCTCTCATGGGAAAATAGCGACCTCTTGTGGCTTATGCTTGTCAGCTGTGCGCAGACAGGGCTTCTGCTACCTCCCCTTTTGCTATGGAATTTATCTCCATTGTTGCTGTGGGTGTGGCCTGGCTGGTGCTGCTCCTCCAAGGTGGTGGAGCCCGGTTGGAGGTGTTGTGGCCGGGAGGCTATTTATCTCCGTAATGGGCCTGTGTCCTCCCTGTTGCCCACGGGGTTAGAGTGCCCAGAGATCCCCAGATTCCCTGCCTCTGGTCTAAGTGTCCTGTCCTGCCCCTTTAAGACTTCCAAAAAGCACTCTCCAAACCAAAAGAACAACAGCAACAATGAGAGAGGAAACAGAAAAAATAAATAAATAAATAAGGAAAAAACACGTAATTTTTTTTGTCCTCAGGTGCCGGTCCCAGGCACCCGCTCACTGGTCCTGCTGCCCTGCCTCCCTAGCACCGGGGTCCCTGTCCCTTCAAGGCTTCCAAAAAGCACCCACGCACTGGTCCCACACGGAAAAACACGCGATATTCTTTGTCCTCAGGCGCCGATCCCAGGCACCCGCTCCCTGGTCCTGCTGCTCTGCCTCCCTAGCACCGGGGTCCCTGTCCCTTTAAGGCTTCCAAAAAGCACTCGCCAAAAGAGAAAAAAAAAAGGGGAAAAACGCGCGATTTCCTCTGTCCTCAGGCGCCGGTCTCAGGCACCCGCCCACCGGTCCCTCAGGGAATAACACGCGATATTCTTTGTCCTCAGGCACCAGTCCCAGGCACCCACTCACTGGTCCTGCTGCTCTGCCTCCCTAGCACCGGGGTCCCTGTCCCTGTAAGGCTTCCAAAAAGCGCTCACCAAAAAGAGAAAAAAAAAAGGGGAAAAACGCACGATTTCCTCTGTCCTCAGGTGCCGGTCTCAGGCACCCGCTCACTGGTCCTGCCGCCCTGCCTCCCTAGCACCGGGGTCCCTGTCACTTTAAGGCTTCCAAAAAGCACTCACCAAAAAAAAAAAAACCGCTCCGGTTTCTTTCCACCTGCCGGGAGCTGGGGGGAGGGGCACTCGGGTCCCACCGGGTCAGGTCTTGTATGTTACCCCCTTCGCAAGGTGCTGGGTTCTTGCAGGTGTGGATGTGGTCTGGATGTTGTCCTGTGTCCTCTGGTATCTATTTTAGGAAGAGTTTTCTTTGTTATATTTTCATAGATCTATGTGTTTTGGGGAGGAGATTTCCACTGCTCTACTCACGCCGCCATCCTAGCTCCGCCTCTAAGAATTAATATTTTTTAAATGTCCTTACTAGTGAAAGCAATTTGCAGATTCAGTACAATCCCTGTCAAAATTTTAATGTCAGTTTTAAAAGAAATAGAATAAATAATCCTTACATTCATGTGGAACCACAAAGACTCAGAATAGCCAAAGCAGTTTTGAGAAAGAAGAACAAAGCAGGAGGTATCATACTTCTGATTTCAAGCTATATTACAGAACTACAGTAATCAAGATAATATGGTGCTGGCATGAAAACAGACTGATTTGTGACACAAAGACACACAGTGGAGGGCCCAAAAAATAAACCTATGCCTATGTGGTCAATTACCTTTCAACAAAGGAGGCAAGAACATGCAATGGGGAAAGGATTGTCTTTCAATAAATGGTGCTGCGAAACCTGAATATTCACATGCAAAAGAATGAAACTGGACCCCTAACTTATATCATGCACAAAAGTCAATTTAGAATATATTAATTCTTGAATTTAAGATCTGAAACCCTAAAGCTCCTAGAAGAAAATATAGGGTGTAATGTCCTTCACATAGGTCTTTGCAGTGATTTTTTGGATTTGACACCAAAAGTGAAGGCAACAAAAGTCATCATAAACAAGGGACTGCATCACACTAAAAAGCTTCTACATAGCAAAGGAAACTATAAACAAAATGCAAAGACCACTTATGGAATGGGAGAAAATATTTGCAAACCATGTATCTAGTACAGGGTTCATATCCAAAGTGTTTAAGAAACTCAAACAACTCAATAGCAAAATAAAGGAATAACCTAATTAAAAATAGGTAGAAGACCTGAAGAGACATTTTTCCAAAGAAGACATAAAAAAGCCAGGGTATATGAAAAGGTGATCAACATCACTATTCAGAGAAATGCAAATCAATACTTCAACGAGTAATCAACTGACATCTGTTATCAAAAAGACAAGAGATAAATGAAGGTGAGGATGTCTATATAAAGGAACCCTGTACACTGTTGGTGCAAATGTAAACTGGTATAGCCATTATGGAAAGTAATATGTAAGTTCCCTAAGAAGTTAAAAAGAACTACCATATCATCCAGTAATGCCACTGGGGAGTATATATATATCTAAAGGAGATTAAATCATTATCTTAAAGAGATTTACATACTCCCATGTTTATTGCAGCATTATTCACAAGTATGGAAGCAACTTAAGTGGCCACAGAAGAATGGATAGAGAAGACATATATTCACACACACACACACACACACACACATATACACAAAGGTGTATTATTAAGTCATGAAAAAGAAGTAAATCCTGCCATTTGCACTACATAACTAAACCTGGGGGGAGTTATGCTAAGTGACGAAAGCCAGGCAGAGAAAGACATGTGCTGCATTGTATCACTTACATATGTAACCTAAAAGTCAAACAGATAGAAACAAGAGAGAAGAATGGTTGTTGCCAGGGACTTTGGGAGCTGTGGGGAGAATAGAGAGCTGCTGATGAAAGGGTGCAAACTTCCAGTTATTAGATAAATAAGGCCTGAGGATCTAATGTATATAACATGGTGACTGTGGTTGATAATACTGTTTTGTACAGTTGACCCTTAACTAACAGGGTTTAGGGGCACTGACCCCCCCTGCACAGTCAAAAATCCATGTAAAACTTTTTGACTCCCCCCAAATTTAACTACTAAAAGCCTATTGTTGGCTGGAAACCTTAATAATAACATGAACATTCAAGTCACACATTGTTGTATGTTATATGTGTTATAGATTCTATTCTTATAATAAAGTAAGGTAGAGAAAAATTTTTCAAATTGTCACAAATCTCCAAAAAATTTTCACAGTGTATTACTGAAAATAATCTACATATAAGTGGGCCCATGTTGTTCAAGGATCAACTATATATAATTTAAATTTGGTAAGAGTAGAAATTAAGTGTTCTAATAACCATGTACACAAAAAAGGTAGCTATGTAATGTGATAAATGTGTTAATTAACTTGGGTGTGGGCATCCTTTCACCATGTGTATGTATATCAAATCATATTGTACATTTTAAATATGTTAGTTTTTCAGTTATCCCTCAATAAAGCTGAAAGAAGAGAAAAACCCTCTGTATTTGAGATTAAATTATTTTTCATTTTGCTTATTTTATTTTTATCCTTGATATTGTGAGGTGTTTTATAAATAATTGGAAAAATTAAGTTTGATTTAATAATTTCACTCATTTGTGGAGTATAACAACAAGCAAAACTGAAGGAGCAAAACAGCAGCAGACTCACAGACTCCTAGAAGGGACTAGTGGATACCAAAGGGGAGGGGTTGGGGAGATTGGGTGGGGAGGGAGGGAGAAGGGGATTAAGGGACACTGTAATTCACAGTCACAATATAGGTAGGTCTCGGGGAAGGTAGCAGAGCATGTAGAAGACAGTAATGACTCAATAGTGTCTTACTATGCTGATAGACAGTGACTAATGGGGTGTGTAGGGGGATTTGACAACATGGGTGAATGTTGAAACTACAGTTTTGTTCATGTGAAACCTTCATTAGATTGTATATCAATGATACGTGAATAAAAAAATTAAGTTTGGTTTTCTTTTAATCTGAAAATATATAGATGTCTTTGGGTAAACATTCAGGGTCTCAATTATGAGATTGTTAATAAGAGGAAAAGCTAATTAAATTTGATATAATTATTATAAAAACTATAATTAAAATATATTTCAAAGTGAGAGGTAATTTATACTTTTTAAAAAGAAATCATTTACATTTGTACCATCAGTGTTGGAGGGTTCCCTTTTCTCCACATCCTTGCCAACAATTGTTATTTCTTGTCATTGGATAGTGGCCATTTTGACAGGTGATATATCATTGTGGTTTTGGCTAGCATTTCTCTGATGATTAGCAATGTGGAGCATCTTTTCATGTGACTGTTGGCCATTGGTATTTCTTCATTGGAAAAATGTTCAGGTTCTATGCCCATTTTTTAATTGGGTTATTTGTCTTTTGGCGTTGAGGTATATGAATTCTTTATGTATTTTGTATGTTAACCCCTTATTGAATAAATCATTTACAAGTATATTCTCCCATACTGTAGGTTGCTTTTTTTTCTGATGTCATTTGCTGAACAGAAGCCCTTAGTTTGCTGTAGTCTCATTTGTTCATTTTTTATTTTGTTTCCCTTGCCCAGGGAAATGTGTCCAGAAAAATATTGCTTATGCTTATATTCAAGAGATATTTTGCTTATGTTTTCTTCTAAGAGTTTTATGGTTTCATGCCTTACATTTAGGTCTTCAGTATATTTCAAATTTACTTTTGTGCATGTAGTTAGGCAGTAATCAAGTTTCATTCTTTTGCATGTAGCTGTCCAATTTTCCAACACCAGTTATTCAAGAAACTATCTTTTTCCCATTGTATATTTATGGATCCTTTATTGCCTATTAATTGACCATATATGCTGGGTTTGTATCTGGGCTTTCTATTCTGTTACTTTGATCTATGGGTCTGTTCTTGTGCCAGTACCGTACTATTTTTCATCAGTGTAGCCTTGTAGTATAGCTTAAAGTCAGGGAGCATGATACCCCCAGCTTTAGTCTTTGTTCTCATGATTGCTTTGACTGTTCAGGGCGTTTTATGGTTCCACATGAATTTTAGGATTATTTGATCTAGTGCATTGGAAAATGCCACTCATATTTTGATAGTGATTTCATTGAATCTGTAAATTGCTTTTGGGAAGATGAATATTTTGACAATATTAATTCTTCCTATCCATGAGCATGGTATAAATTTCCATTTATTTGTGTTTTCTTCAATTTCTTTCATCATTGTCTTAGTGATCAGACTGCAGGTTTTTCACCTACTTGGTTAGGTTTATTCCTAGGCATTTTTGATGCTTAAGTTTTTTTTTGATGCAGTTGTAAATGGAATTGTTTTCCTGATTCTTCTTTCTGCTAGTTTGCTGTTAGTATATAGGAATGCAACAGATTTCTATATATTGACTTGTATCCTGCAAACTGAATATAGTTATTAGTTCTAATAGTTTTTAGGTGGAGTCTTTAGACTTTTTATATATAGTATCATGTCATCTGCAAATAGTGACAGTTTTAGTTCTTCCTTACCAATTTGGATGCCTCTTATCTTTATCTTGTCTGATTGCCATTGCTAGGACTTCCAGTACTATGTTGAATAAAAATGATAAGAGTGGGCCTCCTTGTATTGTTCCTGATTGTAGAGGAAAAGCTTTCAGCTTTTCACCATTGAGTATGATGTTAGCTGTGGGTTTGTTGTATATGGTCCATATTATGGTGAGGTTTGTTTCCTCTATACTCACTTTGTTGAAAATGGATGTTGAAATGTGTCAAATGTTTTTTTCATCATCCATTGGGATGATTATGTGGTTTTTATCCTGCCTTAATGTGGTATATCACACTGACTGATTTATGAATATTGTACCATCCTTTTATCCCTTTAATTTTGTGGTACCCATAAGTTTCATAGATAGTTTTCTAAATATATAAAAGTCTGTATTAAGTTGATGGTCACTCTTTGAACACATGTAAATTGTACTACTTTTTCTTTCTCTTCCACCCTTTATGTATATGATGTCATAATATACATATTTTGTGTACCCTTGACTTTTTTTGTTGTTGATTTTACTACTTTTTTTTAACTTCATACTTGCTTAGTAAGTAATTGGTCTCCTACCTTTACTGTAGGTTTATTTTATCTGATTAAAAACATTTAGGCTTAAGAATATTTCCATCTACAGAAGTCCCTTTAACATATTCTGTAAGCCTGGTTTAGTGGTGATGAATTCTTTCTGTTTATCTGGAAACTTTTAATTTCCTTCAATTCTGAATGATAATCTTGATGGGTAAAGGATTCTTGGTTGTAGTTCTTCCCTTTCAATACATTAATATTTCATGCCATTGCATTCTGGCCTGTAAAGTTTCTGCTGAGAAATCTACTGATAGCCTTATTGAGTTACCCTTATATATAACTGCCTGCTGCTCTCTTGCTGCTTTTAAGATTCTGTCTTTGTGTTTAATCTTTGCCATTTTAATTACTATATATCTTGGTATTGTCTTGTTGGGGTTCCTTTTGTTAGGGTCTCTGTGCTTTTTCAGGACTTGGGTGTTTATTTCCTCCTCCAGATTTATTATTTCTTCAGAGAGACTTTCTACTCCTTTGTCTCTGTCTTCTCCTTCTGGTACCCCGATTCTGTCAATATTGTTTTGTTTGGAGCTGTCATACAGCTCTCTTAGCATCTTCTCATTTTTTTTTTGAGGGGGCATCTCTCATATTTATTGATCAAATGGTTGTTAACAACAATAAAATTCTGTATAGGGGACTCAATGCACAATCATTAATCAACCCCAAGCCTAATTCTCAACAGTCTCCAATCTTCTGAAGCATAACAAACACGTTCTTACATGGTGAACAAGTTCCTACATAGTGAATAAGTTCTTACATGGTGAACAGTGCAAGGGCAGTCATATCACAGAAACTTTCAGTTTTGATCATGCATCATGAACTATAAACAATCAGGTCAAATATGATTATTTGTTTGATTTTTATACTTGATTTATATGTGAATCCCACATTTCTCCCTTATTATTATTATTATTATTATTTTTTTTAATAAAATGCTGAAGTGTTAGGTAGATGCAAGGTAAAGGTAGAAAACATAGTTTAGTGCTGTAAGAGGGCAAATGTAGATGATCAGGTGTGTGCCTATAGACTTAGTATTAATCCAAGCTAGACAAGGGCAACAAAACATCCACGGATGCAGAAGATTTCTCTCAAAACGGGGGGTGAGGTTCTAAGCCTCACCTCTGTTGATCCCCAATTTCTCACCTGATGGCCCCCCTGCGACTGTGCCTGTCTTAGGTTGTTCCTCCCTTGAGTAATCTTACCCATCTCTGGCTAACCAGTCATCTTCCGGGGCCATACAGGGAGATGTAAAGTTGGTAAGTGAGAGAGAAGCCATATTGTTTGAAAAGGTTAGCTTTTTACTTCTTAGCATCTTCTCATTTTTAAAAATTCTTTTCTCTCTCTATTGGTCATCTTTGTTGTTTTTCTTTTCTCTATCTTCCATCTCATTGATTCTTTCCTCTATTTCCAGCAGTCTATTCATTCCCTCCATTTTATTTTTCATTTTAGTTACTGTATTCTTCAGCTCAGAGGCTCTTTTTCATGTTTTCTATCTCTGTTGAAGTTCTCATTGAGATCATCAGTTCTTTCCTCCAGTGAGCATCTTTATGAGTGTTACTTTGAATCTTTATCAAGAAGATTGGTTATCTCTGTTTTATTTAGCCCTCTTTCTGGTGTCTTACGTTGTTCTTTTGTTTGGAACGTATTTCTCTGCCTCATCATCTCTGGATTTCTGTGTTTCTTCCTTTGTTTTAGATAGATCAGGTATGCCTCTTGATTAAGAAAGCAGTGGCTTTATGAAGTAGGCATCCTGTGGTGCTCTGAACCTCTAGGCATTTTGCCCACCAGTGCCTGGTTCTCCTTTGTAGTAGAGCCACAGTTGCTGTTGGTTTGCAGTATCTGGTCCTCATAGCTGGCCTCTGCATGCCCTTTGTGTGCTGGAGGCCCTTCTGCTTGGATTTGTTGTGGGTGGGGCTACCGTCTGCCTGCCCTTCAGCAATGGTGGCTGCTGCTGAGCTGGGCAGGCTGGGCAGGGCACATGTGTATAGGATGGCTGCTGGAAAGCTGAGTTGCCAGTGAGGGAGATGAAGAGCTTGTGCTGGCTCCTGCAAGTGCTCCAATAGTTGTGTAAGGGATGGCCAGAAAAGTTGGGAAAGCCTCCCTTTACCTGCCAATCTGCAAAATTGGGCTCCTCCTGGGCTGAGCGGGCCCAGGAGCCTAGGTGTGGTAGGTGTGTAGGGAGGTGCGCAGTGGGGTTGAGCTGCCAGAGAGGAAGATGGAGATTTCAGAGCTGGCTCCCATACTTGCCTTACCAGGTGGACTGAAGGAGGGCTCGGAAAGCCAGGAATGTGTCCTCTCTCCAGCTGCCATGCAGCAAAGTATGACTACTGCTGGGCTGAACAGCCAGGTAGGTAGTTGTGCAATAAAGCACGTCCAGTGGCTGAGCCACAGTAAGGGAGATGGAGTGTTTGTATGTGGTGCTGGCTCCCATGGGCACCTGACCTGTTGGGTTGAGGGAGGGCTGGGGAATCATTATCCACCTGTCCTTTCTTGTAGAGAACTCTGTCCAGTCCCCATTCTTATCTTTCAAACTACTGCCTCTGTGTTAGGTCTCAGCGGAACCGATGGAACTTGCCTGTCGTCCACAAGTGACAGGAGTGGCCACCTTTCAGAGTGCTCCAACTCTCCCTGGTGTTACGCCTGTTAGTCACCAAAACCCAAAGCAATTTGGACTCGTGTTCCCCGAGCAGGTCTCCAGGGCCAGGTGTGCAGGGTTCCTGAGTACTTTTACTCGCCCTGCTCTGTTCCTCTCCCTCCTCCTTGTGGGCTGGAATTTGGGAAGGGATTGAGTCTTGATCAATTGCGGCTCTGCCACTTTACCCTTTTCTGTGTGATCTTCTCTTCTTCCTCAGGTGTAGGTGGTCTGTTCTGCAGTCTTTAGGTCATTTTCAGTGCTAGTTGTATTTGCTCTAGTTGCTTCCTTGGTTTGTACATGGGAGGAGGTTACCACTTTGCCTCCCCACTCTGCCATCTTTTTCTTGGTGTCTCCAGTTCTAACAAATTTTAATTGAAGAGTCAGTATAAGATGCTTCAGATATTGATCAGATGGTCTTTTATAACAAGTTTTGAACACTCTTAAATTTAAGTATTCATTATGTGATTTTTGTATGATTTATCTTTATATCTCATGAAATGTTATAAACCCATGTTATAATTTCATTCCTGCTGGTCCAGAGAAATCTTTCTTGCATCTGTTGTTTAGAAATAATAAACTAAGCAGAAAGATATTAAATATATATTCAGTAATATTTGCGAACATAATAATGGGTGAATTTTAAATATAATGCAACATCAGTTTCTCCTTTTGTTAGTTTTTAAACTTTATTACACTCCTTTTTCTTATAGTATAAATATGTAAAATGCCAGTGGAGAGCTCTGTTGTGATTAATCCAAAATCTTTTCTTTAGGTTTGATCCAGACCGGTTTCATGATGAATCAGTAATGAAAACTTTTTCCTTGCTTGGATTCTCAGGCACACAGGAATGCCCAGAGTTAAGGTGAGATTATAGAGAAGGTAAAATAAAAGGAAAGGTGTCAGACTCTATACTTACAATTCTGATGATCACTGTTAATGAAACAGTGAACATCTATGTAATTAAAATGTAATTGTTAATCTTTAGTAACCAGTCAACTTTCTTCCTGACAGGTTTGCATATATGGTGACTACAGTACTTCTGAGTGTATTGGTGAGGAGACTGCACCTATTCTCTGTGGAGGGACAAGTTATTGAGACTAAGTATGAACTGGTAACATCATCCAAGGAAGAAGCTTGGATCACTGTCTCAAAGAGATATTAAAATTTTATACATTTAATTTTGTTGAGGAAAATAATTGTTTAGAAAATCTATATTGAATCTTTTTATAAACCAAGTATCATTGTGTAATATAAATAACTGTAACTGTTACTCCTTCATTATATAAATTTGGATTTTCTTAATTCATGATACACATGTATGCTTATATCAATGTGATAATTTTAATGGGAAGCTTTCTACTTTTAATATTTGTTTAATCACTTTTATGTCATTATTTTTAATGTTTTTTTTAGTTGATGTCCAATATTAGTATTTTTGGAGAGAGAAATTATTTTGCACAATCTTGGGGATCACATTTTCTACTTGTTCATAAAAGAGAGACATAATCCTAACTCCTTTTCATATATCCAGCAATTCACCCTAAAGCAAAAACAAAAGGGACTTACTAGAATTTTATTTCTTTACTAATATTTTTAATTTTCTGAGTGTAAATTAGTTTGTATTCAATCATCGTTGTTAGGGGTGAATAACCTATTGTGTATTTGCTATTTTTATGCTTCCCCAGACAATCATGTTCATTCCATGACTTATATATACAAGGCTCATCATTTTGAACAGTTCTGAATCATTTGGAAAATAATATAGTTTATTTCTTTATGTGCTTTGAAGTGCTCCTCATAGTCAAACTGATATTGAGGCTTGTCTCTCCTGTTTTACTGGAAATCATATTAGCACTATATTACTCCACTAATTCTCATTTGTGGAGAAAACAGAGTTCCTAAATTTGTAATTTATTATTATGTCATATACTAAACTTAATGAACATATGTGAGCTCTAACCAAAACCCAAAATCAAATTAAAAAAAGAGAAAACAAAGATGAGTGAAAATATTTGCAAAATATATGACTGAAAGGGGTAGTTTACATATTATGTATGAAGAGCTTATACAGACTGGCAAGGAAACATACAGTAGATAAATGGACAAAGGGTATGAATAAGCAGGTTTTATAGAAGGAAATAGCTAATAAATATTTAAAAAACAGTATCAAAGAAATATTGGGGTTATTTTTAAGTATCTTTCAAAACATACTTTATTACTCATAAGTTTTATATTTAATAATTTTTTTGATAGCATTGTATGTTAGTCCTCCTTTTTGGTTACACTGTTCTTGAAGATTTCTTTTTTATAAATACATTTTGTTCAGATAGCAACTGAAGGAAATACGCCAAATGCAAATAGGAGAGGAAGAAAAATGATACATGTTTGCAAGTGGGCTTATTTTTGATACTGCTGAATTTCACTTGTACTTGAGTTTCAAGAATGTACCCTAGTTATTGAGCTATTTTATGCTGTTTATGGTCTAATAGGTAACACTTTAGTTGGAGTGGTTAACAGAGTGCTTAAGTGGTTAGATGCAGACTTTATTTCTGACAAAAATATTTATGGAATAATTTAAATTATAAAACTTTAAGTGAAATGTATTCTTAGTACTTAGCAGCATGTTTCTAAAAAGTCCTGTTGTTAATTTATTCTCTCCTACCTATCGTTTTCTATAGTTTTGTATATGGAGAACATCTTCATTTGTTATCCAGGTATCTTGACTGGTTTAGAAATAGGCTGTGAAAAGTTAGAGTAGGCAATTGATATGTAAACTGAATGTCAATAAAGTTAAATGAGGTTAAGTGGAATTTTAAAGTAAGCAAAATCTGATCAGCAATGATCAGGGCACAAAAAGGAGGCTGAGCCAAGAATCAGGGAGTTGGCATATGGCCAGTAAATGAGGCAATGTATAATACTAGTGATGATTGGAATCAAGGAAAATAGAGGATAGAAGAATCAGCTAAACACATTTCATCCATACTTATATGACTAAAGCCATTTAAAAATTATCTTCTTGAGGATTTTTAGAAAATAAAATACTGCTAATTATGTATAAAATAAGTTATCCATTCACTATTGTTCCTACTTGGCTCTTTGTATTTATTAAATGAAGTTTTAGTGACACTGATGGCTCATAGCATGACTCCAGCAGGGCTGTTAAATTTTGTTGATTTTTGGTTCTTTTAAACTAGCTCTTCATTTTTTTTGATCTGCATTCTTTTTGATAGTTCAGAAATCTATTGTTAAAAACATCAGCATAACAAACACATGTTTTATGGAATGAAAGGGCTCTTCCATACTTGGTGCTAATAAAATTCAAGGCAGAATTAACTCTGTGCCTTTGTTTGGGAAAAATGAAAAATTCGCATGCTGTTTACCTGGCCCACAAGTGTTCCATTCTATTCTTTAATATGAAGTCTATCTTATTTATAGACTGTCAAAATCTGTTTTCTGTATTCTTGTTTCTCAAAATAGTTTTTATTTTAAAAACAAAAAGTTCTTTTTTTTAAGAAAATTATATAAGTTTATTTCCTATAGAAAAAACCTAAATACAGAAACACACACACACACAAAAAATGTTACAAACCAAATACTTTTTATACCTATTTCATTTAGTCATTAGGAGCCACAGGAAATCAGTCCCACTACTTGAAGTTAGCCAGTGTCAAGCTTGCTTCTGAGGTAGATCTTGTTCCTTTCTTTTTTATCCACATATAATTTTTACAGACATTACACATAATATTCTCTTCATTTTCTATTTACAAACCAGTAGCATTTTCTACAATTAGAACATTAGTATTCTTCTTACTCAGAATGTAAACACAGGTTTTTGTTATCCTTACTTTTTCTCTCCTTATTTCCCTTCTCAGATATTATTCATTTCAACTTTAGAATTGGCCTTATATTTCCATCCATTCTATCAAAAACAGTTATTTGTATATCTAAGTTGCTAAAGTCACAGGACACTGAGGTGTTACAATGAGCATTTAAGAAATGGAACTCCTCCACTGTCTAAGAAAACTCTTTAGTATAATTAAGTTCAAGCTGAAATGGCATTTCAACTTTTAAGGGAAAATCTTAAGAACTTTCTCATTGTTTTGGGCTCTGGAGCAAACAGATTAAGATTCTTCCCTGAAGCCAACTTTATTTTTTTCTTCAGATCCATAAAGAGGACTGTTAACCTTTAAGGTGCTCTTTTTTCACACATGGTTATGTTGACAGGTTGAAAACTGCTTAAAAAACACAATTCTATTCTTAAAACAGGACATGACCAGTAGCATCAGAGAGTAGCTTGGTAGCTGTGAGAAGATAGCTCTGAGAGAAATGGACACTATTTTCAAGGGCTGGTTTTTATAATGTCATCAAATTGATACTAGTGACCTTATGTTTCTTCTTAGCCAGTGTTAGGCTTGTTTCCTAAGTTATAGGTACAAAGGGAGGAGTTGGGTGGTGGGGGGTAATATGGCAACAAAGCAGTTACTGTCACTAAGGAAATTAGAGGAAATCAGTACAGCCAAAAGGCTTAATAATACAGTGTTGCTTTGAGGACTTGTGAGTGACCTGCACTGATAAAAGGAGTGAAACTGAAACTGGTAAAAACTGAATATAGAATTTGGGACTGAGATGAGCATTCGTTATAAATCAAATACTTTATATACCTATCTCAGTTAGTTTTTATAGCATAACAGTAGATTCTGTGACAAACTAAAATACTTTTTTATTCCTTCTAAACAAATGCAGACAAGTACTAGCTAAGAAAAAGTAAGTAAAAGATCTAAATTTCAAATTATCCTAATATCTTCAATGGTGTTTATTGGTATACTTTGTTTTTATTTAAGAGGGAATCAGCAGTAGTTTCAAATGATGTACTATTCATAATAGCTGAAGAAAATGATCTAAAAAGTATTGAATCTAATGCCTAATCAACCATGTTTGTACTGTTTAAATTTTTTGCTGTTTCCACATACTTTTTTTTATGTATTGCAATCATAATGTCTACTTTTCACTTAATGAATTTTAAACATATTCCTTTGTTACTTTATTATTGTAAGGGCTTTGGTGAATAGATGTTTTTTTGGTTAAACTTTTAAAATAGAAATCAGTTTAATGTTTAATGTATATAATTTTATGACAGTGAGTGAATGGATAGCTACAATTTGAGTTGGGAACCATTTTGCAAAACATTCAGGCAATAAACAGAAAGGCAGGAAAGGACATTCCTTCTTACAGTTCTACCTCCCATAATTGGTGTAGGTTGGTTGCTGTCTTTCTAGAGAGTGGAAATGGATCTTCTGAATAGCATGTGATAAAGTGCTGTGAACAAATAAGTCATAAATATCCTGCTTGGTAGCTTAAACACACACATGCACATGCACACATACACACACACATTTATTTACACCTAAAATACTTGCTAATGCTTGTTTCAATTTTTAACACAGTTACATCCCCATTGTACCTAATCATAGATAAAGTGTAAAGTGCCTGTTTCCAAAAAGGCAATCTAAGTATTTTTGAATGAATTAAGTCATTGAATTTTTCTGTGCATGTAGAATAAAATTAAGGAAATTACTGAAATTACTTAATAGTTGACAAAGATTTCCAGATAGTCAAACTACCCTGAAAGCTACCAGTACTTTGTAATAATGCTATGTAACCCATTACTGGAAGTATTTAATATGTTGTGTGGACAGATTTCAGTGGTGCCTTTATTAGATGTGAACATAGATTTATAATAGGCTATAGTTACACAAAATACCAAGCAAATAGTTGGTAGGCCAGTAGTCCATTCTCCCCTGTGTATCTAATCACTAGATCATCATTAAGCTAGGAAATGTTTATAGATCAGTTTTTTTACCAGGTTATTGAAAGCATTATTTTCCAAAGTGTATCTTATGGAACACTGTCCTGTGAGATACTTAGAGAAAAAATTTCCATGATCATTTTCATTCTCAGATTCTCTATACTATATTGTCCCTCACATATTTATAATACATATGAATATATTATAAGTGCTGAGAAGTTCTAGTATGAAGGAACCTATTGTAACTTGGCATAATACTTAATGTTCCAAAGGTATTTGATGAAGATAGCCTTCTTTTTTTTCAGTTATACATATTATCCCATAAAACCAGTATTTCATGGAAGTAGTGTTCTATAGAGTAGAACCCATTTTGTCCAACATGATCTAGAGACAAAGAAACATCTGCCTTGGCTAGTTCCTTGAATAATGCGTGGTCCAAGATTCACTGGACTAGGAATGATCATAGTCTTAAACCATCTGAATTCCATACTCCAAAGAAATTCATATTCCCTTACCTCTACCTCTTCTCTGTCAGAGCACAGCATCCTCTAGCCCTGCTGAAGTCTTTCCTATAGCCCTGTCCTGGCTTTCATTCCTATCCAAAGAAACGGAATCTATTTAGTATGGCATCAGCTTTTTATTAAACTCTAATGCATGCCAGATCTTATGTTGGGCACTAAGGATATAGCAGTGGACAAAACAGACATGATATCTGTTCTCTCCCTTCTGTGCTTCACCCCAGGAGGGAGTGCTGCAAAGTCTCATGTCCCAAAGTGTAACCTAGGACTCAGAGCTCTCTAGGTCCTGGGTTTAGAAGCTGCTCAAGGCCCCTTCAGGTTAGTGGTGAAAGGAACACAGGAAGGAACTCAGAGATGACTACATGACAAAGAACATAGGCTTCGGTTACAGGTTGTAGTGGGAGAGGAAGTACAAATAACAGGAGCCAAACCCATTATTTTTGCTATTTTTAGTGTATGAGCAAGAGAAACTAGGTATCTTTTCAAGGACTGTTAGGATTGATGCTAAATGGGAATACTGGAGAACTTTCACAGTGAGAAGAAACAAAGCTAAGAATTGGTTAGACTAGGTTAAGGAACAATCTATAGTCATTTAAATGAATCATTGCTTAATTATACAGCATCATTAGGTGTGTTCAACTTTCATGATTTGTTGCTTGTGTTACAAGGTCATCATTTAATAGAGAATTGATTTTTAGAGCTTAAAAGGATTGTAGAGATTATATGGCATAGCCTGCCCACAGTTTAAAAATTTAGAAGGAGAAGCAGCCTAGGGCTTCTGGGAGCAGCAGACTTTCACTCTGCATTTTTCTCATATCCTTCAGAAAATATGTGCTTAGAACTATGCTGCCATTTTAGTTAAAGGATTTTGTTAAGCTTTCAGGTAAGTGTAGATTCAGAAAGAATTGGAAAATTAAAAAAAAATTCTTGATACAGAACCTTTGAGGGAGATGCAAATGTGTTTTGAATGTTAAATTTACTTAGATTTAAAAATACATATCTTCAAGCAAAGTTGTCATGACAACCTTTCTTATGTGTGTATAAATTTTATGTCTGTCTCTTTGAGGTTTTTCATCTTTCCTAGTACAGGGTTTAATGACAAGAATTGGGTACTATGGTATCTTACTATCTGCATGGTGCCCTGTGACACCGGTACACAGTTTTGTGGCATTACACAGTTTTTGGGAAATGCCAGTCAAGCAATAGGACAGTTCTGTAGCACAATGATCCCACCAAAGATAAATGGTATCTTGTTCTTTCCATGATCAGAGACTGATCTGGTATCAAACGCAAGATGAAATTTTGGATTGAAGTTGAACCATGAGTGTGTTCTAGCAAGCTTGGGAAATTCGGGACCAAATCTCTTGGTTAGCCCCCAAACTGAGACAGCCTCCCTAGGATCCTCTAAATCTAATTCACAGTTGATACCGAAGAATGACTGAGAACCACAGGAGACTCCTCTGTGATGGCCAGGCATGCGCACAGAGACACCCCAGAGGCTCCTTCTAGCCTGAACTCTAATCCAGCCATGTTTAGAAATACCATTATCAGACTGCACTTCCTGTTACCTCTTCACTTCAGATACCCTATCAAGCTCTATTTTGCATGTCAGGATGCAGGAGAAAAATAGTAGGACTGTAGAGTCCCAAAGTTTAGGAGGAAGACATTCTCATCCTCAATTCTGGAAATATGAATTAATTAAACAACGGAGTAGGGAGTAGTTACTGGTACCTTTTGGTAATAGTAACTATGACCTTTACCTAACTGTTTTAACGTAGGTGTCTGAAATTTTGAGATACTTGGTAAAGAGCTATACTGGTTTGAGTTTTATATTTTGGTTTCTCTGTGGTACATTTTTAAAAAATTAATATTTGTGTTATTTAAGAATGCCTGAAGACAGTTAATTAACTAACTTGAAGTCAGTTAATTTGTGTTGATTCAGATTCATCTTTAAATAGACTTTGTAATATTGTTACATTTAAGAAAATCCATGGATATTTCCTAATACAGTTTCTTTATATAATGGGGAAATTTAAGCTGAAAGAGGTTATTTTGTATGGAAATTTGCTCAGGCTAATACAATTTTTTTTTTACATGTTCAGAATATGATTTCTTGTTACTCTCTAAACGAAGAATTTTTTTAAAAGGCCCCCTCAGCAAAAAAGAACTGGCTAAATTAGTGTATGTGCTATTAATAACTAAGGATAATACTCTCCTAAAAACAAAATATTTGAAAACAGGTATCCCACAATCCATTCTGTAATTTTGTAAAGGTTTCTGAGTTTATCTTTATTGTAAGATATAATCATGCCCAACTACATTATTTGTGGGGCCCAATACAAAAATGTGAATGACTTGATTTCCCCTTTCATGGGCCTTTTCTTTCAGCCTATAGTGGGTGAATATCCCCCAAGAGATTGAAATCTCAGAGCTAGGACACATTAGATACCTGGATCAGGAGTGGCAAGAGAGCCCTGCCCAGTCACCTAGTGAAGATGCTGTGGTGTGACCAGCCCAAGGCAGGGATGACTGCTTGTTGCCCTGCCTCAAAATGCTACAGAGCAAACCACTTGCGGGACCTCAGGCTCCCCACTGCAGGGTGACCATGGCAGAAAGTGGGCCTCCCTCATTAACTTCCCTCCAATACAATTCTGTTGCTGTTCTGAAAAGAGAAGCTGCAATGTAATCAGCATGGATGGGGAAAGGGAGGCAAGGAGGGGCCCAGGAACAGGGAGCTGATCACTAAGAACCATGTGGGGAAACAAGGAGTTAGGCTGCAAGCCCCTGGTGCATGCTCCATGATTCCATTAGACTTCATTTATAAAACACAAGTTCAGAAATAAAATTTTAAAGAATTTCACTACAGATAGGAGTAAAGATGGCGGCGTGAGAGGAGAGACAGAGGCTTCCTCCTAAAACTGGCTACATTTAGAAAATTTAATTGGCACAACTAATGCTGAGAGAGCAACAGGAAAGAGGATGGCGTCAGACTGCACACACCTGGAGAAAAGAGCAGACCTCACTGAACGAGGTAACATACCAGAGCTGTGACTCCGCGGAACCCGAGCCCTTCCCTCACCCCAGCTCACCGGCGGGAGGAAGAGAAATGGAGCAGGGAGGGAGTGCAAGTCTTGGGACTGCTGAATACCTAGCTCTGGAGATCTGCTCTGGGAGCACAAACCTACATTTCATGGTGCTTTCATGAGACTTGCATGACTACCAGGTTGGAAAGTTAATACAGGCAGAGTTCTTGGGGTGACTGGGATACTGGGTGTTGTGGAAAGCAGGGATCCATATCCAGCTGCTCTGGGACAAAAACTTATACCTGTGTGACTGGCCCACTGGCTCAGTCAGTGGAGACAGGCACAGCAGCCGAGAGGCAGGGAACAGATCTTTCCTCCCCCCAGGCACCAATACCGCTCCCCAGTGACCCCCGACATTGCTTCAGGGGCTGAGCAGCTCCAGGGACTACAGCCTCAGGACACTAGAGGGAGCTATATACAACCATGAAAAGCCAAAGGAACCTTGTCCAGAGTAAAATTATTAATACAACTCCTGAGAAAGATTTAAATGATATGGACATTGTGACTTCCTGAAAGGGAGTTCAAAATAAAAATCATCAACATTTTAATGGAGGTACAGAAAGACATCCAAGAACTCAGGAATGAATTCAGGTCGGAGATCCAATCATTGAAGAGCACGATGGAGGGTATTAAAAGCAGGTTGGATATGGTGGAGGAGGCAATAAATAAAATAGAAACTAGGCAAGAGGAATACAAAGAAGCTGAGGCACAGAGAGAAAAAAGGATCTCTAAGAATGAAAGAATATTGAGAGAACTGTGTGACCAATCCAAGTGGAACAATATTCGCATTATAGGGATACCAGAAGAACAGAAAGAGAAAGGGAAAGAAAGTGTCTTTGAGGAGGTAGTTGCTGAAAACTTCCCCAATCTGGGGAAGGAGATAGTCTCTCAGCCCATGGAGATCCACAGATCTCCCAACACAAGAGACCCAAGGAAGACAAGACCAAGACACATAGTAATTAAAATGGGAAAGATCAAGGATAAGGACAGACTGTTAAAAGCAGCCAGAGACAGAAATAAGATCACATATAAAGGAAAGCCCATCAGGCTAACATCAGACTTCTTAGCAGAAACCTTATGGGCCAGAAGGGTGTGGCATGATGTGTTTAATGCCATTAAGCAGAAGGGCCTGGAACCAAGATTACTTTATCCGGGAAGATTATCATTTAAATTTGAGGGAGGGATTAAACACTTTCCATATAAGCAAAAGCTGAGAGAGTTTATCTCCCTCAAACCATCTCTGCAGTCTATTTTGGAGGGACTTCTATAGATGGAAGTGTTCCTAGGGTTGGATAGTGTCACCAGAGGTAGTAAAACCATGGTAGGGAGGGTGGAGCAGCTGATTGCGAGGCAAATGCGAAGTTAAATTGACTATCCCCAAAGTCAATCAAGGGATAGACAAAAAGTACAGAATTTGATACCTAATATATAAAGAATGAAGGAGGAAGAAAAAAAGAGGAGAAATAGAAAAGAACCTTAGATTGTGTTTGTAACAGCATACTAAGTGAGTTAAGTTAGACTCTTAGCTAGTAAGGAAAGTAACCTGGAACCTTTGGTAACCACGAATGTAAAGCCTGAAGTGGCAATAAGTACATAACTATTGATAATCACCCTAAATGTAAATGGACTGAATGCACCAATCAAAAGACATAGAGTCACTGAATGGGTAAAAAAACAAGACCCATCTTTATGCTGCTTAAAAGAGACTCACCTCAAACCCGAATACATGCACAGACTAAAAGTCAAGGGATGGAAAAAGATGTTTCATGCAAATAATAGGGAGAAAAAAGCAGTTGTTGCAGTAGTACTTTCAGACTAAATAGACTTCAAAACAAAGAGAGTAACAAGAGATAAAGAAGGACATTACATAATGATAAAGGGTGCAGTCCAACAAGAGGATATAACCATGATAAATATATATGCACCCAACACAGGAGCACCAGCATATGTGAAACAAATACTAACAGAACTAAAGGAGGAAATAGAATGCAATGCATTCATTATAGGAGACTTCAACACACTATTCACTACAAAGGACAGATCCACCAGACAGAAAATGTAAGGACACAGAGGCACTGAACAACACACTAGAACAGATGGACCTAATAGATATCTATAGAACTGTACATCCAAAAGCAACAGGATACACATTCTTCTCAAGTGCACATGGAACATTCTCCAGAATAGACCACATACTAGGCCACAAAAAGAGCCTCAGTAAATTCAAAAAGATTGAAATTCTACCAACCAACTTCTCAGACCAGAAAGGTATAAAACTAGAAATAAATTGTGCAAAGAAAGCAAAAAGGCTCACAAACACATGGAGGCTTAACAACATGCTCCTAAATAGTCAATGGATCAACGACCAAATTAAAATGGAGATCCAGCAATATATGGAAATAAATGACAACAACAACACAAAGCACCAACTTCTGTGGGATGCAGCAAAAGCAGTCTTAAGAGGAAAGTATATAGTAATCCAGGCATAGTTAAAGAAAGAAGAACAATCCCAAATGAATAGTCTAATGTCACAATTATCAAAATTGGTAAAGAAGAACAAATGAGGCCTAAAGTCAGCAGAAGGAGGGACGTAATAAAGATCACAGAAGAAATAAACAAAATTGAGAAGAATAAAACAATAGAAAAAATCAATGAAACCAAAAGCTGGTTCTTTGAGAAAATAAACAAAATAGATAAGCCTCTAGGCAGACTTATTAAGAGAAAAAGAGAATCAACACACATCAACAGAATCAGAAACCAGGAAGGAAACATCATGATGGACACAACAGAAATACAAAGAATTATTAGGTACTACTATGAAAATCTATATGCTAAGAATCTGGAAAACCTAGAAGAAATGGACAACTTCCTAGAAAAATACAACCTTCCAAGACTGACCAAGAAAGAAACACATAATCTAAACAAACCAATTCCCAGCAAAGAAATTGAAGCAGTAATCAAAAAACTACTCAAGAACAAAACCACTGGGCCAGATGGATTTGCCTCGGAATTTAATCAGAGATACAGAGAAGATACAATTCCCATTCTCCTTAAAGTTTTCCAAAAAATAGAAGAGGAGGGAATACTCCCAAACTCATTCTATGAAGCCAACATCACCCTAATACCAAAACCAGGCAAAGACCCCACAAAAAAAGGAAACTACAGACCAATATCCCTGATGAACGTAGATGCAAAAATACTCAACAAAATATTAGCAAACCAAATTCAAAAATATATCAAAAGGATCATACACGATGACCAAGTGGGATTCATCCCAGGGATGCAAGGATGGTACAACATTTGAAAATCCATCAACATCATGCACCACATCAACAAAAAGAAGGACAAAAACCACATGATCACCTCCATAGATGCTGAAAAAGCATTCGACAAAATTCAACATCTTTTAATGACAAAAAGCTCTCCATAAAATGGGTATAGAGGGCAAGTACCTCAACATAATAAAGGCCATATATTATAAACCCACAGCTAACATCATACTGAACAGTGAGAGGCTGAAAGCTTTTCCTCTGAGATTGGAAACAAGACAGGGATGCCCACTCTCCCCACTGTTATTTAACATAGTACTGGAGGTCCTAGCCATGGCAATTAGACAAAACAAATACAAGGAATCCAGATTGGTAAAGAAGTTAAACTGTCACTATTTGCAGATGATATGATACTGTACATAAAAAACCCTAAAGACTCCACTCCAAAACTACTAGAACTGATACTGGAATAAAGCAAAGTTGCAGGATACAAAATTAACAAACCAAAATCTGTGGCTTTCCTATACACTAACAATGAACTAATAGAAAGAGAAATCAGGAAAACAATTACATTCACAATTGCATCAAGAAGAATAAATTACTTAGGAATAAACCTTACCAAGGAAGTGAAAGACGTATACCCTGAAAACTATAAGACACTCTTAAGAGAAATTAAAGAGGACACTAATAAATGGAAATTCATCCCATGCTCTTGGCTAGGAAGAATTAATATTGTCAAAATGGCCATCCTGCCCAAAGCAATATACAGATTTGATGCAATCCCTATTAAATTACCAACAATATTATTCAGTGAAGTAGAAAAAATAGTTCAAAAATTCATATGGAAACACCAAAGACCCTGAATAGCCAAAGCAATCCTGAGAAGGAAGAATACAGTGGGGGGGGGTGGATCTTGCTCCCCAACTTCAAGCTCTACTACAAAGCCACAGTAATCAGGACAATTTGGTACTGGCACAAGAACAGAGCCACAGACCAATGGAACAGAATAGGGACCCCAGAAATTAACCCAAACATATATGGTCAATTAATATATGATAAAGGAGCCATGTACATACAATGGGGAAATGACAGTCTCTTCAACAGATGGTGCTGGCAAAACTGGACAGTTACATGTAAGAGAATGAAACTCAATCACTGTGTAACCCCATACATAAAAGTAATTTCAGAATGGATCAAAGACCTGAATGTAAGTCATGAAGCCATAAAACTCTTAGGAAAAAACAGACAAAAATCTCTTGGACATACACATGAGTGACTTCTTCATGAACATATCTCCTTGGGCAAGGGAAACAAAAGCAAAAATGAACAAGTGGGACTATATTAAGCTGAATAGCTTCTGTACAGCAAAGGACACCATCAACAGAACAAAAAGGTACGCTACAGTATGGGAGAATATATTCATAAATGACAGATCTGATAGATGGTTGACATCCAAAATATATAAAGAGCTCACGCACCTCCACAAACAAAAAGTGAACAATCCAATTAAAAAATGGGCAGAGTTGCTGAACAGACACTTCTCCAAAGAAGAAATTCAGATAGCCAACAGACACATGAAAAGATGCTCCACATCGCTTGTCATCAGAGAAATGCAAATTAAAACCACAGTGAGATATCACCTCACACCAGTAAGGATGGCTATTATCCAAAAGACAAACAACAACAAATGTTGACGAGGTTGCAACGAAAGGGGTACCCTCCTTCACTGCTGGTGGGAATGCAAATTAGTTCAACCATTGTGGAAAGCAGTATGGAGGTTCCTCAAAAAGCTCAAAATAGAAATACCATTTGACCCAGGGTTTCCACTCCTAGGAATTTACCCTAAGAATGCAGCAGCCCAGTTTGAAAAAGACAAATGTACCCCTGTGTTTATCGCAGCACTATTTACAATAGCCAAGAAATGGAAGCAACCTACGTGTCCATCAATAGATGAATGGATAAGGAAGATGTGGTACATATACACAATGGAATATTATTCAGCCATAAGAAGAAAGCAAATTCTACCATTTGCAACAACATGGATGGAGCTAGAGGGTATTATGCTCAGTGAAATAAGCCAGGCGGAGAAAGACAAGTACCAAATGATTTCACTCATATGTGTAGTATAAGGACAAAGAAAAACTGAAGGAACAAAACAGCAGCAGAATCACAGAACCCAAGAATGGAATCATGGTTACCAAAGGGAAAGGGACTGGGCAGGAGGGGTGTGAAGGGAGGGATAAGGGCAGGGAAAAAGAAATGGGGCCTTACGATTAGCATAGTGTGGGGTGGGCATAGGGAGGGATGTGCAACACAGAGAAGACAAGTAGTGAGTCTACAGCATCTTAGTACGCTGATGGACAGTGACTGTAATGGGGTTTGTGGGGAGGGAATTGGTGAAGGGGGTGTCTAGTAACCATAATGTTCTACATGTAATTGTAGATTAATAATAATAAAATGAATTTTAAAAAAAAGAATTTCACTACAGTGCCCTCAGAGCATTAATCCCCAAGCACAGGGCCTTTCTGAGCAGCAGCAGTTCTGTGGTACTGCGCCTGTTACAGCCCATGAAGCTGGCCCTGGACCCATCTGATCCTACATGGCTGTGACTCAGTTGTTTTTGAGAGCTACACTTAACTGATTGTCCTTCCAAATACCCTTAAATATCTTATTTGTGATTTATCATTAAGTGGTTTAAACTCTAAGATGTCTTAAATTTACATAGTAGACAATAAATAGATGCCAAACTTTAAAAAAATATTTCATAGTGCACATATTTAGTAGAGTTGCAAAAGTGTTCTAGGACTGTAAAAATCTCATCTTAAACCCCCATTTCACTAATGGAACTCTTCATTTTCCTATATTTAATCATAATTGCCAACGACTTTTCTGTGAAAGATAAAATGGAATTTTTCCCTGAAATATCATCATAGAATCCAATGAAATTTTTCAGTGATATGAGTCATTCACTTACGTATATGGGCAGATATGTAGATAATAGAAGTAGCTAGCAGAAATCTGTGAGAAATATATTGTTAATTCCTGTGGAGGAGGAAAAAATTCCTACTGATGTATTTTTAAGCATAGTTAAATACAGTGTTCCCTGCCATTTAAAGATACCAGAATTATTGTGTTCTGCTCCTTTCTTTCCAAGATGCTACATAAAATTGCTTTGACAAAGAATCATGAATAATTTTTTTGCTGCTAACCTCCTCTACGTTCTGTTTCATGAACACAGCTATCCATGGTCAAAATATCCTTATTCTTATCAATCTTGTACTACCCAAGTGAGACTATTACCATGTACCATGCTGTTTAGTTAGCAATTTGTCAAAGTATAACCTTTTTGCTTGTGATATTACTGACACTGACAAGAAACAGATTATTGCAAATAAGTATTAGCAAACTTTGGACCTCATGTGCTTTAGATTAGTTAATATTTAGTACACAGGTTCTGATGATATTAATGCACAATCAGAAAAATTGGTATATTTCAAACTCTTAGCAACTGATGTTATTAAATGAAGGCCTGCAAAGATTTCAGTAATAAAAACTAATACATGTTAAGTTTTGAAGTTTTACAAAATCTTTAACAAAATTTAAAACAAAAGTAGCTAGTTATAGCAATCCAATTTTTGTAAACTGGTAATTGGTTTGCAGTGAGGAAACTGATTTGTGCTTTAGCTATGAAATTTACAGTTTTTGGTTCTGAGGGATATGTAAAGCCAATTTTAGTAAGAACTGAACAATTGAAGAATTTGAATTATTCAAAAACATGCCTTTCAAGATAAGTTGTCTACCCCATTGTTATATCTAAATTCAGAAATACATTATCATGAATAATTTTTTTTATATTATGAGTAATTTCAGGTTTATATTAACCAATCATGGTTTAATGAAAAAAATTATTTTCTCCTTTCTGTCTTCAACAAGGAAGGGATCTGTTTTCTTGTTTGTCACAGGAAGTATTATAGATTACTAAATATTTAGCTATAATTCCTTCAGGTTGTATCTTGGGTATATGATATTTCCTGTAAGAGTAATTTCTTCTTGAAAAATGTTTTTTTATTGGATATTGGATAGTATGAGGTGGTTAGTGTGGATTTTGTTGGATATGCTAACAATATCATAGTAATGTAACAAAATGTCATTAATTTTTAGAAATATACTAATGTATTTAGGGGTGAAATATGTTATATATGCTTAAAATTCTTGCATATGAAAAATGTGAGAAGATAAGCTAGCAGAAGTTATTGTTATATCTAATTAATTGGGTATTTGTGTATTATATTATTCTGCATCTTGTATATTTGTAATTTCTGTAATAAATAGCAAAAATTATGATTTTCAATGAAAATGAAAGAAAAAAGTATGAGAATTGGGGCTCTATAGCAATGTTTTCCTGAAAATAAGGTGTTTTTTTTTTATAAACTAATTTTGGAAGATGTGTATTTTTTCCAATAATTTTTAACTTATTTATGTTCATTCATATGTCTTATGAGGCATAAAATGTTCGAAGGCTAAATGTGTGCAGTAAGGCTAAAAAAAAGTAGTTCGGTACATTTTTAACCATGAAATAAATATCCCCAAAATTGAGATCAGAGTTTATATCACTAAAACTGAAGCTAAAGTTTCAGATAATAACCCTTGCTTAAAAATGTAAAGCTCAGCTTCCAGCCATCTATCTTTTGATCACATACAGGAAGTTTGTTTCAAAACTTTAATATATTCAAATTACATTGATTTTTGATATTTCCTGAAAGTCTTAAATATGATTAAAACCAAGAAATGTGTATAAACACTATGAAAAGATTAATTAGTGATAATTTTCTTGTTTAGTAAGGAGTGGGAACTCTGTTTAACCATGTTATTGTTAGAGTAAAAACTGCTTGCATTTCTCTTGAGTACTGTGCAATATCTTCAACAGGGAGCTTAACTGCACAAAAGGAGTTCTTTTAAATTTCATTGAAATATATGTATTCGTATATGTATTTATTTATTGAAGTAGATATTATATATATAAAATAATATACATATATATCCAATTGGTTTTGCCTGATAAAAATCACACAGCAGCCAGAAAACTAGTTTTGAAATTCTCAAGGTAAATGAAGGAAAACAGTCTAAAGTATCTTTTTGGAGAAAGAAGACATTTAAGTTTCCGAGTACTTAATGTACAACCAGGAAAAGAAATAGATACTATACTAACTGCCACAGTATGGATATGAAAAAGCTGGTATTACTGTGGGGTGGGGGGGACTTGATAATATGGGTGAATGTAGTAACTACATTGTTTTTCATGTGAAACCTTCATGAGAGTGTATCAATGATACCTTAGTTTAAAAAAAGCTGGTATTACTACTCTCTTGAAATTTATTTAAAAAGTTTTTAATTGAAAGGTAGTTCATACACATGTTGGTTTCAGGTGTACTGCATTGTAAATCAACAGGTACATTACTAAATGCTTGCCATGGTAAGTCTAGTTGCTCTCTTGTCAATATACAAAGACCTTTAGGTGACATAGATGCTATTTCTTCTCTAATAAATTAAAAAATGTATGAGAAAATAGTGACATTAAATAGTAACTAACAATAATGTTAAAGATGCTGAAGCTAACAGGTTTATGTCATTTAATAAGAGAAAATTTGGGGGCAAAGAGTTAATACTTAGAACTTTTTAAGATGAATTTAGCATGTTGATGTGCATGAAGAATCTGAAGGAAAGTCTAGAGTGGATGGGTAGGTAGGCTTCCTAGAGGTTGTAAGAAAAGCAATGGAAGCAGTTCAGTTAAACAACATTTTATTATTTCTTTAGAGCCCATACTATCAGGCATTGTATTATGTTCTTTACCTAATTTCCTCATTTAAGGATAGAGTTACTGGGATGATTGTACATCAAGAGAATTCTACATTGTGAATCTTCATTTCAGCAGAAGTTGATAGTTTGTCCACAGACTTGTGACTATGATGAAATACTGGGTAAGTGTGAGTTCTTTAAGGTACATTCACACCTGGCCAAATTGAAGGTACAGTAGTACCCCCTTATCTGTGGTTTCAGTTACCTGCAGTCAACCATAGCCTGGAGGCAGATGATCCTCCTCCTGACATATGTAGTAGAAGCCTAACCCTAGGTCACAATGTCCATGTTATTCACCCTACTTCATCCTATTATGCAGACATTTTATCATTTCATCACAAGAGTGAGTACAGTACAATGAGATATTTTGAGAGAGACCACATTCACATAATTTTTGTTACACTATATTACAATTTTTCTATTTTTTTATTAATCTCTTACTATGTTTCATTTATACTTTAAATTTTATCAGAGATATGTATGTATAGGAGAAAACATAATATATATAAAGGTTGGTACTATCTGTAGTTTTAGCATCTACTGGCGGTCTTGGAACATATCCCAAGGGGAGTTCACTGTATATTAATATTGGGTCTCAACAATGTGAGATCTATACGGGCAAGCCATCAGTTCCCTTGTTGGCCTTGACTTGTTGAACATTCTTATTAAAATGAACCCCAAAGTCTTGCTTATCAAATCTGTAGATGATGTGAAACAAGATTCTTTATTTCAAGAGATGGTAATGAGGATTCAAATTTGGGACAAAGGCCAAGTATAATTTATTGGAAATAAATATAAAGAACTGCAATTAGATTTGAAAATATATACTGTAGTTGGCATGACTGGGTTAAAATGTAAAAATCTAGGAGTCTTTAAAGCTTACTTGGAATCAAGCTGATTATAAAATTGCTTAGAAAAAAAGTCATTTGGGCTGCATTAATATAGGCATGTTGAGGTTCATTCCAGACCACTGCAGTAAACTGAATATTGCAAGAAAGCATGTCAAAGGAATTACTTGGTTTCCCAGTACATATAAAAGTTATATTTATGCTATTCTGTAGTCTGTTAAGTGTGCAATAGCATTATGTACTAAGTTATTTCTAAAACAATGTAATACCTTAATTTAAAAATACTTAATGCTAAAAAATGCTAACCATTGTCTGAGATTTCAGCTAGTTAAAATCACAGATCACCATAACAAATATAATACAAATGAAAACCTCTAAAATGATGCAAGAATCACCAAAATGTGACATAGAGACACAAAGTGAGCAAATGCTTTTATAAAAATAGCACCGATAATAGACTTGCTTGTCACAGTGTTGCCATAAACCTTCAATTAGTGAAAAACACAGTATCTGTGAAGTATAATAAAAGCGAAGCACAGTAAAATGAGGTATGCCTGTAAAATGAGGTCTGATTTAGGGAGACAATAGTTTCACTGGACTCAGAAAAATACTCCATGTTCATTTTAGAAAAATTGAGATGACCAAAGCCAGAAAAACCTATAATCCCACCACTTAGATAATATATATGTACACATGATCCATGTACTTTATAAATCTTCTAGTTGTCTTCCTCCTTGCTTAAATTATTTTGTTGGCATCAGAAGTGGATACCTATGTCCTTGGATCCTTAGATTCTGCTGTTAAAAAGCCCTTCTCTTGGTGAAGATTCCCAGCTGCTAGAAATTGGAATCAGACCTTCATAACCAGAGGGGCAGTTTCATCAACATCACCCAGGAACTTGTTAGACATACTAAATTGGGGCAGACCAACTGAATCAGAAACTTGGTGTGAGCTAGCAACCCTGTGTTTTAACAAGCCCTTCAAGTGATTGCAATCCACGATGAAGTCTGAGAAAACTGACTTGAGTTCAACCCTTTGATTTTTCAGATTTGAAAAAGTACTAGAATGTTCACACAGTGATTCCTAGGATAAGGAATGAATCCTGTCTCAGGTAGAGTTTGTTGGGCTAATTGCAAAACAGTATTTGAAAGAATGCTAGGTGGGAATAAGTGTAAAGGGGAAGACTCTCTACCTTTACTCCCAGTTTAACATTAGCCTTTTGATCTATTGAAGTTTAGTGTGTAAGTTTGCTTGACTTTATTCGATTAGATGTATCTTATTCCCTGAAACAAGTTTCTGTGCCGTTTAATAACTGCTATTCCATCACTACTGCAGTCTGATGAATCTCCAGAGTGTGATTTTGCAGCTCTCATTTTTAACAAGCTGAAGGTTACACTTAAGATTAAGAACTAGTAATACAGAAGATGTTTAAAGTGGTTGAGAATAAAACTAGTTGGACTGGACCATCATTTTCAATATCCTTTAATTTGGGTTCTACAGTGAAAACTCAAAACAATGTGCTAATATGTGTAATATGAAACCAATATAGTAATATCAGCGATTGTTCCAGAAATGTGTGATGGCACATTAAATGTTTTTTTGAGAAAGTGTAATAAAGTTTCCTCCTCATCTAGAAAAAACAGGGGGGTGTTCCGCCTGAGGTTTTTCAGCCGCCCGGCAAGTTCATTCTGGATCTGTTGAGACTGAGTAATAACGGAGCGTTTTGGGAGTAAAGGTCTTACACCAAGCTTTATTTTCCTGATGGCAGGTCGAAAGCTAGAATCACGTCTGCCTCAGGGAAGGTCTGCATGCATCAAGTCCATCTCTGCCTCCAGGCCTCTTTGCTGCCACAGAGCATTGGGCAGAGCACCTCATACAGAGTCAGTAATAGCTCATTGCCAACACGTGTGCAAGCATGTGCCTGCGAGCATTGCAAGTGTGCAATTGGCAAGTAGACTAGGGTGGGCAACTAGACTAGGGTCAGGCAAGGATCCTGGCCGTGGAACTTCATTTTACTTAGTGGGGTGGGGGTAGGGTGGTGAAATCACCGTAGGAAGGCCAAGAGATGACAAAAGAACAAGGACACAACAAATGTTAGCCTTAACTTCCAAGCGTCCAAATAAAGGTTATGGAATTTATAGTATCCCAGCAATTGCCTGGAATTTTAGGTTAAGATTACACTGTGTGAAATAGATTTAGGGAGAAAATTCAAAATCTGGGGAAAAGAACAGAATAATAACTGCAAGATAAAAACGATCCACCTTGAATTTTGGTAGCATTTAGCATTCTATTTAACCACGTAACAGCCTGGTGAAGAAGGAAATCAGTACCAGCAAAACCGTTTTCGAAACTTTGACTTGTGATTCCACAAAAAAAAGACAAGTTGACAGAACCTGAGAAATGACAGAAAGGTTGTGAATGAGGAAGCAAATAGAGAAGGCAAGCACAAAAAGCTGAGGGGACGGACAAATGAGAACACAACAGAGGTTAACCGAGGCAAGGGGAACGGATTTTCGTGGGCAAATAAGTGTAAAAAAGCCAGAGTGCAGGAAATTTGGGGCTAGGAAACTGAAATTCACCTATCTTGACCAGAAAGGATGGACGAGGTCAAAGATGAGAAAAATGAAAAGGGGGCACTTAAAGCTGCATGGAAGTTTTGTGGGTTGCTGTTATCGCTCAGGCCAACGGCCAAGGGGTTCGGCCCCAGGTTGGGAATAAAGCAGAGGAAAGTCTCGGCCGGCGCCGGCGGGAACACGGCGGGGCCAGGTAGCGCTCCCACGCCAGACTAACAAAGGCCGGCCGGGGAACTTCCCGAGCCGTGCAGCCGGCGGGGGCCGAAGGGTTAACCGCGCGCCGGCCTCCCGCGCGCATCCCGGCCCCACACCCGCCGTCGCTAGGAAACGCCGCCAGCGGGGGAGGGGCGGGCGGCGCGGCCGAGGGTGGGAATCTTTTTCGGGCGCCCGGGGGCGGAGGGAGGGGAGCGCGCGTGCGCGCGCCCCGCCGGCCGTCGCCGCGGTGACCGACCTCGGAGTCCGCCGGCTCGCGCCCCGCCCCCGTGCCTGCTGCCCCCTCCCCTGTCCTGCGCGCGGGGCTTCTTGCTCCTCCTGAGGTACCGTGGCCGGCGTCGCCGCGGCTCCTCTCGCAGCCTTGGGTTTCCTTGGCGCTGCTCTCGCCGCTACCTCCTCGGTCTTCACGAGGAGGAGGAGGATGTGAAGATGGCGGAGCTGCAGATGCTGCTGGAGGAGGAAATCCCGGGGGGCCGCCGGGCCCTCTTCGACAGTTACACGAATCTGGAACGGGTGGCAGATTACTGCGAGAACAACTACATCCAGGTGCGACGTCCCTCCCGGCCTGGGCGCCCGGGGCCTCGGGGTGCGGAGCGGCGCGTGGGGATCCCCGGCCGGGGCCGCCAGCCTGGGGGCGGAGGGGGCGCCGGGCGCGCCGGGCAGAGGCCGCGGCCCCGCGGGGCCCCCGGTGGGGCGGTGGGGAGCAGGGTGGGAGCTGGGTTTGGTCAGTGGGTGAGAATCCTCCAGCTGGAGGACATTGTAGCTTTAGAGCGTTTTTAAAAGCTAGGAATCTGCCCTCGGTGCAGCGTGTTGTCCCCACCTCTCGCCTCTCCTGCGCTCCGCCGCCCCCGCACTCGGTGCCGGTCAGTTCAGGATGGCGGAGAAGGCGGAGTGTCATTTTCTATTTGACAGAATCCTGTTCCCCCATATGGCAGGGGTGTGGGGATTGATAGGTCACCACCCCCACCCCCACGTCTGGAGGATTTTTAAGGGGATGTGTTGCTGCAAAGTAAAGTGCCTCTGTTTTCTATTCGTGTGAATACCTCAAGAGATTTGCTTTTTGCCCATTTGGATTTTAGATTCTCAACGGGGATAAACTAGAAGAGCAGCTGTCCCTTGTCGGAAGTTATTGCCATTTTCCTATCTATGGAGAATAAGAAACTGCATGATAATAAGCTGTTCCCGCAACCCCCTCGCTCCCAGGCCCATTAGAATAGGTAAATTTCCTCTGGGAAAACGAATTGTGACTATTTTTTCAGAGAAAATTAGGAAGCGATCCTGTGGGTTTAATTTTTCCTGTGATGGTTGTTTGGCACAGGGACTCATAGTGGTAGCGCTGTGTGTGTGTGGAGGCGGGGGAGAGTGGGGAGATGAGATCCAGCTGTGCCTGGATGAAGCAGAAGATTTCTGTGGATAAAAAGAATTCTTTAAAAATTATTAAAAGGATAGATTAAAATGCACAGTTTGCAAATTCAGTATATTTTCTTTATGGCTTATTCAAAGTCACAGGTTCTACCTCCGTTTTTTCCTTCCCATTTAAATTTTCTTGGGATAAAGGTGTAAATGGAGCAAGTATGTTAAATTGTTCCTTCACTACGATCTTTTTTTTTTCTTTTCTTGTTCTCACCTTCATCCCTCTAGGCATCCTTCTTAACTTCAGCTATATTGAGAGGCATTCTCAAGTCTTAGTGTAAAGTGAAAAAAAAAAAAGGTGTTAAAATTTATAGGTTCATAAATTTTGTAAGGAATGTATGTTTAATCAAGGATGGTATTCTGAGAATTTACTTGATTATACATATACTGACCTCTGTATTATCTTGTAGGGAATATTTGTATTGGAGAATGAGCCAGACATAATCCAAGGCTTTTTCCTCCAAAGAGGCAGTTCAAAGTATGGCCAGTAGGAAAAGAAAGAATGTGTCTTGGATTAAAGATTCAAAATATGCAAATAGATTCAAAAGATATAAAGAATACAACTGTCCATATTTGTAGGGTGCTTTGCTGCTATGAGTTGGGTAGGAGAGAATCAAAAGGTTCAGTATTTCATTTTTTCACTAAATGTATTCAAAAGTCTTTTTTGGCCTGGCACTGTATCAGGGTTGATGATACACACTCTGTCTGCAGAATTTCATAGTAATTGAAAGAAGCTGATCTGTGAGTAAATAATACCATGTAGTGTGTCAGTTTATACTTTGTAATGGACTGCAGATGGGAAGAACTGGAGGAAGCCCTCTGTTCTCAGGGAATTAACTATTTTTAGGAGAGGCAAATCTGAAGGACTCCTGGTGATTCCATGACTTCACACAGGTATTATGGAAAAAGTTCTAAGTCAGATGGGAAATTGATAGTGGAAAAGTGAGTAGCTTGCAGTTATGACTAGTAATTTAAAAAACAAACCAAAAACCATTTTGTCTTTCCCTGGAAGATAATTGTTATTGTAATTTGAAGGTATAGTTCCTCTTAGAGTAATAAAGCTGAGAGGGGTTAAAGGGATCACTAAGTAAATCTGAGGGGTTAAAGGGATTGTCATCTTTTTATATATTTTAAATAAAGTAGGATGTTACTGCCACCATTATGCTTTATCAATGGGACTCAATTTAATGTGGTGACATTTTAAAATTCAGAGTATAAACATTTATGAATAGAAATGGATTTGGATTTAAAAATATTTCTTCAATTTAGCATCTTAAAAATAGATTTACACTTTCACCTCTTAGATTATCATGTTTTAGGATCCACTGGGTGTGCTGTTGTTCTTTTCCCAGATGACAGCTCTTACGTGATTTGTAGTAAACTTGATAAATAGAACATTGCGATAGTGGATTTGTGCTGCCCCAGCTGCATGTTTGGCAGGCTGTCCTTGTGACCCAGGAACTGACCACCAGGGGTTTTGATGCTGCCTGTGACACTGCAGTAGATGAAAGTTAATTGGTGGGATCAATGATCAAGTGGTCATTTAGCCTTATAGCATCGTGGTCTGACCACTAGCTCAAGTTAACTAACCCAACACTCATTTTATTTGTGGAAATGTAGTTTTTGCCTGTAAAGCAGAAAAAAGACAAAATTTGTTGGTCATCTGTAACAAATGGTAAGGTTCTTTGCTCAGGGTTCCTAAATAGCTTCTTTTATGCAAAGGAATATCCAAAAAATTAATATAAATAAGAATATTCTAAATGTGGATTATGTTTATTATGAAAGTTGAGTAAAGGAAGGAACATGTGTTGGCCTTCTGAAAATTATTGTTTAAATTGTTTGTCCTATAAAAGTATCTTTCAAATATCTTATCAGCGTTAGGAGTGGTCAGATACTGCCTATGTTAACATGCACACACTGTTTACAGGTAGAGCAGTGTTCTAGTTGCCCAGGTTAACTAATGCAGTTAACATCAGAAATTTAAAAGTCATTGCAAAAATTTAGATGACTTTATAGTTGCAACCTCTAGAAAAATACATTTTTCTAAAATGTGATAATAAAAAGTTATAACTACATTTTGCTGACATTTATCCTGTTGTCTTTATTTCTTGCCTGTAAAAAAAGGACTAGTAATTATTAAGGATTTTCTTGAGATATGTGTAAGACCCATGTTTATTTTCTTCATTTATTAATATAAACATTGATGCCTAATTTAGCAAGTGTCTAGACATTTAAAAAATATTTTGATTAACTCAGAACCTATTTTACAAATAGAATTTTAAGTAATAGGAATTGCTTTAATGTTTTCATAGATGAAATAAGTTTATAGTTGTTATTTTCCTAAAGTAAATATGAAAAACCAACTTGTTTGAATTTATATTTTTCCTTTCCTAAGGCAAAATAAATTATGCTTTTTGTGAAATACAATCACATAGATACATAGTAAAATCCCGTTGTTGATTGTTTGGATTAAGAGCAAAATCATATAACATAGATCTACTCAGAAGAACAGAAATAAAGAATTCACCTTAAATTTTTTTTCTGAAATATTTCTTTTTTAAATAATAGACATATCATTAGTAGCTTTCCTTTTTTTCTCCTTATCAACAGGATACTCAACAGAATTCATTAAAAATTGGATGAAAGGTTTTTTTTTCTTTGAAAAGGTTAGCTTTTTACTTCTTTGCAGATTTTTTTTAAATTTTGGTATCATTAATCTACAATTACAGAAAGAACATTATGTTTACTAGGTTCCCCCCTACACCAAGTCCCCCCCACATACCCCTTCACAGTCACTGTCCATCTGCGTAGTTAAGATGGTGTAAAATTACCACTTGTCTTCTCTGTGTTGCGCAGCCCTCCCTGTGTCCCCCATGTACTATACATGCTAATCGTAATGCCCTCTTGCTTTTTCCCCGCCCTTATCCCTCCCTTCCCACCCATCGTCCCCAGTCCCTTTCCCTTTGGTAACTATTAGTCCATTCTTGGGTTCTGTGATTCTGCTGCTGTTTTCTTCCTTCAGTTTTCCTTTGTTCTTATACTCTACATATGAGTGAAATCATTTGGTACTTGTCCTTCTCCGCCTGGCTTATTTCACTGAGCATAATACCCTCTAGCTCCATCCATGTTGTTGCGAATGGTAGGATCTGTTTTTTTCTTGTGGCTGAGTAATATTCCATTGTGTATATGTACCACATCTTCTTTATCCATTCATCTACTGATGGACATTTAGGATGCTTCCATATCTTGGCTATTGTAAACAGTGCAGTGATAAACATAGGGGTGCATCTGTCTTTTTCAAACTGGAGTGCTGCATTCTTGGGGTAAATTCCTAGAAGTGGAATTCCTGGGTCAAATGGTATTTCTGTTTTGAGCATTCTAAGGAACCTCCATACTGCTTTCCACATGGTTTAACTAGTTTACATTCCCACCAGCAGTGTAGGAGGGTTCCCCTTTCCCCACAACCTTGCCAACATTTGTTGTTGCTTGTCTTTTCGATGATGGCGATCCTTACTGGTGTGAGGTGATATCTCATTCTGGTTTTAATTTGCATTTCTCTGATGACAAGCAATGTGGAGCATCTTTTCATGTGCCTGTTGGCCATCTGGATTTCTTCTTTAGAGAACTGTCTATTCAGCTCCTCTGCCCATTTAATTGGATTATTTGCTTTTTGTTTGTTGAGGCGTGTGAGCTCTTTATATGTTTTGGAAGTCAGTCCTTTATTGGATCTGTCATTTATGAATATGTTCTCCCATACTGTAGGATACCTTTTTGTTCTATTGATGTTGTCCTTTGCTGTACAGAAGCTTTTTAGCTTGATATAGTCCCACTTGTTCATTTTTGCCTTTGTTTCCCTTGCCCAGGGAGATATGTTCCTGAAGAAGTCACTCATGTTTATGTCCATGAGATTTTTGCCTATGTGTTTTTCTAAGAGTTTTATGGTTTCATGACTTACATTCAGGTCTTTGATCCATTTGGAGTTTACTTTTGTGTATGGGTTAGACAGTGATCCAGTTTCATTCTCTTACATGTAGCTGTCCAGTTTTGCCAGCACCATCTGTTGAAGAGGCTGTCATTTCCCCATTGTATATCCATGGCTCCTTTATCATATATTAATTGACCATATATGCTTGGGTTAATATCTGGACTCTCTATTCTGTTCCACTGGTCTGTGGCTCTGTTCTTGTGCCAGTACCAAATTGTCTTGATTACTGTGGCTTTGTAGTAGAGCTTGAAGTTGGGGAGTGAGATCACCCCCGCTTCATTCTTCTTTCTCAGGATTGCTTTGGCTATTCGGGGTCTTGACGGTTCCATATGAATTTTTGAACTATTTGTTCCAGTTCATTGAAGAATGCTGTTGGTAATTTGATAGGGATTGCATCAAATCTGTATATTGCTTTGGGCAGGATGGCCATTTTGATGATATTAATTCTTCCTAGCCAGGAGCATGGGATGAGTTTCCATTTGTTAGTGACCTCTTTAATTTCTCTTCAAAGTGTCTTGTAGTTTTCAGGGTATATGTCTTTCACTTCCTTGGTTAGGTTTATTCCTAGGTATTTTATTCTTTTTGATGCAATTGTGAATGGAATTGTTTTCCTGATTTCTCTTTCTATTAGTTCATTGTTAGTGTATAGGAAAGCTACAGATTTCTGTGTGTGAATTTTGTATCCTGCAACTTTACTGAATTCTGAAATAAGTTCTAGTAGTTTTGCAGTGGAATCTTCAGGGTTTTTTATGTACAATATCATGTCATCTGCATATAGTGACAGTTTGACGACTTCTTTACCAATCTGGATTCCTTGTATTTCTTTGTTTTGTCTGATTGCCGTGGCTAGGACCTCCAGTACCACGTTGAATAACAGTGGGGATAGTGGGCATCCCTGTCTTGTTCCCTATCTCAGAGGAAAAGCTTTCAGCTTCTCGCTCTTCAATATGATGTTAGCTGTGGGTTTATCATATACGGCCTTTATTATGTTGAGGTACTTGCCTTCTATGCCCAACACATTGAGTTTTTATCATGAATGGATGTTGAATTTTATCGAATGCTTTTTCAGCATCTATGGAGATGATCATGTGGTTTTTGTCCTTCTTTATTGATGTGGTGCATGATGTTGACGGATTTTTGGATGTTGTACCATCCTTGCATCCCTGGGATGAATCCCACTTGGTCATGGTGTATGATCCTTTTGATGTATTTTTTAATTCGGTTTGCTAATATTTTGTTGAGTATTTTTGCATCTACATTCATCAGGGATATTGGTCTGTAGTTTTCTTTTTTGGTGGGGTCTTTGCCTGGTTTTGGTATTAGGGTGATGTTGGCTTCATAGAATGAGTTTGGGAGTATTCCTTCCTCTTCTATTTTTTGGAAAACTTTAAGGAGAATGGGTATTATGTCTTCTCTGTATGTCTGATAAAATTCTGAGGTAAATCCATCGGGCCCGGGGGTTTTGTTCTTGGGTAGTTTTTTGATTACCGCTTCAATTTCATTGCTGGTAATTGGTCTGTTTAGATTTTCTGTTTCTTTCTGGGTCAGTCTTGGAAGATTGTATTTTTATAAGAAGATATCCATTTCTAGGCTTTCCAGCTTGTTAGCATATAGGTTTTCATAGTATTCTCTAATAATTCTTTGTATTTCTGTGGGTTCCGTTGTGATTTTTCCTTTCTCGTTTCTGATTCTATTGATGTGTGTTCACTCTTTTTCTCTTAATAAGTCTGGCTAGAGGCTTATCTATTTTGTTTATTTTCTCAAGGAACCAGCTCTTGATTTCACTGATTTTTTTCTTTTGTTTTATTCTTCTCAATTTTATTTATTTCTTCTCTGACCTTTATTGTGTCCCTCTGTGTGCTGACCTTAGGCCTCATTTGTTCTTCTTTTTCCAATTTAGATAATTGTGACATTAGCTATTCATTTGGGATTGTTCTTCCTTCTTTAAATATGCCTGGATTGCTATATACTCTCCTCTTAAGACTGCTTTTGCTGCGTCCCACAGAAGTTGGGGCTTTGTGTTACTGTTGTCATTTGTTTCCATATATTGCTGGATCTCCATTTTAATTTGGTCATTGTTCCATTGATTATTTAGGGGCATGTTGTTAAGCCTCCATGTGTTTGTGAGCCTTTTTGCTTTCTTTGTACAATTTATTTCTAGTTTTATACCTTTGTGGTCTGAAAAGTTGGTTGGTAGGATTTTAATCTTTTGGAATTTAACTGAGGTTCTTTGTGTGGTCTAGTCTGGAGAATGTTCCATGTGCACTTGAGAAGAATGTGTATCCTGTTGCTTTTGTATGTAGAGTTCTATAGATGTCTATTAGGTCCATCTGTTCTAGCACGTTGTTCAGTGCCTCTGTGTCCTTACTTATTTTCTGTCTGGTGGATCTGTCCTTTGGGGTGAGTGGTATGTTAAAGTCTCCCAAAATGAATGCATTGCATTCTATTTCCTCATTTAATTCTGTTAGTATTTGTTTCACATATATTGGTGCTCCTGTATGGGTGCATATATGTTTATAATGGTTATATCCTCCTGTTGGACTGAGCCTTTTATCATTATGTAATGTCCTTCTTTATCTCTTGTTACTTTATTTTGAGGTCTGTTTTGTCTGATACTAGTATTGCAACACCTGCTTTTTTCTCTCTGTTGTTTGCCTGAAATATCTTTGTCCAACCCTTGACTTTTAATCTGTGCATGTCTTTAGGTTTGAGGTGAGTCTCTTGTAAGCAGCATATAGATGGGTCTTGCTTTTTTATCCATTCCATTACTCTGTGTCTTTTGATTGGTGCATTCAGTCCTTTTACATTTAGGGTGATTATTGGAAGATATGTACGTATTGCCATTGCAGGCTTTAGATTCTTGGTTACCAAAGGTTCAAGGTTAGCTTGTTTACTACCTTACTGTCTGACCTCATTTGCTTATTGAGCTGTTAGAAACACAGTCTGATGATTATGTCTTTCCCTTCTTTTTCCTCCTCCTCCATTCTTCGTATGTTGGGTGTTTTGTTCTGTGCTCTTTTTAGGAGTGCTCCCATCTAGAGCAGTCCCTCTAAGATACCCTGTAGAGGTGGATTGTGGGAGGCAAATTCCCTCAACTTTTGCTTGTCTGGGAATTGTTTAATCCCTCCTTCATATTTAAATGATAATCGTGCTGGATACAGTATCCTTGGTTCAAGGTCCTTCTGTTTCATTGCATTAAATATATCTTGCCATTCTCTTCTGGCCTGTAAGGTTTCTGTTGAGAAGTCTGATGATAGTCTGATGGGCTTTCCTTTGTAGGTGACCTTTTTACTCTCTTTGGCTGCCTTTAATACTCTGTCCCTGTCCTTGATCTTTGCCATTTTAATTATTATGTGTCTTGTTGTTGACCTCTTTGGATCCCGTCTCTCAGGAGTTCTGTGTGCCTCCATAGTCTGAGCAACTATTTCCTCCTCCAGTTTGGGGAAGTTCTCAGCAATTACTTCTTCAAAGACACTCTTTATCACTTTTTCTCTCTCTTCTTCTTCTGGTACCCCTATAATGCGGATATTGTTTCTTTTGGATTGGTCACACAGTTCTCTTAATATTGTTTCATTCCTGGAGATCCTTTTAGCTCTCTCTGCATCAGCTTCTATGTGTTCCTGTTCTCTGGTTTCTATTCCATCAATGGTCTCTTGCATCTTATCCATTGGGCTTATAAATCCTTCCAGAGTTTGTTTCACTTCTGTAATCTCCCTCCGGACATCTGTGATTTCCCTCTGGACGTCTGTAATCTCCCTCTGGACTTCATCCCTTAGCTCTTGCATATTTCTCTGTAGCTCTGTCAGCATGTTTATGATTTTTATTTTGAATTCGTTTTCAGGGACAGTGGTTAGGTCTGCCTCTGCAGATCCTTTCTCAGGTGTAACTATCTTGGTCTGGACCAGATTTTTTTGCCTTTTCATGGTGATTGCAGTGGCTGTAGGCAGGTTGTGGGTGTGTCAGCTGGGAGAAGAAAGTCCTTTCCTGCTTGCTGGATGCCTTGCCCTTCTCTGTTGCCTGTGACTGCTACCTGCACTCCTGGAGCAGCCACCGGGTTAATCTGCTAAGCTGCTGTGGGCGGGGTGTCCGTCAAAGCAGTGTGGAGCCCTGCGAGGAGTGGCAGGCATGCCAGGTGCGCTCCTCTGTGCTAGCGGCGACCCTGCCGGGCAGCTGTGTAGCAGCAGCAGCCTTTGGGTCTGTCCTGGGTGGCTGTGTGTTGGGCTGGGATTCTGGTCGGCTCCTGGGAGCATGCCTGCTCCCTCTGGCTCCGCTGCTGGTGTGCGTGGGGCTTTTCTGCACAGGCTTATACCGGGCTCTGGCTTCACTGCCGCCAGTGTGCACGAGCTCCGCCTGGGCTGTTCGGTCATGCCGCTGTGGGCTAGCCCTGCGGCGCACAGATCTGCTCTCAATTCCTTCTAGCGCTTCCGCCCCTGGCGTGAGCTCCCACTCTCCTGCTACTGGGCCCATGTGTCGGGGTCCGCGCCAGTTGGAGGAACGACTGGCAGGCTGCCTAGTCCTGTGAGGGGCTTCAGAGCTGCACTGCCTCCTTTTAGGGTGCCTAAGTTTCCCTGGTATTCCCAGCTGCTGGGACAACTTTGTCCAGCTATGGGGTCCCTGTCTCTTTAAGACTTGCAGAAAGCAGTCGCTTTTCTTTTGTCTCAGCAGCGCCGGTTGTGGGGACCTGCCCACAGGTTTTGCTTTTCTGTTTCTCTAATATCCAGCACCCCGTGCACCTTGTGTCTGCGTTCCGGGTGCGAATTTCTAGAGCTGGTTGTTTAGCAGCCCTAGGCTTTCACTCCCTCCCCGTTCTGACTCCTTTCTTCCCACTGGGTTTTGAGGTGGGGGAGCGTTCGGGTCCCACCTGGCCGCGGCTTGTATCTTACCCCCTTCGTGTGATGCTGAGTTCTTGCAGATGTAGATGTATCCTGTATCCTGGCTGTTGTACTGCATCCACTGGTGTCTCTTTCAGGAATAGTTGTATTTATTGTATTTTCATAAATATATATGTTTTTGGGAGGAGATTTCCTCTGAACTACTCATGCCGCCATCTTCCCGTGATCCCCCCATAGTTGTCCTTTTTGACCATTATGACTTTATATTGAAAGACTTTCTCCATCCAGAGACCACTTAAGATACAAGGGGCTTTAAGTATCGAGCTCTTCCATTGTGCCAAGTTCTGTGCTGAAGTCTTGGCATACATGATCTAATTTAATCTTTCTGAGATAACTATGTCACATTTTCATCTGTCTTCTTACAGCCCCAAAGCTCTCTTATCTCTTTGTTTTCATATGACTACCCTGCATCATACTCAAGAGATTAAAGCCACTAATTTTTATCTTTCTACCTTAAAATCAATAAACTTTACATCTGCAGAAACTTTTTGTTTTCTTTTCCATCAAAAGAACTGTCCTCCTATCAAAGACCAGTCATTACATTTGAGCTTGCTCCTTGTCAACTATTTTCTTTCTTTGCTTAAACTTTCTTGCCTCTTCAATCTTTCCTGTCCTATTGGATCTTTATGTCAGCATGCAAACATGCTCTGCTATCTATCTCTCATATTAAAATAAACCTTTCCTTAATCCTATTGTTCTCTTTTAGCTGTCATTCCCTTTTCTTTAATTTCCTATATAGCCAGACATTTTTCAGACTTTCTTTACTTCTTAAAATTTGTTCTGATCTAGTTAATACTGCTTTACAGATTCATCAAACATTGCTGCTGCTGTAACCATTTACTGGATGCTTTCTGACTGCACCTCTCATGTGTTCTCAGTATCACTGACCATGCCTTCCTTGAATTAGTCTCCTCTCTGGTTTATGACAGTGCACACTGTTGGGTATTTTATCTCATTAGTCCTTTATAGATTCTTAATTTTCTCATTATCCAGTCTCTAAAGGTTGGGTCTGAAGGACAGTTCCAGTCATCACCTTTTCTCTCTATACACCTCATTCATTTGCTCATTTTGTTTAACTTTTTTTTTTTGACTACCTACTTTGTATTACACAGATGTTTTCTAGGCCATGTTGGGGATACAGCAATGTCCTACATTTCCATGCTTTTAAGTAGCATGCATTTCCCATTTTCTACTAAATTTATTAAGCCAGACATTTGTCCCAAATAGGTTTCCACCTCCATTTGATTTTTCTTATAGACAACTCAGATTCAATATGATACTAGTAATGTGTAAGTAGGAACAGAGGATTTAGTGTTAAGCCCTTAGAAAAGAGGCTGGTGATCAATAGTAACCATGAAGGTGAGGTCTTACGTGTAATTGTGAAATTCTTAGCTTTTGAGATTGCAAAGTCTTCTTGTAAGTTTTTGTTTGATTTCTCTTTTGTTGTTGACATGTGTACATGTATAGAAAGACATTTGTGTTTCCTTCTTTTCCTAAGGTATTGTGGCTAAGTACAGTGCCAGCACCATAATGTTAAAGCTTCACTGGTCAGTAAAAGTAGTTTTTATTGATTTTATTATCAGAAATATGAGAAATCAGTCACTGTTAATATGGGAAGTATGTTCATGCTGGTGAATTCATTGTTACTAACCACTCTTTTCCTGTAGCTAATGAAAGACCTTAAAATAGCTATGTTTTGTAGAAGAAAAATTCTCTCTAAGGTAAAGTCCCCCCAAAATTAACATTCTTGTTTTGATTTCAAAGGAGGACCATCCTGGATTGTACATTCTGGTGCCATTGATCCAATGGTCTTGAAAGGACTCTGAAAGTTCCACTTTAAAGATTTTAAAAAATTCATGTAAACAAATGATACAATGAATTCATGAAGTTCCTTGTCAATTTTATCTCATTACTGTAATCATAAGGATGTGTGATTTTAAAATATATATTTTGCGTTTAAGGGATTATCATTATATCACCTTTGTATTGCTTAGGTGATTTTTATTGTGATAAAATATACATAATATAAAATTTACGATTTTAACCATTTTTTTGTACCAGTCAGAGGTATTAAGTACATTCACAGTGTTGTACAACCAGTACCACAATCCATTTCCAGAGCTTTTTTCATCACCCCAAACAAATTCTGTGCCCTTTCAGCAGTAGTCCCCCCACTCCCCTCTCTTCTCAGCCTCTGCACACTTCTACTATAATTTCTCTCTGTGACTATGCTTATTCTAGTTACTTCATATAAGTAGAATCACAGCATTGGCCTTTAATGTCTACCTCATTTTACTATGTGTTATGTTTTCAAGGTTCATGTTGTAGCATGTATCAGAATTTCATTCCTTTTTAAGGTTTAATTATATCCCATTATATTTATATACTACATTTATCCATTTGTCTGTTGATAGACAGTTAGGTTGTTTACACCTTTCCACCGTTATGAATAATATTGGTATGAACTTTGATTTACAGTATCTTTTTAGTGCCTGCTCTCAGATCTTCTTCGTATACACCTAGCCGTAGAATTGCTGGGTCTTAGGGTAATTCTGTGTTTAACTTTTTGAAGAACTGCCACTCTGTTTTCCACAGTGGCTACACAGTGGTAAAAATGGTGCTTTGTTTTTGGCATTTCCTCACATCATTTGTGTAGCTGAGTATTTTTCCATGTTCATCGTCTGTCTTGTGTTCTTTCCTGAGTCCCACCAGCAGTCCCACCAGCAGTACAAAAGCGTTGCATTTTTGACACCATTTGTTATTTTTTTTACAAAAAGCAATAGCCAGTCTAATGTGTATGAAGCTCTATCTTGAGCTTTTGATTGCATTTTTCTAATGATGTAATGTTGAGCATCTTTTTGTTTGCTTATTGGCCATTTTGTATTCCTCTTTGGAGAATTGTCTGTTCAAATCCTTTACGTATTTTTTTAATTAGGTTGCTTGTTTTTTGTTGAGTTGTAGGAGTTGTTTGTATATTCTTGATATTAATCCCGTATCAGATATATGATTTGCAAATATTTTCTCCCATTCTGTGGGTAGTTTTTTTCACTGTCATGACAGGGTCCATTGCACAAGTTATTCCTTTTCATGAAGTCTGTTTTATTTACTTTTTCCTTTGTTGCCTGTTCTTTTAACGTCATTTCCAATCTTTTAAAATTTATATTTGCCTAGTGTATATATGATATAACCACATTTAAGTTCTTTTTAAATAAAAAAGTTACTCTTCCATTCCCTAACATTTTAACTGATGTGAAAATTTTCCTTTTCCACATTCTTGTCTTATGCATGTTTTTATATAATTAAATGCATACTGTGTATTTTCTTTGTTGTAGCCATTTACAGACTTTTCCAGGAAAAATGTGATTGTAATGAAGTAATATATGACAATGAAGTAACAAATGTTACATAATGTAATGTAACAAGATAGTAACATCTTAAATGACTACATAATAGGTTTGCTTAATTTATCTTTGTACATGCAGGTCATTCCCTTTTTTTGTTGTTGTTGTTGCTAACTAGATGCTTATTTTTTAGTGCTTTCTTGTTCTTAATTTAGGGAAAATATAACAGCATCAGAATCTAGCACATTTTTACCATAATCATATCCTGACATATTCAGTATTACTTTTGCTTTCTTAAAAAGTTTTTGGCATTCTTGGCATGTGCTTCTCTTCATCTGCCAAAGCAAGATAATCACAAAGCAAATTTCAAACAAAGCAGGCATGTTCTGTAAAACTTCGTGAATTACTTGGTAAAAATGGTGCTTTGTTTTTGGCATTTCCTCACATCATTTGTGTAGCTGAGTATTTTTCCATGTTCATCGTCTGTCTTGTGTTCTTTCCTGAGTGAATCGTTCATGTTTATCTAATTATGCTTTGCTGTTTTTCACTATTATTTGTATGACTTACTTTAATTTGAATGTCATACTGTCTTTTTTTAGACTGAATTCTCCATCCAAGAGCTTGGAAACAAAGCATGAATATATTCTTTCTTAGGCATCTTAGAAATTATTTGAACAATTCTGAAGGCATCATAAATGTGTGTTTCTAATTATTTTGTATGTTTCTAGTCTTTTGGCAAAAAGTTCATTTACATTATAATGATTGTTGTGTATTCTATATGTTATTACTTTTAATTTCAGTGAAATGTAATGATGGGACCTTTCTTTCAAATTTGATTTAGTTATGAGATTTGTTGGAATGCAGAATTGAAAGCTCAGTAAATAGGTCATCTCAGAATATTCTTCTCCCCTCAGCTCCATTATTTGGTCAGGTGCTGTGACTCTGCCATGACCTTACTAAATTAATTACATGTGTGATACTTGAATTTCATAACAATTTTGTGAGAAAGAAAATGTTACTATGCTAATCTTAAATTCCAGCATGTCTCAGTCTTAATGTAGGGGCAGCAATGAACTAATGATGTGGTAATAATACCAAATTACATGTTTTCTGGAGGAAGGAATCTTTTTCATGCCTCATTGCCCTAATTATCTAAGGTGATGTTCCTACTTGATATCATACATATCCCTGTTTTGCATTGATTTTTTAAAATTTATTTGCTTTCTCTGTATTGGATTGAAAGCTTAAATGTAGAGAGCATGTATTCATTTTGATATCCTAGTACATAGTACAGTATCTGTCATGTAATGTGTTCAGTGAATAAACATTTATTAAAAATAAACTGATGGAACTAAATTCAGTCATGGACATTCTAGAAGAAATTAATACTTTAGATGGGCTGATTAAGGGAAAACTTAAGTACCTGTAATTTACCTAGTCAGATTATACTCAGAGCAAAAATAATTATATGCTTCCAGGTAGAGTAGTGTACTGGACTGGACTAGGCAAGAGAGTCACTGCTGGAGAAGAGAAAGAAACAGACAATTGATTCAAGAGTGTGATCTGTCGAGGAGAATTCTCTTCCTGAATGTCCATACTCATGCTCCTTAAGTATTGTCTTTCTCTCCCTATCCCCTCCCCATTATTTATGTACTATATGCTTATCTTTACTGTCTGTGGTCCTATTTAGTAGAAGTGAAAAGGAAGAATAAATAATGGTAGGAACCTAGTGGTAATGGTATTGCAGTTTTGAGCTGTTCTAGAGTGTGTAAGGTTCTTATTTTTATTTTCCAGTACCAATCCCATAATATCAAATTGAGAAGCAGGTTCAATTTTCTACTTAAGGTACACAGCATAGCATGGGTAGCCTGGATGGCACCAAAGCTTCTGGAGGTACAAGAAGTCTCCCTTAGATCACTTCTTCTTCCTCCTAGTCCCCAGCACCCCCACCCCCGTTGGGTGATAGAAGTAACTGTGATTCTTTGGACCTTGTCTGTAGATATAGTTCAGCAGGTAATATATAACTGCTGTGTGTAATGTAATGTGAAGATACGTAAGGCATAGTACTTACCCTCAAGGGCTTACCACTAGTAGGTGTGGGAGTTCAGGTCAGTGAAATGTGCACATACAAAATGTGTACTGTGAATCTAATAACAAAATACTGTGGGATTCTCAGGAAGAAATGATGAGTGTCACAAGAACATTTCATTGACGAAGAAGGGGGTGGGTTGTTGGTGAAGTTGATGGGTTACAAATGAAGGAATTGGCCAAAGGCACAAAGGTATGAAACCGTGGTCTGTGTTTTTGAATACCATAAGTCTAATTAAGCTGTAATTTAAGGTCCAAGTAGAGTTGAGATAAATTCTAGGCCATATTAAGGGAGGCTGTAAATGGTTAATAGAGGGGTTAATATTTCTCTAGGTAAAAGGGAGTTTTGGGGGCTTCTGAACTGATTCTGAAAGATGAATCTGTAGGACTATGTGTAAAATACTATGATGTGGAAAATTAGTATAGTAGTATTGGCAAGAGATAACAAAGGTCTGAAGTGGAATGTAGGCAGTGGGAATTGAAAGAATATAAGGCACAGATTAGGTAGAATATATATAGAATAAGTATCTTGGCAACTGATTAAATGTAGGATGGAAAGATTTGGAAAGTAACTGAGATTATGGAGTAAAGATGTTAATTACAGAAGTAGAAAATGGTTTTGGGGAAGGTGGTAAGTTATATGTATAATGAGCTGGCACAATGTGCAAGGTGAGATGATATGTAAATAGAAATATGGGTTTGGGAGAGATGTAAATAGTTGCAACAGATTTAAAAATTCTTCTCTGATAGCCAAGGAAGAAATAAAATTTCTTTTTTTTAAATTAGGAGTGAAAGTACAGCAAGAACAGAAGTACAGTTCACCCTTGAACAGCTCAGGTTTGAACTGCATGGGTCCACTTATATGTGGGCTTTTTTTTTTTTCCAATAAATATACTGAAAAAATTTTGGAGATTTGCAACAATTTGAAAAACATCTTCTCTAGCTTACTTTATGAAGGATATAGTATACAATACATATACAAAATATGTTACAAAATATGTGTTAATCATCTCATTATGTTACCAGTAAGCCTTTCAGGCATCAATGGGTTATCATTAGTTAAGTTCTTGGGCAGTCAAAAGTTACACGTGGATTTTCCACTGCATGGATGGTTGGCACCCCTAACTTCCTCATTATTTAATAGTCAACTGTAGTTTGAAGACAGTTTCTTTGGGAATATCTCCATGTAATGAGAGTAATCAGTATCATGAGAGGAACTAAAGAAATAGCAAGGTAGGCAAAGACTAATCGTTGCATAGTATGGACCTTCTAAGGAGGTCCCTTTATGCTATGTAAGAATCTTTCTTCTTATGACGGTTTGTATTTTACAGAGCATACATTATACTGTTCCTCTATAAGCCAATGATAATTTTTTTCCTTATCTAAATGATTTTCTATTTTTTCAATAACTCAATCCCATTTAAGTAGGACTATTAGATAACTGGGTTGAAGAGTCATATTTCCTTTAATGTACTAACCATAACTGTGATAGAGCTGATAGTTAAATATGATTATAGCAAAGGCGAGACTACAGTCACAGCTATTTATCAGACATTGCTACCTGGGAACTACAAAACAACCTTTGTTAAAGTGCTGTTTGCTGCTTTTCTTATGTAAAATAAGATACGGTGGTTTCTCTTCTCATTAATAGGCTTCTAGGTTAAAGATAAAGTAGCAATTTTGGTATTAGTTTTATTGAAATAGTTTGTGTATGCACTGATTCCAGTTTTTATTGAATATTTAAACACCTTTGCAAAAATACCTCAGACTTAGTGTATGTGCTACAGAATTGAGCACAAAATTCTCAAACTTGGAGTATAAGCTTTTGTAATACTAAGTTCTTATAAAACCTTAATGAATGTATATGGATTGTCTTATGCATAAAGTAGATATGCAGCAACTTCAACCCTTTAAAACTTTTGAACTTAAAAATAAGAAGAAAACCTTTGGGCCCAAAATAACTGTTTCAATAAGCATGCAAATATATATTTCAGAAAAAATTTAAAAATTGTTTTGGAGGTTCTATGCCTTACAAATACTCCTTATGGTTGATTAGGAGAGAATTTAAAATTTCTGTTTTTTTTTTGTATTAGTGAGTGTGTTACAGTTTTACAAAGTAATATAGCTTTACTTTTTCTGATAATGAAAGTAATATATGCCAAAGGAGAAAATAGGCCATATTAAAGTCATTAAGGGACCCAAATAAATTATATTACATTCAGAGAAAACTTAACATTTTGGGGCTTACTTTCTCTGACTTTTTTCTTGTGCTCCTATTTACACACAGGCACCTACAGAGTAAGGATGATTGTGTTAAAGGTACTTTGTAACCAGCTCTTTTTCACTTAGTTGTAGTTAGATATCTTTCCATACCAGTAATACATAGCAATACTATTTTGGTTACTGCATGAATGTACTATATGAATATGCTATTTAATCATTCTCATGTTTTCTCTTTCACCATTGAGTGCCAGTGAACAACACTTTTGTCTGTGCCTTCTCTTGATTATTTTTCTAAGATTTAGAGCTGTAAATGTAATGGAGTTTATATAAACTCAGACTGAAATATTGAAGTCCTTAGAATAGGGGTGTTTTTTTAGGATATGACCTTGATAAGGCCAGAAAATGGTGTTTCATAGTGTTAGACTCAAGTGTATCAGAATGTTGTTTGTTGATCATATGCTGAAGTGGTTCCAGAATTGCTACATTGAAGGAATGTAGGGGTAACTATAAATTTGAAAATGTATATTATCTTAGCACACTGAGTGGTGGAGGATCTCATAGAGAAGATGATGAGGATGGCTTCTTTTCCAAAGGAACCTTTGGTAATAGTTGGGGGTAAAATTAGTGACTAAGAAAAAATTATTTAGATTTATAAAACTGATTCCAGTATTACAATACCCTGAGTTGGAAGTCAAAACACAATAAACATTTTATAAATTAAAAATATATTTATATATATGGTTGTTTATGTATAGAAATTGTTTATATATGGGGTGTTCATACTATGAAAAAAAATCACTAATGTCCCTAATTGTGAAGCTATTTTGGTTATCAGGACAAAGTAATAATGATGTAGAAATTTCTTGACATTTTTTTACTTGAAGATTAATAGGGGGTATAGTTTTTCTATAAACTTAAAACTTGTCATGAAATCGTTTACGTGATTAAAAAGGTATATATAATACAGATAATCTGCAGGAATTATTTTATTTTTCTGAATCAATTATGTATAGTCTGTTTAATTATTTTTCTTCATTAAAAATCTATCCAATTATTTGACATCATTGACATTGTTTACAACCTGCCTTTTCTCATACTCCCCATTGTACTATCTCTTTTTTACTGTACTTTATTTTTTTCACATTGCTTAATTTGCTTTAGTAATTTCAGTGAATCTTCTCACAATATATCCTTGAAAGGAGATAACAATGTTTTAAAATTCTTCAGCCCTGAGCACAATGTCCTGTGTATATGGCAGATCCTCCTGTTACATTGAATGACAGCTCAAGCATGTTTTTTCCTCTGTTAACAGTGGTCACGTAAGCTTTCTTTCGCTGTAGCATTTATCCTCTGTAATTTCTTTTAATAGAGTATATGGGGACCAGATTTTTCCTTCTTCTATTTATGAAAATAATTGCTAAGCTGTCCATGCGTAATTTTATACAAGAATAAATATCACATTAATGAATTATTTTTATTTACTTCATTGAATGAAGTCTTATTCTGTGGGACTAAGATCAGAAAAAATATCTCCCTCAGTCTGTATGATTTCTGGGGCTTTTATCTAAATGTTTATAGGACTTTATTTCCATTCTTTTTCCATGTTCTTTTTTTTCATTTCATGTATCTGCCATAGTAATTCTTAGACTTGAGTAATGGACAGTAAGAAATCTGACTGCCTGTGCTGACTTATTTTTTTAAAATGTTAATGTTCAAATTACATAAAATTAGATATAAGCCACTTATGATTAAAGCTCATGTAACAATTATAAATTGAAAGTAAATTAATAAATAAGACCACTAACTTAATAAAATTTAAGTCAGAAACAATGATGTTGTCATGGATGATATTTTGTTATAAATATCACTGAAATATGAAAATGGTGGTAGGGTTAGATTCTTCGGAGCAGTATTAGGGAGTGTGAAATGAACCTATACTGTGGGTGTGCCTTGGGATGGTCAGGAGTCCCTCCTGTAAATTTTTAAGCAATTGCAAACCCTTTTTAAAAACTTTGATTTGTTTGTATAGTACAGTGTAATGTATATTTGGTCATCATTTGGTGTGAATTCATTATATATTATTAAGTTTGTCTCTCCTAACTCATTAATTTGCTCTGCAACTGAAGCTGAAAGACTTGGGCCTAACACAGTTCAGCCTCAGAGTGGGGCTGCATTCGCTTTCTTATAGTAACTCAGTAATTCCAGATTCATATTACATAATGTTAATATATTAGGTTTTAAATTTTTTAAATTACTGAGGAAATAAAAAAATTACAAAAATATTAAAGAGAACTGCTGTTTCCTGGAGTACATTTGTGAGTTTCGATTTGGAAACAGTGATCTAACATCACTCATAGTTATTCTTAAATAATGCCATCTGAACATTAAAAATCCTAAAACCATGGCTTTTTCAGTAATCTGCTGAGACTATCATAGTGTGAGTAATATTGGCAAATGTCAACTAGAATAGAAGATTTGAGATTTTTGTTACCTTCAGTTTTAGGGTATTATTGTTAAATTCATAAAATTTATGGTATAATTGGTAAGCATAATTCTATTTTATATAAATATATAATTTTAATTGCAGTATAATTTTTACATTTTTTTGTTAGCATTGATAGTTGTGAAATTTAAAATAGATATGTCTGTCTTGAAATTAGCTGTTATGAAATTCTAGGATGTGTATGTGTGTGTGTGTTTTTTAAGACTTTATTTTCTAAAAGCAGTTTTAGGTTTGCAGTAGAATTGAGAGGAAGGTACAGAGATTTCAGCAATGCCCACCAGAGTGGTAATTTGTTACAGTTGATGAACTTATGTTGACATGCCATTATCACTATAAAAGTCCAGTTTACTTTAGGAATTACTTTCGGTGTTCTACATTCTGCAGGTTTTGACAAATGTGTAAGAACATGTATCCATCATTAATGGGATCATATGCAGTATTTTCATTGCCCTAAATATCCCTAGTGCTCCATCTCTTTATCCCTACCCTCCACCTGATCCTGATCAACCAGTGATCTTTTTTACTGTCTCCATAGTCCTCCCGTTTCCAGAATGTCATGTTGGTATCACACAGTATGCATTATTTTCAGATTGGCTTTCTTCACTTCATAATATGCATTTCAGTTTCCTCCATATCTTTTCATAGCTAAATTTCTTTTTAGTGCTGAATAGTATTCCATTGTATGATACCATAGTTTATCCATTCATCTACTGAAGGATATCTTGGTTGCTTCCAAGTTTTGGCAGTTATGAATAAAGCTACTAGAAATTTCCATGTATAGGTTTTTGTGTGGGCATAAGTCTCCTCCTTTGACTAAGTACTAGGAAGCATAATTGCTAGGTCATACAGTAAGAGTATGTTTAGTTTTGTAAGAAACTGTCACACTGTCTTCCAGATTGTCAAGCATACACCAAACTGTCTTCCATAGTGGCTGTACCATTTTGCATTCCCACCAGCAATGAATGAGAGTTCCTGTTATTCCACATCCTCATCAGCATTTGGTGTTGCCAGTGTTCTGGATTTTGGCCATTCTAGGTGTGTAGTGGTATGTCGTCGTTTTAATTTGCATTTCCCTGATGACATATGATGTGGAACATCTTACAATATGTTTGTTTTGCCTCTGTACGTCTTCTTCGATGCGATGTCTGTGAAAGTCTTTGGCAGACATATTTTAATGGGGCTGTTTATTTTCTTACTGTTTACTTTTAAGAGTTCTTTTTGTATTTTGGTAAATCCTTTATCATATGGGTCTTTTTCTCTGTCTTGTGTCTCATTTCCCTTGCAGTTGTCTTTTGCACAGCAGAAGTTTTTAATTTTAATAAAGTCCAAATTATCAATTATTTATTTCATGGATCATGCCTTTGGTGTATCTAAAAAGTCACTGTCATACCCAAGGTCACCTAGGTTTTCTTCTTTATTATCTTCTAGGAGTTTTATAGTAACCAACAGTCTGTTGTCAACATTTATGGCTCTATTTCTTTTTTGTTGTTGTTGTTTTTGTTTTTTAGGTTCCACATGTAAGTGAAATCATATGGTATTTGTCTTTCTCTATGTGACTTAATGATACTGCCTAGGTTCATCCACATTGTCAAAAATGGCAATATTTCCTTTTTTATAGCTGAGTAATATTCCATTGTGTATCTGTACCACATCTTTATCCATTCATCTACTAATGGACATTTGGGTTGCTTCATATCTTGGCTGTTAAAAATATTCCTGCAGTGAACATAGGTGTGCATATATTTTTTTCGCATTGGTGATTTTGTTCTCTTTGTATAAATTTCCAGAATTGGAATTGGGGGGTCATATGATATTTCTGTTTTTACTTTTTTGAGGAGCCTCTATATTGTTTTCTATAGTGGTGGGACCAATTTCCATTCCCACAAGCAGTGTAGGAGCATTCCCTTTTCTCCATATCCTTGTCAACAGTTGGTTTTTCTTTTTTTTTTCTATATCATATATCCCAGTGCTTATTATCTGCACTGGAGAATTTAATTATCTTATTACATTTGAATTTCTTTACATCCTTTACTTTACACAGCTGTCTTCATATTAATCTTTTTTGTTTTCTTGAATTTTTTTTTTTACATTTTTTTTTTTGTTAAGGTATGATTGATATACACTCTTATGAAGGTTTCACATGAAAAAACAATGTGGTTACTACATTTACCCAAATTGCCAAGTCCCCACCCATACCCCAGTGCAGTCACTGTCCATCAGTGTAGTAAGATGCCACAGATCCACTATGTGCCTTCTCTGTGCTACACTGTTCTTCCCATGATCCCCCACACCATGTGTACTAAACATAATACCCCTCAAACCCTTCTCCCTCCCTCTCTCCCTACCTGCCTTCCCACACTCCTCCCCTTTGGTAACCACTAGTTCATTCTTGGAGTCTCCGAGTCTGCTGCTATTTTCCTCCTTCAGTTTTGCTTCATTGTTATACTCCACAAATGAGGGAAATCGTTTGGCATTTGTCTTTCTCCACCTGACTTATTTCACTGAGTATAATGTCCTCCAGCTCCATCCATGTTGTTGCAAATGGTAGGATTTGTTTCTTTCTTATGGCCGAATAGTATTCCATTGTGTATGTATACCACATCTTCTTTATCCATTCATCTACTGATGGACACTTAGGTTGCTTCCATATCTTGGCTATTGTAAATAGTGCTGCGACAAACATGGGGGTGCATATGTCTTTTTGAATCTGAGAAGTTGTATTCTTTGGGCAAATTCCAAGGAGTGGGATGCCTGGGTCAAGTGGTATATCTATTTTAGTTTTTTGAGGAACCTCCATATTGCTTTCCATAATGGTTGAACTAGCTTACATTCCCATCAGCAGTATAGGAGGGTTCCCCTTTCTCCATATCCTCGCCAGCATTTGCTGTTCTTAGTCTTTTCAATGCTGGCCATCTTTACTGGTGTGAGGTGATATCTCATTGAGGTTTTAATTTGCATTTCCCTGATGATTAGTGATATGGAGCATCTTTTCATGTGTCTATTGGCCATCTGAATTTCTTCTTTGGAGAACTGTCTTTTCATATCCTCTGCCCCCTTTTTTAATCGGGTTATTTGCTTTTTGGGTGTTGAGGCATGTAAGAAGTTCTTTATGTATTTTGGATGTTAACCCCTTGTCAGATATATCATTTACAAATATATTCTCCCGTACTGTAGGATGCCTTTTTGTTCTGTTGATGGTGTCCTTTGCTGTACAAACTTTTAAGTTTGATGTAATCCCATGAGCTCATTATTGCTTTTGTTTCCCCTGCTCGATGAGATGCATTCAGGAAGAAGTTACTCATTCTTATATTCAGGAGATGTTTGCCCATGTTGTCTTCGAAGAGTTTTATGGGTTCAGGACTTACATTCAAGTCTTTGATCCATTTCAAGTTTACCTTTGTGTATGGGGTTAAACAACAATCCAGTTGGATTCTCTTGCATGTAGCTGTCCAGTTTTGCCAACACCAGCTTTTGAAGAGGCTGTCATTTTCCCATTGTATATTTATTGCTCCTTTATCATATGTTAATTGACCATATATAGTTGGGTTTATATCAGGGTTCTCTAGTCTGTTCTATTGGTCTATGGGTCTGTTCTTGTGCCAGTACCAAATTGTCTTGATTACTGTGGCTTTGTAGTGGAGCTTGAAGTTGGGGAGCATAATGCCCCCAGCTTTATTCTTCCTTCTCAGAATTGCTTTGGCTATTCGAGGTCTTTTGTGGTTTCATATGAATTTTAGAACTATTATCTCTAGTTCATTGAAGAATGCTGTTGGTATTTTGATAGGAATTGAATTGAATTTATAGATTGCTTTAGGCAGGATGGTAATTTTGACAATATTAATTCTTCCTATCCATGAGCATGGCATGTGTTTCCATTTATTGGTGTCTTCTTTAATTTCTCTTAAGAGTGTCTTGTAGTTTTCAGAATATAGGTCTTTCACTTCCTTGGTTAGGTTTATTCCTAGGTATTTTATTCTTTTTGATGCAATTGTGAATGGAATCGTTTTCCTGATTTCTCTCTCTGCTAGTTCATTGTTAGTGTATAGGAATGCCACAGATTTCTGTGTGTTAATTTTGTATCCTGCAACTTTGCTGAATTCCAATATTAGTTCTAGTAGTTTTGGAGTGGATTCTTTGGGGTTTTTTATGTACAACATCATGTCATCTGCAAACAGGGACAGTTTAACTTCTTCCTTGCCAATCTGGATGCCTTTTATTTCTTTGTGTTGTCTGATTGCTGTGGCTAGGACCTCCAGTACTTTGTTGAATAACAGTGGGAAGAGTGGGCATCCCTCTCTTGTTCCCGATCGCAGAGGAAAAGCTTTCAGCTTCTTGCTGTTCAGTATGATGTTGGCTGTGGGTTTGTCATAGATGGCCTTTATTATATTGAGGTACTTGCCCTCTATACCCATTTTGTTGAGAGTTTTTATCATGAATGGATGTTGAATTTTGTCGAATGCTTTTTCAGCATCTATGGAGATGATCATGTGGTTTTTGTCCTTTTTGTTGATGTGGTGGATGATGTTGATGGATTTTCGAATGTTGTACCATCCTTGCATCCCTGGGATGAATCCCACTTGGTCATGGTGTATGATCCTCTTGATGTATTTTTGAATTCGGTTTGCTAATATTTTGTTGAGTATTTTTGCATCAGTTCATCAGGGATATTGTTCATCAGGGATATTGGTCTGTAGTTTTCTTTTTTGGTGGGGGTCTTTGCCTGGTTTTGGTATTAGGGTGATGTTGGCTTCATAGAATGAGTTTGGGAGTATTCCCTCCTGTTCTACTTTTTGGAAATCTTTAGGGAGATTGGGTATTAGGTCTTCACTAAATGTCTGATAAAATTCAGCAGTGAAACCATCTTGTCCAGGAGTTTTGTTTTTAGGTAGTTTTTTGATTACCAATTCAATTTCTTTGCTAGTTTTCTGTTTCTTCCTGGGTCAGCCTTGAAAGGTTGTATTTTTCTAGAAAGTTGTCCATTTTTCTAGGTTGTCTGGTTGTTACCATATAATTTTTCATAGTATTCTCTCATAATTCTTTTTATTTCTGTGGTGTCCATTTGTGATTTTTCCTTTCTCATTTCTGATTCTGTGTATGTATTTAGACTCTCTTTTTTTCTTAATAAGTCTTGCTAGGGTTTTATCTATTTTGTTTATTTTCTCAAATAACCGCTTCTGCTTTCATTGATTCTTTCCATTGTTTTATTCTTCTCTATTTTATTTATGTCTGCTTTAATCTTTATTATGACCTTCCTTCTGCTGACTTTGGGCTCATTTGTTCTTCTTTTTCTAGTTTCATTAATTGTGAGTTTAGGCTGCTTATATGGGATTCTTCTTTCCTGAGGCAGGCCTGTATTGCCATATACTTTCCTCTTAGCACGGCCTTAGCTGCATCCCACAGATTTTGTGGTGTTGAATTATTGTTGTCATTTGTCTCCATATATTGCTTGATCTCTGTTTTTATTTTGTCATTGATCCATTGGTTATTTAGGAGCATGTTTTGAAGCCTTCATGTGTTTGTGGGATTTTTCATTTTATTTGCATAATTTATTTCTAATTTCAGACTTTTGTGATCTGAGAAACTGGTTGGTACAATTTCAGTCTTTTTGAATTTACTGAGGCTCTTTTTGTAGCCTAGTATATGATCTATTCTTGAAAATGTTCCATGTGCACTTGAGCAGAATGTGTATTCTGCTGCGTTTGGGTGTAGAGTTCTGTAGATGTCTGTTAGGCCCATGTGTTCTAATGTGTTGTTCAGTGCCTCTGTCTCCTTACGTATCTTCTGTCTGATTGATCTGTCCTTCAGAGTGAGTGGAGTGTTGAAGTCTCCTAGAATGAATGCATTGCATTCTATTTCCCCTTTTAATTCAGTTAGTATTTGTTTAACATATGTAGTTGCTTCTGTGTTGGGAGCATAGATATTTATAAAGGTTACATCTTCTTGTTGGATTGACCCCTCTATAATTATGTAATGTCCTTCTTTGTTTCTTGTGACTTTCTTTGTTTTGAAGTCTTATTTTGTCTCATACAAGTACTGCAACTCCTGCTTTTTTCTCTCTATTAGTTGCATGAAATATCTTTTTCCATCCCTTCACATTTAGTCTGTGTCTGTCTTTGGGTTTAAAGTGAGTCTCTTGTAGGCAGCATATAGATGGGACTTGTTTTTTAATCCATTTATGACTCTGTGTCTTTTGATTGGTGCGTTAAGTCCATTTACATTTATGGTGAGTATCGATAGGTATGTACTTATTGCCATGCAGGCTTTAGATTTGTTGTTACCAAAGGTTCAAGGTTAACTTCCTTACTATCTAAGAGTCCAACTTAGCTCACTTAATATACTTTTACAAACACAGTCTAAAGGTTCTTTTCTTTTTCTCCTCCTTTTTCTTCCTCCTCCATTCTTTATATATTAGGTATCATATTCTATACTCTTTGTCTATCCCTTGATTGACTTTGGGGATAATTAATTTTGCATTTGCTTAGTAATTAGCAGTTCTACTTTCTTTACTGTGGTTTTATTACCTCTCGTGACAGCTATTAAACCTTAGGAACACTTCCATCTATAGCAGTCCCTCCAAAATAGACTGTAGAGATAGTTTGTGGGAGGTAAATTCTCTCAGCTTTTGCTTATCTGGATATTGTTTAATCCCTCCTTAAAATTTAAATGATAATCTTGCCGAATAAAGTAATCTTGGTGCTTTCCAACCCGTAATCACAAGAGTATGATGAAAGCACCATGAAATCTTGCCCTTCTGCTTCATTGCATTAAATACATCATGCCACTCCCTTCTGTCCTATAAGGTTTCTGCTGAGAAGTCTGATGTTAGCCTGATGGGCTTTCCTTTGTATGTGATCGTATTTTTCTCTGTGGCTGCTTTTTAATAGTATTTCTTTATCCTTGATCTTTCCCATTTTAATTACTACATGTCTTGGTGTTGTCTTCCTTGAGTCGCTTGTGTTGGGAGATCTGTGGATCTCCATGGCCTGAGAGACTATCTCCTTCTCCAGCTTGGGGAAGTTTTCAGCAATTACCTCCTCAAAGACATTTTCTATCCCTTTCTCTCTCTTTTTCTTCTGGTATCCCTATAATGCGAATGTTGTTCCGTTTGGATTGGTCACACAGTTCTCTCAATATTCTTTCATTTTTGGAGATCCTTTTTTCTCTCTGTGCCTCAGCTTCTTTGTATTCCTCTTCTCTGGTTTCTATTTGATTTATCGTCTCCTCCACCATATCCAACCTGCTTTTAATACCCTCCAATGTGTTCTTCAATGACTAGATCTCTGACCTGAATTCATTCCTGAGTTCTTGAATATCTTTCTGTACCTCCATTAGCATGTTAATGATTTTTATTTGACCTCCCTTTCAGGAAGAGTCACAAGGTCTGCGTCATTTAAATCTTTCTCGGGAGTTGTATTAATAATTTTACTCTGGACCAGGTTCCTTTGGCATTTCATATTTCTATGTCGCCATCTAGTGTCCAGAAGCTCTACTCTCTGGAGCTGCTCAGCCTCTGAAGCAATGTCGGGGGTTTTAGGGGAGTGGTATTGCTGCCTGAGTTGCAGTATTCATCAGGAATACTGATCTGTAATTTTCTTTTTCTGTAGTGTCTCTGGTTTTGGTATTAGAGTAATGTCAGCCTTGTAGAATGAGTTTGGAAATTCTTTCCTCTGCCATTTTTTTGGAACTCTTTAGGATACTTACTAGCTCTTTAAATATTTGGCAGCATTCAGCTGTGAAGCCCTCTGGTCCTGGACTTTTTTGTATTGTTTTCTGCTTCCTGGCTGCTATGCCTGTCTCCACTGCCTGAATCAGTGGGCTGAGCACACAGGTATAAGCTTTTGTCCCAGAGCAGCTGGATATGGATGCCTGCTTTCCACACACAGCTAGAATCCCAGTCTCCTCAGGAATCCACCTGTCCCAGCTTTCCAACCCGTAATCACAAGAGTATGATGAAAGCATCATGAAATGTAGGTTTATGCTTCCCTGAGCAGATCTCCAGAGCTAGGTATTCAGCAGTCCCAGGCTTCCACTCCCTCCCTGCTCAGTTTCTCTTCCTCCCACCAGTGATCTGGGTTGGGGGAAGGGATTGGGTCCTGCGGGGCCACAGCTTTGGTATGTTGCCCTGTTCCCTGAGGTCTGCTCTTTTCTCCAGGTGTATGCAGTCTGGCCTAGTCCTCTTTCCTGTTGCTCTCTCAGGGTTAGTTGTATTATATTTTCATATTATATGTGGTTTTAGGAGGAAGCCTCTGTCTCACTTCTCATGCCACCGTCTTTAATCCTCCCCCCCATTGCGGTTTTGATTTGCATTTGCCTGATGATTAATAATGTGGAGCACCTTTACATGTGTCTGTTGGCCATCTGTATGTCTTTGCAAAAATGTCCATTTGGATCCTCTACCCATTCTGTAATACAGTCTTTTGCTTTTCTGATATTGAGTTGTATGAGTTCCTCATATATCCTTCTTGCTTTGTGGATGCTTTCCTTTGCTGTGCAGAAGCTTTTTTATTTGATATAGTCCCACTTCTTTATTTTTGCTTTTATTCCCCTTTCCTGGGGATACATAGTCAGAAAAAAAATTACTATGCTATGTGAAAGAGATTTTTACCTATGTTTTCTTCTAAGAGTTTTATTATTTCATTTCTTATATTTAGGTCTTTTGTATTTTGCTAGACAGTAATCCAGTTTCATTCTCTTGCATGTATCTGTCCAATTTTCACAACACCATTTATTGAAGAGACTATCTTTTCCACATTGTATATTCATGGCTCCTTTATCATATATTAATTGACCATATATGTGTGGGTTTATTTTGGGGCATTCTGTCTGTTCCATTTATCTATGGGTCTGTTCTTGTGCCAGTACCATACTATTTTGATTACTATCACTTTATAGTATACCTTGAAGTCAGGGAGCATAATACCTCCAGCTTTGTAATTCTTTCCCAAGATTCCTTTGGCTATTCAGGGTATCTTGGGGTTCCATACAAATTTTAGTATTATTTGCTGTAGTTCAGTGAAATGCCATTGGTATTTTGATAGGGATTACATTGACTTTGTAGATTGTTTTGGATAGGATGGCCATTTTGACAATATTCACTCTTCCTATACTTGAGCATGGGATAGTTTCCCATTTATTTTTGTCATCTTCAGTATCTTTAAGTAATGTCTTATAGTATTCAGAGTGTAGGTCTTTCACTTCCATTCCTTGGTATGTTACTCTTTTATTGAATTTGTAAATGGAATTGTTTTCCTGATTTCTTTTTCTGCTAGTTTGTTAATGGTATATAGAAATGCAACAGATTTCTGTATATTAATTTTCTATCCTTCAACTATTAACCATTTATTCATTTTAATAGTTTTTTGGTGGAATCATTAGGGTTTTTTATATGTAGTATCATGTCATGTGTAAATAGTGACAGTTTTATTTCTTCCTTCCTAATTTAGATCCCTTTTATTTCTTTTTTCTTGTGTGATTGTTGTGGCTAGGAATGCCAGTACAGTGTTGAATAAATGTGGTGAGTGAACATCCTTGTCTTGTTCCTGATCTTAGAGGAAAATCGTTTAGCTTTTCCCATTGAGTATAATGTTCGCTGTGGGTTTGTCATATGTGGCCCTTATTATGTTGAAGTATGTACCTTCTATACCCACTTTGTTGAGGGTTTTATCATGAATGGATGTTGAATTTTGAATTGCTTTTTCCGTATCTATTGACATAATCATATGGTTTTCATTCCCTCCATTTGTTCATGTGGTATATATCACACTGATTGATTTGAGGCTATTGTACCATCCTTGCATCCCTGGAATAAATCCCACTTGGTCATGATGAAGGATCCATTGGATGTATTTTTGAAATCGGTTTGCTATCATTTTGTTGATTATTTTTGCATCTGTGTTCATCAGGAATAATTATCTGTAATTTTCTTTTTTTGTAGTGTCTTTGGTTTTGGTATTAGAGTAATGTCAGCCTTGTAGAATGAGTTTGGAAATTCCTTCCTCTGCCATTTTTTGGGAACACTTTAGAAGGATACTTACTAGCTCTTTAAATGTTTGGCAGCATTCAGCTGTGAAGCCCCCTGGTTCTGGACTTTTTTGTATTGTGGATTTCTGATTACCACTTCAGTTTCATTACTAGTATGTTTATAGAATTTGTCCATTTCTTCTAGGTTGTCTGATATGTTGCATATAATTTTTCATAGAATTCTCTTGCAATTCTTTGAATTTCTGTGTTGTCAGTTATAACTTCTTTTTATTTCTGATTTTGCTTGTGGTCTATCTTTCTTTTTCTTGGTAATTCTGGCTAAGTGTGTATTTTATTTCCACAACCACTTCTTTGTTTCATTGATATTTTTTCCCATGTTTTTCGTATTCTCTATTTTATTTCTGCTCTCATCTTTATTGATGTCCCTCCTTTATTGATGTCTACTAACTTTGGGCTTTGTTTGTTCTTTTTTTCTACTTACTTTAGTTATAAGGTTAGAGTGTTTCATTTGGGATTGTTCTTGTTTATTGAGTTAGGCCTGTATTGGTAATAAACTTCCCTCTTAGAACTGCTCTTGCTGCATCCCACATATTTTGAACTGTTGTTTCTGTTTTTATTTGTCTTCATGTGTTGTTTGATTTCCTCTTTGATCTGTTCCTTGATCCACTGATTATTTAGAAGCATGTTCTTTAGCCTCCACATGTTTGTGTTTTTGCCATTCTTTCTTCACATAATTGATTTCTAGTTTCATACCATTGTGGTCTGAAAAGGTACTTGGTACAATTACAATGTTAAATTTGTTGAGACTTGTTTTGTGTCCTAATATGTGATCTTTTTTGGGGACTGTCTCCTGCACTTGAGGAAAATGTGTATTCTCTTGCTTTTTGGTGGAATATTCTATATATATCTGGTAAGTCCATCTGGTCTAATAATGTCATTCAGTGCCCCTGTTTCCTTTTTCTGTTTGGATGACCTATCCATTGATGTAAGTGAAGTGTTAAAGTCCACTACTATTATTGTGTTGCTGTCAGTTTCTCCTTTTACATCTGTTAGTATTTGGTGTTTATATTTAAGTGCTCCAACCTTGGGTGCATAGATGTTTACAACTGTTGTCTTCTTGCTGAACTTATTCCTTGAGCATTATGTAATGTTCTTTGTTGTTTTCTTTGTTTTGAAGTCTATTTTGTATGATATAAGTATTTCAACTTAAGGGTTTATTTTTGTCCCTATTTACATGAAATATCTTTTTCTACCCCTTTAGTTTCAGTCTGCGTATGTCTTTTGGTCTGAAATTAGTCTCTTGTAGGCAGCAAATAGATGGGCCTTGTTTTTTTATCCATTCAGTTATCCTGTGTCTTTTGATTGGAACATTTAGTCCATTTACATTTAAGTAATTATTGATATGTATGTACTTAATTGCCATTTTGTTAAATGTTTCCTGGTTGCTTTGTCGTTCTCCGATCCTTTCTTCCTCTCTTGCCCTCTCTTGTTATAACTTACCCTTTAGTGTTATGGTTGCATTCCCTGTTCTTTCTTTTTTGTGTATCCATTAATAAAGTTTTTGTTTTGTGGTTGTCATGGAGTTATTATGACACATCGTGTGCATATAACAATCTGTACTAAGCTGATGGTCATTTGCATTTGAATGCTTTTTAAAAACACTACAATGATTACTCCCCCTTCCACATTTTATGTATAATCTTCTTTTGCTCTATGTTACTGATTCTCTTAATTTTTAGACATAATTGCTTTTGCTACTTATGTCCTTCCAACCTTAATAGGAGCTTTTAAGCAATTGATCTTCTACTTCTGCTGTATGTTTGCTTTACCAGTAGAAATTTTCTTAAATTTCTTGCTTCTAGTTAGGGTCTTTTCTGTTCCTCTTAAAGAAGTTGCTTTAACATTTCCTATAAGGTTGGTTTAGTAGAGGTGAACTTTTTTATGTTTATATGTGAAGCTCTTTATCTTTCCTTCAATTCTGAATGATAACTTTTCTGGGTAGAGTATTCTTGGTTGGAGACCCCCCCCCCTCCCCCCCCATTCAGCACTTTGAGTATATCATGCCATTCCCTTCTGGTCTTTAGCATTTCTGCAGAAAAATCAGCTGATTACCTTACAGGATTTCCCTAACATGTATTTCATTGCTTTTCTCTTGCTGCTTTTAAGATTCTTCCTTTGTACCAGAACTTTGGCATTTAATTATGTTGTGTCTTGGTGAGGACCTCCTTGGATTCATCTTGTTTGGAAATCTCTGGACCTGGTAGACTGTTTCCTTCCACATGTTAGGATAGTTTTCAGCTATTATCTCTTTACTTTTTCTGATCCTTTCTCTCTTCTCCTTCTGAGACTTGTATAATGTGGATGTTAGGACATTTGATTTTGTCCCAGAGTTCTCTTACCCTTCTGTTCACCTAGAATGCTTTCCAATACTCTTATCTTCCAAGTTACTGATCTGTTTTCTGTCTTCTAGTGTGCTGTTCATTCCCTCCAGTGTATTTTTTATTTCATCTAGTGAATTATTCATCTCTGATTGGTTGTTTTTTAGACTTTCTATCTCTTCATTAAAATCTGCTTTCATTTTCTATGACTTTATGTGCTTGATTCTATGAATTAGGTGAAAGGGCTTGCACTCCCAGTCTTGAAGGATTGGCCTTGCATAGGAGGGTCTCCTGTGTAGACTACCTGTGCTTCATAGTTTTGGCAAGCTGGAAGCCAAGTGAGCATGAGACAGGCTTTTATTGGTTTTGGTGTTCGCAGGGTATGGTCCCAGGGACACAGTCTTGGGGATCCATTGGATAGGCTCCTGGGTGAAAACCTCTGGGTTCTGTGCTTATGGAAGTAGGGTAGTTGTCTAGTGGGAGGTTGGAGGTGCATGCCAGGTAATGCCCCAGGGTGGTGCCAGCTGTGCCTCCTCTCCCATGGGCCTGTGCATGCTCTGGGGGAATTCTCCCATTGGCTCCTGCCCAGTCTCATCGGCAGCTGGTGTCAGGCCCCTTGCAAGTTCCCCCCACACCTCAGTGCTCTGGGCTGCTCCAGGGAATCCCCGCATTGTCCCTTTCCAGGTCCTTCTGGCATCCTGGGTGAGGTCTCATGTGCCTGTGCCTGCACATTTCCCTGCAGACCCTGTGTGCTCTAGGCTTCTCTTGGGAGTTTTCTGTGATGGTGCCCACTGGTTCCTGCTGGCTGAGTTCTCCCGCATGTGTGTTCCCTAGCGGTGATACATCCTCTGAGCTGCTCTGGGAAGTTGCTTTGGCAGCACCAGCCTGTAGTTCGTCTACCCTCCCTGTGGGCCAGGCAACTTTCTAATCCCACTGATGGGGGCTGGGTTGGGGGATGTCAGTGGGCAGCGAGGTGGGACTGCTGGATCTCTTGCAGGCATGCCTGGATATTGGTAGGGGACTTAGGGGGGCCTCCCAGACCAAGATTGGTCTGTGGGTCTCAATCCTGCTCTTGGCTACACTAAGATGTGTGGAAGGAAAGCAGAAGTATGGTGCTGGCTGCCGCCTCTGATCCCAGATTAACTCCACTGGTTTCTTTGCCAAGCAGCAAATGTTTTGAAACTTGGGTTCTTTCACTGATGGTCCATTTGTACTTAAACTGCAAGGCTCTTTACTGTGTCTCAGGGCAAGGAGTCCAGCCAGGCTCCCACAGTGATACCCCTCCCCCTTCCCTCTGCTGGTCCACTGTGTTGCGGGTGGGGTTCCTGTGGTCTCTGTCTCTCCTGCCATTTGGGTTTTTTTAATGTAATCTTTCTGTTCCTTGTCATAAAGAAAGGGTTCACCTCAGTCTCTGTTCTTCAGGGTGAAATGCTCTGTATGTAGGTGTAGATTTGGTGTATAGGTGGGTTCAGGGTCTCTCTATTCTGCCATCTCCCCCCAATCCCCACATTCTTGTTTTTCTGATACAGTGATTTGAAAGTTGCGATTTCTACAGTTTTCAAGACTGAGGCTAATCATTTAAGAAATGTTGATGTACAATGAACTTAGATCCTTTTAGAGAAAAGTTAGCTATACTTTTCTCTGTCTATGAATATTTCTTTGTTTCAACCATATCAACTGTCATTCATGACTTCTAACTATTGCTGTTATGAAGATACAACAGGATTTTAATGGGCTGCCAGGTTTTTTTCCTTAAAGAGGAATTGGTATAACAAAAAATTCAGAATTTTTCTCCAACTTCAACGTAGAAGAATTGTGCCCTGAACACCTGCTTTGTGGTGATGTACATCAGTGTTGTAAGTCAACCTCATACAGCTTCTGCATTTAGATTTTCTTCATACATTTTACATTACATGGTCCTTAGTCTTCTATGGAAAAAGTAGATATTCATGAAGCTCTCTGAGGTAGATGGGGCTCTCACATTTTTGATGTAGCAACAACTAGCCATGCGATTTCACATATAATAGGAATAAAGGCATAGCATGAAGGGATCAATGCTAATATTTCTCAAAAAAAATCAAATACTGTCAATATAAAAAAGGACACATTGGAAATAATTACACCTATCCAAATATCCATTCCCTTGATCTTTTGATGCATACTAAACAAATTATCTAACTTTTAATATTGGATTGTGTCTATAACAAATACTCTGATTTAGAGTAATGTCTTAAAAGTGTTACTGACTTACTGCCTTCTAATGTGATTTCAAGAAAATTTAATTTTTTTTTTTGCAGTGTGCTCACCTTTTTACTTATAAGGATGGAGTTGTGACTTCCAAGCTCATTACATGCACAGTCAGAATCTGGAAGTCAGTCTATATGTTGTCTTTTAAAACTATCTTCAACCACATTTGGTTTCAATTCCATTAATTCAAGCATTGATGAAACAGTCTACTAAGGATTAGTATAAGAATAGAGCAGAAAAAATAAAAAGCTAATACAGGATTCTCTCCAAGTTAGAATGGTATAATTTGATGATTATGTTAATTGCTGCTGCTTCTAAAGAACTTTGCTCCCCCTGGAAAAACATATCTAGGGCTGTTTATTCTAGGTTCTATACTGCTGTGTGGGAGAGAAGACTTTGAAGAGACAAAGTGGACTTTGAACAGTGAATGATCAGTCAAAGGGATAATAACAGTTGTTACATATAACGATTTGTAGTTTTAGAAACTGGTTTTACATTTTTATTTGATGTTTGCAACTACTTAGAATGTTTGATACAGACGTTTCTCTCCTTTGCTTTACAGTTGAGGAAATTGAGCAACTGTGACTTGTTCAAGTTGATATGTTGTAGTAAACAGTAGAGCTGACATTAAGATAAAAAGTTTCTGGTTCACTGGCTTGTGTACTTTCACAGTACCAGGGCAAGTAGATGGTGTTTAGTAGTTAACAGCCCAGAATATGCATTTTTACCAGTGCTTTGCTCTGTGACCTTGGAAAGCAATAGTTAACCACTTCTCACTGTGTGCTCTGTTTTTGAAGTAGAGTTTATAGTACTGGGCAATTTATATCCCATTGTGTTAAAACACTAAAAATGTTTAGGAAGAAAAGTCCTTTTGTTATTTTTATATTAATGTATCATTATTTATGATTGTCACCATTTTTATTTGTCCTTATTTTATCAATGTTATTACTTTAATCACACATTATTTATAACACATTTCACATGGTGGAGTGGAAGAAAAGGAGGAATTCAGGACAGTAGAAAAAGTACACCAGAATTTATACATTCAAATTAATGCTACCTTTCTAAACAGTGACTTGGAGAAGCTATATACTTGCTGTCATTGCTCAAAATATCCATTAGATCTCATTTTTAAAATAATGGTTTTAAGATTTTGTTTGCATCTGTACAAAATGTTAACTAGTCAACATGAAAATATTAGTGAATTCAGGCAATAGTTTAGTTTTAGTTTTACATGATACCGGGAGTTAGTTTTTAGAACATTTTTTACTAGTATGTGTTGCTTCAACAACACACTGGTTTTGGTGAGTACTTTTGCAGATTAAATTGATAGAATGGGTTATCTTTAAATTAATGATTGTTTCTTTTCCTCCTAGTCAGCAGATAAGCAGCGAGCCCTAGAAGAAACCAAAGCCTACACCACCCAGTCCTTAGCAAGTGTTGCCTATCTGATAAATACCTTGGCGAACAATGTCCTCCAGATGCTGGATATCCAGGCATCCCAGCTACGAAGGATGGAATCTTCAATCAATCATATTTCGCAAGTGAGACCATGCTGTTTTCTTATTTTGCTTATAACCACAGGCAATCTGTAATGCTGGCAGCCTTTATTATGTGAGTTTACTTACATGGATGATCTGGAAAAATACACAGTTAATATTAGGTTGTTTTTTGATTCTTTTTATGGAATGATTATCTTCTCTGTGATTTTGATATTTATTAAAAGTTATATGGTTATTAGAGTGAGGCAGAAGGTTCTTAAGACGTGACCAAACTTGCAATTTGGGCAAAAATACTGTGCTCAGAGAGTTGGGAGAGAAGATTGGGTTGAAGAAGCAAAGAAATGGACATTTGGTCAGGTCAAGGACAAGATCACGTGTTTATTGGAAGGGTAGTAGGTGTCAGGAGTTGTAAGGTTTGTTTGGTAGAGGGGTCAGGACCAGTAGATATTAGCTATCTGACGTGTTTAATTTCTTCCCTTATCAGTATATTTCTTCTGTCTCCTGGACAAGAACCTTGTTGCTTTCCAGCCTCCTGGTACTGGCTCTTTTCTCCACTTTAGTGGAATGAATACTGAGTAGGACTGGGAGGACAGAGGGAGGGATCTAGGTTTTTCTTTGGCTCTCCTGCTGACTTGTGACCTTTGACTTTGAACTTGAGTTTTCTCTCTGAAATGAAAAGACTGATTAAATGATTTCTGAGCTATCTTCATCATGAATTCCTTATTCTTCTGACTTTCTTAAAAACGGTTTATGTTTGCTTTTTTCTCTTTCTGTTCTGCTGTTTCTGTGTTCACTTTAATCTGTGCTCTACTGACCTCAACTCTCTATCTGAACTCTACTGACCTCAACTCTCTATCTGAATTCTTTCCCAAATGATTCTGAATTTGAATCTGAGGATGGGAATTCCTTGACTCTACCAAGTAATATTTCAGCAAAACACAGTAAATAACCCATCCTTTAAATGTCAAATATTTTGAAAAACAAGACAGAACTGATTATGAATATTTGCTATCAGATACTTTTTTGCATTAAACAGACAATATAGTATTAAGTAGTTTACTAATATATACCACACTCAATGTATCTGTAAGAAATAGGATATATTCTCAAGATGGGTTACATTAGATATTTTAAGGATGGTAATCTCAAAAGAAATTGCATCTCTAGCTTTGTTGCTGGTTTTAAAACCAGTTTCAATTCTTTGGAAGCATATTACTTAAAAAGATAACTGAAATTTTAAATCTTCAAACTTTCCTGAGCATGTTCTTGGGTCCATGATGGAGATGTGGGAGTGGGGTTCAGGCTAGCAAAAGAGCTCTGGGAGTCAGTATGACTGTCTTAGAGCCAAAGAAAGTACTCTAGAGTTGGTATCCTGGGTTTGGCACTGCATGGCTGAAGTGTCATTGTGGGAGCCTGCAGCATGTGAGGTTGGCAATAACAGAGTTAAATTAATAAAATTGATTTGAGAAACAAATTAATAAGGATCTATTAATAAGAATAGATGTTTAAGCCCTGTACAGCTGCAGTGATACTACTCTATGTGTTTTTTGGTTAACAGGTAGCAAGCAGTAATAGTATCAGTAGCAGTGTACTTGCATTACTTTTGGTCTTCTTTGCTAGCTGAACACATATTTTACTTGCCACAGATGAGTTCTGTTAATTGAGGCCACTTCTAAATAAGAGTACATTTATTGTTGTAAAATTAGTAACTTTAGAAATCCAAGAGAAAGTTGAAATACTTTTTTTACTATTAAAATTCTAAGTATCACTGTTGAACTTGTACTTTCAAAATTTAAGTTAATTCATCTAATCATTAGAATGTCAAAGTTTATTATGAAGGCAGAGGCAATAGCAGAAGCTCTGAATTTGATTTAAGGAAACATAGTAGCCATGTTTTTTTATTTACAAACAACATTATAGGGGCTTTACAGAAGTTATTTTAAAACAGACTGTTGGCTGTGAGTTGATGAATGTTGAAGCTGGATGTTTGATATATTGTGGGAAGGGGAATGTTCATTACATTATTTTGTTTAATTTGAATATGGTTATATTTTCCGTATTTTGAAATAGAGAATCTTTGATAATTTTGAAATAGGTGTTTGCTGAAAACTTCAGAAACTTCTGAATCAAATTTTCTGCTTCTTATTTATGGAATAGATTTTTTTGTTCTCCATTGTTGTTATTCAGACTCTTAAACAAAACCATACCTAATTTCTGAAAGCATATTTCATTCTGCACAGGAATTCCTACAGGTCAACCCAGTGTGGTAGAGGGATGACATACAGATTTTACTTTTTGTTTTTCTTAACCATATATTACTTTTATTATTGTAGATACTTTTTAAAAGTTAATGACATCAAATGTCTATACTTAGGCAGTCACCAGAGACATTATGCCTATTTGAGTCAGGTCTTGTAAACATTTTGTAAACAATTGATATTTGAGATTGAATAATGTAAGGGAAAAGTAACTTAGTTGTTTCTCTAGATCAAGGTTCTCAACCAGGGTAGTTCTATCCCCAAGGAGATATTTGGCAATGTCATACATTTTTGGTTGTCATACCTGGTGATAGAGGGGGTAGGGAGTTCTATAGGTATCTACTAGGCTGCTTCTCCATGTCCTTTGGTGCTCAGGACAGCCCCCACAGCCAAGAAGTCTCTGCCCCAAAATGTTAGTAGTGTCACTATTGAGAAACCCTGCATTCATTTAGACAACTAGAAACATTATAGCCAAACCAAATTATTTTAACTTTACATAGACATGTGCTGTTAAGGATTATGTTTTAAGACATGCCTTCAGTTTTACCAAGAGTTTAGTATAAGAAGGAACATAGGACATTTTTCTCCTCATAATTTCTTCAACCATTTGCTTTTAGACTTTAGTGCTTGAAAATTGTCACTTTCCTAATGGAGGGGTATATTTCCTTGTAACTCATTATGTTTATCTACTTTGCCTTCTCTCCCAGAAAGCCTAAGGGCTCAATTTTTTGCCCTGTTAGAGCAACTATCCATCATTTAGGCTTATGGTTTTGTTATGTTTTTCTTTACTGTATTGGTCTTCCTTTTGTCTTTACTGTAAGAGTCTGTGGATTTGCGTTGTGTGTTTGTGTTTATATAAAGAGAACATGTGAATAATAAGTGCCCCTGGCCCCCAGATATAATCAGTTGTTTTAATGCTTTTATAAAAAAGCCTTGTTTTTCCAGTTAAAAATATGTACTTTTTATAAACGGTAACTTATATTAGTACAAATAATAAGTAGAAAGTTGCTTCCCCTTTTCCTTCTCTATAGAGATTAATTAATATTTCTAGCATTATAACTTGAAATTGAAGTTTCCATTTGCCATACCTTAGAATTCTATTATGGTTGGTTGGGTTTGCATTCTTATTTCATTTTCTAAATAACATAATTACATTTCTAAAAACTGAGCAGAACAGAAACTGTCCCAAGAGGAGTTTTTCTTTTACTGATGGGACTAATACCAGTTATATAAAAAACAAGAGCCATAGTTTGGTTTTTATTTTGAAGCATACATGATAAGTATGAAATCTTCCTAGCCTGTATTTTTAATGATTTAGGATGATTCATTAAAATGTGAACTTAATTTCATTAAATGTGAATTTGATTTTCATTTTTCTGAAGTTAAAGTAGGTAAATTCCAATATTATCACTAATATGCAGAATTCTTTTTTCTTTGATAACTCTCCCAAGCACTTAAAAAGGGAAGCAGATTTTGTAATTTACCTAATGTACACTGAAAAAATTCAAAGATTGTTTTTGTTTTTAAAAAGAAATATTTAAAATGATAAGGTTACTACCATCCCAGTCTTTAATTTTATGCTTCATTTAGATATTTATTAGTTCTGAAGCTTATAGATTTTGTTGCTTTTAAGATCTCTTGGTTGAAATAGGAGGCTTTGAATTTAAGTTTCCCTCTTATCAAGTAGTTTAGAGGGTTAAATAATCAGCTTTCAGTTTTGTAAGCAGTATCTAATAATGTGATGGCTATCTTTTTTTTTTTTTTTCATTTCTGTTATGACCTGTTTCTTCTTTAAGAAAGGGAGGAAATTGAGGTGGGCCTGGGGGGGAATTAGTAAAAGTGTTTATTAATTGCTTCTTGACCTAGGAATGGTAGTAAGAGATGTGAACAATTCTAATGAATTTTTTGACTGCAACTCACAGTAAAAAACACATTTTACCTTGCATCCAAAACACAATTCATGTGTATCTTTATATAATAAATGTTTCAAGAAGAAATACTTACCTTATGTTGTCTATACAATCTGATACTTCTGTTCTATTTCATTTAAAATAATTGCTCAATCCTGCTAAATTGCAACCTGCCGTCTGGAAAATGCTGTATTAATTACCTGTGTTTGTGGAGAAATTACCCTCTTTTGAGGTCTGGATATTAGAGCTATACATTCTTTGCACTATGCTTATATTTTGCAGACTGTTGATATTCATAAAGAGAAAGTTGCGAGAAGAGAAATTGGTATTTTGACTACTAATAAAAACACTTCAAGGACACATAAGATTATTGCTCCAGCCAACCTTGAACGACCAGTTCGTTATATTAGAAAACCTATTGACTATACAATTCTAGATGATATTGGACATGGAGTAAAGGTAAGTATAATTTTTAGTGAGCTTTCTAAAACAATAGCCTACAGTGGAACTAACTTCAGGAAATGAAACTGTTACCTTTCTTTTCCTAGAGGACTGAGTCTTGGCCCAGTTGTGGGACTCAAGATTCCTTACTACTATAACTATTTTATCCTTCCTGCTGCTGCTTAGTGCTATGTTCTCAAGTTTTAAACAGTTATCTTTCAATAAATTATATTTACTTAAATCAGTTATGATAATACCTTTATATATATCTGGCAAATCAGTGTGGTGTAATCTTACTAATCTTTTAATGACTTAGTGTGACTGATTAAAAAATTATTCAGTATGTTGTTAAAGTATTCACCATATCAAAAATTCATCAGCAAGCTTCTGGCATTAGTTTTCACAAAGAACATACATAAACATGTACTTTGAATTTTTCTAAAATAATTTTACCTTAACATTTTGCATGAGAATAGCATAGGTAAAAGTAACATGAGATTCCACTGCTTTTGAGTATATAGCCATTACGTATATTGGCTGTCTTTCAAAATGTATTTGAGTACCTGCTTTACATATAAACTACCATGATCAGGACTGAGGAGCATATAAATTTCATTTAAATTGCTGTTTGTACTTAAACTATTCAGGGTTTGGCTAAGCATTAAGTGATTTAAAGTTTGCATCTCTTCAGTGATTTGAAAGACAATGACTTAATCAAATTTGAATAAATATATACATGCTCATAAGTAAAACCATACAGTTCATGCAGTTAATTTACATCTAGATAAGCAAATTTAAATTAAAAAATACATTAGTATGGCTACAAATCAATTAAATGTAAATTTAATGTAGATTTAGGCAAACTAAAATGTACAATGTAAACTTTAAAAAAAATATTTTTTCCGTAGAATTTTGGCACCTGTACGTATTTAGATTACTAATTACAGCAGTTTTAAAATAGTATGGATAATTAACAACTGAAATTTATTCTAACGGAAAAATTTTTGAGATTCATGCAAGGCTAACAACTGCTAATGGAAACTATTAGAATCTAATTAAAAAGGCACTTTGAATATAAAACATCATATTTGTGCTAGCCCTCTTATATAATAAAAAGATGATTCCTTCTCCCCCACCCCCATTCTTATTTAATTCAAGTAAAATGTTACTCTTTGAGGACTCTCTAGTCCCTTTCATTGTTTGAACTTCTAGTGTTTGGGGTCACTAATTTAAAGAAATCTTTAATAAAGTTTTTAAATAAAACAGTGTCATATAATTTCATCAAGAAAACCTTCTGTTCATGACACATTCTGCTTTAACCACTCTTTCTTGACCTACTGAAACATTATTTTTTAATGCTGAATGCTTAACTTGTTTTTTGTTTTTTTCCCTTTCTCTTCACATCCTGAAGTTCCAACTAACCTTTCAATGCTTTTTTTCCTTACTTTTTTTATTTGCTCCATTTATGCATTAAGTGGTTGCTTAGATTTAAGGTAAGAGATTCCAGGGCTGGATTTCCATTCTTTGTTCTTATGTAGAATATTACATATGGGGAGTGAAGAGACACTTGGCACTTGGCCTCTTAAAGCCAACATATAATGCCTCTTTTTATTTAAGACATTTTTGTAGAGTAATTTTGTGGTGTGTCTTCATGTTTAATAAGGGCAGATATTTTTGTCTGTTCACTGCCCTATCTTGTGTGCCTAGAACCATGTCAGACACATGTTAGGTGCTTATTAAATATTTGTTGAGTGCATTGTTATTTTGCAATGTTAGTATATTTTATGAAGCTGAAATGTAAGTTATCATATCATAAAATGTAATTAGGAAGTAAGCTGGATTTCTGTAAAATACAGAAATTTTGTTATTGACTGGAGGGCCAACTAGTGTGCTTCATTTAACCCTCCCCCTGTGTAATAGCTTCTTTATTCTATAAATGGTGTGCTTTATTATATACCTGTGGCCAGTGTGTCATCATCTCTTGACTCTTAATCAATGTAAAGAAACTGAGAAGCAGAAAATTTTCAGTGTTATGGGTTTTTTTTTTAAGTTGCAGTATCATGTATTTTGCAAAAAACAAAGATAGTCTTTTTTAAGTTGCTGTATTATATATAAAATATATAAAAATACATACTTCAAGTTTTATAGGCCGAGTGTTACATGCAAAATATCAAAAGTTATGATAGTGTTTAACAAAGTACTAGTTACAGTTAGAGAAACATTTTCTTTTATTTGTTTCAGTAACAATTTGGTATTGTGGAGGATTAATGGTAAAAGACATTCAAATATATTAAAGAAGTCTATAAATAGAATGTTAATAAAATTATTTTCATGTAAGTGAAGAGGCATTTCCTTTTTGTTCTTTTGTTCCTTAGCTGAATTTTATAATTTCAGATACATACTCTTTCTAATACCTGTTGTTTGTCTTATCTTCAGTATAGAAAGTGATAACTAGAAGGCAAGATGACTGAGATCTGAATCATTAATTAGTTACTAACCATGGCCCCAGAAATTTCAACCGATCATGCTAGAGACATGTGAGTAGAGGGGCCCAGGCAAATACACTCCTTGTTTTACTGATTACCATTTTGGCTCCCAGCCCTTAGTCTTGGTGAGGACGTGGAATTGTGAGGCGATTCCTTTTGAATGAAACAGGTAGAACTGGACCCACAGTGATGTGTGACTACTCTGGATCTTTCCCTCTAAAGTTTATGTTCACACTTTGGCTGTTGGAGTGTTAACCTCCAAAGGGACAGAAGTGCACAGAGATTAACTGAAGGAAAAGCAGAAATGCACAAATTCTTTCCCCTTAAAGTTTAGAACAGCTTGCCTAAGCTACTATCCTCAAGCTCATTTCTTCCAAACCCTTCTATGATTCCTTCTTGGTGAAAGACAAGAATCTTCCTGGGTTCAGGATCTGTTCCGTCTGAGAGATGGGCTGAAATGAGTGGGAAGGAGAGGCTTCTGGAAAGAAAGTATCTAACAAGGAAGTATCATACTTGGAGAAGATTTTCTTAACATCTTTGCTCTTTGCATCAGAAAGCTCCACTGCTGAGTACTGTGGCTCTGTATAGGTGTTTCTACCATTTCTGGAGTTGACAGGGTGAGATAAGTACCCTGAATTCATTCTAGAAGCTAGAATGAGCCAATGGTCTTTCTTTCTATCCCTCTTTGTGAATATGTCTGTCTTCTCTATAAATTTGAAGCACAGAGTTAATAATTTTGGGTGAACCAAAACAAAGTGGAGTGAAAAAATATTCCGCATGTAACAAATCATTACTCTATATGCTGGTAAAAAAAATTAGTGGTATTGAAAGAGTCATTAATGGAATGAATGAATATATTAAGGTAAAATGGAATTAAAGGAAAAAATGCTGAAGTTGGAAGGGACTGCAGATATTAAACCTGTCCAGTGGTTTTCCAGCTGTGCTTCTTGGAGACCTGTGGATTATATCGAGTGTCCTGAAGCCGAAGAATTATGCTTGGGATGGGACTAAAGGGGAAAATAGTGGAGAGTGGGTGGAGGCCCCAAGGTGCTTGACTACAGCTTCTGCCCATCCTCACTATTCCACATCCAGACACAGCCTATACACATCCTATGGTGTTTGACAGGGTTATTTGCTACTTTGATTTCCTCCTCAGCTTTTCCTCTGTTTCTGCTCCCATTGTTGTCAGGCTTTTGATGCCTTTCGGGTAGACTCTACACAAAGATCATACTTTTGGATCAGACAGTGGGATTTGACTCAAGAGACCCCCATGCTTAAAAATTGAATTTTTTAAACATTTTATAGAGCATGTTCTGGTGGTGCTTAGTGGTTATTTCCATCTGAAATTGGGTGTTTTTTTTCTTCAGTTGATTGAGGAGAACAAGTTGTAGAGTTTAAGACCATTGATGACAATGTGATTTTTTACAACAAAAGGCATAAAAAGCCAGTGGACAGAAGGCCAGATTAGAAGTGTTTTAATATGTACCTGCGGCCATATAAAAGTGAAATGTGCCTTGAACTGGTATATCCTTTCTCCACTCTTTATTTTAATAGTAAAGAGAGTTTGAAGACCTTACTACTGATGTGTTTGAAATGGATTTTTCTATTGAAAGCACTAAAGTCACTCATGAAGCTAAGCTGAAATACTTTTTAAGTAACTATATTAGTTTCGTTAAAAATAGTAAAGACTTCTGACTGTTAATGTAGTGTCTTGCCAATGGGCTTCAGCACCCAGCAAGTTCACTATGGATTCAGTGTGACCAAAGAAATGACAGTAGAACTTTCTTGGAGTGAAAGTGTTTATACCCAACTTCATTCCCATGGTGGCAGGTCAGTCACTAGAATCCCATCCACTCAGAGTGAGTCTTCACGCAGTAAACCGGTCTGCCTCTGGGCCTCTCTGCCCGCACAGCCATCCTCTGGGCCTCTGTCTTCAGTGCTGCCACCACTCCAGCCTTTGCTGTCCTGCAGCCTTGCAGCCCTGCCACCATGTTGTCCAGAGCACTGGGCAGAGCTCTTTAGAGTCAGTAGCAACATATTGTCCACACGTGTGTAGTGAGCTAGCCGACCAGGACCAGGTGAGAATCCTGACCACAGGAACTTTCATTTTATCCACATGTAGTTAATTTATTTCAGTTGAACACTGTGCTGGCAAATTCTAAATAATTAATGAGGAGGGGTTGATTTTTCTACAACTAAAATGTTAAGAGCATAGCACTTGAAAATTTTGCTTGGGATCTTGAAGGTCCTTGACCCTGTGTAAAAAATGGGCTAAAGTTTTTGCTTGAGTGCAATTTTTAAGTGTTTGTTATTCCCTACAAAAGGATGATAAATTGTCCCCCACATTTCTAGCTTTCAGGTACAGCTGATGGTTCACCTGTAGTCATTTTTTTTTACTAAGAAAAACTCCATAGTAACAACAACCTTTAGGAGACCTGTCTGTTTTGCCTATTAGTTCCACTCTTTAGCCACCAGTGCTATTTTGGCAAAGACTGGTTGTCAGAAACTATTTAAAAATCAAGCAGAAATTTTCCCATCTTTATTCCTCTTTTTCTTCTTTCTTTTTTTTTTTTTTAATTGAAGTATAGTTGATATACAATCCTATATTGGTTTCAGATATGCAACACCGTGATTCAGCAGTTGCCTCCTTTATTGTAGTGACTATCTGTCAACATAGGAAGATGTTACAGAATCATTGGCTACATTCTCCACATTCTACTACCATCCTGTGACTAACTTATATTATGATTGAGAATTCTTGTGCCCTTTATCCCTCTCCCTCTCCCCACCCACCTGCTCCAACCTCCTCCCCAATGGTAACCACCAGTCGCTTCTCTGAGCTGAGTCTGCTGCTGTTTTGTTCATTGGTTTTCTTTTGATTTTAGATTCCACAAATAAGTAAAATCATGGTATTTGTCTTTCTCCAGCATAATACCCTCTAGGTCCATCCATGTTGTCCAAATGGAAGGATTTCTTTCCTTTTTATGACTAAATAATATTCCACTGTGTATATGCACCCCATCTTCTTTATCTCTTCATGTATTGGTGGACACTTGAGTTGGTTCCATATCTTGGCTATTGTAAATGATGTGACAGAAAACATAGGGGTGCGTATATCTTTTCAAACCAGGGATTTTTGTTCAGGTAAATTCCTAGAAGTGGAATTACTGGGTCGTATGGTATTTCTGTTTAGTTTTAGAGGAACTTCCATACTGCTTTTCACAGTGTCTGCACCAATTGACATTCCTACCAACAGTGTAGGTAATGTTCCCTTTTCTCCACATCCTTGTCAACACTAGTAGTATCTTGTCTTTTAGATAGTGGCCACTCTGATTGGTGTGAGGTGATATCTCATTGTGGTTTTAATTTGTATTTCCCTGATGATTAATCATGTGGAACACCTCTTCATGAGTTTGTTTTCCATCTGTATGTCTTCTTTGGAAAAATGTCTGTTCAGGTCCTCCACCCACTTTTTAATTGGATTGTTTGTTTTTTGGGTGTTGAATTTTTCTCCTTCCTTTACCGCTTTCTCTCCCCACTTATTTCTAGTCTCTCATTCCTTTATCTTTGTATTGAATTATTTTAGGACTCTTGGCACCTTAAGCTTTCTGTCTTACTAAAAATTTCCTCTCATGAATTCACACTTGCATTTCTGATTTCAGCTTTGATGTCTCTCAGAGATTCTCCTGGTCCTTTTCCTGCTAGCCCCCTGAGAATTGAAGTAGGGACATATATCCTCTGAAGAGAATGATAGATCTCTAGAAGCCAAATAATTATGCATGGGATGAGACTAACGGGGTACTAACAGTACAGGACAATGAATGGAGACCCTTAAGGTGTGCGTGACCATAGTTTCTGCCCATCTTCACTATTTAACGTCCAGATACAACCTATACCTATTACTCTTCACTTTTGATATTTCAGTCCTGCTTAAAAAACAAACAAAAAAACCCACCAAAACCTTAACAGTTTAGCTCTGATTTTCCTGTATGAAACCTTCTATAATTACTCCTTCCCTCATTGATATTTCTTTTTTTGTAATTTCTATATAATATGTAGACATTCCTTTTTGTTTGAAACATGGGAGTCTTATTTATTCTAAAAATTAAGTTCTTTGAAGCTTGGAAATCATTTTATAGACCTTTGTGTTCACCACTGTCTCCTTTATTTTTCATATTCTTGTACCCTTGTACCTAGTATTCTGGTGAGTGGTAGGTGGTTGATAAGTGAGGGACATACCACAGGTGTCATTTTAGAATGGGTTTGCCACTTATATCACAGCAGGTCGCATCAATGGGAGATTCCTTTGTAGCAAGGGCAGTGTTCTTCATGAACTAGAGCAACTGGGCTGGCCAGCTTTATAAAAAATAGTGAAGTTCACAGGTTACTGGGAAGCACTGAGATTTGTAATGAATGTTTTATTATTTTTCAAGGTTCCAGGAAGTATTAAATGTGCCAAAAGGAGAGAGCAGGAAAGGTAGGAGCACTGTAGAAATTGGCCTGATGGTTGATGCTAGTTGTAGCGATCTCCAAAGCCTGGGAGGTCAGATCACTGTTGGGTCATGGACTGCACTTGCCTCCAGTATTATCCGCATTCCATAGTCACAGGCCAGTGGGAAAGTATTTTGAGCTGTGGCCATGCATTAATCTTCAACACCTAAATGAAATGTTTCTTCTGTTTTGAAGGCTGCTTTCTGGTAGGAAAAATGGGCCATTCCTCCTTGGACCTAATACCTGCTTTACGTATAGTTCAGTGATGACTTTCTACTTTATAATAAAAAAATAAAAAAAATAGTTGAGTTATTGTTGCATTCAGCCACTGAAGTTTGATTCCATTCGCACATAAAACTTTGAAAAGTATAATGAGCCCTCCCACTAGTGATTCAGGACCATTGACTACACCAGATTATAATTTCTGCTTACGTTTGCAGTTTGTTTTAAAAAAATGTTATTATGAGGTGGCTGCAGTGTGGCTTTCTTTGTCTTGAATTTATGGTGTGTTCCTGCTCCCGTGTTAGGTTTCTCTTCATTACACGTACAATTTAGTCTTGGTGTCTTGCTATGAAATGTTTATGGAAGCATTTCCCTCCATAAACTTCCCTTGTAGTTTTTAGGAACATTTTGGCTATCCAGTAAATACTTTATCATGAAATTATTTTAGATTTGAAATACAGTTTATTAAAATTAGATGACAGTATTTATATTCTGCTTAGCATATTCATTGTTTTACTTAGCATAGAGGCATTTTTCATGGAAAATGACAAAGAAAGTAAAAGAATTCTTCAGTTTAACATAAAGGTACAGTGTCAGTAAAGTATAAAATTGTACTTTTTTGGACATTCTACAGGGACTCTTCAGTTTCTTAAGTGATTTAAGTTATTCATCTAAGCCCCATTAACCAAACTAATTCTACAGATCATAAAACATACCATGCTTTATTTTTAGAAGTGTCTACCAGATTTCAATTTATGGATTATTTATTTTATGTTATTTTTGGGGGGTAGATTAAAACACAGGAGATACTGCAATTTAAACAAAACACCTTAATACCAAAACCTTAAATCACAGTTGGAGAGCTGTTTTCAAGTATTTTATCTATTCCATATATAGAATAAAATTCTCTTTCAGTCTTTTTCTATCCCTGTTCCTTTTCCTTCCTGTTTCTAGCAAACTGATGTAGTTTTAGTGTTTGGTTCACCTACTTCTCCCTCATCACTTAAAGTAACTTTGGGTTTTATGTTAAGGTTGAGCTTAAAGGACTTTGGTTACTACTTTAAAAAATCTTCTGGTATCATGAATTAAGATTTAAAGTTTTAAAAGCCACTGGTTGTCATATTATTCCTAAAATTTCCCCCAAATGTGGATTGATATTTTTTAAAAGCTCCTGGCATTTTCATTTCAAGATATGATTAGCATACCCTCTGCTTATTAATGAGGGGAAGAGCAAGGATAAGTTAATCTTTATTCTTACTTGATAAAGAGTTTGTTTTTTATTTATTGTTTGAAAGCAACAACAAAAGGATTATAGATAAATGCATTGCTTTAAAAATATTGGCATTTCAGAGGTATCATTTGTCATTAAAGATTGTTTTAACATCACACACAACTTGTTCACTGGACTATTCATTTGAAAAGTTTGTTTCTTGATATATTATATTGCCTATTCAGATGACAAGTAGTTTTTAGGATTTTTAAAAATTCCATTTCAGCCAGAGTTAATTTTGATAGCTTTGATACTCTATATACAATTATGAGTAGTTCTCTTATAATTTATATTTTGAAATTAGTTATAAAAATGTATTCTTATTTCAGTGGTGTAATGTCTTGAAATTTCATTTTGCAAGTATAGTTTGAATATTGTAGACATACTCTTATTAGAAAAGTTGAGATCTTTTTTTGAAGTGCTTGGCAATCCAAAGTATTAGGGGCTTAAAGTTGGGTCAGGTGCAACATTAACTCATCAATTTGTAATCTCAAACAATTTGAGATTGCATTTAAACTATATTTGTGAATCCTTAGGATGTCCAGGTTTTAAGGCTTACTGTGTAAGTGCTGACATACTTGTTTGGTAGTGTCCATTGTTCCCAGATTACCCAATTTTCCTACACATGGATTTTAGTGAGAACAGAATAGTAAGGAGTCACACCCCAGGTCTAATTTAGAACTATGTTCCATCTTTCCCATGCATGAATTAATCTTCATCTTGGGCCTGAGTGGGTTTAATTCCCACTGGAACTAGGACATTGCCGGTGGCCTGGGTACTGCTTACAGCTGAATTTGGGTACCTCAGACCTAACTTTCTAGTTCAGACGTTTGGGAACATACCTTAACTTCTAGCAGTTTTCGGGTAGGTGATTAAAGAGAACATGAAAGAAATCGAATTATAGGCTGATCTGATATTTAAAATAAAGCTTTCTCTGTGTTTCATACAATTTAGCTTTATTTTATATTCTCTAGTTAACAATGGATCAAGACTATGGCTGCATAATTTATTAAGGAAACATTTTGTTTTTTATGATACACTTAACTATCTGAAAAACAAGGAATTCTTAAAGGCATTATTGTTTCTGATTGAGTTATCCTTTATTAAAACTAAATTTTTTTTTACAGTTACCCTATTTAAGTTCAGTTGAATAGAGTATCAAATAATCTAACCAGTGATCTGTTGGTGTGATGGCCTAATGGCAAATAATCATTTGAAAAATCTTATGTTAGGAAGAGTCCTTTGAGTACAACTGTAGAATAATAGTAGAGTAGAAATTGCGTATGAAATGCATGGCCTCTAATTTTTTTTCCTATTTAAACCTTCCCCCCCTTTGTTAAGTAGCATAACATTATTTTCCAAAAGTGTCACTTTGTTTCACTGCTTGCAAGTTGAGTTTTCCTCAAAATTTTTTTAGGTGAGTACCCAGAATATGAAGATGGGTGGGCTGCCGCGTACAACACCTCCAAGTCAGAAACCCCCCAGTCCTCCAATGTCAGGGAAAGGGACACTTGGGTGAGTATGTAACTAAGTAATAATAGAAAACCATTTCATGTAGTGTCATTGAAAACTAAACACTACATATATTTAAACCTTTTTAATATTTGAAAAGAATGTTTTCTTCCTTTTTTATGTGTAACTTGCCCTTATCCTTTATAAACATCTTTATCCTTTAAAAAGATTTTGTTTAGAAGTTATTTTTTTCTAATGAATTTTAAATTTGAAGTAAAATCCTAGCCCAAGTTCATGGTTTTATTATAAATTGTACTGTAATTCCTATTTTTGGAAAATTTTAGTCTTTTGTATTGTAGTTGACTACTCAAACTATTCTTCTGAAGAACGCTGTGTAGACTAGAAACTTCTGTATATTGGGTGTTGTTACAGGAATATTGAGCTCTAATTCAGTCCTTACAGAAGTGGCCTCTGGATTTGACTTTTGGCAGAAATGGTCAATTAATGAAAAAGCTTGACATTTTTCTTTTATGGAATCATAGTATACAAATTTGGTTTACTGTGGAGGTTTGTGATCAGGTGGGCATAATATATACAAGAGGCCAGATGCCTAAAACTGGTCCAGCTATGGTTCAGCTCAGCTCCCACTCTGTGGTCTTGCATAGGCAGTCTGTTAGCAATTCAGCTTTTTCATCTGTAAAAGGGGGTAATATTTGTCCTCTGTCAACTTTTCAGAGTTACTGTACTATGAATTGGATTTAAAAAATATGTGTGAGACAAAGACAAAGTGCTTAATTATTAACTTTATGCTATATGCTTTAAAGCTTTTAATTGACAATATTGTTTCTGGCCCCCTCACCAAAAAAACAAACAAATAAATAAAAACAGAACATAATCAAGCACTGTGAATCAGGACAGGAGAAGGATGAATTGGGATATAAAGAAAGGGTAATGTTGGAAGAGGAATTACAGTTAGGACAGTGGGAAAGAAAATAAAAATGAATTCCAGCCAGGAATAGGATGATTTTATTTGGGATGGACCCCCTCCTCCTCCCCTCCCCCCCAAGAAAACCTGCTTAGATTAGAGAAGAAAAATCTAGTTGATCAAATAAGTTTTAAACTTCAGGGTAGACTGTAAATGGGTATAATTGTATAGTGTTAAGAACAGAGAGTCAGATAAAGAAATACTTGTTTTATTTTCCTATGGAATATATACATGTCTGTCAGGTATAATACCTAATGGATTTTGTTACAGGGTTTTAAATCAAGATTGTTAGCAAGATAATCCACTGTAGTCTTTAGTAAAATAAGATTTTTCCATTGCTCTCAAATTTTGAAGGTTTATTCGTATACCAGCATTTGTTTTCTTTGTGTATTAGTAAGGTTTCTGCAGGACCCTGAAGACCAGCATCGCTGAGCACCACAGCTGGTGGATGGTCACAGCCTGTTTTTCCATTGTCTTTGCCTAGCTTCCGTATTTTGTTCCTCTGTCCCTTGTTTATCTTTTTTTTTTTTTATCATAACCTTCACTGTACTTCTCACTCAGTGAAAGGTTTTTTTCTTGGATGAAACAGAACATTTTTATTATCTGGGGAAAATTGTGTGGAAACCAGATGTTTGGGAATTAATAAGTTTCCTATTTTATGGTTTTGTATATTTACATCATACTTCCGGAGGTACTTAAACTTTTTAGTATTTTAAATCCAGGGCCTGACACTCTTTTTTCTTCCTTTGATCCAATATCTCATCTAGTGACCCTTATCTACTTTTAATCATTAATGTATGTATGTATTTATGCAAGGAGATTTTGAGCGCAGTTAGAATGGATGGGGTCATTGCCAAGTGTTCTCAGCCAGTCATTGTACCATAAGTTGAGTAGCCCAGGAGAGCAGTACTTAAAGGATTCTTACGAGCTTTTGGGAGAGTGAGTTACTGAAAAATTTGTAAATCACATGAGCAGTATCATTTCAGGAATAGAAAGCTTTTAAATTTTCACATCTTGAGATCCCAATTTTTATTCTTTTAAAGGCCATAATGGCAGTATCATGTCAGTTGAGTATTTATCATTGTCATAAAGAATTGAGAAACTTAGGGATGAGAGCTAATAATCACCAGTGTTCCAGTGTGCATCCTATTTCCGACCTAGCCATATTTGCTTTGTTACGCTTCTCATTTTCTTCCATAAAAGGAAATTTTGAGAAAAAGGGGAATAGGTTAGTAAGATATAGTCTGTTTTGTACTTTACAGTTCAAAGTAAAGTAGAAATAGTGGAGTTTTTTTTTTTTCTCTTTTAATGTTGAACTCTGAGGAAGGGTAAAGGTCGAGAGATTAAGGTGAAAGAAAGGAGGAAGGAAGATGAGAATGGAAGGAGATGAGATTAAATTGTGCATTTCTGTGTGTGGATATAATTTATATAGAAAGCTAAATTATTGTTACGGTTGGGTCAGTCAGTGTGGCGTTGTGGAGCCAAGTTCTAGATTCATTTACCTATCACTGAATATCTTTGGTTAGGGAGAGATGAGTGAGGAAGATAAGTAGTGCATTCATGCGGTGCAGTTAGGAGACTGACATGGTACTAAAGTAACTTGAACTCCTCCAAGGAAAGAAGAGTCTGGGGAAAATTGGCTTCTCTGGTGGGAAAATCTTCATGCTCTCTGAGAGTGAATGAACAAAATTGCATTTAGCACAGGGAAATGAGGTTGGAGACTAAAGGCAATACTCATCAAAACCCTAATGGTGAAGAAGTGATACTTAAGGAAAGACTGAAATTTGTAGCTGGATTATTTAAGACACATTTTCCTATCTCTGAATACAAATGGTATTTCACTGCTGGCAACTCTGAATTATTGTGCCAAAACTTGCTAATCCCACAATACATACGCTCTTCTTTTTGTAGGCGACACTCCCCCTATCGCACACTGGAGCCAGTGCGTCCTCCAGTGGTACCAAACGATTACGTACCTAGCCCAACCCGTAATATGGCTCCCTCGCAGCAGAGCCCTGTGAGGACAGCTTCTGTGAATCAAAGAAATCGAACTTACAGGTACTTTCTCCACCTCAGTGCAAAATGTGATGGTCATAATACCATAATTGTTCAGATAAGTTATATCTGCCTCATTTTCCAAGCACTAAGTTCTTTTCCTCACTCTACTCTCCCAAACATAGAACCTTACGCTCTATGCAACTTTGAACAGTTGAGCAGTCAGGAAGCTGGGGAAAAAATAAAAAAACAACCCAGACATTTTAAAGTGCAAACTTCTTTTCAAAATTAATAGTTATAGTTGAACTGAAAAAGTTATGGCCCAGTTGTGGGAAATTTCAAGTTGTTTTTTGGTGGAACTTTACAGATGAAAAACTATATACAATAAAACACACTAATATGGGATAGTATATCAAGATGTCATTACAAGTAAAACTAGTAACAAATCTCTTTTGGAAAACGATCTTTTTATTATAGAAGAAGTTTCTTCAGACAGGCATTAAACTGGAATAAAAGCAAGCAATGTTACCTTTGGTTTTGAGCCCCACCATTTATCATGTATTTATGGAGAATTACCCCCTCTTTCTCAGTCTCTCTAATACGTGGTTATTAAAAGATGGTCAAAATAAGTTTTTTGAACTGAGCTTCTTCCTTTTACAAAGAAATTCATATTTGAAATGGAGGGCCTTTGAATTATCTTTATTGGAGCTATATTCATTTCATAAAATTTTGGGAAATGCTGGTGATCTCTTACTATACATAAATACTCATGTTTTGGTGGCTTTTACTTCTTTAGCAGCAGTGGGAGTAGCGGAGGAAGCCACCCGAGCAGCCGGAGCAGCAGTCGGGAGAACAGCGGCAGCGGCAGCGTGGGCGTGCCCATCGCGGTCCCCACTCCCTCTCCTCCCAGTGTCTTTCCAGGTAAACACGTGTGCCGCTTCATCGCCGCCTGCCCTTTCTGAATTTGAATTCAGTTTCTGGTTTAATTGCAGTGGGCTTTCTTCATAATCAGGATTTTTTTTTACCTTTAGGACTCCATAAATGTTGGGAAATCTTTATGCATTTGTTGTTTTTAACCAAGTGGTTTATGAGTTTATGCTCACACACTTCTCTGTTCCTTGGCTTTATGTCTTTGGTGCTGTGGCTCAGTTGTCATAAAGAATTTCAAGTACCACCTTAGTATGAAATATATGTTTCATTCCCATGAGTGTTATGACAGTGCATGCCTCTGGACACAGTGGGGACTCAGTGCGATCGTATCGTATTGGTAACACAGGATTGGACATACTTAAATGTAGTTTGGATGGTTACATTTAGTGGACTCTTGTAACTTAATTGTCTCTGAATTGCTACTCCCTTTTCTTTGAAATGGAAAAGTGTGCTTTAATCTGAAGACATCATAGTTAAAATTTAGTTTTAAAATCATGACATAAAAACAGAATATTACATATTTAATTTACTTATAATAACATAGATAATACCTTTTAAAAATCATGAAAAAGAGATTTGTGTTTTTTTAAGTTCTTTTTTTACCTGATAGAACTTTATGTCTGGAGTATATGTTTATTTTCTGATCTGTGTGATTCAAAATGGAATACTGTTGTTTCCTAGTATATTGTGTTTAGTTTTATATACTATTTACAGAATGTTATGCCAAAAATTACAATATATAGGGAGCACTTTTCTTCCAGAGTGGTGGCTTTCAGGTAAAAAGGAATGATTGTTTTTTAATGAATTTAAAAATCTGTTACCCTGAGCACCTTGACTTATTTGCTGCAAACCTAATAATTCATTAACATAACCCCATTCTTTTTTAACCCTATCTTCTATTCTTTGGTTAGTGTTAAGCATTGAGTATCTAAAGATAAGTTCTCTAATGCCTTTTCTAATCCTGCCTGATGGGACTGCCTCATTAATGCTGCCTCTTACTCCTCTTCCCCTCAGCCCCTGCTGGCTCTGCTGGTACTCCTCCCCTTCCTGCTACTTCTGCATCTGCCCCCGCCCCTCTTGTTCCTGCTACTGTCCCTTCCTCCACTGCCCCAGATGCTGCTGCTGGGGGTGCCCAGACCCTTGCTGATGGCTTCACTTCTCCAACTCCCCCTGTTGTTTCTTCCAATCCCCCTACAGGTGAGTATTCCCTTATTCCTTGGCAGGCAAATCCAGTCATCTGGCTCTTCTCTTACCTGGAAATCTGCTTTATGATTTTTGTTTGTACTTTGTATTAAAAAAAAAAGTGAAAATAAATGTACTAACTAAAAATGGTATGTGACCAAAGAGTAGAATTCCCTGAGAAAATCAAGGCAAAGTTTCTTGTACATTTTTCAATGGAGTAGCACAAATACATATATGTTTTTAATTGCTTGAATTTAATCTACAAGAGTTTTGTGAATTTAGTATGCAGCCATCTTCTGTATAGTTTGGAGAAATTATCATTAGAAATATTGTTTGTTAGAGGTTAAGTCATTAACAAAAAGAAAAGTCTCTGGCAATTCTAAGGTGTATTATTGTTTTTTTTTTAGTTTTTTGTTAATGTCTTTTTTTTTCTTATTTGGTATCATTATTCTACAGTTACATGAGGAAAATTATGTTTACTAGACTCCCCCCATCACCAGGTCCCCCCCACATACCCCATTACAGTCACTGTCCATCAGTGTAGTAAGATGCTGTAGAATCACTACTTGTCTTCTCTGTGTTGTACAGCCCTCCCTGGGCACCACCCCCCTACATTATGCTAATCATAATGCCCCCTTTCTGCACCCCCACATATCCCTCCCTTCCTACCCATCCTCCCCAGTACTTTTCCCTTTGGCAACTGTTAGTCCATTCTTGGGTTCTGTGATTCTGCTGCTATTTTGTTCCTTCAGTTTTTTCTTTGTTCTTATACTCCACAGATGAGTGAAATCATTTGGTACTTGTCTTTCTCTGCCTGGCTTATTTCACTGATTATAATACCCTCTAGCTCCATCCATGTTGTTGTAAATGGTAGGATTTGTTTTCTTCTTATGACTGAATAATATTCCATTGTGTGTATGTACCACATCTTCTTTATCCATTCATCTACTGATGGACACTTAGGTTGCTTCCATTTCTTGGCTATTGTAAATAGTGCTGCGATAAACATAGGGGTTCATATGTCTTTTTCAAACTGGGCTACTGCATTCTTAGGGTAAATTCCTAGGAGTGGAATTCCTGGGTCAAATGGTATTTCTATTTTGAGCTTTTTGAGGAACCTCCATACTGCTTTCCACAATCGTTGAACTAATTTACGTTCCTACTAGCAGTGTAGGAGGGCTCCCCTTTCTCCACAACCTCACTAACATTTGTTGTTCTTTGTCTTTTGGATGGTGGCCATCCTTACTGGTGTGAGGTGATATCTCATTGTGGTTTTAATTTGCATTTCTCTGATGACTAGTGATGTGGAACATCTTTTCATGTGTCTGCTGGCCATCTGAATTTCTCCTTTGGAGAACTGTCTATTCAGCTCCTCTGCCCATTTTTTAATTAGATTATTTGCTTATTGTTTGTTGAGGTGTGTGAGCTCTTTATATATTTTGGATGTCAACCCTTTATCAGATCTGTTGTTTATGAATATATTCTCCCATATTGTAGGATGCCTTTTTGTTCTATTCGGTGGTGTCCTTTGCTGTACAGAAGCTTTTCATCTTGATATAGTCCCACGTGTTCATTTTTGCTTTTGTTTCCCTTGCCTGGGGAAATATGTTCATGAAGAAGTTGCTCATGTTTATATCAGGAGATTTTTGCCTATGTTCTTTTCTACGAGTTTTATTAAGGTGTATTTTATATAAAATATTTCATGTGACAGTTTGAAAGTATAAGTCTAAAATAACAGAATCTCTTGCTTCGTATAGCTGTATTAGAAAACATAGACAATGGACTTTTTAAGTATTTCAGGTTTAGAAAGAAAAACAAAGCTGGGTTATCATACTCCCTCATTAACTATACTGCAAAGTACAGTTATCAAAACTATATAGTAATGGCACAAGAGGTGATATGGAGATCAGCAGAACAGAATAGAGAGCCCATAAATAAACCCATGCTTATATGGTAAATTATATGACAAAGGAGGCAAGAATATATAATGGGGAAGAGATAGTCTCTTCAATAAATGGTGCTGAGGAACCTGGACAGCTACATGCAAAAGAATGAAACTCAATCACAGTCTTCCATCATCCACAAAAATAAACTTGAAATGGATTGAAGACTGAAATATAAGACCTGAAACCATAAAACTCTAAGAAGAAAACATAGGCACTAAACTCTTGAATATTAGCATTAGTAATTTTTTTCTGGATATGTTTCTCCAGGCAAGGGAAATAAAAATAAAAATGAACAAATGGGGTTCTATCAAACTAGAAAGCTTTGCTGCATAGCAAAGGAAACTATTAACAAAACAGAAAAGCAGCCTACTCTACAGGAGAAGAAATTTTCAAATCATACATACCTACTCTATGGGAGAAGAAATTTTCAAATCATACTTCCAATGAACTTGTATTCAGGTCTGCTGCTGTATCCAGATGTTTAAATGTTTTATAAGACAATTTTAGCTAAAATGAATTTTGGATGGTGTTGTATGGAATAGATACTGTGATACCACTCCTTTAAGAGAAGATTTCTGCAGTGAGTAATGGTCTGTTCTTTGATCCACATACAACTCTGTTAAGCCAGACTGGCTAGATAAATATAAGAATCTATGCTCCTGCATCAGTAAATTGGTTGTAGGCCCAGAAAGGATCCAAAACACATAGAGAACTCTACAACTCAGCACCAAAAATACAGTTAACCCAATTAAAAAATGGGCATAGGATCTGAATAAACATTTTTCCAAAGAAGAAATACAGATGGCCAACAGACACATGAAAAGATGCTCAACAGCTTTAATCAGGGAAATGTAAATCAAAACCACAGTGAGATATCACCTTATATCGATCAGAATGGCTAGTATCAACAAGACAAGAAATAACAAATCTTGGTGAGAATGTGGAGAAAAGGGAGCTCTCTCATAATTGGCAGGATTGCAAATTGGTGTATCCACTATGGAAAGCAGTATGGAGGCTTCTCAAAAAACTAAAAATAGAAATATCATATAATCCAGCAATTCCACTTCTGGGTATTTACCTGAGGAAAACAAAGTCATTAATTTAAAAAGATGTTTGCACCCCTATGTTTATCACTGCATTATTTTAATAGCCAAGATATGGAAGCAACCTAAATGTCCATTGATAGATGAATGAATAAAGAAGATATGGTACATATGTACAATGGAATATTATTCAGCCATAAAAAGGAAATAAATTTTACCTTTTGTAATAACATGGATGGACCCAGAAGGCATAATGCTAAGTGAAATAAGTCAGAGGATGTTGAATACCATATGGTTTCACTTATATGTGGAATGTGAAAAACAGGACAGACAAAACAAATAGACTCATATACACACAGAATGGACGGTTGGTTGCCATGGGAAGAATATGGGGGACAGGTGAAATAGGGATAAAAAGGTACAAACTGCAAATTATAAAATAGTCACAGGGTTGGGAAGTATAGCATAGGGAATATAGCTTATATAGAATAATACTGTAATATCTGTATAGTGACAGATGGTAACTACACTTATTATGGTGAGCATTTAGTAATGTGTTTAATTGTTGAATCACTCTTCATCTGAAACCCATTTAATATTATATATAAACTATATTTCAACAAAAAATGACTATAAGATAATTTCAGGTCTAAGTGTAATTTAAGATTGGTGTTTTAGTGTTTTAAGATGGCAACCTCAAATCTGTTTTGGTGGGGAAGAAGAAAAAGGTTCAATTGCTATAAAATATATTTGAAAAGTTAATAGTGATTAGTAGTAGGTTAGTAAACAAGTTCTTATCTAAGATAAAAATGTATGTGTTCGGACATACATCATCTTAATTTGCCATATATTTCATAGAACTTGTATTCAGGTCTGCTGCTGTATCCAGATGTTTAAATGTTTTATAAGACAATTTTAGCTAAAATGAATTTTGGATGGTGTTGTATGAGATAGATACTGTGATACCACTCCTTTAAGAGAAGCTTTCTACAGTGAGTAATGGTCTGTTCTTTGATCCATATATAACTCTGTTAAGCCAGACTGGCTAGATAAATATAAGAATCTATGCTCCTGCATCAGTAAAGAATTCATCTTGAAATTGGTTGTAGGCCCAGAAAGGATTATTCACTCTCACCTGAGAATCAACATCTTGGTAACTTATTATTTAATAGTAGGTGTTGATTCATAGCCTGTGCTGAATAAACATTTGTTGTATGAGTAGATAATTAAAGGTTTTTTTTTTTTTACAAACAGCAAGGTAAATGCCTTAACAATTTTTATCAATATAATCTCTTTTATACAGTGTCTTTGAATCACCAAGTACCTTTTTCTTTTCTTTTTATTAAAGTATAATTATGTACAGTAAAATTCACCCTTTTTAGTGTGTATTTCTGTGAGTTTTGATAAATATGTACGGTGATGTAACTACAACTACAATCAAGATGTACAACAGTCCTGTCATCCCCAGATTTCCTCCGTGTCCCCTGTTTGTAGACAGTCCTTCCCTTTCACTTCTAGCCCCCGGCAACCGCTTCATCTCTTTTCTGTCTCTCTAAAGTTTTGCTTTGGTAAGGATATCATGTAAAAGAAGCATTTGACATGTAGCCTTTTGGGTCTGGCTTTTTGGCACAGTGCATTTGAGATTTATCCGCGTTGTTGCATGTTTCATCATTTTGTTCCTTTTTATTACTGAGTAGTGTCCTATTGTATGAGTGTGCCACAGTTTGTTTATCTCTTCCCCAGTTGAGGGATGTTTGGATTATTTCCATTTTGGGTGATTGACTATGAATAAAATTGCCATTAACATTCACACACAGACTATAATGTCAGTGTAGGTTTTCATTTCATTTGGGTAAATACCTAGGGAATGCGTTGCGTTGCTGGTTTGTGTGGTAAATGAATCTTTGACTTTATCATGAGATTCTGTCAAATTGTTTTCAAAAGTGGCTGTAAAGTTTTGTAGCCCCACCAGCAGTTGCTCTGAATAGTTGTTAGCACTTTCTTTTGTCAGGTCAGGTTTTTTTTTTTTTTTTTTTAACTTTAGCCATTTCCCATGTGTTTCTCCTCGGTTTTGATTTGCATTTCCCTGATGACTAATGACGTAGGACATCTTTTCATGCATTTCTTTGCCCTCTGTGTATCTTCACTGGTGAAATGTCTGTTGAAATGTTTTGCTCTCCCTTACATCTTTAAATAGGGTTGTATTCTTATCATTGGGTTCTTTTATATTATGAATACAAGTCCTTTGCCAGTTATGTGAGTTGCAAATATTTTCTTCATTTTGTGACTTATCTTTTCATTCTCTTAATGGTGTACTTTCAAAGAGCAGAAGTTCTTCATTTTGATTAAGTCTAGTTGAGCGATTTTTTTCTTTTATGGATTGTGCTTTTTGGTGTCATATTTACAAACTCTATGCAGCATCACTGTGAACTTAACATATAACATGATATTTTAGACTGGATCCAACTATATAAAATTCATAATGGTGTTAACTTTCAGATATTTTTAACTTGAAGATCCTAGGTTTGTATTAGTTTGTTACAGATTAATTACTAAAATGCCAAAAATATATTTGTTTCTGGTGATTCAAATGACAAAATACACCTTTTAAATAAGTTTATTAGATTATCTTTTAACATTTATTTATTTTATTTATTTACTTTTATTAAAGTATCATTGATATACAGTCTTATGGTGGTTTCACATATACAACACAGTGGTTCAGTGTGCCCCCATATTATTAAGTCATCACCCCCTCCGGTACGGTCACTGTCTATCAACATAGTAAGATGTTACAGAGTCATTAATTGTATTCTCTGTGCCTGTGACCTACCTGTATTGTGATTGTGAACTACAGTGCCCCTTAATCCCCTTCTCCCTCCACACCCACCCCCCTCATCCCCTCCCCTTCCGTAACCACTAGTCCCTTCTTGGTGTCTGTGAGTCTGCTGCTGTTTTGTTCCTTCTGTTTTGCTTTGTTTTTATACTCCACAAATGAGTGAAATAATTTCGTATTTGTCTTTCTCTGCCTGGCTTATTTCATATTAGCTTATGTTTTTACATTGTTTTTTTTTATCATGGTTACAGACACTTAACAGTAGATTATGTTTAAGCTTGAATACTCAAGATTTTTATATAACAATTGATTTTTAGGTTTTGGTACTATTATATATAAGAAGATTCAATGGTATGGCAGATCTTGAGTGCCTTTATTATATTCTTCATTTGAATCCAAGTTTGATACATTTATGGAGTTCCTCAAGACCAGTTATAGTTATATAAGACCATTTTACAATCATGGATAAGATGAAAAAATTTGTCAGGTGTTTTTTTCCATTGTTCCTCCCCCCTCCCTTCCTCCACTGCCCCTTTTCCTCTGCCACCTCATTCCTCGTCTCCTTGTCCTCCCTCCTCCTCTTCTCTTCTCTCTCCCTTTCTTGCCTCCTTCTATTTCCTGCCCACTGGAGTGATCTCTTGTAGGTGCTCTGGTGCTCGGTCTGTCTGTGACGGTAGGTCCTCAGCTGAGGATTTGAAGTGGGAGTGGAGTCAAGATAATATTTAGAAATTGGATTGCTTTGGGAAATGGGATTAAGAAAGAGTGTCTTCAGTTGGCATTAGCTTTGAAGTACCCTCAGTAAAATACAGTGAAATTGCTGATAAATTATGTACAAGTTCAAGAATGATATTTAAAATGAGATATATTTTGATTTGCTTTTTGTATAATTTTAAATTTCTTAAACTCTAATTTTAAGACAAAATAATCTAACTTTTGAGATAGTTATTTTTGATTGAATAAAGACATGTTTGATTTGGAATCAATATCACTTGACCTTTTGATGAAATATTTTGTTTTCCTTTAAGCCTGTTGCTTTGTGTCAAGTTCACTACTACTGCTACTATTATTATTGTTTTGGAGTAAGACTGTATCACACAGTTTTTCTTTTGCTTTCCCAAATGTGATTTTTAACTTGTTGAGTTTAGTTTTCAGTGTTTAGTGACTGTATTTTGGTGGGGGGAGAAAGTGTGCCATAAATTTTAATTAATTGTGATGATTTTGAAACCATATCAAATTATTAATTTAATAAAATCATGATACTAATTGGTAATCTGTTTAGAGGTAGCTTTTCCAAACTTAATCACAATTTTATTTATCTTTTCCTACTTTTGCACTTTGATGTAATGTTATCTGAGCAATAATTGTCACCTTGCTTTATGTTTGTCAGATAGCAATTAAGTTAGCTAAAAGTTATTTTCAGTGATCTTATTAAAACTGAACATTGTACTAAAAGTATTTCATTGTCTGAGGTGATTTTGTTTTAATGATAAATTTATGTTCTATCCATTTTCAGGTCATCCTGTTCAGTTCTACAGCATGAATAGACCTGCCTCTCGCCATACTCCCCCAACAATAGGGGGCTCGTTGCCCTATAGACGTCCGCCTTCCATAACTTCACAAACAAGCCTTCAGAATCAGATGAATGGGGGACCTTTTTATAGCCAGAATCCAGGTTAGATTTTCTTTTGTATTCTGCAGAAAGTATCTAATAAGAATTTAAATTACAGAGAAAAAGCCGTTAGTTACAAATGACTGGCACATGATAGGTGGTTAGTACTATTTGTTGAGTGAATAGAAAAATGCATGCAAGGTTGATAATACTGTATCTTATGTTCCTTTTTTTTATGAGTACATGGTTTTCATATAAAGTCATAGAACTTAATTTTTCTGAACACAATCTTTTTGAATGAGCTAGTAATTATTTGCTTTTAAAACTAATGTGGTGAACAGTATTTCCTTCTTTAATAAGATATCCTTGCTCTATGAATAGTAAATAATTGAAAATTGAGTATATGAACAGCATTTATAAATGGCAAAGGAAAAGGGAATTGACATGTTTGAAACTGCTTTGTGCTAGGCAGTTATACTATCATACTCAATTCTCACACCAAATCTGTGGTGGGAAAAATGGGTCTTGGACAGATTGACCCAGTTATAACTGGTACAATTATTCCAGAGACCAGTTGCATAAGAAATATTAATCTGTCACATGTTTAGTACTATACATAATCATTATTTTTGCTGCTTCCCCAGAAAGGATAAGAGCAAATATTAAACTCTTATGATGTGATTTATTAACTTTCTAGATTTTTGCCAAGAGGCTATGTATGATCACCTCTAATGTTAGGGGGCAGACCCTGTGCCATCTGTGATAAGCCCTGAATTTTATGGAGCTGAACTCTGTCGTGGCTACCACCTTTGGTGAAACCATGACATATCCTGTGGAATCTTTTTTTTTTTAAATTTTGTTATCATTAATTTACAATTACATGAAGAACATTATGTTTACTGGACTCTCCCCTTCAGCAAGTCCCCTCCACAAACCCCATTACAGTCACTGTCCATCAGTGTAGTAAGATGCTGTAGAATCACTACATGTCTTCTCTGTGTTGCACAGCCCTCCCCATGCACCCACCCCACATTATACATGCTAATCGTAATACCCCCTTTCTTTTTCCCTGCCCTTATCCCTCCCTTCCCTCCCATCTGCCCCAGTCCCTTTCCCTTTGGCAACTGTTAGTCCATTCTTGGGTTCTGTGATTCTGCTGCTGTTTTGTTCCTTCAGTTTTTCTTTGTTCTTATACTCCACATATGAGTGAAGTCATTTGGTACTTGTCTTTCTCCGCCTGGCTTATTTCACTGAGCATAATACCTTCTAGCTCCATCCATGTTACTGCAAATGGTTGCATTTGTTTTTTTCTTACGGCTGAGTAATATTCCATTGTGTATATGTACCACATCTTCTTTATCCATTCATCTACTGATGGACATTTAAGTTGCTTCCATATCTTGGCTATTGTAAATAGTGCAGTGATAAACATAGGGGTGCATCTGTCTTTTTCAAACTGGAATGCTGCATTCTTGGGGTAAATTCCTAGAAGTGGAATTCCTGGGTCAAATGGTATTTCTATTTTGAGCATTTTGAGGAACCTCCATACTGCTTTCCACAATAGTTGAACTAATTTACATTCCCACCAGCAGTGTAGGAGGGTTCCCCTTTCTCCACAACCTTGCCAACATATGTTTTTGTTTGTCTTTTGGATGGTAGCCATCCTTACTGGTGGGAGGTGATATCTCATTGTGGTTTTAATTTGCATTTCCCTGATAACTAGCAGTGTGGAGCATCTTTTCATGTGTCTGCTGCCCATCTGAATTTCTTCTTTGGAGAACTGTCTGATTAGCTCCTCTGCCCATTTTTTAATTGGATTATTTACTTTTTGTTTGTTGAGGTGTGTGAGCTTTATATATTTTGGATGTCAAGCCTTTATCGGATCTGTCATTTATGAATATATTCTTCCATACTGTAGGGTATGTTTTTGTTCTATTGATGGGATCCTTTGCTGTACAGAAGGTTTTCAGCTTGATGTAGTCCCACTTGTTCATTTTTGCTTTTGTTTCTCTTGCCTGGGGAGATATGTTCATGAAGAAGTCGCTCATGTTTATGTCCAAGAGATTTTTGCCTATATTTTTTCCTTAGAGTTTTATGGTTTCATGACTTACATTCAGGTCTTTGATCCATTTCGAATTTAATTTTGTGTATGGGGTTAGACAGTGATCCAGTTTCATTCTCTTACATGTCGCTGTCTAATTTTGCCAGGACCATCTGTTGAAGAGACTGTCATTTCCCCATTGTATGTCCATGGCTACTTTATCGTACATTAATTGACCATATATGTTTGGGTTAATGTCTGGAGTCTCTATTCTGTTCCACTGGTCTGTGGTCTGTTCTTGTGCCAGTACCAAATTGTCTTGATTACTGTCACTTTGTAGTAGAGCTTGAAGTTGGGGAACAAGATCCCCCCCCCCACCACTTTATTCTTCCTTCTCAGGATTGCTTTGGCTATTTGGGGTCTTTGGTGTTTCCATTATGAATTTTTGAACTATTTGTTCCAGTTCGTTGAAGAATGCTGTTGCTAATTTGATACGGAGTGGATTGAATCTGTATATTGCTTTGGGCAGGATGGCCATTTTGATGATGTTAAATCTTCCTAGCCAGGAGCATGGGATGAGTTTCCATTTGTTAGTGTCCTCTTTAATTTCTCTTAAGAGTGTCTTACAGTTTTCAGGGTATATGTCTTTCACTTCCTTGGTTAGGTTTATTCCTAGGTATTTAATTCTTTTGGTGCAATTGTGAATGGAATTGTTTTCTTGATTTCTCTTTCTATTGGTTCATTGTTAGTGTATAGGAAAGCCACAGATTTCTGTGTGTTAATTTTGTATCCGGCAACTTTGCTGTATTCCAATATCAGTTCTAGTAGTTTTGGAGTGGAGTCTTTTGGGTTTTTTATGTACAATATCATGTCATCTGCAAATAGTGGCAGTTTAATTTCTTTACCAATCTGGGTTCCTTGTATTTCTTTGTTTTGTCTAATTGCCATGGCTAGGACCTCCAGTACTATGTTAAATAACAGTGGGGAGAGTGGGCATCCCTGTCTTGTTTCCGATCTCAGAGGAAAAGCTTTCAGCTTCTCGCTGTTCAGTATGATGTTAGCTGTGGGATTATCATATATGGCCGTTATTATGTTGAGGTACCTGGCCTCTATACCCATTTTGTTGAGAGTTTTTATCAAGAATGGATGTTGAATTTTGTCGAATGCTTTTTCAGCATCTATGGAGATGATCATGTGGTTTTTGTCTTTCTTTTTGTTGATGTGGTGGATGATGTTGATGGATTTTCGAATGTTGTACCATCCTTGCATCCCTGGGATGAATCCCATTTGGTCATGGTGTATGATCCTCTTGATGTATTTTTGAATTCGGTTTGCTAATATTTTGTTGAGTATTTTTGCATCTATGTTCATCAGGGATATTGGTCTGTAATTTTCTTTTTTGGTGGGGTCTTTGACTGGTTTTGGTATTAGGGTGATGTTGGCTTCATAGAATGAGTTTGGGAGTATTCCCTCCTCTTCTATTTTTTGGAAAACTTTAAGGAGAATGGGTATTATGTCTTCTCTGTATGTCTGATAAAATTTCGAGATAAATCCATCGGGCCCGGGGGTTTTGTTCTTGGGTAGTTTTTTGATTACTACTTCAATTTCGTTGCTCGTTATTGGTTTGTTTAGATTTTGTGTTTCTTCCTTGGTCAGTCTTGGAAGTTTGTATTTTTCTAGGAAGTTGTCCAATTCTTCTAGGTTTCCAGCTTGTTAGCATATAGGTTATCATAGTATTCTCTAATAATTCTTTGTATTTCTGTGGGGTCCGTCGTGATTTTTCCTTTCTCGTTTCTAATTCTGTTGATGTGTGTTGACTCTCTTTTTCTCTTAATAAGTCTGGCTAGAGGCTTATCTATTTTGTTTATTTTCTCGAAGAACCAGCTCTTGGTTTCATTGATTTTTGCTATTGTTTTATTCTTCTCAATTTTATTTATTTCTTCTCTGATCTCTATTATGTCCCTCCTTCTGCTGACATTAGGCCTCATTTGTTCTTCTTTTTCCAATTTCGATAATTGTGATGTTAGACTCTTTATTTGCGATTGTTCTTCCTTTAAGTATGCCTGGATTGCTATATACTTTCCTCTTAAGACTGCTTTCGCTGAGTCCCACAGAAGTTGGGGCTTTGTGTTATTGTTGTCATTTGTTTCCATATATTGCTTGATCTCTATTTTAATTTGGTCATTGATCCATTGATTATTTAGGAGCATGTTGTTAAGGCTCCATGTGTTAGTGGGCCTTTTTGCTTTCTTTGTACAATTTAGTTCTAGTTTTATACCTCTGTGGTCTGAAAAGTTGGTTGGTAGAATTTCAATCTTTTGGAATTTACTGAGGCTCTTTTTGTGGCCTAGTATGTGATCTATTCTGGAGAATGTTCCATGTGCACTTGAGAAGAATGTGTATCCTGTTTCTTTTGGATGTAGAGTTCTATAGATGTCTATTAGGTCCATCTGTTCTAGTGTGTTTTTCAGTACCTCCATGTCCTTTCTTATTTTCTGTCTGGTGGTTCTGTCCTTTGAAGTTAGTGGCGTGCTGAAGTCTCCTAGAACTTCAGCATTGCATTCAGTTTCCTCCTTTAGTTCTGTTAGTGTTTGTTTCACATATGCTGGTGCTCCTGTGTTGGGTGCATATGTATTTATAATGGTTATATCCTCTTGTTAAACTGAACCCTTTATTATTATGTAATGTCCTTCTTTATCTCTTGTGACTTTCTTTTGTTTTGAAGTCTATTTTGTTTGATACTAGTACTGCAATACCTGCTTTTTTCTCCCTGTTGTTTGCATGAAATGTCTTTTTCCATACCTTGACTTTTAATCTGTGCATGTCTTTGGGTTTGAGGTGAGGCTCTTGTAAGCAGCATATTGATGGGTCTTGCTTTTTTATCCATTCTGTTACTCTGTGTCTTTTGATTGGTGCATTCAGTCCATTTACATTTAGGGTGATTATTGAACGATATGTGCTTATTTCCATTGCAGGCTTTAGATTTGTGGTTACCAAATGTTCAATGTTGGCTTCTTTAGTATCTTACTGTCTAACTTAACTCACTTATTTAACTGTTATAAACACTGTCTGGTGATTCTTTACTTCTCTCCCTTCTTATTCCTTCTCCTGCATTCTTTATATGTTGGGTGTTTCATTTTGTGCTCCTTTGTGTATCCTTGTACTGCTTTTATGGGTAGTTGATTTTATTTTTTGCCTTTAGTTAGTATTTGGTTTGTCTGCTTTCTTTGCTGTGATTTTGTTTTCTCTGGTGACATCTGTGTAGCCTTAGGAGTGCTCCCATCTAGAGCAGTCCCTCTAAAATACCCTGTAGAGGTGGTTTGTGGGAGGCAAATTCCCTCAACTTTTGCTCATCTGGGAATTGTTTAATCCCTCCTTCATACTGAAATGATAATCGTGCTGCATACAGTATCCTTGGTTCAAGGCCCTTCTGTTTCATTGCATTAAGTATATCATGCCATTCTCTTCTGGCCTGTAAGGTTTCTGTTTAGAAGTCTGATGATAGCCTGATGGGTTTTCCTTTGTAGGTGACCTTTTTCCTCTCTCTAGCTGCCTTTAAAACTCTGTCCTTGTCCATGATCTTTGCCATTTTAATTATTATGTGTCTTGGTTTTGTCCTCCTTGGGTCCCTTCTGTTGGGAGTTCTGTGTACTTCCGTGGTCTGATCGATTATTTCCTCCTGTAGTTTGGGGAAGTTTTCAGCAATTATTTCCTTAAATACACTTTCTATCCCTTTTTCTCTCTATTCTGGTAGCCCTATAATGCGGATATAGTTCCTTTTGGATAGGTCACACAGTTCTCTTAATATTCTTTCATTCCTGGAGTTCCTTTTATCTCTCCCTTCATCAGCTTCTCTGTGTTCCTATTCTCTGATTTCTATTCCATCAATGGCCTCTTGCACCTCATCCAGTCTGCTCTTAAGTCCTTCCAGAGATTGTTTCATTTCTGTAATCTCCTTCCGGACTTCATCCCTTAGCTCTTGCATATTTCTCTGAAGATCCTTCATTATGGTTATGACCGTTATTTAGAATTCTTTTTCAGGAAGATTGGTTAGGTCTATCTCCTTCTCAGGAGTTGACTCTGTGATTTTGATCTGGATCAAGTTCTTCTGCCTTTTCATGGCGATAGAGGTAGTTGTGGCAAGCTGGCACGTGTGTAGGCTGGAAGAACGTCCCTTCTTGCTGGTTTGTGGCCTTCCTCTCCTGGGAGAACAGCGACCCCTAGCAGCTTGTGCTGGGCAGCTGCACACAGATGGGGTGTTTGATTCTTGCCCGGCCGCTGTGGAAGAAGCTCTGCCTGGTTGCTGTGGGCATGGCCACTGCCGGTGTGGCAGAGTTGCGCCTGAGGGGGAACAGGTGGGTGTCTGTTTATCACCATGAGAGGTCTCCAAGCTGCGCTGCCACCCAGGGGTTTGGAGCGCCTGGAGTTCCCCAGGATTCCCAGTTACTGGGCCGAGTGTGCCGGGACGCTTCCATCCAGCTGTGGGGTCCCTGTCCCTTTAAGATTTTCAAAGGGCACTCACTTTTCTTTTGTCGCAGGGGCACCGGCTGCAGGACCCGCTCACAGGACTTACTGTCCTGTTTCCCTAGTATCCAGCACACCATGCTCTGTGTGTCTGCGCTCCAGTGCGGATGGCTAGGGCTGGGTGTTTAGCAGTCCTGGGCTCCCTCTCCCTCCCTGCTCCGACTCCTCTCCTCCTGCCTCAGTTCCTGCCGTGCTGCGAGTTGTATCTTACCCCCTTCACTAGGCGCTGGGTTCTCGCAGGTGTAGATGTCATCTGGCTGTTGTTCTGTGTCTTATGGTCTCTCTTTTAGGAATAGTTGTATTTGTTGTATTTTCAAAAATATATATGGTTTGGGAGGAGATTTTCACTGCCCTCCTCATGCCGCCATCTTGACTCTGCCCCTAGGGACATCTACTGTAGAATCTTGCAGAAGAAATTTGATCCTCCTTCTACATAAACACAGTTTAAAAAGAATGCTTTTATATTTATTCTCACATTTGATTGTTATATGATCCTTTTCATCTGTATTTTACAGGTGAGGAAATGGAGGCTGAGGTAATGGTCAAGGTAGAATTTGAATTTAGGTCATTTGACTCAAAGTTCATGTTCTTTCTTTTGTACTATCCTGCCCACCTTCAGGTTTTTCTCTTGCCCTCCCACGTCTTCTCTTTTGCTTGGGGGAAGGGAGAAGCCCACACTATTATGTAAAGTGTGTTAGGGCCCAAGCCCTCATCAGTCTTCCATACAGTTATATCCTGGGAATAATGTTCAGTAACTGTTGAATATTGAATGAATCTCTTGTTACATTATTCACATCCCTTCACTGTTTTGAGTCCCTTTTGTAAATTAAATGCCGTATTATAGTCTAACCAGTGCACTGTAGTGTGATGACCAGCTGCCTCGGTTGAAATAGGCTTCTCTTACTCCTGTCTTTGCTTGTTCTTAGTAGGTTTGGTTTTGCCATTCTTTTTTACTCATTTTGAGCTTAATTTTAACAAATCTGCCTGTCTTTTTCATCATTCTGCTTTTAAATCATATGCTACCATGCTGCAGGTGCTATTTTGTACCAAATGCATCTTTTACTTTAAAATTTTAGTTTGTTAGATACAGTCTGTTTCATAGTTCTGCTGAAAGTAAGCTGCTCTCTGGCCTTTCTGGAAGTCTAGATAGTTATTGCTTAGGGCCCTATTCCCTTCCTTATTGTTAGGTAGAGTTTTGAAAGAATTATTTCAGTCCAAATGGGCTAGTTCCATAATAGAGCTGAGAGATACTTCCCTGTGAAACAGCTTGGGACCAAGTGTGCATGATACTCAGATCCACAAGGATATTTCATGCTGTGTATATGTCAAAATATTAGTCTTGTGAGAACCTGGTTGGTAAAATTTATTTGAAGGCAGTTATTTAAGCACATATTTAAATGTGTTTTAAATGCATATTTCAATACATTGTAAATCTTATTCTAACATACTTGAAAGTATATGTTAAAGTAGGAAAGTACCCTACTCTGTAATGATTTTAATGAAAGTATATTTCACACTCATGGGAAGTAAACTGAGATTGTTGAGCCTTCTGTATAATGTGTGAGACAATTTAGGTAGCTTTTCCCCCTCATAGTCCTCTCTACTTGGTTCTGCCTTTTCCTCCAGGGATGTTGGTAATTGTTTAAAAAAGGTTACTATAGTTTTGTTAGTTGATTAAACAGAGTGCTTTATTCTAAACTAAAATTTTATTTTACAAATCCTGTTCTTTGAAAAACTTTTTGTGAGACTTAATGTTTTACAAACCAGTGTTTTAAGGTTTTTAGATATTATCTTAATTTCATTTGCTTTAGAATATTATGTGCCTTTTGTTAACCCTACTGGTCTTACAATGGTCCCTGTTTTTTCTTATTTAAAATTTGTTGTGCTTTCTCAAGTAACTAATTCCCTGACTTAACAAAGTGATCCCAGGTTTGTGTTTTATGAGCATATTTTTTGAAGTTGGAGGCCTGACATGGATGCATGCTTCTGAAGTGAGCTGACAGGCTGGGATTCATGTGAATGTAAATCCAGTGAGGTTTTCTGTGAGATGTAAATCTTGCAGCACTATTACAGTATTTAGTTTGAGTTTGACAGGGTATTACAACATAGCAACTAAAATATGGAACACCCAGTGTCTAATGCCAAGTCCTAGGAGCAGAATAATTGTTTTCTACTGAGATTATTTCAGAAATAAATTAATGAAAGGAACACTTTGATCAGGGTATAACTGAAACTCCTATTGTTCTTATTGTTTCTTAAATCTAACCCAAAAATGAGCATACCAATTTATTATTCATCTTGTTAGCAGCAGAGAGAGTCATTCAAACAAATAGGTCTAAGTTAACAGTTTTATTTTAAATATAAACATTAAGCACCATGGTGGTAAATAATAATATCTGTGTATCTACATACATGCATTTTTACATATACACTTACATATATAAACCTGGTTTCATAAGTGTCTTAGTTCAGGCTGCTATAACAAAAGTACCATAGACTGGATGGCTTATAAGAACCAGAAATTTATTTCTCACAGTTCTGAAAGCTAGAAGTCAGAGATCAGGGTGCTGACATGGTCAGTTGGAACCCTCATCCAGGTTGCAGACTGCTCTTGTCTTGTATTCTCACATGGTAGAGAAAGAGAAAGAGAGCTCTCTGGGGTTTCTTTTATAAGGGCATGAATTTCATTTGTGAGGTCCCTATATTCATGACCTAGTCACCTCCCAAAGGTGACCTCACCTAAAACCATTACTTTGGGGGTTAGGATTTCAACATACAAATTTTTGGGGGGTCACAAACATGCAGTCCATGACAGTAAGGAATCAATAATGTGATATTTAAGTGCTTTGATAGAAGATAATCCTACATTTTAATGGTCATATTTTCTTAAAACAAAGACTACTAATCTGATTCATCAAGTGGAATGTTGGTGACTGCATATAGTTATATGAGATTGAGGAAATTGTGAATGAGTATGGTGTTTTACACAGGCAATATGTCAGGCTTTAACCCCTGAATGTTAATAAAAACAACTGAAAAGAAACAGTGGAAAAGCAATATTTGATTGGTGATAATTGCAAAAGAGAAGCCATAACACATACTCTCTAAATGGTAGTTAAGTTACAGCATTACCATAAATTTCCAGAATACAGATGTTGTGGGGCTTTAGCAAAGTGTAAGTAAAGAACATAGCAAGAAGCTATTTTCAAGTCCTCTTTTTAGAGGCACTCTTTAGGGTTTATTAATGAATGTTTATGGAGAACAAAAAGCAAGAAAACAACTGAAAAGTGTTAAGGATGACCAAAAGCAAATAGACTCTCTATCCTGATCATTAAACAGACAAGTTGTATTTTTAAACTGTCTTAATTTACTATTTTTTCTTGGCATAACAGTGATTTTTTTTAACCTCTAAAGAATAACAAAAGTGATCCATCTCTTTTAACTCTTGTGAGACTATAAGATTGATAATTATTTGGTAACCATATTTTTTTCCATAAAACTCATCTTACTGAGTATGATTAAATACAGTTTGCTTTTAAATATTCATTGTTCTAAGTTGCTATCCATGTTTAGAAAACATTTCACTCTTAAATTGCTTAAATTATTTCTCTCACTGGAATGTAAAATATAAACAACTAAGGGCTACCAAGATGTATGACCTCTAAAGGTGATACTCTTTGCTGGTTTTGGAAGTAGTACTTAGAGTGTTTCTTTTGTCTGATTTTTTTCAGTATTTATAAAGCTGTAAAAATAAGTTGTAGAAGAATTATTTTTTTCCAAAACTCTTTGGAATGGATATTTTAAAATAGTACGCCTCAGGGATTATGCTCCAAAGGATTATAAGTAACCAGGAAGGTCATGCCTGGAAAGTCTGTAGATTTCATCATCACAGATTCATCCTCTAAGTGTGGTTTGCTTCCAGAGCTTTTTACTATTTATACATCTATCTTTTACATTGTGCACATAAGCTGTAGTTCCTTCAGCTCTTCTACTTGAGGTTTCTTTGTAAACTCCAGTCACTTGGTGACACTACCTCTTCACATTAACTTCTCCATTGCGCATTGTGAGCGTAACATTACTGAATTCAAGTTTGGAGACCTTTTCGTAGTTACAGGGAAAGGATCTTGTCATATGAGGAATCCTCTTTGACGAGTGGAGTGAAAACAAGTTCATAGTGACATCTTGCTTTTGCCTCTTCATGCGATGCTTGGGGCTGGGACTAAATGTTGCCAACAATTCTTCATGTCAAAATCCTGCTTGAATTGTCCTTGAATGGTTCATTTCAACTCAACTCTAAGTAAGATAAATCTAAAGTAGGATGTTCCCATTCACTGGAGTGGTCCAGAAAGAAAATGCTGTATCTGAATTAACTTGGACCACCATTATGTAAAAATTTTGCCCCAGGCAAAAAAGTAGAACTTGGGGCAACTCTTGTAAACTCCATCTGGAACTGAAGTTTTTAACATGCTCTGGATTGGCTTTGAAAAAGTCAACTTGTTCTGTTATCAAGTAATTCTAAGGACAATCTGGGGTTAGTTTTTACCTGGGTGGCTGTTGGTGGGCTTCTTAGAACTACTATTGTTCCAGATTTTCACTTTCAGAGCTAGGAAAGAAATAAAACATTGATCTTTAAAAATATTTAACCTACCTAAAAAAATGACTGTTCTAAGTTAAGCATCTAATGACTTTTTTTTAGCTGAGTAGCAGAATGCCTTTTTTTTCCAGAAGTGAAAATTCTGCTTTTCTATTGCAGGGCAAGTTGGGATGGGTGCTAACAGAGGAGGAGCATTTTATCTTACTTGATATGAACATCTGGTCTCTGCTTTTCTAGTACCAGTTGTCTGCTTCTCTCTCTCAGTATTTTTATCTGTTCTGTTTCTGCTACCTTCTCTGTTCATATGTGTTATACAGGGCGTTGTGAACAGATCAGCAGTTGTTCTGAGCCTCTGGGAGTGGGAGACAGACACTCAAAGATTTACCACAAAAGAGTGTGACTTGAGAGAAAAACCTAAACAAAAGGTATCTTTTAAAGAAAGGTACCAGTTTCTGGGGTTATACTGCTTTGTCCCTTAAGTCTAGATATTCTTTGGGATTATCTGCCTAGCTGTTGTCTGTGTAGTATAGATGCTTTCCCTGCACTTACCCACCACACAGCTATTCTCTCTCTCCTGATAGTACTAGTTCTGTACCTTTTGTTTTTTTCTCACAAACTCAACCCAGACTTTCCATTTGCCTCCAATATGTATGGTTAAGTCACTTTCATATGTATTAGTTATCATATCATGATCTCTCCCTGGCTCTCCTGTTCACCAGCCTCTTTCTTCTCTTAGTAGGTTAATGTGGCTAATGGCAACTTCACCTTCATAGTTATGAAGGCTAAAAATCCAAGAAACATCTTCAGCTGTTGCTTTTCTTCAAATGCTAGCTAAATCCTTAGATACCAAGTACTCTTTTTCCATACTGTTAGTAAGTTCTCTCTTTTCTACTGTCTTGATCTTTTTGTGCCAGGTCCTAGGTCAGGCTTTCTGTGTACAGTGTTCTTGTTTTAGTCTTTGCAACCACTCTGTAAAGTAGCTTGCACTATGTTTTTCATATAACATTTATGGATTAGGCTCAAAGAGGTTAATCTGCTGTTTCAACAGCAAGTAAATGGTGAATTCAGGTTGGTGCTGGGTGACTTCAAAGTCCAGTCTTTGTACACTAAGCACTCTTTCAGCTAACATATAAGTCCTTCCCTTTTTCATAATCTACCCACTCACTTTTCTAGGTTTTGTACTTTCTCTCTGGGGTATCTCACTAGCCATATGGAAGCATTTCCCATCTTGTGAACTAGTTGTGCTATTTATACATCTAAGCCTTTGCCCTTCCTTGGTTCTCAGCTTGTCTTTCTCAATCCTTGTCTGCTTGTCAGACTCGTTTTCTTCTCAAGTATTGACCAAGTACTTGCTCAGAGATCATTTGTGTGTGGCCTCTCTCACTCGCGCCCACCCTGCCCTGTGCCCCCGCTTCCCTTATCACCATCACACCAACCTCCTCTACCACACCACCACCACCACCTCCTCCAGGGAATTGCTCCAAGTATTGCTGGGTTAAGGTTATTATTTTATCTTCTCTTCTTAACTAGAATGTGATTTGAGGGCAGTGATTTATTTATTCATCTATTTAGTTTTATTCATTGTAACTATAATTTGGAGCTAATAAAGGATGCTCTCTTTTTATAAGAAGATTAAAATCATACGTTATACCCATTCTGAAGGAAACTATAACTGTAGAATGAATCCTGGGCAATTATTTGGCACATACCTGCTTATTTGTATATTTAACATCCATGAAGTATTTGTTGCTAGGCACTGTACCAGGTGTTTGACAAAGAGGGAAAGACCTTGGGGAGGAAAGGAGAATCATTTGAATGAGGCCAGCATTTTTCTGTAGGGTCAAGGGGAAAATGTTCCTGCTGGAGCAGATGGTATGAATTGGGATTCTGAAAACTTGTAATGACACAGACCTGACTCTCAGAGAATGGTTTTGATATTGGTCTCCTAGCAGAGTGCTTGCACTTAGGAGGAAGTCAGTAAGTACTTGTTTAAATTATGAGTGAAGAACCAATTAATTTGCCTGTTAATGAAGTAATAAAAGGATAAATTTAGAATGTTGGGGTGTAATGTTTTTTTTTTGAATTGATGAACATTTAAACTTGTAACCTTCAAGGTAAAGTCCAGAAAACCAAATTATTCTTGGTAATTTTAAAAACTTATTTCTTAGAGAAGACATGTTGATATGACAAGATCATTTTGCAATTATATGTTAGAATAGATTTGTACATGGTAAATGCTTCCTGCTGTAAATTTTTAAAACTTCCTTAAAACTCCCCTAATACTTTGTTTCATATGTTATTGAATTATCCCTCAAAAGAGGATCACTAAGATAGCTTATAAAATGTCTGTGCACAGTGCTTCCCGTCCTTGTATGCTTGTTTTATCGTCCTTCCCTTTGAGTGGAATGTGCCCTCACCCCTTGTCCCCTGCACCTCTTTTGTTTTTGCAGTATCTCTGGCTCCTCCTCCTCCCTCCATCCTACAGGTAACTCCTCAGTTACCTTTAATGGGATTTGTGGCCAGAGTCCAAGAAAATAGTAAGTTTATGTCTTCTTTATGCTGGAGATCAGATTATAGGCATAAAATGTCATTTATATATGATTGGCTGCATAGTCACTCACTTGCTGATACTTCACATATTTGAATATTATGAACAAGTCACTCTGAGAGTAGCTAGGGCAGATGATAAAATAAGAAGTTCCCTTTCAAACAATTTAAAATCTGGTAGTGAAGATAAAAACAGATATAAAATAAGACACATGTAAGAAAAGAAAGATTATATCTGACTGAAGAGATTTTATTTAGCCACCAGGTATTCCATCTTTTTCTCCGGTTGCTCAGACCATGGTAGTCTAGTTTCCTGTCACTGGAGTTTTAGGGTTTCATGGCTGGCCTGAGACTCTCCATTGAGTCCTACGATTCCAGGTGTAAAAAGGGCCATGCTGTAGTAGGTCCCAGAGGACCAGAGCTGCCAGTCTGTCTCCCAAGAGGCCTCATAGGCTGGCCTGAATTTATGGTGGCCTGTGGTCCGGTGCTCAGCCATGCAGGACCAGATAACTAATCTTACCAGTTGAGTTTTCTCCTAGGGAAGCATTGGGGAAACTCAGGAGACTGATGTCTATAAAACAGAAGGGCTGTGTCAACATTCAGTGAGGAACTGGTTACAGAGACCAGTGAACATGATCTGTGTGGTAGAATTTTCTTGTGAGCATTCTGCATGAGGAGCCAAATCACAATCCTAAGTGTGTATGATGGACATGGAACCTGACTAGGGGACTCACATTAATGACAGGTTTAATGCCACCAGGCTGGAGTAGCCCGGTGTATGCATCTCATAACAGGGATGGCCTCTCCAGTGGAATAGAAATATTTACACTCTTTTGCTTAGGGTTCCTGCTCGTTTGGGAATGGGCACTGCCACTACTTGAGAATGTAAGCTCTATGAGAGCAGGAGTTTGCTTTGATTTGTTCACTGGCTGTTCCCCCAGCACTTAGAAAGGCATTGGAGAAAGGCAATGGGACGCATGGCATAGTAGATACTTTCAGTCACTCCTTTTCTGTGCTTCCAGAGTAATTACGCCCACCTTTCTTTGTGGTATTTTACCTGGTAATAATCCAGTCTTAATGGCTGAGGGCTCATGGTCTCTTTCAGGTGCCTTTGCATCTCCATTTGCCAATCTGTGAAAAGAGTTTATTTTACTTCTGTTTATTGGAAGGTATCCCATGAGCACCTCCAGTGCTTACCACAGTGTGATTACCTTTTGGTATAGTCTTTTTTCATTTCGTTCCATAGTTATATATATTTCTCACCTATGAACTTTATAAAAATAAGAAACTTTGTGAGGTGAGCTGTGGCTGATTTTACAGATATAGCAGGATTTATACATTTAAATGAATGTTGTCCTCTTCAAAGCATTCACCCTAGAAAGATACATACCTGTCTTTTGGAATTACCTTCATAGCTTTTAAGTACATTATTTTGAAGATACTCTGTGGTAACAGACACTCTGGGTTAAGTTTGCTATTGAAGAAGTCTGGCATTTTTTGGAAGCAGTTTTACTGCTCTAAGTAGTGCAGCTGTGGTCCTGATATTTGTCTTAAAATCCTTCTGTCACTCCCCAAGTCTCTGTGGATAGAGCTCAGAGTGTTGCCAGGCCCTTCTGGCTTAGTCCTCTTCTCTTTCTTCATGCCATGCCTCTTTTTACTGAATTTCAGTCAGTTCTTTGTAGGGTTCCTGCTTCCATACCTGCATATCTGTACCTGCATATCTGTTTTTGTTTCATGTTTGCATCTGACACTAAATATCCACCCTCATCCTATCCTCTCCTCTGGCCATTAACTCTTACTTACCCTTCAGGTTTTAGGAAGCCTTTCCTAACTCACGTAAGAGGTTTGGTCTGCTGCCTTGTTTCCCATAATGACTTACAGCACTTACTGTGCTTACTTATAAATGAAAGTTTAGTTGTCCACGTCTCCATGACTTTGCCCACTGCTCTGTTGCCGGCACTGAGCATAGTAGCCAGCCGTAGGAGGCTTTCAGCTGATGTTTGCTGAATGGCTAATAATGAAACGTGACTTTAAAGTTACTGAATTGTTCTCATACCATAGTAGTGTAGTTTTTAAGATAACAGGCATTGGAATTCAAATTCCTGCTCATCCTCTTACTTGCTGTAAAACCACTTAACGTTGGAAAGCCAGTTTCCAAAGAATGAACATTAAAAACACCACCTCCCAAGGTAAAGATTAAATGAAATACCGTAGTGCAAAGTGCTAGCTGAGTAATTGGAACATTTTAAGTAAAAAAATGGTATCTTATGTTAGTCTTTAAACCAACTCTGAGACCATTAGAAGAAAAGGTAAAAATGAGCAATGGCAGCATCTTGAGTAATTTTCTAGTGTAATTTCTCAAGGTGATTGTTTTGAAAGACAAAGTTCCTTTGGATCTGTGTTTTTGTGCTATTGTTTAAAGTCAATCTCTTTATCTTATAAATGCAAATAAGATATACTGTTGATTCTTCCCCAACCATATGTAATTTGTTATAAAGTATATGCTAAAAGCATATATCTATGTCTTTTATTAAAAAATCCCATTAGGGCTAAAATACTTACTTTTAATGAGTAAGGTTTTGAGATGCATGAGGTAGATAACTTGGTAAGTACGGAGGGTCATAGCAGGTGGAAGAAGGCGGGGGCAGGGCAGTTATGGTGTTGATGCGGCTCATGCTCACCAGGCAGGGGCAGTCTTCCAAAATCCACGTCATTCCATCAGTAGGCTTAGATCAAAAACAGAAAATAAACAGGATTGCTCAGAGAATTTCACAGAAACAGTACCTTATAAATAAGCACGAGTGCTCATTAAAATTGGGCAGCTGTTAAGTGCTGCTTTATTCAGTTTATTTTGTTGAGCTGTGCTAAGTATGTATCTAGCATTTTGAAAGCTTTGAGTCCTCTGAATTTGGAGATAATCTTTCTGGCACTACTGTATGCTGATACCTGAGCTGTGGAAACAGATCTCTGTAAGAGACATTTAAAATATTTTAAGTCATTCTCAGTGTTTAGCCTGAAGAAATTCTGGATTGTAAGGTTAGTCTGTATTAGTTGAAGTTCTGTGTGTGTGTATGTGTGTGTGTGCACATACATACATACATAAAAAATAATGAACATCTTCATGAATCAAGTTGCCCACAGTCATTTGTGACTTCTGCCCCGGTAAAGTGGTATTTTTTAAAAATTCATTTTTTTAGGTTATTATCAAATTAAAACTACTAAGCAGATTACTAAAGTTAGACTGTTCAGTGGACTCATTCTAGTTTGTTACAAATTAAATATGGTGAAATGTCCAAATTATATAGTTCTGCTAACTACACTTCCTTGGATATAATGTAAAGCCACATTGTACTGTACTTACCTCCTTCTTTGAAAAAGAAGATTATGTATTGGTTGCAGAGGCTCAGTTAATAATAATTATTTCGGCTACACTTTATTCAACATCCATCAGCACTAACCCAAAAGAAGGAGAAAATTGTGCTTGGATATTTGGGACATTATACTTGGTGGTGAGACTGCTCCTACCCACTCATTTTTTGAAAGATTATTATTTTCAAGTCTAGGTTTATATTCCATGAACATAGAAGCTTGGATAGAAAATATTGAACTTAGCATAATGTGTAGTTTTGTCATCAGCTTGATGCATTCTTAGTTTCAGATACCCCCCCTCCACCACCCCCCGCAGAGGAACCTGTCTTTGATGAATCCCCCCCTCCACCTCCGCCCCCAGAAGACTATGAAGAGGAGGAAGCAGCTGTGGTTGAGTATAGTGACCCTTATGCTGAAGAGGACCCACCCTGGGCTCCAAGGTCTTACTTGGAAAAGGGTAAGTTTCAGAGGGATGTCGGGTGGGTGGGAGAAACCTCTGTGTAGAAGTGGAATTTACTGGTACTGAAGAGAATCTTATTTATTTTTCATTGATAAGTAAAGTTTTGCTTATATAACCTGTATGTTCTTACTAATTTATGATTTTGGTTCATGCTTTTGAAAGTCATGTTAGTAAAATTCTATGGCTATTTGATTTTTTATTGATAGTTATATATTTATTGTGCCTATTGAGCATGCTTTTTATGAATGGTTTCTAAAAGACAAAAATTTTAAAAGATAGGGTTTTTCTGGAATGCCTCAGGAAGAGGATGATTTTTCCAAATAGTTATCCTGACCCTACCCCCATGCTTTAAAGCTTTTGTGGTATCTTGTATCAGATACTTCAGAAGTATCTCCATATGAAACTTTCTTCCAGAGAATAGTGGTTTCTCAGTTTCTTTTGCAAAGTAGTATTGGACATTTCTTTTAGTGAAGTTTCTCTGGATATGTTAGCTAACCTTGACATGGTACTGTTGGGACATAAATCTCATTAAGCTTCCAAATCTCATCAAGACTAAGCAGCTCAGAAAAAAAAAATGTGTGCTGTCTTGAAAGAAATTTTCTCCTAAGAAATGAAAGTTGCTAACTCACTGGGTTTCAAAACTAACCACACTTTAGAATCTCCTAGGGAGCTTGTATTAACAAATACTGTATTTCCACATCTGACCAAGATAGAGGTAGTAATCAGATTTACTCACCCTCCTCAAATAGAAATGAATCCAGAAAAAAATATTAAAAGTAATGGTTTCAGACACTGGAGGACTTTGATCTCTGAGAGAAGGAACTCAGACAAGGATGAGCCTTTGATTGTCCTAGCTTGCTACCCAGAGGCAGTTTCCAGGCCACAGTGCAAGGCAGTGGAACTGAAACAGAGCTCGGAGGTCTCACTGTGTAGAGAGGATAGAGGTCAGAGTTTTGGGAGGCCATGGAGAAGAGGAAGGCTACACAAAGACAGAGGACAGAGGTCTGGAGATCTGCAGAAGGGCCCCCTCGAGTCTTGGAGGACTGGTCTGTACATGCCTGTGAAGAAACTGCCTGTGCTTGGAGAAAGAATGAGAAGAAAGTAGGCAGAAAAATTCTTGGAAATAACACACCTGGAGATAGCTCATATTCCTAAACCGGCCAGAGTAGAAAGACTTTGTAATACACAAGGCACTGAGAGAGACCTTGAAAGTGTGTCCCTTTAGTAGGGGGCCAAATTAGCCCTAGACTAATGGTTGTTCTAGACTGCTTCAGCAACACTTAAATATAAACCTTGAAAATATACAACTGATTTCAAGTAACTTAATTGAACTCCAAGACAAAATCCAACACTGTTCAAAGGAGTTAACAAAATCCAGTGCACCTAAAAGTAAGATTCAGTGTCCAGCATACAGCATTTAATAAAAAATTACAAGGCATGTATAAAATCAGAAAAATATAACTCATAACTAAAAGAAAAGTCAGTCAATAGAAACAGACTGAGAAATGGCCCAAATGATGGAACCAGACAAGGGTGCTTTAAAGTGCCACATATGTCCAAGAAGGTAAAGGAAAACATGGACATGAGAGAGAAGTAGAATATGTATATGGTGATACTTCAGAAGATCAGCAACTTTGACAACATGACAATAGAAATTATCCAAAATGAGGCATGGAGAAAAACCAAAAACAGAGCAACAGACACTAGGGACAATACCAAATAATCTTCTTTTACAGACGGTATGACTGTTGAACATCCTGAGGAATCTATAGAAAAGCTGGTAGAACTAAAAAGCAAGCTTAGAAAGATTGTAGGTTACAAAGTCAGTGTGCAAAATTAATGGGGTTTTCATATATGAGCAACGAACAATTGGAGATTGAAATTTACAAAACAATACCTTTTGTAATAACATAAATATGAAATGCTTAGGGATAAAGTTAAGATATATGCTAGGGTAGAAACTAAAACATTCACAAAAATTAATTAAGACCTTAAATAAATTGATAGCTATATTATGGTCTTTGATAATTGTTAAAAGACCAGTTTTCCTCAAATTGATCTATAAATGGAATGCAATCCCAATAAAAATTTTAGTAGTTATTCTTATATAAATTGACAAGCGGATTCTAACAGTTATGCGGAAATGCAAAGACCTAGTATATAGTCAAGACAGCTTTGAAAAGAAGACTAATATTAAAGTTGGAGGATGTAAACTACCTGATTTTAGAGTCCTACGTGTAAATTACAGTATTCAGGACAGTGTGGTGCTGTTGTAAATGTAGAAATATAAATCAGTGGAATAGAATATAGAATCCAGATAAAGATCCACACATATTGTTTGATCAAGGTGCCAAGGTAATTCAATGGGGAAAGGATCGTGTTTTCAAGAAATACTGCTGAAACAGTTGGATATCCATATCTAGAACATGAACTTCTACCCTTACCTCACCATACACAAAAATGAATGTATTTTAGACCTGAACATGAAACCTAAACTATAAAACTTCTGGAGGAAAACATAGTAGAAAATCTTTGTGTAGTGAGATTAGGAAAAGATTTTTGTAGAGATCACATAAAAACATGAAGCTTAAAAGAGAAAATTGAGAAATTCACTTTCATTAAATTTTTCTTCTTCAAAGATGCTGTAAAGAAAATGACAAAGCAAGCCTATACTGAGAATATTTGCAAAAACAACTCAGTTTAAGGAGACAAATCATTTACAGAAAAAACGTTTGAACACACTTCAGAAAATAGATACATTAATTGCAAATAAGCTTCTGGAAAGATGCTCAACATCATTAGTCATTAGGGAAATGCAAATTAAAACCACAGTGAACCAAACTAAGTACCACCGTGTACCAGCTGGAATGGCTACGATTAAAAACACTGACAATGCCAAGTGTTGGATAAAGTGTGGTGGAATTGAAGCTCTTATGCATTGCTGGTAAGAATGTAGATGTTTCAGCCACTTTGGGAAACATACAGTTTCTTAGAAGTTAGATGTACACCTCCCAGCTGAAGGCAGTCCCTTCTTTGCATTTATTTAAGAGGAATGAATTTGTATGTTCACACAAAGACTTGAACTTGATGTTTATAGCTGCTTCCTTCATAATAGCCAAAACTTGGAAATAACCCAAATGTCTTACAGCTGGTGAGTAGATAAACTAATTTTGGGAAAGCCACCCATATTCAATGGAACACTGCTCAGCAATTAGAAGGAACAAACTACCAATATAAGCAGCAATAGGGATGGATTTCAAGCATTATACTAACGAAAGAATTCAGACATAGAAGACTCATAACTTTATGATTCCATCTAAAAGGAATCTAGATCAGTTTCCAGGGCCCAGTACAGGAAGGTATAGTTGTCTAAACTCTTGGAACTCTATACTTAACTGGTGTGGTGTGTTTGTGTCTAAATGTCTAAATAACCCCTTAACAGAATTGTTTTTAAGGGGAAAAAAGTGAGCCTACGGTACTACACTAGGATGTGGTCTTGGCCATTGACATACTTTACAAACTCCCTAGCTGACTTGCCCACTGTCCTAAAGGGATGACAGTTTTAAGCTTTGAAAAACCAGCTCAGTTATTCCTTAAGAGAAAAAGCACAATGGAAAGTTTCGCTTCCTAAAAATGTACTCTTCAGTGAATGTGTTGAAAATCTGGAGAGTTTTGTAAGAGAGGAAAGTAAGTTTGTTTTCAGTTCAAGTAATGCTTTAAAGTTTAGACGAACATGCCTGAGATGTTCCCTAAGATGTTTTTCGAAGTTTGGTTTCTCTAAGTTAAATCTATTCAAACATGAAGAGTAAATAAACTCTTCTCTATCCTTTCTAGCAAAACACAAGCAAAATAACTGTGTTCAGCTTATGATTGCTTTTTTGTTGTGCATAATGTTAAGGCTTTTGCCTAATGACTCATTTTGCTACTAAGACCTTAGAATCTGGTTCTCAATCCTGCCTATTATTAGTCACCTAGGGAACATTTGGTATGGCTGACCCTTCAGACTTACTAAATCAGAATCTGTGTGGGACCCAGGCATCAGAATTTTTTAAATTCCTCAGATAATTCCAAGGTTGAGAACCACTGCAGTAGGAGAACATTTATCTTCACCCTTGATTACTACCCATACTAGCCAGGTGAGGGTGACTGTGTGTGTCAGTGTCTTGATTTAATTTGGATAGAGAACAGATATTTTCAGGTGTTTATTATGTGCCTGGTATAACGCAAGACCTATTACATCTGTAAGGCAATTAATCTCCCCATTTTACAAACCAGGAAATTGAAGTTCAAAAATAATTTGTTATAGACTATATAACAAAATGTTAAGTGTTACAGAAAAGACAGTGTATCATAATGATTATAACGATAATAGAATAAGCTAACATTTATATAGACTGTTTACCTTATACAAGGCCCTGGGCTGTGTATTATATGTTTAATATAATAATGTTTTGAAGTGTTAACACTTACTATTCCCATAATATGGTTGAGTAAAAAGCAGCTTAGAAAGTTTGGTCTGTAAACCAAGTGGTACCTGGGATTCGAAATAGGTGGTATAACTCCAGAACCTTAACCATGGTCCTAAAGCTTGAGCTCTGGCAGACCTGGGATTGAGGCTTGGTTATTCCTATTACTGATTTAATTCTTCCTGGCACACTTGACTTACTTGTCAGTGCCCATTTTATGTCCCTTCCTTCTACCAAGCCACCTGTTCCTGTGTCCTGCCTGCTCAATGACATAACTTCTTGGTAGAACTAAAACACAACATGTGATAATTAAAACATTTCTGCCATTGCAAAACTGACAGTCTCCTGTCATTTTGCTCTTCATGTCTCTGAAAATCAGCATGGATGCTCTATTTATGATTATTAAAAAATGAATAGTGCCATCAGTTCTTGGGGATTCCAGAAAGCTTTTTAGAGGACATGACATTTGTGACGTGCCTTGAATGATGAGTAGGAGTTTCTCAGGCAAAGAGAGAGAAGGGGCCATGCAGGCCGAGGGAACCCTGAGTGAAAGCGCGTGGCTCTTTGAGGCCTGGTGAGTGTGTCTGTCCATGAGAACATGGGGTTGGAGGGAGACTGGATGGGATATGAGTGCAGGAAGCGCTGTCAGTTCTAACCGGGGGTGGGAGGCCTTGAATACCAGGCGGAAGCATTTGCTTTTCTTTTTCTTTTTTTGAAAATCTGATGGTAGAAATTGTAGAAGATTTTTAAGCAGGTTAGTGATAAGTTCCCATGAACTTATATTTTAACTTGTTTTATTTTTTTCCTAAGGTACCTGGTAATAGTGTAGAGTGCATTAGAAAGGAAGAAAGGGAGGAGTTGGGAAGACCAGGTTGGATGCCTTTCTAAGGAAGAGATGAGTCTCAGCTGAGGCAATGGTGTAAAAATCTTGTTCACGTGAATAAGTAGATGCAAATGGGAGTATTTTTCATCTGGCCCTGTCATTCAATTTTTTAAAACTTATTTGGAATTACTTGTCAAAAGTCAAATAACGTTCTATCTTCAGAAATCATGTTTTATAATGTGTCAGCTATGATACCTCCATTATAAAATTTCTTATATTTTCTTAAAAGCAAAGGAATGGGAGCAACTTGGAAAAAGCTTGAGTTGGTCAGTGGAGTGATTTCTGTTTCTTAACACCACACCTAGTATTCTGAATTGTCCCTTTGACATCCAGAGTGTTTTGTACTTCAAGGTGACAGTCTACCACTGTACATCTGTTAAGTAGGAAAAGGATAAACAGGAAATGAGAATTTTTTTGACTGCTGCCTGACTAAAGGGATCTCAAGCAGATCAGTATTACAAAGCAGAGTTTGAAAACTGAGAATCTAGAAGGAGTCCCTGTAAAATCTTCTAGTCATTCATACTGCTTAGAAAATTTCTGGTGATTATGTGGATTCCAGCTTAAAGGCTGTTACACTGACCAGGGTGGTGACTGTGACGGTGGAGAAAGTGTTCGGGTTCGAGAGATTCAGGAGGTAGAATTAACAGGACTTGGGGATATTCTCCCCTGAATTACTTTTCAGTTGTTGATTTTTTCATTTTTATAAGCATCAAGAATATTGTCAACTAAAAAAAAAGCTAAAAAAATTAAGTTGATTAGAAATAGTAAATATACAACATCTTGTGTTCTTACATTTGTAGATAAACTTGTATGTCATTTAATTATATTTATGTTTAGTTGTCTGGTTCTGTTTTGAGAAATACACACTAAACTCTCCTAGGCTTCTCTAAAGGATTTTCTGACATCCTTGGTAGATCACCGTCATGGCAAATATTCAGAGTTTCAGAAAATCATTTAATCATTTTTAGTAAAGCAGGCTAGGAACACAAAACAACTAGGGCAGGTTGCACTCTATCAAGATAAAGCCTCCATTATAGTTTTTGTCTCTTATTTATGTGAGGATTAAGGTTGCATGAGAAACCAACAAAGTCAGTATCTGCTTCTCAGAATGACAGATAGATGGAGCTAATGAGTGAAGTCCTGAGTGGTGTAATGAAGGTATAGAGGATATCTTTTTTTTAAATTTTTTTTTATTGAAGGGTAGTTGACATAGTATTACATTAGTTTCAGGTGTACAACACAGTGATTTAACATTTATATACATGATAATTCTAGGTACCAGCTATCACCATACCAAGTTGTTACAATATTTTGACTATATTCCTTATGCTATACATTACATCCCAGTTACTTATTTATTTTACAATTGGAAGTGTGTACTTTTTTTTTTTTTTGTGAGGGCATCTCTCATATTTATTGATCAAGTGGTTGTTAACCACAATAAAATTCTGTATAGGGGGGTCAATGCTCAATGCACATTCATTAATCCACCCCAAGCCTAATTTTCGTCAGTCTCCAATCTTCTGAAGCATAACGAACAAGTTCTTACATGGTGAACAAATTCTTACATAGTGAATAAGTTACATGGTGAACAGTAAAAGGGCAGTCATCACAGAGGCTTTTGGTTTTGATCATGCATTATGAACTATAAACAGTCAGTTCAAATATGAATATTCATTTGATTTTTATACTTGATTTATATGTGGATACCACATTTCTCTCTTTATTATTATTATTTTTAATAAAATGCTGAAGTAGTAGGTAGATACAAGATAAAGGTAGAAAACATAGTTTAGTGTTGTAAGAGAGCAAATGTAGATGATCAGGTGTGTGCCTGTAGACTGTGTTAATCCAAGCTAGACAAGGGCAATAAAACATCCACGTATGCAGAAGATTTCTCTCAGAACGGGGGGGGGGGGTTCTAAGCCTCACCTCTGTTGATCCCCATTTTCTCACCTGATGGCCCCCCTGCAACTGTGCCTGTCTTAGGTTGTTCCTCCCTTGAGGAATCTTACCCGTCTATAGAGGATATCTTATAAAAAAGATAGTTCTCCAAGTAGATTGGAGCAAGTTATAGGGTATCCCAATTTAACTAAACTGCTGAGGTAGATATAACACTTAGGAAACAGTGATTGTCCCAGATATCATTGAAAGGCCCCAGTCACCAAGTTACTTAAGCATTGAAAATCATGAAACTTACAGGTATCTTAGTTTTTAAACACTCGTTTGTTACTGTGGATATGCTAAGTTGGTGGCATATCCGGCATGCGTTTTGGAAGTGTCTAGATTCCCATGATTCACACCTATGACTGTGGGAGTCCAACTACTCTTCTAGCCTGTGACCAGGTACAGGCTCTAGAAAGTGTGAGAAGTGGCCCGTAAATCTGCTGGTCCCTTTGTCTCATTTTCTCACTTGGCATCTCACAGTGCATATCACTAGTATAATCCTTTTTACACAATATGGTGCTTCAACATAAGCTCAGCTGGAGAAATAGCCACCTTTCCTGATTCTGAGATTCTCTATCTCTCTCTTCAGTGAGGTATTTTTTTCTCATAGGCTGTTGAAAGATAAGTTTGACTAAAGGTTATTTTTGGCCGTTTATACTGTTTTGACCCTGGTTTTCTTAAGATGGGATTCATTGTGCAGGACTAGGTATTATAAAAGAAAGGTTTTTTGGTCTGAAAGTCTCTGTGTTCGAAGTGCTGCAGTTGGGAAAGGTGGGTATGTGGTTCTATCTTTCTAGAAATGTCATTCTTTTTCACATCCTGTTTCTTTCCCCTCTAGTTGTTGCAATTTATGATTATACAAAAGACAAGGAAGATGAGCTGTCCTTTCAGGAAGGAGCCATTATTTATGTCATCAAGAAGAATGACGATGGTTGGTATGAGGGCGTTATGAATGGAGTGACTGGGCTCTTCCCGGGGAATTATGTTGAGTCGATCATGCATTATTCTGAGTAAAGCTCAGCAGGGCTGTTTCCCTCACGGGGATAGTCAGGTCTTCCCAGATTATCAAAGGCCCTGTGGATTCCCTTCCAGGGAAACTAATGAAGGATACAAATGACAAAAACTACTTATGTTTTTTTAATTTACCCCCACATACAAAAACAAAAAAGCAAGCTGAGTCTGAACACATGGATCTTTCTGCCATCATTTGTGCTATATTGAGCTGTTTGGATTGAAATAAAGTGGCCATTTCTGAGTATGTCAAGGTATGACAGCATAATCCCATAAAACATCTGGTTAAGACTGATTCAGGAAAAGATCTGGGATCTTTCTCAGGAATACTGCACACCCTTGAGATTTCTCCTGCAGAATTGGGTGGTCTCTGGTGCCTGTGCTAAAGGGTCAGCCTTGTGGCCTAGCTTCACATTTTTTTTCCACTTGTATGAGAAGGTAACCAATATTTAAATACCATACTTAACCATTTTTATAATTTCAGATGGTTTATTTCTTCTTTAGCACTGTTAAGTTCTACATTCCCTCAGCACTTGAGTGCACCAAGCTGACTTGCATCCCTTCATGTTTCTTAGTTTGTAGATGAGGAGGGTGATGGAACGAGTCTCCAAACATCCTGAGGGTGGTTAACAATTGCTAGTTTGACTTTAATGTGCTCCTGCTGCGTGCGATCGCCTTGCTGCTAATGGCCAGTGTGCCTGGGTGTGTGAGGTGTGGTGAGTGGCTCAGGTGCTCTGATGCTGAGGTAGGCATGTGAAGCTAGATGCGAGGTTCTCGGGGTTCTGGAGAGTTAGCTGTAGACGTGTTCTGTTCAGGTGGCGTCCTCAGCCGATGCCTTAGGCACAGTTTGGAGGAGCAGGATCTTGGAGACATCAGACCAACTCTTTTCTTTCACTATTTAGAAGAATATTAATCTTTATTTCAAAATAGTAGTTATTTTCAAGTCTCCTGACAGTCACTGGGAATAAAAGTCTTGCTACTGGGCTGTTGGAACATCGTTAATGGCCAGTGTTGTTAGCTATTGCTGAGTTGTTTTAGTCACTTAATTCTACAACAGGTAAATAAATACTCTCTTTTTGTGTAATTGGCCTTTGAAGTAGCTGCTCTTAGAATCTGAATGTTACATCTCAGACTAAGAATAGCAGGATAAGTCATATTATAAAGCCACATACTTACCCCTACATGCATAAAAATTAATATAACTTTGAGAGAAACAATGATAAAGTAAATTTTTCCCCATCTGGACAATTACAGCTTCCAATTTAGTGGAGTTTGTAAGGCAGATGGCTTTAATCACCACTTCTGTAATCAGTATAAGAGAACTGAAAAAATTCAGGCAGGCTTGCTGCTCAGCAGGTGAATACTGTGGTGGCCAGCCTGTTCGTGGGCCCAGAGCTGCTGCAGGTTCTCAGCACCATTGATTGGGCCAGAAGAGAGCTTTGCCAGGTAAATTCCCTGTGTCGGGTGAAAAGGGAGAGGTAATAGCTGCATATATTTCAAATGTAGGCCTTGAACATGACTGACAGTGCAGACAGAACTTGATTTGAAAAATGAACAAATGTAGTTGTGTGTGAGGGAATTATGGTGTAGACAGAGGTTAATATTCTACTTGTGAATCTCATCTTAGCACAAATCTTCATCACTGTTTGACTGACATTCAGAGATTCCCTTGACTTCTTTTGTTTTAAAATTGCAGGTTTTCCCCCCCACATGTTGCAAATTAGCTGTTTTGCTTTGAGATTTCTGACACTTTGAGCTTAGCTTTCATTAACTTGCCCCCAGGGTACTTCCCACACCGTGCTCTCTTGGGTCATCTGGGCATCCTTTAGTTGGTTTTCCTTCAAAGGAATGGCGCTGAATGTCCTCTGAGCCTTTAGCTTCATTATGGACCCAACCAAGACTATACTTGGGTAGGCTAAACTCTTCTTGGTGTTGGTGTATAGCTGGGGAAACTGCTTTGAAATGAAAAGTTCCAATTATTTATTTAAATAGCGTAGTGCATTAATAAGGCAGAGGGTATTTTGAAACACAACAAACAATTCCCACAACTTACACATCCAGAAGCAGAGAAGACAACCACGCAAAAAGTTGGTGGTTGGTCAGCCTTCCTGTTGAAGCCCTGCCGGACTGGGGAGTGCAGAAGACACTGGTGATTCCTTCATACTGAAGATGTGCCACAGGGTGTCCGTGGATCAGCCAATTTTTTTCTACATTATTTAGTTCTAATGTGTGTGTAGGGGTTTTTTTTTGTTTTAAAAACAAGACGTGTTGGATTTTCTGCATATTTAAAATTTTTGTACAGTTTTGAATTCTACATATTGTCTTAGAAGGACACAGTGTAATGATGGGCCAGGCCTACAGTAATTGGAGACTTTTAATGTATGTAATATTTCATAGATTGCATGCTATTAATTGTCTGTGAGGATAGTTGTTTTCTTGTAAGTTTCCCCCATTTATCTTTTTATAAATTACAAGATAGTTGGTAGTAGGAATTCCAAGTGAATGCAGAAACCTTATCTGCTACATAATAATTGTGGCAAAGATGGTCCATGTCTAAAATTAATTTATCAGGATAGGGGGAATCTAATGAGCAAGGGGAATTTTTTTTCCTATTACTGTTTGAAAGGCCATGGGAATATGAATGAAAATCCACCTTCTTACTGTCATTGACCTTATGGCCAGGGCAATAAAATGACAACCAAGAGTGACATTGTGTCAAAATCTATACCTGAGAGATTCAGCGTGCTGTGTTTGGACTAAATAATGGATCTTTTAAGATGTCTTGTTCAGTATTTTCCATCTTTTGGCTGCTTGCTTTCTGCCCCCCTCAGGGCACCTGCTATTCCCATCTTAGGGCTGGCCAGGGCTGTGTTCCAAGCCACTAGTTGAGACATTTTCATCCCTCCCTTTCTTTACCCCTCCTGTGGCTGTTTATTATCCGGCTAGAGTGTTTTATGCGGCTTTACAGTGATGTCTGTAATACAGCTGTGCTCCTTAATGCACTCACATTGATTACTTAAGATTTTTCTGTTTGGGAGGGATCAAAAATGGTGTCTGCTTTTATCCTTTCGTGCTAATTTTCTTTTAGCAGGTGACCTTTCTGCATTAAGAACTGTTCTTTTGCTATCTTTTCTCCTCTGTGGAGAGAGCATGGTATGTCATGAAGGCCGCCTTTCCCTTTGGAAAGGGTTAGATGGAGGGATTGGCAGCTGACTGCCAGGTCTCAAAAAGAATGGGGATCTGAATCACTTCCCATCCGTTCATGTCTGCATTGCTTTGACCAGGAACTCCTGATTGGTGTTAAGGTGATGATTTCCCACACACGATTTACTTAGAGTCATAGAATTTTAGACCTTGGTAAGATTTTAAAAATTTTCATTCATTTTGCTGAAGAGGTTAGATGTTTCATTTCAGACAACAGCTTGTTAGTAACAGCAGAGTTCCTGACTAAATGCCTGATGTTCTTTGTGTAACTGTCTTAATTGAATGTGCTGTTTCTTTAAAAATGAAGAACTCGATGTCTTCAGGAAGATACTTGAGAAGATATGCTATGTTTTGATATACCATAGGAGTATTCAAACTGCTTAAAGGAGTGTATTAAGTACAACCTTCGTTAGTGAAAATAATAATTATAACCCTTTTAAAACTACACTCAGTACTACATAGCAAACATATTTCAGCACTGGTAGGCATAGGAACAGCCTTATTTGAGAGAGCCTCTAAAACAGGCATTGAGCTCTTTACCTGAAGTTTAGTTTATGGAGATTTTTGTTCCTATTTCTTAAGAATTTTGAGCTTCTCAAAAAAAAGAAAAAAGACAGGGCCTAGCTGTGTATAAATGATCCTTGCTAAATATCTTGTTTTGTAAAAAAAAAAAAAAAAAAAAGCTTATTTTCACATTAAAATGGAAACGTCTTTTGCAACTTCAGAATTCTATGTAAAAGCAGTTTTTATCATATTTTGTGTCCATGCTTCCTTTTTTCTTAACAAAATGGTTTACGAAAAAGAATGTAAACAATTTGTGATCTGGCCAGTTGTACTTTTAAGCTCCCAAAGGGCGGGTTGGTGATATGAGTAAAAGTTATGCAGGAAAACTTCAGGGAGCCGAGCCGTCTGTTGCCAGTAATGTTTCTTGTGTGTGCCATTAAACCACCTCCAGATGAGTGAGGGGACATTCACTTTTTAATTTTGAAACTGTATTTGGAATTAATTGTTGCTGTGTACTAAGAACTTGACCTAAATAAAACCCTACAAAGTATATCCAAGTTTCTTGTGAACCTCTTAAGTGTGTTGGAGAGAATCCTTCCCTATTGCTTTAAACTATTAGTTTTTATTAAAAGCTTTTTAAGTGTTTTGAGCTTTTCTCCCCCAGTAATTTTCCATCCCCATTTTTGCTCTAAGTGAACTTGAGGTTCTTCTGATATCTTTCTCCCAGACACGTGTAACTCTTCTAACATAAAAAAGGGAGCTATTTTTTTTGCCCTAGTTCGGTAAGTGATAAAGTGATTTGCAAATACTTTAGAATACACTTGTCATAATAGTCCAGTTGTGATGCCCAAGCTCCCCATTCTTTAACCTTTAATCACATCAATTGTAGTTTATGCACCTGCACACGTGTCATCACACAGCTTGTTTTGGGTGCCCCAATATCAAACCAAAACAGGTTCTTCAGGCCAGTCCACAAACAGTCAAGTCCCCATGTTTTAATGAAATCTGTGTATTCTTTTTATTAAGGTCTGGGTAAGCTGACATAATGAAAACATGTAACTGAAAAACAAATTCACACTGACTGTATGACTACTGTCCTAAGCCATTACAATAGTTTGCTGACAGTAACTGGCAAGAATAACTTGGAAAATAACTTAATCCAGCAGTAGAATAAAAACATCAGCAGTAGTACTGAATCTCTCTCTCATATATATCTATATATATCGGTCTGTACAGTCAGGGAGCAAGGCACATAATGAAATGAGGGCATACATTTAAGCAGAGAAGAGAGCAGCAAAGCTGAAAGAAAAATTGCAACTTCATCTTTATCAAGCTGTGCATAATCATTTGAATAATGTCCTCTATTGGGTACTTAATGATGCGGGTCCCTTCTGCCTTTTCATGCTTTAAAAAACTATATTCCTACATTTTATTTATGGCAAAGCTGCCACAGCCTAGATGTCAGCATAAGCCTTGACTCCATTTTTTAAAGAAAGGGAAGAGAGGAAGCAATCCCAGTTCAGTAATAATGTGCAATTTTCCTTTTAAATCAGTAAACAGTGTTTTTACATTTAACACAAGCTAATGATATTTTAAATAACATACCATAAGAGGAGTTCACTAGTGGCTGATAAAATTAAGCAAAATCACTTGAAACATTCCAGTTAATGCTTATTTTCTAGGAGGGATTATTTACAAGCAGTAGAGAAAAAAATATAGGATATGGCAATCATGAAAAATGGCAGTTTTTGGTATTAGGTCACAATAAACTTAACAAACAATGGACAGTTTCCAAAATGCGAAGATTTTTTTTCTTTAAGTGCTGCATGTCTAAGAAGAAAGAGGTTGAGGCTTCAACAGTTATGAGCTCGGGTTTTATAGCCATCCTTAACCAACCTGTTCACTTCTGAACTTTAGTCATCCTTTAAGTATGTAGCACTCACCACCCTGACTCGACTCACTCCTCTAAATGTCTTTGGTAGAAAGTGGCCAGACCCCATTTAGGTAGATGAAATCATCTCCTGTGAGACAGTCACTTTTTCTCTTTCTGTGCAAACCAGAAACACTCAAGTTCTTTCTCATTAGCACCTCAAAGATTGCTCGTTGGGTTTGTTTTTAATGCTAGTTCTCTAAAAGAGCAAGGCACTGGGGATTATAGCAGACACCATCTTCTCTAAATGGGTTAGTCCTTCAACATCAGAGAGCAAACCAGTTGTTAGATTTTTTCTTTAAGTTTTTATCAAGTATATTTTGCTTATTTTTATTTAATAGGTTTATTTTACAACTAAATTTCAGATTTCTTTTACATATATATGCCTTTCAAGGATACAGTAAGAACTAAGCATTTGTTTGAAGGATAAGACTGGTAAAGTTGTACAAATGTTCTTCTGTTTAAATTTTTAAAGGAAAACAATTTGAAAAGATGATAGGATATTTAATTCTGTATTTCTGTGGATCAAATCTCAGCTTTGTAAGGGGTCACATATTCCTACAGGGTTAGGGTAACCTGCTTTATATGAATGACAGAAAGTATATAAAAATTCAAAGTGCCGCAAGTTCTTGGAACTTAAGGTGATTTTTAGAAATAGACATCCTTTCATCGTGTTTAAATCCACATTATTATACCTATTTCAGGCCAGTCATTATACCTCTACATGTTTAATTGGTCTAAACTTGAATAAAATCTGAGATTGCATCAGTTTTAAGGTATATGAAAAAGTAAGGTAATAACGTATAAAAGTAGGAAAAGGTTTTTTTTACTTCTTTACAATCACCTTGTATCTGTAACATAAAATTGTTCTTAGCTGAGGAAAAAAAAGTGACAAAGGGTTCTGTTGGTGGCCTGCTAGTCAAACCAATCCATACCATTACCTGAAAATTTTTTCAGGCTAATTTATAACCTCACAACCTTGACATACGCTTATTAGCAGTTTTGATCTTAGAGTTGTCACTGTACTGGAATTATTCATGATCCTCCAGTTTTGTTTAAACTTTCTTGATGAAGTCTGCATTGCTTTCAGTGGCCAGTAAACTACACAGAGAGGGGACTTCTAAGTCTGTTCACAGCCTGTAGCAGAATATGCATTGGTTGGCAGGAACACCTTTATTTGAAGGGACTGTAAAATACCATCACGTCTACATTACTTATTTAAAATTCTCTAGTGTAATCATTTCCTGTAACAAGAGTCAGTGAGCGGTCTTATTTTAAAGAGTTCTCATTTTTAAGAGTTTCTCATTTAAAGAGTTCTCAGAAGTTAAAAAAAATTAAGTTTATAGTTAAGTGGGTATCTATGAAAGCCTTAAGAATAGTTACTTTTCCCAGGTGAGAATTACAGCAGCTAAGGAAAGTAAATATATTTATCTGAGTAGTAAAAGCCAAGCCATTCAATTTCAATACAGAATAGTCTAACATTTATATTATTACCTATAAACCTGGTGTAAGTTGTTTTGTTAACAGAGGATAGGCTCTGTTGTCTTCAGAATTAGTGCCTAAACTTGAAGCATAGTGGATCTAATTTCGAAAGTATCTACAGTAAAAGTTAAGGGCATCACTAGTTAAGCAAGTCACTAGCTCTAATGGGCGCCTGTTCACACTGCCCTCATGGGAAGAGCCCGTGGATGCTGTTCAGAACAGTACAGCCAAGTCAGCTGTCCAGATTCTTTCTCTGACCTGAAGAAGCTGTGCTGGGTTAGAGCTGTGGGGCAGAAGGCAGTGAAAGAAGGCACAGTGCCAGTGTCATCTGGCAGTAGGTGTTTTCCATGAACACACCAGAGAAAAAACATCTACACAAGTAACAGCGAAGTCTCAGAAAAAGGGAAAAAAAAAACCCCACAAAACTATGTCCCAACAAAAGTCCAAATTAAGAAAATTAAAAAACCCACTAAAAAATAAAACACTAGAAATAAAAGGATCGTTTTGGTTTTTTGTATTCAGTTTCACACATAACAAAGGAAAAGTTGATTAATAGCCTTTCTATCTTTGGAGGAATGTAAAGGGAAAACAGCCTGTTTCAGACAAGACACTAGACTGGGGTAAAAATGACAAGTTCTCCTCTGGCTGGCCCTGCTTTTTTTGGTGTGTCCCTAGTGTTCTAAAGAATGCTCTTTCAGGAAGAGGACGCACTAGAAGCATCAGTTCAGGGTGGCTCTCACTAGGAGCGACACAAGAAGTCCCAGGAAATATCCCACTTAACAAAGATGGCACCTTAGGGCTCAAACTATGGGTAAAGGAAGTCTGAGGACATGTTATTTTTTCCCTCAAGGAAAGTTGATGTTTTCCACCTTCATATAAAACACCACCACCACCACCACAAAAAAAACTCTAGTGATGAATATTTATATCATTGGATTCACATGGTGATTCTTAGACCGTAAGGCTGCAGGCAGAGGATTATGGGAAATAACTTCACTGTAGTCACAGTGGAGCGTTCACAATCTGTACTCGAATGTTACCCAAATTGCTGTGCATGCTTAAACTAATGATGGCAGTTGTGTTAAAGGTCACTTCATAAGCATAACAATATCAAGCACAGGGAACTCTGAGAACAGTTGAAAAGATACAGAAGTATCTTTTAAAGCCAGGGCTTTAAAAAAAAGAGCACAACACATATTCTTATTGCTCTATAGCCAAAGGAAAATACTGAACACTATCCTGGATGTGTGTGACATTGGACAGTGCCACTTCCTCTCTTGATGATGCAGTACTTGGAGAACAGGTTATAGGGATAGCTTGTGGACAGTACAAAACTTGATTATTCTTGAATTATTTACTCTCTTTACCCCATTGTATTAGCATCACTTTTTTCTGATAGGGCAGTGTCAAATATTTTTGCAGTGTGCACTGATAATCATTCACCACAGGCAGGGGCTTTCACTACAAGGTGTGCTCATTTATCACTGCTGGGATGGCTGATTTTTATTCTCATAAGAGCAGCTCTGAGACTGCATTTTATTTTCAATGGTCAATGTATCCTAAATTGATGAGACAGGGCCCATTTCTCTCACATACCAAGGAAAATTCATAGGAAACAAAGCATGAGAAGTGTGTGAAGCACACAGGGACAGTGCACCATTAGAGCAACACTCTGGTGCTACCCAATCGCACGTGCACAGTGTGTGACATCACTTCTGTCCCTGGACTACCCTGCTCCATCGGGACACCTGATACCTGCACAGACCTCCACAGCCAGGCCACCACAAAGCAAGGATCCTAGCGCGTGCGCTCCCGTAGCTATGGATGAAACTGATGAAAGCAGCATTTATTTTTCCCTCTCTCTGTGATAGTCCCATATGTAAATAAATTCTTTGTATTACACATTACAATCCATTTACAGCCTGATTATCGCACCTGGACAGGTGCCAGTTCTGTTCTCTGACCATCTGGCCTCCTAGAGAGCAACATACAAGCAAGACACTTTCAGAGGTGATTTTGTAATGATGCACTGTACCGGACATGATGTGTGTATTTGATACAGCAACTGCCTATAGATACCAAGTAGCAACATCTACCTAAAGCACACACTGTAAGAAGATAACTGGTCACCTAAACACATACTGGGGCAGAGCATTCCAGGGGGATTGTATTGGATATTTTCTTACAATCAAAAAGCATGGACCATGAAGCTGAACTTGATAAAGCTTCACAAAGCTCGTGAAAAGGGTTCCAGCAGTACAGAAAGAACCATCCACGAGTATAGTACAAATCCATGTATTGTGGCAAAGAGCTTACCTGCAACAACACAATCTAAGTACAAGTGGCCGCGATGGCGGCAGTGCAACCGGAATGGTTTAGTTAAACCAGGTGCTTACTCCCTGTGCACAACCACGTGCAGAGCGCGGCTGCCAAATTTCCCCAGGCTGCACGATCTGCCCCTGTGATGAAGAGAGGGAGAGTTGTTCCTGATTTGAAGTGCCCGATTAACGGATGGTCATAAAGTGTGGGTCAAGGAGTTCTAACTTCAGCCAACTGGGGAAAAGTACAAACACAAAAACCCCATAGATATGATACCAAACATTCTGGTTGTCTTCTCAAACTGAGAAACAGCACATTATACATCAATTCCTTATTATATAATACACAACATGCACAGAGGGGCCGCACACGGGACACTTAGAAAATACCTTCGAAGTTAAGTCATTAGAAGTTTTTGGTCCAACCCACATAATATAAATCATAGGGACAGGACACACATCCCCTTCCATGCCTCTTCCACCAGAAAGACACAAAACCATTTTCAGTTTAGGAGAGAAAAGGAATAAATAGAGTCACTCTCAGCCATATATATATATATATACACACACACATATGCACATAGATATATGTATACATATATATACATACACTACATAGCTCTGTGTGTACACACACGCACGCACACATATCTTGGGCACTACCTGAATAACAACATACTGGAGGCTCTGAACACCTGAATTCCAGACCATCAGGTGAGCTGATTCTAGCACTGATAGAGACCAGGAAACAGCAGTTCTGTGGTAGCTACCAGTCTCTCGAGAGCTTGGTGCTCTGGTCTCTCTTGGGGGGAGCAGGTGGGGGTCCTCTCCGCAATGTCGCATAGCCTGATATGTGACTGCCTCCGTAACCAGCTTTCTGTTGGTCGGAAAGCAGTTCGGGGGGCGGAGGGGGCAGGGCCATGTCGTCCATGGTGGCCGTGGGCTCTGCCCTGGGCGCGCGCGAGGAGCAGAGCGAGCCGTGCCGGGTCACGGACTTGCGCTGCAGCGTCCGGTTGAGGTCAGCTAGGAACCCTGGCCGGACGCTGAGGCTGGGTTTGGGAGAGGTGGGCACTTGAGGCACTGTTGGCGCCGCCGCCGGCTGCTCGGGGATCTCTGTTTGAGTGAGGCGGGTGCTGTCATTCCGTTTGGGCCGTGTGGGCGGGGGCGCCTTCCTCCCTGCCGTCCTGGACCACGGCTGGGGTTGCGGGTTAACAACTGCCACTTTGGGAGATGTGTTGCCCGAGAATACTGCAGGGATCTCCACGGGGGGCAGTGGGAGCTCTATTTCGGGCGGAGGGGGTGGGAAGTCGGAATCTGATGGAGGAGAGGGAAATTCCAGCACGGAGTCCTTGCCGGGCCCGCTGGGAAGGGGCGCCTTTGCGGGCGCACAGCCTGGCTGGAGCACTCCGGGAAGGTTAACTCCAGAAAGACTGAGTTTTCCAGGCTTGGGGGGCGCTGCGGGAGGCGGTGCGGTCTCTTTGCTGGGAGACCCGGAGGGCTCTGCTGGCGCGGCAAACTTGCTGACTAGACTGTCTACTGAGGGTCTCTTGGGCTCAGGGTGCTCTGCGCAAGCGCTGGACTTAATGCTGGAGTTCCGCTGCGGGGTCGGGGGAGGTTTCTTCCCCCCGGGGCTGGACGTCTTGACGCTCTTCTTGCCCGGAGAAGCACTTCTGTCGGGGCCAGGCGAGGCCGTGGGTGTCGCTGGCGGCGGTGGCGGGGCTGGGGCTGGAGGGGGAGGAGGCGGCGGGAACACGAGGCAGCTCTCAGGGGGGGGCGGAGGGAAGTCCGGGGAGGGGGCGGGGATGGAGCTGGGCTGCCACTTGGGCTTAGCCTTTACAGCAGGTGGGGACTGTGGGGCCGCGCTGGCTGAGGGGGCCTTCGGGGGCGGCGACTCCCCCGGCGGAGGGGTTGGAGGCGGGGGAAACTGGCTGGCCAGCTGCTTCACGACCGAGGGCCCCGGGGACAGCGGCGAGGGAGGCGGTTTCACACAGAAGCTCTGCTGCTTGGGCAGTGTCGGCGGGGGGACCGGCCCGGGAGGGGCGGCGGGAGAAGGCGGGATGTGCGAAGCAGGAACCGCCGGCTGCTTCTTGGCTGCGGGGGCTGGAGGCGGGGGTGTCGGGGTCACCGCTTGTGTCACCAAGGGCGGCACGGTCTTGGCGCTAGTCGGCGGGGGTACAGTCACAAGGGGCTTTGGGGGCGCTTGGGGAGGAGGTGGCGTGGGAGCAGGTGGCGGGGGCGTGGGGGGCACCGGCGGGGTACCGTGCTGGACATGATGGGTCTTTAGCAGCGGGGCTGGGGGGCTGAAGGGCGGGAGGCCCGGGCCGCAGGGCGCAGGCTTCAGCTGGGCCATAGCGGAGCCGGGGGTGGGGGGCGGCGGTGGGGGCGGGGGCGGAGGCACAGCGCCACTGGGGGGCACCGGTATCTGAGGTTTGCCCTGCTGTGGGGTGGAGGAGAGAGACTGCAGCGCGGAGGGCGGCGGAGGCTTGAACATAGGCCCCGAATGCTGAGAAGCGTTCTGCAGCCTGGTTATAGTGCTGTACTTGACGAACATGGAGGCCGCGGAGCCTGCGGACGGGGCGGCCTGGCTGGGCAAGGGGGGCGGCGGTGGCGGCGGTGGCGGCGGTGGCGGCGGCGGGGGAGGGGGCGGGGGGGGCAGGGGGGGCGGAAGGCGGTGAGGCGGAATAGGGGCTGACCAGCTTAGGCTGTGGGGACACGGGGGGCATAAGTGAAGTGTAGGGCCGATTCGCTGATTCCATCCTGGCCTAAAAGGGGTACAAACGGGGGTGGGAGAAAAACACAACAAACAAAACAGTTACAGAGGGAAGTTCCGACTGTATAAAACTAAAACGTAAGAAATCTGGGACATTCATAAAAGGAGGCAACAGTTGGTGTTGGTAAAGAGGACAATGTTAGGAAGGCTAAAACGGACTCCCTGGGCAACAAAGGCACAGAGATAATTCAATTACCCAACAATACTTTCAAATAGCTGGACTGTCCAACAACGTAGGAAAAATTTCCTGTCACAAAACCTGTTTCAATGGTGACGGGCTGTGATTTCTGACCTTTGGCTTCCACACACCTGTCCAGCATGGGAGCCCTCTGTGGGAGGGCCTCTGAGCACTGGACCCCACCTGGACTCTTGCAAGGGGAAATGGGGTGGCTGGAGTTCACCTTTTAGTCCATGACTGCATCCACATCAAGCAGATGCCATAACTGGGCTTAGGAGTGCTGGTGGAGGGCCTCTCCAGGAATGAGGATGTCTTTTTGAAGCTAGTAAGATGACGCATGAGAGCATGAGAATGTTCAGCAGGCGTGCACAGTCACACAGGAATGAGTAAACTCAACACACACACTCGTGTTGGTGAGACACTTGCATCCAACATGCACGGGAAGTCCAGCAATGCAGGTAAAGGGGGAGCATTCCTTACACTTGTTTTACTGGAAAATACATAAAGAAGTGCTTCATAAACATTACAGCAAAAGATAATAAAAATATCATACAGAAAAATCCAGAAGAAAATGAGAGGAAACTTTGGAAAGCTAGAGTAAAAGGAAATGTATCATGAAATGGAAACTAGAGTTTGCCAACCAGCTGCTGACAAGCCCATATGGGCACCTCTCAGCATTGTTCAAATGACCACATGTGGTCAGGGAGCTACTCAAGTCTGGATCCTTGATTTAATAACTTTGGGTATATCGTTTAGGTTCTTTGAACAAACTGAGGATCCAAGATAAACCATTTGTTTCCAATTATGAATGACATCTAACTAGCATCAAGAATGCTTAGGTTAGTAGACGAGAAGGCTCATTACAGGGCTGACTTCTACGGCCCATCAGGACACTCAAATGTTTCTTTTTAAAACTGCACATCAAAGTAAAAGCATTAGTCTGCAAGATTTGGTTACAGAGTCACCCAGATAAACGTGTTTCCAAAGAACACCCCCTGACCTTGACCTGTCTTGGCTGTGGCAGGGGTGGAGACCTGAGCTGTGCTGGCCTTCTCTTTTGGCACCTGAGACTGAGGCAACAGAAGAAGAAACAGGGGAGATCAAGACTCAAAATACACTGTCAGTGCTGCATGGCAGGGTTTAATGCTCTGAACCTATATGAAGGACTCAGTGGCTTAATCACAGACCATTTGGACCTTCGTTTTCCTTGACCTTTCATTTAAAATGCACATAGAGAACACCACTAAAAAATTTAGTAAGGTAAAGGACTTTACTTTAGATACCTGAGTTGTGTAAACTGTGTAAACTTTCTCTACTAAATATACAGAGTTACTAGCACCAGATAGGGTGGCTCCACCCAAAATGATTGAGGGAAGGGAGAGAAAATTATTAATTAAAAGTGTGAGCTTTTGATAAGGGAGTTATTAACAAACTGTCAGTATTTTGAGAACTTAGGTCATTAGAACCAATTCTCAAATATTCATTTCTAAGAGAAAGTGTTCCATCTCCACAATGGGCTACTAATGCCTCCTCTGCCTTCTGGAGGGCCAGTAACCAACCACATATGCAAATAAGAAATATACTGAGGGAGAATATTCATTTAATTCGCATTAGTGAATGTACTTGTATAAGTGATTTAGACCAAAATAACAAAAAAATCACAATGACTACTGGGCAGAACCAAAATGGTCAGGCCAGGTATGCCCCTGGGTCCCCGGTAATGGCCCACTAAGAGGTCAGGCTGGAGAGACCCTTGCCCACAGAACAGGCAATTTGACACAGTGTCTTTCAGTTGGGCTAAAGAGCCTCTCTATTTCCCTAAGTAGTCTTGCAACCATTATACTTGTTCTTCAGTGCCACTGAATAAGCTACTGAGCAGGGCTCAGGGATCCAAAATTTTAAGGGGATTAATATGAATTTAGTCTTCCACATGTATCATAATTTGAGAAAATTCATCAATGCACAGAGAAATGCCAAAAAGTATAAAAGAAGATGGAATGAGTCTGAATAAATTAATAACAAATAAATAAATAATCAACTATTAGCTTCTCTAGGACAAAATTCAGTGGCATTGATACTAAATATACCACAAACTGATTAAGGGTGGAAAGGAGGAAATCATTACTTCCTAAAACATGAGCCACTGCTAAAAAGAGTTAAGTAAACAGCTAATATTTTATTTTTTTGAGATTTTAGATTGTTAGAGCCAATTCACACATATTTATTTCAGAGAAGTCAAAGAAAGAATGCTGGAATAGGGCAAGAAAGATTTCTAATAAAGGAATAAAAGAGCAACAAACTAAATGGGATACCACAGATTTTTCTATATAAATTAACACAGGTGTTACCTTGCTCGACTCTTCCAACTGAGTGCCTCGTTTCCAAGCTTCGGAGAAGATGGAGCTCACAATGCTTTGGGAACGGATGTGTCCTGCTGGATGGGTGTCAGACACTCCACTATCAGACTGATTAGAGTGATTGGACTGAGACTCTGTTTAAAACAGATTTTCAAAAATAGGATTATGTAAATCAGTATTCTGACATCATGTGCAATTTGAAAATATCTTGTGCAGAAGACCAGATGTTATGCAGAACGGCAACAAGTTACTTTTACTCAACTCACTTCATATAAACATAGTTTGTATTTTCCACTAGAAAACTTTCCTTACCTTAGGGCTAATAGGAAATCTCAATTATTTTTAAATAGTTCACCATGAGATTGATATCTGCAATAGAAGGTTCATATATTATTGGTTTCCTGACAACCTGTCTTGTAAGAACTTCCAGCAAATAAGAGAATGAATGAATCATCAGTAAGGACTGAGTTTATTTTCAATCATCTCTCTTCCTTACGCTGAGATGCAATCTTCTTATATACTCCTATAGGCCATCCCAGAGAGTACTCACTTACGAATTCAGATCTGTACTTGATTACTTCCTTTTTCCCAGCAATGAACACAGAACTTAGGATCTGTCCCCTAAGGGAGAAGTGTTTCTGAGGGATTCAGGCATTGGTACCACGAGGCAGCAGCTGCACTGTAGTCTGGCCTCCTGGTAAAGCATAAAGACCTCTTCAAGGGAGCAGGAAACTGGTGAGAATACAGTGCAATCGACTGGATATCCAGAGTGAGGGAACCAGAAGATTATTTCACTACACTCCAAGTCAGGTAAAATAATCATGCCAAAGTGAGATCTAGTCCCATCCAATCTTCTGTGAAAAGTGCATGTTACTATATTGCACTTAAACAAGTCCACCAGGTGAACCAAAGTAGTTCAGAGATAATAGCCATGCACTCCTGGATAAGGTTAAGAAAATACCCTCAGAGCAAAAATATAAGCCATATAAGATAAAACATACTCTTTCCTTTTTTCTTGATCACTCCATAGCTGAGTGAATTTTTAAAAGTTGCAACTTCACTAGTTTTATATATCCCTATTTAATGAATACCTAGGTCAACAGCCTATATGACCGGAGGCTGGAACATGGGAATCCTTGAGCTCTCTTCAGCATGAATGTATGTGATTTTATGATTTACATTAAAGTCTGCCTAATTCTTAATGTATATGGGGAGATGTTGCTGGACTAGGAAAAGGTACCATACAACTTCATAAAATAATGTGAGGAACTACCTGAACTGTTAAAATGCTATATAAATTTTTAAAAATATTCTGCATTTTTTTCTCAATTGTTCCCTTAATTCTACTTGTGACATACTTACTTTGTCTTTCCTAATCCATTGTCTCAAAGGTTTCTTCCCCCCATTTTAATAAACACTTTATTTTAGAATTGTTTTAGATTTATAGAAACTGCAAAAACTAGCAGTTTTTCTGTATGTATGTAGTACATTACATGTATGTAGCACCCAGTTTATGCCTTATAACATGTTACATTACTATGGTATATTTGTTACAACTAAGGGACTGACATTGTTACATGACTATTAACTAAACTCCAAACTTTATTTGGATTTCACTAGTTTTTCCATAACACCCATTTTCCAGGACCCCATCTAGGGCACATTATAGCAGCTGCTGTCACAACTTTGCAGACCTTCCTTGTTTTTGATGACCTTGGCAGTTTTGGGGAGTGCTCGTGAGGTACTTTGTAGAATGTCTCTCAGTATTGATCTGTTTGATGTTTTTCTCTTGATTAGACTTTGGTAATGGGATTTGGGCAAGAAGATGGAGACAGGGAAATGCCAATCACATCACACTAAATCAAGGATACATGTTATCAATGACATTACTGATGATACTAACCTTGACCACTTGGCTGAGGTATTTTCTGTGAGGTTTTTCCACTGTAAAGTTACCCTCACTCCCCACAACTGCCCTGTTTGGAGCAAGTCACTCTGTAAGGCCCACCCTTAGGAAGCAGAGAGTTAAGCTCCACCTCCTTGAGGACAGCATGTCTGCATATAGCATTTAGAAATCTTCTGCACAGGAGATTTGTCTCTTCTTACCCATTTACTTATTTATTCAATAATTTACTTGTATTAATATGGACTGGTGGCTCAAAATTACAATATTATGTAATTTTGTTGCTCAGATTGTTCCATCTCCTCTGGTTGGCCCTGTGTCCCTTTCACATACTCCCATCATTGTGTTTTTTTATTCTGAGTACCTCCTTCATGACAAGATGCTCCAGGTTCATCTTATAGATTCTGTGCCATGGCCCTAGAATCAGCCACTAACCAAAGAGCCCTGAGTCCTTTGTTTTGGAAAATGATATTAGAAAACCAAGATCCAGGCACTCGGTATTCTCACTGCTTCTGGCCCTCTCAGGAAACAGAGCGGGGAAATACACTTATGCACACTAACTCATGGGATGTCAGGACAAAGAAAAAACTTCGCTTTTAGAAGACATAAATATCATTCATGGAACATTTTGAAGGGAAAAAAGCATTGATTTTAAGATGTGACCACAGCCTACTTGTTTAAAGGATGTGGGAATCTGCAAATAAGCATCTTTTGAGCGTCACTGATTTTCTGTGAAAACTTTAGAAAGTTGGATGACTTAAGCAGCTTCCTTAACTGTGATACTGAACTAATTCTATTTATTTCCACTCTACTGAAATGTCAGGAAGCCTATGGTGAAGGGCACTTTCACCATAGATTCTGAGTACAGAGACTTTTTCTGAGCGATTTTCTATCACCAATTATGAATCAATAGTAGTTTTTCAGCAGTGTGACTGAGTTTTACATAAACTTTATAAATACTAACAAAACTCCTGGCTTACAACTTTATATAATGACTCTCCACTTCAAATACATTTATGAACTAGCCCATGATGTCATCCCAACAATAGCAACAAGAAAAGCACCTATTTGTTATACTTTAGAAAGTAGGTGTGGCTCTGGTTTTGAAGACTCATGCTGAAATAACCAGATCTACTATCAGTCTGTAGCGACACCTTCCCATTGGTGGTAAATAGTGCTTTGGGCATTTCCAGCTACCTGGGATGCTGGAAGAACTGGATCCTGACTTAATGCTAGAGCTGGATAAGGAAGTCCAATCGTACGCTGACTCTGTCCTCTTCACAGCTTCTTGATAGTTCACATACAGCTGCTTCCCGTACTAGACAGAAGGCAGTCAATTAATAATGACATTGAAACTTTACTGAGTGTGACATAGATGGATACACTAGGAAAAGGGGGATACATTTGTTTGTTGAGTCATCACTGTATTAAAATTAATACCTTCAATACTTCAACAATTCTTTAATACCAGTAAATTATAATCTACTCTTATTTTCCCTCAATTTTAGAAAGGGAACAAGTTAACCCTTGACTCTGATTATGTTCATCAATAAAAAGATTTTTTTGTTATTCCTAAAGCAACTTTGATTTTATAGCTATAATAAATACTGTTTTCAGTCATTTCAGAGACATAAATACTCCTTCAACTATTATGTAAAATCATCTTTAAGATGTCCTTTAAAATTTTTCTTAAGACTTCCTTTTTGTTTTTTTGATTGTGTTTGCTCCAAAACCTTTTCCTACTCATTTCCTCCCCAAACTGGTTGTATTTTAAATTAATATTATAAATTACTTCACCTGTGGCTGATGCTTCTTGGGCGCATTACATCTCCCTTTTTTTTTTGTTGTTACAATAATGATATTTAACTTACATTTTCATTTCAAACCATTATGTATTGTCTAGAGCCTGAAAACTAATCTGCTTTCTGTCTGTCCCTCGGACACCAATGATTTTGCTATACTGAAATGCAAAAAGAGAAAAACTATGCCATTTCATATCTAAGCTGTGGCCATATAGCACAGCAGGGCATCTGCTGCTCATTAACCTCTGGTTTAATTACTTTGGCAAATGTGGTTCAAAAAAGAAAAAAGAAGAAGACTTTCTTTTTTTTAGAGCAGTTTTAGGGTCATAGCAAATTGAGAGGAAGGTACAGAGATTTCCCATGTGCCCCCACCAGCCCCTAAAACATGCAGAGCCAATCCCATAATCCATATTCCCCAACAGAGGGGGACATTTATTACAATCAACGAACCTATATTAACACATCATAAACCGTCAAGGTCCATAGTTTACTTTAGCTTCACTTTGATGTACATTCTGTGGGTTTGGACAAATGTATAATGACATGTATCCAACACTGTAATATCATACAGAGTTTTTCACAGCCCTAAAAATCTTGTTCTGCTTATTCATCTCTTCCTCTACACCAAGGCAATCTAATTTTCAAAAAATTTCTTTTGCTTAGGCTACTCTACTATGTAAGAATCATATAATGCATTCTCCAAAGCTAAAATAAATCATTTTGATGTTACACATAAGCTCTTACCAGCAGTATAATTCAAGGGATACCAATTGTTAAAAGTTTACCCCCTTAACCAGGATAAAAAGACATTTAAAAACATAAAATTTAGGCCTGAGAAGGCTGGACATTGGCAAAATCTTGAACATGAAATAATTAGAAAAACTGTCACAACAAACTGTACCATGAATCACCCCAATATTCCTTCATCAAACCAATAAAAAACCTACCTTTGCTATGCGGATACCATTGACCCACTGGTGTAGGGTCCTCAAATCATCACAACAAAGGTATTTGATGTACTGAGATTTCTTCTGAATCTGTGGGTGCTGCAAGATCAAAGGCAAAATTCAACTAAATGCCCTGAAGGAACTAAACAAAAATAAACTCTATTAAGGCTTAAACATATCTTGACAAGTTACAGGCCATCAGAGTAATGGCCAAATAATTTATACCTCTTATATGGCTATAAAGCCTAATAAAGTAGTACATTAAGCATTTTTCAAAATAAATGAGAAACTTGTGTTAATGTTAAAAAATATCTTCACATCATGGGAAATTCCCAAATACTCTTTCTATACTTGGAAGAAACAAAGTCCATCAAGATTAACAAAATCATAGAATTCTTAAACTATGGCTATGGAAAGGGAATATGATTGATTTCACTTTGAAGCCACTGAAATCACGGGTTCAGAAAATGAGAGTCTTTAGGCAAGCTTGAACTGCTTCTCTACTAGAGGTGAGCAATGGGCAGGGTGGACAAAGCACAGGGATGGTATCTAGGCCCCAGGAGGCGCTCACACCTGTTGCAGCAGGGTGCTGTGGACTGAGAACTGCTCTGCAGGCCCCGCTACCCGGGCACATGCCTTCCAGGAACAAGCAGCTTTTCAACTGCATTTATTAGATTTAGTTTTCACAAGCCAATGTACTTCTCAATTGAGGTGTGGATGGGAGGAGACTGTCTTGACCTTGGCTACAAAATGCAAGTGCTGGAATAGACTTAAGTTGTTTTAACTTCACTGGGCCACAATGACTAGTTGCCTGGGAAGAAAAACCCCATATCACACTTGGTTCTGGATGTAATGATTGCTAATCAGTGCTGCTCTTTTTAGTTATTTTGAAAAATAAACAGTGGCTATATTTTACCTGGAGAAATATTTAAATTTATGTTCAATTATAAGAAAGAGGCTTAAAAAATTCTCAAACCACTTGTTTGTTATGGAAACCCATGAGATAAATACACAGTTTGAATAAGTTCTCAATGAAGCAGAAATAGATGGCGACCAATATCAGTTATGTATCTGTATCAGAGTGTGTATATTCTACTCATTCTCTCCACGTAGGGAATGTTTTTACCACACAACATCAGAGAAGATCAATGAGAAATTATCTTTTATCCTTCTCTCCTCATTTCTCTAACCGAGGAATCTAAATAATACCCTGAAGAGTACTATGGTATGATTATTTGACTATTTGCAAAGTACTAGCTAGTTTAAATTTCTTTAGGACCTCAAAAGTTCTTTTTCAACCTAAGAAAAAAAGATTCCTTCTATAGCCTCAATATGGTCATCCAGGCTCTGCACCAATATCTCAGGAGGCTGCCTACTCCGCTAATATATTATTTTATTAAAAGTGACATTTATTGAGCACTTCATATGTACCAGGCATTATGCTAAATACCTCACATGCATTAATTAGTTCATTCCATCCTTACAAAAATCCTATGAATTATATATAATTATCTCCATGATATGAGAAATTGAGGTGCAGAGCTCACAGTTGCTCACCAATTAGAGAAAAGAACCAGGGTTTGAAACCATTCAGTATCACTCCAGGGCCAGTGCTCTTACTATGTCATACTACTGCCTTATTAGGGGTGCAATCTTCCAAATTCCTGCCTTTCTCCCCTTTTCACCACAATGTTATTCCACCACTTGTAAAATTCCACCACACAAGAGCTAAGAACAAGTATGAAGAAGACATTCTTTGCTAAACCAGAAAAAACAAAAAGCTGTTAAGAAAGGTCATTTCACTTTTTAAATGATATTGATTAAAACTTTTTTCATTTTCTGATAAAAGGTAAAAAATTTGAGAATATAAACCTTTAAGAATACAATAAGAAAATTCTGGATTACTACTGCATTCTCAGATTATTTTTCTCTGTTTATGCCAAAAATTAGATTGAGACAGATAATTTCCAAAACTGTGCAACTAAAAGTGATGCTCTAAAATCAGAGCCCAACAACAAAGGAAAACCAATGAATGTATACCACCCATTTATTATTTTGGAAACACATATAGGGTTGAAAATTAATTTTCAACTAACATGCAAGAGGATAAAAAATAAGACTATATAATATTCCACCTTATTACTTCCATGATTATCAGATAAAACGTCTTTTTAGTAATGTGTTTGAGAACTTCATGTTCATATTCCAATCCTAAACTCTAATCACTTTTTGCTTCCTAACATACTAAAATAAATTACTTTGCCTCATTTCTTTAAAATGAAAATTTAGACCTGGCTAAGCTGAGCTCTACTCCAACAATTAATGTGGTACATATTTTTAAAAATAGGTTCCCTTTAAGAAACTTATTTAACTATACATGCAGACACATGTGTCCCAGTAAGTACATACCTTTTTCAGATAATGTATTAACATATGCTGTTTATTCCTACACTCTCAAATTTCATGAATAAGTTCCTCCCATTATCTTTATTATTACCTTTTAAAAAGAAACTAATTACTAAACGATGTGTTTTATTACTTCCTCCAAGTGATTATTCTTTCCTGTATCCTATACTTTCCTGTAAGGACTCAGACTCAGTCATTATAACCTGAAGCTGTCCAAAGGGGTCAAACCTGGTATTTAAATTTGCATTTGTAAAGACCCTGTGTGGCAGCATTTGTCATTTCATTTGTCAGAACTCACATGCTCAAGAATAACAATATTTACATAGGCAGTCTGCTACAGAATTTACAGGAAAAGAGACATCTTAAATATTAAAAGTTATGTGGTCTCCAGCACACTGACCCCTCTAAACCTTAGTTTTTGTATCTGGAAAATGGGCACTGTAGAATTCTTCAATAAATGAGGTCTGTTATTTTTACTATTATTTGCATCTAATGGTATGGTGCTTTTAATTTCAGTACATTGAATATTTCTGCATACAGAAATATTCTGGTAGGTAATATAGATAAATGAGATTAGCTTAACCTGCTTTACTAAAAGCAAATATGAAGTACATAAATCATCATAAAGAACAAAAAGCCCCTTTTAGAACAAAATATTCTTAATCTAAGAATTCTGTGAGCGGCAAAAGGGGATTAAAATGATAGTGGTCACAGTTTTGGCTGTAACAGATACTGTTGGGCCACCTTCCCCACAGCTATCTCCTCCTCCTCACCTCTTCGGTCAAAGTATCAATTTTGTTTGGATGCTCACCCTTTGCCACCCTTTGCCTCAGGGTGCGAATTCTGACTACTGTAAGACAAAAACCGTGGCTCTGTTCCTTGCCAGTGATGGGGTTAAGAGTGGGCATGTACTCCAGGCCAGTGATCCTCAAGTGGAGGGGTCGTTGTTAGCTCCAGGAAATATTTCCTTTCTTTTAAAAAAGAATAGTAGGGAGAATAGTCCCTGCTCTTCTGCTGGATTTTACTGAATCTACATGTGATGCCTAGAAGTGCAGTGGCCGTCTGGGACCATGAGGTGAGCCAGTCTGAGAATAAGCCAATAGGCAGAAGATGGAAGAGGTAAAGATGAACAAAATTTGAGTTCTCACAACCTCGAGCCATCAAAATAACCAACTTTTTTTGTTTTCATGTTATGAGACCCCCAAATAACTTTCATTTATATAGGTTATATCTTTTGATATTTACCTAATAAGAAATTAAAACTGAGAAAAAATTAAAATATAAGAATATACAAATGCACATTCTGCTACCCAAGATAGTAAAGATGTCATCACATGGTCATGTAACTCTCTGAAAACTCCACTATACATATCTGAGAGAATTAAGAGTATAAAATGCAAATAACATCTTAGTAGTATCAGAATAATTTTGACTCAAAGACTCCTTTACAAATTCTCAGGGACTCCCAGGGAACCTTGGTCCTCATTTTGAAAGCTGATAGACTAAGCTACTTTGTACTGATTTTTAAAAAATTATTTGCTGCTGTAACAAATGACACAGTGGCATTCTGCAAGAAAGAATCATTTAATAAGTCATCAGGCTACCATTACAACACACCTAATTTTATCAAAACAATCAAAACTCCATTCCAGACCCTAAACAAACACCTCCCAACCCTAAACCTGACTGACAAATTCTCAGAAAAAAACAAAATCAAATGATGATCTAGAGGTTACCAAGGGGAGGGGTTGGGGCAGGTACAAGGAGGGAGGCAGGGAGAGGGGGAGAAGGATAAAGGGGCACAATAATTTACAGTCACAGTATAAGTTGATCACGGGTACTGTTGAACCACTGTGACATACATTTGAAACTAACATAAGACTGTATATTAATGATATGTTAATAATAATTCATCAAATGATGATATAAACACTAGACCTAAGTAGTTAACCAACAGGTTACTAAGATAGAACTAATGAGAAAAACTTAATCATCTCTGTAATTATCCTGAATTTTTAAATGTTGTCTTTATCGATGTTCCAGTAGATTAACTAAAAATGTCAACTCTCAAAAGTGCAGCTGTTAAGTAGTGTAGAAGCTCAAAAGTTTGCATAAAGGAGGAAAAAACTCACTAAAAACAGCTCAGGCACAGGTATCAGAACTATGATTTGGGGGGAAAATGACAAAAATTATTTCTGAACCAAATGAGAGTTCACTTTGTCCAGGGCACAGTACCCTCTGATAGTTCTGCTAAGTACAGGAAAATAACTAAAACACAAAATATCCACGTCCCACTTTGGTTCTATGTTTTCTTAAAATAAGCCTGCTATTAAATGAAAGTCTCAAATTTATAATCTAATCTGTCACATATACTATGACTCAAGCTTACAATCCAGTATCCTTTTCTTAGGAACATCAGTCGAATTAGGGCTACTTAGCTAAGGGTTAACAGTAGTTAGCACAGCTTCTTTTCCTTACCATCCTTACTAGTCCTTTAAAAACCTACATTAAAAAGCAAAAATAGTTTACTACATGGAGATTCAAACTATTCTAAAATGTCCAATAACCCACACTATGTCTAACATCAATTAAAATTCCTAAGAAGAGATACATGTTTACCTTTAGCACCAGACAATGATCTGTAGGTGCTTTGTATTTGTTTCGATAGTCCTGTCCATAATAAACGTTAACATGATCCAGCTGGAGAAAACACACCAGATCCCGAGAGACCTATGATAAAAACACCCAAAAAATGGAATTAACAATAATGTATAAATAAGCAATATCAGATCTGGTAACAGTTTCTAGTTGAGAATGATTTTAAATTTAGTAAGTGATTCGAGATGGGTCCAACTAATGACTAGAGAGAGAACATTTTCAGGTTTCCTCTTTGTAATAGATGAATAAACAAAGCAGTATTCTGTATGTCCTACAAGAGTTAAATCAACCTAGATTCACCTTGTTAGCATACTCAATACAAATTAAAATCAATTAGCACAACAAGGGAGCTCACATACCTTTGCTTTTCCTTTGGGGACATAGTAGATACCAGATGCTCTCAAGAGAAAATAACGCTTTTTCCAGGACTTTTTGCCATCATCCTTCAACCAAAGGACGCCTTCAATTTCTGGTACAGTTACAGAACTTCCACAAAAACATTCCTAAAATAAGAAGATAATTGCAAAAGACATATGATCCTTGGATTCTCAGAACAAAGTTGTATTTATCCCTGTGAAATGCATGACACTGTCATTAAACCAAAAATGTCTTTTTATTAAAACCGTACTACTAGCTTTACCTCAATTAGAAGTTTGTATTCTAAACCTAATACGAATTTATTTTGGAACTACTATGGCAATCCCTATGAACTTTTACCTAACACTATCTTAAAGAAACTAAGTTGAAATGTCAACTGAGTTGCACATAACATTATTTAAATGCATTTTAAAACAGCAGTTATGCTAAATTTAGTAAAAGTAGTCACAGCTAAAAGAAGCATTAGACTTTTTCTCCAAATTAACACATTTAGATTAGCTGTCAAGCTAAAATAGGAATATATTTTAAAAGAAAGCAATATGCTAAATGAATGGTTAAACTTTGACAATTTAAAAACTTAATATGATTCTAAACAAAGAGGGCACTTATTTTTAAATATTTAATATTAGGTTGAAAGAATGTAAACAAATGTAAAATTTTGAATTCAAATGTCTATACTTAGATAAAAATTAAAAGAATCAATCATGTAGTTGGTAAAAGAAAAATAGAAATCCTCACTAACCATTAACATAGGACATTTTCAGCCTAAATTAATTTTTCTATCTTCAAAGTACAGGAAAATTAGGAATTGTGAAGAGGATTTGTCTCAGCTCATATCACTATGAAAGCTGAGGGCTAATCTTCATTTTCCTAATTGCCTTGTTGCTAAGTAAAGGTTTATTCTGGTTTTCAAACACACTAACTTCTTTGACCTGAGTTCTCTAAAATCAGAAAAGCCAAAAAGCTAAACACCCAATTATGTATGAATTTATTTTATTACTCTTCAAAATAAGGAGATGTATACATTAAAAAAAAATGATCATGATTTTTAGTTACTTGAGGCTAAGGCTTGAAATATTTTGTAAAGAGCTAGCTATTAAGATTCCTTTCTGGATAAGCAGATAAAATTGCACAATCACACCCTTCATTGACCAGCCTTTTCTCCCACTCATCAGCCCCTAAAAGCTCATGACTCTCTTTGTCCACTAGTATATTGCTTGGCAAAAATTAGTTTATAAAAGGATCTTCAGTGGCCTAATGTTCACAGTTGAACTCTGCCAGACTATGGAAGAATACAGGCTTTTCTAGTTACAATTATAAATATATAGAACTGGCATACTTGACCTCAAAAAAGATGCTTACAATTTTAATATTAAAATGTGCAAGAAAAATAGGGAGCAGGCAGTGAAGAGGCATACCTCTAGCAGTACTTCTTTGTTTCTATCTGCCATCTCAGCTGTTTCCTTTTTCCCCAGAAGATAATTCTGGAAAAATGAGGAAATGAAAGTTAAAGGATAAACCCATTCTACTAGTCCCTTGGCACAGGTGCATATATGATTTCTTCTAGAGACATAGCAACTCTGTGTCAATTTCTGCCTCTGTAGCCTGAGAGGTACACTACTTTGAAAAGCAACCTGGGCATGGGCATCACTATTAAGATGCATAGCCCTCCTCACCTTATCTGCTGTTCCATAAACTGCCCTCCCCCAAATCCTGAGGTGTGATTACATGCAACAACTGCAAGTATGTTTCGCTATATCTAAAGAAAGCTATACTTACAGGATTTGAAAGGACTACAAATTATTAAGTACAACAAATAAGGCAAATTTCCTTAAAATATGCTGAACTTAAGTGATCCAGATACAGAAAATTTAATCTATGTTTCTGGCTTTTAAGGAAGAAATTCCAAATTCTCTGAGACTACCATAATCTCATTTGCTTGGCTCAACTAAAACCTCAATTCTAATTATTAGCCTTATGAAAGCTATTTTTCACAATCACCCACAAGGAAAAATCTGTTGGTATTTCCAAGGGTGTATTCTTCACTAAAAATATCCAGTGAAGATGGGTCATAATTTAAACTGACTGAAGGACAACCACTCAATACCTTTAATGCCGCTGCTGGCTTTCCTCATTACTACTTTTTTATATATAGTGGGGCTGTTTCTCTTACCTACTGATTTTTATAAAATATTTGAGTTAGGAAGGATTAACTCAAACATTATTTTGGCATAAATGAACATGCCAAATAAATCAATGTAACATATGTTAGAATGTGGAACCAATTATAATTAAGCTTACTGGGATTAAAAAGAAATTATTTAAAAAAAGAAATCAAAGTGTCAACTGAGTAAATGGATCAAGTAGAGAAACTTAAATTTATTTCTTTGATGGATGAGAAACTCACCAAATAAACAGCCGGGTTACACATAGCTCTGGGTTTCTGAGACCACAAACCTGAAACTCCCTGGACTAAACTTCTGCTTCCCCAAGGGCTCAGCCCATGTGGTTGGGTGGGACTGGTTACCTCTCAGGTCTGACACCTGGGCCCTGGCAGACCTTCCATCTCAGCAGTACCGAATGCTCCCACAGGATTTTGCTGCCATGATGCTCCAACCAGGGGTTGCCAGTTTTTTAACTCTATTAACTTAGCAGTAATAGAATAATATAAGCTAAACATTTAAAAATCCTGACCTCTATAAGTTATTCAGTCTCACCTGTGGGTTTTTGAAAAGTGCATATTTTTCTATACGCTCCATAAATATAAGCTTGTTTTGGCTATCTCTCGTCCAATTAAGAAGATTTTCAACCAAGTTTTCATGGTCTTCAAAGATTCTCTCTGTCCCAAAATAAAATTTCAAATTTTTTTTCATAGTCATCAGAACTGCATCAAAGACATGACATTTTGCAAAGTAATTCACAGCAAAACCATAGCACCATAGCATCTTAATTGACACTACAGCTCTGGCCCTTAGAGATTAACTGGTCTTCCCTCTATTTTCAAATCAGGAAAAATGCCTTAGTGGCATTAAGTGACTTCAGCAAGGTCACACAGCTGCCATGTGGAAGAAAATTAGGACTAGAATGTGGGTCTTCTGACTTCTAGGTCTTTTTCAGCCTTTTCCCATCCCCGCCTTAAAAAAATCCAGCATTTAGTTGTCTTCATAAATTCTCATATTAGGTATTTCCAACAGTATTTAGTTCTTGTCATTTTAAAATACTCAAGATTCAGTCTTTGATCCATGGGTTTTGTTTATTTTAAACATACATGTTTTCTAATTTACAAATCAGGCATCAAAGAACATGTCCTATACAATGAACATTAATTTCAAATAGCATATCCTGGATAATGATTTTTTGAAATTTTTGGAAATATTCCATCTCTGCTTGAAAATAAGATGAATTTTCCTGTTATTAGATAGGTCCTAAATATATCCTGTTACTAGATAGAGAAATAAATTATTTTTCAAATCTTCTATATCCTTTTTTGTCTGGTTGATTATATTGATCACTGAAAAGGTTCTACTCCGAAGGCTGACTTGTGAACTCCTTTGCTTTTACATTTTACTATTATTATTAAATAAAATTTAGAATGATTACACCTTCCTGGTGAAGATGTGTGGTTCTGTTTATCTCTAGTAATACATTTTGCTTCAAGTCTACTTTGTCTGATAGGAGCACAGTTTTATTATCTTTCTTTTGGTTAGTACCTTTTCACATTCCTTGGGTCTTTAGGTAACAGATCTTTCATAAACAGCAAACAACTACATTTTGTTTTATTCATCCTTTCTAATAATCTTTGTTGTTCAATTGAGTAATTTATATTCATCATAATTTGTTTCCATCATCTTACTTGGAGCTCTAAGTAGTAGTCTCTTGTTTTCTTCTATTCAGCAAGTACTGAATGATGTCATAGTATATGTGAAGCACTATACCATATGATTAGTTACTTAAGATACTATAGTGGATTATAGATAAAGTAATAGAAAAATATTACACATATATGGGTTTTTAACATACAGTCATGGAAATATTCCAAAAACTAGTATCTAAACATTTCTGTTTAGATATTATGCTACAACTATGAACTGAAACCTTTCTATTCTTTAGGAACAGAGATGAGTATTACTAGAATACATTTTTATACATATTAATAAATTTCTAATAACTTACAGTTTAATTTTGGAGGCTGTGTGTGTTCTAAGAAAAAAGGGTTAATAAATTTTTATTTCTATGGTAATTGCTGCATAAGTTTTAAAGATATAATTATTAAGGGCAATGCAAATACATTTTTGAAACAAAGCAGCAAGTTGAAATTGATCACTGATTTAATAAAGCCTAATAAAATAATTATTACAAGGTTTCTATAATTATACAGCTAGTATTATAAAAAGAAAACTTTTTAACAGAGTCAATGATGGTATAAAGAATGAGGAATATTTAAATTGGAAAACACCATACCAAACTACAAATTATAGAAAACTAAGACTCAGTGTATCAAGCTAAAAGTAAGAAAGATGTGCTTTATGTTTCCCCTGAAAGCAAAATGCTGATAAAAAGACTGGTGCAATCACTTCACACCAGTTAGGATGGCCAACATAGAAAAGACTAGGAAAAACAAATGACGGCGAGGATGCAGAGAAAGGGGAACCCTCCTACACTGCTGGTGGGAATGTAAACTAGTTCAACCATTGTGGAAAGCAATATGGAGGTTCCTCAAAAAACTAAAAACAGAAATACCATTTGATCCGGGAATTCCACTCCTAGGAATTTACCGAAATAAAACAACTTTTCAGATTCAAAAAGACATATGCACCCCTACATTTATTGCAGCACTATCTACAATAGCCAAGATATGGAAGCAACCTAAGTGTCCATCAGTAGATGAATGGATAAGGAAGAAGTGGTATATATACACAATGGAATATTATTCAGCCATAAGAAAGAAACAAATCCTACCATTTGCAACAGCATGGATGGAGCTAGAGGGTATCATGCTCAGTGAAATACGTCAGGCAGAGAAAGACAAATACCAAATGATTTCCCTCATTTGTGGACTATAACAACGAAGCAAAACTGAAGGAACAAAATTACAGCAGACTCAGAGACTCCAAGAAGGGACTAGTGGTTACCAAAGGGGAGGGGTGTGGAAGGGGTGGGGAGGGAGGGAGAAGGGGATTGAGGGGTATCATGGTTGGTGCACATGGTGTGGGTGGGGTCACGGGGAAGACAGTATAGCTCAGAGAAGACAAATAGTGACTCTGTGGCATCTTACTACACGGATGGACAGTGACTGCAATGGGGTTAAGAGGGGGACTCAATAATAAGAGTGAATGCAATAACCACATTGTTTTTCTTGTGAAACCTTCATAAGTAAGGTATCAATGATACCTTAATAAAAAAAAAGTAAAAAGTAAAAAAAAAGACTGGTGCAAATGTTAATAAATGAAATGCTCTTTAGTAAATGTGTCAATCCAAGCTGTTCTTATTTGAAGGGGGAAAAAACTCTGTTACCTTAAAAAAAATAAACAGCTTTGCTACCTTTAAGAAAAAAACTTCATTCTGGGCTTCAAAACAAGTGAACTGGAAGTTATCTCATATTCAAAGAAATTTCAAAATACTTGGAAAAAAAAAAGAATGTAAAAATGCCAAGGTTATATTAGAGAAAAAAATATATGAAAATGTCTCAAAGAGCTTTTGTCAACATGAAAACTGCTGGAATTACATAGAAATTAAGAAATAAGTAAAGCAAAGATAGTACTAACCCATTTGTAACTCAGAAATGGTTTCCACCAGCGACCAGTCTAAGCTGTAACTGCAGTGGGATTTGTCCATCAGGTTATCCAGCACTTGTCTCACTGTCTGCCTCTCATCTACCATCATTGTTTTAGAGCTGTCATCAGACATGTGCACCCTAATCACCAGCTGTAACAGGTAAAAAGAAAATTAAACACAAACCACAAAATAGGCAGTCTAGAAATTTCTTCCAATACTGAGTAATTTTCTACGTTCTTAGTTGAATATAAATTAAAACACAAATAATGACTTTTTATGAAAGTCTGAAATTAGGTATCAAATAACTTACATAAACAAATTTAAAGCATTTAAAAATTATAACAGGTAAGATAATAAAAGTATACTGTTGTACTCTTCTAGGAGAACTTAAAACCAGAAAGTCATTCTTTTAATGCATTTTATCCACAAAAAATACATGTGAGAAACCTATTAGGAAGAACTACCCCTTCTACCTCTCTCTCCATATTTTACAGGTTCATTATATACACAAGGCAATTCTTTATAAATCTACAAAACTGATAAAAATCCCAAATACCACCTTTTTCACTTGTGCCTCTTTAATTTTCTCCAGGGCAACTCTGATCTTCTCAGCTTTCAATTTTGCTGCCTGTTCTTCCTGTGAACACAAAGCACTTCAGATAAGCTAATGCTAAAATAATGATAATATTTTAGAAGTCTCTTTATCCTTAGGGATGTTGCTACTGGCATTGAATTTCAGTAGGAATGAAACTCCACATACTTATATAGAGCATATCTGAAAACTAACTGTTTACAAAGTGAGAGCAGATATATTATAAAGGAACATTTTTTAAGATGCAGACTTGAATATTTCTTATAACAAGACTAGGTTCTATAGTCTAGAGAGAAAGAAGTCAGTGATGTAGTAAATTAATGAGTTTGTTTCTGTTAATCTGAAGCAGATGAATTTCAGGTCCTAAGGTAGGGGAAACACAAATGTATAATGAGGTATCTGTGGGCCTGCCAGTTTGTTACACCTGCACAATTCCTTGACTCTGAATTTATACTTGCTTCAAAGCATGAGCAATCTTTCGCATACTAATGTTTTGTTCTGTTACACTGAAAATGTATCATTATCATAAAAACAGCAAAAAGACAGTATCAATTTATTAATCACAATAAAATCAATGTCTCATGTCAGTAAATTCAAATTTGTTTCTATTAATTCATTGATGAAATTTTTTAATTTGCCAAATGTAATTTTCAAAATATTTAGTTTCTAGTAACTTCTGTTTATAAAATTTAGATAAGTAGTGATAAAATTACCAAGAGCTAAAACTATACTCAAACCATTTATCTATTTTTCCTAAAATAACATATAGTATTGTAATACTAGTACTTACTTGTACTCTCCAGCAATAGGCCATAGTCTACAGGATCACCAGTCTCCTGTTGGTAAGTAATCCTTTGTTTATAAAGGATTGCTTTTTAATTCTAAGCTTTTGATTATTCAGGAAAATATCTAATAAAAAAATAAACTGACAACTTACATATTTCTTTATTTAATATGACTTAAAAAAAGAAAAGAAAAATCTATCAACCAAACTTTTTATGTTCTGAATTGTGATAAAAAACCACAATACATCTGTTATTCCTCATTATAAAGCTAAAGCTTCTAGGACAAAAACAACAAAAACTCAATTCATTTAATAGATTAATACCATGTTCTCCTAAATTATGTTGGCTTTCTTTTTTCTGAACTACTTTGCTTCTCTTTCCATTTTATACTCTAAGCTATTTCACCTTATTTCAAGCTTAGTATTTACTATGCCATGGAACAGAGAAGAAAACAGTGGTTAGGAAAGACAGTGGGCTTGTTTGTTAGGAAATCTGATCCTTTTCAACGAAAGGAGCCAGTAAATTAACATAATAACCAAGGTCTGGAAATACTATCTGTAAACCCAATTACAGAACAAAGATCTTTTTTTTGACAATGGAGAAGGGTAAGATAACACTTGATTCTTAGACTACTATAGATATATTTTTTTGATGAAAAGAGCAAATCATCCTATCCCTCACCTTTATACAAATAAATAACAGAACTATAAAATAGTTGACTACATATTTTAACATAAAATTTTTCTTTTTAAGGCAGACTATAAAATGAGAAAAGTAAACTACTGTCATTAAAACTCTCAAATTCTAGAATTCTGTGTCTTAGACACTACAAAATCATTACTAGTTGAATTACTAAACCCTATATGTGTTTTCTGCTGAGTAGAGTGCCACCTCAGTAAAGGAATTTTAAATACTAGCATTTTTCCAGTGGTTTTTATGAAATCAGTTATTTGACAGTTTTTTGGATGAGAAAGAGGGAAGCAGAAAAGTTATGAGTGTTTTCTAAATGGGATAACGATCTTACGTTCCCCCTCACAGCTCATTTTGCAGTATCCTTATATTGGTTGTTATAGAGAAGAAAAATTTACCAAGGCATATTTTCGAGTTTCACTTTATGTCTCTGAGAAACCAATGTGAATCTGAAAGTCTGCTGAGGAAGAACTGATACGTAGAATCAACGTCTTGGAAGATAAACATGAACTTCTAGAAGGTCAAATTCTTTTATGATATTATAATTAATCTGTATAAATAAAAAAGAAAAAAGTCTAGAAGATGTCCTCAAAGCCAAAAAACATTTTTAAGAAAAAAGAATATTAAAGAGAATGAGAACACAAGGAGAATATATTTGCAAAATACTTATTGGATGTATCTGATAAAGGGGCTGTTATCCAAAATATACAAAGAACTCAAAACTCAACAAGAAAATGAACAGCCCAATTAAAAACTGGGCAAAAGACCTGAACTGATAATTCACCAAACAAGATACACAGATGAAAAGTGAGCTTATGAAAAGATGCTTACTATCATAATTAGGGAATTGCAAATTAAAAAGAACAAGATACCACTACACACCTAACAGAATGACCAAAATCCAAAACACTGACACCACCAAATGCTGATGAGGATGTGGAGCAACAGGACCTCTCAATCACTGCTGGTGGGAATGCAAAATGGTACAGCCACTTTGGAAGAGTTTGGTGGTTTCGAGCTAAACTAAACATACTCTTTGATGCGATCCAGCAATCATGCTCCTTGGCAAGTAACTGAAAACAAGGTTACCTCCACCCAAAAACCCACATATAGACTTTTATAGCAGCTATATTTATAATTACCAAAACTTGGAAGCAACCAAGACATCTTTCAGTAGGTGGATGAATAAATCATACTACATGCAGACAATGGAATAATATTCAGTGCTAAAAAGAAAAGAGATATTAAGCCATGAAAAGATACGGAGGAAACCTAAATGAAAGAAGCCAATCCAAAAAGGCTATCTACTGTATGATTCCAACTACGTGACATCTTGGAAAAGGCTAAACTATGGAGAGAATAAAAACACTAGTAGTTGCCAGGGGTTGGGGAGAGGGAGGGATGAATAGGTGGAGCACAGATTTCTGTGGAGGTAAAACTGTTCTATGTGATACTACAACATAGATACGTCATCACGCATCTGTCCAAATACAGAGAATGTACATCAAGAGCAAGCCCTCATATAAACTATGAATTCTGGATGATAATGATGTGTCAGTGCTGGTTCGTCAGCTCTAACAAAACCCACTCTGGTGAGGGATGTTGATATTAGGGAGACTGTGCATATGTCGGGGCAGGAACTGTATGGGAAACCTCTGTACCTTCCCCTCAGTTTTACTGTGAACCTAAAACTGCTCTAAAAAATAAAGCCTAATCAAAAAAGGAAAATAAGAATTTAAGCTTTACATTCTGATATTGGTTATATATATAAAACCAGTATTTTCACGCTCCCATTTTAGTATAATATTATTTGCCAAATACAGTTGAATACTACTAGTACTATCTTTTGAAGCACTGACATAAAAGCCATTCAATTACAAGATTAAACTCCCAGATCAGTTTCTACTCTATAGGCTAACAGGAAAAAAGTTGATATGTTTGAAGAAAGGATTAAAGAAACAAGGTATGTGCAACCAGTTAACATACATTAAACCAATCAGATTTTCTAGCCATCAATAAGAAACCCTTATGTCAAGCCATCAATAAGCAACCATTTTTATGCCCGAAGTCAACTATTCTTCCATTTGCTCATAATACTACTCTAATAACCACATAAACTAGTCTGTGTTAAAACTGTATTAAATTCATATTTATGAGCTATGTGCTTAATTTCAACCCAGGTGAATTTATTCTTCTCCAGTTTATTAACAAGGACAATCTTTGCTAGAAGCTTTTTGAGAAAACAGTTGATCAAGATTTAACTTTTAGAGTCTGAATATCATCCTTGGAGCAAAATTAGAAATAAAAATATTTACATCAAATTGTAAGAGTCAGTATTTTATGCCTCCTGTGGATAATAAGCTCTTCCTCAGAAAGTTTGATTTTTATCTATTATACTTCAGCCATAATCACATTTTTTAACCATAAAAACCTGTGGGAGGAAGAAATTGTTTTAAGCTCAGAGAATATTGTGTAATACAGAAAAGATCAATAAATCTTTGCTGATATGTCTAGATTACATACATTCTTAGGAGACATCTAATAGTTTATTTATAAAGGCAACACAGATCTATGTTCAATACCTGAAGTCTAAGTTTAATACCAGAACAAAGCTTTATTCATCTCATATTCTCTCCTTTTTGCTAAAGCTGACAAACTCGGGTTTAAACTTTCTGCCCCTTATCTTTTGATTACCCCTTTCTTCACGTTGTTTGTCCCACAACCATTCTAAACGTAAGTAAAAGATACATTACACATATAACAACTTAACTTTCTCTTCCACCCCTGCTCTTTAAAGAGCAAGAGGCAACTCGTTCTCTCCCTGAAAAACTCCTACATGGCTATCAGTAACCATGAAATGCCAGCCTCCTCAAATTTACATAAAGGACAAAAACTCAGTGAAGATCTTATCATTAAATGAAAAACAATGCTGTGGTTACAGTGTTAGAGCATTCTCTTCAGTGTGAGAATACTTGCAGAAAGTTACAGCTGCTAAGAGATGGCTAATGAATTCCTTCAACTAAGAAATTATGTTGGCTTTGTGGGTTCAGAACAAATCTGATTGGAATTAAGGAGCTAAAGACTACTTAGTTTCTTTGGGACGTAATTTATTTCACAGGTTACAATAAAAAAGTTATGTAAATTTAAATGATTCAAAGGAAACAAAGGAGTGATAAACAATTTAATGCCTATTAAATTCTCTGTTCTATAAAACTGCTTAAAGCCAAAATAATAACAGTAACAACTAGTTTACTTCCCCTGAAGAAATGAAATTGTTAGACTCTCACTAAGAAGAGAACTAACATTAACAAAACGCCTAAATTAAGCAACACAGGAGGAGGCATGTTTACACATGTCATCTAATTCTCAATAATGCAAGACCAATATTATCAGTATATTCATGTATTCACTAAGGTCCCGAATGACTAATCTTTCTAAGATCATACAGGCAGTTACCAAGGGATTACTTGCTCTTTTCATAGAAATATAAAGGCATTTTTATAATTTCTCTGAAGCAAAGAAAATGGTGGTTAACATTACAGCACTCCTTGAAACCTGCATGGTCGCCAGAGAACCATTTTTTTACGTGACAGATGTTGAGACGGTGTAGGCGTGGGTTTGAGTGCAGGGGATACAGAGTTCCTGCTCTCGTGGAGCTTCTATTTAATAGGAGAGACAAAACAAGAAACAGATGTGTGGTAAGTCAGTTAGCGATAAGTCCTCTGGCAAAAAAGCAGGGTAAGGGAGTGAAGAGTGACAAAAATCATTATTAGGTCAGGAGGTCAGGAAAGACCCTTTATACAGTACCCAGAGATTTAAAGGCATCAGATCAGCAATGTATCCTTTGTCCACTGCTCCCATAATGGTGAAATAGTCCTGTGCTGATGCTAATGCCAATCCTAGAAGAAACTGTTTAGCATTGTTTGTACAGAGGCTCCCAGTTCACAACTGTGTGTGGGCGAGTTATTTCATTAACAGTAGTGTAGTGATAACTGGATTGGTGATGGAAAAAACACTACCACCACCACCATTCCTTTGCTTTCTGGCCTAAGTACAGTGCTACAGTGTTCATTTTCCTGTGTACTAACTACCATGTGTTTAATGTTCTAGTTTGGAAAAGTGCAGATCAGAGGTGGGTCAGTAATTGGGACATCATGATCCCCGGTAAAGGGAAACCGGACTGCCTCACAGATGGTAGGCAAGCAATATATATTCAGTTTAGCTTTAAAACAGCCAGGTGCTCAGACACAGAGGGCACTTCTACTGAGAAGGCCCCATGGCTCTGGTTATCTACAAATTTCTGCCACCTTGACTTCGTCCTTAACTCCACCCCCATCCCACCCTAAATGTTGAGGTTCTGTACAACTGAACCACATTCTTACTCACATTTCTTATTGTATGTAAACAGGGCAGTGTACAGGAGGTAACTAGAGCCAGACGTTGGCTACATACACCAGTAAATGCCACCACTTGAGAAATGGGAGAGGATATGGTCTGAGCAGGGACGGCTCTGTCACTGCAGTGGTATCATTTCTTAGGCAGAGGGAGATGAGAAGTGACTGACTGCATTTATCCAAAACTCAACAAGAACAACTCTCCCTGTGGAATGAACTTTGTTTTGCTCACTCCTATCTCCAGGGTTGTAAACACCATCTGGCACATAGTAGGTACTCAGTAAATACTAGTTGAATGAAGTTATTCTATTCAATAGGTTCCCATTACATTTGGAAAAAAATATAAACTCCTCAGCATGCTTCGAATGATCTTGTTTCTGCCTACTACTCCAAACCCAAATCTCAGTCTCAAATGCACCAAGCTCTTTTCTCTGCAGGCTGTCTGCATGAGATACTTCCCTTTCACCCTCAACCTGGCTTCTTTCTGTCCTTCAAGTTTCAGATTAAATGTCACCACCTTAGAAGGGCTTTTTCGGATGTTAGCATCTAAAGGAAATGCAGCCCTTGTCCTCTTCCCCAGGACCTTCTATTGCTTTACCTTGTTACCTTCACAGCACTTAACATGATTTAGAATTTGCTTGTAAACGTTTTTATTTATCTTCATAAGCAAACTGAGTTTCTGAGGTGGGGGACTTCGTCCCTTTTATACAATGTTACATTTTAGCACCTAGCATAGTACATAACTCAACAAATATTTATTGAATAAATAAGCAGTGCAAATGGTAAAATGTTACACTTAATCTGACAGCAGGGTATAAAATGGACTGGAGGAAGGACAGGCAAGAATAAAGAGACAAGGGTAAGAGGTAAGAGCCTGTTTTGGGGAGGTAGCAATGGGAATGAAATATATGGGTGAACTCAATAAACAAATCCTGCAGATTATGACAAACTTCATTAGAACTTTGGGATAATAAGCAAGAAGAAAGGTACCAAGGATGACAGAAGGCTCAAGCCCTGGTAATTGGGAGAATGGCAGCATTATGAACAGAAGATGGTTATACATTGTGAGGCCCCAGGGAGAATATAGGTAAGGAAGCTAACGGCCGTGGGACTGGTCCTGGCAAAATGCTGGTAATCTTCCAGGAAATGCCTATAGTGATCTGGCAACGTGTTGCTCTCATGTGAAGATAGCCGACCAAGAACAGAGCCATAGTTGAAGCTATGAGTGAATTTCAGGGAGAGAGAGAGAAAACAGACACGTGAGAGCTGAAGAAACAGGAAAAGCTTTGCTATGGTTATAAAGTTCGTGGCTATCATCTGCTTAGACCTCTACAGTTCCTTGATCTTTAAGCTGTTTCAACTCCATTCTTAGATCTGCTTTAGAGAGAAAATCAAGCAAGAGAAAGGGTTTTATTGCTGACTCTTAGGTCTTCTCTGAGCTGCTCCTCAGGGAGATTTTAATTTCAGCTTTATCATCTTCTTTCACAGGTTAAGGTTATAGATTAAGAAGAAATACCTTAGAAACAAAACACTCAGATACAATAATATAACCTATAGACATTACCCATAATTACCACGTATAGTCTTCAGAAACTATAACCTAGTTTGACATTCTTGAATTTAACATTATTTAAATAAGATAACAAATAAAAACATGACTTGAAAAGCTATTTGGCTTCCCTATTCTGTTATTCCTTAGTTGATGAAGACAGTTGCTATCAGATTATAAATTGATATAATATAAAAGCCCAGTGAAAATCCAGCTGGACAGATTGAAACCATTCTGAGGGTGGAGAACCAAGAAATTAAAACTGTAGCCTTCTCTTCCAACTTGATTAAGCTAATATAAAGCATGATTTTTTTTTATAAATAAATGTTTTAACCAAACTAGGTGTTGATAATATAAGCAAGAATTGGAAAACAAGTTTGCTGAAGAAACAGTGTGGATAACCACTAGTAAAAGTTAAAATTAAAGCAATAATTTTTAGACTTTAAAGTAAAGTACAATGTTAAATTAGAAAAAGTGCAACATAGTTGGGAAGACTGTCAGGTATTTAGAAAAGTTAAAAACCAATGAAAAATTACTGAAAATATTTTCTACTCTCAATATTTTCTGATAGTCATTAAGAGCAGTAAATAATTACCTTCAGTAAGAGAAAAACTATCTCTATTAAGGACATAGGTGCTGAAATAAGAGAGCACAACCTGAAAAACTGTGAGCACAATCAAAACCAAAAGTTATATTCTACCTAAAAGGCAATAAATATTTACATGCAGGTTGAAAGAAGAAGTATCACCTTGGTCAGCAAATGAGAAGGTTTTCCTGCAATGTTTCTCAGAAGAAGGGAGGTTTCCCTGTCCAGATAGGGGTGCTTGTGTAGAAAAAAAGAGAGAGAAAAACAAAAAAAGTAATAGAAGTCAGTGGAGCTTTGATGTGTTTAAAATATAGACAAAGAATGACTCTATTATTAATCTTAGATCTTTTCCCTAAACTCAGTGAAATGTGTCCAAAAGAATTTTAAAAAAAAATTAAAAAAAGGAAAATGATGGGGAGGCAAAGATACCATCTATGCCAGCAGGATGCCATTAGGTATGTCCAAGCCAACTCCTGCTGATCCCTTTCTCTGGGAAAATGAATCAGACACTGCAAAGATCTCAGAGCCAGTTTGCACAGTGTTTGTGCCTACTGGGCACACAGCACAAATAGATAGGTGTTGAAGACAGTTACTAAACATGTTCTTTTCTCTTCTTAAGCTTATACAAGACCTATGTAACTTTAAATGGTATATTCTTATGAAAAATAAATAAAACTACATCATTTTTAAAATTGCCAAGTATTTCTGACCAAATATAAGAGCCACACCAAGAGGAAAAATATCCATAAACTTTCCCTGTGGATATCACCTGTTTTCAGTAAAATTTATTAATTCCCTCATTATATCAGATTACTAATAGGACTGTGTTGCACAGTGAAGGACTTGCATAATAAAAGGATGATATGAACAAAATATTAGAAGTGCAGTTCCCTTAAATTAACTCAAGTAATTAATATAGTTTCAAAAAATGATTTGTGAACAACACAGTCCCTAACAATCCTTTTCCCCTTTAATAACTTTTTGTAAAACAATGTAGGTAAGTTTATGCAATTGTACTTAAACCCATATAATATAAATTGCAGCTGTTTTTGATATATGTAGTTCAGATTTGCCTGTCTCTAAATAACTCTGAATTAGTTTTTTCGTTTTTAAGGCTATGTAGTTACTAACCATCATTTAAAACAAAACACTGCATAGCTGAGGAAGCTATAGAAAATATTCTATAATGTGTATTTTACAAATCTAACTAAATCAAGTTATGCTTGAGAAACGAATTCTTTGGAAAGAAATGTGTCTAAACAAATACTAGAGCAGCACCATTCTCATAAAGCTCTTTGTCACAGATAATAAAACACACTACTTCAAGATTAGAAACTCTGTTACAGAAAATAGTATTAACTCAATCTTTGCTCATATGTATACTACATTGCATTGGGATTGCTATAAGGTATTTCATTGCCCATAATTTTTTAGCTTTGTTTTAATTCAAGATGAACTTTACAAAGTTAGTTTTAATACAAAATGAACCTTTACTTAAAAAAAAAAAGTAAAAAGAAAATAGTGAAATAATGCAGGAATTTCACTGAGTTTCATTAATAAAGATTGTTTTAAAATATTTCACATTACTCTTAAAATATTAATAGCACAATGAGAAATGTATACTGTAAAAAATCAGATATCAAAATCATCTTATCACTACCTCCTCTGATGTTATAAGTCAAATGATTTTGTCACTACAATTATAAGACTTATCTCATTTGCAAGAATTTTATATTTCCCTATTTGCTTTTCTTTGACAGTCTATATATTGTCTTAGCACATTATCCCTACTTTAGTTAAGGTTATTTATTCTTTTGTTACCATATACAGGTATGTTTTATCTGCTTTTATCTATCACATGCTTTAATTTTGGGTCCACCCATATTCCTGTTTTCTTTTTCCCATAAAAAAATGACTTCTGATCTTCTCATTTCTCTTAAATCCAAAGTTCTTAATTATAAGTGGATGAAATTTGATTACTTCTTTGTGTCTTTTAATGGTAGTCAAGCATTTAAATCTGAAACATACATTATATTGTAAATTATCTTTGGTTATTTCTCCTTCATACAAGGTGTTAGGGCATTAAACTCATTTTTTAAAATAGGGATGTAAGTAAGTTATATTATCTATGAATTTCATTTGGGATGGTAAAGATAGCATTATAAATTATTCTTATAAAATGGAGTTATTGGAACTGAAAGGAAGGATTCAGATCTGCTGCTTGGGCAGAAGAAACAAGTAGATCACCACGCAAGCACTGAAGTTAGTGTAGTTAATGCTTGAGTGTAGGGGAGGGGCTCAAGGTGAGGCTGGAGAAATGTTTCTCGCTATGCAGGATACAACCCTTTAGTGGGTAGTGAAACCAATTCACTGAGTTAACCACCAGTATGGGGAAGGGGGGGAAGGGAGGACGAGGAAGTGGGAAAGGCAGGGGGGAAGAGGGAAAACAGATGGGGGAAGGAGAAAGGGAAGAGGAAAGGAAAAGGAAGAGAAGGAGGAAGGGAGGGAATGTGGGGATTTTCTGTGCTTCATAGATGACTCTGAAGCAACACTGTCCAATGGAAATATACTATAAGCCACAAATATAATTAAAAATTTTCTAGTAACTACATTAAAAAAATGGTGAAATAAACTAATAGCACCTGAAAATATCCAAACTACCATAATTTCAACAAGTAATCAAATAAAGAAAATACTGAGGTATATTTACAATATTTTTTCATACTAAGTCTTCAAAATCCACTGTTATCTTTATATCACATCATAATTTGGATTAACCTATTTCAAGTGCTTAATAGCCACGTGTGACTAGTAGTTACCATATGGATCAGCAGCTTTGAAGCAGCCAGATTTGTCAACCACTGACTAGAGGATACATTTTTCAAAGAAAGAAGTTAGGTTTTCAGTTAAGCATCAATGCATAAGAGTCATTCTACTTGATATCCCCATCTGAAGAATAGCTTAATTTGTTAGTATCTTAAGGAATTTACAAAAGCCCTTAGCTTCATAATAAAAAAGAAAACATGTGGCTTCAGATTCCAAAGCAAAATTTCTCTGTATCAGATATGCTACCACCTACATAATCTTACCATGAGTATTAATATTCAATGGCACCGTATCATAGAGTTCATTTGTTTTTAAGCTTGGTTTAATATTTAACAGAAAAATGGAGGTACATGACAAGGTTTCATCATTAGGAATTCTAAAGAATGTGTTCCTCTTCATTGATTTAAGCAGTCCCACAGACAGGTTTACAGAACTTACAGGTGTCAGATCAGCCTGTTCTTCTGTGAAGTCAATATGACGCTTGGCCTGCTTGCTGGGACATCTCAGAGAAATAGCATGCTGTGAAAATGCAGGAAGAAAATGATAGGTAAAGAAGGTGGAAAAGGGCAGTTCTCATTATCATGCAGGAAGAGAGAAAGACCACTGAAATGAATTGTTAAAACAAAATAGTAATAATGAAAAGTTGCATGCACCCTTCATTGTATTATGCAAAAATAAAAAAGATAAGAACCAGATGATCCCAACCCTCTTCTAGACAGAGCTCTACGGAAGAACTGCAGAAACACCATGTCCAATACCAACTCATACTTCTGGACTTTTGATTGGGCCTTGTCTGTACCTGGCAGTACTCTTAATCTCTTCTCCTTACTCCCTAAGTCACTCCCTCCCTCTAAGCGTGTTCTGAACAGTTTCCAAGTTCTTCAAGCTTTTAGTTCCATCCTTTCACCATGTCATGACCTCATATCACATCCATCTACCATGTGGATCTCCAATAAGATGTATCCTATAACTATAGCCCTCTTCTCATCCTTCTAATTCTATATAAATAAATATCGCTTCTTCCCCCTTCCATAGCTAAGCATGTCGTACAGCCCACTCATTTCCTCTCTAATATCTCGGTTTCTGATACTCAACTAGTCCAGTTTATTGGCTGTGGGTAGGACAGAAAAATATTCAATTCTTCTGGGTACCCTCCTCTTGTCAAACTATTATTTTCCCCTTTTCACTGCCAAACTTCCTGAATTCCACTATGGTGTACCTCTTCCACTTAGCCCTAATTCCCTGCAATTCAACATCCATCTTTTTTCTTCAAAATTTTCATCTTTTGAGTTATAGCTAATTCCCAAAGTCATCAATGACCTTCTAATCAAGGTTTTCTGTCTTTCCTGTCATAGTCCTCACCTCACTGTACTGCTATTGCTTTTTTGGTTGTCCTGAAATAGTAGATTACAACCTCTTAAAGACATTGTGTACCATGTTCAGTTTTATCCCTTACAGCCCAGCTCAGTGCCTAGGTGCTCAAATATTTATGCAGTGTAGGAATAACTATTTCTTCTTGGCCTTCTTGTCACATGCTTAGCCAGATCAAGGTTTTCTGCTTTCCCCTCTACATTTTTTCATCATACATACTCTATAGCACTGTGCCAACCACTACCATCAATGGAAGGCCTATCAAACCTGTATTACCAGTATCCTCATTCTCAGGAAATAAAGACTAAAGTACTAAAGGTTAAAGGGGTATGATAAATGCAACCAACTCTCAAATGGTTCAGGAAAAAAATGCAAATACAAGGAGAATAACTAAGTGAGGTAAAATTTTAAAAATTAGTCAGAGTAATGAGTTTCATGAGTTTTTTGCACTATTTTTTCAAGTTTTTGTAAGTTTGACATTATTTCAAAATAAGAAGTTTTAAGAAATCTATTCTCTCTAGACTTAGTCTCACACAAGCTCCCATCATATTTCCAAATATCGGGTAATTAAAAAAATCTCAATCTAAAGTGTTCAAGGAGAGATGACTGTCTATGTACTACGTTAAATAGTACGATGGAAACTTATAATTACTAAAATCCAACACATCCTTACCAAAAATAAATACATGTATGGGAAGTGACAAAAACAATACAAAATAGTAAATATGCAAACATTAAATGTTGTTTCATTAGTAAAGATGCAAAGGGATTATCAAATGATATAAACAGTTTATTTAATGAAATTAGGTTCCATTTCAAGAATTATTAAGTATTTTTCTACTAAAAATATTTCTCTCCTCCAAATCTAATTTTTACCTACTCTTCATAAATACTTTTATAAATCTAAAAGCTGTGCTCAAAACAATTAGAAAAATGAATTTGAGGGTCAGTTTTCTTCATAAATTTTGCTCTAAACAGTCTTACTTCCAAAAACTTTCATTTTTTATAAAGCTATCAAATTTTCCATCAGTCTCTCAAAAACTCTCCACAAATCTCTGCAAAGAAAGTTATGGATCATTACTTTCTTGACTCTATTAAAACAAAGTGCCATGTATGAGCCCTAATTTTGGGGGGCAAGTAAAGAAAGCACTGATCTAAAGTTATGAGCCAAATCATAATCAAGAAATGGCCTTGTACCAAAGTTGTGGATATAAAATAAAATACTTCCTCTTGATAACTAACAACTGGAAAAAAAAGATTACAACATTGATTTCTACTGGAAAAAAGAAGTGGAGATTTGTGAATAATCATTATTGTTTCAATAAAACAGATCTACATTCATTTTTTATTGACATGCATGCACACTTTTCACAAATATTAAAAATAAGCATAGCATGATGGTTAAGAATGCAGACCCTGGGGCTGAAGTGCCTGGATTCCAGCCTCAGCTTAGCCATTTACTGGCAATGTGACTACTCTGGGTTATTATTTAACCTGTTTCCTCATGTGTAAAATGGAGCAATAATAACATTTATCTCCAAAGGTTGTTAGAAAAATTAAATGAGTGATAATAATATTACTATTATAAGAGTAGGAAACCACCCGTCCTCCTCTGAATTTCATGTAAGCCTCAATTAATTTACATTAGAGCTAGTTTAGAGTTGTTTTAGCTATATATTCAGGAATATACTAAAAGACCACAAGATGGGGATGTTACTGCATAAATCTCTTCTTTTTTTCTCCTGCCTGTATAATTCTGTCTCTAGGTCTGAATCTGAAAGCACTGGCCAGTCCAGCCATGTCTTGATTCTCCCTCAACTCTGTGATGAAACAGTATGGTACTGCTTAGGACAATTAGGCTCTTTCTGGGTTCAAATCCTTGGGAAAGTTACTTGGTCACTCTCTGCCTCAGTTCCTTCCATTGTAAGAGAGGTAATGGTATCTATTCCACAAGCACTGTGCAGTCTCAGTATTAAGACATGTAAAGTGTGTTAAGACATGTAAAGCACAATGCCCAACACAGAATAAGTACTCAATATAGTAGCTGTTTATATTTTCTATTTTCCCCTCTCTTCTCTTTATTCTCCTCCTTTTACTGGCCCTTATATAGCCAGTAAATGTTTGAAAGCTTTTAAAACTATTTCTTTTGTATTTTACAGTCCCTATTAAGTTAAAAAATGGATGAGTATATTTATCTTCTTATTCCAAAAAGGTCCTTACCAGTCATCCACAACACAAAACAGAGAAAAACAAAACAGACCTAAAACCAAATAAAGATGTTTTTTTCTTCTTTAGAGAGGAAAAACTGCACAGATTTCTAAGAAATACACACAAGAAGAATTAGGGCCTGTATGCCAGTGTTGATTGGGGTAGTATATTTAAGAAGTGTTTGGGAGTGAGAACTAGACTTTCCCCTGGCTTTCACCACATCTTCAGGTCTTCTTTCATATGATACTTATTTCTGCTATCAACCTCACCAGGCCAAAGAAAATGGAATTAAAACACCGACTTGGTACATATGAATACATTTCACTGAGATGTAGCAATATAGCCATTAGAATTGTAAGAGAACTGTAGCTTCAAAAATTGAGAAATCATTTAATAACCCCAATCTTTTATATATGTGGGCCTTTTCAGTTTCAGAAAGTCCTGGGCTGCTATCCAGTCAATACTTTAGAGCAAAAGATTGTTTGCTAAGAACAATTCAGGACTTCATGCCAGTGCGTTCCCCCCTCTTTCCTGCCATGCTACAATAAACTTAACTGCTGTTTTCTTTCTAATATCTCAAGATTTCTGCACACATATATTCCTGAAATAGTTTTGGACAGTAAAGGAAGTGACAGAATTGCATTGAAGCTATGATATGTGTTGCACATCACAAGTTGTAACAGTGTAATCATGAAAACCCTATACATATGAGGAAAACAATGACAACATTCAAAAGTTTTAGCAGCTCAGATACTATTCTATCATAATATTTATAATACAATCATCAAGTATTAAGATTCAGCAAACCTTTTGAATCTGCCATAAGACAGTAATTGCTTTTAAGTGAATTTACATTTTAAAAATACATTTTCAGGTATAAAATTCCAAATTCAGAGAAATCATTAAAGTTTAAGTCCCACCAAAAAATAAATAGAAAGGTATATTCTGGCATTAAACTTTTATCAGGAAACTCTTAATTACAGAAAATTTATGATAATGCATTTATCATTTAATTTGCAAACTGCTCTTATCGAAAAGTATTGTTTTATCAGTTAATGTGAATAAGAGTATCACAGTGACGCCAGTACATCAGCTGTAACATTTACTTCACACTGGTTAAGATACAGAGTCCTTATGAGAATTTACTTCAACTACAATGAATTCTAATTTTAAAAACTTAGCAAATGAACATCATTGATGGATTTCATAGGAATACTGCCTAAAATTATTCCATAAATCATTTTTATATTTATCCATGGAAAGTATTTTTATACTAAAACATTCTTTAACATTCAGGAAATAATCATTTTTAACAAACAACTTCACTTTATTTTTAAGATATTGATAAAATTTGGTGGCAAATGTAGTGCAAGGAGGCAGAAAAATAAGCCACACTATTATTTTTAGATGGGCAGTTTGACTACTCATGTCCCCAAGATGATAGTACCTAACTCAAATTGATTTTTCTAAAAAACTAAACTTTAGCTGAAAATAACTACTCTGCCCTGGGTTTCTTTAAAACAGTTAGGTATAAGTACTGTCTCTAAAGAACCTAATTATAAAAGAAAAGCTTCACTATTAGAGTTTTCTTTCACATGTTGCTTAATTTGTGGCACTCCCTCCACCAGCTTGAAAGAAAAGAATTGCCGGTAACGTTAGAGTTGCAGACTTCCAGGCAAAGATGGACTAAACACATGCATGTATTTGTCCATTCAAATATCTGACGTGCTTTTTATGAGCCAAATAATGTTCTAGGTACCGAGGATATACCAGAAATCAAAACAAACAAACAAACCCTCTCATGGAGCTCATATTCAAGTGGGAGGAGAGATATGAGCAAAATAAAAATGTAAAATATATAGTTGTTAAATGGTAATAAAGAGAAATACAAAGTAGAAAAGGGAGATAAAAAATAATCATAGGACAGAAGAGGTATATTTAATTTTAAAATGATGGAAGAAGGCCTCACTGAGAGAACAACATTTGAGCAAATCCCCAATGCAGTAAGAGGTCTATCAAGAGGAAGGTCATCCAGGCAAGGTGACAAGTAAAAAAGCTCCTGGTGGTCTCTAACTTCTGGCGAAGAACGGCTAGGAGGCAGGATGGCTGGCACAGTGACGGAGGGAGGGAAGAAAGGGAAACAGAGACAGAGGTAATGGGAAAGCAGACCCACTAAAGCCGTGCAGGCCATTGTAGGAATTCTGGCTTTGTACTGAGTTAGATACACAGCCTTTGAACTTGAAAAGAGGAGGGTAAGCTCCCACTCTGGCTGCTGTATGAATGACAGCCCTTTAAGGGGAAGGTGTATACACCAAGAACAGTTAGGAGGCTATTTAAAAAATCTACATCAATATAATGGTGGCTTGGTGGCAGTGAAGGTGGTGAGAAGAGGTCAGATTCTGGATATATTCTGAAAGTAAAGGCAACAGAATTTGCTGCTGGATTGGAAAGGAGGTGGAAGGGAAAAGAAAAGTAGATAAAGACTCAAGGATTTTGCTTGATGAGCTAACTGGAAGGACTAAATAGACATTAATTGAGATGGAGACTGTGGGAGGAGTAATTTTGAGAGAAAAAGTCAGGGATTCAGTTTTAGACCAGTTAAATTTGAGCTACAGAGTAGATATCCAAATAGAGATATTGATTAGAGATGGGATGTGTGATCCTGGAGTTCAGGGGAGAGATGCCGGCTAAAGATACTTGTATTTCCTGAATCCAGCATGATTTAATACTGGTACTTTCTTTATCAGAATCTGTCAACAGAAGGCTTTACACAACATAATATAATTGCCACCTTGCTGATAGTGAGTGACAGATGACACCTAACTTTAGAACATGACTTCTCAACCTTGGTACTCTTTGGGGTCAGATAGTTCTTTGTTCTGGGGGCAGTCCTGTGTATGGTAGGATTTTAGAAGCACCCTTGGCCTCCACCCAACTAGGTGTAACAGCATCCTTCTATCATTGACAACCAAAAATGTCTCCAAACATTGCTGAATGTCTCCTGTGGGACAAAATACATCCCACACCATTGTTTAAGAGGGATTAAAATATCTGTGTGTTGGGGGAGTGAGTCTTAAATAAATAAGATAGGCCATTAAAATTTGGGGGATGTCAGTGCATACCATCATAAAAGGAGTTGATATAGCTAGAAAAGCAGTCTGAGGATTATACTTTGGGACACTCCAGGGTCAAGAAACCATAGACATGAAGAGGGGACTGTGAAGGAATAGCCAGTGAGGTAGCTCCACTCCTTCTCCATATCCCACAAAAACAAAGATAATGGGTTTTGTTTTGTTTTTGTTTTTAAAGACAAACTCACAAAAGACATGAGAAAATTTTGGAAGCTAGAAAGCACATGCCTGAGTGGTAACCAACTCAGCAGGCCCATGAAAAGCTCAAAGTGATGCCAGCACTGAAGAAAAGCAGAGGAGCACCCCAACTGACATTATGTGACCTTGAAACTTTCCAGAAGCAGCAGAAGTAAAGGTAGGCCTCAAAGCAGGAGCACTGGTTGAAAGCATCTTTAAGAAATCAGTTAATTCCCAGATCCCTCCTTTTCTCACCCACCACCAGTGCTCTCAGGTTCAGACTGATGTTCACTCACGGGACTAAACAGACCATAGATTGGCACCAGGTTCACTTAGTTCTGCATAAAAACAAAGACAGCATGCTAGGATAAGGTATGCTATCTTCAGAAGGGATCTCTACAGCCCACCAGGGGTCTTTTTTAGATCCACCATGGTAAAGAAAGAGATCATGTGGTTAAGTACAGAAATCACCCTGGCTTAGAGAAACTTCATGCCTCACGGGAACCAGCGGTACATTGTTATAGACAATGAGTGTGGTTTCAGGGCCTCTTAAGGGATACACTCTTGCTCACTTATAAGAGCTAAACACAGCACACAAGGAAGTGAAGGTCTGGGTCTTTTCATAGGCTTTCATAGTTCATTCAGTCTTCCTGGTCCTTATGCATTCACCCAACGGGGGTCAATTTTCAGTGAATAATATTAACCTGGAAATGTTCTTTATTTATTAATCAAGTTGCTAGTAAAAGAATGTGGGAAGGAAAACCTAAGATAATTTCCCACAAAAAAAAGGGCTCAGACCTATTATTAGCTCTTTCTCCTTAAAACAGTGATTCTCAATTGGGGGCAATTTTGCCTTGCAGGGAACATGTAGCTATATATGGAGACATTTCTAGTTGTCACAATAGGAGAAGGTGTGTGTACTACTGGCACCAGTGGGTAGGGGCCAGGGATGCCGCTAACCACCCTATAGTTAGTGCACAGGATAGCTCACCAGAACAAAGACCAGCCAGCTCAAATGTCAGTAGTGCTGGTGCTGATGACAGAAACCCTGACCTACAAGGGTTAGATGGAAGTTCACATGCCGAACATTGAGGACCACAAGCTTCACAAACTGCCTTCCCCAGATGGGTTGCCAAAGCTCTGACAGCCAAGCACATGCCTTCCACTGAGAGGACTGGAAGAATCTTCTCTGGAGAAGCTCACCCACCTGAGAGAAAAGACTGAGGAATGATTCTAGAGTAAAGACTATGAAAAACAGAAAGTAATTTTAAGAAGATGAAATTAATAGAACTCTCATTTTGTTTAAACTGAGTCAGAGATTTAATCAACTGGGGGTAAGTATGGAGTTAAAATAGTGATAAACATACAACAAAAATCTATCTTTAAAGACTGATTAATTCTAGAGAAAGCAAAATGTACTTTATTGGCTCTTTTATTGTTTGAATTTTTATAATGAGTGTATTTTACAGATGGAAACAATACACACACACACACACACACAAAGATCCTTAATGCTTAGTTCATAACCTGTCCTAATGTATCTTGATACAACTCAAAATAATCAGATTGGAAAGAAGGGATACCAATGTACAAAACACAGAATAATCAAGAAAGCACATCCTTAAAAACACTCTCATATCTCAACAGGTAAATCTAAAAGACATAAATGATATATGCTAAGTGGCTGGTGCTAAATATAACCCCTACATATCACAAGGTAGAAATCAATTTTCAAGTTCTCTATAGACAATATACCAGTTTGATAAATTTCATTTTAAAGAAGTTTATTCTTTAGATGGTATAATTTTCTTTCTCTACAAGCAATAAAAATGAACTTTATCTCTAAATCATCATGATTTAGGGTTCTTTTGTCCTCCACAGTACTCAGAACTATGGGTGAGTACAAACAGTTATGGACTGATGGAAATTAACCTAATTAATTAAATAAATAGGAGAAAAAAAACTCAATAATGTCCAGTAATAGGTATAAATTTTAAATTTCTCTGCAATTCCTTAAGCAATGTTTACAAGATTTTATCTTAGTATTGATTATTCATTACATAGATTATTTTACCCTGTATTAGAGAACATTGTAAACACAAACTGAATGGAAGGCTGGCTTTATTTTGCCCCCATATATTTTCTTCTTTCTTGCTGCCTATAACAAAACCGCCTCCTCCTTGATGAAAAATCTCAATAAAGAATCACCTTCACCAAATTCAGCTTTTGCTAAATTTATCACAAATCCATTCGTTACCCTCACCCCATCACATCTAGAAAAAACTTCATCCTTTAAAAATCTGTTCATGTATCACTTTTGATTTTCTCAACTACCATATGTGGAAGGTAGACCATGTACTACTAACTCCATTTTTCTTATGAGTAATTGATGTTCATGCAGGTTGAATAATTCATTTAATATTCTATGGGTGTGAGCAGCAAAGAAAACACCTGGAACCAAGTTTTCTGATTTTAAGTGATTCCAGTGGCTCTTTCTACTATATCAAACTGACTCTTCAATAATAAAATGAAGTAACCCTGAAAACTGGAATCTTGCAAGACTACAATGAGGATATGAGTCTTTATCGTAAGCTGTTATTATATAATAAACATACACTAAAAAGCAATTATTATCAGCTTAACCTATAATAGCTTTGCAAAATTCATCAAACAAATCACATTTCAAGTGTTTTTAATCATGTGAAACAACTGATTAATTTAAGGACTTCAAATAATCACAAGAACAAAAATGAAGAAAACTAAGTATCTTTTTAACTATTTTTGTGATACTGCCCTATCTCGTAGTATATTTCTTCTGCAGTCTGATTTTAAAACTTAACTCAGAGGTATCCTTGACTAATTTTAAATGTAGAAAAAAAAGTTTATTAAAACTACTTCTAAAAATATAATTTTCTTATTTTAATAATAAAATATGAGGAAGAAAATTCCATCTACCTACCTCAGTAATTGGCTGCCCTTGATGTGTCAAATCCAGTTCCTGAGGGCGTGTTACTTTATCAATATCCAAAGAGTCCATGCTGGAGGCTGCAGAGGTGATGCTGGAACGAGAGGAGTTACTAAAAGAGCATGCGTCAGCGTCACTCACTGTGCCTGCTGATGCCGTTCTTCTGTGCTGATTTGTTACTAAAGGCTTAGTATCTAGTACAGACTGCTGAGCAGCCTCATCCATGCTCAAGGAGGCCTGCTCTAATTGTGCAGTGATGTCATCCAGGGAGTAGTTGGCATGTGATGCTTTAGTTATCCTATTAGATGAAGAAGACAATCCTTTCAAAGTGCCATGTTTTGATGTATGTCGGTTGGCAGGTAATCTCTGGGTGGCTTTTGTCTCTGTGATTTGATGCTTACTATTTCCTGCACCAATACTGCTGAGTTCCTGCTCTATTGAGCAAAGGTCGGCCATCAGGGCATCCAGATCCACAGTTTCTCCCTGATTTAGAGCTTCTGCAATGAACAACATGCATGATGTTTCCAGAACTCTACATCAGAATTTATACATTCTATTTATAAATTAGTAAATGAATGCAGAGGAAGCAAAGAAATTCATCCCGTTGGGTCTCAAGCCTACTCAGTAACAGTATTCCTAACAGTTTTTTTGTTTTAAATTCCAAGAGATATTTTTAGAAGCAGATAGTCCATCTTTTAGGATTGTAGTAATCATGAAGAAAATTATCAGTTGAAAGACAAAAAATAATGCAAAACTGTATACTGTTCCATGGTTTTAACCACATCCCACATAAAACTTTTTACCAGAAGCTCTAAGTTGTTGATATGATAAGTACCTTAGTAGAGATATTAATGCCTAAAGAGCTAAGGTTATACAAAGAGAAATGTAAGGCCTAAAAAACTGCAGATTGGAACATCAATTCCAAATACTATAAAGTTGACTAGTAGGAAACATTAAAATAAAGGCCATAGGGGTTGAATACTAAAATTTCAGTAGACTTTATTCCAATAACAATACAATACAATTACATTTGTTGTGGGATTCTACCTGACTATGTACTTTGTCAGTTATTAATAACAACTTGAAAACTTTTATTTATGTTTCACTTTGTTTTTTTCTGTGCTCATTTGGAGTAGTAATAAAATGCACAAATCAAGAAATATAAGAATACAGTCAAGTTAATGTATATCTTTATATTGAGCTCTTTGGAATTGTAGCTGTATCGCTTCCACATTTTACATTTTATTTCCAATTATATCTTACCATTCAAGTTGTATATGGAGAAGCGATAAGAAAAATTGGCCATGTTTGTTTCCTGGCGAAGAGGAGATCTTTTCACTGGTTCCATGGGCTTGTCAGAATCCAAACTCTTTAAAAAAGAAAGTTTAGTAAGCCAAGTTAAATTTGGGCTTCAGTTATATGAAAAGAAGAATAAACTTTGTTTTATGATTAAATGAACTATCATATGACAGTTAATAAAACTGAAGTTCTTTTAAGGAATAGACTTAAGGAAAAGTATAATTGGTTTTCATATAATTTTGGTTAAAGTTTTTCCAATATTCGATCTATGCTTACCTAAAGCTCTTGAGCTGTCACAGTTTAGAGAAAATATCTTTCTAAATACATTGAGTATAGTGACTAAGCTCATTTTACATAAATTCACTATAAAATAAGCTAGGTATGAATATGGGCTTGGTAAGATAAGAAACAGAAAGGAATGATACAGGAAGTGTTATTTCTTTCTTCCAAGGGATTTGTTTTTGGTCCAGCACAGCCTCATTCTTGGCATTAAGTGCCCTGAAGATAAGGTACAATTCTGGACTCAGAATCAGTGAGACCCAAGATCTTAACAAAAAGAGGCTATAACTTCAAACAATGGTGGAATATCCTTGTTCTTCTAAAGCTCTATCAAGGTGACGGCAAACTATAACACAGCTGTGATAATGCCTGTATATAAGTCTAGAACTGTACTGAATTTCAGGGTAGGGTGTCTTGTAAGTTATCTCACTGCTTTTTAAAAGGACACTTTCTCTCTCTAACCTTTCTACAATGAGGAAAATAAGATGTTTACAACAGAGAAATTCAGGGAAAGGGTCAGTAGTTACTTAGTGTCTAAGTAAATTTGCACTTAGTCTATTTGTAGAATCATAGAATTAGACTGCTGTCTCCTTTATTCATTTTTTCATGATAAAACAAATCCTTTCAGATAGTGCCCACCCAGTTTTTAAAGCTATCACTTTAAGGAGATCCACGACCATTCAAGGCTTTATTGCAAAATTTCACAAAACAGTCAGGAAATTCTCCTTTAATGTCAAACCTAATTCTTCTGCTGCAATTTAAGCCCTATTGCTCCTTCCCTCTACAGAAATGAGCAATAGCAGGTAGATATTTTCTGTAAAATAACTTGAATATAATTGACATATTGCTATTTCAAATAAGCAGACACTTATAATTATCTGCTGTGTCCATGATGTTGGGGCAACAAGTAAGAAATACTCCTTGATGCCAAGAAATTGGTGATCTACCAGGTGGTTTTTAACCTTTTGTGGAGGAGGAGGGAGTTACATTGAGAATTTGTTAAAAGCTATGAACTTTCTTACAGAAAATCCAAGTGCACACAAACATATATGAATGGAATTATTATTGAGCCATAAAAAAGGATGAAATCTTGCCATTTGCAACAACATGGATAGATCTAAAGGTAAGAGGCTAAGTAAAATAAGTCAAAGACAAATACCATGTGATTTCACTTATATGCAGAATCTAAAAAACAAAACAAAACAGAAATAGACTCATTAACACAGAGAACAGACTACTGGTTACCACAGGAAAGGTGGGTGACGGATTGGGTGAAATAGGTGAAGGGGATAAAGAGGTACAAAATTCAAATTATAAATAAATTAGTCACAGGGATGGAAGTACAGCATAGGGAATATAGCCAATAATATTATAATATTTTCTATGGTGAAAGATGGTAACTATACTTATTGTGGTGGGCATTCAGTAATGTATATAACGGCAGAATCACTAGTTGTACATCTGAAACCAATATAATACTGTGTATCAACTGTATTTCAATAAGATTTTTTTAATGAAAAGATTTAAAAAAATACAAATACACACAAAATTTTACAATTTCAGAAGATTCACCAAACACCTGAAACTTAAACCTGATTTTAATATAAAGTTGAAAATTCCATTAACATTGTATATGTGATGTAGATGCACAGATAACCCTTTGTAGTGAACTAAAATAACGAAACAAACAAGAAACTTAAGGCTTTCATCATTAACTTACCAAGTAAAATACTTTTTGAAAAATCTCTGAAGTGTTGATAAGCAACCTGTTAGCAGTGAGCCACCTTACTCAATAGTTTTAAACTGTTTCCTCCCTAAAGACAGATTTAAATAATAAAAAGAACAGTCACAGCACTATGTTAGGAGACAACTTCTTTTGGTGAGTAGCTCTTCACATTCATATGTGAGGGAATTTTAAATAAAGGGAAGAAAATAGAGTATGAAACTGGTAGAAATGCCATCTGCAGTGGAGAAACATGGGGTCACTACCTACGTCTAGAATGCTGCACTGCCATCTAGCTGTCTTTTCTCTTCTTGGCCCCCTTCCCAAGTATGGACTATAAAACTACATAGTCAAGGAAACCCCAAACATGTCAGCTGGCCCTCACATACTTTCCTTCACATGTTATCTTTTTCTGTCTCCTCTACTTTGCTTCCTCTTTCCTTTTCCTCCTCAGCATAAAACTGTATAGCCTAGTTATAATCTTTATGTCAAAATCACCTTTTCAAAAAATTAAGAATTAAAACTGAATGATTTGGTAACTACACATATAAGAAAGGAACTTTCTCACAAATAATGTTATTTCTCCTGATTGGTGATTGGCGATATCCCAGTAGGAATAAATGCATTCCCCTCAAATGTACCATTAACAGATTATGATCACAAACATGGCTGCTTTTCAGAATGCTCTAGTAAGAATTACTTGAAGAGTTTATCAGTTGCAATTCCAGACTGTTATAAAAAGAGATAGAGAAACAAACTAGTATTTTAAGTCTCCACCTTACCACTACTTTTTTACAAATTAAGGCTTCTTATTCATACTTCAGCAATTTTACACAAAAGTTCTTGCTAGAAATATTACTTAAGGATGAATGAAAATAAGTTTTATCCTAATGTTCTCACTGCATAAAGTTAAAGTTGCTTTAATAAACATAATCACCTTCATATATTGACTATAATGTATTAACTAGTGTAGTAATGATATGTATCCTTTGATTGTGAAAAGTGAACTGGTTTAGAGGTTAAGGTCATTTGTTTTTAAAAACCCAAGATCCAGTAAACAAAATGAAAAAGTTTTGTCACTGTTTTAAAATGCATCTGGAAATGAAGTTTTGTCAGTATTCTGGAATCATGAAATAGAAAATATTTGCATGTTACAATATTATTTGTGTTGTAAAGTGTATTTATATTTACTAAGCTATGGAATAGAATTTAAATTTTAGGCTTTAAAATTTTAGTTAGCAATCTCAGCTTAAGAAACAGATTTTGAAGACTCCCTCTAGATGAAAAGAACCTCTGTCACAAGATTTTTTTTAACACTTTAAAATACCCATAGAAGATAATACCTTGTGTTCCAGAGTGACTCATTTACTTGTTAATGTTTTGGGCATTTGTCCTTTACAGAAGTATTTAAAAATGCAACCTATATCTCCATCCTTATGTTTACATAGTAAACTTTTAGCACATACTGATGACTTAAAATCATCTAGTTTTTCAAGCGCTGTTTCTAACCTGAGTTAGTTTGTCCAGCTCCCCCAACCAGGCTCCAAACATTTTGTCCAAGTCCTGATCTTCCTTGTCACTATCTTCCTCAGCACCATGGTCAATTTCTTCATCTGAGAGCTGCTCCATCTGAAATACAGACATTTGTGTAGAATGAATAATAAAAGGTTGAACTTGACATGTGAGTAGAAGTCAGCAATGAAGTCTCAAATTTTTAGGAAACTGTAGAATGAACTGTAGGAAACAGTAGAATGATTATGACCAGAATCACAAGTAACAATAATTTTTAATTGCAGAGCACTCCCGTTTAATCAGAGTATATTACAGTAGTACAGTTCTTGCCACTGATAGATCCTGTAACACCCAAATACCACAGAGAAACAACTTCAGAAGATTTTAATGCAGCAAGTTATGAATTTACTTACTCTGTAAAAATCTTTTTATGTCTTGCAAAACCTTAGTCCAATAAGCATTTCAGAGGAAAGACAAAACAAATATTTTAATGTAGTTTAACCTACTGAGTTAGCTCCTCCTCCTTTTCCCCATCCCAACCCCTGCTCGTCACTGTACCCCATTTGTCTTTACCTTACTTCCCTATCAGTTCCTACAAAATCTAAGGAACTAGATTTGAAGTAGAAAATATTAAACAAGAATTTAAACCTTTAAATTAATATATAAAATTACCTATATGTGGTGACTTTTCAAGTATAAGTCCCTTGAAAGAAGAGAGAGTTTCCTTCTTCCCATTAATAAATGATACCTGACTTGGAACTTGCATATTATTTTGTGAAGGGAGGAAAAGATTACACAAAGTAAGATCAATGACCCACCAGATACTTAAAGTTTTAAAAGATTAATCTGATTATATTGAAATATAAAATATTTAATATTAAAAAGCTCTGAGAAATCTTCAGTAAAGCTTTAGCTTTGTTTAAACCAACATATTCCAAGTTAAACTGACCAAATTCTTTTCCTTCAACTTGGAGTAATACCTATTAACTTCCCAGGGACACAATGAATATCATCATTGTACATTTCATGCACTTGACTCATATTTCTGAAAAACAAATTTTGTTGTGGATCTAAGCAATATGTGGAATATAACCCATCAGTTTATTTAAATAATTCCTCAATTAAAGATATCTTTATTCTTGAGTAAGAATTTGTATGCATCTTACACTTACAAAACAGTAATCAAGAAAATTACCTCTGTGATCCTGAAAATATGGTTATGAGATACATAAGGAATCTAATTATCTGATGAGGTGCCATAAAGTTAAATTTTTCTTTATTAAGGTATTGTTAATATATACTCTTATGAAGGTTTCACATGAAAAAACAATGTGGTTACTATATTTACCTATATTATCAAGTTCCCACCCATACACCAGTGCAGTCGCTGTCCATCAGTGTAGTAAGATGCCATAGATTCACTGTTTGCCTTCTCTGTGCTACATGGTTTTCCCCGTGAACCCCACACCATGTGTACTAAACATACTACCCTCAATCCCGATTTCCCTTCCTTCCAACCTGCCCTCCCACATCCCTCCCCTTTGGTAACCACTAGTCCCTTCTTGGAGTCTCTAAGTCTGCTGCTATTTTGTTTCTTCAGTTTTGCTTCGTTGTTATACTCCACAAATGAGGGAAATCATTTGGCACTTGTTTTTCTCCACCTGGCTTCTTTCACTGAGCATAATATCCTCCAGCTCCATCCATGTTGTTGCAAATGATAGGATTTGTTTTCTTATGGCTGAATAGTATTCCATTGTGTATATGTACCACCTCTTCTTTATCCATTCATCTACTGATGGACACTTAAGGTTGCTTCCATATCTTGGCTATTGTAAATAGTGCTGCAATAAACATAGGGGTGCATATGTCTTTTTGAGTCTGAGAAGTTGTATTCTTTGGGTAAATTCCAAGGAGTGGGATTCCCAGGTCAAATGGTATTTCTATTTTCAGTTTTTTGAGGAACGTCCATAATGCTTTCCACAATGGTTGAACAGCTTACATTCCCACCAGCAGTGTAGGAGGGTTCTCCTTTCTCTGCATCCTCGCCAGCATTTGTTGTTCTTAGTCTTTTCAATGCTGGCCATCCTTACGGGTGTGAGGTGATATCTCATTGTGGTTTTAATTTGCATTTCCCTGATGATTAGTGATGTGGAGCATTTTTTCATGTGTCTGTTGGCCATCTGAATTTCTTACATAAAGTTAAATTTTAAACCTGATTTAACTATTTAAAATTTTGCAGAAAGAGTCATAGAAGGTTGCAAAATCAAAATGAACTTAATCCTAACAATGTTGAAAATCAGATCATATCCCATTTAATCACTTAAGGGAAATAATTTTTTTAAGCTTAATACTGCAGAGCATCACAGCTTATCAATATCTCTAGTAGAAACTGATAAATCTCAGTTTTTAATTTCACTATTTTAACCAGGTATAAATCAGGGCATTCTACATTGACAATGGGAAAATGGATCAAAAGATTCTCTAATTCAGAAATTTGGCTCTTAAAGAGATCTGGTTTTTATAATTCACGTATATTAATACTATTTCTAAGACTTTCATTCATTACTCGATTATTTACAGATCTCAAAAGAAACCTAACATGATACTTCATTAAGTTAACTACACATGAAAAACATAAAATGTTAGTGCAAAGAGAAACCTCATCTGATTTGGCGACTTAGTCAAATTAGAGTTGCTAGTTTGAGAACATCTAGGAGCAGTAATACCTACCTTCCTAAGGACGGCCAACAACAGAACAGGCAACATAACAGTCAACTTCCTCTTCCTCCTTAATCTTCAAAACTAAACACACTGGAATAACCCAGAAGCTAAAATATTCTAAAAAAGAATTCTGCTTTGAGATAAGGATACATACACCTGCACTTTCCTTCTGAGTATACACTGCAATTGCCCATAAGGAAGATTCTATACTGGAAAAAATGAAACAACAGAAATATAATTTTATAGAGCAAACACAAAATAGTTCAAAACTAATTAAGTATTTTAAATTATCACACAGACAAACAGAACTATAAATTCCATCAAAGTTTAGTGTGTTTTGTGAGTTTTTTCCTTCTATTCAAACCCAGTAATTATTTGGATTTTTAAAATTTCTTTAAATATTTTCACTAATTGTTTTGTCTTTATCCAAACTATTACAGACTCTAATAGAGGAAAATTTGGCAAGGGAACAGCAATGGTCTCATAAAATAAATGGGGATTTGAAGAAACTATTTGACTTTTACCACTTATGTAACACTTATTCAGACACTTTTCCAATACAAATTTAGGTTCTATAGCATTTCTTAAAGGATCTATACTATAAAACAGTACTCTCCATTCCCTAGAAGCTAATGTTGACCCTTATTCTCTTAGCCCCAATACAGTATCACTTCTGTTTACTACATACATGAAATGAGGAGCCCTGAGAGTTTTTTTTCTTGTAGTTAGCAAATCTAGTAAGGTCCATTCTTTGTTATGTATCAATCATATCTCCAATTAACTCACAATTCTAAACCTGAATTTTTCTGACATAAATGCCCCTACTGGAAATGATGACAGCAGGAAATGCAAATAAAATAATACAACAGTCAACTGTCCCTTCAAACAAAAGGGAGAAAAATTAAGGGAAATAAAATAGAATTTATAAACTTTAAAATAATTTGGACTAAGCTGGATAACTCTTAATGTGATGATTTTCCTTAGTGATGTGGAAACAGGCCCAAGGAAACTGTAACACATACTAGAAAAAATATTATTAAATTACTCTGTGACTATTAGGTACTTTGGGGGGAATATATTAAAGTTTATTTAAATCCTCTGCTCTACTATATCTGAGTGAAACTATGTCCTCAAAGAATAAAAGTATGCTACCACAAATGAAAAGGTTTACTCCCAAAAGTGTAGACTACATAGAATAAAATTCAAAGTTGTTGGCATATCAAGAAGGCTCTGAGTGGAATTAACCCGAGAAAACAAGATCCGTGATTCGAAAAGACATAGGCACCCCTATGTTTACCACTGCACTACTTGCAATAGCCAAGAGATGGAAGCAACCTATGTGTCCATCAATAGATAAATGAATAGAGAAGAGGTGGTTCATAAACACAATGGAATATTTTTCAGTCATAAAAAGAAAAGAAATCCAGGGTGGAGCCAAGATGGTGGCGTGAGTAGGACAGTGGGAATCTCCTCCCAAAAACATATTTATTTTTGAAAATACAACAAATACAACTAATCCTAAAAGAGAGACCAGAAGACACAGGACAATAGCCAGACTACATCCACACCTGCGAGAACCCAGTGCCTGGTGAAAGGGGTAAGATACAAGCCGCAGCCTGGCGGGACCCATGCGCCCCTCCCCCCAGCTCCCGGCGGGAGAAGAGGAGTTGGAGCGGGGAGGGAGAGGGAGCCCAGGACTGCTAAACACCCAGCCCTAGCCATCCGCACCAGAGTGCAGACACAGGGTGTGTGTGGGGTGCTGGAAACTAGGGAAGGACAGTAGGACCTGTGAGCAGGTCCCGAAGCTGGCGCCCCTGTGACAAAGAAAAGCGAGTGCTTTATGAAAGTCTTAAAGGGACAGGGATCCCACAGCTGGATGGAAGCATCCCAGGTCACAGTCCAGCATCTGGAAATTCCAGGGAACTCTGGGCGCACTAACCCCCCAGGCAACAGCTCTGAGACCCCTCACGGAGATAAACAGCCAAATAGCCCCCCGTCCATTACCCCTCCGGGGCCCCGCCATAGCAGAGCAGCAGCCTGAGGCTGGCCACGGTCTCAGAAAGGGAGCTTCCTCCATACCGGCCAGGCAAGATACAAAGACCCAGTATACACGTAATTGCCCAACACAAGCCACTAGGAGTCGCAGCTGTCCCAGTAAAGAAAGGCCAGGAGCCAAGTGGAAAGAGGCTTGACTCTCCCAGCTGATAGATGCATCAATAGCACTCCACTGGACCTATCAACATGAAAAGGCAAAAAAATGTGATCCAGACAAGACTAACCCAGACAGCTTCAACATCTTCTACATCTTCCCCTGAGAACGAACCTGGGGAGATAGATTTAACCAGTCTTCCTGAAAAAGAATTCAAAACAAAAGTCATAACCATGCTGATGGACTTGCAGAGAAATATGCAAGAACTAAGGAGGGAGAATACAGAAATAAAACAAGCTCTGGAAGGACTTCAAAACAGAATGGACGAGATGCAAGAGACCATTAATGGACTAGAAAACAGACATCAGGAAAACAGAGAAACTGATGCAGAGAGAGATAAAAGGATCTCCAGGAATGAAAGAATTTTAAGAGAACTGTGTGACCAATCAAAATGGAACAATATCCGCATTATAGAGGTACCAGAAGAAGAAGAGAGAGAAAAAGGGATAGAAAGTGTCTTTGAAGAAATAATTGCTGAAAACTTCCCCAAACTAGGGGAGGAAATGGCCTCTCAGACCACAGAGGTACAAAGAACTTCCATGACAAGGGATCCAAGTAGGGCAACACCAAGACACATAATAATTAAAATGGCAAAGATCAAAGACAAGGACAAAGTATTAAAGGCAGCCAGAGAGAAAAAAAAGGTCACCTACAAAGGAAAACCCATCAGGCCATCATCAGACTTCTCAACAGAAACCCTACAGGCCAGAAGAGAATGGCACGATATACTTAATGCAATGAAACAGAAGGGCCTTGAACCAAGAATACTGTATCCAGCACGATTATCATTTAAATATGAAGGAGGGATTAAACAATTCCCAGACAAGCAAAAATTGAGGGAATTTGCCTCCCACAAACCACCTCTACAGGGCATCTTACAGGGACTGCTCTAGATGAGAGCACTCCTAAAAAGAGCACAGAACAAAACACCCAACATATGAAGAAGAGAGGAGAAGGAATAAGAAGGGAGAGAAATAAAGAATCATCAGACCATGTTTATAACAGCTTAATAAGCGAGTTAAGATAGACAGTAAGATAGTAAAGAAGCTAACCTTGAACCTTTGGTAACCACAAACTTAAAGCCTGCAATGGCAATAAGTACATACTTTTCAATAATCACCCTAAATGTAAATGGACTGAATGCACCAAAAGACACAGAGTAATAGAATGGATAAAAAAGCACGACCCGAGGGGCGGCATGAGTAAAGCTGCGGAAATCTCCTCCCAAAACCACATATATCTATGAAAATATAACAAAGACAACTCTTCCTAGAATAAAGACCAGAGGACACAGGACAACATCCAGAACATGCACACCTGCGAGAACCCAGAGCCTCGCAAAGGGGGTAAGATACAAACCCCAGCCAGGCGGGTCCTGAGCGCCTTCCCCCAACTCCTGGCGGGAGGAGAGAGGTCTGAGCGGGAGGGAGAGGGAGCCCAGGACTGCTGAACACTCAGCCCCAGCCATCCGACCAGAGCGCAGACACAGTGCATGCGTGGGGCCCTGGATACTAAGGAAACAGTGCAGCAAGAACGGTGAGCGGATACCAGAGGCCGGCGCCGGAGGACAAAAGAAAAGCGAGCGGCCATATTATTTTTGTTGCTGTTGTTGTTGTTTTGTTGTGGTGAGTGCTTTTTTAGAAGCCTTAAAGGAACAGGGACCCCAATACTAGGGAAACAGGGCAGCAAGACCGGTGAGCGGGTATCAGAGACTGGAGCTGGAGAACAAAAGAAATGCGAGCGGCCACCTTTTTCTCTCTCTCTCTCTTTTTTTTTTTTGTGGTCGATGTATTGTTTTGGCGAGTGCTTTTTGGAAGTTTTAAAGGGGCAGGGCGGGACACTTAGTCCAGAGGTAGGGAATCCGGGAATCTATGGGCACTCTAATCCCCTGGGCTGCAGGGAGCTTGGAGGCCCCTTACGGAGATAAATAGCCTCCTGGCCGCTCCCCCTCCAATGCAACTCCACCACTTTGGAGCAGCCGCCGGATCCAGACCACGCCCACTGCAACAGTGGAGATAAACTCCATAGCAACACGGCAGGAAGCAGAAGCCCTGTCTGTGCACAGCTACCCAGCACATGCCACTAGAGGTCGCTGTTCTCCCAGGAGAGGAAGGCCACAAACCAACAAGAAGGGAAGTTCTTCCAGCCGTCACCAGTCCCAACTCTGCAAACTATTCCTATCACCATGAAAAGACAAAATTACAGGCAAACCAAGATCACAGAGACACCAGAGAAGGAGACAGACCTAACCAGTCGTCCTGAAAAAGAATTCAAAATAAAAATCATAAACATGCTGACAGAGATGCAGAGAAATACACAAGAGAAATGGGATAAAGTCCGGAGGGAGATCACAGATGCCAGAAAGGAGATCACAGAAATGAAACAAACTCTGGAAGGATTTATAAGCAGAATGGATAAGATGCAAGAGGCCATTGATGGAATTGAAACCAGAGAACAGGAACGCATAGAAGCTGACATAGAGAGAGATAAAAGGATCTCCAGGAATGAAACAATATTAAGAGAACTGTGTGACCAATCCAAAAGGAACAATATCCGTATTACAGGGGTACCAGAAGAAGAGAGGAAAAGGGACGGAAAGTATCTTGCAAGAAATAATTGCTGAAAACTTCCCCAAACTGGGGGAGGAAATAATCAAACAGACCACGGAAATACACAGAACCCCCAACAGAAAGGATCCAAGGAGGAAAACACCAAGACACATAATAATTAAAATGGCAAAGATCAAGGACAAGGAAAGAGTTTTAAAGGCAGCTAGAGAGAAAAAGGTCACCTATAAAGGAAAACCCATCAGGCTAACATCAGACTTCTCAACAGAAATCCTAGAGGACAGAAGAGAATGGCAGGATATATTTAATGCAATGAAACAGAAGGGCCTTGAACCAAGGATACTATATCCAGCACGACTATACACGACTATCATTTAAATATGATGGAGGGATTAAACAATTCCCAGACAAGCAAAAGCTGAGGGAATTTGCTTCCCACAAACCACCTCAACAGGGCACCTTACAGGGACTGCTCGAGATGGGAGCACTCCTAGAAAGAGCACAGAACAAAACACCCAACATATGAAGAATGGAGGAGGAGGAATAAGAAGGGAGAGAAGAAAAGAATCTCCAGACAGTGTATATAACAGCTCAATAAGCGAGCTAAGTGAGGTGGTAAGATACTAAAGAGGCTAACCTTGAACCTTTGGTAACCACGAATTTAAAGCCTGCAATGGCAATAAGTACATATCTTTCAATAGTCACCCTAAATGTAAATGGACTGAATGCACCAATCAAAAGACACAGAGTAATAGAATGGATAAAAAAAGCAAGACCCATCTATATGCTGCTTACAAGAAACTCACCTCAAACCCAAAGACATGCACAGACTAAAAGTCAAGGGATGGGAAAACAAATTTCAGGCAAACAACAGCAAGAAGAAAACAGGGGTTGCAGTACTAATATCAGACAAAATAGACTTCAAAAAGAAGAAAGTAACAAGAGATAAAGAAGGACACTACATAATGATAAAGGGCTCAGTCCAACAAGAGGATATAACCATTCTGAATATATACGCACCCAACACAGGAGCACCAGCATATGTGAAACGAATACTAACAGAACTAAAGGGGGAAATAGAATGCAATGCATTCATTTTAGGAGACTTCAACACACCACTCACCCAAAAGGATAGATACACCAGGCAGAATATAAGTAAGGACACACAGGCACTGAACAACACAGTAGAGCAGATGGACCTAACAGACATCTATAGAACTCTACATTCAAAAGCAACAGGATAAACATTCTTCTCAAGTACACATGGAACATTCTCCAGAATAGACACATACTAGCCCACAAAAAGAGCCTCAGTAAATTCCAAAAGATTGAAATTCTACCAACCAATTTTTCAGACCACAAAGGTATAAAAGTAGAAATAAATTCTACAAAGAAAACAAATAGGCACACAAACACATGGAGGCTTAACAACATGCTCCTAAATAATCAATGGATCAATGAACAAATTAAAATAGAGATAAGGAATATACTGAAACAAATGACAAAAACAACACAAAGCCCCAACTTCTGTGGGACGCAGCAAAAGCAGTCTTAAGAGGAAAGTATATAGCGACCAGGCACACTTGAAGAAGAACAATCTCAAATAATAGTCTAACATCACAATTATCAAAACTGGAAAAAGAAGAACAAAGGAGGCCTAAAGTCAGGAGAAGGAGGGACATAATAAAGATCAGAGAAGAAATAAACAAAATTGAGAAGAATAAAACAATAGCAAAAATCAATGAAACCAAGAGCTGGTTCTTTGAGAAAATAAACAAAATAGATTAGCCTCTAGCCAAACTTATTAAGAGAAAAAGAGAATCAACACAAATCAACAGAATCAGAAATGAGAATGGAAATATCATGACAGACTCCACAGAAATACAAAGAATTATTAAAGACTACTATGAAAACCTATATGCCAACAAGCTGGAAAACCTAGAAGAAATGGACAACTTCCTAGAAAAATACAACCTTCCAAGACTGACCAAGGAAGAAACACAAAAGTTAAACAAACCAATTACGAGCAAAGAAATTGAAACGGTAATCAAAAAACTACCCAAGAACAAAGCACCCGGGCCGGACGGATTTACCTCGGAATTTTATTAGACACACAGAGAAGACATAATACCCATTCTCCTTAAAGTTTTCCAAAAAATAAAAGAGGAGAGAATACTCCCAAACTCATTCTATGAAGCCAACATCACCCTAATACCAAAACCAGGCAAAGATCCCACCAACAAAGAAAATTACAGACCAATATCCCTGATGAATGTAGATGCAAAAATACTTAATAAAATATTAGCAAACCGAATTCAAAAGTATATCAAAAGGATCATACACCATGACCAAGTGGGATTCATTCCAGGGATGCAAAGATGGTACAACATTCAAAAATCCATCAACATCATCCACCACATCAACAAAATGAAAGACAAAAACCACATGATCATCTCCATAGATGCTGAAAAAGCATTTGATAAAATTCAACTTCCATTCATGATAAAAACTCTGAGCAAAATGCGAATAGAGGGCAAGTACCTCAACATAATAAAGGCCATATATCATAAACGCACAGCCAACATTATACTGAACAGCGAGAAGCTGAAAGCTTTTCCTCTGAGATCGGGAACTAGACAGGGATGCCCACTCTCCCCACTGCTATTTAACATAGTACTGGAGGTCCCAGCCACGGCAATCAGACAAAACAAAAAAATACAAGGAATCCAGATTGGTAAAGAAGTTAAACTGTCACTATTTGCAGATGACATGATATTGTACATAAAAAACCCAAAAGACTCCACTCCAAACCTACTAGAACTGATATCGGAATACAGCAAAGTTTCAGGATACAAAATTAACACACAGAAATCTGTAGCTTTCCTATACATTAACAATGAACCAATAGAAAGAGAAATCAGGAAAACAAAACCATTCACAATTGCATTAAAAAGAATAAAATACCTAGGAATAAATCTAACCAAAGAAGTGAATGACCTATACTCTGAAAACTACAAGTCACTCTGAAGAGAAATTAAAGGGGACACTAACAAATGGAAACTCATCCCATGCTCGTGGCTAGGAAGAATCAATATTGTCAAAATGGCCATCCTGCCCAAAGCAATATACAGATTTGATGCAATCCCTAGGAAACTACCAGCAACATTCTTCAATGAACTGGAACAAATAAATCAAAAATTCATATGGAAACACCAAAGACCCCAAATAGCCAAAGCAATCCTGAGAAAGAAGAATAAAGTAGGGGAGATCTCACTCCCCAACTTCAAGTTCTACTATAAAGCCATAGAAATCAAGACAATTTGGTACTGGCACAAGAACAGAGCCACAGACCAGTGGAACAGACTAGAGACTCCAGACATTAACCCAAACATATATGGTCAATTAATATTTGATAAAGGAGTCATGGAAATACAATAGCAAAATGACAGTCTCTTCAACAGATGGTGCTGGCAAAACTGGACAGCTACATGTAGGAGAATGAAACTGGACAATTGTCTAACCCCATATACAAAAGTAAATTCAAAATGGATCAAAGACCTGAATGTAAGTCATGAAATCATTAAACTCATGGAAAAAAACATAGGCAAAAACCTCTTAGACATAAACATGAGTGACCTCTTCTTGAACATATCTCCCCGGGCAAGGAAAACAACAGCAAAAATGAACAAGTGGGACTATATATATTAAGCTGAAAAGCTTCTGTACAGCAAAAGACACCATCAACAGAAAAAAAAGGAACCCTACAGTATGGGAGAATATATTTGTAAATGACAGATCCGATAAAGGCTTGATGTCCAAAATATATAGAGAGCTCACACGCCTCAACAAACAAAAATCAAATAATCCAATTAAAAAATGGGCAGAGGAACTGAACAGACAGTTCTCCAAAAAAGAAATACAGATGGCCAACAGACAAATGAAAAGATGCTCCACATCACTAATTATCAGAGAAATGCAAATTAAAACTACAATGAGGTATCACCTCACACCAGTAAGGATGGCTGCCATCCAAAAGACAAACAACAAATGTTGGCGAGGCTGTGGAGAAAGAGGAACCCTCCTACACTGCTGGTGGGAATGTAAATTAGTTCAACCATTGTGGAAAGCAGTATGGAGGTTCATCAAAATGCTCAAAACAGACTTACCATTTGACCCAGGAATTCCACTCCTAGGAATTTACCCTAAGAACGCAGCAATCAAGTTTGAGAAAGACAGATGCACCCCTATGTTTATCGCAGCACTATTTACAATAGCCAAGAATTGGAAGCAACCTAAATGTCCATCGGTAGATGAATGGATAAAGAAGATGTGGTACATATACACAATGGAATACTACTCAGCCATAAGAAGAGGGCAAATCCTACCATTTACAGCAACATGGATGGAGCTGGAGGGTATTATGCTCAGTGAAATAAGCCAAGCAGAGAACGAGAAATACCAAATGATTTCACTCATCTGTGGAGTATAAGAACAAAGGAAAAACTGAAGGAACAAAACAGCAGCGGAATCACAGAACCCAAGAATGGACTAACAGGTACCAAAGGGAAAGGGCCTGGGGAGGATGGGTGGGTAGGGAGGGATAAGGGTGGTGGGGGAGAAGAAGAGGGGTATTAAAATGAGCATGCATGGGTGGGAGGGGAGAAAGGGGAGGGCTGTATAAGACAGAGAAGACAAGTAGTGATTCTACAACATTTTGCTATGCTGATGGACAGTGATTGTAAAGGGGTTTATAGGGGGGACCTGGTAGAGGGGAGAGCCTAGTAAACATAATATTCTTCATGTAAGTGTAGATTAATGATAACAAAAAAAAAAAAGAAAGAGAAGGGGGATAGGGGGATTACTTCCTGATAGGATAAAACTAACTGTAAATCAATGATTAATGTATGCTTTAAATATCCTTAATTTTGATCACTTAAAGGGTGTCAGATGATCGGCTATGGATGTACACTTTTCTGATAATATTCCATTCTCTTAAAAAAAAAAAAAGCAGTTCCTGTGTGGTGACCTCCAATGAGTTCTATACAATGGTATAAAGGGCATATCAAAGTGTGGCAAAGGGTCTGTTTGTGTTTATACAGAGGATCAAAGCCTAATTTGACTACCCAGAAAATGAACTAAGATATGATATGAAGAAGAACTTCCAACATCAGCACTCTCTGGAAGAGACATACCAGAAGATGATCATCAAAAAACATCAACAAAGATCCAGGCGATGCTGCAGTTGTAGCTGCATTCATCCCACCGGTTCCTGGACTTGCCATTGGAATGAAGAAGGAGATACCTAAGCTGGCCTGTGCATACAGTAAAACAACAAATTTGACAAGATCTATACTAGTGGACCTCAACCAAGAATCAGGAGAAGTGCAAGTTGTAGCGCTCCAAAATCTTACAACTACAGACTATCTACTGTTAAAAGAACATATGGGATGTGAACAGTTCCCAGGAATGGGTTGTTTTGTCTGATTTCTCTCAGACTGTTTAAGTACAGTTGGACAATATCCATTATATCATAGACAAATTTTCACAAATGCCTAGGGTGCCTAACTGGTTTTCTTCGCTTCACTGGAGATGGCTGGTAATTATAGATCTGCTTTGGTTATGCAACTGTATTCCTATTATGTTAATGTGTGTGCACAATTTAATTAGTAGTTTAAAACCTATACATGCTGAAGTTACTCTACAAGAAGATATGTCAAAGAAATAATCAACCTTCCCATGTTTTCTTCCGTCTGTTACCTCTACAGCTTTTCTTCTTCGTTCCTAATTACAACCCTTAAATAGAATTTGTGCCTCATATTGAATTCACTGAGTATCATAACTCCTCCAAGTGGTAAAGATACCTCAAGACAAATGCTGGGCATAAAACCGACAGGGCATAAATCTGCAAAGAAGTAAAAAGCTAACCTTTGCAAACAATATGGCTTCTCTCTCACTTATCAACTTTACGTTTCCCTGTATGGCCCCGGAAGATGACTGGTTAGCTAGAGATGGGTAAGATTCCTCAAGGAAGGAACAACCTAAGACAGGCACAGTCACAGGGAGGCCAACAGGTGAGAAATTGGGGGCCAAGAGAGGTGAGGCTTAGAACCTCACCCCCCGTTTTGAGAGAAATCTTCTGCATATGTGGATGTATTATTGCCCTTGTCTAGCTTAGATTAACACATAGTCTACAGGCACACACCTGATCATCTATATTTGCTCTCTTACAACACTAAACTATGTTTTCTACCTTTATCTTGCATCTACCTACCACTTCAGCATTTTATTAAAAATAATAATAATAATAAAGGGAGAAATGTGGGATTCACATATAAATCAAGTATAAAAATCAAACAAATATTCCTATTTGACCTGATTGTTTATAGTTCATAATGTGTGATCAAAACCGAAAGTTTCTGTGATGACTGCCCTTGTACTGTTCACCATGTAAGAACTTATTCACTATGTAAGAATTTGTTCACCGTGTAAGAACTTGTTCACTATGCTTCAGAAGATTGGAGACTGATGAGAATTAGGCTGGGGGTGGATTAATAATTGTGCATTGAGCATTGACTCCCCTATACAGAATTTTATTGTTGTTAGCAACCATTTGATCAATAAATATGAGCGATGCCCTCCAAAAAAAAAAAAAAGCAAGACCCATCCATATGCTGATTACAAGAGGCTCACCTCAAACCCAAAGACATGCACAGACTAAAAGTCAAGGGATGGGAAAACAAATTTCAGGCAAACAACAGAGAGAAGAAAGCAGGTGTTGCAATTCTGGTATCAGACAAAACAGACTTCAAAATAAAGAAAGTAACAAAAGACAAAGAAGGACATTACATAATGATAAAGGGCTCAGTCCAATAAGAGGATATAACCATTATAAATATATATGCACCCAATACAGGAACACCAACATATGTGAAACAAATACTAACAGAATTAAAGGAGGAAACTGAATGCAATGCACTCATTTTAGGAGACTTCACCACACCAATCCCTCCAAAGGAGAGATCCACCAGACAGAAAATAAGTAAGGACACAGAGGCACTGCACAACACACTAGAACAGATGGACCTAATAGACATCTATAGAGCTCTACATCCAAAAGCAGCAGGATACACATTCTTCTCAAGTGCACATGGAACATTCTCCAGAATAGACCACATACGCAGCCACAGAAAGAGCCTCAGTGAATTCCAAAAGATTGAAATCCTACCAACCAACTTTTCAGACCACAAAGGCATAAAACTAGAAATAAATTGTACAAAGGAAGCAAAAACGCTCACAAACACATGGAGGCTTAACAACACGCTCCTAAATAATCAACGGATCAATGACCAAATCAAAATAGAGATCCAGCAATATATGGAAACAAACGACAACAACAACACAAAGCCCCAACTACTGTGGGATACAGCAAAAGCAGTCTTAAGAGGAAAGTATATAGCGACCAGGCACACTTGAAGAAGGAAGAACAATCCCAAATGAATGGTCTAATGTCACAATTATCGAAATTAGAAAAAGAAGAACAAATGAGGCCTAAGGTCAGAAGGAGGGACATAATAAAGATCAGAGAAAAAATAAAATTGAGAAGAATAAAACAAAAGAAAAAATCAATGAAACCAAGAGATCGTTCATCAAGAAAATAAACAAAATAAATAAGCCTCTAGCCAGACTTATTAAGAGAAAAAGAGTCAACACAAATCAGCAGAATCAGAAACGACAAAGGAAAAATCACGACGGACCCCACAGAAATACAAAGAATTATTAGAGAGTACTGTGAAAACCTATATGCTAACAAGCTGGGAAACCTAGGAAAAATGGACAACTTCCTAGAAAAATACAACCTTCCAAGACTGACCCAGAAACAGAAAATCTAAACAGACCAATTACCAGCAACAAAATTGAAGCCGTAATCAAAAAACTACCTAAGAACAAAACCCCCGGGCCAGATGGATTTACCTCAGAATTTTATCAGACATACAGAGAAGACATAATACCCATTCTCCTTAAAGTTTTCCAAAAAATAGAAGAGGAGGGAATACTCCCAAACTCATTCTATGAAGCCAACATCACCCTAATACCAAAACCAGGCAAAGACCCCTCTAAAAAAGAAAACTACAGACCAATACCCCTGATGAACGTAGATGCAAAAATACTCAACAAAATATTAGCAAACCAAATTCAAAAATACATCAAAAGGATCATACACCATGACCAAGTAGGATTCATCCCAGGAATGCAAGGATGGTACAACATTCGAAAATCCATCAACATCATCCACCACATCAACCAAATGAAAGACAAAAACCACATGATCATTTCCATAAATGCTGAAAAAGCATTCGATAAAATTCAACATCCATTCATGATAAAAACTCTCAACAAAATGGCTATAGAGGGCAAGTACCTCAACATAATAAAGACCATATATGATAAACCCACAGCCAACATCATACTGAAGAGTAAGAAGCTGAAAGCTCTTCCTCTGAGATCGGGAACTAGACAGGGATGCCCACTCTCCCCACTGTTATTCAACATAGTACTGGAGGTCCTAGCCACGGCAATTAGACAAAACAAAGAAATACAAGAAATCCAGATTGGTAAAGAAGAAGTTAAACTGTCACTATTTGCAGATGACATGATATTGTACATAAAAAACCCTAAGGACTCCACTCTGAAACTACTAAAGCTAATATCGGAATTCAGCAAAGTTGCAGGATACAAAATTAACACAAATCTGTGGCTTTCCTATACACTGACAATAAACTAATAGAAAGAGAAATCAGGAAGACAATTCCATTCACAATAGCATCAAAAAGAATAAAATACCTAGGAATAAACCTAACCAAGGAAGTGAGAGACCTATACCCTGAAAACTATAAGACACTCTTAAGAGAAATTAAAGAGGTCACTAACAAATGGAAACTCATCCCATGCTCCTGGCTAGGAAGAATTAATATCGTCAAAATGGCCATCCTACCCAAAGCAATATACAGATTCGATGCAATCCCTATCAAACTACCAACAGCATTCTTCAATGAACTGGAACAAATAGTTCAAAAATTCATATGGAAACACCAAAGACCCCGAATAGCTAAAGCAATCCTGAGAAGGAAGAATAAAGTGGGGGGAGGGGTGTCTCACTCCCCAACTTCAAGTTCTAGTACAAAGCCACAGTAATCAAGACAATTTGGTACTGGCACAAGAACAGAGCCACAGACCAATGGAACAGAATAGAGACTCCAAACATTAACCCAAACAGATATGGTCAACTAATATTCGATAAAGGGTCCATGGACATACAATGGGGAAATGACAGTCTCTTCAACAGATAGTGCTGGCAAAACTGGACAGCTACATGTAAGAGAATGAAACTGGATCACTGTCTAACACTATACACAAAAGTAAATTCGAAATGGATCAAAGACTTGAATGTAAGTCATGAAACCGTAAAACTCTTAGAAAAAAACATAGGCAAAAATCTCTTAGATATAAACATGAGTGACCTCTTCTTGAACGTATCTCCCCAGGCAAGGGAAACAAACACAAAAATGAACAAATGGGACTATACAAGCTGAAAAGCTTCTGTACAGCAAAGGACACCATCAATAGAACAAAAAGGTACCCTACAGTATGGGAGAATATATTCGTAAATGACAGATCCAATAAAGGGTTGACATCCAAAATATATAAAGAGCTCACACACCTCAACAAACAAAAAGCAAATAACCCAATTAAAAAATGGGCAGAGGAGCTGAATAGACAGTTCTCTAAAGAAGAAATTCAGATGGCCAACAGACATATGAAAAGATGCTCCACATTGCTTGTCACCAGAGAAATGCAAATTAAAACCACAATGGGATATCATCTCACACCAGTAAGGATGGCTACCATCCAACAGACAAACAACAACAAATGTTGGCGAGGTTGTGGAGAAAGGGGAACCCTCCTACACTGCTGGTGGGAATGTAAATTAGTTCAACCATCGTGGAAAGCAGTATGGAGGTTCCTCAAAATGCTCAAAATAGAAATACCATTTGACCCAGGAATTCCACTTCTAGGAATTTACCCCAAGAATGCAGCACTCCAGTTTGAAAAAGACAGATGCACCCCTATGTTTATCGCTGCACTATTTACAATAGCCAAGATATGGAAGCAACCTAAATGTCCATCAGTAGATGAATGGATAAAGAAGATGTGGTACATATACACAATGGAATATTACTCAGCCATAAGAAAAAAACAAATCCTACCATTTGCAACAACATGGATGGAGCTAGAGGGTATTATGCTCAGTGAAATAAGCCAGGTGGAGAAAGAGAAGTACCAAATGATTTCACTCATATGTGGAGTATAAGAACAAAAGAAAACTGAAGGAACAAAACAGCAGCAGAAGCACAGAACCCAAGAATAGACTAATAGTTACCAAAGGGAAAGGGACTGGGGAGGATGGGTGGGAAGGGAGGGATAAGGGTGGGAAAAAAAGAAAGGGGGCATTACCATTACCATGTATAGTGTGGGGGGGCATGGGGAGGGCTGTGCAACACAGAGAAGACAAGTAGTGATTTTACAGCATCTTACTATGTTGATGGACAGTGACTGTGAATGGGGATGTGGGGGGGACTTGGTGAAGCGGGGAGCCTAGTAAACATAATGTCCTTCATGTAATTGTAGATTAATGATAGCAAAATAAAATTTAAAAAAAAAAGAGCTATAGGAGGGGACCTTTGTGTGGATGGAAATGTTTAGTATCTTGAAGATGGTATGGATGTATAAACTTAAACATGATTCAATTGTGTTGTGGGTAAAATTGTAATATTTCCAGAATATCTCTCTTGGCTTTAGTGCATCCTCGGGGGTGGAGAGAAGTATGGCTTTAGTGCATCTGCATATCAATAGGCATTCCTTAGGGGTGGAGAGAAGTTCATCTCCATTTCAATGGACAACCAGGGAAGGAGGGAGCTGGTTTTGTTTCTGCCAGAGCAGGAAAGAGAGATGGCCCTGGACTGCAGTTTGTAAGCAATAAACAGATTTTAAACTTAAAAAAAAAAAAAAAGAAAGAAATCTTCCTATTTGCAACAACATGGATGGATCTAGAGGGTATTATGCTCAGTGAAATAAGCCAGGTGGGGAAAGACAAATACCAAATGATTTCACTTATTTGTGTAGTATAAAAACAAAGCAAAACAGATGGAACAAAATAGCAGTAGACTAAGACACGGAGAAGGGACTAGTGGTTAACAAGGGGTAGGGGTTGGGGAAGGTGGTGGGGAGGATAAGGAGATAAAGGGGCACAATAATTCATAATCACAATGTAGGTTGGTAACAGGGATGGTAGTACAACATGGAGGATAGAGTTCATGACTCTACATCTTACTACATTCATAGACAGTGACTGCACTAGCGGGGGTGAGGATTTAATAATATGGGTTAACTGTTGAAACACTGTGTTGTATATTTGAAACCAACATAAGATTTTATATCAACGATACTTTAATAAAAAAACTTAAAGGAAGGTCACGAGTGATCCTGGCTTCAGGGACCTCTGACCCATCTTCCCACTCTCCCCTCCAGCCATTGTTCTGCCTGCTGTTCCTGGAGCAGGCCCAGGGGAAGGAGGGTGTGGATTCTGTTTTGAAGATAGATTTAGAGATTTAGAAAACACCTGACTAGAAAAAAATGAGGAAGAATTAGGATTCAGCTGAGTTTAGTTAGCCTGAATTTTATTTCAAAATCATGTTTATTACAGAAAAATAATATATTACAGCCAATAATGGTTTAATATTTTTAACTAATTTACATTTATTCATGTAGTAAAAATAGAAATAGAGAAATTAAAAATAGAAATAATATTGTGAAAAATAGAAATTGCTTATATGCTGGTTGGTTTCATTTCACAGGTAATAGTGAATAATTGTGCTTGAATTACTATAGGTTAAAGCTTGTAATATATATAGTAAGCTTCACTATACTTAACGAAACTATCCATTTAGTATGCCTTGGCATGAAACAATATCATTCCCACTAAATTTTCCATGAAGTTAATTATTCAAGCGTATTTTCCCTATTAATCTTCCTCTTTGGGGATATTTTGGTTTACTATTCAGTTTCCTCACTGTGAGATGGATTGGTGATCTTTATCAAGAAAGCTGGTTTAAGAATTTAAATAAATGTATTCCAAGTAGGGTAAATTACAAAGAACAAAGGAGAAAGTCTGTGTTTGTGAGGCTGTCATGAGATTGACTCAAATAAAACAAGAAGGAAGAGAGATTTAAAAGTCAAGGACTAAGGAAGGACCGGGTCATACAGGACCTTGAAATAAAGCCCGTTTTTTTCCCAGAAGGCAACTGGATTCTTAAATATAGACATGAAGTGGGTAGAAGGAGAAATGGTATTTTAGTCTGAGGACATGGTACCTCTATGAGTTATTAGAGAAGGGAAAGACCATTAGAAGCCAACTAATGATAGTAAGTAGAGATAGTTACAGACAGGGGAATTGAAATCCTTCCTGAGAGGAAATACAACTTACACAAGTCACATACTTAGAGAGAGGCAAGAAAAATACATGGTACATAGCCAGGGTGCCTTTTTTATTACTGAACTCTTTCTGTCACTTGAATAACTAAAAAATAATTATTTTGTAAAAGTTAAGTATGCTGTACTTAAAACCACGTGAAAACTCTCAAAATACAGAAGTGCTGAGCTGCCACCAAAGCACTTCTCTAGGTCTAGCATGCTCACTGTTACAAAGAAGTAAGAGAAGCTTTGATTTTATTTAAAATTTACTGTTTATCATTATGTGACGGACACTGGAGGGACAGAGATGAACACAATATCCTCTGTCCCTAAGGAATGTATAATCTAGTAGGGCATAGACAAGAAAACCCAACAGTGATGAAACACTGTGTTAAGTAATATAAGAGAGAGACGTTATATGTAGTTTAACTTAGTTTGAGAAGGAGAGAGGAAAGGGGTGATGCTTCAGACCTGAAGAGTTAATGTGAAAGGTAGAGAGAAGGGGAAGGGTGTTTTAGGCAGAGGAACCACATGTATAAAGATGTGAGAAAGTAAGATGTGTGGAGAATTCTAAGTACCTTAACATTACTGATACATAGCATGTGTGGTGAAGACCTATGGAAAATGGGGCTGCAGAAGAGGCAGGGGGAGAAATTATAAGCCATTACAAAGTGTTTGGACTTGAACCTGTACAGCCATGTTTTTCAAATTGTAGTCTGTTGATGGCCTCATCAAAATTACCTGAGGTGCTTCTCTTAAAGTCAGTTTAAAAATGGTCTGCCCGAGATCTACTGAATATTAATTTCAAGGGAGTGGAACATTTTTAACAAGTCTCCCCAGGTATTGCTCATGTTCACTAAAGTCTGACAACTGCTATAGTGTGTTGTGTTATAATTACTGGGAGAATTTACAAGACAAAAGTAATGCAGTTTTGCATTCGGCTAAATAAAGGCAGAACAACCTACAATGAGGACTCCCAGAAAGATGATGAGAAATTAGGCAGGATCCTCTAACACATCCCAATCGCTTCCCCTCCATTACCACAGTTCCATGCTTCTGAGTTATTCATTTAGTAATATATTTCAGTTATTTATGTCCAGTTATATCTCAGAAGTTCTATCACAAAAATAGTTTTTGAAACACTTCCTATGCTGCTCTATTCTGATGAATGATTCTAAAGAAAAACAGGCAGTAGAGCAGGGGGGCTGTGAAGACATACAGGTTCAAGGAGTGCCCCCAACAGTGCAAGATACAACTCTTGCAAAATAAAAGCAAAAGGAAGGAAACCTAAATTTGACAAGAGAAACAATAAGAAAAAAAACTGTTAAATTTAGTAAGGCTCCAAAAGAGGAAAAGGACCCACCAAGAGGAAGAAGGAGGAAGTATGAGCAGAGAAGGAAAAGGAAAGGAACATGACATACATAATGTAAAAATGAAGAAAAGTGTGAGAGATGAAGACCATTACCTACTCATCTGAATAAGGCACAAGAGGTAGATAGGTTTGAGTCATTTCTTTCCTGCCCTATAACTCTTTAGCACAGGACCTTTAGTTCTACTCTAAGTGGTATCATTTGCAAACTGCCCAAATGGAAACTGGGGATTTAGTAAGCTAACATAGCTCTTTACACAATCAAGATAGTATCCAGGCTGTATACAACATTTTTCTGAGGTTTTATCTTTTAATTCTGTCAGACAATCTTTTTTTTTTTAAGACACTGCTAAAAATATAATTTTTTAAGTTCTCGAATGTATAACTCTTTCCTGGTGAATTCTTGCAACATTTTATTCAGTAAATTCTTCTCCACCCAGAAATCAGATAAATGTTTATGTAAATTTCTAGTTTTATTTTATGATTCATTCTTTCTTTTCTGTAGTTGTTAATTTTATATAGGTAGCTTAGTTTGGCACATGAAAGTGAGAATCTAAATTCAGTTTTCCCCAAATTTAAAACTTTCCATATCTGGTATGTTAATTTACTTACATATTTATGTTCAATGTATATACCAGGTTCTTTATCTGCGGATCATTTTCCATTGTGTGCCTACTCCTAAATAAACATCATTTTAGAGCTTCTGTTACTAATTTATCAAGCAGTTATAAATACATAGTTTTTCTAGTTATATATTCATATAAGCATAACATTAAAAAAAATCAAGCTATTTATAAATCATAAATCATAATATGAAATCACAGAGCAGCTAAAAAAACAAAAATCAAAAAACAAAATCAAAGAATAATTTAAAAGAAAACAACAAAGACGTCAAAAGTTGCTTTATATATATCTCTCCATAGGTGGCCCTCCACAAAAAAGGTCCAAGTTCTACTTAGGGTGTAATGCTTCAAAATACTTTGCCTACAAACAGTATTATGCTATATACTGTGCAGGATACTAAAAAATATATTTCATGACTTCAAAGAACATTAATCCTCACTGGGAGAGATGGTAAACATTAAGATATCTTGATTAACAAACTAAGAACAAAGTTCCTGTGCATGAAGCAAATTTAAAGGAAGGTATGGTCTCCTGTGCAGGAAGCAAATTTAAAGTGTTGAAAGCATATAAGAAGGAAGCAACTGTGCTAGTTATTCAAAGGCTTCACAGCACCAAGCTGAGTAAACGAGGCCACCAAATAATTTTCATGGCATTCCCCTTTGGGAGTGAGCTGACACCTGGAATTAAGTTGTGTAGTTTTCTTATTGAACTGAATCTCCTAATAAACAAGGAAGGTAAATTATTCTTGGGCTAGTCAAGGTGAAAACTCCTTACCCATAGGGGAGAGAAAAACTATGGGAGGTAATTCCCAACCTTCATGCCTTCTTTATTATGACTCTGTTTTTGACAGCCGAGGATGTAACTGACATCCTCTTCATTGTCATATACATTAAATGTAAGGTAACCAAACATCATATAAAGAAGCATAAAAACAAATAAGAACTATTTTAATAGTCAATACATGTTATAAGGCCTAAACATTAATATAATGTTTTATTTATCAAGCACTTAATGCATCCCCTAGTAAAGGAATTCCTTTTACAGAATGATAAACCATATTCATTTCCTTATTTAGACTGGATTTTCATAGTACTGGATATTCTTAATCTAGTAAACCCCAAACAGGAACTCCTCATCCAAAGTGGAAAAAAAAAATCTTAGTTCAACACTCTACAAAGAAACTAACATTCCCATAAGTAGGGAGTTCGAATGACCAATTTTATAATTACTTAGTACACCATAAACCACAATCTGAAATCACAGAGCAACTAAAAAGCAAACAACAAAAACTGGAAAACAAAATCAAATAACAAGTGTAATGTTCTTCTGTTTATATTCCACCTTTTCAAGGTCAAGAATTGAGAAGATAAATTTCTGTTGTTTTAGGCCACCCACTATGTGATTTGTTGCAGCAGCCCTAGGAAACTAATACAGTCACTGTATCTATAGAAATGGGGCTTCCATGACTGCTTCCTGAGATGTCATCATGCTTCTTGTGTTCCACACATGGGACCTTTCCTGCTGTACTACGTAAGTACATGGTTACCTTTGGAGACAGCTGATACTCTACATGCACTCTCCAGCTTCAACTGGAGGCAGAATGCCACACAACTGCAGTCTGTGGCTTAGAAGCCCTTTGGACTGGATTTTGAATCATCAATATAAACTTAAGATTTCAAACAGATAGAGGTAAAAGGAGAGGGAGAAATCAAGATAGATATACATGTATGTGTGTTTGTGGGAATGTCCACTAAAAGGACCTAGTAACAATGAGACCCCAGTAACAATTAGCATACCCAATGTCCAGTTTTTGGTTTCTAAACATATGTTCTACCCAAATAGTAACCAGACACCCTTGGAGTAATGATTTCAGGGTAAGGGCAGGGAAAAAAAACAAGATGAGACCCTAGGACATAATCTTGTGCCAGAAGTTGCTCAATAACAATGGGAACATGTCATAAAGACACAGAAGCCAGCATGAAGGGGGTCACAGAGCCTTATCTGGGACAATTTAAATATCAAAATAAATTATGATAGAAACAAACTGACTGAATAAAGTAAGAATCCATGAGTCCATGCTGATATAAATAAACATATGGGGAAGAAAATTTTCCTTAGAATACAACACCAACTAATTAATGTAGATGAAATGACAGAGGATCACCATTTTGCAACCACTGATTCAGGGAAGAATCATCCACAGGTGCTAAAACTAGTAGGTAAAAATCTGATGAAACTATTTACATATTCTCAAAATATCTCCCCACATTACTGGGGGTATGCCACCTTAACTAAATGATCCAAGTTAACATTACCAGTACTGGGACAAATCAAAATCACATTTCCTGCAATGATGTACTGAGAAGACACATTATGATTCTGTGGTATTTCTGACAAAAATGCATTAACTGAATCAAATCATAATAGGCATTTTACAAAGTATTTTGCTTATAGTTTTAAAAAATATGAAGGTCAAGAACACAAAGAAAGGCTGAGAATATGTTTCAGATTACATGAAACCTAAAGAGACATGACAACTAAATGTAAAGTTTGATCCTGGACTGGATCCTGGACCTAGAGAAAATATATAAATATATAAACAAAGCTGTAAAGGACAATATTGGGAAGCTGACAAAATTTAACTATGGGTTGTAGATTAGATCATAGTATTGTATCAACGTTACATTCCTGATTTTGATTGTACCACAGTTATGTAAGAGTATCTTTGCTCTTAGGAAACATACACTAAAGTAATGAGTCATAAAGGGGCTTGATGTCTGCAACTTATTCTCACATGGTTAGTGTATGTATGTGTATTTATGTGAGTGTGTAAATATGTATATAGGGAGATAGGCATGATAATTTGGTAAAATGTAAACAATAGGTGAATCTAGGTTTAAGGGGATATGAAAGTTGTCTTACAACTTTTCTCTAAGTTTGAAATTATCTCAAAATAAATTACAGAAGAGAGAGAGAGAGAGAGAGGCGGGGAGGAAAGGAAGATAAAGAAAAGACAAGGCTCTGCCCTCAAGAAGCTGTAGTTTAGTTAGGAAAACAGAGTATGTCAACCAAGAGATCATTCAAAATTCAGAAATAAACTTGAGAAAAAAAAACATATGGGCTGAAAAAAATGGAAAATATTTTTACCATATAAAATAATGCAGCAAAAATAATAATAATAATAATAATAATAATGCAGTTTAACCTAAAGACTCTGAAAAATAACTGCATATTTCTCCAACACATGGTTTTTATTGTGTATACATGTGTTACCTTTCCTAAGTTACATTTGCCTGGCTTACTCAGTTAAGTTTTTTAGCTTATTTTGGTTATCATAAAATTAGTTTTAATGCAAATAAAAGCTTAACATCTTAGAAAAACAATTACTCATCAGATAATTCTTTCACAGAGGCAAAAACAATTTCTACCCTTCAGATGAAAAAAACACAAGTAACACAGTAAAAAAAAAAAAAAGTTGGTTAAGGTTACAAGTAGGTCACAAGCAGATCAGAAGAAATCAGAAGTCAGTTCTAAATCAAAGACTAGTATTTAATCAATAGGGCTTAAGCTAAATACAGACTTCAAGATGGTTTTTTCCTAAGATGCTTTGATTTAAAAAATTTTGTTACTAAATGTGAGAATAAAGGGAGTTAAAACAGTGAAACACTTGTACTGTGCATTATTCATTAACATATTCTCTGACCTCTTGCCAACATCCAGAGATAGGAAGTTCCAGAGTTCACCAAATATCCTCTACCCAAAAGAGCTGAGATGTCTGCTTTGTTTCATCTATCTCATAAATGTAAAAATTCTAGGAAAGATATTTACAACACATTTCTAATAGAAGACACATTCAATACAGTCCCCTATACAATCAACTAATTCATCTAAATAAAAGTCACACTGCTAAACTGTAATTATCATAGAGCCATTCATCAGTGTCAGCACCAGGAGGCTCAACTATTTTTCTGACTCCATACTCTTTTTCATTTTGATAACCATTATCTTGGTTCAGACCCACACTACTGTCCTCAGATTATTCTAGCAACTTTGTAACTGACCTCTCTTCTTTAATTCATCACTGTCAGACTAATCATCCTTAAAAATTCTTTTCATGTCATGATTCTGCTCAAATACCTACAAGGGTTCCCCAAGACACTGTAAATTAAGTACATCCTCTTCATTAAGTGATTTCAGACCTTTTCTGACATGGCCCAAATCAAAATTTTCAACTTTATTTTCTACCCTTCAACTAACCTAAACTGAGTATTCTCAAAAAACAAGCCCTGCTTTCTTAATTTGGCCTTTGTTCATATTTTCAACCTCCCTGCAACATCTCAACCTGTCAAAAGAGTGATAGAATACATTTCTCTCCCTTCCTAAAGCCCCAATGAAATGAGAGTAAACAATTATAGAAGGGAATAAACTCACAAATGCAGAGAGAACTAGAGATCAAAGACATCAAAAGACCAGAGATGATGGCAAATCCTAGAAGACAGAAACAAGTAGAATCATATAGGCAGATGAACCAGAGCAGGAGCCATAGCTCAAAGCAAGCATTTTCACTCAACATTTATTTCAAAAATATGTATTAAACACAAACTATGTGCCAAACACTGTTCTAGATGCTCAGGTTACAGCTATAAATGTGACAAACAAGGGACCTGCTAACATTGGACTTCGTTTTAGTCAAGGGAGAAAAATATTAAGTAACAACGACAAAAAATCAGACCTATGACAAGTGTAGTAATAATTAATTTAGGCTTGTACGGAAAGGGGCTGACTAGCTGCTTTAGATTCAATAAATAGTGAACGCCTGAGTAGTGCCATGCCATTTAAACTGAGATATGAATCACAAGAAGGAATCAGACATACACAGATCAAAAAGAAGAGCATTCCAGGTAGAGGGTGTAAGTTTGGTGCATCATGAAACAGAAAGAAAGATTAGTCTGATGGGAAGGGAGGGCCAGATCAGGCAAGGATTTGTTAACCAAGAAAAGGAGTATGTATATTATTATTCTAAGGAAGCCCTCTCCAGGGCAATGAGAAGTCACTCATCACAAAAGGCAGCAGAGGCTCATTCTTGAACAGATCAACAGAGTGGGAAAGGTGTATGTGGGTAAAATTGCAGTATTTCCAGAATCTCTCACCTGGTCTTAGGTGAGATCCCCATATCAATAGGTGATTACCTGGGGGAACAAGGGTGTATCTGGACCTGAGAGGCTGGGTGGGGCCCCTTTTTACAGTCTGGTCACAAGAGACATGGGCAAGCAGAAGTGGACGACTGCTTGTAAGCAATAAACAGGATTCTCTCACTTTATTTCTCCCTTTGACTGATTTCAGTTTCAATGGTATTTTGCCCTGGGATTTTCCCCCTGGAATTACATCTGGCGGTAGTCAGCAGGACCTCTGAACCTGAAATCTGTCTTCATGGGTGCAACCCTTGGGAGGGCTGCCCCTAGAGATGGTGGGGAGATACCTGGAAACCCCCAGTGACTGCAGCGGTAGAGCGTGCGGCTTTACCTGGGAGCCCCCTTTTCATGGGGCTTCCAACTGGGGAGTCCCTAGTGGGGAATTGGTCTAGAGTAAAGCACCTTCTAGATGGGTGGGGCCTTCCTGAGAACTGGGGAAGGGTGGAGACACAGGAAGCTGTGGAATTAGTCCTCCATGACACAGAAAACTGCTTAGAGACCCTGACTTGCCCTGTAGCAGCAGGGACTGTGGTTTGTTTCTCAAGATAGTGGAAAGGGTTATCAGGAGAGAGACACACTTTAGCACTGCTTGGAGGAGCTAGGCAATGAACTATGGGATGCCCTTAAGAAAGAGAGACAGTTATTGAGAAGATGGGTCATGCTCCTGGAGGATACGTTTGCAGCAAGGGAGGAGGCAGCTGGAGAGTCCATGTTGCAGGAGGCCATGGGGGAGGGGACAGGGAGGAAAGAGCGGTGGCTTAAGCTGGGGAGATGGTAGAGATGTAGGGAGAGGATGAGGGGGTGTGGCCAAGTGCCAATCTGTTGCCAAGGCCACTACCCCAGGCACCAGCCTCTCCCATATTAAAGGCCCTTCCAGTTGTAATTAAGAAAGTAAAAGTGCAACACTGCAGGCTCCTCAGGGGGATGAGCAGCCTGCTCCCCAGGTTGTAGAGCACTCTATGCTCTGCCCCTGTACCCAGGATGAGCTGGTGGACATGAGCATCCTGTTTTGGCAGAAGCTGTTGGTACCTCTGCCTACAAGGCTCTTGCATCTTTGGGATATGGGGGTGGAAAACTGTTATGTTGGGTTTTGAAGTGGACACACTGGCTTCTCTGACAGACTCACCCTTCCCTATGGCAAGGGCTGCAAAGTGCCTGTCACACCTCAGGGAATCAGGCAGTTCTGGATTAGCTGACAGCTGCCATCAGGGGAGTTTGGCCTAATCAGGGTGCTTTACCATACTTACCCACTAACTGGAAAATGTATGCAGAGCTCCAGCAAGTGCTACGGGAGTTGGCCATGAAAAATATCATCTATAATACAGACCCCCCAGGGCTCCGATGAGGAGTCATTCACCATAGGAATGAGCAATCTGATGCTACAGCCCCCTCGTCTCTTTTGGGGTCCCTAGTGACTCTTCTTTCCCCCCACATAGGGCAACCCATAAGTGAGGCTACTCATACTTTAGCAGATCTGGGGGAAGTTGAAACAGTAAGAGCACAGAAGGAAGTACAGGCTACAACTGAAAAGGAGAGGTGCAAAAGTCCCCATGAAGGTCTCGAGCACCCAGATATGGGTTGAGTTTGATAAAGCCAGGGTTAGTGAAAGAAAAATTTGATGGGCAGCCCAATAGGATCTTGTTAGACCTGTGGCACCAATTAAAGCCAGAGCAGCAGTTCTAGCCACTGAGGTCCAGGACATAGAAGCCAAAGTCAAAGCCCCTTGTCCAGCCTGTGTCCCTGAAAGGCTTCCGGGGGTACAGTATTCAGGCTTTGCCTGGGCCCTTACCCCCCCAGAGGGACAACTGGATGTTGTGGTTTGATGGGGGGGAGGTCAATGCCCCCACCTCGGGGGACATGGTGGGTACTGGATGCCACATGTAGAATTAGAAATTCATTGGTCGCCCATGAATGTACATGTCCTGGTGCTGGTGGTCACAGGAGCTGAATGTTCTCTGATTTATGGGAACCCTGAGCATTTTCCTGGGACCCTTGCTGTGATAGATGGCTATGGGGATAAGGCAATTAGAAGAAAGCCCAAATCCCATTGGAGATAGCATGTTTACCCCTCAAGGGAGTATACTGTATACATTTCTCTCATCCCTGAATATATTTAGGGGTCAATATCCTGCAGAGCCAGTGGTTATAGACCACTGCAGGTGAGTTTTCAGACTGAGGGTATGTGTGGTGAAGGCAGTTCTGAGGGGATATGGTAAGCACCCACCTGTAGCTCTGCCTGTACCTCTATGGTGATGAATACTAAGCAGTATAAATTACCTGGGGGACACAAGGAAATTGGAGAAACTCTACAGGAATTGGAGAAGGTGGGCATCATGAAGCCCACTCATAGTCCTTTTAATTCTCCAGTGTGGCCAGTGAAAAAGCCAGATGGCTACTGGTGTATGACCGTGGGCTACAGGGAATTGAGTAGTCACACCCCCTTTCCATGCTCTTGTCCCCTCTATAGCAGCCCCTATGGACACTGTCAGTCATGAACTAGGAACATATCATTATGTTGTGGACCTTGCTAATGCTTTCTTCTCTACTGACACAGTACAGGAAAGTCAGGAACAGTTTGCCTTCATGTGGGAAGGCACTGTCCTTCCACAGAGATACCTCCATAGTCCCAGGACTTGGCCACATGGAAGAAAGCACCAATGGTGTGGCTGTATCACTACATTGATGATATGCTTACGTCTGATTCTCTTGCAGATTTAGAAGAGGCAGCCCCTACTGCTGCAACATCTACAGGAGAAAGGATGAGCTGTGAATAGCACCAAGGTTCAGGGACCTGGTTTGTCAGTAAAATTCTTGGGGGTTGTCTGGTCAGGTAAAACTAAAGTTATCCCAGAAGCAGTCATAGACAGGGTCCAGGTTTTCCCTACCCCTACCACTATGGCAGTATTACAGGAGCTTTGGGGTCTTCTGGGCTCCTGGAGAGTATTTATCCCACACTTTGCACAAATTCTGAAGCCCTTATGCTGGTTGATATGAAAAGGGCATCAGGTAGGACTGGAGCATGAAACATGTACAGCTGTTTTTACCATGCAGGCCTTGAGTGTAACAGACTCATAAAGGCCCTGTGAGCTAGGTGTTCATGTAACTGAGGATGGTTATGGATAGGGCCTTTGGCAGTGGCTTGAATGGACATTCCAACTTAATTGGATTCCGATCACAACTATGGAAAGGAGCAGAGATCCAGTACAGCTTGATAGAGAAGTAGCTGGCTGTTGGGTACCACGCCTTGCTGGTTACAGAGCCCATCACTGGAACAGCTCCAACCAATATAACCACCTATGCCATCGCAGGGTGGGTACAAGACTGGACCCAAAGGCGTGGCACAGATGCCTACACTGGCCAAATGGGTGCATATTTACAGCAGCATAGCATCCTCTCCTATAACCCTAAGTGGAGAACTCCAATGCTAATTGGGGCCAGTGACCTATACCAGTGGAAAGCAGGAAGAACTTCCTTTTGAGCCTTTGGTAGCCGAGAGTCCTTATCAGGAGGGAAAAGCCCCTATACCTGAAAATGCTTGGTATACAGTTGGCTCCAACTGTGGGCAGCCCCCAAAGTGGAGGGCTGTGGCTTTCCATTCTCAGACTGAGACGATATGGATGGAGGATGGAGAGGAGAAGAGCAGCCAGTGGGCAGGGAGTATGGCTCATAATCATCTGCGAGCCCTCCCCTAGAGTTGTCTGCCCTGCCAGCTGGGCCGTCTATTGGGGCCTGACTCTGTAGCTACTGACAGGGTACAATGCCAGCTGGATAGTTGGTCACCATCCCCTATGGAGGCAAGAGTTGTGGCAAGACCTATGGGCCTCTGGTCAAACAAAGTTACTGTATATCATGTGACTGACCATTTGCCTTTGGCATCCCCAGGGAATGATGAATCAGACACACTGGCCCAGGTGTGCTGGCTAGAAGGAAAGCTTGCCTCTGATGTAGCCCAATGGTTATATCAGCATTTGTTGCATGCAGGGCAAAAGACAATGAGGGCTGTAGCTCATCAGTGGGGATTGCTGTTGACCTTGGAAGAAGTCAGCAGAACCCAGAAGGAGTACCTTCTGTGCTCTAGGAGAGACTTACACTGAGTTCCACAGCAACATGGAACAATAGTAAATGGGCCGATATCCCTTGTCAGGTGGCAGATAGACTATATTGGGCCTCTGCCCATATCAGAAGGAAATCAGTATGTCATGACTTGTGTGGACACAGCTACTAGACTGCTGGTTGCTTTTGCTGCATATCATGCAGATCTGCAAAGGGCCAAAAGGGGCCTAGAGTGTCTCTTTGTAGCCTATGGCTGGCCACAGGTGATGGAGAGCGATCAAGACACCCACTTTACTGGACATGCATTACAAGAATGGGTGCAGCAATTAGGAATAAAGTGGGCATTTCATGCATCATATAACCCTACTGGGGCAGACATGATAGAGAATTATGACAGTTTGTTGAAATCTGGCCTGAAGTTGGACACTAGTAGTCTACAGTGCTGGTTAGTTCATTTATGGACAGTGCTATGGCATTTGAATGAGAAGCCCTGACAAGGAGCCTTGAACCCTGTGGATATGCTAACACACATTGTTGCCTCTCTTAAACAACTGTATGTGCAAACCAAGGAGGAGTTATTGAAGCCAGTATATGGTCAGCAGAGCAACATTCTGCTGCCAGCCCCAACTGCATTAAACCCTGGAGACTCTGTTGAGTGGATGTGGCCCTAGACATTTCAACACATGGACCAGCAATGGCTGGCCCTTCTGGAACCTTGGGGAAAGGCCTGGAAGCTGGCCTCCTGTGAATTCCTGAAGTAACAGCAGAGTGGCCCCCAAAGATCATGGTAGTGTACCCAAAATGTCTGGGAGGTAACAGCATCTTTGGGGGAAGTTTCATCTTTATGACCAGTGTCTGTACCTCTTGTAGTCCTATATATTGACCCATCTGTTACTCCCACAGGGAGTGGGGGGTGAAAGTGGTATACTAGACCAGGAAAAGATCCCATTCCTGCCACTGTCCTATCACAGGACCACTCTCTTGCATGCCTCTTACCTGATGGACAAGATTTGCCTATGCTGGTGTCATTTAAACATGTATCTTATCACCCTTAAGGTTTCTTTCTTCTACAGTTGCTGTGGCTGGGACCCACCCCCTGGGCTGCAGCTACTGTGTGAGGATTGCTTTGAACTCCCTACCTGTTCAGCTACTGACTGCCTCTACAATGGGCAAGCTGTGGACTAAATATGCATAGGACTTTGAGTCTAGCTGAAGCCTCCATCTTGAGGATTATCATGATTTTATTGCTGTTGCTATTTTATGTTATTAGTCTGGTTAAAATGCTCCAGTTTTCTCACCCAGGAGCCATTGTGGAAGATGGGGAGTAAGCTGATTGTGAGGTGAGATTTCTCAAGGGGTGGGCTGTGGGTAAAATTGCAGTATTTCCAGAATCTGTTGCCTGGCTTTAGTACATCTCCAAATCAAAAGGTATTTCAAAGGGGTGGAGAGCAGTCCATCTCCATTTCAATAGGTAATAACAAGGGTAAGTGAGAGCATATCTGGACTGGAGAGGTTGGGCGGGGTCCCTTCTCCTGCAGCCAGGTTGTAAAAGACACAGGAGAGCACAAGTGGACGACGGCTTGTAAACAATAAATTGGTTTCTCCCACTTTATTTCTCCCTTTGACTGAATTGAGTTTCAAAGGTATTTTGCCCCAGGATTTTCCCCCCAGAGTTACAGCAGATTTACTTAAAATTAGATTTAATAATTTTGACATATAAATAGATAGCACACTGTAACAGTATTCTCTCAGAGACTGTCACAGGGAAGAATGCCTTGTCAGAAACAGATATGCAAAATAGAAACATCTCCATGAAAAAGAGATTCGTTTATTTAATACCTACATTTTAGGGAAAATTACCCATTTTGAACTATATCCAAGATACTTGTTTAAATGATTACAGATAATGTTCACAACCAATTGAGCAGAAGAGTTTCCCAGCAATACAAAACATATCTTAAGCTCCATTTTTCAAGATCCACTTTCTCTATAAAACTACCTTGATGACTGTAGCACACATACACTCTACTTTTAACTCTCAGTTTTTTATTTACTGTCATACTTAACTACTTAGCATTGTACTATAGACTACCATTATTTTCCACCAATATTATATATTTTGAATACAAAGAGGAGGGAAGTTTCAAAGCAGTAGATCAGTAGAAGGCTGGTGGTGGTTAATGCATGTGAAGTACAAGTAGAAGGCTTAAAACCTCTTCACTAGTTGCCATGAAGCTTTTTAAATATATGCATGTGACCCCTCCAGTACCTTCTGATTTAGTGGGAGACTGGGATGGAATCTGCATACTTGTATATTTCAAAATCTCCAAGAAAAGTGAAAATAGGATTAAAGACCACTTTTTAACTGTCTTTCTTAAAGGTGATGGCATTTGAACATCTGTGACTTCATCATTTGTAATGAAACTTTTTCAGATAAAATAAGATGGATAAAATTTTGTTCTCCAGAATTTCCGCTGGGGATGAATAAACCTATCCAACATGGCGAGAAAGAGCATTTTCAAAGAAGACTGCAACAATATCCACATCTCATATGCTCTTCTTACAATCTGCCTTAACATTCTTCCTACTGAGAGGTAAAGTCTGTGTTCTCCACCCTGGAATCTGGGGGGACCTGCAACTATGGAGGAAGTGATACTGTGTGTCTTCTGTGGATACATCATTAAAGATGCTAACGGCTTCCACCTGTTTCTCTTGGAAAGGTACTGTTAGCCAGCAACCACCACCACACGGGTAGGTGAGGAATCCTTCAGATGACTTCAGCTTCAGTCACTTCTGACTCCAACTGCATGAGACACTCTCAGAGAGAACTATCTAAGCCTGGTCAACCCCCAGAACCATTTAAGATAATGATTGTTGCTGTCTGTAGCCACTACATTCTGCAGTGATCCATAACAGCAACAGATAATACAACACAGTGCTACTCCTTGTGAAAAGATACACTGAGAGTGGGGGACTAGACTCAAGTTTGGAGAAAGCTCTGTAGGGACTAAAAGTGTGCAGGTCTGAAGTACTGAATAGGGAAAGCAACCACAGATGAGGTGCACAGGCTGTAAGATAGTAAAAGGGCTATGTATCGTGTGATTTCTCCCTTTTAAACCTCCAAATAGTCAATAAAGTCACTAAATTTATGAGCCCTTAGCTCATAAAGAGCTTTCTTTCTGCAAAGTCACAGGAGCAGAAAAAGAGATGAGACTATAAGAAAGTAAAGTTAGAAACTGTGGAGAGGGAACTGGACACCCACAGGCTAAAATGCACCTATATCTTGCAGAAGGGCTCCATGTGAATTCTTATGTTAAAAAGTTGTTTCCTTTTCAGTTAAAAATGGATGAGGAGTTACATTTCCCAATAATAAAAAATGCCACTTTAGGACTGCTAACACCCATATGCTTCTCTCTCAAAAGACCAGCAAGATCAAAGCTTGAACATTACTATATAAGAATAAACATTGACAGAATTCTAGTTTCAAGCAGAATTAACTGTTTATCTGTACTATAAAAATAGTCATTTTTCACTGAAGAGGATTACTACTTCTTACCAAGAAATAATATTTTCATTCAACAGATGCTTAAATATTACTATGAGTTTGGGCACTGTGCTGATAAGCACAGGGAACACAGCTACTTAAAGGGTAAACATGGCCCCTGCCCTCAGGCAGTTTTATTATTAAAATTTCTAACAAGAAAATATAACTTTAATACCTTTTATACTCTTTACTTTTAAAATTAATGTACCTACATGTTACAGTATTTAAATCTGAAATGTTTTCATTACACACCAGGGGTGAGTGGGTGGGGGGGAGCAGGGGATTAAAGAAGACAAATGTAAGAAAGACACATTCAACATTTCCAGAGTAAATAATTACTAATCTTTTGTTATAATTACTCATCAAATAGTTGTTGAAATAAATATAACTGGGACATTATATTTTTACTTGACAATACATGATCACAAAAAATTAAATGTTCCCTCAAAAAACTCACAGGAAGTAAAATCAATCATGGGTTCTATTAGCCAAATCATCATCTACATTATCTACATAGATGTCACAGAATAGGAATTAATGCATTTTAGGCAATTCTTCAATATCAAAGTTTTACAGCCAGAACAGCTGTATTTCTTTAGAGAAAACACTTTACACCACTGTGAATAAACAACAATGCTTTTATTTAAAACTCTTTACAGGTTTAATTTGTGATTAGAAAACATTCTTAATGTACATTTAAAAGAATACAATTTCCATGGATAAAATGTTTAACTGAAAATGCGGCCTCATTTTCCTTATTCTAGTAACTGTATTTCTAGAAACATACTGAAGAAAAAAATATCCATTTCATAGCCATCAAGTAGGCAAAAACATTAAGTTGATAAAACTAGGGGTTGGGGAAGATGAGGAGCTGTGGGGCACTACTGTAGGGACAACAATTCCTCACCACTCTGGAGAGGCATCCGGGTATTATATATGATCCTGCAATACGACTTCTAAGTTCCCAAGCACTTAAGAGACAAACACCAGAGGAAAGGAACAAAGATTTTCACTGTGGCATCCTAACTATCCCGTAAAAAGGGAATGGAAAAACTGGCTCATTCTGAAAAAAAGATGGATCTGGATCTCCAAGAAACAGCATGAATACTGTCAAACCATATGGTTGAACAAAAAATGCAAATTTTTAAAGAAAATAAAGCTATGGTTTATATAAAATTCAAAAGCACAAAACAGTAATGAGTAAAATATTATAGATACATATGTATTAAATGTACTAAGACATGCACCAGAACAATACAAATTGTTACCTGGGGAGGATTTCTGTTGTATCTGTTACATCTCTTGAAACAAATTATCTGAAGTAAAATACAAACGATTATTACTGGTGATGAGTACACAGATGTCTATTATGTTTTATACTTTTATTTAAAATGTTTCAAAATTAAAAGCACTTACTTTAAAAAGAAATTCAAAACAAGGACAAAGATGGTAAACAATTATGTTCATTAAAGCCAAATATTTAAAAAAACAGGGGTGGGCTACTAAATATCCTAGAAGAAAAGGAAAACTAGTTAAGTTGGGATGTGTTCTATGTCCATCCTGGATTATAACGCAGATGTTGTAAATTAATCACAAAGCATTTAATGCATGGGAAAATGCTAGCAGTACACGTTTAAATGAAAGAAGCAGAATTAAATTGTGCATATAATAATGAGCTATATACACACATATATATGAGAAAATATACCAAAAATTTTAACTGCAGTCATTTCTGGGTGGTAGAATTATGTTTTACTTTCTTCTTTCACATTTCTAAGTGTTGAATATTTCCATTAATATTAATGAAAGGGGGAAAAGGGCAAACTACAAAATGTAAACTCAAAATCCTCTGGTAAAAGTGTATGCCCTAATTAAACTCATAATCTGCTTTACTTATGATTCTAAAAATACTGGACTATGTTATAATAAAGATAAGCCTCTTTAAATATTAATATTCACACCCATATAAGCAAAAAAGAATTATGCCAATGACTACATAGCTGTAAACTTCAGTCTTATTTCTGAAGATATCCTTAGTGTCCTCTATTTCTAGCATTGTCACCGCAGAATCCATGGTTCCTTCATCTGTACATTAGATAAGGTTATCATATGGAATACCTCTATACTACATATTAATTTATATCATAAAAATAAGCAGGTGTAAATAATGATAAGAAATGACACAAACAGGACAGCATGCAATGTTTATGTAACATAGCCTGTGGCAACTGAAAAAATACAAAATACTGCTGAGAGAAATTAAGACCTAAATGAATGGATAGATATGCCATGTTAATAGATTGGAAGATACAATATTGTTATATGTCAATTCTCCCCGTATTGAACTCAATGTAATTACAGCCAATATCTTAATATCTGATTCTGAAATTTATATGAAAAAGCAAATGACCTAGAGCAGCCAAAACAATCTGCAAAAAGAACTTGAGGGATTTACTCTACCTGACTTCTGAGACATACTATAAGACTAAGTAATTAAGACAAACAGAAAGGGTAGAAGAATAGAGAATTATTATATCAATGTAACAAAATGGACAGTCCAAATATAGACCCACACTTACACTGTCAAATGATTTTCAATAAGGATGTCAAAATCAAGGTAGGTAAGGTGGAAAAGGAAAGGTTTTTTTTTTCTGGCTTTAAAGAGATATAATTTACAAATTAAAATGGAAAGCAATTTTTAACTAGTTATGCTGGAACAAAGAGAAATATGGGGAGAAGGGGAGCCTCAACTTCTCCATCATACCAGAAATAAAAATTAATGCAAAATGGATCACAGACTGAATATAAAAGCTAAAATTATAAAGCTCCTAGGCAAAACATAGAGATACTGCAACTTTGGTGTAGGCAAAGACTGATTAGGATAGAAAATACTAACTATAAAAGGAAAAACTGATTATTTTGATAAAGTGCAATGTAAAAATTTCTGCTCTTTGAAAGACACTGAAAACAAAACAGGCAAACCACAGACTAAGATAAAATATTCACAAACATATCTAATAAAGGACTTGATGGCTGGAATATGTAAAGAACTGCTACAACTAAATAAAAGAATGATCAACAACCCAAGTTTTTAAATGGATAAAAGACCTGTACAGTCACTTCCCAAATGGCTAATGTGAGCCTGAAAAGTTGCCCAACATTATTAGCAATCAAGGAAATGAAAATTAAAACTACAATGAGATACCACACATGTACATTACATGTGGCTAGAATGAAAAAGACTGACAATATCAAGTGCTGTTGGATATGTAAAGTGATACAACTTTGGGTAAGTGTGCCATTTTCTTAAAAAATTAAAAATACACCTACCCTAAATAACCTAGCATGTCCTCATACATATTTATCCAAGAGACGTGAAAACATATATCCACAGAGCTGTGTACACAAATGTCAGAGCAGATCTGTAAAAGCCAGAAATGAGAACAGCCCAAATATCTATCCATAGGTGAAGGGATAAACAAAATGTGGTATATACAATGGAATAATATTTAGCAATAGAAGAGAACAAATCCAACCAATATGGAAAAATAAAAAAATTGTTAGTCTGTGTGAAAATAAACCAAATTAGAGAGAACACTGGATGATTCCATATTATAAAATTCTAGAAAATGCAAACTAACCTACAGCAACAGGTTGCCCAGAGACAGAGGTAGAGAACAGGATGACTGGCAAAGGGATATGAGAAAACTTTGGGGGATGACGGAAATTTTTGCTATCTTGATTGCAGTGATGCCTTCACGATTGCATGAAAACTTATCAATTTGTGTACTTTAATGTGACCAGTTTATAACATGGAAATTATATTTCAATAAGGTAGAAAACTTTTTTTAAAGAAACATGCAAACCAAAAAACTTTACAGTGGAATTAGAGTTCAGAGTCAAGGTAGTGGTTACCCATGGGGGCAGGGATATAGAGCAGGTATGAGGAGGACATCTGGCATGCTGGTAACTTTCTACTTTTCATCTTTGTACTGGTTATACACCAGTTTTCAAGTTGTGAAAGTGTACACGTATAATATGTGCACTTTTGTGAATATATACTGTTCTTCAACACCAAGATTTTGAGAAGGGGAACATCTACCTATGATCTAGCAATTTGACTTCTTTATCCAAGAGAAACAAAACATTTGTCCATAAAAACATCTTGTAGAAAAATATTCATTGCATTTTTTTCCATAGTGGTCACAAACTGGAAACACCCTAGGTGCCCATCAATAGGAAACTGGATAAACAATCTGGGTATATTACATACTAGTACAATTGAGTATTACCCTACAATAAAAAGAAGTTACTAATATATGCAATAACATGGATGAATCTAAAAACACCAGGTGAGTGCAACAAGTCAGAGGCAAAGTACATACATATGACTCAACTAATACAAAGTTATAGAACAGGCAAAACTTAACCTGTGGTGAAGCAACTGTGGTTGCAGCTGCTTCTGGGATGGGGAGATGAGAGGAAGGGAAAGGAAAAAGGCAGTCATGGAAAGACATGGAAAAATTATAGTTATCAGAATTGGTGAATAACTAAATTAAATATTTAATGGGTACTTTTAACTTATGTTAAATAATTCCTGAAAGCATAATGCAAAATCCAAATTTATGCTTCTAAAATAAGCCAATTACTTCAACTGTGGTGAACAATAAATTTTATTTAGGCCTCACTTTGCTCAATTTTATTTTCTTCCAAAAACACTACTTTCCAGTTAGAGAATCAGAATGTCTTGTGCTTTATTTTTAAGATGACTTTATATAAGAATATTATACACTATGAAATGGTACTTAATATGAAAGGCTCATTACAACAGTAATTACAACAGTAATTCACTAAAAATGTATAGTGGTTTCCAAAATGCAGGTGATCATATCCCAAGAGGTATGAGTGATGATCCATTGGGGTATAAGAAGAACATATTAAGAGTTCTATTTATGTTTAATCTTTACTTTAATACATGTATGTATTTTAAGTATAATGTAATTAATGAAATACTGTAAGTATTCTTAAGATAAAAAATGACAGTGGCATCTTCATTACAATCACCTGTCAGATAGTCATGTATCATATAAGCTAATCAAAGTATTCTGGTACTAAGTGATTCTAAGTATTCTGAGGCAAGAGTGACAGTATCTGCCAGATGTTTTTTCAATAATGAAATAAAGAACCTACTATTTTGGAAGCTGCTTCAAGAGACTGGTGCTCCAGAGAAGATACATTCTCAATGATACATTATTTCCTTAATAGAAAGAGTGATTTATGTAAAAACTATATTATATAATCCTTCATGAAGCAGCTGCCTTGACCTCAACACAACAAAGTTGGCAGAAGGCGAGTAAGGTTTAATTTCAAAAGCAACTACTGAAGCGAAAGAGAAGCTGAAGCAGGAAGAGTGCATGTGTTATACAATGTTTTGATGTGGTTGAAAAATGACCATAAGTATTTTGTACTGAACAGAATTACTGGTGGTCTCACAGCAAAGTATTTAAATAGAGATGTCAAATTTAAAGTTGAGTTTGATAAGCATTTATCTTTTACACAAATAGTGTAAATTTGCTGACTTTCTGTGGTAAGTGATTGTTAGCAGTGTGCTATCTAGCCATTGCTTAAAAAAAAAAAAAAGAACATGGCTCATTAATCTGTACCTTACAGGTGAATGAGGCATTTTCAAGCATAGTGAGAAAATAACCATATTCCAAAGAAAAGCAATGTTTGTCACCCTAAAATACTCCTACCTGCACACTAAAAACAGAGAAACCACTTTCCAACTTTCCAAATGCCTTCCAAAAATAGATTTCTATGAGGTTTGAATACATTTATTAAAAATATAAAAATACAAATCCTCACATTGGCTTGCATAAGGAAAACAAAGTTTACAAGCCACATCTACATAATTGATGCACAGAAATTAAATAAGGGGTATCTCCACTTAGAAAGTAGAGCCACAGAGGCACTTACTCTTTTTGGGTATATGTCCCTACATGAATTGCCTTTTAGCTAAGAGAAGCATTAAAACCAAGTATCGAAATAAACAGATTTAAGATCCAGACTTTGGAATTTATGTTTTACCAAGTAGTAAAAACAAGATTTTTTTCAAATATAATGCAGCATATTCATTGTTCCTGCTTTAAAAAATATATATTTATTTTAGAAACTTAAGAGTAAACAAAAAGGTTTTTAAGCCATTACTAACACTTGTAAAGCACTATCACAGATAAGGGGGATCACTGATTCCCTTGTCAGTCTCTAAAGTAATATGTTACAATATGAAATAGCCAATTAAGCCAAGAAATAATTATTCTTTATAAATAAAAAAATTATCAGGTTTTTGTTATTCCTTTTAGGACATGTAATACTAGCTATAAAGAATTCCTCAAATAATAGCTCTCAATAAAACTTTTCATTGAATTTCTATTATATTTAGGGACAAAGAGGCATTTCAGATGAGTAAAACCAGATCCAGTACTCCAGAGCTCAGGGGGATTTAAGACAGTATCCAATTATCTACAACATAAGGTAAATCAAATAAGGTCTAAAGGAATGAAAAAGAAAGCAATTAATTCTGCTTGGTGTCAAACAGCTTCATAAAGGAGGTGTGTGACAATGGATCTGGGTCTCAAAGGTAAGTTGAATTTTGAAAGGAAAAATTAGGAAAAAGAAACCACAATTGAAAAACATGGACAGAGGTAGTACCAGTGGGGAATCAAAGAATATACTGCGCTTTCAAGACATAGTATTAGCTGTTTTGCTATACTGACTTAGCTAACAGTTTTCTTCACATATCAAACTTACTAAGATCCTTGTAAAGGTATTTTCCAACAAAGCATCTAATTTTTAAGTACTGTTGAAAATTTTATTTATTGCAATATTAATATGTTTACAGTTCCAATTTTCTCTAGATTTCACCACTCTTCACCAGGGAGCTTAAATTTTAAGGGTTACATAATGGGTCTCCCAGTCTTGCTTTTCTTTGCATCTAAAGGGTTGACTTGTCCCTTCTTTTTCAAATCTACTCTCTTCACCTGTTTTAAAATCCTAGTGTCTTCTGCTTCTTTTTGGACTCTGCTCCCTCAGTTACATTCTCCTGATTCCTTGCATCCCACACTTAAACTGGCATCCTCTCTATTTTGGAAGGGAGAATATCTATCTGTCTCTTATTTTTCCATTATGCTTAGCTCTACCTAAAGCAGAGAAACAATATGCATTTTATTAATAAAAAATACATACTTTATAAAAAACCAATTTATAAATCATGAGTGATATATTTTAAGACATCTGCCTCAAAGTGTGGTAAATACCATATCTTAAAACAATAGCCATAAAAGCATGGGCTGAAGCTTTAGAGTTCATAAAATCTGGGGTTTCCTAATATTTTGCAACAAAACTTTTCCAGATGAACTCTTATATAGCATCCCAAATTATAAAACTGGCTAATGTGTTGCTAATACTATTCCATGTTCAAATATACTATATTAACTTATTACAAACTCAAATGAAGGGACAAATTGAGGGTTAGGTATGTTAGTTTTATGACCACCTAAGCAACACATTTAATACTATAAAATTTGTTTTGATTTTACCCAGATAAGTAGTTACAAATAGTAGCAGCTCTCGTTTTGTTTTTTTGTTTTGATAGCAGTTTTTAATGGCTCACTTTGCAATTTCAGGATATGCTTCAATGAAACTGATTTAAACATTTTTTTTAAGTAAGAATTTTTTTCTTTCCAAATGAGTTGGTAACAGTATGTAACAACTGCTTACAAGGCAAACAAGAAAAACCCAGAATTTTCAATGAGCTATTAAAACATCTATAATACGATCAGGATTTTGCAGTATATGTTCCTTTGTAGTTAAACAAATTACTTACCCAGGATGAGTATAACCCCAAAGAAATGGGCTTGGGTTTTGCCTATTGTTTAAGTAAACACAGTGCATGGGCCATAGTAATGCATTGTTTAGAAAATTCTGTATGAATAGACTACATTTAAAAAAAATCTACTGTCAACTACAAATTTCCTTATCAAAAAACCATTTAAAATTCATAAATAAGCAGAGATAAGAGAAGCTTTATACTAAGGAATGCTTGCTTCCACCCCCAAAAAAAACTAACCATGTACAAGCATGTAGCAGTCTGGTTGTCAATGTGTTAAAACTTTTCATATATGTACGTGAGGGTGCCAAGACCATTCAATGGGGAGAGGACAGTTCTTTCAACCAATGGTGTTGGGAAAACTGGATATCCGCATGCGAAAAGAATGAAGTTGGACTCTTACCTAACACTATATGAATATATTGACTCCAAGTGGCCAAAAATCTAAACATAAGAGCTCAGAATAAAAACTCCCAGAAAAAGGTTCACAACATTGGATTTGTCAATGATTTCTTGGACACAACAAAGTGTACTTCATAAAAATGAAAAAACTTGTACATCATAGGACACTATCAACAGAGTGAAAAGGCAACCCACAGAACGGGAGAAAATACTTGTAAATCATGGATCTGACTTGAGATTAATATGCGGAGTATATAAAGAATTCCTATAACTCAACAACAAAACAACAAACCAATTTTAAAAAGGGGCAAAGACTTGGTAGACATTTCTACAACAGAGGTTACACAAATGGTCAATAAGCACATGGAAAGATGCTCAACATCACTAATCACAAGAAAAATGCAAGTCAAAAACACAATGAGATATCATTTCACATTCATTAGAATGGTCATTATCTAAAAACAAAAAACAAAATGTTTGGTGAGGATGTGGAGAAACTGGAACTCTGCATTGCTGATGGGAATGTAAAATGCTGCAGCTGCTGTAGAGAACAGTAAGGCAGTTCCTCAAAAATCAAACATATAAGATTACCATAGGATCTAGCAATTCCACTTCTGGGTTTATACCGAAAATAATTGAAAGCAGGGACTCAAACAGGTTTGTGCGTGCCAACCGTTCAGAGTAGCATTACCCACAATAGCCAAAAGGTGAGAACAACCAAACATCCATCTACAGATGAATAAACAAAATGTGGGATATACATACAATGGAGTATTATTTGGCCTCAAAAAGGAATGAAACACTTGATTCATGCTACAACATGGATGAGCCTTGAAGACATGTGAAGTGAGACAAGCCAGATACAAAAGAACAAATACTGCATGATCCCGTTTATATGAAGGACAAAAGTTCTTGAGTTCTTGGAAATAAAAAGTAGAAGAGTGGTGACCAAGGGCTAGAGGGAGAAGGGATGGGAGTTAATTGAGTAGTTTCAGTCTGGGACGATGGAAGTTCTGGAGATAATAGTGAAGAAGGCCATACAGCTATGTGAATGTACTTAATAACCACTGAATTGTACACTTGGAAATATTTAAAATGGAAAGAATTTATGCTGTATATTTTACCCCTCAAAAACACTTGAGTGTGTTATTTTATTATGGTGGCAGTACAGGAATGTGGTTAAGAATTCAAGCTTAAGGATTATGATGCCTGCTTGGAAACCTAGCTCTGCCATTTTATAGCTCTGTAGGCTGTGCCCGTTTTCTCAGATAATAACGAACCTACTTCACAGCATTATGGCAAGGATTAAATAAATTAACATTTATAAAGCACTTAAAACAGTGCATGTCATGTAGTCACTTTTTATTATTCCAGGCTGAAAATACATTTTTAATGAGATTTAAGTCAAACATCTGCAGAACCTCTGAAGGTCCTATTCAAAATTCTAGAGTTCAGTAATACAGATCGAAAAACAGTGTCTAATCCAAATTACTCATTTTATTAGTAAAGGAACTGAAAGTCCAAGATAATTGATTTGCTAGGGATCACACATCTTGATTTACTAATGTTAATTTTCCTGAAGTACAAGTTTGAGATTAACCACACTAAAGTAGACATTCAACTACAAAACCAAGGCAAGGACATGCGATTCTTTAATATGTGTCCAAGAATCTATGAACAGTCATCCACCATGCTAATCTAATAAATAATTAGCACAGGGTGGGAAAAAATGTAGCAAACCCTAAGAAAAGACATCTTAATTATTCTCAAAGACAATGGTAAGAACACCTTTTCAGAAAATAAAGTGTTATGACTAGCAGTTTTGAGGCATACCTAGTATGTGCCCACTACTTCACTCCTTCCAATTATGTACTATATAATCATAGTGAGACCTCCGGATCTGAAAAATCAGCTGCTGCTTCTACCAAATACAGCTAATATTCATCACAAGGAAATATCTACAAATGATTCTTTATTAAATGCAAACAGAAGGGAGCAGCAGTCCAAATAACACAAAATGTCTAATCCAAAAAATCATGTATTAAGCTTTGTAGACATTTTTATGCTTACTTGAATAGAGCTAGATCTGGCTTCTGGGAAATTCATAATACAAAAAGAAAAATAACAGAGACAATCTTTGAAGGTCAGACTCAACAAGAGCTATAAAGCTTTGGAGCGTCTCTATTTTGCCCTTCCCCCTTTGGTTCTCCTCCCCAATTCGGCTCTCAGAGGAGAGCACCACCTCTACTTGCAAGGTCCTCCCTCCCCATCCACATCAGCTGAAATCCTACCCATCCTTAAAGGTTCACTTAAATGCCATAGCTTCCAAGAATTGTACCCCAGTGCTTCAATGTAGAATCAATCTCTCTCCTCTTGGCGTCCCTATTTTGCGCCTCTACTTCGACATTTTATTATATAATGCATTGCATTACAATTACCTACGTTCACTTCTTCCTCCACCTTCCCCCAATAAAATCCCAAGCGCAGTAAGACGAGGAAGGAAAGAAATGAACGTTTGTTACACTTCAGTGCCAAGCGAAGTGCTAAGCATTTTACATACATTATCTCATTTAATCTGTTTGAAAACTACCTGGCGAGGTAAAGTAGGTGGTGGTATTCCCATTTTACTGATAGAGAACGTACTGTTCAGAGTTCAACAGCTTATCCAACACCACACTGCCAGCCAATTCCAGTGCTTATGGAACCGCCGGTTTCCCTGGCTTCAAAGAGCTCTTTTCACCACTCTGTGCTGCAGTTGTTCACTGGGTGTCCCCCACCCTGCTTGGCAGATCGTAGGTATTCCATAAATGTTTGCTAAATTTAATATTCCTATAGACTCTCTACCATCCTTTTAATAATCCAGTCACGCACCGTCCCCAGCCCGTTACCTTTACTGTTATACAGCAGACTTCACATACACACACAGGCAGCTATCCGCATCTCCCAAGAGAAACGCTGCAGACATCAACCCTTACGGAGAGGTTAAGTGAAGAACCTTTCAATTCTCCCAGATTTCCCCAACTGCTCTTCCCACAGAAGTAGGAAATGCACACACACAAGACACATATGATGCGACGCTTGTAACACTCTTCCAAAATCTCTCATTTCATACTAATCCGCGTCTTCGTGCTTATAAGCAATAGAGCGAATGCGGTTTCCAGTTCACACTGTGGTGACACCTTAAGACACTGTCTGAGTAAGAAAACCACATCTTTCAAACTGTCTTAAAACGAAGGGATCCTAATACTATTATTATACCGCCTCCCTCTCCTCCCCGCCTCGCCCCATGAATTGCAGTTTGGATTTCCGGCGGGAATGCGCACACACACACATACACATACACACACACACAGAAAGATGAGATGAGGCTCAAAGGCAATGGAGCAATTACTTAGCTTGCTTAATTAGAAAGAAGGCACAGAAGGCGGGGTGCCTTTCTAAACCTCTGCACTGAATACATTTATGAAACACGGAGGGCACCGAAACCCAAGGAACCCCGGACATCCACTCGCTGGTTTCTGCGGGTAGTCGGGGAAAAGCCTTTGCTCCCCGCGGTCCCGGACCACCAGGCCAACCGCACCCGCCCCAGGAGGTTCCGCACCGCAATATCTCCCTCCGCGCGGCCCCCAGGGGCGCAGGGTGCAGCCAGGCCCGCCGACCCCCGCGCGCCGGCCGGCCGCCTGCCTCCCGGGAACGGGCCCGCCCGCAGCGACCGCCCGGCAGCGACCCCGCCCCAGGCTCGGCCGCCCGCACCGCGCCCGGATGGCGGGGGCCGACCGCCGAAAAATGGAGGCGGCAGGGGCGGCAGCGCCGCACAGCCCCGCGCCGGGCCGGCTCCCGCCGTCGGCCCCGAGGACGAGGCTGAGCACTCACCGCGGCAGCAGCTCGGTCCTCCGGCGGCCCCGGGCTGGGCAGCCGCCGCTCGCGCTCTTTCGGCCGCCGCCTCCTCCTCGGGTGCGGCGCTCCCTGCCCGGAGACGCCGCGACCGCCCGCAGCTCCCGCGCCGTCCGCTCCGTGACTGACTGACTGACGGACGGACCGACGCGCGGAGTGGGGCGGGGCGGGGCGGGAGCGCGCGGCGGACGGGGTGGCCGCAGAGCCCAGCGGCGGCCGAGCCCAGAGCCGCCGCGTCCGGCCGAGACGCAGAAGGCGGGGCTGAGGGTCGGGCGGCGGGCTCGCGGGCCGACTCGCGCAGGGCCGCTCGCGCCCCCGCCCGCCACCCGCCACTCACTTCCGGCGCAGGCGGTGCGTCCGCCGCCCCTCCCTCGCGTCCTCCCTCCCGCGGCCCGCGCCCCTTGCCCGCCCAGCTTCACCCTCCCTCAGGCGCCCGACCGCACCCAGCCGGGGCTGGCAGCCGCGCTCCGCCTTTCCTCCGCGCGTTCCCGAGAGCCGCCTCCGGAACCGGTGAATCAGAGAATGAATGAGTGAAGAAGGAAAATCCCGGCCTGTCCCGCCCCGGCTCGCCGTTCCTGGGAAGCAGGCCCAGCGGCCGCGGTTCCAGGGCCCCGGCACCCTCTGGAGCAGATCTGTCAAGGACCTGTATGATGCCCCTTTGTGCCGTGCATGTGTTCAAAGGCTCCAGGAACACATCAGATGTTGTCTTAGGCACTTAAAGGACCACTGTCGAGCAATCTGTGAAGCCTTATTTTAGGACATCTCATTTTGGCCAACAACTGTCTCTGCAGTTTCGTGCACTGTATTCAGAGGCTTTTAGAAACTGGACATTTCAATTATCTTTAATTACTTTTGAACTTTGAAATTTGCTTAATTTCTGGCAGCCCCTCATTGAAACTGTTTAGGAGTAAGGTGTTGGCATTTTTCCCTATCACGGAGCTCTAAATTACTCAGATACTACTTATTTTGATGCAGGCTTGACTTAGTCAGACTTAAATTTTAATTTCTACCTTTATATTGCCCTTCTCCTAAAGATGATCCAAGGAAGGAGAAAAATAGAATTAAGTCATTTTTGCCTGGTTAAATGCAAAGCAAGTCTGTTGACAGCATAAAACTATTGACATATGGGGAGTGTGACCTGAAATTAGTTGCAGTGAACATTCCTTTTTCATGTCTTCCCATCTGCTTGCAAAGTAAGAGTATCTGTATCTTGAATTTTCACAGATAAAGAATTGACAGTACATATCTGAGATCCTGGCTCCCTTTCTAAGAACCAGAGTGTTCATTTCTCTGTCCTGGGGCCAAATCCTGGTTTGGTTAATTACATTCCTTCTTTCAGATATTCTTGAGGACTTTCAAGTGGTTTCAGTCTTTTTTGCACAATGTTCCAAACTGCTATGCAATCTGTTTCCAACTGGTATTTAGAACCATACAATATAGTGACTAGCTGCATTTCACACTTGAGGTATCTGTGCTTTAGAAATATAACTGCCCTTTTGTATTTTAAATTTAGTAGGTACTTTAATATTCTTACATAGAATAATGTTCTATCTTATAAATGAAGATGCTGCTGCTGACCAATTCATGTAGCCTTCTGTTCTTTTCTTGTGGAACTCATCATTTATTAATTTTAATGAAAGTTATTTCAATAAGTTATGATCTTCCCTAATGAATGTAATACCTCAGTTTATTCATCCTTTCATCTTCCATAATATCTAGCATAGTACCTTGCACAATAAATATTTTTGTATTAATAAATGCAAACATTTTGATAAGTGATAATTCATACATATCTATAGCCTGTCACCCCATTTCCTTTATGACCAGGTTTGTTGAGATTAGACACACACCTGAGTAGCAAACCTAATAAATCTCAGTTGTCATCAAATGGTATTAACAGTCTGAGTGATACAAGACAGATATTCCCTTCACTGAAACCTACTTTAAAAAATAGACCTGTGAGAGCTGTTTAGATAGCTTTTTGCTGACTCTCTCTCATCACAGTGGTTAGGTTGGTCAAGGCTAATTAGAAAAGAAAACAAAGTCACGTTTGGTCATTGAGAATAGTAAGCAGGTTCTCAGCAGGTCCATTAAAACATGAAATCATTCAATCATTCAACAAGGTTTTATTGAGCTCCAAGGCCTAGGGCATACAAAGATAAGATACGACAAGGTAGTTCTTGCCCTCAAAAAAGACACAGTCTTGGTAAAAGAGGCAAGGAAGTCACTACTGGAGTACAGAGTCCATTCCCGGGTTAAGAGAGCCTTCTGGTGGAGGGGATTCTTGAACTGAATGCTCAGGGGCAGGGAGAAGCTAACAAGATGAAGGGGGGAACTGGACCTCCAGAAAGAGGCAACCGTACCTGTGCAGGTGTGGTGGTGCCACGTGGCACAATGCCTTCAAAGCTCTGCAAGTAGCTCCTTTTTTCAGTACAGGCACAGACAAGGGTCAAAGACATGGGGCAGGGGCAGGGATAGAAGGGCCTCACTGACAAAGGGGCTCGTGCTGAACTAAGGAATTTGAACTTGATACTCTGGGAAATATAATAAATCATAACATCCTTGGAGTATTTGAAGGCCCAACAAATGGGTTTGTGTTTTGGTGAATGCAGGCCAGACTGGAGTAGCAGTGAATTAGGGGATGATGGCAACTACCCAAAGGAGGGATGCTCCACGTTTCCATAAAAACAGAAGCAGTGAAACGGGGAGGAGGGATGGGATGGGAGGCATATTAAGGAGGTAGAATCTATAGGGTTTGGTGTATAACTGGATATGCAGGAATGAATGAGGAGACAGCTAGCGTGATCTTCAGGATTCTGGTTTGGGAGATGGACTGGATAGTGGTGTCCTTCTCTGAAACAGAGACTCCAGAAGGAGAAGCAGATTTCAGGGAACTGGCTGAATACCTGTATAAGAGTAGTACTGTAATTCCAGGCATATCAAAGGGTCTTAGTCCATCATTTCCAAAAGTGTGTTCTTTGGAACTCTAAGTTCCAAAAGATTTTAGTAGGTATGATTCAAAAATAAAAAAAAAGTTTTCCTTTAATCAAATAAGTGATAAATGCTTGGTTAAATGAGTTTAATGGGTTTCTAAACGAGGAGTTTTCAGTGGTTTTAATATATTACTGTGCACTGGAATTTCTAAGAAGTAGATACTATATACTGCATTCCTCAAATGTATTCAACCATGAAATGCTTTTTCCAACATCTCATAAGACATGTGTTCCACAGAACACACTTTGGGAAATGCTGACCTAAGCCATTTTCGATTTATAGTAGAGAAACTATAGCCCCAAGCAGAAGTGACTTGCCTTAAGTTAAACATCTCCTACTAGAAGATATTGGACTATTATCCATATCTTCTGACCCCGCTTACATGCTGTTCTCACTACACAGTACATTATGAGCTGCACACTCATTCTAGCACCATCAGCCAATCATAGGAAGAAAAATATTATAAAAGAATCATGACATAAATCCTTTTAAATGAGGTTTCAAATCAGGAATTTTTAAAGCTATCATAATTTTTAATGATTACTACCTTATCTGAGGTGAAAATATGTGTTCTTTGGAAAAGTGGGACCAATTATTACCTTAGTATGATCTTTGATAGCTGAGCACAAGACTTGTAACATTAAATCACATAACTAAATAGGACATCCATCTAGTCACCCTAGCCCTGAGGTAACTTTGAATAAAAGAAACTTTTAGGAACTGATAGAAATATAAAAACTCTCGCCAGAAATTTTAGTGTTGTCCCCCCGCATCTTAATTTTAAAGAAAAAGACAGGTTCTAAAATATGCTGAGAGTATGAATATCCACACCAGGTTTTGACTTCCTCTCTGGCACAATTCCCCTGATTCTGCGGACTCTAATAGCTAATGGATGGAAAGGTTTTTATATCCTAAATTCATAGTCCCATTCCCTAGAGAAGTTTTAGTGCTTCCTATTCTTAGAAAAATGAAACAAATTGTTTGTTCCCAAGAGATTTCTTAGGACTACAGGACACTTCATTTTAAGAGTAACTTCTATATACATTACTTTTGGAACTAGTTATCGAATCTTAATTTATATTTCAGTAATTTGCAAAGTATTTGCTTCATTTCTAAACACTGTATTCATTTTTAGTAGGCTGACCAGAGACCATCACATGTTGTATAAGTATGTTGAGTGAATGAATAATTATTTACTTAAAAAAAATCAGTAGTTGTGAGTACTGAAAAGGACACTACTTATTAATTAATTTATCAAAACTTCTTGTTTAGTGTCTACTGTGTCCCAGCTCTATTGAATTACTTTAAGGAAATCTAGAAAAATGCAAGACATAGTCTCTGATTTTTAAAAATTATCCCACCCATTGTTGGCAAGGATGGGCAGAAATGCACTCTCAAATCAAGCAGATGGGAATATAAATTGTTACAACCCTTCTGTGGAGGGCAGCTTATCAATACACATTAAAATGCCTTAAAATGTGCATCTTTTTGATCAAGCAACTTTTCTTCTATGAATTCATCCCAAGGAGTAAGAACGAAAGATTAGTGAGGATATTGTGTGATGATGACAAACAATAAAAAATCCTCTAAATGTCCAGCAATGAAATTAAGAAAATGATGATTTTGAAAAGAACAGTTTTTGATAAAAGATGTTCACAATATATTAATCAATAAAAAAATTACAAACATTATGTACAATATGAACTCATGAAAAAAACCACAGGAAAAATCTAGATGGAAATACACAAAGACCAAAATGTTTATTGCATAGAGGTATGATTATGGCACTTTCTTTCATTTCTTTTTCTTTTAAAGATGAATTTGGATTATTTAATTGGCAATTAAAATGAATAAACTAAATCAATATTTATGAAGATCAATCTCTAAAACAAAATGTTGAGGAAAATAACATACAAAGCATATATTATTTAATATAAAGTTAATTAAGGATATCTGCATTCAATTAAGAGACAAGTTGTCTGAGGTTGGGGCAGGTTAAGATAACTTTGTGGGAGAACTGAGATTTAGCTGGCACTTAGGATCTGAATGCCAAGGGGAGAAACAGGGTCAGGAACAATAATGTAAGGGCCTTGCATGGCCCATATTAGGCACATTTCACCCCTCCCAGTCAAACATAACTGAGAAACAGTTGATTGTTGTCTGTCAAAATTTCTGCTTCTTTCACACAATTGGAATTTACATGTCCTATTTAATGTAATTATGTAGCAAATAGAGTATTACATCATCTGTAACTTTGAAAGTCAGAATTTTTTTTTAAGTAGCTCTTTTGGGGGGCATTTTATCTGCAAAAACTATACAGCTGGACATTTCCAGATATTTACTTAGAACAAACACCAACTACTATGCAAGAGGAGTTATCACAACCTGCACCTTTGTGAGCGTTCTGACATCCACAATCAGATCACAAATGAATTCGACCAATTGCAACCCAGCAATTCTCTAATTATACATGCTACAGTGTTACTTTAAGCCAGCTTTTAAGCTCAGTAACTAAACTACCAGTACTAGTAGTAGCTACACATACTAATTGAAAGAGTGAATGACTTCCGTTTAGTGCCAGGTAATAAACTGAAAGGTTATGCTCATCTAAAAAATGTCTGCAGTGGGAAAGAACAGGACAGAAACATAATCCCCCATCAAATACTCCTTCAGTGTGGGGCATTGTAAGGTCTAGAGTTGCCACTGTAAAGGGGGAAAATCATTTCAGATAGGGGGATAGTGAGGGTTTCAACACATGAATTTAGGCAGGAGGGAGACATAAAACAGTCCATAGCAACTGCCCAATAAGTATTTGTTGAATTGAAGAGACTGCATCCAATGTGAGAAATCAAAGCTGAGGAGGTAAATATACAAACACCTGGTGGTCTTAAAGACCTGAAACATACAAATAAATACTGGAAACACACCCGTACACACACACACACACATATTATATATAAAATAAGTGGCTTATTGATATTACAATAGAGTATGTGTTCCATGACACTGCATGATAGGTTTAATGTGTTGTTCCTCATTAGCAATGTATAATTCAATGCACTGTGCAAAACTGCAATGAATGTGGTGTATTGATGCAGTCTTTCTATCAACCCCTGTGCATCCATCTGTGTCTTTGCTTCAGAGGATTTGTAACTGACATTTATACCAAAGGAAATACCCTAGAAGTAATCAAGGGTGTTTAATCTATACAAAATAAAATATTATTTAGGTTTCCAGACTTTATGGTCAAAATTTTTATGCTCAACCTATAGGCAAAATGTGATTTTTTTGGAACAATTAGAAATTTCACATCCCTGTTACTTTACCAAAAGCAACTTTAGACACTCCTACTATTATATATTTATCATTAAAAACTTTTTTCTTTTATAATTAACCTAGGGGACTGATGAGTGAGTTAATAAATGACTCTCCCTTTGCTACCTCATAGTTATATTTGTATGATTCTTTGAACTGCTTGGGAAAAGTCATTAGAAAAATATGTCATGGAAAAATAAACAAAGTTAAACAGATGAATGCCAAAGAACCCATGACATCATCTAAATGCTGTCACTGAATTCTATCAGTTGTGCTTTTCAAATGTCCCTAACTGTCACTGTTCTCTCTGCTACCATCCTGCTCATGATCATCACCTCAAATTAGGATTTTGCACAAATCTATGGACTTGTCTCCCTCTTCTCCATTTTAAACACTCTGCATAAGACTCCTAACCAACCTCTGGTACTACCAGGACCACTTTCACTATACCATTTTCCTGTTAAAAACAAACCAAAAAATAACAATGTTTTTATTTTGAAAAAGGCACATCACAAAACATCAAGTACAGTATGATCCTGATTTTGTTGGGAAAAAAACACCCCAAACCCACAAAAGTATGTACATTATATATATATATATCTATATCTCCATCGTATTAGTTTCCTATGGCTCCTATAACAAATTACCGTGAACTCTGTTGCTTAAAACAACACAAAGTTGTTATCGTACAGTTCTGGAGGCTGGAAGTCCAAAAGCATTCTCAGCTGGCTAAGGTTACAACGTTTACTTGGTGGCATCTCTTCTGGAAGCTCTGGGGAGAATCTGTTCTAGCCCTTTCTAGATTCTAGAGACTTCCTTGGCTTACGGCCCCATCCTCCGTCTTTAAACCCAGCAGTGTAGCTCTTCCAAGTTTTCTCTCTGACTCCCTCTTGCTTCCCTCTTATAAGTGGTGTTTTGATTATGTTGGGCCCATGAAGATAATTCAGAATAATGTTTCCATCTCAACATGCTTAACTTAGTTACATCCAAAAAATCCCTTTTGCTGTGTGTAAAGTAACACATTCACAAATTCTGGGGATTAGGATATGGATATCTTTTGAGGGCAGGGGCATTATTCTGTCTATAACACCCATACATAAATACGCAAACATATGCATCAAAAACTGAAAGGAAGTATACCAAAATATTATCAGGTTGATTATCTCTAGATTAAGAACTTCAGATGACTTTAATTTTTATCTCTTTGTGTTTAATCAATATTTCCAGTTTTCATAATCATCTTGTATTACTTTTTGATTTGCAGAGAATGCCAATAATGAAAACAATGAATGTCGCTATAGAGGACATTTGCTCTTTCCTCTGTCCTGTCCTCTTCCCCTCTTCCACAGACAGTATGTTTCTTTTGGAACTGCTCCTCTCAACTCAGCTTCCTACTCAATGAACTGTTGCCAATCATGGTATCTCTTTACCCTGGTTATAGTGAAACCATGTGATCCACAATGGGATAACCTGAGGCATTCCCAGCATTTTTCTTCCTTTCTTTCTTTTAACCAGAATTGAGAGAAAAAGTCAATTCTTCTTTGATAAATTCTCTGATTCAGGAAAAGGCAAACCAGAAAATGTTGGTGACTATAGTTCTAATATCACAGCAAACATGAGAGAAAAGCAGAGATGAGGAAAACAGAGGGAGAATCCTAGGGGTATCTGCATCCATGATTGGGTTGTCTGAGGACCAGCCAGCTGTATTCCTCTCCTTTCCTAGGCTTGGATATATAAGCCAATAGATTCCTCTTCTTGCCAAAACTGACTGTTTCTATCATTTGAAACAAGAGAGTCAGGTTAAAATAGGAGAGCTTTTAAACCTGCAACGATTCCCTGTTGCTTGGTACTGTCTCAAATTAGATCCTCTGCCTGGCTCCACAGCTGTTCACAGTGTCCTCCTCTCTGCCCCCGCCTCTCAGTGTTGCTGCGGTCCGGCAGGCCTCTCATCCTGTCTTACCCACATTACGGCTTCTCTTTCGTGGCTTTGCTCTCGTTGTTCTTGTCTGGATTATCTTCACCTTCCATCCTGGCCACCCGAATTCTGCCCATCCTTCCCAGCCACCTCTAGAACCCTCCATGAAATCCTCCCCAAACCAGCCAGAGAAGGCTTCCTTCTCTGCATATTTATACTACACAAGGTCTGCACAATGCACTTAACACCTATGTCCACATTTTATGGTTTGGGGTTACTCTAAGGAAATGATAAACCTCATCAGGACAAGAACCATACCATGTACAAATCGCACCGACAGAGGATTGATTAAATTACACATTAAGCAAAAGCTCAGAAATATTATGGTGTAATCCTCTTTGGAGGACAGCACAGTGGCCATTGTGAATATTTGTAAGTTAAAAATAGTCTGGTACATTGGGAGACAAATTCATGATACTAAGTTGTCATCCATATGTTGTATGTTCTCTCATCATTTCCACAATGGTAATTTAAGAATGGAAGGTAAGACCTGACCATGAGGAGACAAAACAGAAGAAAGCCTAATTAACAACCTTAACATTTGTGAAAATTCACAATTTCACAATAGGAGTTCAGATTAAAGTGGGGATAAGCATATAATCACATAATGAAGTGTAGGTGTGCCCAGATAGATTTTTCACCATACGGATGTCAAACAAAGAAATGAATTCTGAACTTTGCATACTGTATTTCTATGGTAGTTCTGAAAAAAAATTTTTCTGAAAATGGCTTAGGGATGTTTTACCCAAAGGCAAGAAGTTGAATAAGATAACCACGAAAAATTCTTACTAAGTGTAGGACCTATTTAATAAAATTTGAATCTTATACAGAAGAGTAATATTATTTTTAATGACATTTAAATATTATAGCTGTGTATGCAGATGCTTTTATTGTTGCTGTCATTAAAGGAGAATGTCTTATTCCAAACGCACACAGGGATGAGTTAAACACCTTCACTGCTTTCTTCCGAGGGAAAACTTAACTATATTGAGATGTAACCCTATTTCTGTCTTTGAAATTATTTCTGCCTTTTTTTGCCTTAAGTGGAAGTGTAAACTCTAAGTCCAAATCAGTATTAAAAACAGTTGAAGATATTCTCTGCCTGGGCAATGACACCCTTTTCCCAGCAATTCTAACATGAGCACAAAACAGAGTCCCATTCTGAACGGTACTGTCTGTAAAATCCAGAACAGCATCAATGATACACCCATCAGTACGCTAAAGAGTGATTCCTGGGGGAGGGAAGGGTGAGTAGGTGGAGCATGGGGTATTTTTAGGGCAGTAAAACTAGTCTACATTATACTATAATGGTGGATACATATTACAAATTTGTCAAAGTCCATAGGATGTATAACACAAAGAGTGAAACCTATTGTAAACTATGGACTTTAGTCAAAAAGAATGTATCAATATTGCCTCATCAATTGTAACAAATATACAACACTAATGCAAGATATTTATAACAGGGGAAACTTGGAAGGGGCAGGGGAGGTGGTAAAGAAAAATGTATGGGAATTCTGTACTTCCCATTCAAATATGCTGTTTGCCTAAAACTGCTCTAAAAAATAGTCTGATTTTTAAAAAGTGGTCCCAAACATCTGAATTAGTCCTTAATTAGGGAAAAGAAAGTAAGTATAAAATAGCTACATTGCTATCTTTTGTTAAGAGTACTATATATAACCAATATATGTATCTGTAATAAATTGTCTCCCCAATCTTTTGAACACCTAGGAAAATCCTGTTGCTCTAGTAATTAGTCTCATTGAAAATAAATTAAATTGAAAACCATGAGCTTTTCTTTTTATGGTTTTGCTTATTCACTATAAACCAATATTAGGAAGAAAATCTAACTGTCCTTCATAAATAACTGAAAATACTCTGACAAACTTTCCCGTTTCCTTTTCTACCTTAGTGATAATGCAGTATCCATTTGGCCCTTATTTCTGGGGGGAAAAGCCATATTGACATCAATGCTGGCTCATTGTGGATAGAAAGCAGTTAATATTGTTATTCACTGTTCTTGTCATTACACTCTATTTAGAATTTGAACAAATAATGGCAATACCAGTCCTCTAGAAAGACTAATTTCTTTCCAAACTTCTACTCTGATGGACTTTACAGCCTAGTGCTAAAGTTGGACACTGAGTATTATTAGAGGTAAGTAAAAGTGTACTATAGGCACACATAACAGGCAGTATGCTCAGGCAGAATGAATGTTGTCTGTGAGCTCAGGGACAAATGAATGGGGAGAATGAAATGACTGCTTGAAAGAACAGGGGAGGCTTGAGCAATGACTTAGGACTGTGTACTTAATGTTCACTGGTACACCAAATGCTTCATATGTGTCTCAAGATCACATTCCCAAATGAACACAGCTAGTTCTTCCATGTGGTTCACTGCAGTAAACAAAACTGGATTTTTTTGCCCTAAAAAACATCTTTTATTGGCAAAAGGGATTACGACCCTTTTTCAGTAGAGGAAGGAGATACATTTTCCTTTCTGTGCTTTTTAGCATCCATATCCAGTTGTTCTGGCAATGAATTTCTATCCTCAACTGTAGTGTGCAGTGAATAACATATTTCTTTGTTTTCTTGAATTAATTTTGACTTGGAGTCTCCCCTTCCAAAATGTATGCTAGCAATTCAACCTGAATCATTCTTGGGGCTCCCCTCCCCAGTTGTCCCCTACTTCCTGGCAAGGAAGTACAAAGCCTTATATAGCCTCAAATCACCAGGGAGTTTCTGTCAGTCATCTGCCCACAGTAGGTTCCATGGAGGTGTCCACTGCCTTAGTTCTCACAGTCCCTCAGATCCTGACAGCTGTTTTCATTCAACCCTTGGGTATGGGAGTCTTTGGTGAGGTACAAATGTTTGGCCATTTCTTCAGGATACTACCAGGGAAGGAGAACACAGGTGCACAGATATTTGTCATTTTCCCCAAGGACCCCCTTCCCTCAGAAGCAAACCCACCTTTCCCTCTAGGGAATCCAGCATAGACTTGGGGGTGGGGGTGGCTGAGGGATGGGGGGGAAGGGGGAACTTCAGGCATTTGGAAATAAAACTCTGTGGGGAAGTATCTTGCAGGAAGCTTCTGCTTTCCTCCTTGTGACATGTTAATATTCCCCCAGCGCAAAGAAGCAGGGGGCCTTCTACCTTCCTGAATGTAGAACCAGAAAGAGGAATACATGAGGAAAACATAAATAATACCTCAAAAGCCTCATCCCCCCACACAGTCAGACTGCCCAGACTTGTTTAGCAGAGTGAGATTCTTTTGCCTGAAGCCTTCATGCAAAAAGGTCAATTACAAGTAAGCTGTCTGATGCCTACTCTTCCACCAATTCAGTCAGCAGTTCTAATTGAGAAGAAAAAGTCAAAGATGAAAGACATGAAGAAATGGGTGCATGGAATTACTTCCATAGTTTGCATTCATTAATACAAGATTAATTCTTGTATGTAAATTTATTCATTAGAAGTATGAGCACCTATAATATGGGTCAATTCATAAAGTTAGAAAATTCAGCTGACTTTGTCCTTTAAGAGGATGATACTGTCCTAAAAAATGTTAATAAGAATGTAGTTTAGATAGTTACAATTTTGTTGTAAGAATTATTAGGTGTTTTGTAATAAATCCCTTCATTTGTTTTTACATTTAACTGATTCATTGATTTTTTTTCTTTCCCTAAAAAAATTTAGTAAAGAGTGGGGCAAGACACTACCAGTAGTTTCCTCAGTGATGTATCTGCAACCCCTGTAATAACTTTTGCTGTATAATTAACTGTTTTTCCTTTTTCCAGAAGTGCATGAATTGACAAAAGGAAATAGAGGAGTTTCCATTTTTTCCGGAGATTTTGTATACTCTGTTGCTCTGCCCCAGTTTTGGACACATTAATGCATGTGACATCAATGTTAAGTAAAAGTTATAATCAGAATATCATGGTCATGTAGGATGACCATATATATCATTAATATAAATACATAAAACATATATATAAAATAGAGCTTCTTTGCTGTTACCACAACAAACAATAGGAAACCAAAAGGGCTCCTTCTGTATTTTTCTGTTTGAAGGGCTACCCATGTAGGATACTTGTCAAAACTCTAAGTCAAAGATCTTTTTCCTAAATACTGTTATCATCTTTCCTATTACACCTTATTCTTTCATTTGTGTAACAAAAACTTTCTTTCCTTTTATGTTATCCAAAGAGACTATGACATTTAAGTAAATAATGGGGCTTGTTTAAGCTGTTCCTTAGTGAGATCATATTTCCTTAAACTTATTCTAGAAGAGAAGCTATGTACATCTGCCACTGATTATCCATGACTATATATCATGGTTCATAGATTCAGCGACATTAAAGCTGCATTCATGGAAGACAACAGAAAAAGTTATTAGCTCTCAGTGCAGTGTGAGCGTGTGTGCTGATTCTTTCCTTAAGCCTCTAAGAATGGAGAAAACATTTTCCTCCAGCATTCTCTAAGCTGCATAGCAACTGAACAACAAATCGTCTACATGCAAATTTTTATCATATAGAAACATGTACTCCTCGAGAGTCATATAGAACAAAGAATTATCATAGATGATTCCTTCTGCATTTTTGGCTTTGCCTAGCCTTCTCTCACTCTAATCCATTTCTTTCAGGTAGACATGAAGTTTTCATTCAGAAAAACTTATTGTGGGCTTATCATGTGTCAGGTGTATTCCTAGGATCAGAAGGCAAAGGCAGTCTAGGACTGAAATGCTGACTTGTCTCCAACGGTCAGTATGGGAGCTCAGCACTACCCACTAGCTTGGCCTGAGGGTGGCTGTGGGGGACTAAATAGCAAGCACCTGGCCTAGAGTGGGTTCTTTGAGGATGAGGTCAGCTAAGGTGATGGGAAGCCATTTAGTCAGTTTCCTGACAGTAACAGCCATGCAGTCATGCCAAAACAATGAGTAGGACCCCAGGCAGATGGTCAGCAGTAGGGGGGCCTAGAAGTGGGTAGCACTGCCCAGGATATGGGTTCAAGGTGCTATTTTAATCCCCAGGAGGACAAGAGCAAAATGGATCCCAGGCCTAGAACAAATAGAGTGGGAATTACAACAGATATTGCTGCTTGCTGCCTCAAAGCATTCCCAGCTTCCCTCCCTGGCAGTCAGGGTGGCCATGTGATCCAATTCCAATGCAAGACATAGTAAGGGATGTCTGCTGGGAGTAAGGGGCAGGATCTGGGGAAATATTTTCCTTTCTGATAAATAGGGATAAACACTACTGGCAAGAACCTTTTCTCTTTTTGTTTTCTGGCCTTGAGCATGGTAAGCATACAGCATGCTGCATCAGTGCACAGTGTTCAAAGGCAACATGCTAACGATGGTGGATCAAGACAAGAGAATAAGGCTAGGTCTTTGACATTGTGCAGCCACTGTCCCAGCACTAGACACCCTGCCTGCAGACATCTTGTAATTAAAAAAAACAAAACAAAAACAAGCACTTGTTTGTTTAAGCCACTATTGGGATTTCTGTTGCTTATAGTCAAACACATTCCTAACTGAAATAGAAACCAAGGTAGAAACTTCATGGAAAATAAGAGGTGAAGGTGGGGATTTAACTATTGAAGTGGAAGTAAAAAATAGGGGAAACTAGCTTACAGGGAACTAGTCAAAACTCAATGATCGGAACTGGGGAATGTGTCCAGACAGAGCATAAGTGGCGGGAGGTCAGTTTTCAGGCTTCCTAAATCCCTCACCGCAAGAAACAGGATTGGACTCAGGACCTATGAGAGAGACAAATGGTCTGGCTTAAGGCATGGGGAATTTTGGGGGCAGGAAGACAGGTAACTATGTCTTTCATTGTCAAATTCCTCTTAAAATTTCATCCCATTTTTAAAAGCTCCATGATAATGTTCACCATTATATAAACCAAAAGAGTAAGCACTATTTTTCTGCATTTCTTAGAAAAATCACAAAACTTATTTTCCTGCTGATTAGTTGCTTAAAATGTCTATTAAAGTGATTGATCTAAATTACACAAATAAAAGTCAAGACATCCAACAGAATGAACACCCAGAAAGCGTATGTACCTGTGAACAAATTCTTTCAGTCTAAAAAGATATAACAAAAATATAAATATAGTATTATATTAGCAAATAAAATGAGTCAGATCTAAAGATGGTTAGACCTTTATTACTAAAAAGTAGAAATGATGTAGAGGGTGTAAAATTTAGGAAGATAAGGCTTATCATCTAAATATAGAATTAAATTCTAATTGGAATTAAAGAAAACATACTGGAATCCATGGTCTATATCTGGGAGTCTTGGGAAAAAGAAGGGAAGGAGTAAATTTAGGGTTGAAAGGTGAGGACATAGCTGTGTAGGAGGGAGAAGGGAGAAGTTCTAGCAGACAGAGGGGCCCTCAGAACAGACTGAACTTCATCCTGGGTATTAGTAGTGAAATGAGATTCTTGCCCCTCTGATCCTATTATTTTTTGGAATAGAACCCTGGAAGCCAGAGTCTAGCATCCTTCCCCAAAAGAGCAGAAAGTCATGCAAAGAAGAAGAAAGTAGTCACTGCTGGCATCTTCCTGTCCTCAGGCTGATAAAGAACATGGCTAGGATCAGAGCAATAGCGTCTAAGGTGAGGCCAGGCATGGGGTGAGGGAGCAGGAGGCATACAGGTTCCCTGAGGTCAGGCCACGTATGGGTGGTATATGGTGGGGTGGTTTTAGAGTTTAACTTTGGGTTGGGGCAGATGCCCATGCCCCCTGTGTTGGATATTCCTGATATCAAAGTTCCAGGCCTACCCAAAGAAAAGTTCAGGTCTACTGGGTTACACAGAGCTTCACCCAGAAAAGAGTTTGATCCCCTGGATGGAGCCTGGGATATGAATAGTCTCTAACAAAGTGTAAGGCCTTGTTGAAGTCTCATTCCTAGAAAGCCTGGTCTCTTTGTTGACTGCATCCGTGCAGAGCCCTTTTGCTATTCAAAAGACCTTACTCTTCACTTTCGGACTTGGTTCCTCAGACTGTTTCCCCAAGAGCTTTTCAAGCAACTGACCAAATGCTTGATCCCCCCGAGGAATTGGGAGACTTCAGCTTCTGGCTTGATTTGGAGCTTCACAGAAGTGACCACCTTTTCAGGGAGATTGATTAAGTTGGTTGAACTTACCTCTACCTATCAGGGGAATTTTATTCAGTTGAAAACTGTTGTTTCTTTCAGGCCAGGAAGAAGGGTTCAGCCTAACAGGGACTCTGACACAGTTAACATACAGGAAATAACTAGTTCTTCATACAGGGTGAGCATAGGTGATTCAGACTCTCCCTGACCCCATTAAGATCTCTTTACCTGCTTGATTATGCCTGAAATTCTTTTCCTTGACAACTTCTTTCATGGACAATTAGAGGTATAATACAAATGCCTAGCTGAAGAGATACATTGATTGAAACTCATTCATACCATGGTAATAGGCCAATTAATCAAAAAGCCTAAGTGGCAGATTTGTGGGGAGCTATTGAGTCCTCAAAGTAGGTGAAGAGGTGGAGAGAAGCCTGTTAGGAGGAGGAAGCCTCAACTGAGTCTTTTGTAAGAAGGTGAGATGGGGACTTTAAAGTCAAATGTCATTTATTCTACTCAAGAATATTGCTTTTGAGTTGCACAATGCATACTCCTTAATATGTAGAAGGATATGTGTGTTTGTGTGTGTGCATGTGTATGATTTAAATGTGTCCAGCTTCACTATAAAGCAGTTTCATTCTAGACAGAATAGTTTCACATTTCCATAGTGAGCTATTAGTTAATTATTGTTAGCTAATACTTTCTATTAATTAGAATAATAATGACAATACAAATGTATCTATAACCATAGGTTACTTATGACAGAAACACGCAAACTGTACAGATTCAGATAATTCACCCAAATTGTTGCTTAATCTTTTTATCAAATAGGAAGAAGTAAAATACTATTATTCCCTCATATTTGTGATCCTGTCTCCATTTACTTCTCCTTTTTAGGAACTCACCTCTACTGCCAACCTATGAGCTATTATTTTCCATCTTAATTCCTGAGTAAATTATTTTTTTGTATTGCTTAAAGCATTTATCAGAATATTGTTGCATTATGAATTTGATGTGAAAGCTAAAAGCAGAAGTTTGAATAAGTGAGTGTTCCAAATGGAATAAGTTGGATTTTGGCTGACATTATTTTTCCTACTATATGTTCAAAGTATGCTGTGGACATGGTGTAAAATAAGACTTTATAGCTAGAAAAATGTGTCAGGGGCCATTTTTGTCAATATTGAATGATTCTTGTGGTTTTTGAGTCTAAAAAAGAAATCTATGATCCTTGAATCACTTACAATCACATTTATAAGTATGATATGTACAAATTAAGGATGTAACAAAAATAAAAGGAAAAAGTCATAGGAAAAAGAGAATCCTAAATAATTTTTATAGTGTTTTTGCAGTTAAAGTATATTTAGAGTACTGAGGAGAATAACAATTTGATTTTGTGAGAAGTCTGAAACAAAGATTGGATGTGTTTTCAAAAATTGTTTTCAAGTGCTCTGGCAGAGATGGCCAACTGTCCACCAAAATCCATTCCCCCTTTCATGCTTATAACTGCTGCTGGAACATGGCTATTGAACCAAGGCCTAGATTTTGAGCACCCTTGCAGGTAGAATGGTCATGTGATTTTTCTGGCCAATGGAATGTAAGCAGGAGTGACTTTTGTCACTCTGGGCCAACACTTTTAAGAAGCAGGTATGCCTATCTACCTGTAGTCTCCTCTTCCATTTCTTCTTTGACCTTCTCCCATCTGGTTGCAGACACATGACAATGGGCGCCTAATGGAGATGGAGCCACAGATGAATTGAATTTATGTCCCCAAGTTGCATCTGAAAGAAAGCTTCCTGCCAACCAGAAGCACTACATGAGCAAGAAATAGACTTCAAAATGTGTAATAGCTGTAGGACAATGGAATTCTATTTCTTATAGCAGCTAGTGTTACCCCAGCAATAGAAGTACCCTTATTACTATCATTTACTGGAAATTTCCAATAAGAGATTCTGCTGTTTTCACTTTAATGACTAGATGAGACTCACTTGTAAAATAGATCCACAAACATAACATGTTTCTGGTATTTCTGATATTTTACAGCTTGTGGTGGCAGCTGCACCAATTTTTCTTCCTGAGATGCTTTTCTTAGCCTGGGCTGCTGCAGTACATTAATGTTTCTGCCCCAACTCTCTTATTAAAAGAATTGGTGAATGGAGTGATTATAACCTAAGACCAATTTTCATCCAGAAAGCAGACCAAAAGGTTGCTAATGGACCTTCAACTACAATAGGAGTATTATCCTCTGCCATGTTGACTCCAGCAATACTCTGTAGAGTGACAAGTAAACACAGAAGAATGTGGAGGCTCCTGCCTCCAAGAAGTGAATCATTACAATCGTTTGGAGTGCACTCCAAATCATACAAAATGCTCACTTTAAATGCCCCATGACTGCTGGTCAGCTTCATTACATTTTCCAAATTGGCTGTGTGAGGTGGAGAACCTTAAACTCCCCAGTTTAAATCTAGATCAAACTCCCATATCAAGTTTCCACACTCCCTCTTTATTTTAACCTCCCAGAATAATGCTCTCTTTAATCCTTTGCTGTCCTTCCTGCTTATCTGCTTTAATTTTTTCTTCTATCTTAATCCAGTTTTTAAGATTGGTTAATGCTCCTAACAAGGCTAATGCTTTAGTCTCCTGGCTCCCCATCAGCTGTGATCCTCACTTGCAGGCTCAGTCCTACACTTACATTTGGTAACAACTCTTGGTCAGGGATGGGGCAGTTTAAAAAGCCCAAGGCCAGTATCTGGACAGTATCAGCCTCAAGTCAACCTGTTTTGCAGATGACATTTGAACATTCTACCTTTATTTATTCAACACCTATGACCTATCATTCATCCCCTACCATGTGCCAGGCACTGTGTAAAGCCGTGGAGACCCAGAAAATACTGAGACAGACAGTCTTTATCTTAAGCGTCTCTCATTTAGAAGTGTAGATGGACAGGCTAACGAGCAATTACAATAGACTGGTAAGTGCCATCACAGGGCCATGCCCAGGATGCTGTGGGAGGGGACCCCCTAGGTGACATACCAACCTTGGGAGCATGGGCTGGGCATGGAAAGGGGAGTCAGAAAAGGCTGCCCAGAAGGGTTGATTTCTGTTCAAAGATCTAAAACCTAAGTAGGAGTTAGCTAAGCACACAGGGATATGTGTGTGTGTGTGTGTGTGTGTGTGTGTGTGTGTGAGAGAGAGAGTGAGAGAGAGAGAGAGAGAGAAAGAGAGAGAGGGAGAGAGAGGGAGAAAAGCCAGGGGATAAGCAGAGCATAACATGTTCCAGGAATGCCAAGTAGCCCTGTTTGGCAGTATAACATAATAGTTGAGGTTTTAATCTCAAAGCCAGACCACATGGGTTTGAATTCTGACTGCTGCTCTGTGACCTTGGGCAAGGTACTTAATCTCTCTTTGCCTCAGTTTCTTCATTTGTAAATAGGAAGAATAATAGAACCTGCCTTATAGGATTGTTTTGAGGGATAATAAACTTAATCTGAACAAGTGCTTAGAGTGGTGTCTGGTGTATAACATAATAATAAGGGTTTGCTATTATTTAGCTATAGTATCAAATGAAAAATAGGGAATGGCCAAAGAGAACTCTTTTGTGCTATGGTAAGAAGTTTGGACTTTAAAACTATTCACTGAATTTCTATAGCCCTCAGGATAAACAGGGAGATTATGCTTTAAAAAGATCATTCTGCTGCAGTACAGACATCTGCTTGGAAGGGTCTAGCATGGAGAAAATTCTGCTCTGCAATGTATATTTGCAATGCAAACTTTGAGGGGCGAGGGTGGTAAATTCCCCTCCAACTAGTATATGCATTAATTGCATAGGAGATATATTAAGCAAATGAAATTTTTCAATGCTTATTTTGAGAAAAAGCTATTTGGAAGAATCAGATAATTTTTATATCTGTCAGGCACTAAAATGTTTACTAGAATAAATTTAATCACTCTACATATATACTAATTCAAAAATCAACTGTGATAGAAGGAAAAAGAAGAAAATGATCGGAAGAACATAACCTTGTCAATTAATGAATCTGTTTTTCATGAGAAGGGAATTCACACATTATTCTGGAAAGGCAGTATTCTTACCAGATGTGCTGTTCTGTGTTTCTTAAACCCAGTGGAACAGCTAAGGGATCTAATCTGCCCTGTGACAGTGCTCTATTTGAAAATTAAGCCAACAAATTTTAACACAATGGAAACTGTAAAAACAGTATATAAAAGGACTTAGAAAGGTTCTCAGTCATTCTGCCTTCTGAGATAAATGTCTTGTTGCAAGGAAAAATATCTCATTGCTATTTCTTAAGTTACATATTGACCCGAATGTGTTTCCATTTAAGCCCAGGGACTTTATTAACATGGAAAGACATGAAAAGAGTTGCTCAAGGTGAAAGTTATTGCCACTAATTCATTGCAATGAGCTAATTTGACTAATTCCCTTTCCACTGAAGGAAGAGAAGCTCACTGTGATCTGGAGAGGGCCTAAGAGATCATCTTAGATGAAGAATCTAGGGTAATTTTTGCTAATTCAGAATGATGGCGATCGCATAGTGATAATACCTCACTCTGAGGCATCATTCCTTACTGTATACATGGAGAGAGAATTGCTTTGGTATGCTTTTGTCTGACATTGAGAGTCAACCATCACTTGTTTATGTAATTCTGAATTTCAGTAAAGAATAATGTTGATATTAGTCATCTTCCTGTATTTGCAAGTACAAGACTCCTAATCCTTCATTTGAAAACATAGCTTTGCTCTGCTTGAAAATTAGCATATTCAATGCCTGTTTTGTTTCTGCAGTTGTTTCTTGCAACATCTGAATGTAAAATTATGTCTTTGGGAATGAAAATACTTCTTTTATTTGCTTTTCAAATAATGAACTTGACTCAGAAAAATAGCACTGGTACTAGTTGGAAATCCCACTACTTACAAAATCATACATAATTTGTGCAACCTTGAAATTTGGAGATGCTTATGGAAATTCATGCCATCAACCCTCCAACTCAATCAAATTCAAGTTTTTGAGCCACTGCTGGCTGTGTACCTTCTGGGTGTGCAGGCAGAGAAATAAAATGAAGTTCTGGTACTTAGACTTCCTATTATTTGAGGTTCAGTCCTTTGAAGTAAAATATTTTATTCCAGGAATGGTGTATTAAAATCTAGATGAAATTCAACATTGAACCATTGTCTGCTATTATCATTTGGGGATAAGCAATTCATTTATTCTGGGAAACATTAGGAGACCTAAGACTTGGAGGCCATTGATAAAATAGAATACCAGCTGGGGGACTAAGGACATCAAAACTAAATACTGCTTTGCTAATAACTAGCTGTGTGACTTTGAGTGAATCAATTCTCCTTCCCTCTCTTTCCACATTAGGAGAATTGTTCAACTCAAATTTCTACACCTCTAGCAAGGAAGAGAAGGCACAGTGAGGTAGAACTGGGTGAATGGGACAATGAGTCTCCTTGTCCCTGATGTTTCTGTTTCTTCAGAAGCAAAGAACTTGAATGCCAAGTCCCAAATCAGCTCTCCAATTCTTGCTCAGCAATGTGCTCCTGTCTTGAGGTGTTCTCTCAGGTGAACGGTGGTCCTAAGCAGGGAGCTAGGGACCAGTGGTCAGATTTGCCCCACTTTGAGCCCCACCTAGTCTGTCTTGCATTTAGCTTTTCCATTTCTTTTGGCATAGCTGTGAACCCACTCCTCGGTAATGTCCTGCTCCTCACTTTGAGCATGAAATAGCCTCCAAATGATTCAATTTCCCTGTGATTTACTCCCTCCTTTCTTTTCAGAGTGGGTCAAAATTGCCCTTGAAGGAGAATGCAGTGAGTTTATGGAGGCTGATTCGGTTCACTCAAGACCCCTTTCAGTTACAGAACCAGTTTATCTGACCTCCTCCTCCTCCTTAAAAGATCACCTAGCTTTTTACAAAATCAGATTCTGTGTTCTTTCTGGTTTTGGGAAACCATTAGGTAAAGCTGAGTTAAACATCCTTTCTCATGCTTCGTTTCATGCCCAGAGAGAGGCCAAGTCCATCCTCCGTTTCCCTCTTGTCCCGTCACTGATGTGCTCCATGGGAGAAAAGATACCCATTCCTAGTCTGTTTTGGAATCAAGTTTTTGCCCCTGATCGAAGCCACAATAGGATAAAACAGGTTTGTGGAGTTTGGAGAACTTTAGATCCAAGCTACCCCCAATGTTTTTAGATTTAAAAGGTAGTAAGTGAACAAGGTAAATAATACAAATAGATGAAGAGAATCTACAAGGATCCTTCCAGAAGTTTTCAAAGCATATAAACATATACATACCTATTTTCTTCCTTGTCTCCCTCTATCTTCCTTTCTTCCTTTCTTTTCTTGATAGAAACCAAGAAGGAGGCTGGGTCTCTCTGGGTCTCACATTGGAGCCTGTTTTTACTTATTTATTTTTTCCAGTTTTACTGAGGTATAGTTGACATATAACATTGTGTAAGCTTAAGGTATATAATGTAATGATTTGACTTATATAGATATTATGAAGTGATTACCACAGTAAGGTTCATTAACACACTCCATCATCTCCCATAGTTATAATTTTTGTATGTGTCTCTGGTGATAACTTAAAATCTGCTCTCTTAACTTTCTTCTTTTCCTTCTTTTTCTTAAATAAGCTTATATTATTCATTCACTTGTGCTCTTTTTTATGGTTATATAGTATTCCAGTATGTGGGTATGCTGTAATTTTTTAAATTGAAGTATCATTGATGTACAATCTTATATTGGATTCAAGTATACAATACAGTGATTTAAGTTCTTAAATCCCCCCTCCACTAGTACAGTTACTATCTCAATATAGAAAGATGTTACAGAGTCATTGGCTATATTCTCCTTGCTGTACTACTATCCCTGTAACCAACTTATATTATGATTGAGAATTGCTGTGCCACTTTTTCCCCTCCCCCTCCCCACTTACCCACCCCCAGCCCCTCCCTCATGGTAACCACAAGTTAATTCTCAGTGGCTATGAGTCTATTGCTATTTTGTTTATTCTGTTTTGCTTTGTATTAATATTATAATATCCTCTAGATCTCTCCATGTTGTTGGAACTGGCAGGCTTTTTTTTTAAAGGCTGAATAATATTACATTGTGTATGTGTACCACCTCTTCTTAATACATTCATCTATTGGTTGCTTCCATATCTTGGCTATTGTAAATATTTTGGCGATCAACATAGGGGTGCATATTTTTTCAAATCAGGGATTTTGTTTTCTTTGGGTAAATTCCTAGAAGTGGAATTACTGGGTTGGTATGCTGTAATTTATTGAACCAGTCCTTAATTGATGAACATTTTAACTCTACTTTTTGATTCCTTAGTTGGGTAAGTCAAAGAGCATAGGTAAAGAACTCACGCTTTCTAGTAAGTCTGCTTCATAAGATTAACTTTGAGTAGAAAGCATAGGTAAAGAACTCACGCTTTCTAGTAAGTCTGCTTCATAAGATTAACTTTGAGTAGAAAGCATTTCTTCTTCAGAGCAGAGGCCCCCTTTTTGTAAGCAGTAGGCACAGGCTCGGTAGGTGAACTTGTCTCTGCTGCAAAATCTGCATGATACCTGGTACAGTCGCTTGTATTACCTGTGCCTGGTGTTTAATTGGTGATAGTTACTGTGGTTCATTTTAGAGGAAAGAAGTGAGTTACTGAGAGTTCAAGCTGCAAGATGATGGGAGTGGGCCAAAAGCCAATGTTTGGCTTTTATTCATTAACTGTTTCTCATTATTTCAAGGACAGTTATTATCATTGCCATTAAAATCACTGTCTTTGAGCTGGCAGGTATAAATACAGACTAGAAGACTGATACATCTCAAATTAGAAAAACTCTAAAAACTTTTTAATCAAAGCTAAAAATGAAAAGAGGTCCATGTCAGAAAGTCAAACATGAACTATTATTATTATTCGTATTGTGATGCCCCAACGGAAATGAGATGATATAAATTACATTGTCATTAATTTACATACTGAAAATAATTAAAAACAGCGCTGCACAGGAATGTTTGTCAGGATAAGCAAAACTACAATTTTACGTAAGATAATTATTCTTAAGTGCCTCTTCTATAATTCCAGGAAGATGTGACTTGCGGTGCAGTGAGCAATACCAATTACCACGCTTCTTGTGTAGGCTGCAGTTAGTGCTCCTCCTCACCTTCCTTCTCCCTAGGACATGCAGCAGACATCAATCATCATTACTGCACAGCCTGTCTGCATTCTTAACTAGGAAGTAACACACAGTAGAGCTTAGTGGTAGACGGTGGTGCAATATTATGTATTTTCTCTACTTTACAAATGAAAAAGCTGAAATTCAGATTATATAATAGCTTAATGTCACACAGCTCACAAGCAGTGGAGCCAGGATTGGAACCCAAGTTAGTCTAACTCCTGTAATTCTGTCTTCAAACAAAAATAGTACCTGATGTTGGTACAGAGCTCTATAGTGTACAAAGCACTTTCCCATATGTCGGCACCTTTATTTTCTCAAAGGCTCTTGAAGTATACATTATTTTAAAATTTTACAGATGAGGAAAATGAAGTTCAAAGAGGCTGTGACTTGGCCAAGGCCATCAAACACATAATAATTAGCAGGGCTTGGACTTGGAAAATGATGAATGTAAGAGCATTGATTTTTTATGACACTGCAGAAGCCTTAGAAAAAGCCAATTCTTATTTAGAAGCACATAGCTGTTCTGAAGTATGTTGTATGTTTATCTATATTTCTTTTTTTTTTTTGAGAGGGAATCTCTCATATTTATTGATCAAATGGTTGTTAACAATCAACAACAATAATATTCTGTACAGGGGACTCAATCCATAATCATTAATCCACCCCAAGTCTAATTCTCATCAGTCTCGGATCTTCTGAAGCACAATGAACAAGTTCTTACATGGTGTACAAATTCTTACATAGTGAATAAGTTCTTACATGGTGAACAATACAAGGGCAGTCGTCACAGAAACTTTCGGTTTTGATCACGCATTATGAACTATAAACAATCAGGTCCAATATGAATATTTGTTTGATTTTTATACTTGATTTATATGTGAATCCCATATTTCTCCCTTATTATTGTTGTTATTATTATTATTATTATTATTATTATTGTTATTTTCAATAAAATGCTGAAGTGGTAGGTAGATGCAAGATAAAGGTAGAAAACATAGTTTAGTGCTGTAAGAAAGCAAATGTGTGTGCCTATAAGCTAAGTATTAATCCAAGCTAGACAAGGGCAACAAAACATCCATGGATGCAGAAGATTTCTTTCAAAACAGGGGGGGTGAGGTTCTAATCCCCAGTTTCTCACCTGATGGCCCCCCTGCGACTGTGCCTGTCTTAGGTTGTTCCTCCCTTGGGGAATCTTACCCGTCTCTGGCTAACCAGTCATCTTCCGGGGCCAGATAGGGAAATGTAAAGTTGGTAAGCGAGTGAGAAGCAATATTGTTTGAAGAGGTTAGCTTTTTACTTCTTTGCAGATTTATGCCCTGTGGGTTTTATGCCCAGCATTTGTCTTGAGGTATCTTTACCACTTGGAGGATTTATGATACTTGGTAAATGTTTATGTGTATTTCTATAGCTCACGCACTTGGAAAAATAATTGATGAGAATCGCAGCTTAAGACATAGATGTTGTTATGCAATTAAAGCCAAGGTAAAAACACCGAATAGTGAATTAGTGAATTAGAAAAAAATCAGGATTTAAAGAAATCAGGCTCCAGGGACGACTTTCATTTTGGGTCTAGCTGTACAACACGGACCTAGGCTAAGAATACCCATTTGCAGCTGTGCATGAACGTAGCAGAAGTTTTATCTGAGGTTCTGTACAAACTGGGTCATCTTATTGTAGCATTAATGATGCAACTAGAATGTTTTCCAGCTTGTTTATAAAGGATTATCTTGCTTAAGAAGACAATTCATTAAAAAGCTGGAGTGGAGTGGGGAAGAGGGAGGAGCAAGAAGACTCTTTCTCTACTTTTTCTCAGTTATCCTTTCTAACCCCCTATTTCCTTCTCTTTGACATCCCCTCTCCCTCTCAAAGATGTAGACCTAATGCAGCATCAGCACCAAGATGTGAATGGCTGCTGTGCTTTCCTCTTCAAAGGGAAACAGAATAACACAACTAGACCTCCACTTGGTAAATTGTCCCTGAGAGGTTCTTTTGAGTAGGGTAGTTTCTGTTGCCCTCTGATAATTTCAGGCAGCCACATCCCTAAATTTGCCCATAGTTCCCTCAAAAAAAAAAATCCTCTTCCAACATGCTTTCAGCAACAAATATTTATTGGGCCCAATTTGTGACAGGCACTGTACCAATGCTGGGGATATGTTAGTGATCAGACAGACATTCTCTCTTACAGAATATAAGCTCCAGGAAGGAGGCAGGGACTGTATTATATGGAGTTAGCATTGTTTGGTACCAACCACAACCCCTTCTCACTTTGGCGAATGACTGTGTACTTCCTTAGACTCAATGAAAACAGAGAACTGATAGCATTTACATAGGTTGTGAGTTTGAAAATGGGATTTTTGAACTCTGAATAGCATATTGGCAAAAGATACTCCCTTCTGCTTTCCTTCCTTCCTTCCTTCCCTTCTTTCTCTTACTACCACTCTAATTATTCTTGAAAATTGAGATGGGTTTACAGAAATCAGCCTCCAGGGAAGACCTTCATTTTGTGTCTAGCCACAGAGCACGGACCTTGCCCATTTAGTAGCTCTGTGCCTACGAGGTTCATTTGCTCACCTGTCAAGTAAGAACAGTTAATAACTACCTTAAAGTGTGCACTACATGTACATAATAGGTGCTCAGTAAATGGAGCTATTATAATCACTACTATTTAGGGCTCTTTGTTAATAACTCTTTACCTTTATATTATTGGAGATGTTTTAAGACATTATTTGTGGAAAGATGATATTTATAATGATAATTCTGCTTATTTCCAATTGTAAGTGTTTTATTTAGCATATTCATAGCTCAGATTGCTCATCCTAGGTAGGTTCCTTGTATACTATTAGGTCAGCTGATAAGTCAGAAACTATTTGTAACACATATCATACTTGTAAAATATACATTTACATGACACAGGAAACTGGGACTACTTTTCCACCTTCGGTCCTTGACCTCATTTTTTTCCCTTTGTGATAATGTGTCCAAGTGGTGTGGTTCAGCTGTGTTCTCTCAAGTACCCTGTGGAGGCCACTGTGTTGTCTTAATGCCTACAAGTTCAAGTGCAGCTCAGGTTCCAGTGCTTATGTACCAGGTTTGGAGAATGTCTGCAGAGATGCAAACCATCCATGTTGAATCCCTAATTCATTAAATTTTGGGTATGATGTAGAAAAACAGAGATCCTACAGTACCAAACCCACAGTAAACTGTATCATAAGAAACAACTGAAATTGGTAGACCATTCTCTAATAACTAACAGTCATGAAGTGTGTTTAAAGGTTTTGCTGAATCCAGTTTGGCCTTCAGATCCAGTGATCTGGTTTCCACATAAGTTAATTTTTATTAGAAGGATGTATTATTACTGAATAATTTCTTGAAAAGCTAACATGCATAAATGTAAGAAAAAAAATCCCAAATGATTTTTCTATTTACCTTTTATAGTTCTTTTGGGAAGCATGGTTAAGTATGACTATACAGCAAGTATGTCTAAACACAAATATTCTCATTTTTTTCCCTCCCCAGTAAAATCATAAATTTTACTCTAATTATGCTCTATTCAAAATATGTTTAGAACAGCCTTCAGGGCCTCTAGCATTTTCTTTGAAATGCCCTCAGTGGAAAATCTTCATCTTTTGAAGATAGATGTGATTTTCAAAAATAACTAATGGTCATCCAGAGCTAGTTCTGGATAATCAAGCTGGATAATTCCACTTGAGGTTAAAACAAAACAAAGTGTGATAAATATGATAAACTCTGGTAAAAGATTATAATGAATATTGTATATAAGTTGACTTTAAAAGTAAATCAATAGGAATTATAAATAATTTAGGCAATGCCAGCATCGTTGGAATTATATTGCCTTCTAAGGTGACTGCTTTGAAAATCTAACTCCTGATTCCTTTGTGAAATTTTAGCCTTGTAACTTATTAGTGACACTTTACACCTGTGTGGACTCAGAAGCATACTCCAAGAACTCAGGGACTGTGCTTTCAACGATTAAGGTGCATATTTAATCAAGTGCTTAGTGTGATGCCAAGCATTCTGTGGCAACTCAATAAATAGTAGATGATGATGATGACTGGCTTTGATATCAGTGGAGCTGATAAATGTTAAGAAGACTTGGCAAAACATTAGTGACCACATGCTGGCTGCTTAGAATTGCTGGCCTTGCCTTAGAATGGAAAGAGTGAAACTGCTGCTTACTGGTAGGTTTTTGCTCTTTTTCATGACAACTTACAAAACACATGCCTCATGCTTCCTTCGAACACAGCTTTATGGAAATTGTTTAGTGAAGCGTCTGTATGCCAAAGAACAACCACTAACAATGGAGAAGCATAACACAGAACAAATGTGGAGTGTCATTGAGGAGAGGACATCACGAGAGGCCATACTAACTGTACCAATATAGACTGTTACCCCCAGGGGAGGATTTGTAGATTGTTGACCTGCAAAGTCAAGTACAGTCAAGTCCCTGAGAGTTTTCCATTTTCATTTGTATCTTGCGAAGCATTTGGACTTTCATTCCAAGGTATATGCAACAATTGTAGCATATGCTGTCAAGATGTAAGGAAAAAGAATTTTCTGTGGGCTGAGCGAGTTTACATGTCAGCAACGGAATCAAGATAGGAGAAATAAATTAAAAAATGCAAAGTAGAAAGCAATGAAAATTATTTGAGAGGTACAGAGAACGTGAAATAATTGGTTGGACAGAGACCCAAGGAATGCTCCGTGGACGAAGTAACATTTGGACTGAAATTTGAGAGTGAGCTCAGACCACAGAACATGGAATATGTAGAAGCAAAAACTCCATGAGAAGGTGTATGGAGGAAGAGTGAGCTGTTCAGTTGGCTGGAATGTGGGAGTGTGGAGAAGGAGGGGTTGGGAATAGGTAGAAATAGATGGACTTAGACTGAAGGGAACAGGGAGGAGTAACCAAATGAGTGACATTATTCCGACTTTGCTTCATTGAAAACAAGCTGGCAGCACTGTTTCAGGCAGAGATCTATTTCAGCTAATGTTCAACAATTGGCTACTATTAGCCTGAGATTTGATAGTTCAAACATTAGCTTGAGATGTTGTCAACCATTATTAGATGTGAATCAAACTTGAGTTTTAAATGCATCTTTAATTCTGTGGTTGTAGCATTCCTGACTGACTTAGTAAACCCAAAATTTCACACATGAATGATGTTAGTGTATATGTGTTAGTGTTATACTGTTCACTGGCCAGACATAAGAAAAAAAAATACCTGTTGAGCTGGATGATGCTCTTGAAAATGCAGGTTGAGGCATGACTTGCTTATATTTTCCATAAAATGATGAATCTGGAAAAATCCTTAGGGCAGATGTAGGATTATATTCATTTACCTGTTTATAGCTCTTTAAGTAAGAAGAGACCAGTGGCATGATTTGTTCACGTTTTTATAAACCTCTGTCTGTGTCAGAGTGCAGGTTGGTGCAAGCTTCTTTCCAGTTCCCCAGGCTACAATAAACCTAACATCTGCTATCTTCCTATGGGTGGATTTAAAGCCATGCATCTGGCATCAGAATGTAGCCAGGATGTCACAGAGTTTGACCATGTTACTTTCCATTACACTGCTTATTCTGTTATCAGACAAAACAAAAACCAGCCCTTAAACCTCAAACTTGTAATCTGTGTTCAGTGAGGACCAAACCCAAGGTGGTGTCAGCAAAAGTGGGAGTGTGGGCATGGTTACCATGCTGAGTCACCCTCAGAGGTACGTGCTTTCACTGAATTAAGGTTGCAATGTTTTGAGTGCAGCTTTTAACAATCAGAGCTCGCATAACCAAGTGTGGGAGTAATCACAGAACAAGCAAATTACAGGGGACAGAAGAAGGGATTCCACAACTGAGGAAGCAAGCTAGGGTTCCCCACACATTTCACTGTCCCTTCCAAATAGAGATTTTTTTTCCCATGTGAAATCAATGACTGAAAATGTGGGCTGCACACACAATAAATGCAGTACAGCAAGAACTCTGCATGTTGTGGTATTACTTAGAATGTTTCTTTGATAGTTTTCTTCAGAGGACTGGGATTACAGTTTGAACTCAAGTGTTGTTGATTGTGGATGATAAAGGACAGTGGAATAGAGGAATAAAATGTATCAATGAATGCTCAATTTTGCATTTTCAAATAAAACATACCTATTACGTACTAAAATCTGAAGGGTATATACAGTCCTTTACTCAAGGAGCTTATTGCATCTAGTAGGGAACACAAGATAAATGTATAGTTGACTAAATTACAAGGGAGGACATGTTAAATGCCAAGGAAGGACAAGTTAAATGCCATAGTGAACTTACAAGCAATGTGTCACAGTGGTCTGGAGCAGAAGAATGTCTAGGAAAATTTAAATGGAGGCAATAAGTGTAAATCTCTGAGAATCTGGGAGTCTAGGCAGATGGTGGCCCCATTCATGGAAATCTGGAAATCTGGAGGAAGAGTAGGTTTGCCTGTGAATGTTAAGTTTGAAAAAGCAATGAGACATGGACATCCTGGAGGTAGTTGGAAGCCTTTCTAGAGAGAATTTGTAAATCAGGTTGTGAATGGACATGCAAGGATAATAGTAGAAGTTGTGCCGGGGATAAGATCACCTAAAAAAAAAAAAAACCATAGGGAGAAAAAAAGAGCTTTTAGGGGAACTTTCAGGGGAAACTTGATTTTAAAGGGTAGGAGAAAGTAGAGGAAGTGGTGTTAAGATTCTGAAGGAATGGCCTTAGGAGACATAGGAGAGGCAGTAGAAGGTGGAGATGCAGTGTGACGGAGAAGATGATTTCAGAAAGAAGATGGGTAACACTGAGGATTACCACAAGGGCACAGTAGGATACAGACCGAAGAAGAAATGGTATTTGGTGATTAGAAGGTGACTGATACCTTTAAGAGAGAAGCTTCAGGAGAATGGCAAGGGCAGAAGCCAGATTAATTATTAAAACTATGCTGAAGTATACACAAGAAATTACACAAAGATCACAAATTGTCCTGATCCGACACCTACTTTGCCCTTTAATGTCAGGGGAATAATGCAATAGTTAGAGGATATTACTTCACAGTGGATTAAACATTAAAAAATATCACCATTTGGTGACGTTATCTGAGTCTTTCTCACACATGCTAATGTAAACCCTTTGGTGAGATAATTGGGCGGCTTGTCCTCCATCATTTACACTAGTTAAGACTAGAATGGAAATTACATATGACTAGGCACCAAAGTGAGGGATATCTGGAGTAGGGGATGAAAAATAGCAGAGAAGATTCGACTTTAAAGGGCTACCATAGCCCTTTAAAGCTACATGTGAAGCTACCATAGCCGTGGGTTTTCCTGTTTTGGAGTCTTATTTCTCCTCCCGACTTCTGAGCTTCTTTTGGACTCCAACCTTTATTGTTTAATGGTGTTTTGAGTGGTTGCAGACTGAGCAATGGTACTGTGGTTACAAAATTACATGGCAAACTTCCGTTTTGTCTTTGTTAATAGGATTAAACAGCTGATAATAATGGAAATGGAAACAATGAGATTGCAACAATGGTCTTTTATTTCTATACTGCTGTCTGCCTATCAAACCCTACCTGCATACATGTTTCATTTTGATTCCAAATCTGTCCTATGGAGATAAACAGATCTAGATGGGAATAAAGGGGCAGAGGACTATATGGTTTGTTTATTGGCTCTTTCCAGCACCATTGTAAATTCCATTCCTTTTAAAAAAGTTCATTTTTCTTCTCTGGTTAAATAAAAGATAAGTAGATAGACAACATTTCTATGCCATTATTTAAAAAAAGCCTACGTGCTCCTAAAGATTGGGTAATTAGATTTAATTCCTGACATCTGTTGAAAGTAAAATATCCACCGTTTATATCATAGGTAAAAGAATAAAGAATGGAAACATTACTGAAATGGAATTAGATAATTATTTTTATTTATTGAAATTTCCACTGAGAGTGGAATGTCCCAACACTGTCAGGGGTCAGTGTGAGGCAATTTGACTTTATCTTATTCCTGAAGAGCTCGCCACCCCACTTCGATTTGACGATCCTTCTATATCGTTAACAGGTAATAGTTACAGGTATTTAGAATTAAAGAAGGGGCATTTAGGGATTGGAGATGAAAGGGAGAAGTTACAGAGAAGGAGATCACTCATTCATGGATTCCTTCATTCACTTAACATAGCCCAGTATCAGTATGTGCCAGGTGTCCGTCATGCTAGGTCTGGGATATAGAGTTGCTTTGGTGAAAGACATGATAATGTTTTCAGAGGAAAATTTTTCCCTGAAAGCCTTGGAAGGCCCACGCTATCGGAGAAGTTTGCTGGCTGTTGGTGGCTTAAAGAATGGAGTAGAGAACAGAAGGCTGAGAGTGAAACTCCAGATCAGTGTGAGAAGTGGCTGCCACTGCCAACTTTTCTTTCCATCAGGTATCTTGCCGAACACCATGAAGAAAGGCTGGTTGCAGAAAGAGGACTGGGGAAGTCTCAGGTGGAGCTTTGAGCTGAAACACTCTAGGGTTTCAGTAAACGATTGGGGAAGGGTTTTCTGGTTGTCCTGTACCATTAAGACTTCACAGTAGGTTTGAAGAGGGAAAGCCAAGAGCAGCTTCTAATTTGAAACCAGGAGAATATTTAAGAATGAATCAAAATATCTTTTCTATGGTATTCCTTTAGTGAGCATGTATTTTCAAAAAACTAAAATATGCCAAGACTGGAGATTCATGTTTCAACTGGCATGTTGATTTGATTCTTACTCAAGGGACAAAATTGCCACTTGCAAAACCAACCCTGTTTTTTATGGAATCATACTTTTTTCCTTCTCTCTAAAAGCTCTTATATAAGAATCATCCAGAGTTAAATGAGGGGTGACAAGTTCATAGCCCAGAAGGAACACTGTGTTCTGGGCTATCAAAACATTGATCATCCATGTATCCATTTAGTAGGGATTCCCTGGAAAATCTCTGACTTCTAATGAACAGTAGAAATACATGAATGGGAAGACTAGATTTGGAAAGCTGTCTGTATGAGAAGAAAGTACACTGATGACAGAACACAGATCTGTATCTTGTGAGTTGGCAGAAGTGCGGTTATTTTGACTGTATTGACAGTTGACAGTCAGAATCCAGGACATAATGTCATTGAGCAACTGCTCTGAAGTTGGATATATTTTTTTCCTGGTAGAGTGAAGGGTACTGGTGGTAGTGACTGCCTACTCCATACCATGAGACAGACACAGCCCCTAGAGAGTTCACAACTTTGGCTGACTCCACTCTTGGCGAATGAAGCAAGCTAGAATGGCAGGTTCTACCCGCAGTTCTCTGAGCCAGTCTGCACAGGTCTCTGAAGACTGTGAATCAGCACATGTGAGGTTCCGCAGGGGGTAAGGAACCAGAAATACTGGTTTCTCTCAATGGGTGGACTCCTAGGGACTGGTGTGGCTGACTGTAACAGCAGCTTCAAATCCTTTCTGGGAGGTGGCAGCATTTATAAATAAATAGAAAACAAACACAACGGACTCAAACTGAAATTTGTGGCTCTGGTTTGATGTGGTGGACATATTTAACCAACCTAAGAAAGCTGAAGTCTATACATACGTATCATCACTGTTCAACATCATCTAAAAGAATCACATAGTGTTGAAAATTCATAAAAATCATGTGATTAATAGAGTGATTATTATAATGCTCTGTAAATAAGAATATGAAATGATAGTGAATGGAAAAGATTATTAGGCATTTTAATAAAGTAAGCATATACTAATAATAATCATTAGAGTATTAAAAACTCATAGTATATGCTTCCAAATTCTTTTTTTAATTGCAAATAATCTAGCATTAATTATAAAATTATCCCTTCCTTTTTTTCCCCCTCTGCTCAAAATTTAAACTTTTACTTAAAAAACTTGCCAAGGTACTTCACAATTAATCGTTATTTTAAAAAGAATAGAAGCAGCAACAGCTGAGTGAAATACACTTTACATTTCAAGCAATCCTCATTTAAAGGATATACATGGAAGTGTGCATATTTGAGGTCTCGCCACTTTTTTGGAATGATAAACAGATTGAAAGCTCTGGGGCCTGGAGTTGGTGCTATTTATTTCCCATACAGATATAGCAGAGGGTGTAGTTCTTTGCAGAGCACCCTGATTCCTGGGATTAGGAATACAAAAGCAGATCTGTGGGGAGAGAGTTTTCTGGCGGCACGTGCAGCTGCTGCAGACATATGCCAGCACATTAGCCAATGTGACAGCAGCGCCGATGTCCACTCTCAGCCTTTCATTTCAGGACAAAAAGAAGCAGATACTGCCAGAGGGGCTTCTCATTCTTAACTGCACACAAAGAACGGTAAAGCCAGGGGCTCCGATGATCTTTCCAGCCCAGTGGCCTTTTTCTATCCCAGTGGGTCATTAGTGGACCATCTCTTTTTCCTGGATCATTAGTTGTCAGATCTTGAGTAATCATGAATGAATCCCTCTGTGATTCTACTTTATTTTAAACGTAAGTAAGTCCCTCTGAAAGATCGCTGTTCTACCCACCTACCTTTTCATGGTGTAGGAACATGGAGATGTAAGTGGGTGATTCTTCCTTTTGCATACTGTTAGGCCTTTTCCCTTTCTAGAACAAATTCTGTATAAATAAAAATTAAACATTGATTTGCTATTCCCAATACATTTAATATTATTATTTTAATTGGCCTAGTCATTTCAGAATTTAAAACAGTACAAGCTCAATTATGCTTACATAAGGATGTCTGACTCCAGGGAAACCAGAAAAAAAGAGAAAATTTAAAATCCATGTACATTTATTCAAATTGCCCATATGTCAGCCCAAGCCATGTTCCTTACAGTTATCTTCTCTGGTGTTTCATAAAGCTGTCTATTAATCTGCATAGCATCCAGATATCTTGTTTTGGCTTACCAAATTTCAGACTTGGGTCTGTGAATACCTGCAATTGTTTTCTTAAAAATTTAGCATATATTACTGGTTTTCTGAAAGTATTTCAGTAATAATGTAGTAATCCTTAATTATAACTAGAAATCTAGAAGAATCCACAGTGAAGGCCAATGACTGGGAAACAGCTTAACCAAGGTTCTTTCCCTGGTCTTGCCAGTGTTGGGGCGGAGGAGCACAGCTTATGAATTTCCTCTGGGTGGTGTCACAGAAAAGCAGGGTAATTTGCAGTCTGGGCGAGGAGGTGCTATTAAAGTGGAGATATTAAACATAGTTACTGTTGAAGTAATTATGATAAAAAATATGCTTTTAGAGAACAATCAAATCTTTATAGACTCTAATAGGACTTTTGATGTATTTCCCAACTTGTGCATTCTCCATTCGAAGAGGGCTGGATTTCTGGCTGAGATGGCCTCCTCCCTGAATTTCAGAAGTGCTAAAGTCACAAGCAATGCTGGCTGGGTGATTTTCCACATTTGCCCTGTTTAAAGGAAGAAGCTTGTTCTGCTGTAAACAGTTATGGGAACTGTTTGCTTTGGAAGGGGTTGGTCCACATGGGCTGAGGAGAGCCTTCTTACTCTGGATTCTTGCCAAGGTGGAAATTTGATGCCAAAGCCTTTCTAGTTCTCTAGATGCCTCCTCTAATTTGAGTAAGTTTGGTCTGAAGAAGGTGCACTGGGGAGCCCAGGAAGAGTCATAGTGGATTGAAAAAACAAGTCACTTGAAATAGTAGTTTCTGCTAACGTAGTATGGAGCTGCATTATTTGTCATATCTTCAATATTTCTTGGATCCATTTTTGCCCCACCCAATGATTAGGGAAGGTTCTATCCTGAGATTATACTGTATATCAGTGGAAGTCTTTGGAATCCTTACACACCCGTACACCTATTAAACCTAGAGGATAAGCATTCTGGGTGATTTAGCACAGTCATGAGCACTACACAGTCTATGGGCTCCAGATATGTATGCAAAGGTGGGTTGGGTGTGGCTGCTAGAAGCCAGTTTCACATTCTAGCCATTCCATTATTCCCTGTACTCAGAACAGATTTTCTGTAGACAATTGCGGTTTTAAGCACAGGCTCTAGAGACAAACTGCCTTGAGTCTGAACCCTGCCTCTACCAATTATTTGGCATGCTGCCTCGGATAAATTGCCTAAGTTCATTGTGCTTCTTTCTTCACCTCTGTAAAATGGGCATTGTCATGAGGTTTCAATAAGTTAATATACATGAAGCACTTGGAAAAAAATCCAGCACCAAATACATAGTCAATAAATATTAATTGCTTTTGTTTTCTCCTTCTCTTGAAATGATAAGTGATGCCAACTGATTACTGACTCACTGTCTAGTTTGATGGTTCTGGTTGGAGAGGGAATTATAAGAGAGTGAGAAATGTGTGGATATTATCTGTCCAGTTTAACTCCTTTGTATACTCATATCTGCATGAAAGCAAACAAGTTCCAATGAAAACTCAGACAGTATGAAGACTTCTCTTAGGAGTGACCTTTCTGGCCTTTATGGTATTTGGCACATCAGTTCTGTTTTTATTATTTTTCTGTTCTTTTGATGGTTGAGTTCCAGCTGTGTTTATTATAGCTTGCTCTTACCCAGACATTGCTGTATGCCAGGCCTAAAGGACTGCTGACAACAATATATGGGAGCAGTCATTTCCACTCACAAACTGTAGTTGACCAGATCTATATGTTCCTTCAGGTGTTGGGTACAACCTCAAAAATACCACATAGCAAGTGGGAGGTGGGGCACTTACAAGTAGCGGTCATTGCATAACTATTTCCTGTGCTCAGCCTCTCTGACTTCAGCTGCTTTTCTAAGCTGCTGACCCACACAGCTCCTGTTATGAGCCATATCCCCAGCACCTCCCTGCCACAGCTCCATGAGCCCCTCCCTGTCTTGGATCCTGGCTGCCTCTGTCACAGTGCTGCAAATCATGTTAACGGAATGCAGTGTCCCCTTGTTGCCTCCTCTGTCAAGGACCCTGCAGTCCCTGTGTTTGTGTGTTTAATATGCCAGGCACATATTCATTTGTTCACTCATTCATTTATTTACCCATCCATCAGGCATTTAGTAAGGCCCACTATAAACTATAGGTATTATACTAGGCACTGGGGATGCAAAGGTGACTGTGTTCTCTATACCAGGGACCATGTCTTAGACTCTAGAGGGGAGGAGACACACAGATGAATCATGACAAAGTTGGTAAAATGGGAGGTGGGTAATAAATAGAAACATGGACTTTGAGCCTGAGTGATTGGGCTCAAATTCTTTCTCTGCCACTTCCTGTCTGTGTGACCTTGGACAAGTTACTTAACTTGTCTATGCCTAGCTTCTTTAGTTGCAAAATGGGGAATATCATTGTGTCTACCTCATATGGTTGTGGTAGGAGTTAATATTTATGAAATATGTGGGCAAGTGGCTGACATATAATAAGTGCTATATCAGTGTTTGTTAAATAAGTGTAAGAGTAGAGATATATACAGGGTATAATAGGAGAAGCTAGTTCCATTAACAAGATCAAAAATTTGTTTCTACACAGTTCTGTGCCAGGTTTGAGAACCTTTTCCCAGAAGAATAGAAAAAGGAAACAAGCCAGGCCAGAGTTTGGCTGTTGAGCATCAGGACCCCTCTATTTAATGCAGGCTTTCCTGTCCCGATCTCATGCTTTATTTCCGGAAATGAGGCTTTTGCCCTGTTCTTTGGTCCAAACATCTTCCTTTTATCTTTGCTGCAGTGACTGAATCTTTGTTCTATTTTTCTGCATTTGAAGTCCCTGCCTTACTTTCTGGTCAAGCCCTCAGTTCTCCCAGAGCAGAAGTTCTGCCTTGATCTTGCCAGTGTGCCCCTGCTGCCTAGATCTCTGGATGTTACTTTCCCTACTGCTGTTTTCTTCCACTTGCTCGGTCACCTGCCTGCCCAGTATTATGTTGCTCTCCAGACACTTTACCCTGCTCCTATGGCTGGTCTCTCCTATGTGCCTGGTGCTCAAGCATTTGTCTGGCCTTCAGAGGCAGGTGTTTAGTCTCTGGTCTTATCATCTCACTCAGGGGCTCTTCTGCCACCACTTAATCTTCCCGCATGGTAGGAAGAGGGTGGGAAGGGAGAAGGGCTGAGTCAGGCCTTCTCTGTGTTGCTCATGAAGGGACCTACATTTAATGGCTGGTTCAAAGGGATTTTGGGGCTGTGTATTTTAGGAGGTAGCTGTAATAAATACTTGTGCATAGGAACAGGTGTGCATAGGAGCAGGTTTGCTTAGGAACAGGTGTGCTTAGGAGAGGATTGCCGATTGTAACGTCTGTTGCTCGGGGACTTTTTCTGCTTGATACCCAAATTAAGGGAATTTTTTTACTGATTTATCTCCCTGAATTACCAGTCTTGCTTAATACCTGTCATGCATGTTTTCCCACTACTTCTCAATTTATGAAATCATAATACTGCAGTTCTGGGATCTAACTTCAGTTCTTCCTACATATTTTCCATTGTTAGTGTTTGTGTGCAGGTTAAACATTTCAGGAAGCCATGGGCTTCCCCTGTTTTCCTCTCCATTCCCATTTTGGCTTCCTCAGAGTTTTCCAAAACTTGACTTATAGTTTAAATGTTAACCCCCAAAATTTCTCTTTCCATGGACTCACTTCTGCTGAACATGGCCACTCTCTTCTGGAATAAGAAAACCTAATCATCTCTGTTAAGCTAACAACCTCAAAGCTCCATTACTGACTGGGGTGCCGTGGAAGTGAGGCAATAGTGGAGAGGGAACAGAGGGCCCAGTATAATCCCCTGCTTTTAGTGACATAACCTAATTTTCATTAGGCCCATGTAGCTGCCTAATTTCCATTAGACACCTGCTGATTTCTTTTAGCCCCATGCATAGACGACAATCTTATTGTCCCTTCAATTCTATTTGGTACTTAGATTTAATTGAAAAGTTAATTATAAGTGCTAAATGTTATCTGTAGAGTTTTTCTCATTTGTGAATTATTTAATTATTTTTTACAGAATGCATTTATTATCTTGATTGAAATGATTTTCACTTTAAATAGCATCTGACATTTGCAAGGGTTTTAAAGCATATTCACATTCATTACCTCATTCATTCTCATAACAGCTTTGTGAGGGGGTAGAGCTGGTATTATATCCTATCCTACAGATAAGGAAATAATGGCAAAGAAAAAGACTGCAGGAGGATAAGGTAAACGTGCAGTGGGGAAACAGCGCATTGGAGGTGGGTCTGAATGGCCATCACTGCTCAAAGCTCTGGCTCTGTTGTTTATTAACTCTGTGCCTCTAGTCAAGCCACTTAATCTCTTCAGGCTTCTGTTTCTTCATCGGAAAAGTGAGGGACTTAGATTTGATGCTCCATAGGCTATTTTCTGGTTCTAAGTCTGGATGATGTTTAAACAGGTACAGTCATATTTAACTCCCCTACTGAACCTGACAGGTGAGGAATATGCATACACACACACATACACACACACACACACATCAAGGATGATGTTAAACAGGTACAGTCATATTTAACTCCCCTACTGAACCTGACAGGTGAGGAATATGCATACATACACACACACACACACACACACACACACATCAAGGACTCCTTTGGACCAAGAACTGAGGACTGAGGCCACTCAGTCCTAAAGTAAGGCAGTCCTAAAGTAAGGGTTGGTGCTGGCTAGGGGAACAAGGAAACTGGGGATGTAGGAAGAGATTATTTGGTTTTGAAAAGGTGTAATATTAATTCTAGAGTAGACTGAGGTGGCAAGACTTGGCTGGGACAGTGTCTGATCCATGTCAATGTGAATTTGAAGGAATTACAGGTTGGGAGACAGCTAGACATCAAGTCCTTTTAAGGTAGAAACAGACTGGATATCAACCACAAAGTTTCAATGCATGATGGCTAATTGAAACATGGTAACCATTAAACATTTTTTAAGACTTTTTTTTTAAAAAAAGAAGTTTTAGGTTCACAGCATAATTGGGAGGAAGAAACAGAGATTTACCATCCTCTGCTTCCACACATGCATAGCCTACCTCAATATCAGCATAACTATTAGAATTTTGAAAACAAAACAAAGCAAAACAAACCTAAAGTATAACTAACTACTTCTATAAGTGCAAAACTGTGAATGCCTTTTGAAAAAACAATGAATTTATTTATCTTTGCATAACAATTTGTGGTGACATTTTGGGAAGGGGAAGCCTTTCTCTTCCTCTCATTGTGTTAGTCACAATGTTATGGCACTAATACTTAATCAATAAAGGGTGTGGCCACAAGAGTATCTGTTTTGCAATACATAATCTGGAAGGATTTCAGTTCTAGTGCTTACAAGGTGGTGTGTGTGTGTATGACTATGTTTTATTATGTTTTTAATAGCTTAGATGCCTTTTCTGACTGTGTAACGCAAGTCATTTTGTATCTTCTAGAGTCATCATATTGACCATCTCAATTGCTGACAGAAGCCTGGTGGCATTTTGGAACACTTCTTAACTGAATCCGAAATAAGGTAAGCTCAGTGTGGGCAAGGATGCTGTGTATGTTAGTCACCCATGTCACTTGAGTGCGCTGCAATAGTAGATCCTTAATAAAATTGTGGATGAATGAAGCATATTCCTCCTAAAGCTATAATAACACTGTTTGTAATCCTTGACAGTGGAAATAGCTGCATGATGCTACAAGGTGAGCAAAATAAGAAGCTGATGTCTCCGTGAGGTTAAGCTGCTAGGGCTTCATGTAGTGCCTCCATTCACGGTATCTAGTGAGTATCATTCCTTTTATTCTGAAATCACAAAGCAGTAAAGTATCCTGGTTTTTGAATAGATGATGATAATTTCTGTAGCCGTGGAGGCAGATATTTCAATTTCTGATGAAAATTTGGAAAAGTGAACAGCCCATGTGGAGTTTGTGAGGACCCTAAAGATGTCTTGATCACTCTTAGAGCCTGAAAATGGGAGCCAGTGTCAAACTACTAGATGGAAGTTTCCTGTGGTTTCAGGCTGAAACTCCAAAGCAGAGAACAAATAGGGGCCAAGTACCTCCACTTTTTATTGAGAAGAGCTAGATCAACACCAAGGCTTTCTAGGAGATGTTCCTATGACCTGTTGTCCCCCACCCAACTTCAGCAAAAGTTCTTGGGAAAATTTAAAAAATAACAACTTTATTGAGATATAATTCACACGCCATCAAATCCACACTGTTAACATTTACAATTCAGTGTTTTTTAGGATACTCAGAGGGTTGTGTAACCATCACAGATATCTAATTTTAGAACATTTTTATCACCTCCAAAAGAAACCTGCACTCATTAGCAGTCCCTCCCCACCTCTCCTTCTCCCAGCCTTTGGCAATCACAAATCTGCTTTCTCTCTTTATAGATTTGCCTATTCTGGATGTTTCACCTAAGTGGATTCACACAATATGTGGCCTTTGTATCTGGATTCTTTTACTTGGCATAATGTTTTTAAATTTCATCCATTTTGTAGCCTATTTCAGAGCTTCACTCTTTTTTATGGCTAAAGAAAAATCCATTGTATGGATATACCACATTTTGTTTATCCATTCGTCTGTTGATGGACATTGGGTTGTTGCCACCATTGTGCTATTATGAACATTAATGTACACATTTTTCTGTGGTCTTGGGAGAACCTCTGTTTCCTGGAGTTTGTGAGCACAGAATATGGAGTCTGTTCCTTGCCTCAGCATGAGGCTGCCTGAAGCTGCCCCATGTGTAGCAAAGAGCAGAGAGGAGGTTATGCTGGAAGCAAGCTACAGTTTCACAGTGAGCAGGAAAAGGATTGTGTTTTATGAAGACTAGCATGGATAACATGGGAGGTACAGCCACCTCAAAAAGACTCTGGCCAAGAATACTGTCGGTATGTGGGACTACTATCTGAATGAGAGTTAAGGGAGAATCATTAGTGGTCAGCAAGAGAAGATATTGTCCACTTGAGGGAACAGGAAAGTGTTGGAGATCCCCAGTGGAGGTGGAGGGCTTTCTAAGGAACATACCTAAGTTTCCCACAGGAGAGAGCTGACATTTGAAATCTGCCTCACGGAGGATACCAGTGGCCAAATAAAATAGCACCAGTTAAAGAATGAAGAACTTTTTGCTTTTTTACTTCTCCTTTCTCCTCCACCCTCAACTAGGGAGGAATAACAAACAAGCTTTGGGTGTGGTTGGAATAAAGACTGTGCCCACTTCCTTATTGCAGGTTACTGGGGCCTATTCAGACCAACGTAGGGGAGGAAAATTTGAAGAAGAGGAAGGAATGAAGTCTGGATATTAGAGAAGATTGAGTCTCAATGATACATTGAAAGAAGACTGTTACAAAAGTAAAGAGCAATTAGAAAAGTTATGTATTTTGCTCAAGGTATTACATAGGATCAGGAAAAGGAGGTCTGACAGAGCAAGTTTGAAGCACAAGAATGGGAGAAAAATAAACTAAACCTATTTCCTGATTGCACTATCCAGAATCCAGCCCAGTTAATAAACATTTTTTTTCGTTGTTAGAGTAAAGTTATCTCTGCATTTGGACTGCTTAGGACTTCTTTGGACCCCATCATTGTGCTAGAGGTACTTTGCTATAGGGAGTGGTGGTACCTACCACACGGGCTGTCAATCAAAGGGCCTTGCCTCCCCCGTCACAAAGGTAGGTGCATGAACAGGCTGACCAGTTAGAATGACCCTTTTCCAGGTGACAGTGATGGGTCCATGACCCAAGCAGGGCCAAGCACAGCCCTTGTCCAGAAAGAGGTAGGAATGCTGGATGTCTTTCTGCTCCTGTGATCATGAACTGTAAGCCCCATGTGAACTTGTTGCTCCCAGGATCATCTTTCCCTTCATACAGAGAAGTCTTGCTGGAGAATGAAGCCAATCCAGAGAGAAGTTAGTGAGAGATACAGAGACTATGTGATTCATAATTACACTGTTGGATGAAAAATTTATAAAAGAATTCTTGGACCACAGGGATGTGGAGTTGAGTCAATCATATCCCACCATTCTTAGCTTATACCACATTGGTCTGTAAAAGACACCTCTCATTTTAAAAATGATTGTTCCCCTTCTTCCTTTATTTTCTCTCCCATTTTCCTCCCCTTATAGGTACTTACCTAAATATGTTTATATATCTTTCAAAGGTAAGTGTTTATTAAAGATGGGTCAGTATGGTTCTATATATGTTTTTAATATTGATAAATGGCATTGTATTATAGGTTTCACTAAGCTTCTTCTTCTTTTTTTAACTTAATACTATACTTTTAGTTCTAATGGTATTACTGTATATAACTCACTGACCTGACTACATCTGGGGCTCCTAGATTGACTCGGGCTCTCTCTGATGCCACAGACATGCTATTAACATGTTCTTACGTGTCTGGGGATATATCCAGAGCGGAATTGTGGCAACTAACTTCTGGGCATTTCATTTACCACATAAACAAATAAATGATCTTTTTTGCTTAAGTCACTTGACAATGGGTTGTGTCACTTGTAACCAAAGGACTCCTACCTAATTCGTACCTGTTGGAGGTGAGGGGCATCTTGTCTGATCTGTCTAATTCCTTTTGAACAAAAGAACAAGAATAAAGTGGCATTTTTGATGTCCCTCAGTACTCTCCATCCATGCTTTCAGATATAGTAATTGGCTTCTTCTTTGGAAAAAGTCTCATCACTCCTGTTTCACATGATGGATAATGTGAATCTACTGGTGTTGTTTTATTGAAAAAATATTTTAACTTTTTAAAATCCATGTTAAATGCTTAGAACATACAAAGATATTTTCAAACTTGGGTGCTGCAATTATGTCTGCAACTCTCTAGAAACGGAAATGTCTGTTAATGCTAAAAATACTTTGCTAGATCAATCATCTTAATAATAAAATCTTATTAAAACAATATTCTGTCACCACAGGAATGCCAGTTATGAGACCTTGGTTAGGGAGATTTCCTTCTGTGGTACATAGATCTTTCTCCAAGTGTTTTTGTTTACTGAATATTTTGGGACTTTTCAGATGTTCCTATCACACACTGATGCAGAAATCCCCATTCAAGACAACAAAGGTTCTTTGAAGTAGCTGATGAATAATAGAATAGCATTTCTATTCCTTGACAATGAGATGAAATCAATCATCAATAATCAAGCCAATTTCAATAAGATGAAGTTCAACAGAGATAAATTCAATGGACATAATGTAAAACTATTCAATGATGGTAAACCTAAAATTTAATTGGTTCCAGAAAGGGTAGACCTGGTTTGACAGTGGTTCATGGGAAAAAGACATACAGGTGTTAGGTGATCTTCACTTAATGTATAGCAACCATCTGAAAAGGCTGTTAGAAGCACTAAAGCCACTGGAGGCAGCAGTAACAGAAGTGATGGACTATGTTCAGCCTAGGAGGGGAAATCATTCCATTCTCCTTTGCTGGTTTTACCATATCTGGGTATTATTCTGAGCACCATGCTTAGAAGAGACTGACAAGTGGGAATTGACTTTCTATATGAGGACAATTGGCATAGAAAAGAAATCTAGAAATTATCATGCCAACCAACACCAAGGGAATTCTAGTGGTCTTCAAATATTTGGAGGGCTTGCATGTGAATAATGCTAACACCTTGCATTATATATAGCACCTTACAATTTTCATAGCTCTTTCATTCTTATTATTTAATTTGATTCTTACAGTAGCCTTGTGAGGTAGATATTGCTAATTGTATAAGTGAGGAAACTGAGGCTCTCAGAAGTTAAATTCACTTTGCTTCAAGTAGCCTGGTAGTTGACTGAGATGATGGAACTAGAACCCAGGTATCTTGTCTTGTGTTTAGTGTCCTTTCAATTACCTTCAGTAAGTGAAAACTTAAACCTTCTACTCCTATGTTCTTTTGGAAAGCAAACCTAGGACCAGTGGGTGTCAGTGAACCAGAAGGCAATGAATGCAATATAAAGAAGATTTTCAAAAGACATCAGGAAGTGTTTTCCAACAATGGAAGGGGTAGCCAGCCCCCCAAGGTTTTGGTGAACTCTGTCACAGATACTCTTCCAGTGGAGATTTGATAATAGTCCTTCAGGGATATTGTAGGAAAGATTCCTATATGGAAAGAGACACTGGACCATCTTCTTTGTTTCCATAACTGTTACTTTACTTCTATTGGACTGGGAAGGAAAAAAACATGTAAATATTCTGGCAACCTGCTATGTTTTCATCTGTCAGTTTGCTAACCAGAGCTGAGAATCAAAAATAAAATTCTGTTTGAAAAAAAAATATTGGTCATGCTTTTATCAGATAAATGACTCATTGATATATTTATATCAATATTATTTCTATTTATCCAGTGATCATGAGTACATTGGGGTTCATGTCTGTTACACTTCAGCCATTTCCCTTAACTCCAGTTGTGCCAGATATAAGCCTGAAAAACCAGGCTCTAGGAACTGAGTTGCCTGGGTTGAGGAGTAAGCACAAGCCACCACAGAGGCTCACAAAGTCTAATGTTTATGCAGCCTTAGGTATCTTTATTTTTATTGTGTGTCTGAAGCTCCTGACATGATCGAGGTTAGTAACTATGGAGATGGTGTGAGTTATTTACCACTTAGGAGGCTTAGCACTGACAGAATCAGGACAGGCTTCCTCAGGCAAACAGACTGCCTGCCTATCCTTTATTAAGGGGACCTTTGGGGGAAAAATAAGGATTAATGGAGCTGAGGAAATTGATGGAATATTTTAAATGAAGGCACATAAGGGCAAATGGGAGGGAGACAGGGCTTGAAGAAGTAAGGGGACTGAATGGTCCTTCTCACCTCTACGTTTCTGCTTGTCCAGTTTTCTCCTTTTGGAATGCCCTTCCCATAATGGACCTTCTGTTTCTTACCCCAACAGACTAAAGTCCCCCTTCTACACAAAGCCTTACCAATAAAACTAATTAGCATTTATTTCTTCATTTCCTGATTGGCTGTTAGACAGTTTTGGTACTGTGCCTATTGGCGGTGGATTACGTTGGACAGAACATTTTTATTGTTGTCTCTAGGGTTGTCTCACATGAATTTTGTGCTCTACTCAAGAACATCTGGTCAGCAAGTTGAGTAGGGGCTGATATCCTGCCCATGTTCCTTTCTCCATGCCAATAACCCCTCTGGAGGAGAAAGTACAAGACATCAAATGAACATCAAGTCAGGTGGCCCTGGCTGTCCACAAAATATCAATATTGTGCTTGCCATATCTCCTCAGTGAGTTTGTCTACCCTTTGAGGGCAGGAGGTCTGTCAAATCTACTTCTGCATTCCCCATTGGGCCTTGCCTTAGATAAATCATCTTTCATTTGACTTGAACAGCAACAAAGAATAGAAAGAGGCCTTATTGCAAGAAGTGAAGTACAGAGAAGGTGATCTACAAAAGAGAGAGAAGGGAGAAGGCCTGGGGAGAGAAAGAGGTTTGCAAACACAGAGACCATTTCTTGATCCTGCTTTTTTTTTCTTGTGCTTCAAGAGCACATTGTTTTTCCAGGGCATTTCTGAGTCCTCGTCTCTAGGACTGGGACACATGGCTCCTGAACACATGAATCTGGGCTCCCCACAGGCTGAGATGTTTGAGCCTTTTGGGGCTCTGGTAGCTCTGGCTCGGTCCGTCTGGTGGCCAAGGCTAGGGTGGGTGTCTGAGCAATGAGGCCAGGACTCAGCACAGATTTGGATTTATAAAGTGGAAGCAACAGTAATTTGCAGATGATCACCTGACCTATTTCACTGGATCTTGTGGGAAAACACCCGAGAAAATCTTTCCCATCCCAAACGACATCTTTCTTTGCTTTTCAGGATGAAGTTTCTTTCTGTCATTACTCAGGCACAGCTGTGTCTTCTTCCAGTGGGACTTACCTCAGACTCCTACGTCAGAGTCAGGCCTGGCTGACCTGCTTACATTTAATTTCACTCTTTTCAGAACCAGTGAAAATTGTGCATGTGACTTACGAAGAAATCACAGACTGCTTCATTGTTTCCTCCCCCAAACTTCCCCTATTGCAAACCCCAAACCAAAAATACCATCAGCTCCCCAGTCTTGAGGGAGCTACAGGAGGAGCTAGAGCACGCCTGAGCAGCGACCGCAGCCAGATGCAAAAATACCAGATGCAAAAAGAAATAAAGAAAGAAAAACTCTGCAGTGGTATGGAAATCTAAGAGTTAGTTTATTTTTGGCGCAGTAAGAAATTTAGATCTATCTACTAGAGGTGAGACTCATCAGCTGTGACCTTTCAGATGATCAGAGGAAGCAGAAAGGGCTGTTGTTCTAAGGAAGAGTGGAGTTCCCTCCCTCTCTGACATAAAGACGCATCTCACCAGTTAATGTCTTTCACAAGTGGGTAGAAGTAATGCAAGTAAAACCATGGTATGATGCAGCATGAACAGAATGAACAGTGAGAAAAACATAGCATGAAATCCTCAAATAGACCCTTTTCTGGTTAAATACGTCCTGATATCCATAAACAACAAAATAAAGAGCCCTTGAAACAGATGTTGCAAAAACCATCTAATATCTACTCATTAGCAACAACCCAAGACTTTTGCTCTGTGGCATGGGATGCCAAAGGGGTTCTTTCAGCTTAGTAGCTTTCCTCTTTGTAGACTGAACAAAGTAGACATCTGAGACCTTGGACAAATCACTCAATGTCTCCAAACACTAGTTAATTCTTTTGTGAAATGGGGATTAAAGTGACACCATAAGAGGCCCCTGTGAGGATGAAATGGGATGATCCATCTAAAACAGGCATTTAGTACAGTGCCTAGAAGATAGGGCTCAATAGACATTTGCCTTTTCTGTGGTTTAGTACAGTGGGTAAGCACATAGACTCTAGTGATAGAATGTCTGTCTTTGGATCTTGCTTTTACTACTTATGGGCTGTGCAATCTTTGGCAAGTTACTCAACCTTTCTGCTCCTCTGCTTCTATAACTACAAATGGGGAAAAGACTAACAACTACCTTGTAGGGTTTTTGTGAGTATTAAATGAAGTGAGCCCTTAGAACACTGCCAGACACACATTAGGGGCCACATACAGGATAATTTCCATTATTCTATAAAGAGACCTTTGTTGATTAGATGTTCTTCCTATCTTCTTCCCACTCTTTAACCCCAATCTTGGAATTCTCAGACTGTACAGCTCATTCTTGCTTTTTAGATTTGAGCTACCAGAAGAGCCTTAACTCCTAAAACCTGTGAGGCACCCTTCTCTCTTTTCTGGGCACCTGAGCAGGAATATGTTCAATGGTGACAAAGTGGTAGAACCAGAAACCTTAGCTGTGCAAGAACCCTGGTAGCTCCTGCCTGCCCTCCCCACTTCCCCAGATTAACCCTGGGGGCTCGGAAATGACCCAAGGATCTGAGAGGCCTGTTGAAATGCCAGTGTCTACCCAGGTTCTTGGGGAAGACCCTCAGGCCCAGAGAAGACTCCAAACTGTAGTGCAGAGCTCCAGGTGTTGACCAGCCTGACCTTCGGTGAATTCCACAGTCCAGGGAGATCCAAGGTCGGGAAGGTCAGCCAGGGCTGGGTGAACTGAAGAAGGCTTCCAGCCTGGGATTTCATCCAGGATTAGAGAGATTTGAGCTATATCTTAGCAGCAGTAGCAGGGGCATAGTGTCTAGATTTTCTCAGTTAAATCGTATCATCAACATACAGCTTCTATTTGCTATTTCTTTCTATTTCATGCTATTTCATGATCTATAGGAAAGCCAGCATGCTTCATGTGTTGTATCTCTTCGAACAATCACACTTAAAGTAATTAGGTACCATAATGATACCCACTTTATGAATGGGGAGGCTGAGATTCAGAGATTTTGAAAAGGGCCACACTGACAGTCTGGAATCCAACCTTGTTCTGTCTGACCCCAAAACCTTGGACGTGACTGAAAGCTTCTAGTTGGCCCTCTCTGACCCTCTCCTTCTCAGGCATCTTCTATTCCTTATTACATCCCTTTCAAGACAACCACCAGAAAAGGAATTTGCCATAGACATTTAAGTCTTTGTGTGAATTTAAATCAATGTGTCACAATGCTGAGAAGGGATTCTCATTTTAAGGTCCTTCACCAATTCTAAAATAAAAGGCCTTATTTCATTGAAGAGATTTGGGGCATTATCTGGTAGCTTAGGGTTACATTTTGGGAATACTACTCCTAAAATGATTCTCATCCTACAGCTGGTCTTGCTAGTAATAATAGCAACAGTGACAATTACAACAACTGCAGCCATTGTCAGAATGGCATGTGTGGCAGGATGGTGTTTGTACCCTTTACATGGATCATTTAATTTCATCCTCACCACAACCCATACAGGTGGGCATTATTCTAATGATCAAGTTATAAATGAAGAAAGTGAGGCTCAGAGAGGTTAAGTAATGTGCTTAGGATCACACAGTAACTACTGAAGGGTTGGGATTTGACCTTAGGCACGTGCATCTTCAGAGACTGAGTGTGGACTCACCCTCTGGGCCATACTGGAGAAAGCTAAGCTTTGTGGGGACCCTTCTGAAATGGGCCAGAGGTCCCCCTTGCCTTCTTTTTTCTGTAGATCTTCCTGCTCCTTCTTGCACATATGGCTCTCACCATGAGAGCAGGTGGCAGCAATGCCTTGACTGAAACAGCAGTGGAATGAATCTGTTTCTGGCATCACAGCGCAAAGAGGGGAGAGTCTTGTGATCACCAGAGCATTAGCTTAGCCAGATTCTGTACTCTTAATTCCGTACCTTCTTCCAGTGGAGTGAGAATGCCAGGCTCCTTTTCCATCCACACGGAGATTTATACTAAGTGAATTTTCCAAGGAGAATTAGATCAAGGGTTGACTTTTACACATGCTCAACTAAATGACCTCAGGAGGTTTGTTTCACTGCCTCTTAGGTTCTCTGTGAACTTTGTTGAAAGGCAAAAGAGAAGGTCTATATGTAACAGCAATAGTTGTACTGCTTGTACACTGCGTGTGTGTATATTTGATTCTGTGTATTTGATTCTTCTGCAGACAACAAGAGAGTAAAAGGAAAGGATAAAGCTCACAAGAAATGTTGAGTATACATAGAAAGTAAGCTAACAGTTTATGAGCTATTAGTGAAACTCCTAGGATGGTAAGTATAGATAATGAGTAAGGAAATAGTTTGTGAGACACGCAGTATTCATATGATGTGTCACATATAGATAACAAGTTAGTGATCTATAGAACACATTAAATAAAGACTAAATGAAATATATGCTGGGAAAAGACAAGAATGTTACTTATGGATAGAAAGGGATGGAAAGATCAAATCATGATCATGCCATCTTGGGGCTGACAGTATGTCACCTCTAAAGTGGTCACTCATTGGGGGTACCTATTCTGGTCCCTCTGCCCAAAAAAATGAATATAAAACCCAGAGCTGCTCAGCAGGCTAACTGGAAAGCTATAGCTGTGGCCGGGTGAACTTGTGGCTGTATCTCTCTGATAGAGCAAGCGTGTGCCATTATCCCAGGGCACTTCTGTCTGCAGGCCCCCTTGCTGCATCCTCCTTTCTGGTCCTCATAATCACACTACCAGTGTGCTAGGTTGATGTGGGGGCTGGGAGATAGGAGCGGGATCCTTCTATCCACTAGTACCTTACTCTAAGTATGTTCACTTACCCCATCTCATTCCCTTTGCTTTTAAAATTGGCTTACAAAACCATGCAATTTGAGCACTTTCAATGTTGAGGTTTTGAGCCTTCTGCTCTGTGGCCTCAGGGATGACTTGCCTGGTAGTGTTTTCAGAGGTTACTTTCACTCACATCAGGGTAAATTCCCACATGACATCCATATTAGATTATTTACACTTGGATCTTTTCACACACATCATCTGTTTCCTTGGACAACACTCCAACAGTGGATACTTTTATTCCATCAGAGGACCTAGGAAAGAGCTGTGCCAAAAGACTTTGGAATGGAGGCAAAACCAATTTTGGAGAGCTTCAATGTGTGTTGCAAAAGAAAGCAATCAAATAAATGTGTTGTATCACATTCTGAATATGGTCTCAGGCCCTCTGCCAGGTAGTCAGTGAACATTTTTCACGAATTTTATTTTTTTCCATTAGGAAAATTACTGCACCTCTGTATTAGCCAGAGTAGCATGAGAGGGGCAGCATGGGCTCTCTGTCATTCATTCAGAGCACATTTGGGAGGAAGGACAAACCACGGTTTGTAAAAATGGGTCTATAAATAACGAATGATTTCAATAACTCTGAGTGACTTAGAGGCTCACATTGAGTGACTTCCTCAATATATTATTAATGCTTTTTGTGTTTTTTCTAATACAACATCTTTTTCCCCCCACTCTGGTCACAGTATTCTGTTGCCCATTTACTGTGCTTTAACCACAAACTTTGTGCCACTATCAGCCACTTGGCCCTACAATGAAATATAGATCATAAAAAGAAACACTTCCTGCGCATTTCTGAAATGGTTTCCAGCTGGTCTTAAAAGTGTCTCCGATTCCCCCTGGATGTAAGCATTTATCTGCTAATGACTAACACTCCGGACGTCGCCTGCTCAGTTGTAGAAGTGGGAACATGGAGATAAAGTCGAAGTTTCAAGAGATTCATGTTTGAGAAACATAAAATTGGATGACATAAATATGAAGAAAAGATGAAGAAAGTTTTAAGCATGATGTAATGAAATGATGCCTCCTTCCAAAAAACAAACAAGACAACAAAAAACTTCTCACTACATGAGAGAATACAAGGTTTGGTCATTTTGTGAGCAAAGGGAAGGTATTCAGAAGGGTAAGGTTAGATGTGTGTGAGGAAGTCCCACGCGATACGTGAATTCCTACAGAACACCGCAGGTCCTTGAGTGGAATCCCTGCAGGAAATGGTCTTCTTGGCAGAGAGAAAAGGACCTTTCAGGTCCCTTGGGCCCACTCCTGAAGTCCTGCTGTGTTTGTGGCTCTGAAGGTTTTTCATACTGCAACAGGTACCCTGGCCTCGGAGACAATGTCCTGGGGACTTGCTAATAGGAAAGGAGTTTGGGAGTCATCACTTCCAGGCAACTTAAGGGAACTGAGTGGTCCCTGTGCCTGATTTATAAGGTTAGATAAATATTCATTTTCCCTTCTGTTATACAACTTGTTTTTCCTGCCTCTGTTGGTAGGCTTACATCAGTCACAGGGTTCATTGAGAGTAATCCAGCTCTGGACTTCAACAAGCTGAATGGTGACAGCTATCAGAACACAGTGGAGAAACCACCTTTGAAACCACAAAACATTGAGGTACCAAGCAGCAAAGCCCAGAGAAACTCTGCAAGTGCTAAATTTGCCCCAAAAAGTCCTCTGCCTCGGATGCATCTATCAGTCGTGGGCCTCTTTTTCCTCCATTTTAGCCGTCTTTGGCTATTATGGGGGAGGTGGGAGTCTTTGGACAACAGTAGGCAGTTTCTCCTTAATTAATGGTAAAAGCAGCAAAATTTATGTCAAGGAGACTTGCTGAAAAAAAGGAGTGGCATCCCAGAGCCACCCAGTTCCTTAACCATAACCTTCTGACTGAAATCAGAGTGGCACTTCCCAGAACAGTACTTGCTTAAACTGCTATTCTCCTTGCTTGTTTATTTTTTAACTACTGCATACAGTAAAAAAAGAAAAAAAGTGTGAAAAATCCTGGTTGCCCAGATCTCAAGGAATTACTTTTCTGCAGAATATTAGAAGTATTTAATGTGCTAATATGAATTGCATGTCTTGGAACTAATGGTTTTCAGAACACAGCTTGCAAACATTGAACAAGGGAGAAGTGGTCCATGCTAGGTTGCATGGACACCACTGACTTCTTGAAAAGTTATAGGTCAAGCTAAAAAACTGTTGAATAATATGTGTTTTATTCCCCTCCCTTGAAAAATACAGCTTCATTATAACTTGGAATTGCTACCCCTCAGAGTTCCATGTTGGCAAGTAGCAGCATGGGGACAAATAGACACCGATCACGGCTCACACCTTTCTTCTTTCTTCTAATACCTGTAGTCAAGAGTCTCATGTGCACGTGTGTGGTCGGCCCAACCTGCATATCCAAACTCTGCTCCCACTGCTGGAAACAGCTGCCCCCTTCCCCAACTCAGGGCTAGGTGTGAGCATCCTGGAGGTGCAGTACATCTTCAGGATCTGAGCAAGAGAATTGCACAAGCCTTGGAAGACCTGGGTCTGCCAGGATCCTGGTCTTGGGCAGGTCATGGATTTCAAGTTGATACACCCATAGGCCTTGCAGACTCTTCACCCTGTGAGGTGGTGAAAGGAGGCTGAAAGAGGACCAAAGTGGGCTGATCAAAGTGCAAGATTCCTCTGGCCTGATTCTTTCTCTCCTCTAGACATCTTCAAAGGTGAGTCCCTCCTTTCACCACTGGTCGTTTATGTCATCTAAATGCTGATTACTTCCAAGTTTATATAGCAACAGAAGTCAAGGGAGCAGAGAGTTTCACCAAGGTGGAGGGGTGAAAAGTGTCATATGAAGCCGAGAGGTCCTGTAAGCTAAGGGCTGGTTGGTGTGCATTAGGGCTGGGAACACGGAAGTCATTGCAGCTTAGATAGAACAGATCCCTGCTCAGGAGGCCTGGAAGGTGATGAGAGGTAAGGAGTGGAGGTAGAAAGCGAGGAGGATATGACTCTTTCAAGGAGCTTAGCTGAGGACGGCAAGCAAGACAAAGGGTGAGAGCTGGAACTGGATTGAGGGTACATACATGCATATTTTTAATGGAAGGCATTAGAGAGTGTTTATGGGCTGAGAGAGAGAGCCGCTAGAGAGGGAAAGATGGAGGTATAAGAGAGAAAGGATAAGTGATAGTATAAGCAGAGGACTGGGGTCAGGAGCACAGGTAGAGGGACTGACCTTGAACCAGAGGTGGGGTGGTTCATTTTCCAAAGCTGGAGACTCTGGCAAATGTGGAAAAGTTTGTAATTGAGATGTTGAGGCAGACTGTGATTGCTTTAATTGCTTTTTCAATGAGGAGATAAGGCCACATGCTGAGAGTGAAGGGAGGAAAATGTGGGTTGGGGATTTAAGGACTGCTGAAACTTTGGAGTAACTGCTGAGGAGAGAATGTGGGAGGTTGTCGATTAAGACAGTTTAAAGAATTGTGTAGTGGCACAAGGGCAAACCTGAGTTTGCTGAACATGAATGCTGAGTGGCAAAAATCTACGAGGTTGTGTGATACTTTCCCCTGGAAGTTAGCAGTCCAGGTAATGAGCAGTGGACATAGTCTGTGGAAATGACTCAATTTAGTGCTCTTGTGCAAAGTAGTTAGAAGAAAGAGGTGTGCAAGTGAGCAGTGCAGATAGGAGAGTAGAGTAGGTGATCCCACATGGGCTGGAGGCCTGGAGGTTGGATTGGGAGAGAAGCCATGCTAGTGAGGGGTCGACCCACTCCATGAACTAGAAACATCAAGAAAGAGCATAAGAAACTGGGATGCAGGTAGGAGACAGCTGGGTGAGAAGCAGGTAGGAGACAGCTGGGTGATACGGAGAGTCCTGCCTCTGGGTGCTCAACATTTCAGAGGGGAAGCATTTGCAGGTGATGACAAGGCCTTGGATTGAGTGGCTTGGGTGGAATGGAAGGGTAGATTAGAGTTGAGGAGATGATGGAAATTTGTTGCCAAGGTTGAGTAGAGTTTACAGTTTATAATTATAGGGTAATACAGGGCTTAGGGAACACAGAAAAGCTAGTAACACCATATACAATCTTCTCTTTATTTAAGACGCAAACTTTCTGGGCATGGTATCCACTCTACCTTTTCACTTTTATCATTTCTAGAAGTGGAACACCACAGGGATATAGGGATGAAAATGCAGGGGAAAGGGGTGAAGCAGAGGGTACATTCTGGCTCCTGCCCAAGGCTGCCAGGGATGCATATAGGTTTCACATGGGCTGGTGTGCTTGGTGGTAGGGGTGAGGACTTTGTTAGCCTGGGGAAGGTGTGCTGGCAGGTCTCACCCCGGCTCAGCAGCCTGGGAGTTGGGGAGGGTGAGATGGGCAGTCTCAGAAGACTCAGCTTTATGAGGCTGGTTCCTTGGTCTGGGAGTGTAGGAGAGGGAGGAGGGGAGGGAGTTCATGTTCACTAAGGCTCCACATTAGCACTTCACCTACTCTAGAGTGTCATGATAACCCTGCAAGGAAGAGCTGTTATCTTCACTGACATGTGCCATAAATGATATATTGCATGCTTGTAACATGATGTGAATTTCCATATGAGTGCAGATTTTCTCCCTGAATTCCAAAGCTAGAAAGTCAGTAAGCACTATAAACTGTTTGGCTGTCTGCAGTGCCTAGACTGTATTTTCTTGCACCTTTCCTGGCTCCTTTGTTTAATCTGGGCTCCGGGCCTGTCTTTTTTACTTTGACAGGATTCAAAGTGCTGTTTCTAACCTTCACCAGTAAAATTACCCAAATTGCCTACTTTAAAGAGCAATTCACTTCAGATTATCTGTCTCTGGGGAGGCAGTTCTGATGAACTGGAAACACTGAATTGAGAATTAGAACCATGAATTCTGGTTCTGGTCCTTTCTTTGGACAGACTATGGGGCCCTGGAGTTTCCTTCCTCTAAAACAAGGATAATGATTTGTGTACCTCTTGACCAGTAGGACTGATGTGTAGGTTAACTGAGAGGGTGGATGTGAAAGTGCTATAAAATCCTACACAGATGGCAAGGTTTGGTGTTTTTTGAGGGAGGGGAATTCAGAACCACCTACTTTATGTCATGCCTCAGGCAGTGTAGACTTAAACAGGTCCACAAACCTTTACCTGAAACCTTTGTGGCCAAACATGTTTCAGTATGAAACAGAGTTTTTCTGATTTTTGAAAAGAAAAACAGCATATCACCCAACATCCTCATTGAAGTCTAGGGCAGCAACCTATAATGTCACACACGAATATTTCTTTAGCAGGACAAGGCTATTCACATTGCCAGGGATAAAGATCTCCAATAGCCTTGTTTTTGTTTAGGTCAGTATATAGTAAGCTGAATAATGACCATCCAAAGATATCAGGTCCTATTCCTTGGAGCCTGTAAATTTACCTTATAATGGAAAAGAATCTTTGTGGATGTGATTGAGTTAGGATTCTAACATGTGAATGCATCCTGGAATATCTGGGTGGGTCTTAAATACCATCGAATGTATCCTTATAAGAGGAAGACATAGGGAGATTTGGAACACATGATGGAGGAGAAGGCAATGTGACTATGGAGTAGAGATTGTAGTGATGTGGTCACAAGCTAAGGAACCAAGCTGGCAGGCACCAGAAAGAAGTTGGAAGAGGCAAGAAACTGATTTTCCCTCAGAGCCGCTGCGGGGAGTTCAGCCTTGCTCATGCCTTGGTTTTGGCTCAGTGAAACTGATTTTGGTCTCTGGCTTCTAGAACTGTGAAAGAATAAATTTCTACTGTTTTAAGCCACCAAGTTTGTGGTAACTTATTATAGCAGCCACAGGAAACTAATACAGTCAGGTTTAGCTGTCAAATGAGATGAAAAAAATGCTGTTTCCAGTTGTTTATTTTTTTGCATTTGGGAATTGCAATTGAGAGACTGTGGACCTATTGAGGACTGGTCCCCAAGGATTCTTCAACGTGGTTGTTATGCTATTTTGTTATTTTGTTCATTCACAGCTGGTCAGAGTGGAGGGGAGGGGTGTGGATGGCTGCTGGCGTTACTCACTGTGCAGTGAGATGGACACTGAGGTGTGGTAGGGGAGTAGGGTGGGCCGGGTCTGTGCAGCAGCAAAGTTTGAGCTAGGAGAGCAAGGTGTTTACCTAAGGGGCACAGCGGTTTCTAAGCATCAGTTAGGCAGATGGCTGGACTCAAGGATTCAAGAAGCAGCATGGTGTCCACAAAGGTAGATGACTCTCAAGAATCCAGGTAAATAAGCCCAGGTAAGGGAGTCTGGGTACCAGGTTTCAGGTGAGGTTATGGCAAGGGCTGGGGCACCAAGGGACATAGGCAGCAGGTAGCTTACTTTAAGAGAAACTGAAAAAATAAGGACTGATGCCGATGCTTAGTTGTGAGTGTGTGAGTGTGTGTGTGTGTGTGTGTGTGTGTGTATGTGAGAGAGAGAGAGAGAGAGAGAGAGAGAGAGAGAGAGAGAGAGAGGAAGAGAGGAGAGAGGGAGAGAGAGATACTCGCTCTGGTGCTTGGATAGGACAAGTTCTTTATTAGAGAACATCTTCAGGTGGGGTCAAATGATGACTTGGGAAGTACATGGGTGCTGCTGGTGTCCTGAGCCAGACTAGCAGCAAGGAGAATTCAAAGGAAGCTCACCAGGGGTCTGACGCGGGAGCCAGCAGGAGCCTGGGGCAGCACTGACACGGGAGCCATGGGCTGGGCGACAGGGAGACTTGATCACTACGCAGCCCAAGGGGAGCAGTGCTGAGGCCTCGGAGCACTCACCCCAGGCTGGCCTGGGAAGGTGGGCGAGGAGGGCAGCGGGCCCAGCAACAGACAGCCACAGGCCAATGGAGGGGAAATCCCTGGGGTGGGCTTGGGGTGGAAGGACAGCTGCTGACATCAGCATCTTCATCTTTATTTTTGGGGGTGTTTGTTTTCAAGTCAATTTCCTGGTGAAAAAATGGTCCTTATATCATGACACAACTGTCAGTCTATGGTGAAATTACTTAAAATCTCCATTTAAAAACTCATTAAGTTTATCTGAAAACTATTTAAAAAGTTCTGATCTAACCTAAATGGCCAATACAGTCCTGGTTAAGTAAACTATGGGCATCTGTGCAACCAAACGTTTTACAGCCATTAAAATTATGTTTATGAAGAGTTTCTAAAGGCCTGGGAAAATGTTTATACTATACTGCCATGTGAAAAAGGCAGGAAACAAGATTGTTTATAGAGTATGAAGAAACAAAATAAAGACTATGTGAAAAACACTCCACTAGGCAACCTGTCAAAATATTAATACAATGGTAGCTTCTGGATAGTAGGGCTTAACACTATTTTTAAAAAAATCCTTCTAGTTTTCTAATTTTCAAATCCATCTGTACATCACTTTTTCTTTTAGTTGTTTTATTGTTTCATATCTATTACTTTTGTAATGGGAAGGACCCAGTAAACTCCCCTTACTGAAAGGGCTTACACATAAATTTCTTTAACTTAATCCTAGGCATTTTTTGTTTTGATGGGCAATAATATCTACAAAGAAAAACGGTATTATGTTAACATTTCCAATTATATGAACTCTAGAAACAAAAGGCAGAAACCCCCCAAATACCTTCTTAAGAATCAAGCCTAAAGAGAAACTGACTTTTCTTTTCTCCCATGAAGCCAAACTGGCAAGAAACTTCAGGCTGCGGAAAAGCCCTTGGAGAAGAGGTAATGTGGTGGCACATGGCTTGAACTGGCCATTCAAGCACATTAACTGCAGGAAGAGGCTGCAGGAGGATAAGCAGACTCTTCCAGTCTGGCTGGCAGATTTCCTCCAGGGAGTGAATCCTTCAGGGTTCCTCTCAGGCACTGTCTCTTCCAGGATGCCCTTCCTTAACCCTGAGCCAGAGGAAGCATCCTCCCTGCGGCTCAGTATCCTGTGCCCAGCTCTGTTATTGTACTTCTCACATGACATCATTTCCCTGACAAGGCTGCCTATGAGTCTGCGGGTGGCAGAGATGGTTCTGCTTATGGGGGTCTTCACAGCACCTAGCAGAGCTCCTGGCAGAGGGCAGGGGCTGAGTAAACCTTTGTTAAATGAACTGAGAGTCTCCAAAAGCGAGAGAAACTATGTTAGCTCCCTTGGGCTGCCATGACAAAGCACAGCAAAGTGGGTGGCTTAACATAACAGAAATGCAAATTGTCATGGGTCTGGAGGCCAGAAGTCTGAGATCAAGGTGTTGGCCAGGTTGGTGCCTTCTGGGGGGCCCTGGGGCAGGGTCTGTTCCACGCCTCTCTTAGCTCTGCTGTTTGCTGGCCAATCTGGGAGTTCCTTGGCTTATAGCTGTATCACGCAATCTCTGCTTCTGTCTCCACATAGTGCTCTCCATCTGCCCGTGCCTCCTCTCTGTCTCTGTTTGTGTCCATGTGTCCAAGTTTCCCTCTTCTTGTAAAGACACCAGTCATATCGGATTCAGTATGACCCTAATTCAGTAGGACCTCATCTTAACTTGATCACATCTGCAAACACCCCATTTCCAAATATATCATGTTTTTATGCAGTGGGGTTAGGACTTGAATATGTTTTTTTGAGGGACACAACTCAACCTACAACAGGAACTGTAGGGAATTTGATACTGAGTGAAGTGACAATAGCCAGTTGATGTACCCAGCTTAGTATAATGACTGAACAGAGAAGGCACCTGAGACATTATCAGCCCTCGGCAGCCAGGAGCAGGGGGCTGGGTCAGACTATAACGTGTAAAACTGGGCAGAAACATAGAGAGCCAAGCAGGTGGGTGCTAAAAATAAGAAAGGAAGAAACTGAGTTTTGGAAATTGGGCAATGTTGCCAGGCATGAGGAGATAGGAATTTGGGGTTAGTTGGGAAAAGAGCAATTTGCTGAGGTGTACCAAATGACTTCTTTTGTCCTAGGCCATTTATCACCTGCATATCTGGCTCATGGTACCTCTCAGCATCTGACACCAGACACACATCAGGGGTTTTGGCATCAAATGAAGTAGGTAAGAAAAAAGCCAAGTGTTTTTCTCCTTGGAGTTGTAAAAGAAAAAATGTGTTGGCTTTATGTATCAAAACACACTGAACTATACTCTACCATTGTCCTAATCAAGTGTTTTCTGACAAATAAAGCCCATAAGGATTGGTAACATATTTGGCAGAGATCAAATCCTCATAAGTGGCTAGATGGTACATTTTATATGCAACCTGTAGCACTGGGGTTTGAAGAGCAAAAGAAGACATGTTGTCACTTCTCTTTGAAACTAGAATTTTAAAAAGTGTCTTTTATTCATTGTAAAGAGCGATTAATAACAATGAAATTGGAAGTTATCTCAGTAAATGATTACCCCAAAGTGGAATGGTCCCCATAAGCCATTCCTTTGTGAGAGTCATTTTTCTGGACATCTCAAATGAACAGCTCACTGTTTAACCTGAGAAGGATGTAGGACAGAATCTTCACATTTCTATGATAAGAATTTGTGATCCCCTGCTATATATTGTTTGTTCAAGAATAGCCAACATGATGGTGCTTTTCAGACGTGAATATTAGAAGATGAAAGGGAAAATTAATGAGTTGAAATGCTCTGGTTTTGACTGGGGCCGTGTCATTTGAGTTTAGTTTAGTTGATGTACAAATATTACAAGTAGGGGAGGAAGACTAGGAAGAGGTGGCATGCAAAAATGCAGACCTGGAAGATGGGGTGACCTGCGATGTAGTTCTAAGAGAACTTCAGGAAAGACTGTTCGCTTCCCAGACCCCAGAGCTCTCTTGCCAGGAGACCGGGATTTGCAAAGGCAAAAGAGATGAGAACTGGGTACCGTCAAGTACAACCAGCGTTGTCAGGTACTTCACGCATGCTGTGGGTCTGGAGGATAACCGAGCATATCTTTTGTAACCCAGGCAGAAAGGAAATATTTCCCTACTGAAGGATCTGGACTGGATTGTGAGATGCGCTCTGAGCATTCCAGCCCTGAAGATAATTAAAACTCAAGAAGTTTTCTTCTTGAGCAAGAGTTCAAGAAAAGGTTAGACTGACTTCACAATGGGCTCTAGCCAAAAGTTTCAGCAGCCTTTCATTTAAGGTACTAATTTACTTGACCCCTAGTTTGTACATGAAACTGGTTAAGAAGAAAAAGGGGCAACATGAAAACATATTTTAAAAATCTGGTTTTGAACTATGCTTGGTATGCTAAAGTACTTAATTCTTCAGAACTTGGCATTTAGAGAACAGGGTGGATTTACATAAAAGATGACCAGCTGGCTAATTGTATGTTGCCAACATTTCCCTCTGGCTACTTACTGGATGAGTCCTGTTTATGTCAAAGGTTCTGTCCTTTATCCCGTTTCATGGCCAAGAAATGGAATGCTATGCATTTTACATAATGGGAAAGGTTGTGGTGCAGCCTAAAGCAGCGAAGCCTGCTTCGCTCTCTCGGTGGGCTAGACAAGGCAGGTGGGACCAGAGAAGCAGATGTGAGGGGTTTCAGGGCAGGCTCACAAGTAGGAACAGCTAAGATTCCAGTTTACCATCAACTCCGTCTCATTTTAGAGAAGGAAAATTCTTATCTTGAAGATATTATGAAGCCCAAAGCTATTGGTGAAAAATTCAAGGCCAGTTTTTGTAGCATGAAAGCAGAAACTGACTTCTCAAATCCTCATCTGCCTGGCTGAGCCCTGTGGATAAAATTGAGGTAAGCAGAGTTGATGAGTGTGAAGTGGGGGTGGCCTCTTCTCTTGGCATGATTCTTAAAAAATGAGCTTTCAGGGACTTCTGCAGTGGACTACTCAGAAAAGGAACCAAATATAAAATTGATAGATTCTTGAAGAGAATGATATATGGAGATAAAGGAAAGTGAGAGTATGTGTGAGGGCCACATGCTGGAGGTATCAGCTAAGTCCATTCTACAAAAGGCCTGTCAAAGAGGCAAACTCCAGTAGGAACTGCAAACTCTAATGCCTGTATCCAGGGACTAGTGGCTAATGTAAATGTGGAAGAGTGTAAGGCTATAGGGAATGGTGGGGTCTGTGTCAAACTGCAGCACACATGTCTGGTATAAAGGCATTTAAATTAAAAAAAAATTAAAAACAAGAAAACATATCTGTGAGCTGTCTTTTCTTGCTCAAGGGCTGCCAGTCTGTGACTGCTATCTAGTGAGAGCTCAGTACTGAGGGTCTGAATTTTGGGGCTGTATTTATTTGTTGAGAGTGGCTTGTGAAACTGCTTTATATAAGGGAAAGCTATTGTCCAAACATTCTGTCTTGATCTAAAATTATGTGAAAATCTTTTTTTTCTGTCCTTTTTCTGCTGTCATGAACAGAAGGACACATTCTTGGAAGGAAGATGTTCATCTTAGAAATTGTCAGAAGGGCTGCCCTTCACTTCCTCAATGAATAGCTCGGCATAAACACTCAGGGAGCATCCCCCTCCATCAGCGCCTTAACCTCAGGGGTTATCAGTATGCTGCTCTGGGCCTCTCCTTAATCCCCCAAACCCCAGTGGCCCCGTAAAGGAAACAAGCCATCATAACAGTGAATTTTAAGTTCATTTTCTGAATAGGGCTGGAAGTTTTTGTTAATTAGAAGGAAAGATTACTTTGTTCTTTGTATAAATAAATCATAATAAATTCTTCTTTAAGTGGGTGACCATATGGGGAGAAGCTTGAATGGGTAAAATTTACAGGTGGGATAATAATATTTAGCCAAGGACACAACTATGGCTTTTTCAATCCTCTAGGCCTCTAGAGCCTTATTTTTAGACCTCTCACCTAAGAATTTCTCTCTAAACTCCTCATTAGCAATATTATTTAAAGACAGCTTCAATATATAGTATCTATTCCTGTAGTGCATCTGAGGCTAAACATCAGGGTATCTCTACGCTACTGGCCTTAGCTTACTTTACCCCTGTGTGGAGTTTCCCAGGATCCATGTGGTCAGGCTGGAGTTTCTGTGAAAACCTTTCCTTTGGTTAGACCACAGCCTTCAGGATCTTTTATTACAGACATAAACATCCATACTGATGGCTGCCAATGCAAAAATAACTTTAGCAAATAGTTATTAACCACTTGTATACCTAGTAGTTGTATATGAAAAGTGAAATTGAAATATGTATCAGATGGATGATGAGAAGAGAAGGGCCACTGGCCCAGTTAGAGTGCAAGTTTGGAAAATTAGATTTAGGCCAGGCATTAGGTAGTCTTACTGGCTAGACTGAGGAGTTCAGACATTTTCCTGGGTATACAGAGCTCTTGAAGGTTTTTGAGCTGGGAAGTGATGGTAGAAGAGATTTTTACAAAGCTTAACTTGGCAGACATCTGAACTTGGCTCAGAGGAGGAAGAGGCTTGGGATTCAGTGACAATAAATCCCCGCATTACACTATCGTGATAACGGGATGCTGAGTCGTAAGGATGAGTAGCTGGCATTAACTGCATGCCCTCCATGTGCCAACTATTGTGTTAAGTGCTTTATAAGTATCAATTATGATTTGCAACAACACTTTGAGGTGGACATTGTTCAATACCACTCTTTTTCAGCAAAGAAAGTGAGTTTCTGAGTGGTTAATAAAGTTGCTCAGTGTTACTTGGCTAGGAAGTGACAGAGTGGGGATACAAATCCAAGTGGTCTCGCTGCAGGGCCCTCACCTTCAACCATGCTCTGCACTGGTTTCTAGCAATTTGTAGCTGAGCTTCTCAGCCCCTGGCCTTCCCTGGCCATTGTGGTGAGGCTGCAGCCCAGCCTGGGGCCTTTGGTATCACTCTGCCTATTGTCTGTTACGTCTGTCCCCAGGCCCCGACCTCAGGCAGTGTGCTTGCTCAGGGGACGATTTGAAGATGCTCCACTTGCCAATGCTTGCATCTATTTCAAAGGAGACTTGTGAGCAAAGAATTGGAAGATAAGGCACAAATTCTGTCAAAAATAACCCCCCGTGACTGCTCATCACATTCTAGCAAAGGGGGAAACTTCTGATCTTGCTGCCCTGTTGTTTCATTAGATGCTAGTGCTGTTGCCTGCCTGGCTTGATTAGTCTTGGTTCAGTGGTTTTAGGGTATATTTACTTCCAAAATGGGAGTTGTAGAACTCACCTGTTGTTAAATTTTTCAGTGTTTTACTGGCATCCTTCAGTCCCCATCAGATAAGGAAAATTGATTGTGGACTCAAACTGTTTTTTTCAAAGCCACTGTGAAAGATCCCTAAATATTTTGAGCCTGTAGATAATACAGGTAGATGCAGCCTTGTAAGAACAAAACCAAGAATACACGTTTACCGTTTTTCTTCTCACACTGTTATTACAAATGAAAAGCCTGATACAGAGACAACCAAAAGGTGGCCTAAATAGATCATATTTAAATTAAGGTAATTCCATATAGGCTGCATAGAACAATTTATGTATTTTTCACATTATGAAACTTCCCTGTATAGAGACAGCCATTAATTCATAGAATATTCATTTTGACTAGCTCTCTAGATTTATAAATTTCCTTATTTTTTACACTGCCTAATAATAAACACTACAGTATTAAAGGATATTCTGTTGTAGAAAAAAAGATACTACCTTTACAGTAGACCTATACTATTTACAAATGATTGTCATCATATCATACAATGGAGGACCTTACACATTTGATTCGACATCCATTTCAACAAACATTTACTGAGGATCTGCATATTATTTAATCCATGTGAGTCAGTTTTATTGCTAGGTTGGGTTCTCTCTGCTGAATTATATCAAGAACAAGTTGTTTACTGTTTGAGCAGGGTGCCCTCTGGTCAGGCCTAGCTACACTTTACTGTATCAGCAGATCAACCTATTGATTAACTGTGGAGTCTATTTTTTAGTTTAAACTTTGGCCAGGAAGTGATTGAAAAGGATTTATTTTTGCAAACAAGCAGATTACAGAGGCAGTCAGGCTTAAAGGACTATTGAGAAATCTAGAAAATATTTTGTTTAGAATGTTAAGCAATTGTCTTTATTCCATAAAATAAACATCCAAATCAGAGTGATTACATAATAGAGGTTCTCTAGTTATTGACACTTAAAGATGCATTGATAAACTTGTCAGTTTTCTCTCAGAATATGTTACTGAAATATGTAAGGTTAAGGTTATTAGAAAAGTCATGAAATTAATTTTAAAACTTTAAAGTAATTCTTATTTGATTTGGTATGGGTCCAACTTTCCTCAGAATTGGTAATACAAAGTAGGACATTAATTTTTTAACAGTAGAGAAAGTTTCATCAAATCCTTGAGGAAAAGTGAAAGGAAAGGAGCGACACATAGCAGCAATTCACCGGAGAGTTCTGCTTTATTAGGGAAAGGTGCTGGGTTATATAGGAGGGGGCATGAATTGATTGAGGTGTCACTTCTACGGGGCTGGTGGCTGTTGGCTAGGTGCTGGGATTGGGAGGGGGGCGAGAGGTGATTGGGCTTCAGGTGGCGCCGGCGGGAACTGAGGACCCTGAAGAGAAGCCGGAAGTTTGCCATCTTACTGGTGAGGACCCTTCATTCCCCCCTTTCTCCTCTATGGGTTTGTGGACGTTGCTTTCTCTCTGGCTGCTTCCTGCTGAACAGGGGCGGAGAAGGGAGTGAGGGCTTGAGGATTGGGAGGAAAGGGTTGATAGGACTCCCCGCAGTAAGGACGAGTAGATGTGGACTTCTTCAGGTTTGGAAATCAATGAAGGTTCCCTGTAACCATAGGTTGGCCAAGAGGATATGGGTGTCAGGAGCCAGGCGTCTGCGGCTATTGTTTCCAGGAACAGTTTCCAGTGGAGAGAGGGGTCCATCTCAGCATGTGGTGAGGAGGTCACGTGAGGGTGAGGGATCTTCTGTGGCCAGAAGCTGGTAGTTCCTGAGTAAAAGCTGGTTGAAAGCTTGATTAGACATTTTTCCGACTTGGGATTTGATGAACTTTATTATACAGGGTAAGAAGAGACAGGCGAGAAGAATGATTATTATGGGGCCTGCAATGGGCCAGAGCCAGGTGAGGAGGGGGTTTGTTAGTATTGACGAGAATGGGTTGGAATTGGAAGCAGAGTGGAGACTGGAGGCAAGGTCGGTGAGTTTGGTAATGTCAGTTTCTACAATGCCAGATTTGTTGATGTAATAGCAGCACTCTTCCCAGAGGAAGACGCAGGTGCCGCCCTTCTCGGCTGTAAGCAGATCTAGGGCCTGCCGGTTTTGAAGGGTGACTTTAGCTAGTGAAGTGACCTGTCTTTGGAGAGAGGCTAGAGAATCGGCAGTGGATGTCAGGGCTCCCTCAAGTTTGGCGTTGAGATCTCTAACTGCCTATAGAGAGTGACCCAAGGCTTCTCCCGAAAACCCTGCCCCAATGGCTGAGGTGATCAAAGAGCTACTGACTATGATGGGAAGGAAAGCAGCTCTTTTTGTGCACGAGGGCAAGGGAGGTTGGAGCTCAAGGAATTCTGCCATGCTGTAAAGTGTTAACTGTGGGATTAGGGTGACGAGAATGCAGGGTGTATCGGAGTTGAGAGGCAGTGAGTTGAAAAGACTGCCATTACACTAAAAGAAGTGTCCCGGTTGCGTAAAAGTCTTAGAGCCGGAGGTAGGGGTGTAGATAGAGAGGCAGTGAAGTGCGCTGGAGGGGGGTGGAGTTGGGCTTACACAGTGGTGGATGGTGAGATTATCTGCGTATTCTGGTTCCCATAGGGGTATGTCTGCCAGGGGACAGAGGGGTTGTCTTTCTGCATGGAAGGAGTAGTTGGAAATATTAAGGGGCACGGCGGCCAGCAGGGGACGCTGTAGTGATGCGCACAAGAAACAATTGGCTGTGTTAAGGGTGTGGTTGAGAAAGATGGTGGTGTCCTGAATGAGCTGTAATGAAGAGTAGGAGAAATGGGAAGAGGGGCGGGGATAAGAAGATGAAGAGGCGCCGTCAAGAGTTTGGATAATGACTTTTTCGGAATGTCTGCTATCTGATGCAAATTGAGAGATCTGGGAATGAGAGGGAACATACTTTTGAGAGATATGAAGGGTACTGTGGGGGGTCGAGGACTCCCCGTAGTAAACTGAGGCTGTGACTCTGGCAGCCCATCGAGAGTCCCAGGGATCTGAGATTGATAAGGAGAATGAGCCGTTGGGATATTTCATGAAACGGTTGGAGGAGTAATACTGTGGGTACTGGAAGTTACCTATGTAGTGAATGGTGCAAGACTAGTAGGGACATCTCCTGTAGGTATCTGGCCATCGCCTGCAATAGGCTTGTTTTTGGTCATAGAGGAAGCAGAGGTAGGGAGAATAAGGGTAGCTGCTAGTGAACAGCTAGGAAGGGAGGAAAGTGGAGGTATAAAGGCTCAGAGCAGCTTTTCAGAGGGCAGTCTGGTGTGGCAATGAGGGCAGTAACTTTTGTTTGATGCTGTGTGTAAGTCTGTCTGACTTTGAATCGCCATACAAAGGAGGCTGGGGTGGTGGGGAAGACAATAGGAATGAGGAAAAAAAGCGAGAGAGCAGTAAAGGAGGAAAAAGTCATGATTCGGGTATGGATGGCAAAGGGGGTGAACGGGATTTTGGAGGAAAGAGGACAGTAAGATCAGGAGTCTGGAGGGAGGGAGAGTCTGTAAACTTTTGTAGGTTAAGAGATCTTTTAGGTGATGTGGGGACAGAATGGTAAGGGGTGCCCTGAATGTCAGTTTATGAGCTTCTTTCTGCAAGAGCTGTCCAGCGGCTAATGCTCGTAGGCAGGGGGCCCATCCCTGAACTGTGGGGTCTAATTGCTTGAAGATATAAGCTACTGGGGCAAAGCATATTGGCCTAGGACTCCTAGAGCTTGACTGGACCTCTCATGAATGTACAATGAGAAGGGCTTTGACAAATCAGGAAGACGGAGAGCTGGGGCTTCTACAAGGGCTTGACGGAGCTTAATGAAGGAGTGTCGGGGTGAGGAGGATAATGGTTTTTTAGGGGGGCTCTTGCTGAGGTTGTATAGGGGTCTTGCTAACAGGGTGCAGGGAGAAGTTAGGGATCTACGTTCTAAAATATCTAGCTAGGCTTAGAAAGGGCCTAGAAAGGAAAGGATTTTTGTCTTGGTTTTGGGAATGGGCAGGTCAGAGAGGAGCCATTGTCTTGGTTTTGGGAATGGGCAGGTCAGAGAGGAGCCATTTTCTGTCTAAGGTAATGGACTTTCTTTGTTGAGATAGAAGGAATCTGAGGTAAGTGATAGGAGGGGAAGAGATTTGAGCTTTGACGGGGGATACTCGGTAACTTCTGGAAGCTAGAAGGTTAAGTAGGGAGGCAGTGTCAAGTTGAGACTGTTCCCACGAGAGACTGCAGAGTAGAAGATTGTCTATGTATTATAAGGTGGACTTGGAGTGATCATGATGAAACTGTTTGAGGTCCTGAGCTAGGACCTGTCTAAAAATATGGGGACTATCTCGGAAGCTTTGTGGCAAAACTGACCAAGTGAGTTGTTTAGAATGTCTTGTGTATGGGTCCGTCCAGGTGAAGATGAAAAAATCTTGGGAGCAGGGGTCTAGAGGGATAGAAAAATGGGTCTTTGAGATCTAGGACTGAGAAGTGGGATGCTGAGGCTGTATGGATTTGTAACTAAGGGATGGATAGGGACAATGGCTATGTTGATGAGGCAAAGGTCTTGGACAAGGCGGAAAGATCCGTTGGTTTTTTTAACAGCTAATATGGGGGTATGTCTTTGAGATCTAGGACTGAGAAGTGGGATGCTGAGGCTGTATGGATTTGGAACTAAGGGATGGATAGGGACAATGGCTATGTTGATGAGGTGAAGGTCTTGGACAAGGCGGAAAGATCCGTTGGTTTTTTTAACAGCTAATATGGGGGTATTAAATGGGGAGTGAGTGGGTCTGCTTGAATGATGGGTTGGAGGCCTATGAGGGCTGAAGTGGTTAGGGGGTATTGGGCCTGACAGATATACTGAGAGGGGTCACATAATTTGATAGAGGCAGGGGGACATAGGGCCACGGAGGGGCTTGTAATGTCCCAAACTTTGGGATTTACAGGGTGTATGAGGGCAGAACCAGAGCTTTCATTGGGTAGAGGGGGGTCGTCGGCTATGAGGTCCATCAGAAAGGGAGTACTGGGGGCTGTGGGAGTGGATATAGTTATGGAAACGTGGAGGAGGGAAAGGATGTCTCGTCCTAGTAAAGGGATGGGACACTGGGGCATAACCAGGAAGGAGTGGGAGAAAGGTATGGGATTGTCTTGGATTGTGCATAAAAGGGTGGGTGGGGGGTTTAATGGGAAAATATGTTTACCTCCTACTCTGACTATAGGAGTAATGGCTGGCGTGGTAGGGCCCCGGTATTCTCACAAGACTGAGAAGGTGGCTCCTGTATCTAGGAGGAAGGAGATGGGGTGACTGTCTACTGTTAAAGTAACCCTGGGCTCCTGTTTGGTGATGGAAATGGTCAGACGAGAAGCCCCCGGGCCCCATCAATCTTCTTCTGCCAGCCCCACTACGGCGGGCTTAGGATGGGGGTTGTTTGTCCAGCCTCCCCTTCGGGTAGTTGGGCAATCAGACCCCCAGTGGCCCTTTTTGTGGCATCTGGGGCATGGGGTGGTAAGAGATCTGGGGGAGGGGCACGCCCTTGACCAATGTCCCTCTTTTCTGCACTTGAAACAAGCTCTTGGGGGGGCTTGTTTGTAGAGGGGCGCCCAGGTTGTGGTTTTATCAGCTGGGCCAACATCTGGAAATTGGCCTGATCAGCCTTTTGTTTACGGCATTCTTTCTCCTCCTCCCGCTTATGGAAGACTTTAAAGGCCACTGTTAGGATCTCAGTCTGTGGGGTAGTGGGGCCCTGTTCTAACTTTTTGAGTTTAGCTTTAATGTCGGGGTAGCCTTGAGCTAGGAAGTATGTCATAAGGACATGTCTTCCTTCAGGTGTTTCTGGGTCCAGGCTGGTATACTGTAATAGGGCTTGAGTGAGTCTGTCTAAGAACTCGGAGGGGATTTCATCTCTCTTTTGAATTATGTCTTGGAGCTTTTGAAAATTGACTACTTTACAAGCTGCCCTTTTTCAGACCTGCTATTAAGCAGGAGGCAAAAATATCTCGAGAGCGGAGACTCATGGTGGTGTTATAATTTCAGTGTGGGTCTTGTTCGGGGACAGCAGTGGGGCCAGGGGAATAGGTGGGGTCAGTCCTGTGGGTTTCAGTAGCCTGCATTTGGGCGAAGTCCTAAACTCGTCTACGCTCTTCAGGGAGGAGAGTATTGGCCAGGAGCATGAAAATGTCATGATGTGTGAGGCTGTAAGATTGGAGGGTGTATTGAAACTCCCTGATGTATGTCATGGGATCAGTGGAAAAGGAACTTAGGCGTTTCTCTAGTTGGGCTAAATCTCTTAAGGAGAAAGGGATGTGAACGCGCACGCTGCCTTTGGATTTTGCTACCTCCCAGAGGGGTCGATAATTTTGGGAGGCTCTCGGGACTGAGTCTGAGGGGGACTGAAGGGTTCTGGCTCAGTCTGTGGGGGAGTGACGCGGTCTAGCCGTGCCTAGTCGAGCAGGTCCTGAAGTGCAGAAGGGGGGCAAAGAAAATAAAGAAAGATAGAATCGGACCCACATGTCGCCAGCTAGCAGCCCAGCTGCTTACTTCTGCCGCTCTAGTTGGGCTTGAACTCATGACTCTGAATTAAGAGTCCCATGCTCTACTGAGCTACAGCAGGGCTCTAGTTAATTGCTTATGGAATGCGTTGTTTTCTATTCCTGCCACATCGGCAAGTGGGGGAAGGGCATAGCTAGAAGCAGGGGCAGTGTTTCTACACATCTTCAAGGTCTCCCTATTTTCAGAGTGAGGAGTCTTGGCAAGATATGTTTTTGTGGACAGATAACTTCTAAGGACTGCACCGGTTGTTCTCTAGCTTGTGCTTTCCCATGCTGCGTTCAGACATGGGGGGAGGTGCTTTCCCATTCTCCCTACAAACATGTGAGAAGACAAAGGCGGTCCCTAACAGGGGAGAAACAGGTGATGAGGGCAAAGACGGAGGAGGCCCCTGGGACCTAGTTAAAGGGGGGCTGAAAGGCTCAGGCTTAATCTGCAGGGAATGAAGGTGGAGGAGGTGAGATGGGGGAGGAGATGGTTGGGGAGGAAGGGAGAAGGGCTGTTGTAGGAGAAGAAGGGGAAGGGAGTGAACAGGAGGCTTCTGCGGGGACTGCGGCTTGCAGGCTAGGAGAACTTGGGAGGGGGCGGGGAGAGGAGGAGGCAGAAAGCTTCGATATAGGGAATCTCCTTCCATTTTTTTAGGCGCTGGCAGTAGTTAAAAAAGATCGCGAGTGATGTTAGGATCAAGAGTTCCCCCTGCAGGCCATTGGTTTTTATTGTCTAGGGGGTATGTCGGCCAATCTTGGGAGCAATATTTACGGAGAAGTTTTGGTTTTATATCAGGCATCAGGGAGAGGGTAGCCAGATACTTAAGCAGGCATTCAAGAGGTGAACTTTCAGGGAGGGATGAGGAGGCTCCCATGGCTAAAGGACAGAGAAGGAGACAAACAGGGGAAGACGAACGGAGATCCTCGGACTGGAAGCAGACCACAAGGAGACAAAGGGTGTCCCCGATGATCCTTGGTGGTCTGCGGAAACTCGTATATGACTTCCCCAGACTTCCCTAAGAAGGCAGAGTGCCGGAGTCTCGAGGTACCTAGCGCTAGGCGTTTTCGGCGGACGGAACAGAAGGAGGAGGGGGGGAAAAGGGAGCGTTCTCATCCACAAAGGAGTCACCTCGTTTATGGCTGTTGGAGGTGGGTGCCTGAGAGTCAGCCGCAGCCGTGAAGGCCTGAGGCGGGGATTTATGACTGTCGGAGGAGGGGCCTGAGTGTCCGCCGCAGCCGTAAAGGCTTGAGGCGGGGATTTATGGCTGTTTGGGGAGGGGCCTGAGGGTCCGCCGCAGCCGTGAAAGCCTGAGGCGGGGAGAGTTCCCTCCTCATCCCCGAGCGTCAGGGCCTTGCCAGACGATCACGGTCAATGGCACTGTGATAGCTCGGGGAAGAGTGGCCCACCCTGGGGAAATTTTGCTTAAAAACTTTCAGCACTGATGGAAGGGATGGTGAATGCGTTTGACTGTCGGAGGAGGGGCCTGAGCGTCTGCCGCAGCCGTAAAGGCTTGAGGCGGGGATTTATGGCTTTTGGAGGAGGGGCCTGAGGGTCCGCCGCAGCCGTGAAGGCCTGAGGCGGGGAGCATTCCCTCCTCATCCCCGAGCGTCAGGGCCTTGCCGGACGATCACGGTCAATGGCACTGCGATAGCTCGGGAAAGAGTGGCCCACTCCGGGGGGAAAACTTACCTAAAGGCCAGAGAGGAGTGGTGAGTGTGATGAGCCAGCGCCAGAAAAAGAGGACGAGGGCAAGCTGCTGCTGGTGTTGGGGGAAGACGGGGCCCAGTTGGGGTGTCCCGTCTCCCGGGTTTCGGCACCAATGAAAGGAAAGGAGCGACACATAGCAGCAATTCACCGGAGAGTTCCGCTTTATTAGGGAAAGGTGCTGGGTTATATAGGAGGGGGCATGAATTGATTGAGGTGTCACTTCTACGGGGCTGGTGGCTGTTGGCTAGGTGCTGGGATTGGGAGGGGAGCGAGAGGTGATTGGGCTTCAGGTGGCGCCGGCGGGAACCGAGGACCCCCCCCGAAGAGAAGCCGGAAGTTTGCCATCTTACTGGTGGGGACCCTTCAAAAAGTTTAACATTTGGGTCACTCTTCCTAATAATATGGATTTGTAGAATTGATATTGATTGAGAACTAAGAATTCTATTTCTGCTTAGGAGCCTTAAAACTTCATTTCAGAGAATCAATTTTAAAAGCCAATCAATCCTCTTCAAATGCACATTTCTTGTTACAATTTACTTTACATCAGTTTACTGTATTTTCTTTAATAATTTGCCCATAGAACTGAGATTTTTTTTCTGATGTTCTATTTTCCCAGCATTGGTCTGATCCCAACTGTGGCTACTTTGTGTCTCCCCTTTAAGGAGGATGTGGGGGAAGTGGCAGAACTCCAGAGAAGAGAAACAATAAAATTCCTTAAAATGGGTTCTGGGCAGATGACATTTTAAAAACAATTTTAAACCATGTAATATGCAAACATCTTGTAACAAAAGAATTAGGTAGTATTATTTAGGAGAGCCCTACCCCTCCCCTCTTCCCCCATTACTACCCCTGGCTGCAGTTCTGTGCATGGTTCCAATCTTCTTTCTAGGCATTTACATACATATACAGCTATATTGGCACATACAGACAGATGACTTTTGAGTTTTCCACTGCATTTCTACTCCATTTTCTTATAATTCATTTTGTTGATAAGGCAGTTACAGACTTAATAGGACAAATAATGCTTAACTCCTCCAAATAGTTAGGGGTAAATGAACAGATGAAGCAACAGACTAAACACAGGAGTCTCTAGGGAACCTCTTCTCTGGCTCTCTTACTCCTGGCCATGTTGCGTGATTCAGGGGAATGCAGGAGATGTGCTACACTCTGTCAGGACTGTTGAACACTTTGTCCCACATTATTACTTTTACGATTAGAAAGAAGAGGGCACTTGAAAGCCTATAGGGTCACAGGAAACAGATTTTGGTGACCTCCAACCACTCCCTCTCTTTCCGCCCCCTGTGTCTGTCTTGCCCTCTCTTGTACTTTCAACCTTTTCCTTTTCTTAAATCTGTCAGGCACCCACGATTGTTGCTGATTTTTGGGTAAACCATACCTGTACTTTATAAATGGAGTCACATCTGCTAAGTGGGTTGCACCCAAATGCCAGTGAGCACTGATTTCCTGGCCCTGTGGCAGGGTGGATTTTGTAGTTTGAAAGACCCACGTTTGAATCTAGCACTCGTTTGCTCTGTGGCCGTAGCAAATTACTTAATCTAGCGAACTTCAGGATCCTCTTCCCTAAAATGGGGGCAATAAGATCTGCTTCAGATGGCTGTCCTGAGGAATTAACAAAATAACATATGTACGATTTCCTAGCATAACCTCTCTATAAACAGTGGCTATTACCACCAGAGTGTCAGCGCTTGCCTTGGGGATGGTGTGAGGGAGATGGGGAAGATCTCAGTAATCTTGACAGTGGTTTGACTTCTGGGTAGACAGTTTCTGAATTTGCAAAAGGTTTTGTGAGGAAGTGGAGAAAGTAAGGATCAAATGTGAAGTGTCCCAGACAGTTCACTGGGTAAGATATTTGGAGTTAGGTAAAGTTCAAAGGGAGAAGGGCAGAACGTTTATAGGACAAAATCAGAATGCTGCCAGGCAAGATGAAGAAAGATGGCCTTCAGCCCAATGTGGCGGTCCTAATAGACTTAAGTAAGTGCTGTTTATTTATAAAGCCAGTAAGATAGTGGGATGCATAGAAGGCAAAAGGCAGGAAGTGGCCTGTCAGCTTTTCCCAGCACTGTTCTGACCCCAACTGAGGCTACATTGTGTCTCCCCTTTAAGGAGGATGTGGGGGAAGTGGCAGAACTCCAGAGAAGAGCAAAAATGTAATTAAGGCTTGGAAAATAAGGGCTAAGAGGAAAGGCCAAAAAGCTGTGGAGTTATTTAGCTTAGAGAATAAAGGTCTAACATATCTGAAGGGTCATTATAAGGAAGACATTGGTTGTTTCCCATCTCTACAAATAACAGGACAAGAGAAAAAAGAAGCTTACATTGTGCTTTCGAAGTGAGATAATAAAAGTGAGAATTACTAGCAAGGAGGCTTTCAAGGCTAGTGCTGGCATTTAGAAGAAAAGGATTAATGTACAGCTGTGGGTGTGTCCAGCCATTCACACGTACCTGCAAAGGGAAAGTGAAGGTGGCATTCACATACTAGGTTTTGGATTATTTTGAAAAACAAGCCAATTTACTCTGCTTGAAATCCTTTGTTTACTTGTTAAATCCATTTAACCAAAAGTTAGTTTGAACGTAAAGATGCAAATGAGATAGGTTCAGGATTTTCCAATTCAAAGCCTTAAGTCGTTAGATTGGTTTTGGCTAACACCAACTAAAATGCTCTTTGAGGCTTATTTCTTTACAGCTTGGAAGAACGTTCATTTGATTGTTACTTTTAGGGAGAGTGTGATGAACTCCCATGGGTGTGGGAATGCAGCGAAGGGCTCTCTGCTTTTCATTTATGCTCTTTGGATGGGGATGGGGGAGGTAGGGCTCTGCAAGTACTGTGAAGAATTCCAGCTCAGGATGTGGTGCCCAAGTCAGAGGGAGAGGATACATGTCCTTCAGTAAATATGTGGCCTTTCAGTGCTTCCTGCTGTCTCCCAAATTAGGTGACTGGTGGCTTCCTTTGCTACTAAGTGAGGCCACACTTGGTGAGGATTTCAAAAACTCAAAATAGCTTTACTCTTCACATTCTTCTCCATTTTTCCATCTACCATTCTTTCTATGATCATTTCTGTTATAATTTTCAGTTACATCAATAATACAAAGCAATATATTCTGGGATCTTTTCATGGTAGAATATGATCTACTTCCTTCGTTTTAACTAGAGCTTTTTCATTCCTTGGTCTGGACAGTATTGTCATTTATTTTTACTATCATTTCAAAATACTTAAGATTAGCAATAATGGTCAGAGTCAGAATAATAGTTACTTCTGTAGGAATAGTGATTGGAAGTGGCATGTGGGAATGTTCTGGGGGCCTGTAAATATTCTATATCTGGTTGAGTGGAGATTACATGGACTTATATACATATGTAAATTATCTTGTTTGTGTACTTTACATACTTTATTGAATGTAAACTATACCTCAATAAAAAAGTTTGCAGAAGTGAGTATAGTCATTGTACTTTAAAGATATTATAAAATAGATTATGTTTCTGTATAAATAGGTCAGGGATGTAGAAAAGGAGAGCTGGGAGTGAAGGGAGCTAACATTTATTAAACACCTTCTATCTTCTATATTATGATTTCTCATTTAATGATCAGCAACAATTCTGTGAAGTGGGTATTCTTATTTTGTTTTTATAGATGAGGAAATAGACTCAAAAAGTATAAGTACATTGACCAAATTCACATGCCCTTGGTAAGTACCAGAGTGCAGATTTGAACTGAGATCATTAGGACTCCGAAGTTCTGAATGTTATTCTAGAAGAGGGGCGGTTCCAGTTGAAAAGAAAATGCCCTTGGTGCCTATGTGAATTCCCCAGGCTTATTCGCTGGGCAGCTAGCAAACCCACTGGTCTCTGAACCTACTGCTTTTTTTGTACAAAATGTACTTCTCTATATGATTTTCAGAGTGTTCAACAAAGTTATTCTTTTTTATGTCGTGGAAGAAAATGTGTTAGGTGAGGATTTACTGATGGAGAAACTTCCAGAAATTTCCCATGGTCAATGATGCAAACATTGAACATTTAGGAAAGGATAAACTAAACTACTTGGGAGCCTGAGAACTTTCTTTCCATTTTGATCCTGGGGAAACTTGAAAATTGTATGCTTTTGTAGAAAATGATTTGGGTTTTAACCACAGAAATGTGTATGGAGTTAAGGATTTTCCTTGTCTTGGAACTTGTGGATTTATTTAAAAGTGGCAAGAATAGTTTAAATGACAAAGAAGAGGATCTGAGACAATTTAGGGGAATTCATATAAAACCATGAATTACATAAACCTCTGTATCATTTTAGATACAGAGACGGGCTTTCCATTTTCTGGCTATTTTTCCTCAGTTTAATTCATTAGATTTTTTTTTAAGTTCCCTTTTGTATACTTTTCATTATTAAAAACACCTTATCTCTTCATTTCCTCCTTTATGATAATTTTTTCCACCTCTCATTACTGATATATATATATGTTTTATTACACCTCTGCACTTCGCATCAGGTTGTTTACATCAGATCCACTTAGCCATGCTTTAGAGATTGATAATTGTGCTTTTTTAGTAATGACAGGAATGCAGCAAACACATACTCCTCATATAATCAGTTCACTCCCATAATTGGAACAGATTTTATTCTGAAATGCTGTCTATCGAGAACCATACAACTTTCAAACCCTCAAGAGCACATTTGCTGTACATCATAGAATCTTAGAATGTTGACCATGCAAGAGGCCTAGTTTTGCATGAGAGGAAACAAAAGCCCAGGGATCTTTGTGCACATTGGTTTCTTTCATCAGCTAACAGCTGACTTGTATAACCTAACATACATATGTCATTTCTTTATAATGAAATGAGTCTGGAAGGCCTGCTTCTTTAGCTGATTTGGTTTGGAGGTGTATATTATAATGCATGCAAAATTAGAAATGCCTTTTGGACACTCTTGTCATTTAGTTTATAAACACAAAATCACTGGTAAATATAGAAGAAAAGAACAACCAATATATAGCATATTTCCTCCAGCTACTTGGGCTCTCTGGCATGAAGTTCAGCAGAATCACTTTAGAAGGGCCCTCAAAGTTACTGATATTTTATTCCTTATTGCCTTTAGAGTGGAACTGAATGAAAGGTATAGACTGGCTTTCCTTGCTAGAATAAACATTATATGCTAAAGGGAATCTTTGGCTCTTTTTGACTGACTCTCTGCATTGAGTAACAAGATAGCCAAGTCTCCCACATGCTCACTTCCTTTAATGTGGTTATGGTTGTCTCATGGAGGCATGTCCACAAAGCAAGTTCAGACCTATGATCTAACAGAGACAAGGTTTTGTTCAACTTGTTAAAATTACTTTAACAGAAATATATTTTGAAATACTTTTTCTGGAATATATCATTTTATGATAAGTAAGTCTAGAAGGAGATACATTGCCCTTTTCCCAAAATAAGGTAACATTCTTGTTTTTCTTTTCTGATTACAGAAATAATAGACGGATGCAGAAGCAATCAATCAACTTTTCAAGCAATATGGAAAAACATTAAAAAATAAAGTCACCCTAACTCTTCCAAATGTTAACATTGTGGTAAGCTTTCCTCGTGACATCTGTTTATTTTACCCATTTGTATATGTGTGTGTATATTCATATAAATGATATCATACTCTATTCTACTTTGTTTTTACTCAACAAACTGTCATGGGGATTTTCTTCTCTTTAATGAGTATTGGATTCTTTTAACAGCTTTATAGCAGCCCATTGTGTGGATATACCAGTGTATAATCCTCCTCTGATGGGCATTAGGTCAATTATAATTCCAAATTATTATTACAAGAAGCAAGGACTGAATTAACATTCTTATATATACATCTTTACACCAAGAACTTACCTGTGAAGTAGATGCTTTCTGTAAGCCTCGTCCATGACACTGGTTTGCTTTCCAAAAAATGTTTCTCTTTAAATTTTACCAATTTTCATCACTACCAAGAGCATTTGAGAATGTAGAAGCAGATTTTTCAGTTCATTAACTTGAAAGACTTTGAATATTCAAAATGAATACACATTAATTTTGGCATATGCATGTCAAATGTTCTTGATAAGTAGATTAAAATAGATGTGATATTAATGATTAATGGGCAAACACAGTTTTCCCATTCTTTGCTAAGCCATAAGAAAAACAATTCCTTCTTCCTCCACCCTCTTACACACAGTACTTTGTCTGTACCTCTACTGAAGCACCAACTTGATTTTGACTTATATTCTTATGTGTCGTTCCAATTAAAATGTTAACTCCCTGAGGGCAGGAAGTATAGTACAACCCTGCAAGGATCTTGTACATTGTGTCTCTCCTGCAGTTAACTTTGTGGATAAATAAACAGCCACAGAATTTTCCATTTGCTTCTCCCCCATTTAGCAGCTTCCTCCGCCCTTTTCTCCTTGGCTTTTGAAATATAAGTGTAATATTTGCCCAGGGCAAGCAGACTTGATGCTTGGGAGGGAGCATTGTGTAATAGATGTTAAATTGGCCTGGGTTAACTCTTGGTTCTCTGATTTATTAGCTCTATGACGCTGGGTAAATTGCTTAACTCCTCTGAATCCTAATTTCCTACTCTGTAAAATGAAGATAATAGGTTCTACTTCAAAAAGTTTTATATAGATTAAAGAAGATCATGTTTTAAAGCCTCTAGCAATGTGCCTAGTATAACACTTGATAAATGGTAGCTGTAACTATTTTTATTTCCTGAAAGGTACAGATATACCAAAAAAAAAAAATGGCATTGGCTATTTCTTGCTTTCTATTCTAGTGGACACATCAACTTCTGAGTTGGAGGCAACCAGAATCTGTAAGTTTATGGATGTTAGGTCTGAGACTCTAAACCACATCAATCTGGGACATATGTCTGTCCATAAAAATTCAATTTTTATGTTTTCAAAACTGAAAGAGGTGCTCTGAGTATTGAAATGGGGTAAGAATAGGATCTGGCTAGGTAGTTGTAACCATAGGGGTATTTTATTAGGATAAAAGATAACATCAGGAATCTCTAGCCTAAAGAACTATATATATAACTCTAGGGAATGAAAAACAGAAGGTGAAAATGTAGAAGTTGAAGTATAGTGACCTTTGTCTCTCCTACCCAGTAACCAGTCTTGCAGAGTGACACTTACTTGAGCTTTTTGCCCCAGGAGCATTGTCAGTTTTCCTCAGGTTTGTCTTAACTGCTCTTGAACATATGTGGCTAAGCTTATTTTCTACATTACGGTTGAGTCTTAAAAATGTGGGAACATCTTGTGGACTGGTTCATTAAATTTTGACTAAAGGTTTCTGCATTTACTGCTGGGGACAGCTCAGGAAGTGCAGCATCACCCATGTGTCATATTCCCAGTACCTCTTGCCTCCACTTGAACTGCTTGTGTATTAAGCCCGTTATAAGCTGCAAGTGCACTTCTAAGAACTGATGGAGGAAAAGACAGTAACATCTTCTGCACATAATAAGTGTTTTCAAATTCGGGTCAAAGAGCTTTCTTAAAAAGGCAGAATTTTAAAAAGATGAGCAAAATGTATATGTCCTGAGATCAAGTGAATATCCTCTTCAATGGAAGCAAAGACACACTTCTCTCTCTTCCTCTAAGGAAGCCAGATCCTGATCCATTTTTTTATTCAAGACTTAGCAGAAATACAGGGCTTCATTTTAGGCTTATTGCAAACATGATGACAGCACTGTAATTTCCTTCAGGGTGAAGTGCTTCACTGTGCTTTAGTCCAGCTAAACTCAGTGTCATTTTGCACAACTGTAACTTCTGACACAGACAAATTCCTTTACATTCTTGCTTTCTGTGTTCGTTTAGGAAGCGTTTTTAAAACGTTTTAACAGCATCTCATTTGAAGCAGTAGTTGGATTTTGCACGGGACCAAATTTCTTTTCCCTGGTGTGGACATTCAGATAATCGATAAACCATTGGACTGACGGTACCACCCACCTCTTCGGAGCCAAAGCAGTCGTAAAGTCAGTCTGTTGTGCGAGGCCTTTTGATTCTTTTGTCAAAGGAAACCTGTAATTGTGTAATTCCTCCTTGATTTCTTTGTTCCCATAGACCTAAATAATGTTTCCTTGTCATTTTTTCTGGTAATGTGGTATGTGGTCATTCTTGATGTTATTTTGAAAGAGTTAAGTAAGACACTTAAGTAAATATTTTACAGAAATAACTAAGATCTAAAGCTAGGAACACTTCATATTTTTGTCTATTAAGAAAAAGACAAAGTGTTTTCAGAAGCCTCCCCCCATCCGCCGCCCTGCAATGCCTGGCTCTTGTTAGCACTGTGGACTTTGCCCCAGGAGACTATGTCTCTACATGAAAGCTGTGTGATTCTTACTTCCTGAAAGGGAAGTACCTGAGCGCTTACACACAGTACTCACCTCTGTGCAGACAGGGATGGTGGCTGCTGTGTGACTGGAGTCCTGAAGCCAGACAGGGGCCAGGCTAAAGGGAGCAGGGGGAGGAATCATCTGCAGGAAGCACAGCTGCGTGGCAGGCCTTTGACCCAGCTGTGAAGCCAGGTCCAGCAAATCAGCGTCATCTCATTCTTTAGCAATCTGACATGGCAAGCGTGCCACAGCTGCTTCCAGAAACTCCCCTCCTTTTTGCTTAGATTAGGGGTGGGATGAGGATAGAAAATGGTAAGTCTAAAAGGAAAACAAAAGTGTTTATTCATCCATTTATTGACAATAAATACAAACATTTACTCAGTGTTTTTTTAGGGCCTGGTATTGGGCTCAATATTTTATATGCATCATCTCTTTTAATTCTGACAATAACCATCAAGTAGTTAAATTTCAATCTTCATTTAGCCAGTGAGGAAACCAAGTCTTTGGAGGGGTTAAGAAATGTGACCAAGGTCACACAGCAGTAGGAGGTGAGGATGGGACTTCAAATAGCATTAAATACATGTACTTCATCCTGGTGGGATGCCAAGGCTGTGCTCATAACCCTGTGCCACGCTGCCTCCCTGTGTTAGAACATCTACCTTTTATCCCCAGCACTGTGGCAGATGAGCAGAAGATGAGAAACCTGTTAGATACTTTGAGATACCACTATACATGTTTGTCATCATGTTAGTATTATATTATTATACAAGGATATGTTAAATTGTTTTGTTTATAGGACACTTAAATAGGCTCCAGCAAATGAAATTCAAGCCGTTTTAGCTCTAAAATATGATTATAATGATCTCTTTCTGTTGGCTTCTGTCTCTGGTTTTCTGAAGTGGTCTTTTGTTTTGCATCAACACTTGTTGCTGAGCAATACTGGCTGCAGGGGAACAATTCATGACATTCCCTCCTCCCCCTCTCTGGCTTCCCTCCTCACAACCTCTGGTCCCTGGCTAGTGCTATTATTTTGAATGAATATGATTGACAGATGGGAAGTTCTCACATTTATTTCTCTTATAAAATTTATTGAAGCAAAAGCTTCTTCAGAAGAGGCTCCAACATTGTATCTGGTGCAGACACAAGATTACAGGGAAGAAAACAGCTGCCAGTACAAGTTAGTTGGAAGATAAAGAGGCAGGAAGAAGAATACTTTTGGGAATTTTCAAAAGTCTAATGCTCATCATCTCCTGTTTTTGGCATCCTGAGGACAGTTACATCTCAAAGCACAAATTAGAGTAAAGAAAACTTCTGAGATGTGTAATGCTCTCTGATAGAGACATCAGATTTAGGGTTGGTCTAATTTACCTTGACTACTCATTTCTGAAAATTTCCTCTGGAATGCAGAATCTGTCCTTAAATTAAGCCTTCCCCTTATTCCATATTCCTTGAGAGGGAGTATGCTCAGGTAACCAAAATCAGATAACCACACAGATAACCAAAATTTGTATGTATTCTCCAGGTCTTCCACAAAGTATAAAACTTTCTGTTATATGGTATTCAATTTGTATGCAGTATTATATCCTGTATTCAATCCTCTGTGTTTGAAAGTACACTTTCAAGTGTTAGAATTATTGGCAAAACGAATGAAAGGCTTTAAAAAACCAGAACTATGCCACCATCCCCAATGTGATAAAACAGTAACTCACAGTGTCTGTAACAGTAACAATAGCCAGAGCTTGGCTCATATGCTTGCCTTTCCATACTGTATCTATATTTGCGGACAGTTGTTCACTGCCCTTCTACTGATGTCTTACATGTTCACGGAGTAAAGTTTTAACATGTTTCAGAAAACTTACTTTTTTTGTTGTTGTCATTGGTCTGCCATTTTGCCACACCTTTTGTCTCTTGGCCAGATGCATTCTGCCAGATCTCTGTAACATGTATACTCAGTGGCAGCAAATGTAAATTTTACCAAATTTAGTAAAGGGTTCAAATGCCATAGCATACTGTGTGAAAACCACTGTCTTATATTCAAGTAAATCGCGTTCATGGACGAGGGTGCCTGTCCCGATGTCTCTGCACTGGCATCTGAAGTCAGGGCTTGGGCTTCTCCTGGGGTGATGGCACTGCTTGGTGGCTTTTTGTTTTAGGGACACTCACAGGCAGCTGATTTGAGGAATATATGGGTGTGTTGCAGCTTGGTAAAGCCTGGAAAATGAGTCAAGAGTTTCAATGCCTTCTTACAGTTTCATGATGTGTGAAAAATAACATTAAATACATGTACTTAAAAGTTGGCACTTGTTTGGTATTAAAAGAACAGGCTGGCAAGTGCTTGCCATGTGTTTAGACATTTAGAGAAGCTTGTGGTGTCATCACTCCATCTTCAGAATTATCCACGTGATCTGAGGGAGATTAGGAAGTAAATTTTATTCTTATGCACATCAATAAAGGAATTTGGAAAACTTCCTTTCCCTTTGTCTTAAAGCAAATATCTGATGTTGATTCCCTTTTCAATATTCCAGAATTCATTTTCCTCCATTTTCTTAGTATTGTAGTTAAAACATATCCTGAGTAATTTTGAGAAATGCACCTGAAAGAGAAGGAATGAATAAAACCCCCAAATTTGATTCGTAGGCAGTGTGACTAGTGCAAAGCAACCTGGTTCAGCTATTTGTCAATGGTCTACCATGTCCCAACTTTATAGTTTACTTTCTGAGGATAAATCAGAGAACAGGACAGAGAAGATCCTGCTGTCACAGATCTTAAATTTTTGTGGGAGGGCCAAATGATAAACAAGTATACAAATAACATGTCCGATAGGGAGAAAGAGAGAATGTTGGGTGGGAAGGGAGCCGTGGGTGTAATTCACAACGGGTAGTTAGAGAAGGACTCTGATAAGATGCCATTTGCACAGAGAACTGATGAGCCTTGTAGGCCTCTGTGGCAACTGTAGTCCAGGCTGAAGAACATCAAAGCCAAAGAGGCGACCTCCATTCTGTCTCTGCGTCATCCACAGGACTTGCTTCAGCCCTTGGAATGCTAGCAAACTTGATGGCGTGCAGACACTTGAAAAGCACATGTGTTTCTTCTTGCCCTCTTGCCTGATGGGGTATACTCTCTTTTCCTTTCTGCCCTGTCATGAGAACATGCCCAGACTAACCTACTTCAGATATGTGAGAAACATGTGGAGAAGAGCCAAGGCCATATTAAGCCACTGACAGCCAGCCAGCTCCCGAACATGTGAGAATGCTCTGCTAAGATCAGCTGAAGTGCTCCTTAATGCCCACTTCTGACTGCGACATGCAAGTGACCCCGGTGGAGACCAGGAGAGCCACACTGCTGACACAGAGGCTTATGAGCAGTCATAAATGGCTGCTGTTTTTAGCTGTTTATGTATTAACAGAGTTCGGAGATTATGTGCTATGCAGCATCAAGTGGCAATAGACAACGGATACAGCTACTCAAGGTTCTTTAGCTTCATGTGCCACCATCCCAATGCACTTTTAGCTCCAGGCAACTGATTTACCTGAATTCCTGAAGTGAGACATGGTTCCTCAGGCATTTCTATATGTAATTCCCTATTTCTGAAGTACACTTCATGCCCATTTGTGCCTGGACTACTACCCTTCCTTCAAGGCTCAGCTCCCGTGTTGCTCCTCTGGAAGGTCATCCTCATGCCTCAGGTTGTGTTCAGGGCTCCTTCCCTATTCTGTTCCCTATTCTGTGTGTGCCTTTCTGTTCTAGAATTACAGGATTCTGTGCAGGATTACAATTTAGTATACTAAGTGTTCTCCTTTCCCCATAAGCAGAAGCTTCCCAGAAGCAAGGACTATATAGTCTTTATTCCTGAATGTAAAGTTTGGCATAAAATAAAATCTCCACATGTACTTGTAAGCTTAGTAAAAACATTTATTTATTTTAATGTAATAGAGTCCTAAGTCTCATAGAGAAAGGAGAAAATACTAAGTGAATAGGGAAGGTTTCCTAGAAGAGGCAGAAATGTTCCCTAGATTTAATGGGTGGAGAGGGACTGGGACGTGGAGAACATTTCAGGCAAAAGTAACAGCCATGACCTGTGCATACAGTAAAACAACAAATTTGACTGGATCTATACTGTTGGATTCAACCAAGAATTAGGAGAAGTGCAAGTTGCAGCACTCCAAAATCTTGCGACTATAGACTATCTACTGTTAAAAGAACATATGGGATGTGAACAGTTCCCAGGAATGTGTTGTTTTAATTTGTCTGATTTTTCTCAAACTATTCAAATTCAGTTAGACAATATCCATCATACATTGATAAGTTTTCATAAATGCCTAGGGTGCCTAACTGGTTTTTTTGGTTTCACTGGAGATGGCTGGTAACTGTAGGTCTGCTTTGGTTATGTAGCTGTATTCCTATTATGTTAATGTGTGTACACAATTTAATTAGTAGTTTAAAACCTATACATGCTTATGTTACTCTACAAGAAGATATGTCAAAGAAATAATCAATCTTCTCATGTTTTCTTCCGTCTGCTACTTCTATAGCTTTTCTTCTTCCTTCCTAATTATAACCCTTAAGTAGAATTCATGCCTCATATCGAAATTACTGAGTATCATAATTCTTCCAAGTGGTAAAGATACCTCAAGACAAATGTGGGCATAGAAGCCACAGGGCATAAATCTGCAAAGAAGTAAAAAGCTAACCTTTTCAAACAATATTGCTTCTCTCTCACTGACCAACTTTACATTTCCCTGTCTGGCCCCGGAAGATGACTGGTTAGCCAGAGATGGGTAAGATTCCTCAAGGGAGGAACAACCTAAGACAGGCACAGTCGCAGGGGGGCCATCAGGTGAGAAATTGGGGATCAACAGAGGTGAGGCTTAGAACCTCACCTCCCCTGTTTTGAGAGAAATCTTCTGCATCTGTGGATGTTTTGTTGCCCTTGTCTAGCTTGGATTAATACTTAGTCTATAGGCACACACCTGATCATCTACATTTGGCCTCTTATAACACTAAACTATGTTTTCTACCTTTATCTTGCATCTACCTACCACTTCAGCATTTTATTTAAAAAAAAATAATAATAATAAGGGAGAAATGTGGGATTCACATATAAATCAAGTATAAAAATCAAACGAGTAATTGTATTTGACCTGATTGTTTATAGTTCATGATGCATGATCAAAACCGAAAGTTTCTGTGATGACTGCCCTTGCACTGTTCGCCATGTAAGAACTTATTCACTATGTAAGAACTTGTTCACCATGTAAGAACTTGTTCATTATGCTTCAGAAGATTGGGGACTGTTGAGAATTAGGCTTGGGGTTATTTAATGATTGTGCATTGACTCCCCTATACAGAATTTTATTGTTGTTAACAACCATTAGATCAATAAATATGAGAGATGCCCTCTCAAAAAAAAAAAAAAAAGTAACAGCCATGAACAATGGCCAGGTGATATCCGGTGGATGAAACATCCAGTATAAATGTAGTGGAAGATTCATGAGCAGATGCAATGAGAGACAGAGCCATTTTATGGGGACTTGTATAGCATGTTAAGGTGCTTGGGCTTCATTTTGCAGGGAAGTGATGCTGTAAGAACTGTATTTTAATGGGTGACTTTGGAAGCAGTGTATAGGGTATGATGGGGGTCAGAAGTGATAGTTTGGACATGTGGAACCACCACACGTGGTGGTGGGAAGAGTTCAGACAAAAGACAATGGTGATAGTGGGAATGTGTAGGAATATATGTATATATGACATAGTAACGAAATGTGGGAGTTGAGAAAGGGGAGAAAATCGAGGATGACTCCTAGATTTCTCTCCTGGTATCTGGGAACAAAGAACAGTCTTGCTAGGAATGTTAAGTTCAGCTTGCACGTACTGGGTTTGAGATGTGTATAGGTGGAGCTATCTAGCAAGCAGTGACAAATGTGGACCTGGAGATTATCAGAACTGGCACATTTGGGAATCTCTTGCCTACAAAAGATTGCCAAAGAAATAAGCTCAGGGAGATGAGAAGCTCAAGGGCAGATTCGTGAACAATGCCTTATTTGTAGGACAGTAAGAGAAAGTGTAGCATGTAAAGGAGACAGAGACAGGAGAAACTAGAGTGAGTAGATGGTGGACAGTGCAAAGGAGGAGCCTAAGGATGGAATGAGGTACCAGTTTCAGATAGGAATAGCAGTTGATGGAAATGAGGACTGAGAGGGGGTTGGTGGATTTGACCATTGGTAGATGTTGGTACCTTTGAGAAAATAATGTTTAGTCTATAGTTACGGGTTTTGAAGTCAAATTGCAAAGTTTGAGCTGGGATATGTGAGGAAGTGGAAGCAGACAACATAGATTCTAAGAAATCTGAAGAAGAGAAGAAAAAGAGATGAAATAGTAACTGAGGGTTGAGAGAAGATATTCATCAAATGCTTTGGGTATTTATGTAGATAAATGGGTGAGGGTTGGAATAGGTAATGGCTGTAAAGCTCCCAGAGGAAAAAGGGAAAAGTAGACTTTAGAGCACCTTGTGTGGGGCTACCTCTAGTAGAGGGGAACCGTACTTTGTTTTCTGACACAAGAATACGGAAGAGGAACATTTATCTTTTGTCCTTCTTAGGAACAAACATGGCTTCATACAGTCCATGTTTGGGCTACACTCACAGAGAGAAAAATACCACGTAGATGAGCAATTGTTCGGCATGGTATGGCAATTGTCATTTATTACCTTCTTATCTTAGAGGTCAAAGCATTAGAAAACTAAGTGTGAGTATATTAGTCTGTTAAATAACCCACTTTTTTACATGACCAAAAAATATCAAACTGCTAAGGGCTAAAACAAAAGCACACAGTTTTCATAAAGGGTGGGAAACCTAGCAGATAATATTTATCAAATGCTTGCTTATCCTTAATAATCTGCTTTGCTTATGTCTCCAAAACATGGAGGTATTGGGGATGGATAGTAATTTTGGTATAATGTAGACACAATCTTTATTTGCTCTTTAAGTTTATTCCTTCATTTTATTTTAATATTTTGTAGAATAGATTTTTTTTTGAGAGGGCATCTCTCATATTTATTGATCAAATGGTTGTTAACAACAATAAAATTCAGTATAGGGGGGTCAATGCTCAATGCATAATCATTAATCCATCTCAAGCCTAGTTCTCGTCAGTCTCCAATCTTCTGAAGCATAATGAACAAGTTCTTACATGGTGAACGAATTCTTACATAGTGAATAAGTTCTTACATGGTGAACAGTACAAGGGCATTCATCACAGAAACTTTCGGTTTTGATCACGCATTATGAATAGAATAGATATTTTTATAGGTAGTTTCAAAAATAGACCCAGAACTGTTTATGTAAATATTCTCTTGCTTATGTAATTAAGCCTGTAGGAAATACATATACATGAAAATCTTTGTATAATAGTGGTAGAAATTGATAGATAATTGAAAAACTTATTCACCAGAATTCTCTTCAGTGTGATTAATACTTCTATGACAAAAAAATAGAATGTCAAGAATTGATCTTTGAACTAAGTCTACACAAGAAGTTGAAGTGGGGTTTCTAATTGCTATGTTGGTTTAGTTTAAGGTAATGCCCAAACTCTAAGTCTGCTCTTAGAAAATCTGTCGTTATAATATTTGGGTGACCTCTTATTATTATTTTTTTCACTGGAGTTGCCAAGATATGGGTGAAAAAAGACTAGTGCACATGAGGCTGTTGCAGGTGGTGGGCACTCTCATTGACTTTTGTGTCATTTGGCAGGAAGTGAACTGGCTATTCTCCCACCCCACCCCTCACCTCCTTCCCTTCTGCCCTCAACAGACTGTGGATGTTCTGTAAGGCTGGGGAGCTGGGGGTCCCTCCGAAGGAGGGCTGCTTTGATCTCTGCTGGACCTACAAGATGACACTGATCTCCTGGGTCACGTCTCTCTCTTTTTGTGATGTCTTATCTCTTTTTGAGGATCCCCAGTTCACGGTGGTATCTGGACAAGGACAAAACATTGTCCCCATAGTCCTGACTGTGGGGTGCTTGGCTGGGTGTCTCAGTTCAGATTCCAACACATCCTACTGGGGAGGAAGCCTTACAAGTCTGAACTTTGGTTTGGACAACTGAAAATAAAAGCATTTTTCTTATGAACCATTGTGCTTTACTGAACACCTCAAGGGAAAGGCCTATTGGAATGGAGCCTTAATAAAAAATATAAGAATATTTGGTTTCTTTGATGAAGAAAAACTTTAATGCACAAAACAGATGATACAAGTCATGCTGTCTCCCTAAATAGTGTTCCTTAATCTAGTTAATACATTTTGAATTCTTTGGACATAAAGCATAACATAAGCAAGAAAAGGAGAGAAAAGAAAAAGAGACAATTTTTTTTTACCATTGTTGTTTGGAGACACTAAGATATGGAAATTATTCCTGTGGCATTTATAATTCTTAATATAGTTCCAAGAAAAAAAACTTAAAAAAAAATAGTGTAAACAGAGCTAAGGAGGAGAGTTCCACTTTTCTGGAGGATTCTCAGAGCAGATAACTTAATGGGATGTTCCTTAGGGCTCACAGAGAAAATTGGTGTGTCACTCCAATTTAGCTCTCATGCTCCCAATTTTTATAACTCCAAGAGCTGGTACTGAAACTAAGCGAGGGTTTCCCATGTCTTCTGAAGGTCGCCAGGCCAGGTCTCTGTTTCTTCCAGCTCTTTTTGGCCCTTCTCACTCTTGCGGGCAACTTAGGGTACTAATCCCTTCCTCTCTGTTCCCGTGCATGGGGAAGACCGATCTTTATTACAAAACACATATTTCTATGCTCCCACAGGATATGATCATTAATAATCTAAATCCTGATGGTTTAGTTTTAGACTTGAAGTTCTGAGGGTTCATTCTTGATATTGAATATATGGCATATAACTGTTTATGCATACATGCATTCACACATGTCTGAATCCTTATTTCCCCCTTAAATACCTTAGTGAATCTCCACGGTCCTCAGGGCGCAAGCTCTTTAGCGTGTCTGGAATCTCCTTTCCCTCATTCTTTGTCTGGTTGCCCTCCCTCCTCCCACACCTCCCACACACTTTATGGGTTCAGCTCAGCATACATCTCTTTCAGGAAGTGTCTCAGCCTCCAGGTTGTCCCCTGTTGCCTCCTCTCTGCTCCTGTATCACTTAGTATACTATAATAAAGTCTTTCACTGATTCATTGGTTTGGCAAATATTTGTTGGGCACTGACTTTTATTGGCTTAGCACTATAGGCTTTACCAGGTCAGGGTTGTTATAAAATAGACTTCGATAAATATTTGTTCACCTAAAATGGATATTTATTAGTTTTGGTTTTAGGACAAGTCTTAACTGGTTACTCATGAGTGAAATTGCCACTAGAGAGGCAATGTGATTGGTTGAAAAAAATAAGTACCTACTGGAGTTACAAAAATAACAGCTATAGGTAGTGGCTAAGAGCCTGAATTTCAGAGTCAAACTACATTTGTTCAAATTCTGGCTCTTCTGCTTTCTGGCTTTGTGACATCAGGTCAATTATCTAGTTTCCTTGTGTCTCATATGTAAAATGGAAGTCATGATAATTCCTGGTCCACAAGGTGATTGAGAGGATTAATGAGGAAGGTGCAATGAGGAATTATTACAGTGAGGTACAATTAAATATGGCAGAGTGCACTGTAAGCTCCACAGTGTCATATTTGTGTAACTTATTTATTCAGATTATTAATTTCCTCAATTTCATCCTTGGTTGTGCTTCTCAAGCTTTAATGTGTATACAGATCACTTGGGACCTTGTTAAAATGCAGTTTCTTATTCAGTAGGTCTGGGGTGGAGCCTGAGATTCTGTATTTCTGCACAGCCCCCAGGCAATGCTGATGCCTTGGGCCTCAGAGCACACGTTGGTCTAGTCTGGGGTAGCCGTTCTCAAGCTGTGCACTAGAACCTCCTGGAGGGCTCGTTGAAACATGAATGTTGACCCCCCCACACTCTCCAAGTTTCTGCTTCAGTAGGACTTGGGTGGGGTTTATGAATTCGCATTTCCAGCCAGCTCCTCACTTGCAAGTGATGATAGTGCTGCTGATCTGGGAACTTCACGCTCAGAGAACCACTTGTTTAGAAAACAGAAGACAGTTTGACTTGGAGAGTAAATTACTTCCCTATGTTACAGAAGATGGGAACTGGAGACTTAAGACTTTGCTTCTTTCTTTTAGATTTTAGTTCTGGTGCCTAAACACATTTAGTATTATTTTAAACAACAATTGGCACTAATGCATCCCTATGGCTTAGTATTGTTCAAGGCCTACTACAGCTATAGCAGTAATAATCTAATCCTAACCTGGTACTTCTGACAGGGATGCCCTGAGAGCCATGAGACTGTGACCCTTGACCAGATGTCCTCTCTGTCGCATGAAGGAGGGAAAGAGAGGAACACATTTCAATAAGGCTCTCATTAGGCATTGTGCACTGGCCCATGTTTTGATAGACTTTGCAATAAGTAATAAGCACACTAGGATAATGGATTTTCTTCATGGACTTAATGGGGTGGTTAGTACACTTGGAGGACAGGCATGGATTATATGACTCTTCAAGGATTTACTTAACAGCAAATCATTTTTAAAAAGAGGAGGGAGTGGGCCAACTTGTCTAATTAAGGCAAAAATTAGAAAAATACAATATCAAAAGATACAGAATTGAACCATCCTATTTTTGTTGGACCTCCAGCTCTTTTGAGTGGAAAGATTTTGGTTGCAAGTCCTGGAAGATCAATTTTCCTCCTGTGTCAGCTGGAACTATTATATTAGGCCAACAAGGCTTTTTAGCTAAAAGGAGGAAAAAAAATACTCAGGCAACAAAATCATGCTTCCTTATCCTGACAATGGACCAACTGTCTACAGTCAACAATTACTGTCCCTTCTCCTATATGGGCTAGAGTGTTGTATCCTGGGAATAAGTTCAAGAGTGGTTCTTGTCCAGAGATGTTTATGATTTTCGGAGAGGTAGGAATTTATGTAAACAATTCTACTATAAATAGAATACTGACATATTAACTTTACCACCAACTTGAAGAGGAAATTCAGAAGAAACAATGATACCTTCTGCTTGAGGAAACTGGAGAAAGCTTAAGGAGGATGTGGCAGGTGGGCTGAAGCTTTAAAAAATAAAAGCATTTCAGGAGATGGAGGTTTATTGCTAGATACTTAATGTTCTGAACCTAGAACTAAGGTTTCCACTTAGTGTACCTTGAAAACATTGTAAGGGTTATTTTTCCTCAAATCAGTGGTGTACAATGGAGAAAAATAGAAGTAAACTTTACCAAAGGAAATGTGTGTTGCATTTTGTTCCATGAAAGGTCAGTGGTTGCTTAGCTATCTTTTAGATTCCTGTGCTCTGGTTGCCAGGAGAGCCAGCTGAGGTTTTAGCTGTTGACCAGATGACTGGCTTTTCTGTCCACCCCATCTGCACAACTCTAAAATAGAATTCAAGGCTGACTACAGCTTAAAGAATGATAACTTCCTAAACACATTTCAACTCTGGAGCACATAGCTGTGAATTATTTCTTTGCATCTTGCAGAACCCTATAGATTATTTATAGTAAGAAAGTTGGCCAAGAAGAAGAAAAAAAGAATGAATGGCCCATTTAGATCTAAATTTAGATTTGATGGAAATCAAACTTGCTCTCTTGCTCCCAGTGGCATCACACTTGATTTGGGACCCTACCAGACTATGATTTTTTTGACTGTTCTATTTCCTCAACTGTTACATTTCTCCTCTATTAGCAGCAGCCTTTGGTATCATTTATGAACGAGCCTAGGCAGTGCAGCTTACCCCCTTAACCTCTGTCAGCATTTTGTTTAACTTTTCTGACCCTTTGTCCTTCCGTGGCATTCGCCCAACAAGTCCTGAACCCTAGATCAATCCAACAACTGACTACACTACACATCTTTATCCTCTTACTTGAAACATGTGGTACTACATGTCGGTATGTTTTTGTAAGACATCGACAGCTGAATTTTGTTTTGTTTTTAACCCAACCTGAGAATACCTGTTTTTAAATTGGTGAGTTTAACATGTTTATATTTATTATGATTACTGACTTATTTGGGCATATTTACACCCTCTTTTTAGGGGATTTTATAATGCTTTTTCTTTTCCCCTCACCTTTTTAACATCAATTAATTTTTCTTCAGAAATATTTCTCCCCCATTTTATGTTAAAAATTCATTTCCTTTTCCCATTCTGTAGTGGTTACCTACATTTGTAACAGGACTATTTAGCTCAACTAGGTTTAACATAAATATTTCTATTCTCCCTCAGAACAACATAAGCACTGCAGCATGTTTGAGCTCTATCCACTCTATCCCATGTTATTGATGTCTGCAATTTTACTTAACTTTGTTTTAATCCCTCAATTAGTCATTATTGTTATTATTTTTTTTAAATTATTCTTTACTAAGGTATCATTGATATACAATCTCATGAAGGATACACATGAGCAACATTGTGGTTACAACATTCACCCATATTGTCGAGTCCCCTCCATTCAACACCCCATTGCTGTCACTGTCCATCAGTATAGTAAGATGTTTTAGAGTCACTACTTGTCTTCTCTGTGCTACACTGTCTTCCTCATGAGCCTTCTACATCATTATGTGTGCTAATCACATAATCATTATTATTTTAATGAAAATTTAATTTTATATAAAATTAATATAATACTTAGCATATAAATATATATGTAACCATGTGTAATTTATATTTACATTTATACAGAAAAGGGCACAAATAATAACCATACAACTTGGTACATTTTCACAGAGAGGACATAATTCACATAACAGCCACACAGATAAAGAAGTAGAATACTACTAGTACCCCTGTAGCTCCACTTATGCCCCTTCTCCGTTACCACCCCTCTCAAAAGTAATAATCATCCGAACTTCCATCACCAGTGGTTAGCTTTGTTTGTTTTGAACTTTATATGGACTCTTTTGTTTGGTTATTTCTCAAAACTAAAACATTATTTTTGTGAGATTCAGCTATGAGTTGAGGGTAGGAGTAGTTTGTTTCCATTGCTGTAAAATATTCCCTGGTATGAATATGCATACTTCATTTATCCATTCTTCTACTGACAAATATTTAGGTTGTTTTCAGTTTGCCTATTATAAATAGTCTACTGGAAACACCTTGTAGGTGTTTTTGAATCCACCTCTGGATACATGTTCAATGTGCCCATTTCTGTTGGGTAACTATAGAAATGGCACTGCTGGGTCATAGATGCACAAGTTACACTTTTACTAATAGTGTATGAGAGTTCTAATCACTTTTCGCCAATATTTGGTATTGTTAAGTATTCAGAATATTTAAAATTTCAGCCATTCTGGAGGCTGTGCAATGGTATCTCATGGATTTATTTTTCACTTTTCATTTATTAGTTATTTCTTGGTGACTAATAAGGTTGATCACCTTTTCTCATGCTTATTGTCACTTGGATATCTGTTTTTGTGAAATGCCCTTTCAAATTCATTCTGTGTTGATTTTTAGCCCATTTCTAGATCAGATTGCTTTTTCCTATGGAGTCCTGTGTGATTTAAGTTGAGAGCGTGTACTTTACAGTGTTTTGTGGATGTGTTTTATTGAGATGTTCTGCACTTGCTTCAGCTGGGAATCTATGTGTTAGATTTTTGTCTTGTGGATGCCAGCGCATGTGGGTAGGAAAAATTTTGACCTCCTACTTGGAAGGGGCACATCTTTGGTATATCAGCTTCTCCTAAGGAGAGTTTTCTGCTTTCATGCAAAGACTGAGGCAGATAGCATATTTCCTTGCTGCTTCTTTGGAATGGTAGTCAGAGATTTCTAGATTAGCACTCTCCAATAGGACTTCCTGTGATGAGGGAAATGTTCTATATCTGTGCCTTCCAACATGACAGCCACTGGCCATGTGTAGTTATTAAGTATTTGAAATGTGTGACAGGGAAACTAAATTTTGAATTTTATTTATTTTTAATTAATTTACTTTAAGTACTCATATTTGATTAGTAGCTACCATCCTAGATGGTATGGTTCTAGATCATTTTTATAAACTGGGCAGCCCATGGAGGATCCTGGATCTATGCAGTGATTCAATTCCAGTTCCTCTCTTTAGGCAGGTCCTAGACCGTGTCTCCTGCCCTCACACTCTTGACCCCAGTCCCAGCATCAGGCTCTGAACACTTGGACCACAATAGCATGAACTGGAATTGGCTTTACTTTCCTGCTCTGCTTAAGTTTAGCTATGTCTGGCATATTCTGCATCACTGTATTTGACTTTTCATAATGGAGAGGGGATAAATGTTAGCTCAATCTCCAGCTCCAGCTCTCACATGCTTCTTAAGTCACTTGCTATTTATCTTCTGCTATCATGACCCTATGGAAATTTCCACTGCTAATAGCACCTCCACGATGTCCTACTTAATGACATCATCTTATCTTACGTGACCTGAAGAAAGCAATCTCTTCCCCTGGCTTCTTCCAAAGCACCATGGTTTTGTTTCTATCTGTACTGATTCTCTTTTTCCAGCTCCTTCTAGGATTTCTCTACTTATACTCACCTCCTTCCCATTATCAAGAGGAATGTGTCCTCAGTCTTATTTCTTTTTTCACTATATGTATCTTCCTATGGTGATTTCATTCAAATTTATAGCTTCAATAATATGTATAAGCTTATAACTCTCAAATCTATTGATATTTTTAAAACATAAGCTGATATATCTCAGTATTTCCTTTTCTCTATTGGTTTGCACTCATCCTTGCAAAAATAAAAACCCAAAATACAAAGTAGCAGATTTTTCTAGGCTCACAAAGCTCAAGAGGAAGTGACAGGACTCCTGTGAGGAAACTCCAGTGAGGAAATAGCTGCGTGGTATAGCTCGATAGACATGGCTTAGGCCCTTGACTCAGTGCTCTCCTGCTTTGTCTCCAAAATAATTGGAAGGGACTGCAGAAGTGTGGGTGTCTGGCATGAGGAGGAATCTTAGAGATATTCTTTGCCGTATTTTCCAGATAAGTAGTAAGTGTCAGAGGTAGGACTAGAACCCAGGTCATCCAGAGGTGCTCCACCTGCTATCATCTCAGGACCTAATAAGGTGGTACTCCTTCCCTAAGTCAGTTTAACTTATGGAAACTAAGGGCAATCAAGCCCTATTTCTAGATGGGATAATAACTAATAGGAGACCTCAGGAGATTTCAGTTATATTAGTTGTTACAAATGATATGTAATAGTATAACATCTTCATAGGTTGCAACTGAAACAGAAAAATAATTTTTTTAAGTCCCCTGATTTTCTTCTAGTAATTTTTTTTGTGTGTGAAAAAGACACTATGAGAAAAAAAAAATTTTTTTAAGTCCCCTTATTTTCTTCTAGTAATTTTTTAATTGTGTGTGTGAAAAAGACACTATTAAGAGAAAATTTGAAACTTTTTTTCTCTAATCATGTATCTTCTTTTAGCCAATATTTATCGGGACTGACATATTCCTCCTAAGCAAAACTGTATTTCCCTGTTTTCTCCAAGGGTCATGTGAAAGACTGTGTATAATTCAGAAGAAATATTTGTACAATGAGAAAAAATTTCATATTTAAATCAATTCAAGTTTCTTCCTGACATCTAGGCTGTATCTAGGACACATCTGGACGTTTGGAAACATCCAAATTCGACTTGAGTTTTCCAGTTTTCAGCAGAACATTCGGTAAATAAAAGAACAAGAAACTTATAATAATCATTGAAAAATAAAAAAAGGCAACAGCATTTCAGGGGGCCCTATATCCTCATAGCACAGTCTTTATTTCTTGCCCTGTGTCAGACTTGCCCCATGTTGGTGGAGGAGGCTGACATTCAAAAGGTGTGGTTTTTGAGGTTGCCACATGGCCATGACTTAAAATACGTCTCTCTGGTTGCCAGATGGCCTGGGGAAGCACCAAACACAAGGCTCATTGACCTCAGAACCTGGTGCCTTAGGACTGTGGTCTCTTTCAGGATACTCCCTAAGTTTCTGTTTCTGAGTATCTGGAGCACTTCAAGCCTTAAACCAGGATCCTGTTCCTTTCTTCCTCTTCCCTTTAGTAAAGCAGAGGGTAAAAATTAATTTTGAGTACAGAAAGTGAATCCTGACATTTCACCATTCCCCTGAGAACACTAATGTTTAACTACTTTCCAGAAGAAAGTCTCCCTTCTTTAGCCTAAATCCTTTGGGAAATTATGCGAATGAGAGTTGTGGAGAAACCCCAGGAGGAGCCTATTCTGGGAGTCTACAAACAGGCCGGGTTCTTGGGGTACCTGGCAGGGGTGGAGGAAGCAGCCTCAGATGCACTCTCTGGGTCCAACACCCCACTGTGTGTAGATGCATAAAATGCAATTACTTCCAGTTATTCAATGAAATGTCTTGAAAATTAAGAAAATCATCTTGAAGGAAAACACAAAGAACATCCTTTAGGAAGGGGAATTGTTTTCTTCTATTTATTGAATAGAAAAATGAGATAGACTGGTCTGAAAAGAGAAAAATATGTTACCAGGGAGAGTTTTTCATCAAACATTGAGCACCTACCATGTGCCAGAGATAGTTTTAGAATCTAGAAATACAATAGTCGGTGGAGCAGATGGACATGTTCTTTGGCCTTGTGAGCTTCCCACCCTAGTGGATGGGCAGAGCAGGACACCTCACCCAGTGTGTGTGTGTGTGTGTGTGTGTGTGTGTGTGAAGAGGGATCAGACAAGATTTCTCTCAAGGAGTGATGTTTAAGCCAAGGCCTGAAAAGGGTTAGATGGACAAAGTCCCTAGTTTAGTTTGGCTTCATTTTTCAATGATCCTGTTACAAAGCAAAACAAAACACAAATTCAGTTCTAAATCTTTTATTTTTTTCTATCCTTCAATGGTTGTCTTCCAGAGATAAAATTCTGATTTCAACAGGAGACAATTGGATTATTACCCATCTTCTCACCCCTTGCATAGATATTGATTATTTCTTGTATCTCACTGTGTCATGATTAAATGGCTTACGTGTCAGTCCCCATCTAGACTGTGAGCCTCTTGAGGTCAGGCACTATGTCTTAATAGTCTCTGCTCAGGAATAAAACAGCTCTATGATGAATAAATAAGTCAAGATGGATGAATAAAGGAATTAGATGTGTTCACAGCATCATTTTCAATTGAGAACAATATCATATCAAAATATCCTTCCTCCTATCCAACTTGTTCAATCCTTAACAGATTTATTGCACATCGGCCACGTGCAGGCCCTGTGTTTGTCATAGGGATGTAATGGTGAGCAAAATAGACATGGCACTCTCCTGGACTGAACAGTCTGGTTGAGGAAGACAGACTATATAAATAATCACTTGAGAATCTAATTACTAACTCAAAAGAGACAGTATAGGTAAAAATACTAAAATAAAAATTTTAGCTGAAAAAGGCAGGAAAATTTAGAGCTGTATCAGGTTTTTGGATACCTATAAGAAATGTAGCTCATGTTTCCTTTCTCCTCTCCTCTCCTCTTGCAATAACTAAGGTTTAAGACTCAAGATGCATGCTTTCTTCAGGATAAAGGGCAGAAATTAATATTCATTCTAGGTATTTCAGCTGCTTGGCTTGGCTCAATTGCTAATGGCAAAAACTGTTTTTTTGTAAATCCCAGTCTGATTTTCCCAAGTTGTTTCCCAATGGTCTTGATATTTAGTGAGTCAAAACCCTGTTTTTCATGGAAATTTTGGAGGTCTAAAAAACTACCAACACCTATAATCAGGGTGTACATTCTTGCACATTAAGAATATGAAAGGACAAACAGTTACAGGATAGAAAATAAGAGCAATAGTCATTTGTACTGCTGCTTTCCAAATGTCAGGAAGACTAATCTTAGAAGCTTATGAAATAATTATATACAGCACAGCACTTAACTTTTTTCTGGCTCCAGATCTAAGAAAATAACTTAAAATAACTTTTCAGTATTAGAAAGTGAACACTGGAGAAGCAAACTGACCTCTTTAATAGAGTAGGGCAGCAGACTACTATGAAGGTGGTGTTTCATAGCCCCCTTTGAAATTTGCAGATAAATTAGGGAAAAAGCCCAGCATTCTTTTCTTTTCTGTTTTCTCTTATTGGCCTTCCTTTCCTTTTTCCCCTGAATGCTATCACATGGACCCCTGAACTTTAATGATACATATGCTATTGACAGTAAATAAGTGCCGAGGTAAGAGGGCACATGGAACGGTGTGGGAACCCTGGAGGGCACTTTTCACAGATGTTTTACTTCTCAGGTCAAGGAAATTGAATAATCTGAAAAGGAAAGGCTTATTTGTTATTGTTGCTTAATATTGTGCTACTCTTGATGATAAGACAATTTTAGTCTTAGTCTGGTGTTGAATTGTTCACCATTTTAATAAAAATATGAGAGCTGAATTGGTAAAACTACAGATAGCAAATTAAGAAAGAATAGGAGAAATGAAAAAATAAAAGTTTGGAACTCTACTGACAGCTTCATCACTAAAGTAGACCACTTCACCACATCTGTGGCCCTGGTATTCATGTTGTCAGCCACAGGTAAGAGCCAGACAAGAACTATATAATAGAGGCACAGAGCAGAACAGTGGTTACCAGGGGTGGGGAAATAGGGAGATGTTGGCCAAAGAGTACAAAGTTTCAGTTCTGTGGGATGAATAAGTCTAGAGATGTAATGTACAACATAATGACTATAGTTAAAAATACTGTATGGAATACTGAAAATTTGCTAAAAGAGTATATTTCAGGTGCTCTCACCACATGCACAAAAAAACAGCTATGTGAGGAGATATGTTGATTTGTTTGATTGTAGTTATCATTTCATTGTATATATGTCTATCAAATCATCATGTACACTTTATATGCAATTTTTATTTAAAAAAGGAATAGCATATAGGATATACTTCATACGACCTAAATTATTTATTCTCCATGGGGTGATATTGTCCCCAAGGAGGTGACAGTTGGTTTGTGTATGTGTGTGTTTGTGTGCATGTGTAATATCATTTTTTAATGTACAGATATAGATACACTATGTAAATAGACATACATTAAATCTATGGTATTAACATTTCCCTGGGGGGGGCAATTAGAAAAAATTTCTAAAAGGTTCCTCAGGGGGAGGGCAATGATGAAAATGGCTGAGAACCACTGCCATTAACAGTATCTTTTGGCTGTGTAGGGGAGATACTTTACTTCTGAGTGAAGCTATTTAACTTTGAAGAATTTGATATTTATGTTATAGCATCAGCCAGATGACCATGATGGGATGAAGCTGAAATGGTAGCATGGCTAATAAATGATGGACAAGCCTGAGGCTTCTCAATAGCTTTACTATAAATCCAACAAACCTGGGTCCAGACAGACTCTTTATATTGGCAATGAAGAAGTGGCAGGAGGTAAATCCTTTTTTGCTTATTTACAGAATCTTACTTATAGATTTTTAATTTATAGAATCTATAGTTTTCATGTATGCATGTATAGCAAACATTTTCTTATCTTACCTCTGGTAAATTAACTTGCCAGATTAATAGTTATTCTGTATACACTCTGTAGTATGTCCTGACTGAGTGTCCATGGCACTTGAGCACTTCAGGCTAGTAAACTCTCAATATTCTACACCAAACTTTTCTGTTCTGCCCAGTTGATTGTACACGTACCAGGAGTTGGCTGGGTTTCCTCCCAAATCTGTTAATACCATTTGCATTTATTACTGTACTTAGTTATTATTTAATGGAATAGCAGTAAGCCTATGAAGGAAAAATGAAAGAGGATTATTGTTTCTACAAATACCAAGTTGAATTCTTTAAAAAGGGTGAGTAAGGAGAGTCACAAATGTAAATTGAGAGTAGTCCAACTGCTTGTGTGCTTGTCCCCAGCCATATTTAAGTATAGATAAGGAGAAAGTAGAGCTTTGGATTTAGCAGGCTTGGGGGTTGGCCAGTGTATGAAGAAAGGAGAAAAGGTCTAGGCAGTTATGGCGCATGTGAGCTGATGGGTATAGTGATGGATCTTGTCTTTAAGCTGAGTAAGAAGGAAAATGAGAACACGAAGGAAGAATGTGAAGAAAAGAGGTAGGCTTGGTCAAGTACAGGGGGCTGGGGTAATGGAGTTATGTGAAATACTGGAGTTGTAATTGGAGAATGGAAGACTCAAAATTGAGATTACAGAGAGGATACAGCTAATGGTAATGACAAGGTAGGACTGGGTGGCTGAAGTTTTGTAGAGGACAACTCAGTAGAAGTGGGTACATAGGTTGTGAGACACCAGGCTGTATTGGAAGGATATTGAAATTGCCATAATTCCCCAGGAATAGCATTGGAGGGAGACAGTGAATCGGCTCAGGGAATAAAGAGTGTGTGCGATTCTATAAGTGGGCCAGAGATCCCCAGAAGACGGAGAACACTGGGCTGCCAAACTGAGAACTGTTGTGGATGAATGGGGTTACATGTGGGTATTGAAGGCTGAAAAGTCAGTTGGGGCTGGACAGAGAGGACTGGGAAGGTGCTTCATAGAATGAGCAATGCCAAGTGGCAGGAAGGAGTGTGTTTTTGAGGTCAGTGAGTTTAGAAGGTGTGGTAGCTTTGGATGTGAAAGATGTGGAATGCTAGACTAAGGATTTTTGTTTTGGGGGTTGCTTTTCACTTTTTCTGCATAAAAGTAATTATTGTTTGGCCACTGCCTTTTAGGATTCTCTCAAAGCACTAATTTTTACTCACATTATCTTGTGAGCCAGAATTCATTCTTCTATTGAGGTTTTGAGGCTATGAGGAATTATCTGTAGTTGTGCATATAGGTAACCAATCCAATACAATTAAAATATAAAAGGACAGTTAGAAATAGATTAGAAGTTAGAAAACAAAAATTGAGTCTATACCCAAGTTTGCTTCAAGGGTATATTTTCAGAAGCTTTGCCTGGTAAACCTCAGATTCTATCTTTGAGCTCTGATCTTAGAGCTCTTTATTTTAGAATGTCACCCCTTCAGATTTGTATTTTTCCATAGAACTAAAAGTAAACTAAGTGAATTCTGCCACTTCCACTTCCTTTGACTCTCCATTCACTAGTTTTATAAAGCACAATCACAATTTATTGATTTCCTAAGAGATAGTGAACTATCACGAGAACCTCTATATAGGGACAGTCTGGCCAGGGTCTTCTATTTTTTTAGGTAGAACAGCATGGAAAGCTAAATTATCAGAAAGCTTCCAAGTGGGGTGTAATCAGAAAAGGGGTAAATATTTTTGGATGACACAGGTGTTTAGTGACATCCATCTCCAAAAGGCTCTTCCTGTTACTTTTTATCACTACTCCAGTCAGGGTCCTGGTGAGAAAGAGATGGCACACTCAAAGATTTCATTGAAGAGGCTTTAATAGAGGGACTCTTACAGGGGTGTGGGCAGGGTTAAGGAAACTGTAAAGATGATGAAGCAACAAAGACGACTGGTAGGAAACTAGCAATGTTGGGATGTGGTCACTACTCCTAGGCCTGAAGGGACAAGGAGAGTCAGTAGTGGTAGCGAACCCAGCATGAGCTATAGCCGTGGGAGAGGCTGTCCAGCAGGAGCTAGGGCCACAAGCAGAGGAATGAAACCTCTGCCAAAACCTCACCCAGCAAACAAGGAGCAGACAGAATAAATATTCTGGGCTCTCTCTCTTCCCACCCTCCAGTCTTTACTCGGTGGAAGCCAACTGGAAGCCAAAAGGCAGGAGAGTCCAGATGATGCAGCCAAAGTGGTCAGTGGTCAACCTCTCAAGTACAACAAGGAAGAGAGAGAGAGAGAGAGAAAAAAAAAGCTAAGAACAGATCTAGAGAGGAAAAATGAAAACAAAAATTATTTTGTTATTAAGCCAGTATTAGCGTTTCAGAGAGGGCTCAATGAATAGAACATACTGGAGAATAATCCAAATGCATGGCAAGTGGAAGCCAAAATGTCATGTTTACGATTGGTCCAGTTAGGTGGGAGGACCTAGGAACATACCAGCTAAGCCCAGAATCCATCAGTCTTCTCCACCCAGTCCCAGATGGCGCCAAACATGTCCGGGAGGGCCTGTTCCTGGAGGAAGTAGAGAATGCATGCTTACTGTGGGCGACTTGCCTGCCCTCCCCAAGGGAAGATGGGGAGGAAAGAGGCAGGCCTAAGCAGCGCGGCAGAGCTGAAGTATCAGCTCCAGCGTGGGCTCCTGGAGGGCAGCTCATTCTCAAGAGGAAGACGGGTGAGACCGGGCCACACAGGCCTGGCTATTCTTCCCAAATTTACCAGGCAGAGAATTCTCTCCACTGTCTGGGAGCAGAGTGAATTAAAAGCATTTGGGTGGGCATTACCTTTTCTCCACTGTATTTTCTTTACCATGAATTAGCTCATTCAACTTACATACTTTCAGGAGTTAGGCACTCTGTAGATGCTGGGAGTGCAAAGATGAATGGGATGCAATACCCCTAGAGGGAATAATCAGAAGAAGAGCTAGCAGTCATTGAGGATGTTCCTTAGGGCAGAATATGTTTTTCATGCACTTCCCTTGAAATATTCACAGCCACTTTATCAGAGGCTGAGCTGATATCATAGCCACTTAAATCGCGGCAGAGCTGGGATTCAAATCTGGACAGGCTGGCTTCAGAACTAGTGTTCTTAACCCCTGCCCAGGTCACAGGTGGGCACTGGAGACAGGCTGGCGAACAAGTAATGACAGAGTCGTGGATGAGGTAAGTGCTAATGGCGGGATGTACGACATGAGGAAGGAGTGACTAAACAGGCCTATGTGTATGTCATTTGTGCAATATATATCCCCCATCCATTGCCAGAAATCAACAGAGTGGAGTCTTTTAGCCCATGCTTTATTATTACTACACAAGGATTTAGATATAGAGCTCAATTCATGTCCTGCTGCCTGTCCAAGCATAACAGCACTTAAAATAATTTCTTCCTGACATCTTGGACCCCCTCCAAGAGTTCTGTTCCAGCTTCTGGACAAGGCAGAAACAGGAAGAGGATGTCCTAATGTTCCCTGACTAGAGACATAAATTGGAATTTGGAATAATTTTGCGATTACAATCATTGTTAAGATTCCACTATCCTATACTATATATTTGTGTGTGTCAACTATATTATATATCCGCCATGATGCATGTGCTGTATAAAATCACTAATATGCTGTGACATTAAATTTCTATACTTCTGCTTGATATAGTTCTTATGTCAAATAAAGATGATTTTCTCTTCATAATTTGGATTTTTTTTCACTTTGAAAGACCTTTTTTTGGCTGACTTCTTCACAATTTATAGTAATAAACCACCATTTCTGCTAATAACACCAAACACATTCACTTTTTTGTTCCATCCCTCTAGGTAGGAATTATTCCAATTTGGCTTCCATTCATGAATCACCTCATAGCTTATCTTTGAGATATTGAACACCCATACCTGTGGTTTTTCTATCACTTGACACTAGCGTAAGTATCATTACGTTTATGTGACCAGACTGGACACTGTAAACAGGTGCTGTCTGCTGCCACCAAGTGATGGCCTATTCATGCCAGGATATTAAGTACATCCTGCAGTTTGGTGTAAACACCAGGTGGGATTCTAATCCATTCAGCACAGAGCCCCTCATTCTTTCCTCCTTAATGAATGAAAATCGCTGGGAAGTCCCTGCTCAGGAATTCTTTATATCTTTTGAAGTTAATGAGTCTCACTCCAAAATGACTCAAGAAGAGAACTGGTTTAATTACTTCAAAGCCTCCTCAATTCACGACCTATTTCTAGAAGTGACCTCAGAAACTCACACAGAAATTCCAAGTTAACATATAGCCCCTTCTTGTACTAGGTCACTCTTTCAGAGTTTCAGGGTTGGAGAAATTTTCTCTACTTTCCAAAGTTGAAATTGCCTGGGAGCTTTGTGCCCCGGCTCATTACCACATTATTCTCCTGTTAGGGCTACAGCTACAGAGAAGGAGACAAAGTGAGACAGGATGATCCCCACAACCGTGGGATAACCTCTGGGTCTTAAGGTAATCAGAGCTGTGTCTTCGATTTATAGAATAAATGGTGCCACTGTTCAGACCCAACCAGCACCACCAGCAGGGGAGTTTCCCTGGTGGAGGTACAGCTCTGCTCACTGATCTGCCCAGATCTCACTATACAAAGGCGCACAGGCCCTGTGCCTCTGTCTCATAGCCTTTCCTTCCTCAGACATACCAGTGTATGATACGGCATAGGGGTCTGAGAAATGGAGGGATTTTGGAGGGCAACATAGTGCTATTACACTTGCAGCCTTGCAGGAAAAGAGGTTGTGTCTTCTGATAACTTATCCATCGTCAAAGGGATAATCTGAAAATTGACAATTGTATTTCCCAATATTGAGTCTTCCTTTTCCCCCATAGTAACAGAATCCCCAGTATGAAGCTTGAAGCTCTGTTGGTCACTCCACTAAGTTTTAGCCAATGGGATATAAGAAAAGTGATGCCATTTCTGAGTTAAGCATTTAGAGGGAGGGGGCAAGCCCTCCCTTTCTCCATCATATCTTCTGGTTGGCTGGAATTGAGCATGAAGGTGATTCATCCTGGACCATGTTGGTCCAGGGATGGCAGTGCCACCTGATGAAAGGCATTTGGGTCTCTGAGCCTTGAGCCACTTTACAGCCCTGGACTGTTTACTCCCAGACTGTTAGATGAGAGAAGCAAACCCACCTCTTGTATTTAACCACTATTATTTTGGTTTTCCATCAAAGTAGTCAAGATTTTATCCTAAGTCAGTGACTTTGGATTTCAGAAGAATAGAGTCAGTTTTGGTTGAGAACATTGCCTCATTCCTGTTTCAGTAGGTAGCATTACTCTCAGAACTGTGGAGCTTCCATTTCAGGTGCTGCCTTTTGAGGCTACACAGAGATAGAAAGGGCTATGAAATTAGGCCTTAGCTAGACGAAAGAATGGAGATAGAGATTTCTCAGACTCAAAAATCCTGCCCAGAACTCTCACTATTCCAGATGTTGCCCTATTTCTCGGCATCCCCCATGATTGATGCCTGTAAGAGCAGTTCTTTCTCAGACATAACCACGGTGTTTGAACGTGTTGCTAGGACATCTATGGAATTTCCATATTCTACCCCAAGTTAATTTTTCTGTGATGCTACCCTCTTCTTCAGCCAGAAATACAAGGAAAGCACTGTTTGCTGTAGAGTTTTGGCAGAACTCTGAAGTGTGGCCAGGATCTGGGAAGCGGCCATCCAAGAATAAGGCACCATTTACGCATACAATTGTTGAATTTGGGTGGAAACTAGCTTCAGCCCTGCTTGGGAAGCCACTGTCTTGCAGGGTCAAAAAGAGCTTATTTTTCAAGTAAGTATGTTTCACTGTTTACTGGCGACTACCAAAATAATTATTTCCTGTGTGGGTCACTGGGAGTGAGGTAATCCCAAGGAAAATGTTCCATTGTGCTTACTAGGCTGGGCGGTACAGGGCACCAGACATTCCCTTAAAGCGACAGTAAGCATATTGAATGGCGAAGTCTGGTTCATACGCCCCTTGGAGGGAGGTTCAGTTTCTAACTGATACTTTCAGGATCTTGTGAGAGACAGCAAACGTGACAATGTACACAGACAGGGCCACAGGAACATGTTTGTGGGTGTCTTTATCATTTTGCTTCCTTTAAATAATAATTTTAGAGATGTGTAGGAAAGAGAAAGTCTATATGAGCCAAGATAATTCTCTCTGCTCTTGTCGCTGTAAAAGCAGAAACTTACTAGGTATAAGCTGCTAAGCATTTACTTGTCTTGAGCCACTTGGGGGCATGCTTCATTTGCCTTTGTCTGCCATCCCATACTAAGGGGCCATCACTGGGTCGCTGCTCACTAATCAGCTGTGGGTGAATGTATGCTTACAAAGGAAGTGAATTCCAGAGAAGGGTCTGCTGCTCCAACACTGATTTCCCTGGTACCATGACACCAAGATGAGATAATTTGCCAGAAGTGCCTGGCCAGCCAGGGCTGGAGCATCCCTGAGATGCCAAACTCCCTGGTTCCAGAGATTTAAACAAGTCTGTACTTCCTCCTGTCATCCTCCCTGGAGTCAGAGCAGTGGGCATGGAATCCTAAAAGAAGCTGAGGTTTTGGAGGACAAAAAACAGTGCTGTGGGTCTGCAGTGGGGAGTGTGCTGTAACTGGCAGAAGTCCTCCAAGGATTTCTGGATCTAGTGTCCAGATGTCAAATGCACGATGTGGAGTGCTTGCACAGTGGCCGAGGTGCTTGACATTATTATCCCCAGCAAGAGGTCTGAGCTTGAGTGTGGCCCTTCCACTATATGTTCAGAGTCTCATGTTCCACCCTGTTAAGTAACAGTGAGCAGAATGAATGAGTTGAAATCCATCTATAATTCAGGAGGGAAAAAAGTGCAGGTGGAACGGTAGAACTTACTGATTCTGGCCCAAGGATCAGGCAAATGAGAAAACTGTGGTTGGGAGTGGCCATCCATGCCCAGTCATATTGGGAACTAGAGGCTAAAGGGAATACTGATAGAGGCGTACAATGTTATTTGGACTTTCTGCTCCTTGATCTTTCAGCATATAAGCCACTGGGAAGAGTCTTTTATGGGTTTCATTAAAATGTTGTCAGATTCCAGGTGAGACTACAGGGGAAGCAGTAATTGGGGTTTGTGTGTGTGTGTGTTTGATACATGTGTGGTAGATGAGATGCTGATGGCAGCCAGATGTATTGACTTTTTCAGGGGTTCTTAACCAGTGATCTGATGTAATCTTGGGTAGAAAAAAAATTACGTCTGTATTTTCACTAACCTCTCTAAGTGAAATTTAACATTTCAACACTATACTTAAGCAACGAACCACGGGCATGTTAGCAGTACTTGTGACTTTGTCATCAGTAGAAATCACTATTTTCATACCACATTACAGTTGTTGCAGGTATCTCAAAATATCACGCTTATCACCACTTCAAAATTACAGTAGTTATCACACCATAGCTATTTAAGGTGTTATTTAAGGTGTTAATAAAGCACATTTATTACTATATCATGTTTTAAAAAATACTTGAAAACTGCATTCCACTACTTTTGGTTTTCTTTGCAATCCTATGTATTTCATTTTTTGCATTTCACAGCACGGTTGTAAGATGAGACTTTAGTTTTCCAGACTGTCACAGAAAAGATGAAGAACTGCCAGACTTAATGGACTGTCTTGCCAGTTGGATGTAATAGGAATGTTGGGGACAAAACACCCACACATTCACTTGCATGTGAGGCCTTTTAGCATTCTGACTGAGAAGGGAAAGGGTGCTAAGTACTCTTCAACTCCATGTTTTCTGCAGAAACTCAGTATTTTTATCCAGCTTATAGACCAGTTCAGAGACTAAATTTCTGATAAATAAAAAGCGAGTGATAGATCTAGAGAGACCAGAGAGGAAGCTGAGAGAGTATGCCTGCAATTTCATTCTGGGTACAAACTGCATTTCCACGAACCCCTCCAAAGTCGAGATCTAGGAAAAGAACAGCCAATTTTATTGAGAGCCTGACCTCCAGTGCCTGGAAAACGTCCATTCAGCCAGCCTGATCCTTCCGCATTTCCTCGCACTGTAGCCTCAGGGTCCCTCCTGGTGACTTTTGTCAGCCATTAGTCGCCCACCTCCCACTGCCCAGCTGCCTGATGGGCGCTGGTTTTAGGAAGCCTAATTTCTCGGCAGGCCCAGAGCACCAACAGCAGGCCCTGTGAAGTCAGCCTGGTTTTCCAAAAGTCAGAGGTGGCACCCAGAGATAAGAAACACCTCCCTGCCCCTCCGCTGAAAAGAAAATGCTCCTATTTCTTTATCTTGAAAGGAGGGAGGGAGAGGAGAGGGAAGAGAAATGTTTGTTCACCTTTGTGGAGATTCTAGAAATTGAATTTGAAGTTTAAGAGGCCATTCACTCATCCCCGCCCCGCGATCCCCACTACGCACACGGGATGATGGCGTCTATAAATGCCCCCCCCGCCCCCCCCCACTCACCCAGCCCGGGGACCACGTGTTGCGAAGGGTTGGGTCAATGAAACGCCGGTTTAGTGGGCGGGAGCAAGGAGTCTGAGGACGTGTCAGCTTTGCGGAGTCAGAGTCCCATGGCTGGAAGAAGTGTGTTCAGTCCTTTCCTCTCCTGAGTGTCTTATCACCTCTAAAGTGGATGAATAATAATGGTTCCTACGCAAGGTTTCTATGAAGGAAATGTGTGTGAATTGAAAAGTGCCTGGTGGGTTTTCATTAACCTGTACCTCCTACAACTTTGGCCTTGGACAGGTGTGACAGTCTCAAAGAAGTTTCCTCCTTTTTAGTTAAAGTATTAGCTTAGGTCCCAGGCCCCACTTCCTATCATCTCCTTTGTTCCCCTACAGGTTATCATCAGCCTTTCTCTCTGAGGTGCCTTCCTTGCCTGAGCATGGAAACATTGTTGCCTCTCTGTCTCCTCCTCCTAAACCCTCCCGACCTCACTGCCCCTCTGGCTCCTGCTACCTCCTGCCCCACCTTTGGGACCCGTCTTCCCGCAGAGAGCCAGGGCTCTGCTAGGTGGTCAAGTCTCTGCTCCGGGACACCAGGCCTGTAGTTTTCTAGCAACCTTGGTGACTGGGGGGTACATCTGCTTGCTTCTGGGGTGCTTGCTGAGGGTGCACAGCGCAGCTGCACTCTGGTGGTGCTCCAGCCCTGATATTTGCATCTCCAGCAGCCTGACATCTTTGTGTTTTTTAGTCTCTCCTGTGATTTAGAGCTGAATTAGCAAGTAGAAGGGAATACTTTGTTAGCCTCCTTAAACCTCAACAATGGAAAAATGCCAAGATGGAAGGGACAGGTGGGGAACAGCAGCCTGCAATCTGATCTGTATTCATGGCTTTGTTATAATCCTGGCCAGGGAGCCACAGAGAGTCATTCCTCTCCTCCCCTTGTCTTTCCTGGGCTGCCACCGAATCCACATGAGGCCTCCAAAATCCCACTCAACAGTGACTCAGGCAGCTGCTGCCAATGACTTGGAGTTGCTGTATGAGATTAAACCTATTTGAAAGCCTGTTTGGTTCCAACCTGCTGCTGCCCGCTAACTGTAACAGCAGCTCAGACCTGCACGGTAACCCAGATTGCTAGCGCTCCTCATTGTTCACAGTACAAAGAGCAAACTTCTTACTGAGGCATGACCAGCCTTTACTGCCGCCTCTCCTGCCTTTCCCCAGTGTTCTTTCTACTCTAGTCACACTGAGCTCTGTGGTTCCCTAAGCAAGTCACACACTTTGAGGCTCTTGCAATTAGTGTATTGCTTGCATCAAGAAAGGTCCCATTCTTCCCCATTGCTGGTTTGGGTGATTTTGCCTATCTCCAAAACCATTGCATCCCTGCCCTAAGAAGCCTCTCTAGGCAGGTTAGGGGCTTCGGCTCCTTCCTCTGTGTTTCTTCCAGACCTAAGTTCCCTAGGGACTGCCTTGGTCGGCCTGGATCCTCAGCATGTAGAGAGGCCTTCTCTATCTTGGGCACTGAACACAAATTTGCTGGGCGAATGAGTGCGTTTTCAAGGTCCTACTTTTGTTTGTTCTGCTTAGTCCACTAAGCAATTTCAATTTCTTTCTGGACGAATCCTATAATTATTTGGCATAGCAAAGCTGGGGAAGTTTCATACAATGAACGGTAGCATGAGAAATCAGAGTAGATTAGATTCCTGATGTCGATGAGATTTCCCTGTGTTTCCAATGTCCATTCTGGCCCCTCAGTGAAGAGAATATGAGTTAGGTTTCAGTCACTTCAAATCTGAGTAGCTTATAGTATAATGGAAACTAAATGCTGTGAGAACAAGTTTGGTCTGGAATTTTCCTCAAGACCATGCAAAAAAGACATTACATGCACTGTGTGTTAATGGATGTTTCTGGATGGATTCAGAAATAAGTACTGTGTTTATCTGGACCCTGCCTTAGACCATAGCTTCTTTACTCTTACTCCTTACTCTTACTAGTGGGCTTCTTGTAGCACCTCAGTTCTGGCTTCTTTTTCTCCTTAAGTTCCTTTTTTCCCCTCCAATATTTCTAGGAGAAAACACAAAATCCTTAATTTTATCACCTGTACACAGTGGACATTAGTAAAGTTTGGGGTGTGTGTGTGTGTGTGTGTGTATATGTGTGTAATAAGATGGGAAAGTGCAGTGACTCAGAAAGAAAAGTACTGCTTTTTTTCTAAAACTTAAAGGAGAAATTAAGGCTTAAAAACTTGGGAAGCTTTAAGCTTTGTACCAGCTCTGACACATAACAAATAATTAATAAATTTTAGCTACAAAAAAATTATTGCAATTATTAACATTATTAGTAATAGGAACCAGTACTTGAAAGCAGGTTGTTTTTATACCAAAGTAAGTGTGGGGAATATACTCTTCTGGCTCTACATTCTCCATAGGAAGTAGGGATTGTATGTATTAGCTGGAGTTCACCCAAGCTACTTTTGGGGACAAACAGGATCATGTGTTTGAAACAGAGGTCAACAGCTGTTACTTCTCTGTGGTATTCCAGAGCTGAGGACAGATGTATTCAGACTGACCTTCCTTATTCAGTGAGTGTGGGAACCAGTGGGGAAGGGTTGAGGGTAGTGAGACACAGCAGTGGGGAGTGTGAGAAGGTTCCCATGGGGCCCAGTAACATGAGACCATTGGAAGCAACGTCCTGGAGATTCTGTGCTAAAAAACATGTTAGTGGATGAAGGCCCTCAACATTTTTCCAAAAAAGAGGAAAACCAGGCATGACGATTTTCCCAAGGCCAGGACAAGATTGCACTTCCTGAAGAGGTCAGAGGTTGCTGCCTTACCATTCCACAGATTGCACAGTAGGGAACAGAAGAGGGTCAAATCAGGTTCAGCGCAAGATGTGGAGGGAAATACATTCCTTACCTTGCCCTCCCAACCTCAGTCATATTTAATTAACATTCTTGTTTCTAGAAAATGCCCAAATGTCCCAATGGCTTCAAAAAATAAGAAATTTAGCCTGACTGTAATGTCATGTGATGCCTTTGTGTAATGCCAGCAATACGGCAGGCAGCTGGTCTTCTATGAGACCAGGAGAATATGGCTTTGTGAGATGATTAGATTTTCAGAATAATAGTATTTGAATCCAGCACAGTAGATTTTCCTGATACTATCTTGGGTCCTAAAACCTGTTAGTTTACACTGTCATATGGGTTAGCCAGAATCTGACAGGCAAGAGTCTTTTCAGTCTGTAATGATGCTGACTGATGGTTCCTGTATCAGCCACTCCCCTTCTGCTTTTTGTTCAGATGACCAAGTGAATGAAAGTGCCCTAAAGCTCAGATCAGCATCGCCTGGGCTCGTGATGCAGCCTCACTGACAGTACACACATTCCTAGTCTCGTAAAGATTCATTCCTCCAGGATGATGTCAAAACTACACAAATTTTGTGTCTTCCACTTGACTGGTGAGCAGGGAAGTAATGAGAACCGTATACTCCCAAATGAAGGGAGACTTTATAAGTCTCACATGGGGTTCCCACCGAATCTTTGTAGAGTTGGTGCTAAGGTATTGTGCCTGCCAAGAAGATAACATTCCTCTTCAAAAATCAGTCCTAACCACTGCTCTGTCAATCACCTATTTAAGCTGTTGGTTGATTAAGATTATTGATCATCTACTTTTATGATAACTGAATCTAGAGTTCACTTTCCTGAGTCAGACTAAATCGAGTTCAAATCCCTTCTTTGCTACTTACTGTGTGACTGTGGGTAAATTACTTAGCCTCTCAAAGCTTCTGTTTACTTACCTATAAATTGGAGTATTAATAATAGTACCAAGTGCCTAGGGTTATTGTGGAGATTCAGTGAGATAATGCATGTGTAATTCCTAACACGGTACCTGCCAGCAGGAAGCCGCTGGAAAATGCTACTGCTTTTACCTCTTGGAGCGATCGGCCTGCATCTTTCGGTCGTTGAAAGGTTTTTAGATAATTGTTTTAAGCTACTTTTCACCATATTTTTCATGTAATCCTTGATGAGCCCTCCTAGATTGTTCCTGAAAATCTACCCATTTGTAACACTTGTTTACTCAGTGGGGTTAGTCAATCAATATGGTAGTTATTTCTTGTTTTCCATTTCTTTTCTGTGTAGTTTTTTTCAGGCTTTGGTCCTGCTGGCTTGTAGTAATATGCATGACTTTCTTCACATCATCTTTGTATATTTTGTGAATAAGTTCTTCATACCAGCAGCTGGAGTGATACCACACAGCTCAAAGAGAGAATCTCAGGCTTCATTAGTTTCCCACAACTACCATGTGAGCATTTGAATCTCTGCAAGGCAGAGCTCTGGGGAAAATTCGAAACTAAAATGAAAAGCAAGTGTCTAGCTGGAATTTAGATCAAAGAAGATATTATTCTGGTAGGCTTGCTCTATATATGAATTACACATAGCCACAGGACCTCCCATCGTTGACTGGCTTGATAATTATAATTCTTGAAGATTCTTCTGTGATACTTTATAGTTTATACTGGTACATGTAAATATTAAGGATTGGGCATCAAGAAAGAATACTAAGCTAATTTCTAAGAGTTCTAGTGGCACTCATGCTATGAAGTAAAATCAACCTGCATAAACGTATTGAACATATATTCAGTGACCCATTTAGGTTGTTGCAACAAACATTTACTCAGCCCCTTATACTAAGTATGAAACAGAGACTCTTTAAATCCATTTCTCTTCAGGATGGGGAGAGTCACACATCATGTGAAATATGAGCAACATATCAAGTGAGATATTTTTACCCCTATTTTACACATGAGAAATTGAGGCTAAGATTTTCCAGGATTATGGCTACTAAGGGGCCCAAGTGGGATTTGACCCTTAAGCCTGTGGGACTTAAGTCTGGTACTTTTGGCTGTTAGAGTTCCCAAACACGTAGGTTTTTTTCCCCACACCAACCAATTCTTCGACAGCAGCTGGGTGTCTGACCATTCAATTCAGTTCTGACACTGTTTCCTGGAGTTAATGTCAGATCCCTCAAGGTAAAGGCTCAGTCTCACAAGACCACTCCCACCTCAGGTACCAATCGCAAGTCCCAGGTTGTCACTTGTACTTATGACTGATTGGCTATAAATTGGGTTCTCATGGCCCCCTCCTCAGGTGTAATAATTTGCTAGAGCACTTCACAGAACTCAGGATAACACTTCCTTAAGACTATTGGTTTATTATATAATAAAACATATGATAAAGGATACAAATGAACAGCCAGATGAGGAGAGATAAAGGGTGAAGTCTGAATTCCAAGTGCAGGAGTTTTGTCCCTGTGGAGGTGGGGTGTGCCACCCTTCCAGACTGTGATGTATCCAGCAGGCTGCAAGCTCCCTGAACCTTGTAGTTCAGAGATTTTTATGAAGGCTTCATAGGTAGTCATGATCCGTTATTAACTCAATCTCTAACCCTTCTCTCCTCCGCAGAGGATGCGGCTAAAGGCTTCAAGCTTCTAATCATGGCTTAATCTTCCTGGTGACCAGCTGTTAACCTGGATCTATATAGGAGTCCACCAAGAGTTAATTCATTAGAACAAAAGATGCTCGTATCACTCTTGAAATTCCAAGGGATTTGAGAGCTCTGTGTCAGAAACTGGGGTCAAAGACCAAACATTAAAATGAAAGATGATCTTTGCACCTTTGTTGATTAGGAAATTACAAAGTTTTTAGGAGGTCTTGCCAGATGTCAAGATGAGGACCAAAATATATATTTTTTATTATATCACAATATTACATGTCCTGAGTTTCTTTTTTTTTTTTTCCAGGGTTTTACCCCAGACTTAGTTTCTATTATGTTTCAAACAGCCTATAGAATTTGGCCACTTGTATTGTATTTTTTCTTGACAAACCATGTAGTTTGGACTTCAGCATACTCCTTGGTTGATTAAGGTCATTTGTTTCATCATGATGCATATGTTTTGAATTTCAAGAGTATGTGTGGATTGGAGGAATCTGGAATTTCTCCAGAAAAATCCAGGTGCATTTGTATGAAATGCAGTTTGGTTATGCCCCGTCCCCCCCAGTGCCATCTTGGGCCACTACCCCATTTCCTCTCCACACTCCAGTCACACAGGCTCTAATAAGACATTGTGTTGTATGTCTTGCCACAGAAAGTTTATGCACATTCCTTACCCTTTTGTCCGGGAGGAATTTATAATACTGGAGAGGGCTGACAGTAGAGAGGCAGTATAGTGCTGTGAATCAGGTATAGCAGTTCAAGTTAGAAAGATCTAGGTTTTCTTCTTGGCTGCATTGCTTCCTGAGACTTCTCTCTCTCAGGGTCAGTCTTCTCATCTGTAAAGTGGGGATAATAGTAACAATTTCCTTACAGGTGGGTATTAAATGAACTCAGTCATGTAAGGTGCTAGGTACATAAATGCTTGTCATTGTTATCAGAAATGAGGCAGGGTCTCAGTACTCTTGCATTGATGGGTTTAAGGTCCCTTATTTCAATTCTATCATTTCTACTTCTTTGTATATGTAAGTCATATATGCTATTGAATTTCAAGAGCAAATGTGAAAGGATTCTAGTGAAATGATTTGCTTCTTTAGTGTGATACATATTTAAAAAAAAAGAAAGTAAATGTCAATGTTTGTGTTTCCTTTATTCTAAAGAATGAAAACCAAATAGAGTTGGTCCAGTAATAAAAGCAAGTACACTTAATTTTCAAGTAATAAAATCAAGTACCATTAATTATTTTGTGAGTTGTATAAGTCAGCTAACCTCTCTGGGCTTCAGCTTCCTCCTCTGCAAAATAAATGAGTTAGGCCACATAATTGTACTGTTTCTTTCCAGCTAAATTTGGTACCATTAATCACTAGCAAATACATAATATTAACTAGATGCTATACAGTCATCCTTAATATGCTTGAAGATAGTTATCAACTCACTCCTTAGCCTTTGTTGTCAATCACAGAAAAGTTTTGGGAGCCTTGGTTTCTATTGTATATGTTCTTAAGCTCTGTGATGCATTTCAGAGCCTCTCTTTGTAGATCTGGGTAGTCTGGTAGCTACAGGATGGGGTAGCCCTTTAGAGAAGAGTGCCCTGCCTTCTATACATGGTCTCCAGAAAAACATCAGGGTCTGGGTAAGACATAGGTTCCCCTAACTGGGAAGAGGGTCAGAGCAGGGAAGATTGGTCAAATTCTAGAAGTGAATCCTTCTTTAGGACCCGGGGCATGACTTCATCATTTACCCTTAATTCAGAAGTGAAGTGAATCATTTCCAAGGACTAATTGCTCCAAAAGGCAGAAAGATGTATTAGTATGGGGGTTGGGGGGTGGTTCACAAGGACTGTGCTTGTGAGAAACCTGAAATGTGAACAAAGAGAGTTTATCAGGAGAGGAAATAATTTTGATCTGTCAGTTATCAGATCGGGGGGAGATATATGAAGGTTTCTTCTTCTTATATATAGGTCATCAAAGATATTCACTGTAGAATTTTAAAATAGTAAAAATTGGTAACAACATTAGGGGATTGTTAAGCAATTTATATGATTATGGAATGGAATATTATGCAACCATTACAAATGATGTTTGTAAAGAATATTCAAGGGTCATGGGAAAATGTTCAGGATATAACAGACAATAGCATATATCTGTTGAAAATTTTTATAGTCAGGATAAAATATAATACAAGCTATCTTTAAAAATCCATACACAAAATACAAAATTATAAAAATTATCTGAAGCTGAGATAATCAGGAAAGGAAAGGTATTACTGGAAAGGTGTAGAGAAAGCCATCAAGTGCCAAGATCCTGCCCCATGTGCCAAATGAGGAAGGCGGAGTCAGCCATGCCCGTGGAACGACCCTAAATGCAGAAGGCTGGCCAATGGGGCAGGGTTGTGGAGGCGTGGCTACCGGCCAGGGGAGCCTGCTACGGAGTCTCCTTTCACAGATCTTACTTCACCTTGAATGATTCCTTGAGGGACACAAAGCATGAGATATCAAGGGGTTTTTGTTCACCATACTCTCCCTACTAAGGATACGTGATGTTTCTCGACTCTCCTTTTGTTTAGGGAAACTCCTCCAAAGGCCCAGTGGGCTGGGTGCTTGCAAGTGGGGTGTGTTTCTCTAAATTTCTGGAAGTGAGCTGGAGGAAACTGGGCATAACCTAAGCAGTGTGTACTAACTGCACCGACACAATATTTGTGTCTCCCAATATTTGTGACTCCTCCCAACACTGATGCAGTTACTCCCCAAATCTTCAACATAATTTTGCTGTTGTATTTTGACCCAGTCGATCCGCATCCTCTGAAGAATTTTCCTCCGTAATTTGCTTTATTCCTCCTTTAGAACACCTTGTGTGGCAACCCTAAAGTTTCTGCTAGGTTTCCAGCACCCATTTTTCACAGTTTGGATACCCTTTCGTCCGCAGAGAATATTTCTCAAGAGCCCCCATAGAGTGACCAACATTCTCTTTCAGGGAGAAGAAAAGGCTTGCCTTTGAAGAAGAGGAAAAGTCTGAAGTCATCAAAACAAGGCAATATCCTGTGTGAAATGTTGCAGTCACGATGCCTTGTGGTTTGAGTCCCTTGGTCATGTGCCTGGAGGGAAGGAAGTCAGTGGCGGCCGTGGATGACGAGACGCTCAGGGCCCGGCAGGTGCGCCCCTTCAGCTCACCTCGCGCTTCGGGCTCCTCGGGGAGGAGGGGCCGAGCCCCGGGCCGCCGCCGGCACAATGATCCTCAGGCTGCTCCTGGCTCTCAACTTCTTCCCCTCAATTCAAGTAACAGGTGAGCAGTTTTGATTTCTTTCCTCCTCTAACTTTTTCTTTTGAGGTCTCTGATTGAAATTTTAAATGAACAAAGCCAAACAACTTGTGAAATGTGGACATTTGAAGTATAGTTTTGTTCTAGCATGGTGACCTCTTATTATTTAGAAACTCCCCAGTTCTCAGACTGAAGTGTATTTTAACAAATAGTCTTTGAATTTAAATAAGGTTTATTTAGCTGTTAGTTGGTGGTGTCCCAAGAATTTTTAGCGTGCTTGTGTGTGTATGTATTTAATTCAAGAAATCTGCTGTTAAGCAGCTAGGTTCTGAAAACTCTGGATTTAGACTTCCTGGGTTCATATCACAGATTCATTTCTTACTAGCTGGGCATAGGCTAGTATTTAAGCTCTCTAAGCCTCAGTTTATCTGCAAAATGGGGACGATAATAACCTAATCTCAAGGTCATTGTGAGGATAAAATGAAATCATTGTGAAATGCTTAGTGCAGTCAGTGCTTAGCTAGCAAGATAGTTTAATTGCTATGTCTACCGAACTGAATGTGTGCCAAAGTGAATTCTGGAGTTGTCGCAGAAGCCGGTGCAATACCAATGCTAATAAACTAGTTTTCTTTTACAGTTGGCTGAAATCTGTTTTCTTAGATTAAAACCTTTAAGTTCCCTGTTATGAGGCGGAGGATGATCCACTGTTACAGAACACCATTTCAGGTGAAGAGACTGAAGGGTAGGAATGTTTATTTGCTCAAGGACATCTAGCTATCAATTGTTGGAGGCAGGGTCTGAGCCACCTTCATCTGACTCCAGAGCCTGTGCTCTTGACTATCATGCTTTTCCACCTAATAGGATGCGGATTGCAGTTTCATAGCTCCAGATATGCCCAGGGTGAAGTCATCTTTGGAAAATCACAATGCCAAACGGAAGGAGCTTGCTGCTTTGGTAGGCTGGAGTAAGGTTTGTTCAACTTGTTCTCAGAGTCAGAAAAAAGTTTCCTTTAGCTCAAAAATTGGATGATAGGAGTTAATGAGCATGCTTAAATAAGAATAGCTATTTTTCCCTTGAAGACACATTCAAAAGCCAAAATCTTCCATTTTCTTTATCATTTATTCTGGTGCTCTGGAAACTGAATTATTCGTTGTTCTTAAACATCATGTGCATGCACTCCAAAGGATATGATTTCCCAACCTGCACAAGCACAATAGTTACATATATACTCATCTATTTCCTTGTCTGATGAGCACATTTAGAAATTGTGCATATTTATAAAAGATGTTAATATAATGAAAGACATGCATTGGTGATGAGCTATGTTATGCCATATTATCTGGTGCCAAGCACTAAGAGCTAACTACCCAATGTATTTTAAAAGACTCTTTAAAATTTATTTTTAAAAAGGTCTATATATTTTATTTTTAAGGGATCTTTAAAATTTAACTGTTTAAAGTTTCTTAATTTATTAGACAATAAAGAATAGGCAGAAAGGAAAGAGAAGCCACACTCTGACAGAAAACCCTTTAACATTCATAACTGTGCACAAAATACTTCTCTGATGTGCTTTGTGGATAACCATCTGTCATCAGCCCATTCACTCTCTTGAGAAGATATTTTTTGTCAGACTCAAAGATTCGTGTTTTTTTTTAAAACATTTATTAAAATAGGGGGACTGCTTAAAGGGCAATTGAAGAGTTCTCACACATGGAACTTTGTTTTCTCCTTTGTGATACATCTGCTTTTCAAATGCCAGCTCATCCATGTAATGACTTTTAAGATTTGATGCAGAGTGGAGTTGGAGTGGAGAGGGTACTTTTGAAATGCTTCATCTAGTATGAAAACTCATGAGAAAAAAATAATTACAACATATAAAAATGTATGAGCCATTCTAATCAGTGGTGCAAAACCTTCCACTCACTTGCTGTTTCTGTTTTTACCCTCCATAGAAATTACAGATATGGTAATTCTCCTGTCCAAGTGTAACTGTCCTCCCTAGGACTATGAGAGACTACTGGTGTGTCTGTGTGGACATGTGCCTGTGTCTCTGTGTATGAAGGGCAGTTCTTTTCCCCACTAATTTAAGAACTAACTCATTGGCTTATAGCACCGCTTAGTGTATCTATTCTATGAAGGTCAAATCTAATCTCATGCTCACGATTTTAATGACACTATAGAAAGACTTTTTGGCTAAATTATTGAAGTATGATTTAGGAAGCATGAGGAACCTTAACTTAGACAATTCCTTTATGAAAATTATGTGTTTTTGACCACATCTGGATAAGTGTGCCATTGAGATTTACAACAGAGGATTTTGTTGGACTTCAGAATATGAGGCCAGCTTAGAACTGGAGTTTGTTGTAAGAAAATCAATTTGTGATTGATGACAGGAGTGGGCATATAATACACGGCATTGTTCATAGATTTTTCAGCTAATCTCGGTTATTTTTCAACAAGCTAATCATTCAGTATGAAGACAAAAATCAGGACAATGTACTAATTTTTCCATAAACATATTCCTTTTCATTTCTCTCCAAACCTTAGCAAATAAACTTTGCTAAGCAAAGAAACTGGCCAAGTGGCCAATTTGAATACGATCAATTTCTCCAGTGCTGCTACATCTACCTGAGCACTTCTTTTTTCTGAGAGGCATAGACGGAAGGAAAATGATTGGCATTTAGTCAAAAATCATCAGCAAAACAAGGTAATGAAAAACTTCTAGTTGGGCCAAGGACCTCGCTGAGGTAGTTGTACACAGAGAAGTCATTTACCTCTTATAAGAAAGTGTTGCCCTGAGCTTGAGTTTGGGAAATTAAAGTAAATCAGATGGACATCGAAAATGCAACACACTCAGCAGATTGCTGTATCTACGTGACATCTGAAACACTGTAGCCAGTTTTTCTGACTGTTAAACAATTGACTGGGTGGTTACTCATCTCAAGTAAATTTGATGGACATTTCACAAGTGCCGACATTGTTTAAGAAAGTGTGTTAACTCTACTACTGTACAATACAATACTACTTTCTTTTCCTTTTTAAGGCAACCAGCCAAAAAGGACTTTTACAGCAAGGACTGTAAAATTAATATCAACATATCAATGCCAGGAAATAGAATGAGTCGTTTTCACAGATAGATTAGAAAATGGAAATGAATCTGTGATCATAATTCTGAAGTTCTCACATTCAAACCTTCCCTACGGCTGGGGGTGGGGGTGGAGAATCTATTTGGCCGCCTCTCCTTCAGACATAGACCCTCTTCCTTTTTAATGTCTTTATTTTATTTTCCTGAGTGGAGAAAGGCCACATGACTACCAATCAGCTTTTATCATGCGTGGATGCTTTCCTCCAAATGTTTCCTGTGTGCAGTGTGCTGACATTTACAAAATAAAAATTTTATGCCACCAATCTCCCAGAAGAAAATTCCATTTGTAGCTTATCATCTTTAAAACAATAGCTCTTTATTAACTAGTATAAGCATTGATAAAGATACACAATTCATTGCAGACTTTTTTATCTAAAAATCAGAGGGTAGGCATTCCTTCAAAGCACAACTTAATTTTGCAGCATGTCATTGAAAAGGATAAAATCTTTCCCCCTTTGCATCTTGGTTAAATTTTCACTTGCCTTTTTTCTTGAAGAAATATATTATTTATGGAACTTCACAGAGGCTAGAGCTTTTCTTCCCAGTAGATAGTTTAGCTGAACTCCAGGGAAAAAAATGTGACACCTGAGTGGCTTCGTGACTGACTGAAGGTGTCTATTTTTCTGAGCTGTATTAAGGAATTTGTCTCTTTTATGGTGTTCTCTTTGGCTCTTTTTGGTCAATGACATGGCGTTATCATTAAAAAAAAGTACCCAGAGCTTTCAGTCTGAGAATCGTCGCATAAGATTTGGTCCTTGAAGCTGGGGTGGGGGGGCGGGTGCGGGGGACGTTTACCTAGGCCCCATGGAGAAGTGGCTGGAAAGCAGGTGTCTTTTGTTACTTTCATTTTTATGACATGAGAAGAGAGACAATGCTGGATGGGATCCAAAGCCACTCAGTCGCTTGTTAGATGATGTGAAAAAGAGAGAGCAGCCTTCTTTGGCCTTCGTATTTCAATGTTAATTTCATTGGCATCTTTATTTAGTCTGGGTGTCACCAAATAGGTTATGTGTGTTTATGTTTTCCTTGCTGGAAGAGAAGAACCTGCATGGGGGTGAATATCTTACTTACCTTTGAGCCGAGCCTTATCTCTGTGTCACCGCTACTGTCATCTTTTTCATTTGCCATCCCTGTTATTATCTGGGGCCTCTAGCTGCCAAGGTAACCAGTTCATGGTTGCTGATGGTGTCATAGTGTCACCCACGCGCAGACCCGTTGACCTCTGGTCTAATCATCAGCCCCTTTCTGCAGCACCTGAGTCACCTTGTTGGCTCCCAGTCCACCATGTAATGCACTGATTGGAGCGGTAACTCCTGTTCATCACCCACTCATTCACAGAAGGATCTGAGTTCTTGACATGTCTTACATTTTAATAATGACATAGATCCCTTGTTAAGAACTTAGGTGGGTGTTTGATTTTTCTTTTCTAACTTGCTGAGAAGGTAGAGGGTTGTGCTTTTCATTGTTAAGGGATACTTGACACATGATGAAGTGTCAGAATATCACTGTGGCTATATTTGTCACTTCTCTGTGACCCGATGACTTTAATATTGAACACTACTCATAATAAGGGTACATAATTTAGGACCAGCTTTAGGAATGTTGAGTTCAGGAGGGCTTCATTTCTGGCCCACAGACACTATCCTATAGAAGATGGGTGAGAATGGGTGCATATAAGGAGAATATCTTCTTCCACCATGAGGCCCCCCAGGGAGACTAAAACAGGGTGTTAGTAGTTCCTGTTCTCTAAAGTGCTTGCTCCTTCTTATGTTAGTGGTAAGATAGGTCTTCATTCATGTGTTTATTCAATAGATATTTATTAACATCTTCTATGTGCTATTCTGGTTCTGTGACCAATACAAAAAGCTAGTTTGGGTTTCAATGAAGTAAAAATGAGAATTGTGAAATCTTTCTGAAATTTTTTTCTTTTAGTTTAGGACCATTGTGATTCTCTATTCATGCTAGTTTATTTTATGGAAGACAATTTTAAGTACAATCCTCCATAGAACTGTTGAATCCAACCCCAGACATCTAGAGATGGGGGGAAACTTAGGTATCTCTCAATGGTACAAAAGAAAGTTGCATTGATGGTTTCTAGGAGATGCTAATGAGATGACATTGCAATGTTTCCTAACATTTTTGGATGCTTTTTGGCTGGACCCATCTTACTTATCCAATCTACTTTCTGTGATACCCTAAGATCCAGACCCCAATACTACAGTCTTCACTGTCACACACATGCACGCTGTGTTTATGACATTTCTCATGCTGTTTCTCCCTTCCTGCCCATCCAAATCCTACTTGCCTTTCACTTTATGTGTTTAGTGCAAGATCTATCTCCTTTGAAGAAGTTTCCTTAGATATTCAACCTTTATTATGAACTTGTAAGAGGCATTCCAAGGGGAGCATAACTCAATCTAACAAATATTTATTAAACATTTGTGATATTTTAACATCTATTGGGGTCTGAAGGGATATGAAAAGAGGAAAAGAAATATAAAGACCTAATGAGCACACAAGAATTGCTTGTATAATTAATCAAGTTCCTCTGCTGTCACAGACTTTATGATCGAGTTGAGAAAACTCTCTATGACAGGATGAAACAGCTGGAAACGATAAATAGCACTTGGCTGTCCCCTCCTTCACCGTGCTATTCGATGCCTTAATAACTTTGCGTGTATTATTCTTGTAGTCTGGAATGTCCCCTACACTTCTCTTCTGAAGAGCCTTCTCTGAGACCCTAAACGGCAAAGTGAGGGACTGCTTTCTTTCTCAGGGTCCCTAAAATTGTTACTGTGTGCTGATGCACCTGTTTCTTCCCCTAGACTGTGAGTTCTTTGTGGATGGGATCATGTCTTACTCACCCTTATGCCTTTAGCACTGTGTAGTGCTAAAAGCATTGTAGGTGTTCAACAAACATTTGTTGAAGGAGATGAATGAATTAGCCCTAAAGGAAGTGTAAGAAAAATGCTTTAACAAAATTAACAGAATAGCAAGCCTTTATGGAGAATTGGAAATTTAACTGAATTTTAAAGCTAGGTAGGATTTGAATGGATAATGTTATTAATAATTGTTAGCTAATATTTATTTTGCACTTACAATGTGCTAGACACCGTTCTACCTGGCTTTCCCTGAACCCGATCATTTATTTTTCCTCTAAATCCTTTGAAGTAGTTACTATGATTACCTTATCTATAAGATGGGGAGACTGAAGCATGGAGCTCATAGAGCACCTTGCCTGTGGTCACACAGCTAGTAAGTGAGCCTATCCATGGCTCGTGTTCTTACTAATGCCATGTTGCTTCAGGAAGCAGAAGCCACACATATAAAGAAATTAAACCAGGAATACTGTTCTATGTTCTTGGAACAGATGGCCAGGCTGACTGTATGGGGGCTTGAAGAGGTAGGGTACACTTATGCCAAATAAAGGGTTGAATTCTGGTAACAGAGGTTCACCTTCATTTTCAAGTAATTGTGAAGCAGCTGAAAGTTTTTAGAAGGAGTCTGGTCCAGAATGTATGGAGACTAATGACAAGGAGATCATATTATTATACTCCCCCACTCTGCTAGGTAAAGGATAGTAGATTAGGATTTGGGTGGCAAAAGTGGGAATAGAAAGATATGACCATTCTGAGAGGTATTCTGAAAGGAGAAATTCTAGGACTTAGTGCCTGGTTTGTGAAAGAGAAGGAGGTATCAAGAATGATGTCTAGGCTTTTGGCTTAACAGAAGAATGGTGGTATCACCATCTAACATCAAGATATTGTTGTACAACAGAGTTTTGGAGGAAAATAGTTTTCAGTTTTAAACACACTGAGTTTCAAGTAAAGGTTTGAGATGTCACAACAATGTCTGGTACAAAGCTGAAGATATGGGAACTGGGTAAGAAGAAAATATTTAGATATCGTCATCTTGGAATGAAACTGAAGTCATGGGAATGGATGGCTAGTAGAATGGACAGGGTATCACTGCAGGAAAGCAGAGATGTAAACTGAGTCTGGACATTAGCTCTAGTTGGGCATCAGCTAAAGAAGGTAATGAGCTAGTGAAGGAGACAGAGAATATGTTTGGAGAGGTAAGAGGTAAAATGGGGCTAATGGAATGTTACTAAAGCTAGAAGAGGACAGAGTTTTGTAAGTAAACAGTGGTTAGTAGCAGTTAAGTGTATATAAAAAGAAGTGAATAATGGCTTGGGAAGGCCATTGGTTTTTGCTAAAAGGAGACTATTGGGACTTTGGAGTTCAGGCATGGAAGGAAGATAAGACGTGTTAAGAAAAAGTTGAGGGGAACAAAATAGACAATGAAAAGGAGAGGAAATTGCTAGATAAAATGAAGACAGGAAACTTTATCACCTATACTGTCTATCATGATATTTTCTACACAGTAGATATGTGATAAATGTTTTACAAACTGAATGCCTTTATCATGTCTGACATGTGAAAGGAGACAAGGGCCTGTCTTGAGTGTGTGTGTGTGTGTGTGTGTGTGTGTGTTGCAGGGGTGGAGGGGAGTCAAGGCTATCAGGAAAGAAAAGAGGAGGAGGGAGAGAAAAAAAATGAAAATGAAGGCAGTTTTCTCAAGGAGATGGGGAGGAAGATTTGGGGTATGGAGGACAGGAGTTGAAAGAGAGGAGGACAAATCCCTATGAAGAAAGTGAAGGAAGAGACGAGACTTACTGGAGTAGAGATCTGTTAGGGTTAAGCTAGGGTAGATGAGTGATTCCATGCTGGAAAACCTGACACTGAAAACTTTTATTAAATGTGTATATACATATGTGTGTGTGTGTGTGTGTGTGTGTGTGTGTGTGTGTGTGTGTGTGTGCACGTATTTTCTCTGAGGACAGGTCATAGTGTTCATCCTATATCAACAAGGGCCACTGGGATATTATATACCTTGACTTTGAAGGCTTAGCCCATTTGTACTTTAAATTTGCTTGAGCCTTCAAAAATGCACAGGATGGCTGGGCATGGACTGAGCTCATGACTGAGATAAGAGGGTCATCAGATTCAGACCAGCCTTGCCCAAGACTACAGGCAGGGCTCCAGTTTCTAGTCAGGGAAGTTAATCTCAGTACCTCCTGTGTTTTTTTGGAACAAGGATGTGACTGCTTGCACTTGGCTTTAGGGAGGCCATGTCTGTTATAGTTTTTTCAAACTCAAAACTTAAAGCTATCAAATTCTCAAGGCAGGGGGATGTGATTTGGAGTTTCAGTCTGTCACACTGTGATACAATTTTTCTAGGCCTTCATTTCCCCGTCTAATATATGAGGAGGTAGGACTTGAAGACATCTTAGGTTTATTTCTGACTTAAAAATGCTTCTTAAGTGGAATAAAAAAATGTTGGCTTTCATCAGCTCTAACAAGGCAACTCAACCACCACACCCCTTTGCGAATGTTCTTACAATCTGACAGAGAAGATACAAAGAACTGCATACCAGCCAGCTCTGAAATTGCTGAGAGAGATTTTGAACCAGGATGATAGATATTAATAGGCTTAAATGCCTGTAGGACTCTGGGGGCACAATTACTGCATTTGCTCTCTTTCCCCTATCTTCCTATATTATGGTAAGATTCAACACAGTCATTATTTTCAAACTTCCAGTCCATGACACTTACCTAGAAGATTCTGGATGTGCCAAGGCAGCCCTGAGCAGGCCCTTTGGAAGTATAAAATTTAGGGAGGAAGAAACAGATGGGAAAATGTGCTGTCATCTTCTTTATAGACTTGTTTTGAATGAAGGCTCAGAAGTAAATTATGGGTCCCAAATTTGGTTATTGAATTAAAATACATATGTAGAAAACAATATATTTACATAAGAGGCCCCTCGATCCTGTGGTTTCTTTCTATCTGTTTTATGAATTCTCATGTAGAAAGCTGTAGAGCTCTGGTTATTTACCATTTGGAATACAGGCAAACTTTTAGGGTAATAAAATTTGATTTTGGGGAGTGGTCTGGTGGCTTTTGATGGACACCTCCTTCATCTAAGTTCAGGTGCTCTGCCATGTTGTCCTCTTAGATTGCCCTTCCTGCATCAGGAGCGGAGAGAATGACTGCAGACCTTTGAGTGGCAGGGACTGGGTCCCCTCACACCCAGGTCTGTGCTGTTTTGCGTCAGGGCATCTCAGCCCTCAGCTACCCACCCCTCCTTGCTAGGCAGTGTCTCTGAGTGGCAGGGACACTGTAGTGCAGTGGCTGCTCTCAGCAGGCCTCATATTGTCATCCTAACACAGATGACATCCCAGTGTGCATATCTATCTCTGAATTTTTTAAGCTCTTGTTGGAAACATCCAACTCCTGGACCTTTCCTCCAGGATGTCATACCTCCCCCTTCAACATATCCAAAACGGGACCCAGCAGCTGTTTTCAAACACATTTCCTCTCTTTACTTATCCAATTTTGTCAGCATTGCTTCTGCGTTTCCCCTCGCCAAGCCTACGCCCTCCGTGTCGTTTTTGAAATCTGCTCAGTGTCACCTGCTCAATGGAGCACCAGAGTCTCGTCCACCCTTTGCTTCCCAGCTGCAGCTGCCCAGCTCTGGTCCCATGGGCTCACATCAGCAACAGCCTTCCAGTCAGTCTCTGCCTCAGTTCTACCCTTGCTGCAAGCCAGTGCAGTCTGCATTGCTGGGTTAACCTTCCCAAAGTGGCACTTACCACTTCATTATCAACTCCGATGTCTCAGCATTGCCCATGGCCTTTCTAGTGAAATCCATGTACCTTTTCTGGCATTAAAGGCTCTCCATGATTGGTATCAGCCATCTTCACTTACTTCCCCCTTATGCAAAAGAGTGCTCTGCAACTACCCTTCATCTTAGCCTGTCTACATTTGCCCCAGACTCCATGGCCCAGCTAAAAGCCAGTCTGCACAAAGCTTCCAGAATCATCTTGTCTGGAAACAAGGCCTCTTTCATGTGACCATCAGTGACCCCCTATAGGGTTGATGCAGCACACATGGCTTTGGAGTGTAGCTAACTGTGTACCTGCCTTAGGATTTCTCCTAGGAAGAAGCTGCATCTTTTATTGAATTTACATTTATTGAATTTATATTTATTTGTTGAGTGAATGCATGTGTAGAGGCAGAAGTCAGAATACCAAAGAACAAATTTCTGACACATCAAAATTTCTTTCAGAAAGTACTCGTTGATCATTTTGATAGTTTTTCTCTCAAGAATTAATGACTTAGGTGCTCGGATGGGAGTTTTTGCTGAAACTATTTGACCTCTGAGTCACGTTCTGATAGTTGCATGTAGCACAATAATTTTCTGAAAAGATAAGGACAGTTGCCCTGTACACTGCGGGGTCTGCCTGTGTAGAAACACCAACCAGGATTAAGACTAGTTGTTGGCCAACAGCAGCTTGTTAGTAAGTTGATTAATTAGGCTTCTGTTTCTATTTCTATTGTTATCTGTAATCATTTGTACTTGCTTGAACTAAGGTCTCCTTAGATTTTGTTTAAACTTCGTGCTTTCTGCTGATAGGGGTTAATGTGCTTGGGATAACTGATAGCTGCACATACAAGATCTTGGGGAGAGCTAATTGCTGGCCTGTTTCTCTTGACAGAAGTCATTGCTCTGTCCTGGTGGCCTCTTCTACATGACTCTCTTTTCTTCTGGTTCTGATAACCTTGCCCCTTTAGACCTAAGAGTGGTCCTAACTCTGTTGCTGTGAGCTAGTTTCTAGCACTTCCCCTTATTATGCCACACCTTTGTCTCCAGTCCTTTTATAAATAAACCCTCCTATTGCCCAGTTTTGAGTGTGTCATTGGTTTTCTGCTGGAATCTTGAATGAGACAACATATATGTATATATACCATGCTTTTTCAAAGCCCCCTGTTTGGGAGAGGATTTCCATAAACCTCTACTGCTTGCAAAAATAGGGAGTTTCAAGATGACAGTCAACAGAAAATCAGATGATAGGACCACAGAGTTATTATGAAAATGTGCATCACTTTTTTTTTTCATTTAAACATGAATTCCAGTGGGTCTGGAGCCATTCAAAATGTGACAGGTTATTCAGAGCTTTGTTGTAACTCTCTAGTAGCCCAAAGAGGATGATGACAGTTGGCTGAGCGTTTGTACTCGTCTGCCTTGTACTTGTATAAGGCCATGCCACCAGCTAGCATGCCAGAGGGACAGACGGTTGAGTCTCTTTCCTCCCAGAAGGCACAGTTTGTCTTACAGGTTCCTGGGCAAACACTGGATTGACCTGTGGGGAAGCCTGCCCCTTAGGGACCCTAAAAAGGAGCAAGTGGTCAGATGGCCACATGTTGCAGGGTATCCCTGGCCTGAGCAGGAAATGTACTTAGAGGGCAGTTATAGTAGCTCCACCAGCTCTGTGGTCAGGAGGGAGGTGCTTTCTGTGCCAGGGAAACTGGTGTGTCACCTTCACAACATGTTCACAAGCATTGCAGGATGAGATGGTTGAAAACAGAAAACTTTCATTTTCTTTGTTTCCTGCCTAACATGTTAAATTCTGTTCAGTCAGTATTTTAACAAGTAAACAATGTGATTAGGTAAACAATCTGCTTCCTTAACTTCCCAATGCAGACTTCAGTCTTGAGTCCTGCCCACTCCACTCTCTGGTTCACCATCCTCTATGTGTTATTTTATTTCTCTATGGTGCTATGAAAAAGAAAAGGGAAGATGGAATATTGTAAATTAAACATGACAGATTAAGGTAATTCACAAAGGCCCTAAAGTTAAGGATTTTCCCAGTGAGGTTTAGACTGAAAACTGACTTAACATATTGACTAATGTTCATGTTCAAACCAACCCTTTTGTACAGTTGGGCTGAAATGGTATGATTACTGCTTATGGATCTGCAGTGTTTTATAACAGGCATTTTGTGTGACCATACTGTCTGTAGGCCTTATCTGGGATCCATCTATGACCTTCAGGAAGTCTCCAAAACCATAAGCAAAATGTTTTGTACATGTACATTAGAGGTAAAGAAAGATTGGGGAAATACTTTTTCTAAATATGACTATGAAATCAAGTCAATCTTGCTGAATTCACAAAGTAAATCAATTGTGATGTAAAATCTTACTCCTAGAGTCATAGAAAAATAAATTGTATCTTAGCTAGTTTTGTGACCTTGTTTAAAAATTCACTTACTTCTATTGTTTTCAATGATCTCTTCTTTAAAATTAAGAACTGGCTTAGATCATCTCCAGCCTTCCTTCCAGATGAGTGCTTTTTGCAGGATGTTACTCTAGCAAAATGGTGGGGAAAATAAAATTTATCTTGTCCCTGTCCTCATGTCACCCCATTTACTCCTCTACTCAATGGTATTTTCCTCCCTAGTACTTCTAGTACTATCCAACTATCAAGTCCAACTCTAATAGGATCTAGAATCAATCACAGAAACTGTTGAAATTTTGATGCAACTCGGCAGAGGGATAAGAATAGTAGATTAGAAGTCATGAGGCATGAGCCAAGTCCTGAGGGTCACTTACTTGTCCTGTAATTTTGGACAAGTTATCTGACCTCTTTAGCCTCAGTTTCCCCATCTATGAAATGGGCATAAAGATGACTGTCCTGCTTATTTACTTCCCAGGTTAATATGGAGTTCATGTGAGAGAAAATAGGAGAATGGCTTTGTAGCCCTATGAATGTAGGCCATAATTACTAATTTAAGTCAGTGTGTTTTCCACATTGCATTTTGGGCTTTTGAAATGCAAACACTCATTGAACTGATGAGGAGGATCCCTTCAGGGTTGGGGTTCCTTTTCTGACACTTGGAGCCACACTTAGAGATGGTCATCCATCCAGCTGTGCAGAGCTGACTTGGTTGGTATTAATATGATAACTGACCCATTCACAATAGGTGAAAAGGGAAAGATAGTTTTTCTGTAACCAAACTCTCTCCCGTTCTCATGCTCATGGAAGCACAAGCAAGTTTCAATTTTTCCAGAAGTCACAAGATTCACAGATTCTCTGTGGAAAATCTTTTTGCTCTCACCTTGCTCATAAGCAGCAGATAAATACCTTCTCGCCTCCAATCTTAAGCTTCGTGTTGCCTGTTGTCAAGGAGGAGTTGTGAGGGAAAGAGGTTTGAGGTTACCACTTCCTGTCTCCACACCTTTAGCTGGTTTAGCTGCTAGGAAAGGCTTTGAAAAGCAAAGCACTGAATTCATCATCAGAAACAACTTGTCAGTTCAGTTGGAGAAATGTCAGTCAAGCAAATCTTTTGATACCAGAAGCAGATACAATTGATGGGTTGACAAAGTTTCTCTTTAACCTAGTGAGCTTGACCTAGGTGGACTTTGCTTAACTACTCACAAGAGGGAAAACCAAATATTTACAGGGCAAAGGTAGGTTTACAAGACCAAGTAGCCTGAGAAGGATGCTTTCCATCAACATGAGATGGAAAGCAAACAGAAGTTAGTATGGGGAAGCTAAATATTTCTTTAGTTTCTTTTGAGTCTAGATATGTCCTTAAATTTTACAATATGTCCTTTAATTATCTGAAGTATTATGGATTCCCTAAAACTCAGAGAACCAAAATATATAGCAAAGCCAAACATCATTTGATGTTCAGGTTATTGGTTACCTGGATTTATCCATGTCATTAATCCACTCCCACAGTGTAAGAGGCGTGCATTTTCATATATGCTCCCTTTTAAGAAAAAGTAAGAGGGATTAAAATTATTCTGTCTACTAGAAGTCATAATGATCACATATATTTGGTATCAGAGAAATTGGATATCTTTTTCTACCACCAAAAGTGAATTTCCTTCATTTAGTATCTCTTCAAAGCAAATATAGATTTTGAAGTCCTATGAGATGGTTTCTCACTTAGGTATCTCTGAGTGATTTACATGAATCAAGGTGAGTCCAAGTGCTATAAGGATATTAAAGTTGAAAAACAAGAGGTTCTATCAGCCAATCCTGAACTCAGGTTGAATCCTAAGCTAGGAGGCTATTGCCACACACTAGCACATGTTAGGCAAACTGCTTCAAGCATGGTACCTAATTTTAAAATAATCTGTGTTGATGCAGAAGAGGAAGAAGACATTGACAGATAAATTGGACATCTTTTTCATCAAATGACCATGTAACCAATATTATTCAAGCTCATTCCCAACAAAATATTATTACAAAGAGTCACACGAGGAAGGACTTTTTCCTCCCTTTCTCAATTGTTGGATGTGCCACTGACCAGGAGGATGTTGGATATGTAACAGCTGACCAAGGTACCAGAATCTCAGATTGTCCTTCCTTGGGAGCTTTCTCAGTTTGGGCTGCTGAGGTAGAAGGGGCTCAGGAGAAATCTGATCAGTCCTAACGATGCTGAGATTTGAATTTGGAGGGCCCATGATGGACAGGAGCAAAACCCATCTTCCAGTTATCTCACTGTGTTATGCTTTGTGAAGGAGAAACAATTTCAGGAGAGAAAGACCACTGCTTCTCCCTTCTGAAAACCAGAAAACACAGAACTAAGCTACAGGTGTCAGTTGTGTTCCCAGGAAACTTCAAGGTAATTTCTATTTTCTTTGCAATGATCTTACAGGCTGGAAGAAAGAATGTCTTCTTCATAGCTCAGATTTCCAAACTTAACCTCAGGTTCTCAGCTGTCTGTTCTGGTCATGTAATGAGTGAAGAAGAGACACAGGGAAAAGGAAAACAGTGTTACCTACTGGTTGGTCTGTGAGGCCTAAGGACATTTTTAACTCCTCCTTCCTCCTCACTTCCACATCTAAGCCAATGCTGAGCTCTGCCAGTTTTAGCCTGTAAATATTTCTTGAGTTTATCGATTTCTTTCTAACCATAGTTTAGGCCCTTATCACCTCTTGCCTGGTCTACTACTGTTTTATCCTGACTGGCTGCCATATTTTCACCTTTGTAGCCTTCAAATTTACCTTCCACATTTTTGCTCAGGTGATCTATTTAAAATAGAAAGTTGTTCATATCACTTTTCTGCTTAAAATCCTTCAACAGGCCCTTATCACCTGCAGGAGGGAGCTCAAGCTATGAACTGTGCTTGTTTTGCCAATCTTGTCTTTTACAGCTCATGGTCCAGCAAAATTGAGGTCACTGCAGTTTCCTACAGCTGCCACTCTCTTTCTCACCTCCTATCTCCTCTGCTTAGCCTGCTCTTTCTCTCTGTCTTATCTTCCTCATAGTCCATTACCTTACCCCCTCATCCCCAAACACACTCTCCCACTTCATCCCATCTCCTTACACAAAGACTCATCTTAGCTAGGCTTTTACTTAATAAACTTGATGAATCAATGTATGGATGCTCCTTCAAGATTTAGGAAAGAGCATTAGCTCCTCTAGAAATCATTAGCTGTTTCCCCAGTTGCCCCCCAAAAACCCTGCATATCACTGTGCCACTATTTTTAAAGTAGCCATTTGTTTATGTGTCTTTCTTCCTGTCTTGCCTGAGGGCTTCATCCCTGAGGAAAGTTCACTATGGATTCCATGAGACTAAGAAATGACAAAGGAACATTCTTGGGGTAAAAGGGTTTATACCCAGCTATTCTCTGGAGGAACATTAAGCACCAGAATCACGTCTGCACCCAACAGTCTGCAGGTCTGTAATCTACCTCCACCTCTGCCTCTGCCTCCACTCAGCACTGGGCAGAGCTCTTTATATAGTGACTCAGTCAATAATAGCTCATTGCCTACAGGTTTGGAAGTAGGCCAACTACATTATCAAGTAGTTTAGGGTTAGGTGAGGATCCTGGCTATGGGAACCTCCATTGTTCCCACACTTCCCCATCAGGCTGTGAGCTGCCCAGGGATAGAAAATGAGCAAGGTGGATTTTCCTATCAAGACAAGTTGAACTTTTTGATTCTTTACATGTTTAATTTTCAGTGCTTTTAGGAAGTATTTGTTGAATGAATAATAAATGAAGCTAAAGTTGTTGAGGAATAAACTTTGAATAAAGGCTTAATGAGATGGTTGTCAGATTTAGCTGCTGATGAGAATGATACAACCAGAACACCATCTTTCACCTACTGATTATTTAATGAGATGCTATTATTCACACAGTATTCTACAAAGAAGCATAACATATTATCCTCATTCAAAAGAAACCTGGAAAGTAGGGGTCTAGAGGAAATACACACAAATCAAAAGTTAAACAAATTGAAATGCATGGAACAAGAAGCCTTCAGAGTGTCGAACTTGACCAAGTGGCAAATGAGTGATGCAGATAGTAATCATTTTGAGACCTGAGAAAGGAAAGATGCTCCAGGCCATGGAGTTAGTCAACAAAGTATGGAGAGAAGAACTCATACAATATTTTCCTGGGATGTTGACTGAAATGGCTTGGCTAATTGGGAAGGTTTTGGTTTGAGGAAACGAGATTGGAAAAGCCTGTGGAGGCTGTGAATTGAGGATTAGAAATCAATTTTAAATTGTTCAGCCAATGTTTTTTGAACTTGACTGCAAATTAGAATCTCTTGAGAAACTTTAAAAATACTGGTGCCTAGGTCCTAAACCCAGAGATTCTTATTTAATTGGTCTGGGAATCAAGGGTTTATAAAGTTACCTGATGATTCTGATATGCTGTCAGCTTGAGAATCTTTTAGGCTCTAGTGGTTTGGAACCCTAGTTGAATACACCTGAAAATCACACATCTGATAAGGAACTTGTATCAAAAATATGTAAAGAACTCTGATAATTCAATAATAAAAAGATAATGCAGTTAAGTGGGCAAATGGTCTGAAAAGGCATTTCTCTAAAAAGGATATGCAAATGGCTAATAAACACATGAAAAAAGTTCTTAACTTCATTAGTCATTAGAGAAATACAAATCTCTCAATGAGATACCACTTCATATCCATTAGGATGGCTATAATAAAAAAGATGGACAACAATAACAAGTGTTGACAAGGATGTGGAGAATTTGGAACCCTCATACTCTGCTAGTGGGAATGTAAAATGGTGCAGTTGTTGTGGAAACCAGTTTGTCAGGTCCTCAAAAAGTTAAACATAGTTACCATATGACACAGCAATTCCACTCCTGGTGTATACACGAGAGAATTGAAAATGTGTCCACACAAAAACGTGTACCTGACTACTCATAGCAACATTATTCGTAATAGCCAACAAGTGGAAGTAACTGATGAGTGGAAAAACAAGTGGTGTATCTATACAATGGGATGTTATTTGACCATGAAAAGGAATGAGTTCTGATATATGTTACAACATAGATGAACCTTGAAAACATTCTGCTCAGTGAAAGAAGCCAGAAACAAAAGGCCACATGTTGTATGATCCCATTTATATGAAATGTCCTGAATAGGCAAATCACAGAGACAGAAAATATATTAGTGGTCGTTCAGGGCTAGAAGGAAGGAGGAATAGGGAATGGCTGCTAATCAGTATGGGATTTCTTTCTGAGGGTAATGAAAATATTCTGGAATCAGATAGTGGTGATCCAGTCACAACTTTGTGCATGTAAGAAAAACCCCTTTAAAAGTTTTCTAAATGTAACTTTAGAAAAAAGGATGGATTTTCTGGTACATGAATTATATCTTGATAGGTGGTAATAAAAAAGTGAAAAGAAAGAACATAACTGCCTCCCACTCCCCACACTGGCACAGACCAATGAAATCATTTTTGGGTATTTCTAGGAATGGGACTAGGACATGGTTTTTTTTGTTTTTAAAGTTCTTGATGTGCAGACAGCATTGAACACTATGAAGGAGATGAAAAGCTGTTAGTGATTTAGTTCTGTGCAGCTCCCTTTTCCTCAAAACAAAACAAAACACCTGAGTACATGAATTCAAATCCAGGTAAAATTGTAAATTTCATTTTAATAGATTCTTATTTTATTTGGTGCTTCAGTAGGGGTGTATAGTGGTGTTGCTTCAAATAACCTTTCTAAAAAAGTGCAAATAGGTAGGAAATTATTAGCATAACCCAACATAATAGCAGAAGGGTTTATTTTATTGAATTTTGAATCAAAGACACAAAACAGTTCATTGTTTTAGAGAAATTTTGGAGAGTGTTTGTTGCAAAATTGATTTTCAGTGCACGAGAGGTTTATTTCTTAGGTGATTGTTGATTACTTGGGTTTTAGTAATAGCTCTGCTTACCATCTGCTCAGTGATTTTAGACCAATCATCTTATGTTTTATGGTCATTAAGAAAAAAAAAGGAACATGTTGATGTATCAGGCAATGGGTATATACTGGGAAACAAGAGAGAAGAGATGTGTTTTTTTCCCTGATGCAGTTTATAAACCAGCATCTGCTTATTTGCTCTAAATGAAAGAGACTGAACTAGCAGGTCTCCAGATGCGATCATTTCCTGGGTTAGGATAAAGGAGAAGATGGACTAGACAGAGAACTCCTGTGGGCCTCTTCCGTCTTCTGTGATTTAAAGGGACACATATGCAAATTTCTTGAGAAGGCTGTTTGCAGAATTTGCTCTGGAAGATAAATTAAACTCTTTGGGTCACATTTTCCCTTACCTCTTTATCCTACTCTTGGAATGGCCAATAAACAAAGTGATTTGAAACATTTTAATTCCTTCAAAAAACCTTTATCACAACTTAAAAACAAATTTTGTTAAGTATCTCTGTCTGGTGATAAAAGCCATCTACAAGTATACTGCTCAATGGGGAAATGAACATGATTAAGTATGAATAACATTTTAGGAATCTCAGTACAGACTCAAAAATCCCATAAGTACAGCTGTGGCACTCAGTACCAACAGAAGCCACACACTGCGTTTCAAGAGAAAACACTCTCTATTGTTCCATTCAAAAGAGGTGGGAAATAATATCAAAATGTAAACTTTTAAACTCTTAGTATAATAATTTACCAAAGAGCTCCATCTTCATCTTCCGAGAGAAAGCGTTTGCAGGAGATTTGCTTATTTGGTTCACTAATACATCTTGATTTCAGAAAAAAGAAAAGTCTTTATACCCTTGTTCTAAGCAAACAATCTTTCCTCTTCTAGAAAACAAGATTTTGGTGAAGCAGTCACCCATCCTTGTGGTGGACAACAATGAGGTCAACCTTAGCTGCAAGCATACACAGAACCTCATCAAAAAGGAGTTCCGGGCGTCCCTGTACAAGGGAGCAGATAGTGCTGTTGAAGTCTGCGTTGTGAATGGAAATTACTCCCATCAGCTTCAGTTTCACTCAAATACCGGATTCAACTGCGATGGGAAATTGGGCAATGAAACAGTGACATTCTACCTCTGGAATTTGTACGTTAATCAAACAGACATTTACTTCTGCAAAATCGAGGTCATGTATCCTCCTCCTTACATAGACAATGAGAAGAGCAATGGAACCATTATCCATGTCAAAGGTAACACCCAACTCTATTAGTGTGTCAATGGTTTTCAAGTGCAGTCTTGAAAACTAGGTCATGATCAGGGGTGGGGCAGGAAAAGTCCCAAAGAGGGCAGAGCAAAGTGGAAGGCTACACATTCTAAGCTAGTGATATTCTGCATGTTTCATTTCCTCTCATATTCTTCCGTAATATTCAGAAGGAAGGATATGTACTCATCTGTGATTCCAGATCATTTAATCTGCTTTATTTTATTTTTCAGAGAAATGTCTTTGTCCAGCTCTCCTGTCTCCTGATTCTAAGCCATTTTGGCCACTGGTGGTGATTGGTGGAGTCCTAGCATTCTATAGCTTGCTAGTAACAGTGGTTCTTTTCACTTTCTGGGTAAGAGAAGCTGCGCTGTTTTTATGTAACTTATCTGCTGCACATGCAGTCTGAACATATTCAAGAATTCTGCCTGTATGGTTTATTTTCTGTTTAACATGAAATTTTTATTATTTCCTTTTTCCCTGCTAAGTTTGAGTATGTTCTCCTTTAGTGTGTCTAACTTTATCTAAGCTAAAAATCTGATGTGAGTTCTATTTTCCAGAAGGCATGGATTAGGTGGCTAGTTAGAATAAAAAGTTAAATGGGTGGATTAGGAAGGGGATATTAGGAGCAGTTACTGTTTTTCTCCCCAATTTATAATATTATTATGACATATACAATAGTTTTAATATATACTCATACATAAAAGTCTAAGCCACTTAGGGATCTAGGCAACTGAAGCCAATGAACAACTTTGGTTCAGGATCAATAATCATGAGAAATTCGCTGCTGAAATTATGCATTCAAACCTAGCGAAGAAACTAGGTCTGTTTATCTGAGTCATATTTTTATTGTCTCTGAAGCAGTTGAATTTAGTGAGACCAGGTATGGTGCTGTCATTGTGAAACTACAATGGGAGTTAGACTTTTCTGAGCTCTCACCACTGAATTGGAATTTACCAACTTTTGCAAAAGTCGTGCAATAAATGGTGTATTTTTCATCACCTTCTTCAAAGTTGAAGTTTCGGCCTAGATTTGAACACATCTGGATGCCCATGTCTACTGTTAGGGTGGGGCCTCCCTACCCAGGATCTTTCCCATACTCAGAACCTTCCTGTTCTTATGCACACAGTGTGACATGGAGTACTTCATGCATTGATTCTATGTTGTCTTTGAATTGTTTTCTAGAAGTTAGATACACAAAGGAGTCACGTCTTCAAGAAGTGTGTGCTCCTCAAGGAAAAAGGACTATTTCTCTTGGTATTTGCCATCCATCTGGTATTAAGGATATTTAGTGGTTAATGAATTCTTACTGAATTGATAACACCCATAGAGGCCAAACTAAGGACTTAAATGAACTGAAGTATGATACTCATCTTTAAGGGATACCCCATATATTTAACTAATTCATACATGGGTCAGTGATTTCTGAAAGCCATGCCAGGGGAAGCCATCCTATTTACTATAGCCATGGTGCTGGCCAGGTCAAGGATGGAGGGCAGCCCTGGGTTCAGTCGTGTCAGTGATAGATCCTGCATGGGATTACTTTAAACTCTTGTTGGTCTGTCATCCAAGTTTGCCTTTTGGTTGTCTCCACATGCTTCTCCCATTTTGGAAGACTAGGGGGCAGATGGACATCAGGCTGCCTGTTGCCTAATCTGTACCACCTGCAGGGTAGGGAACAAAGTGGCTGTTTGTTCTTGGAAATTCTTTACACTAGATACTGCCCTGAGAATTGGCCCGCCTTGCTGCAACTGTAAGTTGCCCAACCCTGATGGAGGCCTTTTATGTAGTGAAAAAATGCTCATCTTCCTCTGATGTTAGTTGAATCCCTTCATCTTTCTGGATCTTGGTGTCTTCATCAAGGGTACTGTCCAGTGTTGGACCTCTATGGTGTTTGCCAATGATTTTAGAATTTTATAGTCTTAGTTCTTGTTTTTATCTTGCTCTGCTCAGGAATCTTGGCTTCTTACTTTAAAATCCAGGTGCACTGGTGTTTTGAGTCCCTTTCCAGGGCAGGTGCTCCCCTGTAATATGCTGACCTAGGTCAATGTAATTTACTAGCTTCGTTGGTAGCTGCTACTAGACAATATCTAGCATAAAGAATTTCCAGGAACAAAAGCCGCTTTGTTCCCTACCCCTCAGAACGTACAGATTAGGCAACAGGCAGCCTGAGAAATGTGTGTCTGCCCTGGAGAGTCTTCCAAAGTGGTGGGGAGTAGTTTTGGGAACTTCTTTAACTTTCGGTGGCCAGAAGGATACTGTTCATCCTCTAAAACTTATTGTAAATATGCATTAGAATATCAATTACTATAATCAGGCACTAATTTCTTAAGTGACTTGAATCACCCAAAGGGACAAAAGCAGCTTCTCATTTTCAGTGCATTTAAACAGTGTACTTTCAAGTTGGATACCTCACAGACACTATGGGTTTTTCTTCAGCAGCGCTACTAAATCTTAGTGAGATTCATCTTGCTTTGTTTTGAGAAAACTTATGATGGTCTTATTCAGCTTCACATATTCCCTGTAAGGTGGGGAGACCCAGGACTTGGCATATCTTATTTTCTTACCTTCTGTGGCCTCTTATAGTCAATTAAGTTACCAAGCAAGAACCCTTTATTTGCATTTCAAACCTAGGTCTTTGTACTCTCTGACTAAAAGGATTTAAAATAAACATATACGTATATTTGATGGAATAATGGAGCATTTTTAACTCTGGGTTTCTCTTTTCCTGCTGCTGTTACTATTCAAGCAAATGGCATCTTGCTGAGCTAGGCAGCCAGGCAGAGTTTAGCCATTTCCTGGGTACTTTTTTGGGATCCTGTTTTTGGCTGGTTTACCCTGTAAACATGGTTATAAGCCACTGTTTTCTGGAACTTCCTGAGGGCTTTTGTCGTGCTACCATAGTCAGTTCTGGGCTGAGTGGGTTTCTAAGACAGCTGCAGATTCTATCTCAGTTCTTGACCTGTTGCTGACATTTGAATAAATAAAGAGCTCCCCTCTGCCAGACTGCCACAGACCAGCACCTGTTATTCTCACTCAGTCCTCCATTGACTCAGCCAAACTCTGCGTTCTTTCTCAGTCTAAAGGAGGCTTTTAAAAATCATGGTCTTCTCCACTGTAAGTCACAATGTGGGGAATGTGCATAGTGTGTACAGACAGTAACTGCCTTTAAATCCAATGGGTTCAAAGGCTGTGTCTTTAAGTGAATTGTCTTGTGTATACCTTGTGTCTTGCTGCAACTTCCAGGAAACAGTAGGTAAGGGCAGGGCTGGAGGGAAGGGCAAGGGAGGAGTGGTCCTTAAATCCACCTCTCAGCAGGTATTGAAGGGTGAGGGGCAGAACAGATGACCCAGTCACACAGACATGAGGTGAGTGCTCTGCACACATACATGCATTTGTTAGATGCACATGGACACTGGGGGTTCTGCATAGTGTTCCCAGCTGTGGATGTGTCATTTCTATCCCACTGTTGTGTTTACAGTTAGGGTGATAATGACTAACCTTACTATCTGCTAGTAGCATGAGGCTAAGCATGGAAGTTGATTGTAGCAGATCTTTCATAGTTATTCTGCAACTCAGAGAACCTCAGAGTCAAGATTCCTTCATTATTCGGGCCTCTCTACAAGCTATAATTTTATTTGGGCATCCAGAGGCAGAGATTGTCACTTGGGAGACTGGCAAGGGGAGTTCTCAGAGTTGGAGTAAATACTAAAATGCCTCCCAGGGTATCATCTGCAGCTATCTGCATTTATATAGGGGTAGAAATTTCCTTGCCCTGCCATAACCCTATGCCCAAGAGAACTCCAGTCTTTCATTTATGCAGAGGACATAGAACCAAGATGTTTGAAGAGTGACTTCCCTTACCCTATTGGTTTCCATGGCTACCTCTCTCTGAATGAATCTCCCAATTATGTCTGCTTAATGCTATCCTGTTTTTAGTTTCAATTGAGGAACGCCTCCATCATCTCAAATCCCAAGTGACCAAAGCTGAATTTGCAACCTTCTCTTTCAAATCTTTTTCTCCTACTGTTTTATTTTATAACTATAGATGTAACACTGTCCTTCTAGTCACACAGGCTCAAATTAGCAGTCATCTTTGAATATGAGTGAGAAGAAGTTGAACAGTTTAACAATATTCATTCTAATTTGGTGGTATTTTTATATCCATTGCTTCTTTTTCATTTCATCCTTTTTCCTGACCAGACTCTTAAGATCAGGATGTCTCAGTCCTGGTGCTGTTGACATCATGGGCTGCCTCCTTATGCACTGTAGGGTGTGTGCAGCTGTATCTCTGGCTGCTACCCACTAAATGCCGTAGCATTTCTCCTAACTGTAATGATATGAAATGTCTTCAAGCATTATAAAATATCCCCTGGGGTAGGGGATAAAGGAGCTGGAGATGTCAAGGATGAGGCTGAAGAAGTGTGGCTTAGGCAACTGCATATACAGTTGTGTCACTTACTGAGATGAGAACCCCCAGGAGAGGGCCAGACTTAGGGGAAGATCTTGAGTTTCTTTTTGGGAATGTTGAGGTTAAAGCGCCTTTGAGGTCTTGTCTAGAGATATAAATGTGGGTGAATAGGTGGTAACTGAAGCTGTGAGTAGGGATGCATTTGCCTAAGGAGAGAGGATGACATTAAGTAGAGGAGAAGGCTTATGACCAAGCTGTGAGAAACTCTACCACTGAATGGCCAGTTGGAAAGGATAAGCTTGCCAGGGAAGCAGGGAAGCAGTGGCCAGAGAAGGTAAGATGAAGACGAGGGTAATGCCATCTCACGGAAGACAAAGTGGGGGAGCGTTTCAAAATGGAGAGAGTAATCAGGAATGTAGAATGCCTCTGAGAGTTCAAAAAATGAGAATGAGAGACATGTTAGTTCTCTTTAGCAAGGTGGGTGGAGGTCAGCGCATTACAAGCTTAATTCCGTACTCCTGTCCCTTTGACAAGGGTGGTATGAAAGGCTCAGAGAGAAGCACTTGGAATAAGGCCAGGGCAGCAGTCATTCGCTTACCTAGTTATACAGGTGTTCATATCATTCATGTCCAGCGTATCTACTTGGACATCAGGCCGATGTGCCAAGAAATAGATATTTTTTTCATAACGGAGAATTATGAATACAGAAATCTGGATGGCTTTCTATTTTTAGAAATGTATGGATCATTTATGAAATTTTGTCATCATACTGATCCAGAAAAGATGCTCCTTACCCCCAGTCAAAACTTGGCTAAGATTCATGGTGAATATAACTCTTGCTCTGTATTTAGTATTGTCCCTACATCCCTCAGCCCTGGTAGAAACTCTTCCAGAGAGTGCCGAGTCTGAGGCCCAGAGACGAGTGATACTGTTGTCGTCATGGAAATGTACATGCACAGAAGGGAGTAGGGATGTAACCGTCTGTCTGGAACTAGAATTCCCCATGAATTTGGACTCAATTGCTATATATTTGATTATTCCAGGCTCTGGAATGCCGAAGGTCCTTTTTGATTAATTATGGAAAAAGGCTTGTTAAGAAAATGACTAATATAAGAAGACTGCAGTGGGAATGCTCAACTTTCTCAAAGGAGAAAGGGCCTTCAAGAGTATTTGCATATCAGCAGTGGATATATTAGATATACTTTCAGGATTCAGGTCAAATGACTACACTGAGAGAAACTTCTCTAAAATACTTTCTTTGATTCAGATTTTTTCATGTTAATTTAGAAGAGTCCAAAGCAGGTAGGTTTGATTAGGCATTATCCAAGTCCGAGGTGCTCGATGAATTCTGGTGTGTACAGCTTCTTGTCACTGTCCGTGTTGTGAATAGTTGTCCCCCAAATCTTTGAGCTCCTCCCATGACATGTCTGTGTCCCTGGACCCCTTCACAACTGACACTTCTTTTTTCTGTAGATGAAGAGTAAGAGGAGCAGGATCCTTCAGAGCGACTACATGAACATGACCCCCAGGAGGCTGGGGCCCACCCGAAAGCACTACCAACCCTATGCTCCAGCACGTGACTTTGCGGCGTACCGCTCCTGACACGGACGCCTATCCAGATGCAAGCTGGCAGGCACCTCTTCATCTGCCCAACAACACTGCTCTGGATAGGAAAGGCCTGCCTCATCTTCAGTTGGCTACTCTGGGCTTCTATTAGGTCACCAATGCCAATTATGCTTGAACAACTAAGTCAAATAACATCATTTTGAGACCAAAGTGAAGTTAAAGGATATTACTGTGGCAGGCTATATCTTGTAGTGCCATGACCCAAGTTCAGACTTACCATGTATTTATTGACTTGATTAAGTTAGGGTAGAAAACAAAAAGCGAGTGGATTCTGTTAGCCTTGAAACCTGCTTCCAATTTCAGTCCTTTCTCACTCACCTGCACTTTGAGGTCAAGGGAAGAGTGGTATTAAAGGACTTGTTAGATGGAGAAGAAAGGTTAGATAAATTATACCCTTTGGTTAAATGTGGGTTTAGGGTGGGGATAGGTTAGAGCTTGGGAGGGGTTAGAGAGACTTAAATATTTTTAAAACCATTAAAACACTGTCACTCATGAGATGAGCCACTTAGTTCCTATTTAATGCTGTTTTACTTTTAGTGTAGAAATATGTATACATTGTGTTTGGTGAATTTTGGTTATATTAAGCCATTTTATCCGATGGAATCCCAAACCAACCTGCTTTTATTACTCCCTGTGTTGAGAATTCAATGTCATCTTCACAATGGGATTTCAAAAGAATAAAGTCATCGGGAAGTAAGGCCACTTGATGACAAAACTGTTTGAATACTATGGAGGTTACTTGTTTAGCAGCTTATTCCAGTGAAATTGTAGAGGGAGGCTTTTCTTTTCTACATTTCAAGTGTCTACATTTCAAGTTTGCACAGTTGTCTCTATTGCCTGCATGGAGATCTGAAGGTGGATGTGAAAGCACATGCTGAGAAGTGATGACACTGGGACAGAGGGATATTAGCATTTATTAAGGTATGGGGATGAGTCCCAAGAAACTTCTGAAAGAGGGAATGACACGATTCTTGCGATGTGCTGAGGGGCCTGCGTCTGGGGGAAGTTTTTCAAAAGACAGCAGGCAGAAGGTGCTGTGATGAGAGTTCCTTCCTTGTAGGGGCTTGATGCGTGTTTGGGCTCAGACCTCCAGAACTCTGTGGGTTCAGTGGCCTATTGACCATAGAGGTTCATCAACATGGAAAAATATTTTCAAGTGCGTCTTCTGACAGCATCCAAGTTCTCAAGATATCCTGTAAGGCCTGATCCTGTAATGACCATGGATATTTTTCTGCCTTTAGTTTTGGTCAAGTATGCCTGGGGACCTTGAAAAATGGCTTTACTGTCACCTTTACATTTGATCTGCTTTGATTTATTCAGTTAGGCAGATGGACCTGGTTCAAGTCCCATAACTAGGTGGCAAGTCAGTGTCTTTCTAAGACTCTGGCTCTTCAACTATGAAGTGGAGATTAATGCTCATAAATGTCTGTTTCTCTACTAAAAACTCTATGAGGGCATGGCCCAAATTTGTCTTTTTCTGCTTGTCCCTGGCACTTAGTACCATGCCTGACATATAACATATGTTAGCTATTGTTATCACTGCCATATAGATAAATTATATATAAAAATTAAACCAGGCAATGACCTGAGAAGAGAGAACATTGTACCACAAATTTAAACCCATTACCCAAGGACCAGGTGCTATAAAATTTAACAGCTTCAACTTCCACTATTTTCTTGTTTTGGAATATATTTAGCTTGTAATGAAATGTATACCATTCCACCTCCCACTTTCTATGTGTATCGAGATCTTTAAAATTTTTTTTGTAATATGAGGAGGGGTAAGAATTCTGATTCCAGACAGAAAATATTGTACTTTGGTAGATTTTTAAATGAGCTTCTATTCATGAATTTAATGAATCTAAAGAAGGTCAAACTCAGCAGTACTTGGGTGACAGACTTTGAATTTATACTGGTACATGTGCCACATTGCCTGCCTCTTTCTTGGCCCCCAGAGTTCTTCAATCCAAGTTATCAGATTTTATTTAAAAATGACAGAGGTGAAGAATTTTTAGAAAGAACAATGGCAAAAATAAATAAATGAATAAAAACAACAAAAATGGAAAGATTTTGTCTTGGACAATAAACAGTTTTATTTTCTGATGGGAAAAAGAGGTTTGCTAAATATGAATCATACTTCAGATTTGTCTTACTCACTCTGAACAGAACCAAAGTAGAAGTGTTAATAAGGAAGTCCATTTTCACTATTACTGTGAACCCAGAAACGGTTTAAAAACAATGGTAGGAGCAACACTTTTACAGTTTCAGAAATGGTTATTATGAAGAAAACTATGTCATTTGCTGCTATTATTGTAAGAGTCTTATAATTCTGATTGTGAGCTCACTTATTCTGGACTGAGCACGCCACTTTAAAGAGACCAAGTATACATTATGTTCTGTGTATTCAGTGATAAAATTACTGAACTACCATGTGCCAGTCTTAAAATTTGTGCTTTAATATTGTCTTTCAGAGCAGGTAAAGTTCAGTTTTGGCAATGACTGGAGAAAACTTGCTATTTTAAAAAGGTGGGGGATAAAAAAAAGTGGGGGATAAATCCTTTTTATAAGTAACCTATTTAGTGATTAAAAAATCCAGGCTTTCAAATACTAGTTTCACTTTAAACAATGTATGCTTCTGGTTTGTTTGCTTGGCTTTGGTCACAGCTTGTCATTGGGCCAGCGGTTTACATCTCTGAGATGTCAGGCTGGGCTTCCCTGTGCATTCTGTGTGATGTGATGGCTCTATGAGAGAGCTCAGACTTCAGCCTTGACTCCTTCAGTCCCTCAGGTTAACTAACTGCGCTATTAGTTCTCATGGCTAATTTAATGGGGATGTTGATGGTTAAGTGGATACTGGATCCCTCATCTCAGCCTTTTACCCTGCTGGATAGGAACCACAGTGGGACTGGAAACTGATCCCAGCGTGTTAAATTCAACTCCATGTTAAATCGGAGATGGTGGCAACAATGGATCTAGAACCAGTGTCATCACTGCCATTGACTTGTTATTTACCCAGATCAAGGACAGTGGCAAAGACTTCCTCAAGTCCTAGGCTGGGTGAGTCCTTAGTATCTGCAGGGGTATAAGTATATGCATAATTTCTGACCTACTCCTCCACAAACATCATTCCCACATCAGAGCCTTTTTACACATACTATTTCCTCTGTTTGGAATGTTCTTCCCCAGATATCTACCTGGCTTGCTCCTTCATTTCCTTCAGGTCCCTACTCAAGTGTTACCTTCTACTGTAGTTAAATCTCTTGAAACTCTGTTTTCCTAGCTGTTTTTTTCCCATGGTATTTCACCATTTCTTACACTAGATTTTTAAATTATTTATTTGTTTATTGCTTGTTTCCACAAGCTAGAATGTAAGTTCCACGAGAGAGGGAACTTTGCTTTGTTTATTGCCATATCCCTAGTGCCTAGATTAGTGCCTGGCATTCAATAAATATTTATTGCCTGACTGAGTGACTTCACATGCCCTATGAATTAATGACCAATCTAAATGTACTAATCACACTCTGAGAAGGAGAGAGCCAGTTCTATTTTCCACTTTAATTTGTTCAAAAATCCACTGTATTAGTGACATAGGAGGTAAAATATATACATAGTCAAACCTGGTGAAAGAAAACCTGATACATATAAGTTCATTTACATTTTAGAAACTTTCGTGCAGTGAGGGAAACCAATACTGTTAGAAAGAAACTTAAAAAACCATGCTAGATAAGCCACAGTCAAGAGTAAGTTGGTCTCCCATTGAAGTCCTCAAGTTTCCTCTTAATGAAATGCTGACTGTTTTAAATATGTCTTAGGTCTAAGACTTCTGAAAGTGTTGCTTTTATAGTTAAAGTCTCATCCTACATTGAGTGGCTGCTCTTTTCTTCTCCCTAACACTCCCCTCCAAAACAAATTCTATAAATGCCTGCTTGGTTGTGATTCAAACAGAGCTCAAAGATGGGAATATTGGGGACAGAAACTTTCAGCTTCTTCACCTGTCACACTTGTGTCATAACTGAACACTCTAATGGCCTGCAGTAGTTCAAAAATAAAAGAACAACAACAAACAAAATAGTGGTACTTAGTCCAAGTTGACAATTCAAATTAGACATATTCATCATCCACACACATACACACCCAGACTATCATTCTTGTGGGTAGGGGAAGGCCCTTGAACACGAGACACAAGGGTTGGTTTGGGAATTCACATAGTATCTCCTATTTACTTCATTGCAAATTGCGTTTTGAGGTTAGCCTGGTTCCAAATAGGTGTGCAATGAGTTTATCTCCAAACTGGTTCTTTGTTCAAATGGAGCTCATTAAACTTAATAATGGTAAGTAAAATTTGAAAAACATGAGCCTACATGTCTCCTTCTACTCTAAGAAAGACTGAACTTAGCTAGTCACTCTTGAATTCAATTGGACAAACTAGATCAATTAGAAGTGGACAAGGTTGGTAAAAACCAGCCATTAAATGAATTCTGCTAAATAAGTATTCCTTTATTGGTGCAATAAATATAGTGTAAACTACTTCTATAAAAAGGTTCTAGTATTTTGAAACTCAAATTAAAAATTAAATATAATGCACATGTCACAACTCCACTTAACAGACTTCCCACTATGCTCTAGCTATGTAACTGAATAATTTTAATTGCCCATAGCCCTGAATTCGCTTTTTTCTCCTCCAATCTGATAAAATAGATTGATTCCTTTTAAAGCAGTGCCCTTTCTCCTCTCTCATCTTCTCTGGATTATAGATAACGGATGAGTGAGAATAACTCAAAGAAACTTCTGGATCCATTGTAATGGGGGTCCAACCACCCCACATACAGCAGCAAATGAGATGGTCCGGGAGCCACACCAGACCCTGGTTTGGTGGCTTATCTGTGTCTTCTACACTGAGGTCCTGTGTGACTCTTGACTTTTCAGCAGGGGTGCTGAGAAGTTTGGTTCTTCAGGCACAAATCTGAATAGGTAGACTCCCCAGTTTCCTCTGATTTGGCTTCCCAAAATTCTTGTTTTCCCTTTGAAGATTCACAGGCTCTCAGCCCTTAGAAACTCAGGACACTGTCCAGAGAAGAATGTAGCACGCTTTCTCAGTGTGCCTTCTATTTTTTTCAGGGTGTGGACACTGGGCTCCACATTTGAAACAATGTTTGGGATGAAATAGGGGTGATCCAAGAATATTTTGTCTTTTCTAAGCTGACCTCATTGTTGAGGCCACTCTAAAGGTCAGGATGAGTGCTTCCCAAGCCCATTTCCCTCTCCTATTCATCTGTTTAAACTCTGTGAAAGGTTTCAGAGTGCCAGGAATTCGAGGTGACAAAAAATTACAGAAAGGTGAATTTATCTTAGAATAGGGAAGGGTTGGATTTTACCTAAATTGCATCTGACAGAGCTATCTCTATGACAGATTTAAACACTCCTCTGGCTCCAAAGAATTGTAAGAGCTGGGGGGAAATGTCAGTTGAGACAGAAGAGCAGCAAACAGCTTTGTTTTCCTACAGTTGTGGTTTTACTTGGCAGTGATGACACACGAAGAAGAAGATAGGCAGCATGCGCTCCAGCGGTTATCTGTGCAAGCATCTCTGCCGCCCCCGAAGGATATGTGTGGGTGTCACCTGCCAGCGAAGAGTGAGAGAGACAAAGAAAAAGGGGCCCTGTTTTGGAAAGAAGAGCCAGTTAATCAAAGATCAACAGTGACAAGTAGTGCTGTTTATTTTATGAGCTTTCTTTGTGATTTCCTTCCCCTTGCTAATCTCCAAGTTTGAATTTAGTCTCTGGACTAAATCTCTAAGGGTCTGGTGACTGAGGAAGGGGTGGGAAAGGTGGACTTGAATGGACCTCATGGCAGTTATCATAGTTATTTTGTCATTTCTTTAGTCTCCTGGGCACACGCTGAGCATTTGATACGTTAGTTTCCAAAAACTAGCATTTTTGTTAATTTTTGGGAACCCTTGACATCTCACATGAGGCGTTTGTTGAGAATCAGTTTTCACTCCCAACCCTGTGCAACTCCTGTTTCACTTGTTTTATGTTTCCTCCTCTTCATTCACTCAGTAACTATTGAATGAGCACCTGCCCAGCTCTAAGAAGTGGCCCTATGTACTGGGATATTCCAGTGAGAACTACGGACATTGTCATCTCCACACTTACCAAATGAAGAATGTAGACATTGTATATCCCTCACCCTTTTAAAAAAAATATCCTGCTCCTCATGGTAACCAGTCAGTCTTAATTGTAGGCTCAGACCTTAGAGCGGCTGTTCCATAGCCTTTCTCTTGTTAGTTTGCCTGGAATGTATTTATTTGAGATGTTCTTATCTAACATCTCTAACACGTTTAGCAATTTAGATTAGGGATTGACAAACTTTTTTCTGGAATGGGCCAATAAATATTTTAGGCTCTGTGACCATACAGTCTCTTGTTGCTACTCAGATTAGCCACTGTACTGCAAAAGCAGCTGACAATAGGTAAATAAATGAGCATGTTTGTGTTCCAATGAACCTTTATATCGATACCTGAGTTTCACATAATATTCACATGTCACACAATATTAATATACTTTTGTTTTTTTCCCCATCCATAAACACATGTAAAATCCATTCTTAGCTCACAGGATGTTCAAAGGCAGGCAGTGGGCTAGATTTGGCCTTTGAACAGTGCTTGGTTGTGTAGTTTGCTGACTCCTAACGTAGACCTAAGCCACAATTTTCGCTACAAGCTTGTCTTTGCTTTCCAGCCATCAGCTGCATTTTTAGGGGGAGGCATCAGCTGCAATTTTAGCTACATCTGATACATGTAAAGGCTTCTAGAGAATGGTGATTGGTAAGTATCTGTTTTCAAAGGACATGGATCAGTGAGGCAGAAGGAAGAAGAAATTTCACCTGAGGGGTAGCCAGGTTAGGAAGAAGGGATGGGAAATTGTAAGTAAAGAGGAGGAGAAGCTGTTGCAGGATGTCCCCTGTACATTACTGCTAAAAGCCTAAAAATTTTGGGAGATTGTGGTTACTCTTCTCTCAAATCCTGTTTGCCTTCTCTTCTTTTCTAGCATTGTCTTTTTAATCCTCAAGGCAACAAAGTAACTTTTGAGTTACAGCAGGCAGGGGGCAAAAAAACGGCCTATGTAATGAGGAGCACGGCTTTCCCTGCTAGTTCTTGTGTGCACAGCACACCCAGACCCAGCGTGGGCTGCTGCAGCTGGGCTCAGAAGCAGCCCTCGCAGACCTGCCTCCTACTTTCTGTCCATCACACCCTTTGAATCTAGGCCTGGCTGCCATTTTATGGGTGACCAAGAATGTGCCCCCTAGAATCTAAACCAAGGTTCAGCATTTCACAGGTAACTGGTGACATCAGTTTTAGTCAGATAAGAAAGGCGCTGACTCCACCCCTACCATTCTCTCACCTCATTCCCCTCTCCTGTCTACAGCTGCTTGTTACCCAGGGTACAAATAGTCCCTGGAAGCAGCCCAGTGTATGTGGGCACCCTCAGTCACACACCCAGTCACACCATCTGGACAATTTAAAAATAGGGCCAAATGTAGCATTTAGCCTGATCTGTCCAGCCAAGACCAGGAAATTGCCTCCAAAGATCAGATGATTAAGATTATTGCACCAACAATCTAGGATTTCAGAAATGAAAAAAGATTCAGGCAGAGTGGATTTATCTGGGCTTTGTACACGGCATTCAAGTTCATCGTCTGGGTGACCAGGCTAACGAATTCTAGGATTTTTCTTCTCCAGCACGCCAGGCCACTATATACATTTCTGTGTTGCGGGCCCTGCACCAGCCCTCTAGCCAAAGGGGATAGAGGGGCCTGGATTCCAGTGTGGAGGCCTTAAGCTGCTTCCGTGCAAGAGCTCTGTCCACCTGAAGAGGGTGTCTTTCTGTAATGCCATGTATAGGCCGTTGAGGCCCTGACAGAATTCTTGCCTTTCTGCCACTTGGTAACCCAGCTCTTTATATAGTAAATTGGATCCCCAGTTTCAAAATAGGAGTTGTCTAGAATGAACAACAGTTAAAATAAAATAAAACCAAAAAAAGTGGAATAGTTTTTAATACCATGCGAATCTCTCTTGAGTCCCTTATTTGGTCTTTTCTTCCCCTCATTTTCTGCACACTTCTAATTTGATTGGTTGGTTTTTCCTGACATCTATCTGGTAACATTGTCTTTTAGGGGTAATGTGAGAAGAAACTTTCTTGTTCTGATCTCAGAAGAACAACAAATAAGTTTTTCTGACCTGGAGAATACTGGGTTTGGGCTTGGTTCTTGGATTCCCTGGAACATTTTCAGTTAATGGCAGAGTCTGCTCTTATTTCATAGTTATTAGTAGCTGAGGGCTTTAGACTAAATAACCTGAAGTCTGATTCCTATAATAGTTTTCATACTCCTTACTACAACTCTTCTGGGCTGAACTTTTCCAAATCAATGCCATTGTTTTGGGTTTTCTCCTATCATCACAATCCTAAATTTTACAGATATAAATATTTTATGTTTGATTCTTGTCAATCAGGATTATTTGAATAAACCTACAATTTTCTATATATAACTCTTACATTCATTATCAAAATGCTCATTATGGAAAATTGCTTCCATTATTTTCTCTTAAGAAAACAATGAATTTTATTTGTAAGTTTAGGCTAGAAATCTTGACAATTTTGTGGGACTTCTAGATTTTTTTTTGTGGGTTTAATTTCAAAGGTGCCTTCATTAGAGCATGAGAGAGACTATTATCACATCATTTTTAAAGTTTGGCATTTTCCAAATAATGAACTTCTTGATGACATAAACTTCACTGAGTCTTCCATAGTGAATTATATCTTGAATATGATAGTTGCTCAGAACATCTTAAGTGAATGAATAAGCAGATGGGTGAATAAATGACTATCTTTCATTTGATAAATATCTGGAAGCTATTTTGGTCTTTGACAGATTAGATGAATTCGGTACTATGAAAAGACTTCGGAAAATTGAGGACTATTGATAAATACGGAGTATTTTCTAAGTTGTTGAAACATATTTTATTAATACGTAGTTTAAGACATTGTACAGACATTCAGAAGCAGAAACTGTTCACCCTTCTTTGGCAATAAACAGGACTCTATTTGTGTTTGGGCATCTACCCTCCATGTGCTTCTGGGGAGTCCCAGGGAGTGGATACTGATTGGTATAAGTCAGAATAGTGACCTAATCTTCTCATTAGTGATTGTTTTAGGAGTGGATATGTGACAAAACTCTGACCAATAGTCTAGTCAGTGTATTTGGAGAGGCCTCTGGGAAATTGTCTCCTTACTCTTAAAAAGAGATCTGTGGAAATAAACAGTTTCTTGTTAGTGTGTTGTGTCTTCAAGCAGCATTTTGAAGTTGAAGTCATGCATAGGCCAAACCCTAATCTTGTGGTGCTCAGGATAAAGTGCTGATCATGGAGACCCACTAAATATCTAAACACTGTAAATCAAGACAAGACAGTGTTAACAAATGTTCCCATGACAAATACATCCTTTATGATAACAATATAGAAAAATGCATGTAAAGTTAAGATCAAAAGTTCACAAAATATCAATGACAACCGAATTTAGTTATTATCACACACGTCTGGGTCTCCCTTTTAATGGGCTGAGATGATTGGATGAACAAAAAAATGAAGACAGATTTAATGTTCTGTTTCTTGAACTGGGTGCTGGTTACTATTCACTCTGAAGATTCACTGAGTTGTGCATATATGATTTGTATACTTTTCTGTATATACATTAGCAAAAAGTTTTAAAATCTATCATATACTTATGCCATAAAAATTTTTTCTTGCTTTTATTTTAGCACAAATTATAATGTTAGAACTGATATTTTAAACATAATTTGCATTTTGTTGACTGTGATGTTAAATGAGAACAGTTCATCTATTTGTAGTTCTTAGTCTTAGTTGAGATTGTGCCTTGATCTCACATGGCCAATAAAACAGTCTCTAGAGAAATTCGTTTCAGGATTACATAGGTGAATCTTCTCCATATCCATGCAAACAATTTTTTTTGTTCTAATTTCTTTTTATTTTATTAAAACATAAGCTTTATTGCATTTGTCACATGTAGCTTCTTTTCATTTATAAAATAATTTATTCTAAAATAAAAATACTCTACATTTCTTTTAAAAATAAGCCATCCACATTTAGATCTGCTTCTTTTTATAGTAAGTTAACCAGTAATAAGTCATACCAAATAACTGTAGCCAGAACAAATACAGAAGTGATTTTATTTTCTAACAAAGACTACAGTTTGCTCCTTATTTGATGATCTTCTGTTGTTTCACTTAATTCTTCTAACATATTTTCTGCCTTGTCCAAGTTAGGTCTAATTGCTCTAATAGTGTTTAGTTAACATTTCCATAATGTGTTCAAAAGTGGTTTGTAAGGTCATATTTGCTATGTGTTTTATCAAGATTTCCATCTTTGACAGATTCATAAAATATTGTGCATGATCTCGGAATTTTTCCAAAGAATGTCATCATATTTTAAGTCATATCTTATAGTGACAAATACAATAAATCATGTGTAACTTCTATATATTGGCCAAAATTCTGGCTTGCATACATTTTCTTTCCAACCCTGTAGTGTCATTCTCATAAGCTTCCTTTGGCAATTGAAAAACAAAAATCATTTAAATAAAAGTTAAATTATTTTATTTAATTTTTAAAAGATTAAATAAATGGTATTCATATTTTAATAAATATAATAGAATTTGCAGTTTCTACCATGTAATGTTCACTTAGTTGCCCATGTAAATGTTATGGACACTCAGATGTGCCATTTAGATTCCCTGCAGGCCATGGCCTTATTTCTATAGCTGCTAGAGTGTTTGTTTCTGATAGCTCCCTCTCTAGGAATTGCTCTCTGCTGAAAGGAGCTGCCTCACCCAGGGTTATGCCTTCTCCCTGGGTATGGCCTTTGTTCACCGGTGGGTCCGTTTGGAGGTGCACCACTGGGACAATTCTGCAGGGCCAACCATCCCTGATTTAGAGCTTCCAGTAGTAGTGACTGAGGCTTCTGTTCTAACTGCAACTGCATCACAGTTCAATTTCTCTCTGTAACCAATCCTGCATCCTCACGACCACTCCCCACTGAGTATTTCTTCTCCTATGAAAACTCTAATACATTTCAGAATCTCAGAGTTTGGATTCAGGAAATCTAGCCTATGATAGTAAAGAACCAGCATCAATCTTCATGCATGTTGTCTATAGATATACAAGTTTTAAAGTCATTTAAATTGTTCAATATTGCAAAATATTACAAAATATCATGTGAAACTGTTGCAAATACTGTGCTTATTTGTGAGCACCTCTGGAACCACAAATTAGGACTATAAGAGAAGCAAGTAAAGGGATGTTGAGCAGCAGTGAGGAGTAACATCTTGTAAAAGAATCTATTGCATTCATGCTATTTGAGAGGAAGAATTTTAAAGGTCAATTTTTCTTTTCCTTTGATGAAAAGTTTCTAGCACTCCATCCTCCCCAAACTTGGAAGCAGTTTCCATCTGATATCGGCAGAGGTGCAGCCTACAACCATCATGGCATTTGGAGGCCATCACCCAGTATTTTGAGGTCATAGGACAAGAGATGAGGAAGAGTATTTTCTGGAACCTGATATACAGTATCCTCAGGACAGAAGCCTTTGGCCTGTGAGGTGTGTAGAGTGAGAAGAAAACACAGAACCCTGAAGAAGACCAACAGCTATTAAAAGGATTGAGGGAGATAAACCTGGAGAGACTTAAGAGGAGCTGCTGGAGAATAAGAGAGAAGAACTGTCAGGTTAACCATGTGGAATTGCTGATATTTGACCTTAAAATATCAAAAAAAGGAACATTGGTAAGGAGTAGTTTTAGGTTCCCTGAAAAATTGAGTGAAAAGTACAGAGAGTTCCTGCATACTGCCCTCCCATCCCTTATCCCAGACAGCCTCCCACACTATCAGCATCTCCTTCCAGAGTGGTCCATTTACTGTTACCAATGAACCACCTTTGATATATCATTACCAACCAAATCCATAGTTCACACTAGGGTTCACTGTTGGTGTTGCACATTCCATGGGTTTTGCCAGAGGTATGGTGATGTATATTCATCATTGTAGTATCATAGGGAATGGTTTCACTGTCCTAAAAATTCCCTGTGTTCCACCTACTCATCCTTTCCTCCTCCAAACTCCTGGCAATTTGACTACTTTTTATTTACAAGAATTATTACTTCATATACATGTAAAGGAGAGAAAGGATCATGTTTTCTCTAAAGGGAAGAAAACTGTATGTCTCAGTGTGTGGCCAACAGTGCTCATTAAGTAAGCAAGATGAGAGATGCAATCAGCTCTTTGGATTCAGCTACGAGGGCCTTGGCAGACTAGGTGCAGTGGTGGGATGATGGGGCTGGAAGTGAGGTTCTAGTGGGGAAAATTGAGATTACACAGGGAAAACAGGAAGTCAAGAGAGTAGAGCTTATGGCAAGAAGTTTCCCTGGGTAGAGAAGCTTCTTGGTCCCTGAGCCCCCCTATTCATCTAGGTGTTCATTGATGATATCTCCGAAGCCCAGCATGCTATGTAGTAACTGGGCCATGGCAGGCTCTCAAATGTTTGTTGATTGGAGAGCAACAGGAAAACAATAAGGTAAAGGAAGTTTTGCTGTTGCTCTTGTTAGAAGGTGAAGATTTAAGCTGTTTAAGAGGGCATCTAGCACAAAGGGAGAAATGAAAGCTGAAGGAGTAGGAGAAAACAGTAAATGCTGAAAGATCCTTGAGCAATGAGGTGGGGGATAGCATTGGGGAGGGTTATCTAAGGTTGGGTGGAACAGTGAGTCTTGGCTTGGAGGGGGATACTGGTCTCTTTCTCACACATGTATAGAGTGTGCTGAACATTATTTATTTTCGAGTGTGTGGAAAGGCCATTTCAATCAGCTACTCCTGACCTTTTAGCTATTCTATGTATTGAATGGAAAACAATGGATTATGGGGGATTTGCTTTCTGCAAAGCAAGCTCTTCTATTCTTTTGGTACAAAATGCACCAGGTGACTTGATATCAGTAGGGCAAAGACTAATCATCAGAGCTTGCGCTACATTCCTTTTATGCGTGGACAGAGCTGTTAACCCTTCCCTACATGGGGTCAATTGCTTCCATGAGGGTTGATACCTATCCTATACCTGCAACTAGTACCCAAATATGTGAGAGCTCTCTTCTCCCTTGGTACCCTGGCTGCCATTCTGGTATCTACTGATATGTAACATACCATCCTAAACTTGATGGCCCAAAACAACAACATGCTGTTATTATTATTATTCTCTCTCACAGTTTGAGGGCCGACTGAGCTCAGCTTGGTGATCTGAATTTGGGTCTCTGGAGCCATCTACAACACTTCCTCACAGAGTCTGGCAGCTGATGTCGGCCTCCAGCATAGATTTCAGGGGATGCTGTTAGTTGAAGGCTGGTGGCTACATAGAGTCTCTCCATAAGGTCTTTAAGACATCTACATGATCATTTTTTAAATATGTAGGAATTAAATAAGTAAGTAAATAAATAAGGTCAATAGCTACCGTTTGGCTCTAAGAACAATGTTAAGCAACCTTAATGCATAACTTCATATCTTCATGATAACCTTGAACACTATTTTCTCCATTTTTCAGCTGAGGGAATTGAGACTCAGAAGGTTAAGTAACTTGTCTAAGGCCATGAGGAAGTGGTAAAGCCAACAATTCTGTCCAACTTCAAAGCCTTCTTTCTTTTCATTAGTATGCATGTCAGTCATTATGGGCTAGATGCTTAAACCATCTTGACCTTAAGAACCTTTCTAATCAGAGATTCAACAAGTCTTGGAATTTTTTTTTGTCAAGGTTTGGTAGCAAGAGATAAAGTAATACTCTATGAGATTTTATTTCCACTTGTTTTCCTTTTCTTTTTTCTTATTTTTTTGGTGGTCGTGGTGGGGAGTATCCAGAATTTGAAATGATTAACCCATCTTAAGTCTTTTAATAAACAAGTGAGTACCGTGGTTTTCACACTCAAATCAAATCCAGAGTTGTTTTTTGACTCCAGAATGGCCTTTGCAGAATGTAGTCATTTACAAATTAGGAGCTTGTGCCTGGCTGCCCTCACTGAAGTGGAGAGAATGAGACATAAGGGTCTGTGGGAGTGTGGGGGTCATGCTGGGGGAGGTGTACGTGATATTTTGAAAGACAAGTATCACAGTCAGAAATCCTATGCCTGGGGGGTGTTTGGGAAGAATTGTAGGTACTAAATATGATACAAAAGGAAAAAAGGAGGGGTAGGGGAGTTGGGTTTGGCCCAAGAACTTATGATCTGACTCAGAGACATGAAAACATTTGAGAGAAGAGGAAGATACATGCTTTAGGCAGATATAAATGCACACACATAGGACAGCAAATCTGTGACTTTGAGAATGTGCTGGACTTTTTTCATGCTCTAAATAAGGAAGTTAGTGCCACTTAGGCTATGCTAAGGCCTAAAATGTGCTAAGTGAAAAAACTTAACCATGCACTCTATTATATTATATACTAGCATGCAAGCCAATGCCTGTTGAACCTCATGTCATAGAGTACAGGCAACTAGAAGTACCATGTAACTTGAAAATTTGAGACACTGAGTTTTAAAAATCTGTTGTATAGGGACCTGTGATAAAGACTTTGTATCATACTGTTATTTTTTAAGAAATAATAATTAAATATAAATTATGATGACTGATTAATTACCTTTATGAAAACCTGCTTTGTAGGTAAGGAAGGATGGAGACTCCCTTGCTGCAGTATAATTCAGGTTTTTGAATTCCTGTTAACACTTTGTTCCCTGGAGTTCCTCTATACTATCCTACACAGAATGAGCTTAGCCATGTAGTTCTTGCTCCAATAAAATATTGGAAAATCTGTTATTCCCTGCCTATTAACAGAAATACAACATAAAAAAAAATTAGAGAGGCAATCTAAGAACTAGGTAACAAAGAGTAGAAGTACAGCAATGGAAGAGACTGGGCAAAAGATAAAGTTGCACTTACTGAAGATAGTATTTTGCAAAAAGAAAACAGATGGGTAAAAAATTTGGAGAAACAACTACAGATGATATTCTTTGCAGAGAATCACTATGTATATTATCATATTAAAGGTTCTGAGAAGTCCTTTTAACTAAAAAATACCTGATTTACCTTCTAAACAAATGTTTCATAACTAATCTGATCCTTTAACTTTTTTTAAAACACACAATATCTATTAATAACTTATAGAACTTGTCTTCGGCAACACATTTTGGGATGTTGGTCTAGGACCATTCTTGGTTATACTCTACCTAGCCTTCTACAGAGGGTGCTAATATCTGTCTTACTTAGTTTGAAGCTGAGGATTAAGGTAATAATAAAAAAATAACTACTTAAAATTGTATAGGATTTTTAAGTTTATGAAACACTGTCACATAGATTTTCCTGTTGATCTTCATGGCAATACTCTGAGAGAGACATTATTGTTCCAATTTTATAGATGAGAATACTGAGAAACAGAGTTTAAGTAGTTGTTATGGTTAACACATGGGCTAAAGAAAGGAACTGAGCCCTGGTTTTCTGTATCTATATGATAAACCCACATTGATCATGCTAACGAAATTTTTTTTATGAATTTATGCACTTGATTGAAGTGAACATATATAACTGGCTTGGAGGGGGGAACAGAGAGGGGAAAGAGAAGTGTGCAACATTATAAACATAAGTGACCTTGCCTTCTTTTGACAACCAGCACTCCCTGCTAGAGCAGGCATGGTGATGTGGAGTTGTCCTGCCCTCCTCAGGCCAGTGTCCAGTGCCAGGGAATTGCCCTAAAAACCAAAGTAGTTTAGGGGGAGAAGACAAGGCTGGGCTACTTTGGAAGATCGGAACAAAGGGTGCAGGATCCATCCATCATCAATATCTCCAACGGACACTGGAAAAAGCAGTTTATTTTGTTTATTAACATGGATTCCATAATGACTCTATGTTTTTCATGATTTGCATTATTCAGTTAAATTTTTTTATCTAAACATTATAATCATTGGGAAGAAAGGACACAAAAAGCCCCACTATTGAAGTATTTGGTAACTTGGCCATGAATAGGATAAGAGCAACAAAATTTGTTAGTTCTCAAAAGAATTTCTAAAGAGTCACAGCCAAAAGTTTTTAATAACAATTCTGAATGGAATGTGAAATTTAAATATTTACAATACTGTTGTCAAGAATCAAAGGTTTAAGCTCCAGTACATATACATGTGCATCTTTGTGCATGTGTGTGTATTTGTAGTTACATGAAGCACAGGATAGACTATAAGATTTTGAGTCAACAAATATAATTTTTAGGTCAAACTATTGAATTCAAGGGTGGGAGAAATTTTCATAGTATTAATAAAAAACAACCATAAAAAGGTTATGACTAATTGAGGTGAGAAATTCAGGTCACACTATACCCAGAAGCCATGTTTTTTTTCCTGCCTTAAGTAAGGAGATCCCTAAAAATATAATCTTTATAGATAAAAAAAACATTGTTTATAGAGGTCTTCTGTAGGAGATAATTTGCAGATAATATTTCAGAACTTACTTCTCTGTGAGAGCTTTGCTGAACTTTCCTGAATTTTCAGCATTTCCACGGATGTGTGTACAACACTCAGGAGCATAATAAGCCACATGGATGGAGACATAGTTAATGAAGCAAGTGGTTGAATTAGAAAGCTTGGTTAAAATAGAACTTCCAGAAGGCAGAGAAATTGGAAGTGGGTTGTAATTGGTTGGTTGCTATTAGATTCGATAAAAGGATGGGGTATGGATCAACATACCCCACTGGCATGAATGTGATCAGAGGATCAGGGCAGAAGACTACAGTTGAGACAGAATCCTGGGAGTTTCATTCATACTCTAACCTCTAGGATTTTGTTCACCTGAGGGCAAAAGACAGCCCTGCTTTAGTAACAAATTGCTTACATCATAGGAAGTCCCCTAGGCTGCCCAGGGCTGATACGGGGGCTCAACCAAGGTGACCAAACCCCAGGCTTCTTCTATCTTCTTGTGCCACAGCACGTGGCTGCTGTCCTCAAGGTTGCATGTTATTGGACTCATTCCGGGAATTGTATCTGTGTAACACTCTGGAAAATGGTTGAAGGGTCAAAAGCCTTCATAAGCTTTTTTCCTAAAAGTGGTATTTTGTTATACAATATGTTGTACATACAAAAGAATGCAAAGAGAAAAATACTGCTTTGTATTTTGTCATTTTCTTGCTTTGCTTCAATTTGTATCATCTTTAGCAACATATTTGCATTTTGCATGTTTTCATATTTTAAGGAATGAGATTATTGTCTTGTGCATGAATGGAAGATTTTCTTTAAAACATCTTTAAATATTTCTTTAAAGAATTAACTAAGAGTGAAATTCCCATATTATAGGTTATGTTCATTTTCAACTTCTCTAGATAACAACAAATTGTTTCCAGTTATTATATAAATTTTCGTTCCCACAGCAATGTTTAAGATTTCTGTTTCTCCACATCATTGTCAACATTATCAGTTAACATTTGCTAGTATGATGGATATAAAATAGTATCTTAATGTGTTTTATTTTGTATTTTTTAGATTATAAATATGTATATTTTCTTCAATTTTGGGGGCTATTTCTGTTTTCTGTGAAATCTTGTGTGAGCAGAGGAGTCTTGCCTTCTGTGTGCTGCTCTTTGGCTGTGCTTGTCCACAGCCACATCTCGTGATTCTCTAGCGCAGTGTTTGCTATGAGGCAGATTCTTTGGCCAGGACAGCATATCAAATGACACTAGGAAGACAGAATTACAAAATTCTTATGTCATTTTTCTGTTTTCTAGAATGGAAAATTGTATTTCAACTGAGATGTATGAAATAAGCATGGTTAAGAGAATTTCTCAGGATGAATGTGCTGGCTAGACTCCATCTCTACCTTTTTCTGTCCTGGAAGGCAGTGCTGAATGGGTTCCTTTGGTAATGGGCTTCTATTTGGGTTTGGACAATGCGAGGCAGTGGCAAGAAGTGGAGAGCTTGATAAGAGGGACAGTGGGCGTTTCTTCCCCAAGTCCTCCCCTGCTTTGGTGTTTCATTCCTTCACACCAACAGCTCTTCACTAGATGGCCCCTCTTCTTATTCTAGTTCTAGTTTGCAGAGGTCTTCAGAAACATTTTGGCTTCTTGCCCCTTTGGGCCTAAGGGGCTGTGCTGGCTTTTCTTACCCTTCTGGATCTACTTATGTCCCACTCCCCTTTGCTCTGTGCCTAAGAGGCTGCCCTGTATGGATTTCCCAAGGGCTCTGTTTCCTCTGGCTTCTAGGTGGGTTCAGTCAATGAGAAGCATCAACAGAATTTCAGAGAGTGAGGGTGGGGAGACTGAGATTAGGTTATTTATTGCCCTGTCCATCCATTCCTCTCCATCTTCCCTGTCCTTGCCATGATAGGTTGGCTGTGGGCCATGAGCCTCTACCAAAGTCAGCTCACAGCTGCGATCAAGGCTATCCCATACCACAGTCTCTGTGGATTCTAGCAACAGTTCACTCTCCTTATTCATTCAGCCTCAGGAATATTTGCTTTCCCTGCTCTTACTAGCCCCATAAATGCTCCCTATTTATCCTAAGCATTGCCTACAGATTTCAAGTGGTCACTTCCCGTAATTACCCAGTTTAAGTGTGTCATCTGTTTCATGCTGGTACCCTGGTTAATTCAGGGTCTCACTAGCTTCTCATCATCTCTGGTACTTCACCATCCTTGTTTGTCTCTTTAACTGCCTGCATCCTTGTAAGAGTTCCTTCTATTAAAATATCTTCATGTTATCCCTCTTGGGGTGAGGCAGGGCTTCTGTGTCCTGCCAGGACCATGACTAATACATGAAGTGAAAGTATAGTGAGACATTTCTTTGCTGCCTGAAGGGCATTTACATTCTCAAGCACAGACAGATTGTAACCCATAGAACTGAAATCACTTGCATTAGCACCCTAAGAATTATTGTCAATAATTTCTAAAAAATTCTGAAGGATATGATGCTTGACAGGAAACTAGAAATGAACAGTTGTGGTCCTGGAAGTTTTAAAGAAGGAGAAAAAAGTGGCCTCTAGAAAATTCATATCCATGAAAACATGGACTCTCAGAACAATGCCAGAATGAAGATATTTTATGATTACTTATACAGGGAAGTGGTCATCACTAAGAAGCCAGCATAGTTCATGAAGAGAAAGGAGTAAATGACCTTTTTGCATTTTACATAGGGTTTTTGTCTAAAGACACAGAGAATTGTTGGCCTGTAGTATATATGGATTTCAAGTAAAAAATGACAAAGTATCTTGTGATATTCTAGTGAAGAAATGGATGCTGCATGAGAAATATTTAAGTGGATCAAGTAATAGGTGAACAGTTGCATGCAAAGAGTACTAATAAATAAGTAGTTTCAACTTGGAAACAAATCTTCTGGGATATTTTCTTTTCTTTTGTCTCAGCCTTTTTTTGTTTAAAAAATTATTTTTGGACACTGATTTGAATGAGCACATATAATGCATGTCTGATAAATTGTTGGAGAAGAAGATAATGTTCTGGGCTATAAAATCATGATTTGAAATTACCTCAACCAGTTGGAATTTTGGATTTAAAACTAAAAGATAAAATGTAATAGAGATAGGCATAAGGATGTGAAAGAAAGAATGTATCATTCTTCACAGCTGACATGGGATTATATAGAAAATTCAGAAGAATCTACAAGCTATATTAATATGTGAATTTAACAAAATCTCTGTATATAAGACGTATACATAAAAATCAATTATATTTTTATATATGAGCAACAAACTGAATAAAATGAAAAACATCATTTATAAAAGCATCAAAACCCTTATACTTAAGAATAAGCATAACAAAAGATGTCTATTCTAAACACTACAAAACACTATTGAGAGAAATTAATGTACATCTTAACAAGTGGAGGAAGAGACCAAACTGGTCTCTTGATGGGTTGGAAGACACAGCGTTGCAAAGAAGTCAGTTCCACACAAATTAATCTACTAATAATAATAGCTAAGCCATTTTAGAAGTAGAACAAAGTTGGAGGATGTCCACCACCAATTATGTCAAGACTGATGAAAACAGCGTGGTATTTGCAAAAGAGAGGCAAATTGGCCAATGGAACAGGATAGAAAGTCTTGAGACAGAATCCACATATACATGTTCCCTGATTTAGGACAAAGGAATCACTCAATACAATGGGGGAAAGATGGTCTTTTCAATAAATGGCTTTGGTTAAAAATGAGTAAAAAGTGGAGATAGATTATGAAACAAATAGAATAACATCAAGTGGAGTAACATTCACATTATAGGAATTCCAGAAGGAGAAGAGGGAGAGAAAGGGGAAGAAAACTTATTTGATGAAGTAATGGCTGAAAGCTTCCCTAATCTGGGGAAAGAACCAGACATCTAAACCAGGAAACTCAGCAAGTTTCAAATAAGATGAATACAAAGAGATCTACACTAAGATACATTACAATCAACCTGTCAAAGTTAAAGATAAAGTGAGAATCTTTAAGAGCAGCAAGAGAAAAACAACTTGTTACATGCAAGAGAACCCCCATAAAACTATCAGCTGATGTTTTTCAGCAGAAACTCTGCAGGTTAGAAGGAGTGGCATGAGATATTCAACCAGCTGAGAGGAAAAGAACTTCCAACCGAGAATACTCTACCAGACAATGCTACTATTCAGATGTGAAGGAGGGAGAAGGAGTTTTCCAGACTCCTTCTCTGGAAAGTTGAAGGAACTGATTAATCACTAAACGGGCCTTATAAGAAATGTTAAAGAGACATCTTCAAGCTGAAAAGAAAAGACACGAATAACAAGGAAACATGAAAGTAAAAAAAAATCTCACAGGTAAAGGCAAATATACAGTAATGGTAGTGGATTAACATCCTGTAAAGCTAGTATGAAGATTAAAAGGCAAAAGTAGTAAAATTAACTATAGCTACAATAATTGGTTAAGGGACACAAAAAAGATGTAAAATATGACATCAAAAACATAAAATATGAGGAGAGGTAAAAATGTAGAGTTTTTAGAATGCATTCAAGTCTAAGTTGCTATCAACTTAAAATAGACAGCTTTATATATATATATAGACTGCTGTGTGTGAACCTTATGGTAAGCCTTAGTCAATACACAAAAGATAATGAGAAAGGAATCTATATTTAACACTAAAGGAAAACATCAAACCACAAGGGAAGAGAGCAAGAGAAGAAAGGAACAGAGAGGAAATACAGAAATAGCCAGAAAACAATTAGTAACTTGGCAATAAGTACATACCTATCAATCAGCAAAACTTTAAATGTAAATGGAATAAATTCTCCAACTGAAAGACATAAAGTAGGTGAATCAATGAAAAAAAACAACACTCATCTATATATTGTCTACAAGAAATTCATTTCAGATTTAAGGACATACACAGACTGAAAAAAGGAATGGGAAAAGATATGCCATGAAAATGGAAACAAATGCAGCTCCCTCATGTGCTAAATTCTTAAATCATTTAATTGGAAAAACCACTTTGGAGATATTACTATTATTCTGCAACAGTATCCTTACTTTGCGGATGAGGAAACCAAGTCTCACAGAGGTTAGGTAACTTGCCCACTGACACACAGATGTTAGGGGGCAGAGACATGATTTGAATCCTGGTCTTTCTGAATAGAAAGCCCATGCGCACTTAAGCCTTATGTGATATGGCCCTTCGGGAATTTTGTGTCAGTTAATGTGGGTAGCAGTTCAGCAGGGATATTTCAAAGAGGATTTCTTCACTGTGAATTGGACACACACAGTAGGTGTTTCATGATAGAAATGTGTGAAAAAACTGGGAACATTGAAAGGCTCTGTTTAGTAATAGTGCTTTTATATAGGAGGGCACCAAGGAAGCAGAGGAATCATACAGAGAAGTAGAGCTAAACAAAATCCATTGCTGGTCCAGCCCAAACTTTGCCATAAGGGTGTGGTTCCCATAAATGATGAATAGCATTAAGAGGTTTGGGGCTGAAAATGACCCATGGTGCTATTTCCTATGCATGAGGTTTGTCCAGTACCAGAGCCAGGAATGCTGCTAGGACTTCATTGGGTGTGCAGCCTATTCCCCTACAGAGCTAGAAGAAGATGCAAATCCTTTATCTTATGTCAGCTGTAGTAATTGTTTAGTTCATACTCAGCTGCATAGAAACAAGCTCTGGCAGACTTAGTAATTTTGTCAGGGTAGCCATGGACATGCTGTGTTGCTTCAGAAATTCATAGCCTACAAAGAGGAAAGGGATTCTGGAAGCATTAGAAATACATCATAACTGCCTGTCTCTGGTGTGTATTCCTAAAAGTAGGTAAGTAAAACAAATATAACTAGACCCAAGGATCCAATCCAATTAAGAGACTCAACTGGACAGAATATAGTTCTAGTCCTGCATCTTAACCAGCAAGATTTTAATATTGATTCAAATGGCCATTCAGGAATTGCTGCATGCCCAAAATTAAACACTACAATAAAATGTATACTCTCTAGTTGGTAAAAATTTAATACCTTGTCTGAAGTGGTTCAGAGTTCACCATAGACCGCAATAGTACAATATGTCATTAAAATGTAAAAACAGCATTCACCTACAAAGAGAAGAGTAAATATATTTAGAACAGAGTTGAACAGATTGCTGCACGTGAGCAAGAAGATTGCTATAAGATTTCCAGTTGCTAAAGCTACAAGAGAAACACAGAGTTATATATCTTTCATTTTCTGACAGCAGGAAACAAATAAATCCGTCAACAGATTTCTTTTCCCCCAGCAACTAAAAGAAATCACGAATGAATGGCATGGGGTCCTTGTATAAAATATAGAGATTTAAGGATGAACGGAATCTTACCTTCAGTAGTATAAAAGATACTGAACAAACCCTCAGATGTTATTTGAATTAGCCATCCATAAAGACAGAGGGCATAATTTAAGAAATAACAATGAAGTCATTTTTGCTATAGGCTTGGTTGGTACAGAGCAAAAATTCTTTTTCCAGGGTCTAAGTTAATAGAACTGTGAAGCTGTATGTCAGGGATTCTCAACCTTTAGTGAATCACCTTGGGAGCACAATAAAAAGGTGGATTCTTAGGCTCTTTTCCCAGAAATGTGCATTTTTAACCCTCACTCCACCAAGTGTTTGCGATGGAGGCTGTCTGTGGATGGAGAATCTGATTTTGAGAAACACAGATTGGATGACAAAAGTGGATTTGGAGTAGGTGCTGGATCAAATCTGTTCACAATAAGTGGAAAACTAACTGGAGTAATTTCAAAGCCTATGTGGAACTAGATCTCATCTGGAAGGAGAAAGTTGCATGTCTAATGTGGGCCAGGCACTGTGCAAGATGTTTTGTGCACACTGATTCATTTAAAGAACTAAGGAGCTACAGGCAGTACTTGTCTGCATAACACATTACATTAGAATCTATTTAAAGTATCTGTCATGAATTTCTTTGAGCAAAAAGTCTACTATATCACTGTAGTTACAGAATGATGTGATTTTTGTGTTATTTCCAGAATTCTGAAAATGTTAAACATATCTTCAAATGGTTCAGTTTTTTTTCTTTTTGTTCTCAGTTATGAAACATGGGAGTTTCTAAGTTGTGTTCCCATAAAAATAATTCATGCTCAGAAATTATTTCTACATATACAAAATCTCAACCTGCCAGTGGTCACCATGAACTGGAGGAGCAGGCACATGGGTGATGGAGATGGCAGGGAAGTTGGGGGACAAGACCGTAGAGTTCCCTCAGCTTGCTCCATTGCTGCCCCTACAGGCTTTGTCCAGGGTTTGAAAACAGAAACGAAACAAAACCCCACCAGGCTCTTTGGGTCACAGCCAGGCCACCTTTTGGGGCTGGGTGCTGATGCACGTCCTTGTTCGTGAAGGCGGGGCAGGTCAGGAGCATGCATGAGAAGGGGAGGGATCCGCGATGGCTTCTGAGGTTCTAATTCACGTCCCAACAATACGGACAACAGGAAACCTTTAAAGGTCTCCATAAGAGATTTCCAAGTCATAATCTTATTTCAAAAAATTTTCATTATGTCAGAGTACAGGACATCAATCTTGTGCAAAGTTATGGAAAATAAGGAAAAGTCCAATCTTTGGGATCCAGACCAAAGACTAGATGATGGCAAGGTATACTACGTAATGCTACCCACACCAAATTGAAGAGTGAAATGTCTTATTGAACATTTGTTTTGTCATCACAACGTGAAACAATTGCACCACTTCCCCCACCCCTCCATTAAATGGCTGATTAAGCAGCTGTTTCAGCTCAACTCTTTGATTTTGATAAATTATTATTTAACCTTTGATCCTGATAATATTATCAACTCTACGTGCTAAGAACATGTTTGAACCAACTAAAATATTTCTGTTATGCTTTATTCAGGGTTTTTTTCTCTGCTTGTCTTTCAACCTCCTAAAAGCAGGCAGCCAACTTATTAGCTCATCTGTTTTGGCACCATATAACGATGAATGGTTTTAAAAGCTTGGAAAATATAAAACTTCAGAGAAATCAGCCTCCAAGGTTGTCCAAATTGCTAGTTCAGCTTTAAGGTTCAACAACCAGCTCATAATGCTGTTTATGTACTTTCTACGGGATGTATAGTTTCATCCTGTGGAAGGATTTCCTTCATTTTGAATCCCCCAAGGTCTCTGACTGATTTCCCTCTTCCTCTGGCATGGTTTATGTTTAAAAAAATAATGCCCATGAGAAAGATAATCATCTTGCGGATGTTTTGTGGACACACATGCATTCTCATACACTTTCTATTCCTTTTTCCTCATAAGTGAGGAGATGAAGAACTGAGTGTAAGCACACTATCAAAGTTGCCCAGCTAGTGGTCAGGAGTCTTCAAACAGCACTCCAAGGAGCTGAATTAACAGAGGGAAGCACAGCTAGAAGCGAGATCTTGCATCATCTGGCCTTCCTCTGCTGAACAAAGAAAATCATTTTGTGAAGTATATACAGAGGTCTTATTTCAAATGACATAATACATTTGTTTCAGTGGATTTTGTTTCGATGGAAGTTTTCAGTTTGCAGCTTTCAGATTTTCTTTAGTATGGAAAACCCCATTCATGGAATCCTGCAGTATATTTCAGGGAAAATAGTTGAACCTTAAAGCTGAACTAGCAATTTGGACAACCTTGGAGGCTGATTTTTCTGGGATGTTTCCATCTTATATTACAACACAGAAGTTCTGTCCTCATGTCAAAAGACTTAGAAGAAAGCTTTCTGTAGCCATGAAACCAGTTGTGCTGTGTAATTTCAAATCTGTATTGAACAGAGTAGAGTGGGTATTCAAACTTATCCTCTTAGAATTGTGATTTTTTTCAGCAAAGCAAGGATCAAGAGGGGTTTTAAAATTAAAGCAACTGTCATTTATTAAGCAGTTAGCCTTTTAGGTTGGAGCTTCCTTCAAAAATCCTATTTTATGCAGAGCAACATAGGCAGATGACAAAAATCTATGTGTTTTCATGTTTAATCTAAAGATTAGTGGAAATACACTGTTGGTTATTTGGTGATGTGAATCAATAGCTCAAGAAGTAGTGCCCAGGTTTTAATAAAGGAAAAGAGGAGGTTCTCATGAGTCTGTCCAAATGATAAATATGCTCTTTCCTATCATCCAGGAAGATATCTTGTGGAAAGGAAGGACATACAAATTGTTTAAGCAGGCAAAGGAACTGAGAAAGTAGAACAGGAGAAGGTTATGTTGATTGAAGTCACTCACATCTTTCTGGTCCAGAATCTTGGGGGAATTTTTATGTGTATCTCCTGGCCTTTACTTGACAGACCAAAAACCCAAGAAATACAAGGAAGAGTTTGCTCAGGTACTTTAGTTTGGTTTGGTTCCCCATTTTCTCAGAATCGAAGGTCAACAACATTCCCCCCACGCAATGATTCACCGCCTCCAACCCTCTCACATCTCTTTCTCATTTCTTATTAGAAAAAGTGCTAGATAAAGGATGTATTCCACTGGAGTCAGATTGAGTCAATCAGCTAACAAGAATTTATTTATCAACCTACTCACAAAATGTCCTGTGCTACTTCCTGTATCGGGATCACATGGAAAGCAAGCTATGATCCTTTTCAAAAAGGAACCTAGGTTTTCACATTCTTCACTGGGGTCCTTCTGCTCTAGTCAAGTCAATTCCCTTGCTGTCCATACCCAGGATTTAAATTCCTTCCTCTGGAAAGTTGCCTTGTGTTTTCACCAGGAATGCTTTCCCCACATCATTCTGACAATTTACATCTTTCAAGAATAGCTTGAAATTCATTCTTTTCTATGTAGGTGAAACTCCCTCCACTTTGATTTTTCTGTGTCACCTCTGCAACTGTGTATGATAGTTTCCACTTTGTTTGTTCTTTATGAATTCTTTGGGGGCAATAATCTTTCATTCTATGTCCCTACCATAGTAAAAAAAAAACTCATTAATAAAATCCATAAAAATAATTATATATGTTTATTTATTTTCAGTGAAAAGGTTGATCTAGAGACCTAGCCTGTCTTATTGGAAGTAGAAGTACAAATCTCTTTTTTTTTTTTTTTTGAGAGTGCATCTCTCATATTTATTGATCAAATGGTTGTTAACAACAATAAAATTCAAATCTCTTTTAAGAATAACTTGAGTCCTGATCCGCTTATCAACTTTCCCACACAATAGTATCTTTTGATTGAGGAGATAATGACAAGGAGCCTATAAGAATTTGGTAATGCTTTAAAAAAATCTGTTGTTGATATACGATTATTAGTATATGAATATTAGTGTAATTATTAACAGTAACTTTTATTGATGCTAAAGATAAAAATGATAATACCTCTATCTATGGATTTGTTCACCCATTGACAAATTCCCTAAGCTCTTCAGGAGTTTTCTGACCTCTGACTGGGAAGCACTAGTTTAAAATATCAGTTGTTTGGTTGACTTTAGTGGAGGGTATAGAGCAATTTTAGGCCAACTCATAAGACAAATGCCAGACCTCACAAGATAATCTTTAAACTTTAAATTTAGGCTCCAGATTTTGTTTCCTGATTTCCTTCTTCATTTTCTTTCCCCATCACTCCGTACCCCACACTCATCCTTCCTCTTATTTGCCAGACTGGATGTCTTGACCCTTTATAATGATATAGTAAGTCTATTTCATTTTGGCTGACACTAAACACAGACTTGAACCTTGTGATTAGTAATGATAATCATTTGCTAAGGTTCACCACATGTTAGGCAAAGGCTTTCCTTGGCTTACCTCATGTGGCCCTCATACCTTGAGGACGTAGCTTTGATGTTACTATTATCCCTTCTCTCCTTTTCATGTCAGTCTGAATCTACTTTCACTTATCTTCATTATACAGACTGCCCTTCAGCTGCAGATTTAGCAGTAGTTAAAAAGCAAAAATCAATTCAGTTCCGATTTCTGTCCCCAGCTGCCAACAAAAAGGCTTGGGAAAAACTTTTTCAGGCCAACAATTACTGTCAAAAGTAGTTTTTCTTTTAGGCTGCCCAGCAGAAGCAGGAAGGCAGGTTGGGCCTTCCATGGCAAAGCAAGGGGGGCTGTGATAGCTGTGACAGGAACGGACTTCTTCGGCATGTTTCCCTCTTGGGCTAAGCTGCTCTTTTGTTTCTCCTCTTTCACTGTAGTAAGAGTGTGCTTGCTTTGGGTCCTGATCTGCTTCTCTCTTTTGTCCCCAAAACACATGTGGAGTTCTTTCCATAGAGGTAATTACAAAATTTTGTTAAGAGGGCCATGTTCTGGGCTTTATTCTAGGGGCAAAAGTATGTCCTGTAGGCAGTGCTGAAAGTCATCATCTGGACAATTTCCCTGTGGCCCATGTGTAAGGGCATTTGAGGTCAGGAGGCCCGGATTCCACCTACTGCTCTTTATGAAGGACAACAGTAATTTTTTATGAATCATAGGCAAGTCAGTGAATAATGTTTTGACACAATCCTTAACATCTGTGCCATAACTGCAATTACTAGTTTCGTAGGGCAATCCTTTACAATCTCTCTTGATATCTGATTATGGTGCAAGGTCAAAGCTTGCATCAGTAAAATTAATTATATGAGGGGCAATACAGCATGCACATTTCTGATGGTTTGATCTGAGGATAAACTTTTAGTATATTCAGTGCAGTGAAGAAGTCCTCCACAAATACTGCCTCTTAAACAACAGTGAATTCTAGGTTATATCCTTGGATAAGTGAGCTATTCTCGGCTGCTTTTGCCTTGAAGGCATTGAGGAACCAGAGTAACTCACTGAGGATTCATATCTAAGCGGACAGTCATCTTCCTTCTCCAGTCATGTGTGAGGAGAGAGTATTGCTCTGTAGAGAGAGCTTCCAGATGTTCTTATAATACAATCTGGGCTCAACTCCAGCACAGAAGAATGGATGATTATAGAACTAAAAGAAAAACACAAACTCCAGTTCATTAATTCAACCTTGATTAAAATTAACCTGAAATCAGAAATTGGAAATATTTAGCAATAGTATCTTTGAAATAATGGCACATGTGCCCTGGGAATACAAAAACACTGAACTGGCTTCTTAATGTCTTGTTTTAAAAGATAAGAAAGTATGTTAGGAAATATTTGCATAACAGGCACCATAACTTGGGTCAGTTTAATTCCTATTTTGTTTTTCAGCGTTATGAAGAGTTTCTGTCTTTTGCTTTTTTAAAAAAAGCACAGAAGTTTCCTAAAATACTGAAATTTTAATAGTTTTAAGAGTTTCAGAGACTGCTGACTTATAATATTGAGGGTTTGAATGCTCAAAATAAAAAATTATGTAGAATGTTCAGTGAGGAAAAACTGTTGAAGTAGAAAACTTTGTTTTCCATAGGAAGTTTTACTGATGAACTGAGAAGAGACTTCTGTTGTACCAGTATTTATTCACCCCTTCTTTCCTAGCAACATAATAGTTTGCTGGGTCTGGGGATACCTAGAATACAGGCAAGGAGGTATAGCCATGTGGCTTGATTATGGTCAACAGAGTGTGAGCAGAAGTAATTTATAACTCATAAAAATATTGTCAAAGGGAAAGGAGATGCCTTACTTCTCCCCTTTCCTCCTTCGTGGGGTCTGGAATTTGAATGGAATGGCAAATCATCTTGGAAAATGTAGACAAGGACAGAACTTTGTGATACAGAGAAAAGATAGAAGGACCTGGGTTTCTGTCCCCAAAGAGGAGGGCCATACCTGCCTCTTATCTCCAGACTTCATCTATATGAGAGAGAAATAACAGTGTCTTATTTAAACCACAATTATTTTGAGGCTGTTTGCATGCTGCTAATCCCAACCAACTTTGTGCTAAGTGATCTAACTATGACTTCAGTGATTAAGTCCTCATGAATTCAAAGTAAGACTCTCCAGATTGCATTAAAATAAAAAACCTACTGAAATATATTCCTCTCGTAAAAATGTTATTTTATAACTTGAACAAGGAATTACAGAAACACGATATAGAATCTCAGTTTTCTGAGACATTATCAGGGCCCCAGTGCTGTGTGCCTTAGAGTCAGAGCTGTCCAATAGACCTTTCTGCAATGACGGATGTATCTGTGTTGCCTGATATTGTAGCTGGAGCTACATGTGGCTATTGAGTACTAGAAATATGACTAGAATAACTAAGAAACTGAACTTTTAACTTTACAATTTAAACGAATTTAGATTTGAATAACCATAGCCTTAGATCATGGCCGTAAGGATTTCAGTTTTGAAAACTTTTAAAGGTCAATAGCATACCTATGGAATCTCTTTCTTTGAGAATTTCAGCTTTCTGGAGAAATCTCCGACTTAAATGGATTGCAAAATATATGCTTGGATGTGTTGACTTGACTTGCTATATAAGGTTGTTAGCCATAAGTTAGTTAAATATTAGAGAAGAACTGGTCATCTACCAAATATCTTTTTGATATAGCTGACACTGTGGTTTAGTTTGGAACAGTAATTAGAAGTAGGGCCAGTAATGTATTGAGGCCTTTCCTAGATAATGACAATGAAATCAAGTAATAAGCTAAAGGAGAATGCTCATCTTTCTGGTGAGAATGTACATGCAGCTCAGCCAAAATTGGCAGAATGCATGTTGATGTTGGCTAAAGCACAGATGAAATTAGACCAAGATTTCAGTCCCAGCTTAATTAACTCACTGTGTGACCTTGGACAAGTTGCCTAATTATGTTTTAGTTCATGATCTATAAAATGAAGAGAACATAATACCTATCTATGGAGTTACAGACTCATATATGAGATAATTTTCATTATGCACTTGATGCAGCACCAGGATCAGAGTAAATGCTCTGAACTTTACAGAAAGACAGGTCACAGTCTAGTCCTAGAACCAAAGGATGAAAGTGAAAAAGGTCTTTACCCAAAAGATTCAGCTGCCAATGGGGATGAATTGATCTTGCAAATGCTTTGGGTTACTTCTCTGTGGAGGCAGAAGTAGAATATATAAAAATTAGAAGATTATCAAATAATCAATATGTCCAAATGCACAAAATGTGACTTAATAGGGGTAATGTAAGTATTAAGAAATACCATATCTATTTTTCCAGTTAAGTCAGAGCCAAAGATTTCTATCATATGAGCCAGAAAGCTTAACACCAGTCTCACGAGGTTGACAAATGTGAAGTTTGGTCAAATTTACTCTGGTTATTTATTTATTTATTCCCTGAAAAGCAGAAGTGATTAAAGGTCACAACCAGCATATATGGAAAATTGCATGTCCTCTAGTCCATGATTCTTATATGCACATATTTAATTAGAAAATCAAATATACTCTGTATGTACTAATAAAATTACCCATCTTTAGGGAAGCTACCTCTTTTGCTTTGTATTGAGGTGATGATATAAGGTAAGAAACTGCACATATGAAATTAACAAGTTGTCTATGCACTCACTTTCCAACACTTACGGTGCTGAAATATTTGTTGGGCCTTTGCTATTTTCTCAGCTTAGGTATATAGAGGGGAAAAACGGAAATGAATTAGGAGTAAATAAATTATGGTCTTAATGAGAGTGGGTTAATCTACAGAAAACTGTGTGGACCAGATACAAATTTTACCAACAAAATAACCTCTGCCAGCTTTCTTTACCTAGTTTCAACCTGCTATTTTATTATCTTAATATTTTGTATATTCTTGCACTAAAGCCAATGACATCCCAGAGGATGTTATTGTAAAATCTTCTGATTCTCTTCTTAAAACAAAAATATGAACAAAAAATAAGTAATCTGAAATGTTGGACTTTCTAATGTTTATGATGTAATCTGGCTGCATTTCAGGAGAAGAATATGGGTCATTTCAGGGGTTGCAGTCATTGGAAGATAGTGTGTGGGGGGTAGGGTAGGACTTAAAGGGATGGTGATGGAAAACTGGTGATGCTTAGAACTGCCTAAGCCATCACTACTAGTGAAGCATGTCATCTGGATTTGGCAGTGAAGTTGATCTGATGTGAGGCACAGCATCTAGATAGTTCCTGGACACAGAAGAGTTTTCTGGCATTCTGTATTCATAAGGGTGCTTGGTTGTAAGCATTAAACACGAACCTCAGCTAACTCAAATGAAAAAGGAATTGTCAGGCAACTCATAGAATCAATAGACCGTCTAAAGAATTAGGCTTGGAAAATAGACAGGAACCAGAAGAGGTATGTCTGCAGTAAACATATCCAGAGTTTCACCACTTCTCAACGCCTCTCACTAGATGCATGATGCTCGTGCTGTCGCCATGTGCAAATTCTCTAACATCCCTAGCTTTGTGTTGCCACCGTAAGAGTGAAAGTCCCTGATGAAAACACCTGACTGGTAGAACCTGTGTCTTGTGCCTCATCTTTCATGGCTGAGGTAAATTATTCGGTCCTTTAAGCTTCACATCAAGCTACAGACAATTATCTCCCAGAGGAAAGCTGTTCAGATAGAAAAAGATAAATGTCTATGATACTTTCTGGACCGGGTACCCTGGAATTGGATTTACTGGCTCCTCAGTGGAGCCAGACTGTTCTCCAAGGAGGTGGAGTGGGCCAGGTGGGGTTGGGAATGTGGGGGAGGCCACTCGAAGGAGAGGCTATTATCTGTGAATGACAGCTATGAATCTGCAGAACTTAGATAATCAAGGTATATGTTAAACATGGCATAAAGCACGCTGGGAAGATGATGGCTCAGGTCTCACCTTCTCTTCTCTCTTACTGCTAATAACTCCAACCCAAACCCTCTCCTCGGCTAACTGGGAGCTAGTGGGAGGCAGTTGGAATATGGATGGCTGAGCTCCCCTTCCCTGTACCACCCTAAGCCAGATAAAGCCCAGGTAAAGTCTGGGGAAATATTTGAAAGCTGCAACACATATCTTTATGTATGCTTGTACTGGTATCATGAACCAGGAAAAAGGAAAAATGGTGGAAGGGTGCACACCAGATTGTTCACATTAGGCATTCAGAGAGTGGAAGTGGAGAGGTGGGGGCAGGAGGGATATAATTAGCATTGCTTATATGCTTTTGAACTGTGTTATTTCCTTTTTTCAGTCAGCATGGAAAAACTGGCAATTCAGTCTTTGGTTGGCCCTAGAATTGGAAAAGACTAGCAATATCTGCTATTTTTTCCTCTCATACTCAAGACAGCATGTTTGAGCAGCTGTGAACATGAAATAGATAAATAGAAATATCTATAATACTCTACACTATACTTTCTCCAAATGGATGACCTGAACAAACAAATGAATGAATGGCTTGTCACTAGACCTGTTAAAGTTAAGATAATATTCAACAGTCAGAGAACTACAAAGCTAATGGGGAAAGAACTTTTGTATTTTGGGGTGAAGAATCATATATATATATATATACATGGATTATATATAGCAAGAAGAATCATATGTATAGTAAGTAAATCATATACATATATACATATTTAAAAGAATCATATCATCATTATACAGTAAGTCTACACCTAAAGAAATAAATCTAAATTTTGAAAACTGTACTAAACACAAGTTAGATATACTAAAATTCTCCATTTGTTGGACAACAATTATTTCCCAAATAATACTGCAATAAGTTTCTTTTTCCTGTTGTCACTAAAAATGATGTTTATAGAGACTACAGGATTGTTGAAAATTTTTTCACGATTCAATGTTAAGAGAAGCAAAGGATGAGAGGCATGAAAATACCTCTCCCTAAAGAAAAAGGCCTCTGCATAGAAAGATGACAGGGAAGAAATACAGTGCATGGGATGCTCACAATGACAGTCTTTCAAAAGTGACAGTACACATGCTCATAGTTATTTCTATTATTTTCTGCTTTGTCAAACTTCCTGTGATTGAATTATAATATTTTTATAATGAAAAGAGAAATCAATACAATTTAAAAGTACCTTTTCTAACTCAAGTGCCAAAGTTTATTTTGACACAAAGCATTCATAAACATTTTGTGAAGTTTATTATTAGAATCATTCTTTCACCATTTCTGGCATTACATAAGGTATATGAAATAGTAAATAGAGGTGTATATACATACATTGTCAGTAAATTATCTCTAGTTGGGCCCCAAATGTCTACATTCAAAAAACCAACTATAAGAAATTATAGATAGGAAAATATGAGAATGCTCTGAAATTAGTACTTTGGATTCATGATCCAGAAAATACCATCCTGGAATGAGGTATCGAAGGGAGGCAAAAAAAGATATTTCTGAACCAATATGACAAAAGTAGGAGCATTACCAGACCAGCTCTAGAACAGTCCCAATTCCTCTTTCATTTAATGAGTTAATTTTATTCATTCATTCATTCTCATTTATTCATTCATACAAATATTCATTCATTCAAATATCATATTTAAGTTAGGTAAGTTAGTCTTCCTAAATGACAAGTTTCTTCATGTGTGAAATGGAGATCATATGGAATTTTACTTACCTTACTTACAGGGCATCTCTGAAAGTTAGGGATAATGAATGTGAAGTTCCTAGCACATAACAAGTACTCAAAAAAAAAAACCTATTGTTGTTGGTATTATTGTTATTCTTATTAGGTACCTAGCTCAGTGCTAACCACTCTTGGCAAATGGGTTCTCAACCAATCTATTGAGGAGGAATTGGCACCACAATATTAGGTACTATTTATAATTAACAGGGTATAGAACTGTGTGTGTTTTATCCCCCAAGGTAGATTTGGTATTTCTCTACAATTTTAAAACTAGTTTTTTTTGTGTCAAATCCTTAATGAGAGATGCCTTTTGTCCCTGAGTCAGGGTCCCAGAATATTTTCACTAACTCAGCCACTGAGACAGGTCATACCCTTCACCCTGTGTAAGGCTTCTTGCTGGTGGGCGCATCTCCCTTTACCCACAAACTCCTCCAGAGCCTGTCGCTAGGCTTCCTGATAGAACTTTCTAGATGTCAAGTTCTTCTGTAAGTGCCTGGTAGTAGCAACTGCGTGTCCCATTGGCTAATGCATCCCATGGCCACTTGTAGATGCTGCAAGTGAAATTTTATGTAGTTAAAAGGCCATTTGGAAGTCTGAGGATACACATGTACTTTATGTAACCCAAAGTCAATTTATACAAACAACATGGCATTCTGGCACCCAGTAATAAGGGAAGGCAACTCAGATGTGTTTCCCATCAGGGTTAACTCTCATTAGCTGGGGTAGTCAAAGCTCTAAGTGGTTATGGTGAGCGCCCAGCATGGTCAGCTATCAATAATGAGAATTATTATTTCTGTTGTTAGCATTATAATCGTCATTATTATGGTCCCGTGGTGATTATCTGAGGCCTCAACCAAGAAAGAAGTTGTGCAGATCTCATCTAGATAACTGCAGGATGAATTTATATAAGGGAGACTGCTTTCTGCTCATAAAATTTGGCTTAGGGAGCAAAGGCATATGGAGACATCCTGCTTTTTACTGTCAAATCCATTTCTGGAAGCTCTTTTTCTGTCCTAGAAATCATAATGCTTTAGAACAGCTCTTCTTAATGCCCACCCCTCTCTTATGCTGGGATACACATGAATGCTGAATACTCACATTGAATGGATTCAGATTTGATTAAAACCCAGAAAACTGTGGTAAAATGCCACAGTAATGAGAGCTGCAACTATATAGAGTTTACTAGAACTGACAGCTGCTTTTTTTTGGGTCCTCTGAAGCAGAGCCTGAGACAACAACTAGGGTGTGGCTAATTTATATGGGAGGTGATCCTTTGAGTCAGGAGTCAAGGAATGGAGAGAATGAGGCAGAGAAGGAGGAAAAGCTAATATAAGGGTGCATTACTGAGATACTCACATTAAGCAATGGGGGTTAGGTTCTCCCAGAACCTTGGAGAAGCATACAGAATGCCTCTCAGAAGCAGCCATCTGAAGGCCTGACACCAGTCACCCATAGGTGAGGATTTCCTGGTAGCTTAATTATCCTGAAATTCTGGGATTATGCTTCCACATAGTTGGGGTGGGGTTCAGAGAAGGCCATGAGGTAAAACAGAAATAAAAACAAACAAACTAGAGCCATAAAGACCTCCAAAAATCTGCTCTTCCATACAAGCAACAAGAACTGTCAAAATCAATTGTTTTTAGAACTCTGGAAATTAATTAAAGGCTTGCAATAATTCAAGGAGTATTTATTCAAGAAAAATAGATGGATTTTTTCAGTACCGCAAGCCTTGTGGCATTTCAAGGCTGACCGTAAAAACATAAGAGGAAAAACTGGTGAATTAGATGTCTCTAAGGAAAAGCTTTCACATATTCCTGCAAATCTGGTAGGTTACATGCATGCACAGGGCTCTGATGTGCTCAGGAAAGACCTGGAATGCTTTTAGATGACCTTTGGATGACCATTAAGCTCAATGCAAGCTGGGAGTGGAAGCAAAGGCAGAGCTGTAAATGGCCTGCTGGAGTGTTGAAGATGTGCCCCCGTTACATGATAGAGCACCTGGGCAAAGGATGGGAGACTCAGTGGCTTAAGGCATTTAAGGAAATCTCTGTACAGTTGTTAACAATCACTAAGCTAGCAGCAGAGACTCTAAGGGCTGCATAGGACAAAAAACATAGAATTTACAAAACTAGTCCAGGACAGTCACTAAATAAACAGAAACAGAACAACCACAAACCCCAGGAAAGGATGGGTATCTTATTTCTAGAGTTGATACATTACATTGCTTGAAATGTGCAGTTTCAACAAAGATTATGAGGCATGCAAGGAAATTGGCAAGTATGGCCTAAACACAGGAAAACTCTGGCCAATAGAAAGTGCCCTGGAGGAAGCCCAGATATTTTACTCACTGTACAAAGATTTTAAATTAGCAATCATAAATATGTTCAAAGATATAAAGAAATCATGGCTAAGCAAATAAAGGAAGGTATGAGAATACTGGCTCACCAAATACTGAATATCAATAAAGAATTATGAATTATAAAAAAGAATCAGATAGAAACTCTGGAGTTGAACAATATAATAGCTTAAGTGGACAGCTCACTAGCAGGGACCACCAGCAGCTCTGAACTGTCAGAAGAAAGAATTGGTGAACTTGAAGGCAGGTCAGTGGAGATTATAGTTTGTAGAATGGGAAGAAAAAAGAGCAAACAAAATGAACAGATTCTCAGAGACTCATAGGATGCCATCAAGCATACCAACAGACACATAATGGGAGTCCTAGAAAGAGACAGGGACAAAAGAATATTTAATGCAATAATGAATAAAAACTCCCCAAATTTAATGAAAAACATGAATGTGTACTTCTAAGAAAGTCAACGAATTCTAAGCAGCATAAACCAAAAAAGTCCACATCTAGACATATACATCATAGTCAAACTTTTAAAAGATGAAGACAAAGAGCATTATTCATAATAGTCAGAAAGAGGGAAAAAAAAGTCTATTGATGGATGAATGGATAAACAAAATGTAGCATATTCATACAAAAGAATATTATTTGGCCATAAAAAAGAATGAAGTTCTGATATATTTTATAACTTGAATGTATCTTAGAAACATTACACAAAGTGAAAGAAGTTAGTCACAAAAGACCACATATTGTATAATCAGTATGAAATGTCCAGAATAGGCAAATCCATAGAAACGGAAAGGAGACTAGTGCTTGCCAGGGGTGGGGAGAAAGAAGAGAAGAATGGAAAGGCATCACTTACTTTTGGGGCTGATGAAAATGTTCCAGAATGAATAGTGATCAGTGCACAGCAGAGTGAATACAGTAAAAACCATGGAATTGAGCAGTTTTTTATAAGGATGAACTCCATGGAAAGTCGTTTTATCTCAGCAAAGCTATTATTTAAAAGAAATAAAACCAGCTCCTTGGTGAATGCTTGAAATGTGACCTTGTCAGCTAACGATGATCTTGAGCTCACGTGAATCTGTCCACCTCGGCCATACTGAAATCTGAGGTGAGAGAGGGGATGTGATGTCCAGCACCAAAGGAATGTGCCAAAATACCCTACAAATAATAAAATAAACTGCACATTATAAATCCTAGAGTTTTAGGGCTGAATTTGTGCTCTTCTTTCTCACTCAAGCTAATACAAGGGAAAATGAATGAATGGAAGTGGTGTAATTCATAGCGACCCCCTTGAATTCCTTATAATTAACTTTTAAACACGAGTCTAAATTTTATATTCTAAATACAATTCTAAACTTTAATAATTGAAAAAAACATTAATATATTATTTTTTCTTTACCACATACCTCACAACAGATAGGATCAGGTAGCAATCTAGATAGTGAGAGCATGGTAGAGAGCCACTGCTTACCAGATCATCTATTTCAGTGGATTCCTAATTTTAGTAAGCTTAGGAGTTACTTGAGAAACTATTAAAAATGTTGATTTTGGATCTCCCCTACTTTCTCAATTCCTTCCACCCCTGCCATCCAGACACAGGGTGTGATTCACAGGGTGGGGAGAACCCAAGTGGCTGCCATTACCAAAAAGCACCCCTGGTAATTCTGACAGGGGCAGTCAGTGGAGCCCAGTTGGAAAAACACTGTTCTTGTCCAACTCACCAGTTTTACAGAGGAGATAATTGAGACACAGAAAGGGAAAAGACTTGTTTAAGGTCATATGATAAAGGCAGAGGCATAGAATGAGAATCTAAATTCAAGTCTTGTCACCTGCTGTCTTGTCCTCTTTCTACCACATCACAGTCTTTCTCATATCTTTGGGTTAGAACAGCCTGCAGTCACTATTCAGGTGTGCCCAGGGGGGCAGTCAATCACATATCAAGGAGCATTAAAGCTGCCACACATCTGCCCATGGCTTGGGCAGTCAGAATTTGTGCTGCACATAAAAAGAATCTTTTGCAAAGCACCAGAATGTGAGCAATGCCTCTGTGGCCACCATTAGAGGGCCAGTGAATGCAATGATGTATTTGAAAGTCCCTAAAGATTTCAGAGTGTTGGTAACCCACAGACCTTCTAATTACTCATTTCTTCTTGGATCAGAACTACAGTGGTAAACATTCACATATTTTCAAACATGTGGATCACTGATTTAAATGTTCTGTTTCCTGCTGGCATCTGACGTCATGAGACCACAACTGTAGAGAATTCCAATTCAGAGTTATAAATAAACTTGGCTACAAAGATCAGAGACAACAGAAGTTATGAGACAGAGTGCTATGTGTACACTTCAAGGATAAAAGCTTAGCCTCAAAATTATATTATTATAATTTGATGTTATTGGGCTGTGATGAGGAAGAAAGAGGGTTCTAGGTTGAGAAAGCCTGGTGTGCAAAGGCATGGTGGCATTAAGAAAACATGGTGCATTTGGGGCACTGGGAATAAAAGGGAGTTTGGTGTGGCTGGGTGGAGTGCATGTGTGTGTGTGTGTGTGTGTGTGTGTGTGTGTGTGTGAACTGGCAAAAGGGTCATGAACACTGAGAGATGAGGTCAGTGGGAGGCAGGATCCAGATCACTAAGGGCCTCAGATGCTATTTTGAGGAACCTGAATACCATCTTAGTGACAGTGGAGTACCATAGGAGGATGTCAAGTGAAAGGATTGCAGTTTAGAAAGATCACTTAGGTCAGAGTATGGAAAGAAGTTGGAAAGGGGGAGCAGGAATGGAGACCAGTTAGAAACGATATGAGCAGGAACTAAGGTCATGACTAGTAGTTCTTTCCATGCCTGAGGATGATCAGTTTCAACTGCTGCCATTGGTTCAGTCTTCAGGAGGCTCAGTCCTGGTAATATTTAATCTACAGCCTCTTCATTTTTTAGGAAACATTCCAATGATCAGATCTGAGAATCAAATTTCAGAGATACAAGCTTGGATGATGGGTATAACTGTTAGAAGAAAAACTGGTAAGGAGAGAAGTATGAAGAGGATGGGAGAGTAAGAGAGAAAGGACATATAGATGTGTAAAATTTAGGAGAAGAATCACCAAGAGGTCACAAAAATATCTTGTAAGGGTTGCTTTAAGAAAAGCACCCAGAATTTTAAGATGAATATCTTCCCTAGTGATTGAATTTATTTCTAAATTTCATTTTTAAAGAGCTTACTATTAAAATAAATGCATTATCTCAATAGTGATCTCATGTACATATATCATGTGAAAAAGGTAAATGATTATTGAGCCCCACAAAGGAAGCTGATCAGTGTTCCACAGTTTGACAACATGCATTCTGAGCAGGAGCCAGGACCTAACTTCACATCTCCGAGGAGTTCATACTTTCTGAGAAGGGGCTGAAAAATTTGCACTCACTGGGGTGGTGGAGGAGACTAGGGCTGGAAACCATGTTACCAAATCCCTGCCTGGAGCATGTGGGCAGATGTGAAAAGTGGGAGGAGTGTTCAGACCACACCGTTTCCTAGTGAAAATGCCAACACAAGCTTGCAACCATAGCAACACAATAGCCCTATTTAAACAAAAAATCTCAGTGTCAGTTGTACTTAATTGACAAGAAAAGAAAAGAAAACAAAACCTTCCATTTCTTACTTTTTATTAATATGTAAAGTTTTGTATTTTTTTGTTTCCCTTTTATCCATTTGATTAAGATGCTTTGTCAGAAGACTCTGATTTCTTGGTAACTAACACAGAGCTGAGGTTTTAGAAATATAATCTGTACTTGGAGAATATAATTTTCTTATGACTCTAGTAGGGGGGAAACAAAGAAATTAAAACTAATAAGAAAGTAGGAGATGGCTTTAGAGATTTCTTATCTAGGTACCAAAAGGAGATCAGAGTGATGGGCGGGCAGAGAGCTAAGTTAACATGGGCACTGTGGAGCAGAGGTGAGAAGGATGTGCTCTCAAGGTTTCAAGGCTCTGAAGAGCTGGGCTGGGACTAAGGAGACTCAGGTGAGTCATTCAAGTACAGGGTCAGAGCCTGTCTTTAGTCAAACTTACAGTATTTTGTTTATCATGGATTTGCTTATATTCATCTTGAGTTTTTTTTTAACTTTTAAAAATTTTGATATCATTAATGTACAATTACTTAAACAACATTAAGGTTACTAGATTCCCCCCATTATCAAGTCCCCCCCACATACCCCATTACAGTCACTGTCCATCAACATAGTAAGATGCTATAGAATCATTACATGTCTTCTCTGTGCTATACTGCCTTTCCCATGACCACCCCCCTACATTATGTGTGCTAATCGTAATGCCCCATTTTCCCCCTTATCCCTCCCTTCCCACCCATCCTCCCCAGTCCCTTTCCCCTCGGTAACTGTTAGTCCATTCTTGGGTTCTGTGACTCTACTGCTGTTTTGTCCCTTCAGTTTTTTCTTTGTTCTTATACTCCACAGATGAGTGAAATCATTTGATACTTGTCTTTTTCCACCTGGCTTATTTAACTAAGCATAATACCCTCTAGCTCCATCCATGTTGTTGCAAATAGGAGGATTTGTTTTCTTCTTATGACTGAATAATATTGCATTGTGTATATGTACCTTGTCTTCTTTATCCATTCATCTACTGATGAACACTTAGGTTGCTTCCATTTCTTGGCTATTGTAAATAGTGCTGTGATAAACACAGGAGTGCATATGTCTTTTTCAAACTGGGCTGCTGCATTCTTAGGGTAAATTCCTAGTAGTGGAATTACTGAGTCAAATGGCATTTGTATTTTTAGTTTTTTGAGGAACCTCCATACTGCTTTCCACAATGGTTGAACTAGTTTACATTCCCACCAGCAGTGTAGGAGGGTTCCCCTTTCTCCACAACCTCGCCAACATTTGTTGTTGTTTGTCTTTTGGATATTGGCCATCCTAACTGATGTGAGGTGATATCTCATTGTGGTTTTAATTTGCATTTCTCTGATGATTAGTGATGTGGAGCATCTTTTCATGTGCCTGTTGGCCATCTGAATTTCTTCTTTGGAGAAGTGTCTGTTCAGCTCCTCTGCCCATTTTTTAATTGGCTTATTTGCTTTTTGTTTGTTGAGGTGCATGAGCTCTTTATATAATTTGGATGTTAACCCCTTATCAGATATGTCATTTATGAATATATTCTCCCATACTGTAGGATGTCTTTTTGTTCTACTGATGGTATCCTTTGCTGTACAGAAGCTTTTTAGTTTGATATAGTTCCACTTGTTCATTTTTGCTTTTGTTTCCCTTGCCCAGGGAGATATGTTCATAAAGAAGTTGCTCATGTTTATGTCCAAGAGATTTTTGCCTATATTTTTTTCTAAGATTTTTATGGTTCTATGACTTACATTCAGGTCTTTGATCCATTTTGAGTTTACTTTTGTGTATGGGGTTAGACAATAATCCAGTTTCATTCTCTTACATGTAGCTGTCCAGTTTTGCCAACACCAGCTATTGAAGAGGCTGTCATTTCCCCTTTGTATGTCCATGGCTCCTTTATCATATATTAATTGACCATATATGCTTGAGTTTATATCTGGAGTCTCTATTCTGTTCTGCTGGTCTATGGGTCTGTGCTTATGCCAGTACCAAATTGTCTTGATTATTGTGGCTTTGTAGTAGAGCTTGAAGTCAGAGAGCGTAATTCTGCCTGCTTTATTCTTCCTTCTCAGGATTGCTTTGGCTATTTGTTCATCTTGAGTTTTAAAATATTACATTAAATATTAAAATAATGAAATTATTTATTAAAATAGGGTTATATTAATTATTGAGTTTTTTGTGCTCCATAACATTTGCACTTGAAGTGAGTGCCTCACTTGCCTCACCTTATTTTTTTCCCTGCTAAGGAGAAAGATTAATAAATAAGGAAAAAATTTATAGCACACATTAGAAATTCTGTTTGCATTCTGAGCTCTACTTCAGAAGTTAAGTTTATGCTAAGTCCAGAGGTCTTGGGGTTCTACCTTCTGTGGTTTTCCAAGGCCAGGACATGTGGAATTGGACATTTCACAATCTAGGGGAGACACCACAAATTTATGGTGTTTTTCCTCTGGCTGCTTTGGAGATTTCATCTTTATTACTGGTTCTAAGCAATTTGATTGCACTGTGCCTACTGTTTTCTTATTTCTTATGCTTAGGGTTAATGGGTTTCTTGGTTCTGTGGGTTATAGCTTTCATCAAATTTGGAAAAATTTAAGCATTATTTCTTCAAATATTTTTTCTGTCTCTCCCACTTTCCATCAGGGACTCCAATACTCCAGTTACATGTGTATTGGGTCACTTGAAGGTTTCTGATGTTCCTTTGTTTCTTCAGTCTTTTTTCTCTAGGGGTTTCAGTATGGATGATTTCTATTGCTATGCCTAAATTTGCTAATCCTATTTTATTCAATGTCTAATCCACTGTTAACAATATCCAGTGTATTTCTGATTTTGGACTGTATTAAATCTAGAAGTTCTATGTGGGTCATTGTTAATATATTTCATGTCTCTTTTTAACATACTTAACCTTCACTCTACTTTCTTGAACACATGGAATATAGTTATAACGTCTACTAATTCTAATGTCTTGTCATTTCTTGGTCAATTTCTATTGACTGATTTTTCTCTTTATTATGGGTTGTATTTTCCTGCATCTTTACATGCCTGGTAATTTTGGAGTGAATGCCAGACATTGTGAATTTTACCTTGTTGGTACTGGCTATTTTTACATTCCTATAAATATTTTTGATGCTTGTTCTGGAATGTAGCTAAATTAGTTCGATTCTTTTGAGGTTTCCTTTTAAGCTTTTCTTTTTTAAGGTTGAACCAGAGAAGCCTCTAATCTGGGCTGATTTTTCCTTACTATTGATTCTTGTACCCAATGGGCCATAAAATATGAGCATTCCTCTCTGGCTGGTAAGAATAGGAATTATTTTAAACCCTGTGTGAGCACAAAGTATTATTACCTCTAAGACTTTCCTTGGCCTCAGGTAGTTTCCTTACATACATGTATACACTGGTCAGTTCCTAACTGATCATTCAAGGGAGAACTTCTCAGATATCTAGAGTTCTCTCTGCAAAGCTCTGTGCCATTCTGCCCTAAGAAAGTCTAGCTGCCATGTCCTCCCAGAGTCCCAGCTACATCTCAACTCAAGGAGCCCTTCTCCCTGAACTTTTCTTGGAAACTCATTCCAGGCAGTAAGCTGGAGCAATCATAGAGCGTTCCTCACTTATTTCCCCTCTCTCAGGGATCACTCACCTGTGTTGTCTGGTGTCCAATATCTAAAAACTATAGTTTCATATATTTTGCCCATTTATTTTTAATTTTTTTTCAAGAGAGAGGGTTAGTTAGGTTAGTTAGGTCCTTGTTACCCACCTCTTTGCCTAAAGTAAAATTCTCCAACTTCATGGCTTCTGAATGTGGTTGATGAATAATATATTTGCATAACAGAATATCTTATATCATGAGTGATCAATTAACGCTTCTTAATAGTTGTCTTAACACTCTCTTAACCACCCCCAAGGGTTATCTGACTCTCTAGGGGAAAGTAACTTAGATTTTACTTACTATTATTATTAATTAAGTCCAGACTTTTTTTAAGTCTGTAAAGATTAAATATTAACTCATGGAAAGTGAATAATATGCAAAAATGAGTTTTTATATAATAGAAATAAAAATTATTTCTTTTCAGCCAAGAAGATAACCTCAAAGATTATGATTCTATTGGCCAGTGGGACAGAGACAGTTTCATATTTAATTTACCAATCTTATCCCAGCATATTTTTTCATCTATAACTTTTCTCTCTTCCTTTCTTTCTTTCTCTCCATCTTTTTCTCTCTCCCACTAGATATTTTACCTTCTTTGTGTCTCAATTTCCTAACAGGTTTTATCACTTTTCTGGTTACCTCATTAGTAAGAAATGAAACTTTGCCACTTGCTCACTAAGTATTTATATGAAAATTATGAGTATAAAATTATGAGAATTATGTTTTGACACTTGAAAATGATGTAAATTTTAACATATCCTAAACCATTAAGAATGGATACAAGTCATCTTTTTTAATTCATTTACAAGTTTTAGAAATCTTTTTAAATAAGTATTACCTACAAGTCAATGAGATCTGCTGTTACCAAGCTGGTCACTCTGGGCCTTCATTTGTTCATCTAATAAAAAAGATTAAGCTAGAATAGTGGGTTTTAACTGCAGTTACATGTTAGAAATCACCTGGAGGAGCTGTTCAAAAATATCAGAGCCAGAATTGCCTTTCGGACCAACTAAATCAGATTTTTTTAAGGTGAAGCCTGGGCCTTGTTACCTGTTTAAAAGCCCTCTAGTGATTCTAATATGCAGCCAGGACTGAAAACTACTGGGTGAGACTGGGTTCCTCAGACCTCTTTCAGTTAACAATGGTTGGTGATTCTATGGCTTGAAATACAGGTAAATCACTTTTACACTGAAGAACGTAGGCACAAATACAAGCTCTGCTAACTCCCAGACATTACTAGTGACTTGGAAATGTGGCACTGCCGGCCTTCATTCCATGGTGTGGAAACAGTGGGAAAGGCCGGAGATGAATGACTGGTTTTTCTGTTCTGATTAGATATAGTCAGCTTGAGTTGTACAAAGGAGATAAGAATGTCTACAGACAATTTCTTGAAAAAAAAAAAAAAGAAAAGAAATATCAAAACTCATTTTGTGTCCCTGTCTCTATACTGTTGAGCTCATCCCTACTCCTAGAGGAGGTGTTCCTTCACACAGTTATCAGAGATTGTATTTCTGATTGAAGACTGTGCATCAATAAATTAAGGCTGTGACCAATAATACCCACAAAAAAGATGATTTCAAACAACAAAATTCTCTTTCAAATTCTATTTCTTCATGTTTGTTATCACTGAGAAGCGTTTTGGGTGGCTTTTAAAAAAAATTGAAAGCATTTTTTAAAGCAAGGGCACTTGAAATTCTTCACCCTAAAACTACACTTATGAGAAACATGTAGTAAATGAAACTGAGCAAGCCAAAGATTAAAAGAAACATTGTTTAACTTGATAAAAGGGTTTTTTAAAATCACAAATTAATGTTGAATCTTTTTCTAATGGTTTTTGGGCATCTTTCTCAATGATTGTAAGACTTCTTTTCTTTGATTTGTTAATGGAGTGAGTAACATTAATAGATACCACATATTAAGCTATGTTTTTACTGCTGGGAAAACTACCTACTTGGTTCTGTTGGATTCTTCTTCTTTTTATTTGATTCCATCTCATTCCTCTCTGACACTTTTAATGATAATCTTTCCTTTATAGTGGAACATCCCTATGAGTTGGGAAGGATGGTATTGATTTTCATGGCCATTTGAAAACTGAGACTCAAGGTGGTAAATGACCTATTAGCCAAGAACAAATAGGCAAAACCTATACTTAAATGTTTGCCTCCTGATTTCTGGCCCAGGGAGTTTTTTTTTTTCCCTCTACTCTCCTAGGAAATTTATGTTTTCATCAGGCAAGTATCCCAATCACTAAATATTTTGGATAACCTTACAATATTTCACATAACCTTAGAATAATCTTGAAAACAGGATTTTTAATTCCAGGTAAAATCATTAATGCTATTTAAAATCCTACCTTGCAATGCTTTCCTTTTTTTATTCTCCACAGGAGCAGTTCTCACAACCAAGTTTAACCACCATGGGACTTGGGGAAGAACGCGGGGTGGAAGTGGGAGGAGATGAGAAAAAGAGCCGTCGGATGGGTGGCTGAGTCATTAGCTGAGCTACAGAGCCCAGGAGGGCCAGCAGACCCAGGGGGCAGCCTGTACGGGTGGGCTTAGGGAGGCTTGGACACGTTAGTTTGAATTCCAGGTGCGAAAGCTGTAAGGGGGTGGAAAATAGAGTTCTGGGGCTCTGGAGAGAGGTGGGGCTGGTTGTGTGCAATCAGTAGGGACAGGCATACAGGTGGCACAGCCTCTGGGAAGTGGATGGGACACTCAGGGGGCCTGTGGAGCACAGAGAAAGGAGCATGACGTGCAACCCATCTGTGGGAGCCGGAGCCAAGCTGGAGGGGCTGTGTCCGGGAGGCTGAGAGAAAAGAGGCTCTCCTTCCACTCCAGCCTCGTCCCCTCCCAGGCTTCCGCATCTCAGTAAGTGGCTCGCCATCCATGCAGCTGCTCAAGTGAGAAAACAGGCATCTTTCTGATTACCCCCCACCCCACCTCCTCCCATCAGCACGTTTTATCAATTCAACTCATAATAGTATGAATTTGTTTACTCCTTTCCCCTTGCACTGGCATTTCCTAGCCCACACTAATTCCAAGGCATTAATACCCCTCCCCTGGTTGACTGCAGTTGGCTCCTCAGGGATCCTCCTGCTTCTGATCTTGGCCCCCCTCTACCTGGACCGTTCTCCATTCAGCAGATAGAGTGCTTTTATGAAAGCACAAATAAAATCATGTAATTCCCTCACTAAAGCTCTCTAATGGCTTCCCATTGCCCTTGGACTAAAACTCAAGCTTGTCATGACCTGACAGTTGGCCACCCCTGCCCTGCTGTCTGACCCCGTCCTGCCCATTTTCCCATGGCTGCTCCCTCAGCCCCGCCACAACAGACTTCTTCCTCTTCTCTGAGCAGACCGTCCACCCACCTGAGAGCCTTTGTCTTTGTTGTTTCTTCTGTATCACACGCTCTGTCCAGACCTATGCAAAGCTGGGTCTTGCTTTTAGTCAGAGTTCAGCTTAAATATTCCCCCCAGAGAGCTTCTCCCTGACTGCCCCATCTCATCAGCAGACACTGTATCAGTCAGCTAGGGCCGCTGTAACAAAGCCCTACAGACTGGGGGGCCAGCCACAGTCTTACTGCCTCACAGCTCTGGAAGCTCGAAGTCTCAAGGAAAGGTGCTGTCAAGGTGGGTCTCTTCTGGAGTTTGTGAGGGAGACTCCGCGCCGGGCTTCTCTCCCTGGCTGTGGATGGCTGTCTTCTTCCTTGGGCTCACACTGCTGTCCCTCTAGGTGAGTCTCTTTGTCCAAGGTTTTTATAAGGTCTCCAGTCATATTTGATTGAGGCCCACCCTAATGACCTCACTTTAGTTGACTCCCTCTGTAAGGACTCAATCTCCAGATAAAGTCACACTCTGAGGTACTGAGGATTAGGTTTCCAACATATGAGGGGACACAATTCAGCACATAATGCTTAGTGTTTATCATATCACACAGTTTTCCTTCCTTCACAGCATTTGTCCCTATATGAAATTATATTGTTCACTACTTTGCTTGTATTTTATTATTTGTCTCTGGAAACTCCACAGAACTGGAATCCTGCTCATCTTTGGTGCAGATTCTGCTAGTGCCCCTGACATATCCTGTCACCATAGATACCAGTGGCTTCTCACTGCAAGCATCTGCGACATTCTGTGTGAGGCTTCCTCTAGCATGCTGGTTCTTGTGGAAGGCAGGCTGAAGGTGCTGGGAAGTTACTGCCAGGTGAGAGTTGGTGGTAGAATTCCTCAGTTCCTCGTCTACCGTGGGTGCCAGTGCTGAAGTTTGCTTTCTGCCGAAGCAGGACAGAGCCACATTACCCGTACTGCCAGTGAATGTACCTGTTCTGGCTCTTTCCCCTTCTCTGTGCACTTCCTCACTCCCCTGCTAGTGTTTTCAGGGATCTCTTCAAAACTAAACTATGCTCACTGAGCTCCTGTCTCTGGGTCTGCTTCCTGGGGAAACACAACCTAAGACAGTCTTTATCACTGTATTCCTGGTATCGAAAACAGTACGTAATACAACATTTATGGGAAATGCTCAACAAGTCATGACGAATTAATCAACAGAAAGTGGTGGTAATAGACATTGCCAAGTAAAAGAGAACTTATAAAAAATGTCAACTTCATAATTGGGGTCAGGGGCTGCTGTTAAGAGGAGCTAATGAGAATGCAGGGAGGAGAGTCTAATTTTGGTGGGTAATGTGAGGTGAGAAGCTAGGTAGCAGGGACAGGAAAGACTTGACTTAATATGATCACAGAGTGGAGGAAGCTTGTTTTTTATTTTTTCAGATGAGAAAAGTTTGAGTATATTTGAGGCTGACTCATTGGAAAAGGACAGAATGAATATTGAAATAAGAAGGGGGACAACTAATGGTTCAGAGTCTTAGATGATAAATTAAAGGCTGGGTTAGTGAATATAGAAGAAGGAGCTAGCCTGGGAAACATAGAGAAAGGAGGTCTTTCCAAGAAAGAAAGCAGGAATAGAAACATGAACATCCATCTATATATATTATTGTGTGTTTGTGTGTGTGTGTATATATATATATATATATAGAATATTTGCATTATAATAGACAATTATTAGATTTACATTATAATTATGTCATTATATGTTATAAATTATAGTGTTTATATTAAAATATATACACAATATAGTTATTTTTTGTTTCAGAAGTAACAGGTGTGCATTGCAAAACATTTGGAAAATGTACAAAACAATAACATTTATTGAGCACTTACAGTATTTCAGGCTCTAGTCTATGTGATTTACATACATTAATTCATTTGCTCCTCAAACTACCATATGAAGTAGGCACTGGTACAACCTCTTTATTACAGAGGTGAGAGATTGAGTCAATTGCCAAGGTCATAAGACTGGTAAATGGCAGACCAGGATATGAACCTGTCTTATCTGGCTCCATAGTCATTCTGCACTGTACACAAAGGACAGCGCAAAGAGGAAAAGCTATCCATCAGACGAAAGCAACAAACACGCATGGAGTCCTCGCATGGAGCTCACTGGGAGTTCTCGGCCAATGCATGTGCTTTCTTGGGCAAGAAGGGGTGTCTCTGAAGGAGGGCGATGGGAGCATTTCCCACCTAGGACTCTAGACTCTAGCTTAATTGTAACGGTCTGAAAGTGTTGCTTTCAGGAAAAGAGAAAAGAAACTTAGGAATTTTGAGCAGCACTGAAGAGCCAGCTTGAGGGTAAAAATACGGAATTTGGGGCTGGTCATCGGGCATGCAACATGACTTTCTCGGAGACGCTGGCCTCTTGGTTGGGGTAGGAGCAGTTGGTGGCTTGCCATGGAAAGTACACAGACGGTCAAGAGAAATGGACAGTCTTAAAAAGAGTGTAGTTGAAATAATTACATCTTTGGGGTCCCCGAAGGCAGACCTTGGGCAGAGATTTGAGAGCAAGCAGTTCAGTGGGAGGTGATTCCAGGAAAAATGCTGGTAGGGGACAGGGGGAGTGAGAGAGGGGAAAGAAAGAAGCCAATAAAGGCTGTGCGCTTCAGGAAATGGGAGCTTAATCTTGCTGGGGGACGCTAGAAGCCAGTGCGGCAGTGCACCTCAGAGTTCTCTCTCCTAAAGGGCATGGGACTAGTGTCCTTATACACCACTTCCCATCACCATTGGTCAGGACTGCTTGGGGTTAATCATGCATGGGCTGAGAGCTGCCACATGTATGGATAGAGAGGACTCCGGTGGCCAGAAAGGCCTCAGGCAAAGACATGGTGCCTGTTGGAGGTCCAGTCTACCCACCACATTGAGAGATAAGGCCTGAGGGGATAAAGACCAGGCATCAAGGGTTTCTGCTACAGGTGGACCATGGATTTGGTGCTGGGTCAGAAAGGCAGCAAACATATGAAGAGGCAAGGATAGTAGGGGACCAATTCTGGTATTAACATCTTTTTGAAAATTATTTTGAATAAGAAATGGTACATAGAATACAATTCAAGTATGAAAGAACATACAGTAGAATATACTGTTGTCTTTTTTCACCATCCACCTCCATCTTCTGTTGCTAGTGTCTTATATATCCTTTCAGAGACAGTAATCGAGGTATTGTGTGTGTGTGTGTATTATAGGTATAGATATACATATACGTATATATATAAGCACAGTTAATATACATGTTATTTATTTTTACATAAATTGCCATACAGTTGGTAACATGTAATATACTCTACCCCTTTTATATATGTTTCTTGGGGGGACTTTTCATATCATTGTACATAGATTTGCCTCGATTTTTAAAATAGCTGCATAGCATTCAATTTTATGGATGTACTACAAATCAGTGAATTCTTGTTGATGTTTTTATTTAAGCCTTTTTAGCTGAAATAAGTATTCGTGTATGTGTGTGTTATCACACACACTCCAGTGATCTCTAGGATAATGCCTAGGAATAGAATTGCTGGATCAAAGCTCATTTGCATCTGAAATACTGAGAGTGCTGAATTTCCTTGAACCAATGTACATACCCAGGGGACTATCATGAGGAGGCCAAAGAGCAGCAAGTGCAGCGTGTAGGGAGGAGAAGAGAAGGGAGGGTCAGTAGACAGTGAATTGTCACCGTCAGGGTTCTGATGGAGCAGTCGCAGTTCCTTACAAGGTCTAGGAAGCTGTTGGTGAGGGGCGAAGGTCAGAGAAGCAGAGGAAGTTAAGAACTATGAGGTATTGGAATGACTCACCGGATGACAAGCCAGCCTGTCGTCCTGGTGTTCCTCGTGATTGTAACTTGTGAAATGCCATTACAGAAAACTTCCACTTCCTTCTAAACCTAGCAGGGAAAGGAAGCCGAGTTCTCCGTCCTTTCTACTCTGTGGAGCAGAAAACTCTACTCTTGACGTTTGAGCAGAGGCACAAGTGCCTCAGTCAGCATGGCCGCCTGGAAGCACAGGCAGGGCCATGTTTTATTAAGGTGTCTGTGGCAGTGGGACTGGCAGGGTGGTTTCCCCGGATCCTCAGGCTTTAGCTACAAGTGAAAGTCAGTTAGGCCTGTGGATAACTCATTTTTCAGCATCTCCATTCCTCCAAATGTTTCTGACATTGTCAAACCAGCTCTGGCCTGGGAGCCCTTTCTTGGTAAGGAAACCAGTAGCAACTATAACAACAGAGGCTGCTGTGCTGAGTCAGGGAGGAATTGTATTGAGCAGCAGGTAGCTTAAACACTGTTTAAACCAGAGATAAATTCTCTTTTCTCTCATATAATGTAAAGTGCAGGGATAAGCATCCCACAGGAGGTATAGCAGTTCTATAAGCCATTGGTGTCTCAGGTTCCTTCTGTAGTAGAGGACGCTACACAGCCGGGGGGTGGTTGTAACAAAGACGGGGGATGGCCTAGAACTTTCCAGTCTACACAGCAGGGTTAGACGTGACTCATGTGTGAGGTAATCTGGAAATAGGTATTTATTTAGCAGTCACCTTGCGCCATCTATGGGTCGATGAGTTTCACTGACATTATAGGAGAAGCTGTGATAACTTTCAGATGCAATGTGGTCGATTTGATTATTTATATATTTATTTATTTTGGTACCATTAATATACAATCACATGAGCAACATTGTGGTTACTAGATTCCCTCCATTATCAAGTCCCCACTACATACCCCATTGCAGTCACTGTCCATCAGTGTGGTACGATGCTATAGTCACTGCTTGTCTTCTCTGTGCTGCACTACCTTCCTTATGCCGCACCCTCCTACATTATGTGTGCTAATCGTAATGCCCCTTATTCCCCTTTTGATTTGATTTTTAAAAACTAGTCACACCTCCCTTTTGCCAGTGAAAGCCTTTCTCTTTTTCTGGTTAGTTTTTTTGCTTTTGGTAGATGCAATGCATTTTGTGACTATCAATGATCTTCTCTTTGCAACAAGGGGAGAAATTTTGCCTTGAGATGTAGACATGCATGAGGAAGGACCTGGCTGCCGGGATTCCATTTGCTGATATGTTTTTAACAGACAGGAAATCCTTCCCTCTACATTAAATGATCAAGACATCATTATGAAGAATCCTGTGTGACTTGAATTTTCTCACAGTCTACTAGAAAAGTGGATGGACCAGAAGTTGGAGTGATTCTGCTTTCTGTTATTCCAATGTTTTATTTTTAGCACCAACTGGCAGTGCAGAAGACCACTGACTGGCCTCAAGACAAAGGAACCCCAAGTACTGTGAAGGGCAGGACAGGAAAGGGAAATCAGGGAGGACTACTTGGAGGGGATGAAATGGGTTCTGGATTTTAGGAGAAATGAGGGTTGTGGGAAAGGGGAATGGGCTGGTAGAGAAGATGAATGTGTTCTCTGTAATATCTGCAGCTTAAAAAGCTTCATTCAGAAAGGAAACTCATTTCTCGTAGGCTGCCCTTTTTCCTTCAGATCTCCATGTCTATGTCACCTGCCTGTATCCATGCTGAGCTCCCTTGTCCTTTCCCTGGTTCAACCATGCTAGTCCCTTTTAGTTTCTGGAAAGCACCATGCTCTCCATTACTAGGGTCTTTTGCATCTGCTGCCCACCTCTGCCTGAAACCATCCTTATCCTGGAAAATGCTCTTCATCCTGTAGATCTCAGCTTGAAAGTCACTTCCCCAAGGAGGCCTTGCCTGACCTCTGAGACTTGGGGAGCTCTCTGTGTGCATGCCACGCACTGCATTCTCACCTCTCCATCGGAACTCTCTGTGCACTTGTGGGATTACAGGCCCAACATCTTTCTTCTCTGAATTGCAAGTATGGGACTGTGTTTGTATCCCTGCTGTCCAGTAAGAGGCATGTGGAGGGGTCAGGAGGGGAAAATAGCAGCAAAATTGTACATATTCCATTATTAAGTTTTCTTTGGAGGTTTATTTTAGAAGCCAAACTAAAGGTAACAAATATGTCCCATCACCAATTCACAGTATGGTTGGGGGAGGAAATGTAGGTGATGTTTTCCTAGCACAGAAATGGGGCAGGACTATTCTCTGATCCCCGTCTCGTCCTCTGGGGAGAAGGGGCAACACTCCAGGATGGAAGTTTGGTTTTTTGTTTGTTTTTATTGAGGTAAAATTGGTATATAGCATTCTATAAGTTTCAGGTGTACAACATTATAATTTGACATCTGTATGTGCTACAAAGTGATCACCACCAGAAATCTCATTTCCATCCATCACCATACAATTGACCCCCTTCACCCATTTTGCCAACCCCCATCTGCCAACCCCCCTTCCTTGCTGGTAACCATAAATATCTTCTCTGTATCTATGAGTTTTTATATTGTTTGTTTTTTTTTTTATATGCCATGTGTGAATGAAATCATGCAGTATTTGTCTTTCTCCTCTGACTTGTTTCACTTAGCATAATGCCAGCAAGGTCCATCCATGTTGTTGAAAATAGTAAGATTTCATTCTTATTTATGGCTGAGTAGTATTCTGTTGTTCCCACTACATCTTTATCCATTCATCCATTAGTGGACATTTAGGTTGTTTCCATATCTTGGCTATTGTAAATAATGCTGCCATGAACATAGGCATGCATATATCATTTTGAATTAGTGTTCTCATTTTCTTTGGACAAATACCCAGAAGTGGAATAACTTGATCATAAGGTAAAGCTATTATTCATTTTTTTGAGGTTCTCCATATTGCTTTCCATAGTGGTTGCACTCCTTTACATTCCCACCAAAAGTTTGTGAGGGTTCCCTTTTCTCCATGTCCTTGTCAACACTTATTTCTCATCTTTTGGATAACAGCCATTCTTAGAGCTGTGAGGTGGTATCTTGTGTTTTTGATTTGCATCTCCTGGTGATTAGTGACAGGGAGCATCTTTTTGGGTGCTTCTTGGGCATCTGTTAGTCTTCTTTGGAAAAATGTCTATTCATATCCTCTGCCAATGTTTTAATTGACATGGTTGTTCTTTTGTATTGTTGAGTTGTTTAAGTTCTTGATTTATTTTGTATATTAACATCTTAGCAGATATGGGATTTGTAAATATATTCTCCCATTCAGTGGATGGCCTTTTCATTTTGTTGATGGTGTCCTTTGCTGTGTAGGACCTCTTTCGTTTGATGTAGTTGCATTTGTCTATTTTTGCTTTTGTTTCCCTTATTTTTGGAGTTAGATTCACAAGCACATTACCAAGACTGATGTCAGAGAGCTTGAAGCCTATGTTTTCTTCTAGGAATTTTCTGGTTTCAGGTGTTACATTCAAGTCTTTAATCCATTCTGAGTTTATTTTTGTGTATGGCATATGATGCTTTCACTCTTTTGCATGTGGCTGTCTAGTTTTCTAAGCACCACTTACTGAAGAGTCTTTCCTTTCAGAAGTTCTGTTTTTACTCCTGTCCCTGGAATAGGATGGGTGACCGTGCAGAGAGGCCCCTGGTTGGAGCATGCCAAGACCGCCAAACTCGGGAAAAGGGAGAAAGGATTATTCTCCTTCAATTAACTGAGAAAAGCGTTGTCCCAGAGTGCAGGGGAGAGTTGTAAAGATTATATCCATAGGGCAACCCTGTAAAATATATAGAATAATATGTAATAAACCATAAGTAAACTGAAGAAGATTGTGCTAAACCCATGAAGTTGGCTAAAATCTTCGAATCCAGTCTGGCTAACACCATGATTCTTATTTTGACAGAGGAAAACCCTGAGTATTGGATTTAGAAATATGTCTGGGTTTTTACTGGCCATACAACATTTCACGGTTCCCTTGAGGACAACTGTTCAGGGAGCAGGTGCTGTTCTAAAGCCCTCCCCTGAAAATAAATCAAGATCTGGCTCTTCAAAGTTTCTTCCTAACAGCTATCCCATGGGGGCTGCCGAAGAAAGAGCACTGGCTTGGCAGGAGAGGATCTGGCTTCCACTGTCAGCTCACAACCGTGTAGCTGTTCTATGAGCAAGTCACTTCGTGGAAGTCAGGAGCCCAGCTTCCTGACTATGAGATGAAGGAGCTAAAGATCCTTCCATCTCTAACACTCTATAATTCTATGATCCAGTATCTGGAGAAAGTGATAAATTCTATGATCCAGTATCTGGAGATAGTGATACACTTTCATTCTAGAAAACAAATAGGGGCATTCCTCCTGTGATGGACTGAATGCATCCCCCTAAAATGCTTGTGTTGAAGCCCTAAACCCTAATGTGATTGTCTTAGCCCATAGGGTCTTTGGGGAGTTAATTAAGGTTAAATGAGGTCAAAAGTGTTTGGGCCAAGTCTGAAATGACTGATGTCCTTATAAGAAGAGAAAGAAACACCAGGGATCTCTCTGCAAGTGCACAGAGCAAAGGCCATGTGAGGACACAGCGAGAAGGTGGCTGTCTGCATCCCAAGGAGAGAGATTTGACCAGATACCAACCCTTCTGGCACTTTAGTCATCCAGTCTCCAGAACTGTGAGAAAATAATTTTTTTATTGTTGAAGCCACCCAGCGTGTGGTATTCTGTTACAGCAGCCCAAGTGTTATTGTAGGTTGGTAGCCAGAGATGAGTAGGGAAGAGGCTGGGGACTTTACGTGGTGTTTATATTTGGCTAGATGCTTGTTTACCTTCTAAACATTCTGAGTACACTGTTTTCTGGGAAGTGGGGAGTGAGGGTATAGATAACAGACCTGTCAAAACTGGCTGTTTCCAACATGGAGGAGTTGACCCTGACTTCACTTCAAAGTACATTCATTATATGCTCATTAGCATACTAAAAACCCCACTTCTTGGTGCCATGACAGTTCCAAGGCAGATAGTCTAAGGACAAACAGGCTGTCCTGTTCACAGAAATCCCCTTCCTATTTCAAGACACCCCATCTGTCCTAATGAATATTCCACCCCTGCTTAAACTCCAGCTAAAAGACCACTCAACCCAACCCCTACTGTGCTGCTCACCCGTCAAGCATGCCCGTGCTCCTTTCTTGAGTGTGCATTTTGCTTTATTAAACTACTTTTTGCTTATACCTGCTTGACCTTCTCATGAATTTCTTCTGGATCAGAGTCAAAAACTCTTTCCCGGTTTGAGGTCTCCCCTAGTGAGCAGGGAGATCTCCCCAGATTGGATTTCCCAACAACACAGGCAGACTAATACATCTCTTTATTTATCCCTCAAGAGCTAGACTGTGATTTATTGGTCTATGGCCTCTGAGACAGTTTGCATTTAACTTTTTCCATTGGCAAAGGAATGAAAAAATTAACTGGATCCTGGAAAAGATGGCATTCCTCTGCCGGGGCATTTGTAGGTCCATGCCTATTAAGGCCCTAGTGACCAAGTCTTTCCCAGAGTGGAGTCATGGACGTCTGTGGGTTATTTTCTCCGACACCAGCTGGGTGTCCATTTAATCCCATTCTGACACTACCTACCTGCAGTTAGCATTAGATCCCACCAGTTAAAGGACTGACTCCACTTCAATCCCAGGCCTCTTGTACTTCTAATCAACTAGCTAGAAATTGGGGGTTCTCAAGACCCCCTCCTCAGGTTTGGCAATTTGCTAGAACTTGGGAACAGCTCTCAGAACTCGAGAAAACTATGTTTACTGGCTTATTATAAAGGATGCAACTCAGGAACAGCCAAATGCAAGAGATGCATAGGGCAAGGTATGAGAGGGTGTGGCACAGAGCTCTCATGCCCTCTCCCAGCTCCTCTCCTTCCCAGCACTTCAGTGTATTTACCAACCCAATCTCACCATTCATGTGTTCTTACAACCCACTCTCCAGTCTTTCCCTCCCCTCCCTGGAGAATGGTGGGTGGTGCTGAATATTCCAACCCTCTGAGCACTTGGGCTTAATATTGATCAGCTCCATCCTGAGGCTACCTAGGGGGCCCACCCTAAGTCACTTTATTAGCAGAAACTCAGTTGTGATTAAGAGGGACTCATTATGAATAACAAAAGATATTCTTATTTCTGGGAAATTCCAAGGGTTTTAGGAGCTCTGTGCCAGGAAGCAGGGTCAAAGACCAAGTATGTTTCTTATTATACACTACAATGTCCAGTGTGGGTCATGTCCCACCTCGGGTGGTCCTCTTGTACTGCTGTGGGTGAGCCTGTGGGGCTACTTGGCAAGCAAAAAATTGAGCATGGAAATCTTGAAAAGATAGTGTTATTGACTCAAGAAATGTTGTGTTACTTCTACCAAAATAGCTTGGTTGTGGGGCATTGGGTAGAGTGGGCAGCTGGGGGCAAGTGGACTGTAGGTCACTGACTTCCAGAAAGGAAGGCCTGCAGTGTCACCCCAGAGACCAAGATCGCTGAAAGCATGGAGGTGTGCAGCTCTGAGCCTTTAGGTCTTCTCTTCCCTGGGAACTCTCTGTTTGGGGCTGGGGAGCAGGAGGACAGCAACTGGCCTCTGAGAACTGACCTGTTCTAGGGGCCCACAGAGGAAGAGCAGGAGCAGGCAAACTTCAAAGTAGCAGGACACCAAGTGCATGGGGTCCCTGCGGGGAGTCTGAGGGACCTGAAGACCCAGAGTAACAGCAAAAATTAGTGTCTATGGACCTGATCAAGACCTGTGGAGCAGCAGTAGATCTTGTCCAGGCTTTCTTGGTGCAATGAGATATTGACATTACTCAATGGGGTGGAGAATTCAGGGCCAAAGGACAGCTCTTGACTCCTGTGAACACCCTGGGCCTAGTCCTGCTGCGAGCATTATGCATGTGTGCCAGGATGGCCCCAGAGCAGCCGCTGTTCTCCCAAGACCTGCAAAATCTTATTTATTCTCATTCCTGTTATTGGGAATATGTTTAATTTGTAAAGAGACCACACTGAAATCTGACTTATATTATGCTCTCCAAGCTGTGTGTTAAGCACAGTTATCTCCTTCTTTTTTTAACTGGTATTGACAAATCTACTTCAGCGTTTATAATGTTGCTCCAAAGGCACTTGCTGAGAAATCTTGGAGGTGAAGGATTTTTCTGAATCCTCATGGAAACAAAAATTTTAAAGAGTAAGCACAACTTATAGTTGTCTGGTCTTAAAAGTTTATAATCAATGAGTCAGGTAGAGCTATTTTTCTATATCCAGAATATCTGATTTTCTAGAATGTCTGGAATTTTATTGTATGTATTGTATAAGTGCATTTACAATTGCATAGATATATTTTATCTACATAGGAGAATAAATTCTTCATGCACTTTAGAAGTACTTTTTAAAAACAAGATCACCTTGTTAATGGAAAATATTTATTATAGGAAGTATTCAAAGAATGTAACATTTGGAATTAATTGGAGTAATGTGTAAGCATGTAACATGCCATTTTTGTCAATGTATAGATATTGAATCTAATCTAATTCATTTCTGAATCCTTGACATATGCCCTACTTGGTATTCTATCCATGGTACATCCTTGCTAAATTTTCTTTAATTAATTTTTTAAAAAAGAAAATATTTTGAACCACTTATTTGAATACCTCTGGAGTTACCTTAGCAGAAACAGGAACCTTATTCAAAACAGATCAAGAGAAAGACCCAAGGGAGCACAGATTTTCAATTTGTGGTTTCAGATATTCAATCATAGGCACCTATTGCTTGCTCTTTCTTGACACTTCCACATTCAGTATAGTACAGCCCATTGCTTTGATCTGTTTTCTTTATGTTCCACTGAACACATAGCTGTGTGGGCTGAGGAATTAAGAGCCCCCATAGGTCACCAGCTCTCTGGTGGTGAGTATAAGAAGGAGACAGGACTATTGCCTTAAGATTCCGCAGAGGTGAGAACAGCCCAACTCGAGCTTTCAGAACGTTTTTGTCCCATTAGGCTCTCAGAACCTGTCAGAAGTCTCAGTTCTAGGCAACACAAAAGGACTTCAGCTGACTTAACTTTATTTACTGAGAAGACACTGGGTTGCTTGTAAGGTTGCTGACGGAGTTGGAGGGCCAGGCTTGGGCTACAGCAGCAGTGGGCAGTACCCCCAGTCATACCCGCGGTGTCCTGGTGGGAACGCCTTTGCCACTGCACTTGTCAGATGCTGTGTTCTGCCCTGGGCACAACAGCACTTCTGCCCCAGGTACAAGATGCTGACAGCATGAAACCACTGCTAATGTAGAAACACGATTTTTTTTTTTGCTGCAAATGCTGCCCCCTCTAGAGAGGGTCTCAGAGTTGCTGCTTTTTTGTGTCCCTAGCACCTGATTCAGACTCCAGAGTGGGTTTTCCTGCCTAGTGAATCCTGGATCCTGCGCCTGTAATTATCTGCAAGGGATACCTAGGAAGGCAGTTTCTGGCATTTCAGTTTTTATCGTGACCAGTGGGCGCTGCTTCCAGGGAAGACTCAAAAGAAAGGCAACTCTTCAAATACAGGGAGGTCATTCAAACGGCAGGCTGCCAAAAGGAATAGCAAGGGTCTGTGATATGAACTGAAATATACCACGCTCCCCACCCCCGGCTGAAGGAGATAAAAACCTTGCTTTACACAGATTATTAAAAACCAAACCAAACAAAAACAAAAACTGTCAACAGTAACCATGTTAGCAATAATCTCACTACTCTGAGAATTATTTCAAATGTAATTATTTAAAGTTTACTATACTAGTAGTTTTCAGCTTCATCCAAATATCTTTGATAAGGGAGATTTGCTTCTTCTTTTCTCTTTTTAGAACCCTACATTATTGGTGTGCTATAGTACCAGCCTGGAATGGGTTATTTTCCATTCATGGAGGTCTCTAATTTACACATAGGGGTTATATTTCCAGAAACTTCCGAACTAGAGAGCTTCAGTCCTTAAAATCTCTGTGGGAATAATCAGGTTTTCCTGAACTCAATTTAGCCAACATCTCCTTGAATTTTATAAGAAATCCGAATCAGAGCCAAATGGTCCACTTCTACCCAGGTGGGGGAAAAAATGTGACATTTCTCACTAGATTTGTACTGTGCCACTTGGGCACCAAAGGCTTCCAGTTTATTTCTTTTCATTCTTATACAGAGGTGCAGCCTCAAGCGCAGAGCCTGAGGCATATTGGGGGGAAGAGAGGAGAGTGAGGTGGTGAGAAGAGCCAGAGGCCAGGGAGCAGAGCTTCCTGAGCCGGGTGAGCCACACCATTTACCCTCCCTGCCTACACCCCGCTGACGGTCCAGCTTCAGACAGCTCCATGGAGCCCAACATTGTGGCAACAAATGAATCAGGAATTATTCTACTATGATTTCCACATTCCCACTGACAGCAGCAAGTCTTGATCAAGAGAGCATAAGGAGTAGGTCAATGAGATAGAAGAAAACCGCCCATCTTATATACTTAACTTAGATCATTACTTAAAAAATTCATTAATTAGTTCACTCTGTAACCATTTAGTATGACCCTCTTATGTACTAAGTGCTAAACTGAGTGCCTTACGTTTATTCCATCACTTAGTAATCCCTTTAACAACCCATTTACCCTCTATGATGTTTATCTAATTCTCCTCCTATTGGAGAGGTAAGAAAACAGGCTCAGAGAGCTGAAGAGGCAGGAGAATTTGAACTCACATCACTCTGGCTCCAAAGTCTGTGATTCTAACAACTGTCGCTCATGATTTTTGTGCTCTGGGTACCAAGGTGACTGGCAGACCGTGTCTGTCCTAGGCAATGGTTGGACATCGGGAAAGAAGGGACATCACCATACTGTGTAATCCATCCTATAATACTATTATATACAGGAGACCAGAGAAGAGACATCTAACCTAGCCTGGGGTCTAGATGGGAGGGTGGTTCATAAAGGCTTTTTGTAGGAGGTATAACTTGAGCTCAGTGATGAAGGACAACCACAATGTTTCCACAGGAATGGCACATGTGTAGGCACAGAGGCATAAGAGCTTGTTAGCAAAGCTGGTGTGTGTGAGTGTGTGTGTGTGTGAATATGTGCATGTGTGTATAAAGAAGGAGAAAGTCTAAAACAAGTCTAAAAAGGTGTGCAGAGGCAGTGTGGATGAAGGGTACAGATTTGAGAGCCAGTTAGGGAGTAGACCCAATAGAACTTGGTCACTGATTTGATGTAAAGAATGACAGATCCATTAATTTTTTTAAAAATATTTTTTTAGAGCAGTTTTAGGTTAACAGCAAAATGGAAAGGAATAACAGAGATTTCCTATAGATCCCTCCCTCCCCCCAACACAGCTTCCTCACTACCAACATCCCCCACTGGGAGGGTTATGTTTTTTGCAATTACTGAGCCTACATTGACATCCAAATGTCAAATTGATAATCCAAATTATCATCCCAAACCTACAGTTTACAGTAAGGTTCACTCTTGGTGCTGTACATTCTATATAGGTTTGGACAAATGTATAATTTGGCAGGAATGCATCATTACATTATCGTACAGAGTATTTCACTGCCCTAAAAATCCTCTGTGCTTCATCTATTCATTATTCTCTCCTTCCTAAACCCTGGCATCCACTGATCTTTTTACTGTCTCCATAGTTATGTCTTTTCTAGAATGTCATATAATTGAAATCATATGGGATGTAGCCTTTTCAAATTGACTTTTTTCACTTACTAATATGCATTTAAGTTTCCTCTGTGTCCTTTTATGGATTGATAGCTCATTTCTATTTAGGGATGATTAATATTCCATTGTCTAGATGTACCACAGTTTATTTATCCATTAATTTACTGGAGGCATCTTGGTTGCTTCCAAGTTTTGGCAGTTATGAATAAAGCTGCTATAAACATCAGTGGGCAGGTTTTGTGTGGATATGAAGTTTCTAGTTCATTTGGGTAAATACCAAGGAGAATGACTGCTGAATCCTAAGATAAGAGTATATTTAGTCTTGGACAAAACCACCAAGGTGTCTATGAAATGGCTGTACCCCTTTGCATACCCACAAGCAGTGAATGAGAGTTCCTGTAGCTCCACGTCCTTGTCAGCATTTGTTGTTATCCGAGTTCTGGATTTTGGCCCTTCTAATTGATGTATAGTGGTGTCTCATTGTTTTAATTTTCATTCCCCTGGTGACATATGGTGTGGAGCATCTTTTCATATGCTTATTTGACATCTGTATGTCTTCTTTGGTAAGGTATTTGTGGGGGACTTCGGCCCATGTTTTAATTGGGTTGTTAGAAAAGAGTTTCAAGGACTGTTTAAAGAAAGATGAATATCAACAAAGGGTTGACATAGATTCTCTGATTTTGGCAATCCTGTGACCTTAGCAAGAGCAAAGAAATGCCAAAGCTGGAATTCAGGCTGTAGTAAGCTTAAGGATTTAAGCAGGAGGAGGGACCACATATTTTACACGCAAGCATGGCCACCAGGTTGGAGTTAGGCAGCTCCTACTGTCTGTGTCTATAACCCCAGGTAAAGCCAACCTTACTTGACCAGTGAGGCAGCCTTATCTAGTAGTATAAGTGACATTTATTTAGTGCTTTCAAAGGGCAGGCATTGTGCTAAACCATTTACATATCTTTTCTCAGGTAATTTTCATAGCAACTTTATGAATTAGGCACTATTATGATTATGCTGATTTTTCTTATGGGAAACCTGAGCTATAGTTACAACCACAGGTGGTCTGATTTAGAGCTCAAGCCCTAACCAGCACACTCTGGCTCCTGTCCTTCCACCAAGTGCCAGCACTGGGTGCAGCCAGCTGGATCTGCCCTGTGGACACTCGAAGTACTGACTTGAGCTCTCTGAGCCTCATGTCCTGACATGCAACGTGTGGTCTGTGAGCAGATGATTCTCTAAGGTTCTCATGTTCTATGATTTGATGGTTTGGACTAAATTACACTCTAGTCAGATGACCTGGCATTAAGCTCTACAGAAAAGTTAACCAGAAGTTGTCAAGACCAGTTATCAGGACCATGAGAAGGTCGTATGTAGTATCTTGTGTATGGCACACCACTCCTTGTTTAAGAGATTAGGGAACATGGGGAATACTCCTAACCACTGACAGGGTTGAGGCTATGTACATGGGGCAACTGAGAAGCTTGATATAGGATCCATTCTACACAGGTGGTGGTGGGCTGGAAGAAGCTCCTGCGCCATCTCATATCACTGCTTCTGGCTGGGATGTGAGCAGAGTTCCAGCTGAGGGTTAGTGATTTAGTGACCAAGTATTTCACTGAGGAGAATAATTAACCAGTCACCACCACAGCTGTTGAGGGTTTAACACTACCAAGGCTGCTGTGGGGCATGCAGGGGCCTGGGCAAATTTTCTTTGCTGGGCCCCTCTATATATAAACAATCTGATTAAAAACAAATCACAAAAATTCATGGATCAATGGGAAGTAAATATGATTTGTTATATGAAGATTTAGAACAATGGGCACAGAAGAGGTACTTAGGCATTAATTTAATGTCTAATTAGAGCACAGAAAGGTCCCTGTTCAGGTCTGGGAACCATCTCTTTATTGTCAAATGCACTGTTTTTGGCTAGTGTTGGATCTTCCATGAGGTAAAGGTAATGACCCTGTTTTTACTCATAATGCCCTGGCTCTTCGGAACTGGTTGGTGTTGAAACAATATAGATTTCCAGCCTCTGCAGCCCCCTAATTCTATTTACTTAATCCTGATTACAGCATTGCTCATGACACTGCATCATTCATGAGGCTGCCTGTGGACACTGGCTTCCACTGACTGTCTCAGAGGTTGTTACTGTACCTCGCCGAGGATGACCACAAATACATACTCAGAGTATGCAGGAAAATTTGAATGCTGATTTGGTTTTTGGTCATATACAGAATTTTATAGCATAAGGTGGAACAGCACATCTTCCAATCATGTCTTATTTTGAACTTTTTAAGTGTTACCACTGAATTCCTAGAAGGTGATCTCCTTCAATGAAGATTGCATCTCTTTCTTCCATATACCACCCAAGCTGGAGGAGAGGTGACATTTTCTCATGGACAGAGGGAGAAGGGTAGTCTCATTCATGTAAGTCGCAGACCCACCTTAACACTGACCCAAGAAAGCATGATGTTACTACATCAATCAGAGGCAGGGGCATTCGCAGCAACATGGATAGAGCTAGAGGGTATTATGCTCAGTGAAATAAGTCAGGTGGAGAAAGACAAGTACCAAATGATTTCACTCATCTGTGGAGTATAAAAACATAGCAAAACAGAAGGAACAAAAAAGCAGTAGACTCATAGACACTGAGAAGGGACTAGTGGATACCAAAGGGGAGGGGTTGGGGAGGGAGAAGGGGATTAAGGGCCATTATAATTTACAAGTATGGGGAGGTCACTGGGGACTCTATAACATCTTACTATGTTGACAGACCGTGAGCACACTGGAGGGGTGAGGTCCTGATAATACGGGTGGATGGTGAACCACTGTGCTGGGTATGAGAAACCATCACAAGATTGTCTATCAATGATACTTTAATAAAAAAAATTAGAGGCAGGAGAAGACGTCACTCAGAAGGGCCTGTGGGTGGTGGGGACACTAGTGGTGGGAGAAGGGGTGCATGGGCACAGCACGCTTGCCTCCTCTCCCCTGCCCCCAGTGCTGTGACTTGGTCAGAACAGGGACAGACGGGAGCCTGGGCCTGTGCATACGGCAAAGCCTGGGGTCGGCGGGTGATGGTCTGTGTTTGTTTTATATTGCTGCCATAACAGATACTTAGTGGCTTAGACCGACACTCCTCTATTATCTCATAGTCATTTGGGTCAGAAGTCTGGCTCAGTTGGTTCTCTGTTCCAGATTTCACAGGGCCAAAATCAAGCTGCAGGCGGGCTGTAGACTTACATCTGCAAAGTCCCTTCTGCCATGTAACAGAACAGATTTAGAGGTTAAAAGGATTGGAATGTGGACACCTTTGAGGGCCAGCTTTCTGCCTACCACAAGGATTGCTGTAGTCCTAACCTGGAACCCATCCCGTGTCTGAGCATAGCTCACCCCAGCCAGCATTTCGGCACTCTCCTGGTGGCCCCGTGTGCACCAGCCCACGGCCCCGATGCCCCCCCTGGCATGCGGACTGGGTCACTGGGTCGGCTGTCCTTTTGGAATGAGGCCTGGCTGTGAGGTCTGGAGCTACCACGTGGGCATGATTCTGAAGCTTCTTGGGACATGTGGTCCACTCCCTGCATGGGTGGGGAGTTGGGCTAGAGGGTTGGAAGGTTGGGGAACATCCCCAAAGGGAAAAACATCAACTGGGGCCAATGGAGGTGCCTGTTTGCGCTCCTGCCTGGATGATACTGCCATTTCTGGGTATTCCCAGACACTGGAGGGGAACTCCAGGAAGCATTCCCAAGGGCAGGGGCCCCTGTGATGGCCCAGGTGGGGGTCCTGCTCACCTGGTTCTAGGGCAAGGCAGTACTGCCTCCAGGAGAACTTGACTTTCTCATTCTTCAAGTAATGTCCCTGTAGAGAGGAGCTCAGCGCCCTGCTGGGGTCCGCCTTGGCTAGGCAGCGGTATGTGACAGAGAGCACAGGGGCCTTCATTTCAGCCAGCCTTTGTTCAAGGCCTGGAGATGCCTCGCACTGGCTGGCTTGCCTGGACGAGTTCCTTCACCAGGTGAGCCAGTCTCCCATCCGTATGGTAAGATGGAGGCAATAATAGTGAGTGTGGGCTCTCAAAGGAGTGACAGATGCCACAGCTGCTTCACACTCACATCTGCCTCCGGTGTTTCACCTTTCATGTTGCGATGATCAGGTGAGATGGCATATGTGAAAACACCTGGAATACAATAGGCATTCCATACATCTCAACAGCAAGCATTAACTGAGGCCAGTGGTGGGCTGGTAAATGTTTAATAACGGGCTCACTGGGGGAGGAAAAGTGGGGGGACTTGTGGATTTGCCAATTTGCATGGTATGCATACCCCCGCCACGGCTTATTTCAAACATCCAACATGATGCCACTGAATGGGTAGTTGGAAAATGACGTAGCGATCAGCCACGCTCCTGGGCAGGTGGGATCCAGCCTCAGCGCCCCTTGGTGGAGCTCTTACTGTGTACCAGGCAGAGTGTTCATGGCAGAGACACAGTGATGAATAGGTTGGAGCTTATAGTTCTCAGCAGTCTTTTTCCCTTCCCCAACCAAAAATACCAGCAAGAACTTCCAAAACTCATTGCAAATAAGATATAGTTCTACATAGAGAAGCACGAGCCCAGTAACCTCTCCAGGTGTCTCTCAGCTCTTGCCTGAACCAATAAAGGAAGTATTATTTCTGTCTTCTTAGCAAGCCGGCAGTCTTGTATTTATAGAGTTGAGTGGGGTATGATTAAGGTGAGAAATGCTGCTTCTTTCTTTGGTTTTGGGTTTGGTGTGGTGGAGACATTTCATTTCCTGGAGGCCCACCTCAGCAGTGCTAGGAGGGAAAGGTGCTGGCTCATCCACTTATTTGCTGTGGGGACTGAACGAACCTGGTGAGAATGAGAGTTATTTCCCCATTGCGTGAGGTCACGCCCCTGACCACGCTCACGCTTCATTCTCCCAGGCCACTTAGAGGATGTGAGGGATCCCACTATGACAGCTTCTGGTGTTCTTAATAGGAAAGCCATTTCTCAAAGTGGGAAAGGTATTTCTTGATGGTTGTAGAAGGAAGCAGGTTGAGAAATGTCTATGTAGATACTTGGAAATATGTAAAATAGTAAAACTAAAGAACAAGGAGAAATAGGCTGTCTCTACCTCACCATCTTGAGTCACTGAGCTCACGTACTGTAAGTTGTTTTATACTATTTCTCAGAAGCCAATCTCTTTTCTCAGGTTAAGTTTCCATATAACGTGATATTAAGAGGAAAAAAAGCATAATGCAAACATTGTTGTTACTGGTGCTTAAAAAGGGCCATTAAAAATAAAGTTAATATCTGCTGTGCTTCATACTGTACCCAGTGGGAATTTAATATAAAAGCTGGGATCCTGGTGGTTTTTTTCTATTATGGACAAACTTATAATAAAAGTCTTTTGTGATGTTTGAGATTATTTATTCATTTTTAACCACATTTAGAAAATTAAAACATGTATTTATTATGAGCTCAAGGTAAATGCCCAAGTTTTAGAACAAAGGACAAACTCTCAGAATTTCAAAATGGCTCTACAATACAAATAGAAAGAACAAATTAAGACTCAAAGATAGTAGAAAAGGAGAAAAACAACTGCAATTTATTTTTGGAGCAGGCTGGGTATGGGCTGGGGTGCTCTTGTCTCACTGACATACAGGTGTCAGGGGGTTTGTCCCTAAGTTTTTCCATTCTAGACAACTGTAATCAATTTCTCATGTGTCAGGGATCAAGCATGGTGAGCTCCCACAGTAACTTTTACAGTTATTGTAGAATAATATATCCTTTTCCATGTTGGAGATTTTAGGATCAGTATAGCAAATGTGCAATAAGAATTGGATCAATATTTTGCTCCAAAATTTTTAATCTCATCCACTCGTTTTTTTTGCTTGAAGTCTCCGAACAATACTGATAATTATAATGTTATAATTACAATAAGAAAGCAAGCATTTATGGAGTGCTTTCCGTATAGTTGTTATTATTCTTTATTTTTTATATGAACCTTTAAGGATGAAAGGTATTCTAGAACTCGCTCTACACTAACAACATATGGAACAGGAAAACATGGAGATATAGGGTCAGTGAATAGTATAAATTCAATTGGAAACAATTAAGGTACAATGCCAAAATGTCATTTTTAAAGAACATTGGGATAGCCTTGAATGCTAGGGTAAGGTGCTCATATTTTAAAATCATCAATTATTTTCTTTTGTCTAAAAAATTAAAAGCATGGAAAGGATATAGTGATGGTGTGATATGACCAAAACTATATTTTTTAGATATATGTAGAAATATATAAAGGGTGGATTAGGACAAGGAGGGGATAAAGAAATGAGTTAGGTGTAGGATTACTGGATAAAACACAAGATGCCCAGTTAAATTTCAGATAAACAACAAGTTTTCCAAACTATAACTATGTCCTCTGCATTATTTGAGAAATATTTGGGATGTACTTATACTAAAAGGTGTTTGTAGTTTATCTGAAATTCCTATTTAATTGAATGTCCTGCATTTTTATTTGCTAAATTTGGCAGCCTTATTTAGGAGGCCACTTCAATAGGCTAAGTGACAGGTAACAAAAGCCAACTAGGGCAGTGCAAGAGGAAAGGGCAGAAGGACAGGAGTGTGAAAGAACTGAGAAGGTAGAAGTGATAAGGCTTGGCAACTGATAAGAGAAAATGATGTGGCTGGAAATACTATAATGTGCGAAGATGAGCCAGAATCTCATAGACTAATATTCTAATAGAAAATTCAGGTACTTCAAAGAAAAAAAAAAGGCCAACCTGACATAAAGTTTCAATTCTGTGAATTGAGAGCCCTGGTTCGTCCACTGACACAAGCATTAAAAGACATCAGTGTGATTTTGAATTAAATTGAATAAAAATTTTCATGAAAGTTACAGTCTGAAGAATAATGAACATTTTCACAGATGTATCATGCAGTTTAAATATTTTATTAGTAGCACTGGGGATATAAGTCTGCTTTTTCATAACCCAGATAAAGGAAAGCTCATGGCTTTTATTCTCCCAAGGCATTTAGGGTCATACCCTGAATCAAACGGCAGCTGCGTGTTTAATTTCTGCTGAGGAAATAGTCTTTGAAAGTAAATGTGTTATCAAGCTGGGCAAAATAACTTGTGCCGCACGTTAACCAGCAAGATTAAAGGATGGTTTACAAAATCCTGCATTAAAATTATTAGATGATTCCCATGTTATTTTGGCACAGTAAACTGAGCCATTATATCTTTAAGAGTATGATTTCTAGATCTGTATTTCTAAACATATATGGGTATATATTATATTTCAAGATAGTAGAATAGATTAGAAATTGTAAAGATGTCCCTTGAGACCCTTTAAAATCTTATAAAGTCCACTTAAGTTTATTAAATATTTGTTAGGTACCTCTTGGGGACCCAGTTTCTACCAATTACTCACCAGGAAGATAGACCCTCTACTCATGATCTTGAACAAGTCAATTACCAAGTAATCAAGTTGGAATAGAAACTTCCAATAAAAAAGCTGTTTCCCCATTTTCCCTCCCACCTCTACCCCTAACTTTCTGTTGTGGTGCTGCAGCAGTCAGTCACCCATATCTGCCGGGGTACAGGCAGGGAACAGAAACTACACTATTTGAATGGAGAATTTAACATGAAGAGCTGTTAACCAGGCATAATAACGTGAACCAGGTAACTGAGAAGCAAAAAGAGAACTCTAATGTATCATGGAGGTAGCAACTGCTACTCCTGCCCCTGGGGAGTGGCAGGGCCTTGTATGCTCAGGACCCAGACCTCTGAGGAAGGGTCTCCAGTTGGTTAGCCCTGGTGTCGCTGGGAAGGGGAGGTGGGAGTAATGAAGCTGCCTCTGAAAGACTCAGAAAATCATTGCAAAGTGGATCTAGCTGATGCTAACGAAAGGCACTGCTACTGACAAGGTGACGTGAGCCTGGGGTGATGTTCGCACAAACATGAAGCAGACAGGAAAGAGCAAGCCCCTTCTTCCTGCTTCAGCCTTGCAGCCTCCTTCTAGCACCTTCTGTTGGCAGAGCCTAACATGGACCCAGTTGTCAAAGGCAGAAGTGTAGTTTTTAGACCCCCAGTCTCAGCACCACAGTGCATAACAGAGAAGAGTCCATCTGATCTGGGGGACCATGACTTAATGATGGGTGTACTTCCTAAATGCTTCTTCTGAACCACCTTTGGCCTTTTCCAATAGGAGCGCCATCCTGCATCAAGGTGATCTTTCCAAGGCCCTTCAAAGCTTCTTCAATCTCAGAATGAAGGCAAAATCCCTGCCATGACCCACAGACCCTGCATGATTTAACCCTTGCCTGTGTTTCCGTCCTCATTCTGGGCCTCTGTGTCTCTGTCGCCTTGTTGGCCTCCCTTCCAGTCCTCAGATGTGCCATGTTCTCAACTCCTTCAGGGCTTTTGTACATATTTTCTCCTTGTGCCTGGAATGTTCTTCCCCTTCTCTGCCTAGTTTAGTCTGATTCAATGTTAAGATCTTGGCTCAAGAATAATTACTTCTTTAGGAGAGCCTCCTTTGCTCCCCAGACTAGATGATGCCTCTTTGTTAAACATTTCCCTGGCTTGTTTGTTCTCTTCATGGTTTGAGACTGGATTGTTGGAGGGATAATGTCTGTTTTGCTCACAAGTGTTTTCTCAGTGTCTACAGGGTGTCTGACATGTATTAGGTGCTCAATATTTATCACGTGACTGAATGGCTGAACCAGTTTATTTTGTGAGAACAGGGATTTATTGTCATAATTTAGGAGGCTAGTGTACAAGTACTGTCATTTCATTATAAAAACAATTGGTAAGGGGCGTTTGAAAACATGCTGATTTTCAGGGTCCAGGTTCAAGACAGCAAGTCCCAAACAGTGGGAAACTTCCTTTGCAACTCATCTCAAGATCTGATTTCCCAGTCCATTTTTTATTTCCTATTTTGGCTTATTTCTAGAGAAGCTGAACTCTATTCTTAGGGTTGGTTACAGATCATCATAACAGTGCATAATAGGCCAGTATTGTTAGACAATGCACATGCAGAGATATATGTATGTAGATAAATGTGTGTATGAGGTGTTACATTTTCCCTTTCTGAGTTCCAAAAGTATAGGGCAGCTTACTTTTTTGTTTATTACTACTTAATTAATTAATTTTAACCTTTCTCAAAGCCTGGGTTGCTCAGGCTTCAATAGTACAAGCTGAGCTGCAGGGATGGCGTGCTGATTGCGAACCACCAAGCCCAGGCCAGTTTACTTTTACATGAAGTGAAATCAAACCTGTACATCCTGCATCTTCAAAGTCCTGGTGACAGGTTTTCTGCCCCCCTCTCCTCATACAAAACGCTGCTCCATGGGAACCAGGGCACGTGTCAGGCCCAGCACCATCCGGGTTCATTCTTAGAAAAGAGACCTTTCTTCAAAGGAAGCATAGTCTGCCCACCCTACAGACCGCCTTTTACATTCTCAGAAGAACAGTTTGCTTTCCCAGTGAGACATTATCTCAGGCATCTGTATTTATGATTAGGGTCTTTGTTCTATAAATGAAAGGCCTACTCCAGCGATTTTCCCAGAACGACAAGTTGGTCTGTACCAAAGATTTGTTTGAGTCTCCACTTTACAAGATATAAAAGTGCTTACAACCTTGAAATGGTGGCTCCAGTTTTTACCCTTACCATCAATGCCTCGGAAATGTGCAGACTAAGTTACAGTCAGGGCTTAAGTTTAAAGCACGATGATTAACACATCCCCTCAGCAGTCTGCAAGAACAAAGGTTTTTTTCACAAGTGTGTTTACCTATTCAGGCATCCACTCATTCAACACACATTTACTGAATGTTTGCTATGTACAAAGCATTGTTCTAGGCACTGGAGCTATTGAGTTGATAGAGAGAGCCATATCATAAATAAACAAGATAATGCCAGGCAATGGTAAGCACCATGATGAAAATAGGGAGTGACGTGTTGGCTTGTCTTGAGGGGTGGTCATTGACGTCATTGATGAGATCATATTTAAATAGCAATCTGAATGACAAGAAAGAACCAATATTATTAAGATAACAATATTGGGGGAAGAGCATTTCAGGCAGAGAGGACAAACTGTGCTAAAGTGCTTACATGGGTATGAATTTAGTTAAATGGGGTGTAATGTAGGGAGTGAGGGCCTGGGAAGAAGAACCCAGCCCTGACATAACAGCATAGAAGGGTGACTTACCTCTTCCACACTCTATTCCACATCGCCTTTTCCCTGTGCTGGGCTAGTTGCATTTTCTATGTCCATTCATGATTTCTGCCTTATTTCAGTTAGAGCACCAGTTGCTTTACTACTATGTACCATCAGTTAAATTGTAAATATAATTTGAGGCAATGATAACTCAGTTCTGAGCTTAATCTTGGAATATTGTATAAGAAAGCTACTACATTATATAATTTGGTTATTAGACAATGAGATAAAATTGACTATGGGGTCATGTGTTCTGTTAGATAACCTCCATCCCCAACTTTAATAGAATTATCCCATTTACAAATGTTATAAAAAACCTAAATAACAATGAGCTATCACTACATACCTATTAGAAAGGCTAAAATAAAAAAAATACTAAAGATACCAAGTAGCTATGAAGATGCAAGGCAACCAGACACATATGACCCCCAAAAAGCAACTTTTATATATAAGACCCAGCAATTCCTGGGTATTCACCTAGAGAAAGAAAATTTATGTTCACACAAAAACCTGTACATAAATGTTCGTAGCAGCACTGCTCATAATTACTAAAAATAAAAACAACTTAAATGCCCTTTGGTGGGTGAATGAGTAAACGGTGGTACATCCATTCAGTTGAATACCACTTAGCAACAAAAACAAACAAGCCGCCGAAACACAGAACTTGGATGAATTTCAGAAGCAGTATGCTAAGTGAAAGAAGGCTTAGAGGTTAAGTATTAAAAGGTTACATACTTTGTTATGCAATTTATTTGGCATTCTCCAAAAGAGAAAACTCTAGTGGTTGCCAGTGGTCAGGGTGGAGGGCATGACTACTAAAGGATGGTATGAGGAAGGTTTTTGGGATGACGGAATTGTTCTGTATTCTGATGGCAGTGATGGTTATATAAATCTATACATGTGTAAAAATTTGTAGAAGCATACACAATTCTTTTAAGGTATATTTTAGAAAATAAAATTAAAATACAAACCTAAACAACAATCAGTAAATATGTTGGTGTGACTGAGAGAATAAAAGCAAATATTTAAATTGCTAGACAACAAAGAAAAATCTTAAAATCTTGGTTGTGATGATTTCTGAATATAATAAGTTGCTAATCTTCCCAAACTGAGGTGTCATCACACTGAATGTGAATTCAGAAGGTATTAACTAATCTACACTCAAGAAATTCTAAGTCATTCATGGAATATAATCAGATTCATATAAATAAAAAGTTAGAGCAAAACTTTGAGAAGTTAATTGACTAGCTCATGCTATACAATGTTGAAGGTACTACAAGTAATAAAAAATATCTAAGATTTGTCTCAGCTTCAAATGAGCTTATGATCTCAAATGGAAAATATGACAAGAAAAAATAACGCAATAAAAATAATAAGAACTAAATTAAATACAGATGCTGAGAGAAGCACAAATATCCTTGGCTCATGAAAGGAGGAAGAGGTTATATAAAATTGGGAATCAGAAGTTCAACTGAATTCTTGATTTACTGTTTTATTTTTTGAAGACTGCTTTTGGGAGAAAGAGGTAAGCAATAAGATAAGAGAATTTCAGAGATTTCATTAAAAAATAGAAAAGAATTATTTATAGGGTATCTTAGAGTCATTTCTAGGGAAGAGCTATGCCTCCCTTGGGCCTAGGTACATGCCCAGGACCCTCACAGATGAGGTTATATTCCTTTCTATATAACTAAGCATGAGTTACCTCATTTTTTGAGCCTCACTTTGATAAAACCAGGGCAATAATAACCACTCTTTAATAATTTTGTGAGGATTAATGAGATAATATACATTAACCATCTAGCGTAATGGCTGATACTGTAGACATTCAGTGCATTTCATTTCCTCTCCCTCTCTCTAAATAATAGCCTTTCAAGTAATTGTTATTGGGTGCCCCTGTTTTCTGTCTCTGAGAAAATCTTCCCTTGTTTGTCCATCCATCCATCCATCTATGGATTCCACAAATATTTATTGAACATCTACTCTGTGAAAGGCCTGGTGCTAGGCACTAAGAATGCAGTAGGGAACAGAATAGTGCTTCTAATCTTAGTCTCATGCAGTCCAAGGACAAATGAATAGGTGGTAATAGATGAGTGCCATAAGTGCGATGCTAGGTGTGCCCAGAGAGTAGAGCGAAGGGGGGACTTTCTCAGGTTGGAGTGTGTGCTGGTTTCCTGAGACCATTGTAACAAATTACTGTAAACTTGGTGGCTTGGAGCACCAGAAATGGATTCCCTCCCAGTTCTGGAGGCTAGAAACCTGGCAGGGCTGTACTCTGTGCAGGCTGTAGGCGAAAATCTGTTTCTTGCCTCTTCCAGCTTCTGGTGGCTGCCCTGGCACTCCTGGGTCTGTGGCCACATCACTCCAGCCTCGACCTCTGTCTTGACAAGGCCTTCTCCCCATGTGCCTTTATGTCACCTCCCTCTGCCTCTCCCTATGAGGGCATTTGTCCTCACACATGGGGTCTACTTGGATGATCCAGGGTAATCTTCTTATTATAAAATCCTTAACTTAATTACATCATCAAAGACAGTTTTTCCAAATAAGGAAATTCTAGGGATTAGAAGATGATATTTTGGGGTGGCCATTATTTAACCTACTATGGGGGGGCAGTAAGGATGAAGGAAGGCTTCCTAGAATAAGCAATGTCTAAACTGAGACATAAAGTATAAGGTCTTCAGAAGGAGAGGTCACAAGAGCGGTTCAAAATATTCCAAGTGGAGGGAAAAGTATGTGGCAAAGGCCCAGAAGTGCGAGGGAATGGAGAATGTGACTAGAGTGTGCTTATGACTGGAGCACATAGCGTGTACACATGTGTGGAGTGAGGGTCAGAGAGAGAGGCAAGCGGTGAGTCTAGAGAGATAAAAACATTGGTTAGATCATGAGGGACCTTGATGGCCATTCTCCAGTGTTTGGATTTGATGCCAAATGTAAGGGAAGTCCTGGCAGGGCTTAAGAAGGCATCGCACATGATCAGATTTGTGCCAGCCTCTGGAGGAGAGGTGAGGGGCTTACCAGGGGGCTGCTGTGGTCTTCCTTGCTCCCCCTACCACATGATTCCAGATCCACCACCATCCTTGTCAGAGAAATCACACCTCATTTGCCACTGTCATTGGGGTTCCCACCCATCCTTAAAACAGGTGGATTCAGACATGGATTGTCTGGTCACAGAATGCTAGGGTGGATTCCTGTTGTCAGGCTTCCAGTGAGCCTTGGGATTCCAAGCCTGAATGTGGGAGAGAAGCTTGCTCAAGACTCCATGAGTGATGCTTCTATACCGTCCTGTGGGGGCCAGCCCCTCACCAGCGCCTTTCCAAAGATGGGGGCGAGAGGCCGTGGTGGAGGGAGGCAAGGCAGGGGAGTGACTCGGTAAGACATACAACAAAGGAACTTCCCAGTGCGTTTTCTGACCTTTCTGGACTTTTTGTGGGCTAATTGGAGGGACGGTGTAACTGAACACATACATACCCATTCAAAGGCATCTGTAAAATTGGAGTTGGGCTAAAATTTTATCAGAGGACCTTGGGAGGGGTCCTGGCTCACCACAATGCTTGTTTTCAGAATCAGCACATGTGATAAGTCCTGGGTAGTTCTGATGGACCATATATATTCCTGTCACTAAGAATCCACAAACACCAGGTTCTTCTCCCGAAGAATAGAACCTCAGAGCAGACCTTTACCTGCTCCTCTCAAACCAGGGCAGGGCTTCTGCCCAAGTGGAGGGTTGCAAATATTGAGAAAGGTGAAAATATGCTAAAAATATTCTGTAGTTTGGCAAAATGGTGATTCTCGCAGTGTGGTCTCCCCACACCCTTGAAGATGAATCACCTGGGATCTTTTTTAAATATATAAGTTCCCATGACTCACTTGAGCCAAATGAATTCAGATTTCTAAGGGCAGGGCTCAGGAGTCTGAATTTTTTACTACTTCTTCAGGAAATCATAATGCTTATAAAAGTTTGAGAATACTTCTTTTAGAGCTCAAGGAAAAAGGGGGGCAAAGGAATGGACAATTGAAATTGAGGAATGAGTCCTGATGAAGGAGAATAAGGAGAGGAAAGGTCTCTTACTAGTGCGCTCAGACAGAAAGGGAGCCTGTTATGTTAATTATGGTACAAACAACCATCATCAAATACAGCAATCAAATGCTGTGGATGAATATATATTGACATGCACATGTATCTGTTATATTGTCAAATGCAAAATAGTGTGTATGGGATAATTCTGTGTTATATGGCTATATGCATGGAAGAATCTCTCAAATTCATTCACCCTAAAAATATTCATTAACTGTGGGGAACAAGACTGATGGAGAGCTTTGTCCACAGTCTAATATGAATGCATATATCATTGTGTTAGCACACTATTTATGGATATAGAAGTTTTATTGCTTTTATGAATTTTCTAATTTTATGTAGGTAACATGCATTGTTTTCATAGTAAAAATAATAAAAAATGAATATAAATGCTCTCCTTATATATACTTTTGATTCTATGAACATGTTCCTCATTGTGTCTAATTTTTTAAAGAGTGCTTTTCTGCCCCATCTTCTTTATCTAGTTTCTTTTGATCATGGTCTACCCTTTCTTCTTTTTTATATCCAAGTCATTAATCATATTCCACCAACTTTGTGTGATGAAAAATCAAGTTAATTTCATTTGTTACCCATATACTATGTCTGGGCATATAAATACCTGGTTATATAAGTACTGTTCATGACATCCTTCCTGCCTCTCTGCTTTGGTGCTTTTCTCTAGTTCAGACTACATGATACACAGATGAGTGATAATTCCTGGTACCGAAGGCAGGAGTCAGCGGCAGCACATGTCAGTGTATTTCAGATAAGTCTGTAGTGAGTGAGTACTCCTTGCGATTTTATGTCTAAGTCTGACTAGTTCCTCCTCCAGGACCAAACAAGGCTGGAAGGGGACTAAGTATTCAAGCATCTTTAACACGGAGTGCCTTAAACTCAGCTGTATTGGCTGAGGGAGGGTTCAAGAGTGAAAGGGGAGAAGCAGGAATTTTGTCACGCAGCCCTTCTGCTTTCCTCTTCCCTCCTGACCAGACTTGGTTTAAAGACTCTCTTGTTTCACAGACAATGACCCTGAAGTTTACAAGCTATAGGAAGACTGTGTAGGTGCAACTTCTTTTAAATTTAACTTTATTAGAGCCTGAGGAAGCCTATTGGACAAGTATTCAGCTCCTCCAGATGATGCAAATCAAGAAATGAGAAACACGTTTTCTTTCCATTTTTTTCCTTCTTTCTGGCTTAGCAAAGCCACTGAAACTTCAGGTGATCATGTTGTAATATGTTTTCAACATATTTTCAGCTCACAAATGCCTTGGCTTGATTTTCTTCCAGCAGACCCGGTTGCTTGTGCATTTCCAATGTTAAATAATGGCCCATAGTCAAGCATATAGATAGATGTCTTATGTTTCTTCAGGACCAGTGTGAAGGCTTAAAACTGTGGGAGGGTACAGGTGGGAAGAGGGGTGAGGGGCTTTTCCTTGGAACCTCCCTCCCACACACCATGCTCACTGTTGAGCTATTACTACTCTGGGATTGACAGAGAGAACATAGCTGAGATGTTTGTTGTGTGTGACCAGATTTGTGTGTGGGGGCATGGGAGTTAAAACTTCACTTCAGAGTTGTTTCACCTGTAAAGAGCTTGTGATGCAGGAATCTTACAAATAGCATTCGATTACTGTTTAATCTATGTCTCAGCCCTAAGCCATTAAAAGTCTCTTTTCATGGACATCTGGAAATCATTTAGGACCTCCTTTTTATGGATGCTGGAGACTCAACAAGCGCTATTAACTCTTAAGCAAATTGGAAGTTGTATATTCATAAGAGCAGTTCTGATCCTTAACAAACTCCTTCTAGCTTCCTAGTAAAAGTAGGGCTGTGTCCAGATTAAAATAGAAAGTTCTGACTTGGCATCCATATGATTTTCAGTTTAACATTCCACATCTAGATTTTTTTCAAAGTCTAGGCGCCTGACTGTTGGAACATTCATTGTAATTTTTGCTACCTTCCTGGAACCTCCAAAACATGTGAGCTCAGACTGCTTACGCTTTTGGAAAGATTTTTTGTTGGCTTTGAGAAGCCACCATAAGGGAAAGAAATCTCATAGGATGGATGGACACCTGAGTGTGTTGATAACTAGAGAAAAGATGGGCAAATATGATAAGTAAAAAAAACACATGAAGGTAAAGCCATGCTCCTTCCCCCTCTCTCCTCAGACAGAATCCTGAAGGATTTTATTTATTTGTTATTACGTGTGCACTTACTGCCCCAAATGCTGATGACATAAAGATAAAAGTGATATGGTTTCTGCCTTCCAAGAGTAGAATGTGGGGAGAAGACTTGCAAATTAGCAAAGGCAGTGCTGTGCTGCGGGTGCTGGTAGAAATACCTAAGATACAGCAGTGGCAGAAGTGGGCGTGGTAAATCTAATGGGGTGAAGATGAGGGAGGATGGAGAGAGGAAAGAATTCATGGAAGAACTGGGCATTCCCGGAGGCTAAGGGAAAGCATGGGTGGCTCGGCAGAAGGAGGTATATGAGCAAAATCAAAGTATCAAAGAACCAGGTAGGTTCAGTGGGTTGTTCTGACCAAAGAGCAGGGTTCAAGGGGATGGAAGATTCAACAGGCAGGCAGCAACCTCGGGAGAAGTCAGAGCTATGTGTGCATCCTCCTGGCCATCCTGTGGGACTTTATTAAACCTTCCCCAGGCAGCAGCATCTCAGGCTGCTGTTACTCTTTAGATCATTAATGCTTAGTTTTATGACCAAAAACTGATGAATAAAATCAGACTAAAATAAGAGAAAACTATCACATTTATGAAGTTAACAGATACTTTTAAAAAAAGGTAGGAGTGCCAGAAAAGCTGCAAAATCTATATCGTTCTGATAGGAATGCCAATTAATACATTTACCTAGACTTTATGTATGTATATTAAAAGCCATTCATTTTTTTTGACTCATGGTCCCCCCTGCTGGAAATATTAAAGAATAAAATTAATCCTTAATTTTAAAGAGACTCTCTGGGATTTAAATATTTGTATAAGTTTAGGAACATGAATGACTGTCACATTGCCATGAAGTGTAGGTTAGAAAAATCATGCCTTGTTATTTGGGGAAAGTTCAAGAAAGCCTGAATGTGAGGGTGTGAGTGTCTTGCCAATGGGTTTCAGCCTGGGACAAGTACACTATGCATTCAGTGTGACCAAAAAAATTGACAGCAAAATATTCTTGGGGTGAAAGGGTTATACCCAACTTTATTTCCAGGTGGCAAGTCAGTCACTAAAATCCTGTTCACTCAGAGCAAGTCTGCATGCAGCAAGCTGATCTCTGCCTCTGGGTCCCTCTGTCTGCACAGCCATCCTCTGTGCCTTGCTGCACAGCCGTCCCACACAGCCATCCTCTGGGCCTCTGTCCTTGGTGCTGCCACCACTCCAGCCTCTGCTCTGCTCTCCTGCAGCATTGCAGCCCTGCCACCGTGTCACGCCCAGAGCACTGGGCAGAGCTCTTTATATAGAGTCAAATTACTCACAGGTGTACAGTGAGCTAGTCAACCATGGCCAGGTGAGAATCCTGGCCACAGGAACTCTCATTTTATCCACAGTGGGGTTTGAATGAAAACTACCTGTATGGAGTAGGTAATCCAAGCCAAGGAAACAACATTACAAGTAGTCTTTATCTGGTAAAACACTTAAGGCTTCAGCAGGCATAAACCAGAAACTGTTTGATAGGGACATTTCTACACCTGAATGCCCTGGGATGCCAACAGTAAACAACTCCAGTGGCGATGAGCTCCCAGTAAAAAAAATCTCAAACTTTGAGGCTTCCAGACCTTCAACTTTAAGAAGCATAATTGACCAAGACCCCCAGATATTGTGCTTTGAAGCTTACCACTGTTCTAAGACTGTGCTTCCTGTGCACTCCCCAAGCCATGACTGAACATGGCAGGGATACTGAGGAAGGCCCCTTCAAAGGGCTCCATTAGTATGAGATTCCCCAGAGGCTTTGCTCCCTCAGACTGCAGAGATGCGGGGGGTGCTTCCACCCAAACTCCCTTCCCCCTTTCCTTCACTGAGGCTTAGAATCGCATGACCGTCAGGTGGCTCTCCTAGCCTTCTTCAGCTCCCTCCTCATTTGTAGCCCAGGCATCTGCTTGAATAAAATCTTGCATGTTCAATCTCATTTTGACATTTGTTTCTCAGAGGAAACAGGCCCCAATCTTGGAATTTGAGACTGGTTTTCCCACTAAGCAGCAGGTGAAAAGGATTCAGTCGTGGCTACTAGATGCAGTACAGCCTGGCACAATATGGACAGTCAATTGCTAAACATTTCACCAGTGGTGACCTGAGAAAACCTCTTGGTGGAGGAGAGTGCTGAGTAAGGTATGGAGATCCAGGCTGTTGGAAAACTATGGGGGCAGTAATGCATGTGAGAAGAGTGGACTTGGCTGGCTACTGCTAAATTGTATTTATGCCCTACAGAAGGATCCTGGCAGACTGAGGACTGGTAGGAAGCAGTCTGTTACTAAGTGTGAGAGTAGGAGAACTTCTGTGGAAGCTCTCAGGCCTGTATCCCCTGCAGGAGAAGGACAGATGCAGCTGAGGGACAGACTGAAGACCTAATTGTTAGAGTCATGGAGCTCCAGAGACATTTGAGTGCTCAGTCAAGGCAGATCTATTGTGCAAAGGTCAGGGATCTGGTGGGAAAATATAGAGTACTGAAACATGGGATAAGGATCCATGGGTGGTGCTCTGAGGATGCTGATTCTGCTGCCTTCCCAAACTCTCTGGGCTTTCAGAGATGGCCCACCTTCCATAATGGCTTAGTAAGAACTAGCTGTTCTAAGGTGCTGGGAGATGCTGTAGAAATCTCACCTTCACAGCAATGGCCACCTTCAGGACAAGTTATTAACTAGGGTTAAATCCCAGTGTACCATGGCTGAGGTTATGCTGGGCCTGGTAAGGAAAGAGATTCTACATCTAAAGAATTGCAATAATTAGGCAGTATATATTGACAGGAGCCAGGGGGCTTAGATTTTGAGGGTACTTGATCAAGGGGGCTGGAATGTAAGACTGTATAAGAAAGATTTAATTGACTTAGAACACTTTCTTGAGAACATGGGATTTAACAGCCCAGCAAAGTAGGGGATGGGGCAACTTGATCCTGGGAAAGGGCTGGATAGAGCAATGGCCAACATTCCTGAAGTGGAAATGCCTGAATTGCTCTGAAAGATGGTAAAGGTGGGAATCAAGAATGAAGAAGTGGGCATTCTGGGATGAATATGGCCCGGAGACCCACCAGGGGATGATGCCCCATGAGAGAGGCTGGAGGACAGATCGGTCACCAAAGCCGTAATACGCCGGGAGACGGGCATCTATACCGCAGTGGTTATCTTCTCTGTGTGCAGGTATCACGGAAGGAGAGACAGTCACAGGACTGGGCTTGCTAATATCTGCAGGGATGGTGGAGCTGTGAGAAGCCAGAGAGTGTGAGAAAGATGAAGTCAAGAATGGTGGGTCAGGAGTCTGAGGAATATCACCCCAGTGAGAAGCCACGATCCCGTGTTCAAGTCTTTGACCTGAGTCAGTTTTCAGAACTGGAGCCCACGGACTGGAGAGGTGGCCAGGTGGCTGGGAGGAAGACCCCCCTGTACCATGGCAAGAATATATGGTGACAATTCCCTCAGTCCTTCCCACAAAGGACTTAGCATCATTTACTTGGATGGGGGAAAGGGGAATAACAAGACACACTGAGGATTAATGGACACAGGGTCTGGGAAGACATAAGTTCTTGGAACCCTGAAGTGTCAGATAGCACCCTTCATTAGTGTGGGAGCCTATGGGGCCAGGTAATAAATGGAATCCTGAAGGATTGCACACTGGAGTGGATATATTTAGAAATTACATTAACCTCCACACAGGTTTCCTGGTCTGTGGAATAAGAGTTATCATAGCAGGGAAGGCCAAGTAGATGTCTTTGATATCCCCCCCACCCCCATCCATGATAACAGACCCCCCAGATATAGTATCTTGGGGATGAGGGGATGATGATTAGTGCCATCATTAAGGACCTAAAGTGTGCAGAGGTGGTGGCTTCTACCGTGTCTCCATTTAATTTACCAGTCTAATCCTTCAGAGGATGGAGGGATCCTCTTAGTTCTGTAGGCTACCAGAGTAGTAGCAGCTCCACGGGGACCTGCTCTGCTGGATGGGGAATCACTGCTAGAGCAGGTTAATGAGGGCTCAGGCCCATGGTATGCTGCCATTGCCTCGGTGAGTATATTCTTTTCCATTCCAATTCAAAAAGAGGATCTAAAACGGCTTGCATTCACATGGAATGGATAGCAATATTTGTTTACAATGTTGCCTCAAGTCTATGTTTCTCCTACCCTCTGTTACAGGACAGTGTGAAGAGACCCAGACCACCTGGACATCCCACAGAGTACCACACTGACTATTTGATATCATGGTGACTGGACAGGTTAAGCAATAGGTGACAAATATGCAAGGCGTTGGTAAACCATACATGTTCTAGTGGGTGGGAAGATTGAGGACCAACCACTTCAGTGCTGGGGTCCAGTGCTCAAGGGCTTGCTGGAATATTCCCTCCAAAGAAAAAGATAAATTGCTGCATCTTGCATCTCCTATTACAAAAATTTAAACAAGAAAGAAAAGAGAAAATAAAATAAAAGAAACAACAGCTGGTAGGTCTCTGAGTTCTAGAGACAACATGCTCCACATCTAGGGTTCTTGCTCTCACTCACGTACCAGGTGACATGGGAGACTGACAACTTTGGCAGAAACTGGCACCTCTACAGTTCAGAGCAGAAAAGCACACTGCAGTGGGTCCAGAATGTGGTGCAATCAGGCCTGCCACTTGGGTCATATGATTCAGCAGACCTTATGGTATAGAAAGTATCAGTGGCAGAGAAAGATACAGTATGGAGTTTGCTGCAAGCTCCAGCTGCAGAATCATAATGCAGGCCTCTGGGATTCTGGAGTTAGGCCATGCCATTTTCAGCTTTTGAGAAATAGCTCTTGGTTTGTTACTGAACCCCAATAAAAGTAGAACATTTGGCTAAAGGACTCCAAATGACTATGCATCTGGGATTGCCCATAAAGAGCTGTTCTGCTAGATAATGTCATATGGTCCAAAAGCAGTCTATCATAAGATGGAAATGGTATATCTGGGATTGAGCCCAAGAAGGACTAGATGGCATGAGTAAGCTGAGCAGGTGGCCCTGATCCTGTGCCATCTACCACAGTTGTATCAGTGCCCCTACCCCAGCTGGCACCTATGGCCTGTTGGGTATTCCAATGCGACCAGCTGAAAGAGGAGGTGTCTTGCCAATGGGTGTCAGCCCCAGGCAAGTTTGCTATGGATTCAGTGTGACCAAAGATATCAACAGCAAAATGTTCTTTGGGGTGAAAGGACTTATTACCCGGCTTGTTCTCCCTGGTGGTAGGTTGAGCACTAGTTCTCTGCCTCCACCCAGAGCACTGGGCTGAGCTCTCTATATAGCGCAATAATAACTTACTGTCTACAGGTGTGGAAGCAGTAGCCTACTAACAGGCCAGTTACATCATCAGGTGGTTTAAGTTCAGTGAGAACCCTGGCCATAGGGACGCCAACTTCCCCACAGGAGGAAAAGCCAGTTTTGTTAATGGGTGACTGCTTGGTACTTGGGTGCAAGTTGGCTATTGACAATGGCTGCATTACAGCCTCATTCTGAGGTGGCCCTGAATGATATGAAGAGGAAAAATATTCCCATTGGGCAGATCTATGAGCCATGTCATTCACTTTCTGTGAAAATAAAAGTGGCCTAAAATGGAATGTAGATCTTGGGAAGTAGCTTGGACATCTGGTAGAGGAATTGGGAGGGAAAGGATTGGAAAATTGGAGAAAAGCATGTCTGCAGTGGAGTATTGAGGCTAAACGTATGAAAGTGGGTGCAAAGTGCAAGGAGTTTGCTTCATACATTCATGCCCTCCAGGAAGCATTCACCATAGAAGAAATAACTAAATGGACTAATGATTTGGCCAGTTGACATTAACCAGCCTTCATCATATTTGTCACCTCAGAACTGGTACATAGACACATGAATAAGATGGAAGATGGAGGTGAAATATTGGTCTAGTAGTATAGACTTTATTTACTAAGGCAGATCTAGCTAATGCTATCTGTCAATGTCCAAATTATTAGCAACACTGAATCTCCTACATGGCACTATTCCTTGAGGAGAACAAGTGGTCACTTGGTACAAGCTAACAGGTAAGACCTTTCTATCATCTAAACGCCAGTGGTTCATCCTCAGAGGGACAGATACTCTTTCTGGGGATGGGTTTGCTTTTTCTGCCTGCAGATCCTCACATCAACACTACTATCAGGGACTTCTAGAATACCTGACCCACCTGCAGAGAATTCCATCCTGAGTATCATCTTACCAAGGGACTCACTTCACAGCAAAGGAGGTGTTAGAATGTGTTCATGTCCAGCAGTTCTGTCACGTTCTGTACCGGAAGGCAGTCAGTCTCATAAAGTGCTACACTGTCCTTCGAAAAGAGCAGCTGAAGTGCCAGCTTGGAGGAAACACGCTGAAAGGATGGGGTGCCATCTGTTAGTATGCAGAGTATTTATTAAATCAGAGATTCTTATATGGTACTAGGTCCCAGTAGGAAGAGAACGGGAGTTCAGGAATGAAGGAGTGGAAACAGAGTGTGTCCATTTACCATCACTGCCAATGACCCATTCTGGGATTTTGTGCTTTCTATCTCTGCTACTCAAAGGGAACACATCGGTACTAGAAGACAGTAGGGGTCCCATAGAATTACCCATTACTGTTTTAACTAACAACCGCCTTGAGGGTACCTTAGAGTCCTGTGTCCTGGAATCAGCAGGCAAGAAGAAGAGCCACCGTACTAGTCGAGGTAATTGACCCTGATCACTGAAGGAGGTTGGGCTGCTTCTATGTGATAGGACAGGGAGGAATACAGGTGAAACCCATATGACCTACTTGGGTGCTTCCTGGTACCCTTGCTCCACTGTAACTATGAACAAACAAGGATGTCAACCCAGAACTGTGAAGGGCATGATTATCAAGGGCTCAGACACCTCATGAATAAAGGTTTGGCTTACACTATCTGATAAACTATTGACACCTGCTGAAGTGATAGCTGAGCACAGGGGGAAGGAATTTAGAGTAGAGAGCAGAGGAAGTAAAAGAGGAAGACTAGTTGTTGCCTTGAGATCAATTGCAGTGATGGGGGTTGTTCATCCATTAACCTCCCTCTTTTGAGTTTTAGCTCAAAAAGAAAAGCCTACAGGAATCATGGAAGAGGAGCTACTTGCACCTGTGTGGAGAAGTGGGTACACGTGGTACAAGGATTGGACTATGACATCCATGAGAATGAGCCTCACGGACCCCCTAGTCTAAGGAGGGTAATGGACCAAGGGCCCAAGCTGCTCCCCTCTGACATCCATTGCCCTGATTATGCCAAAGTATTGCCTCCCATGGGCTGCTTGCAGTCAGTAACTGTGTGTGGCAGGAATTCTAATGCAAGCCTGTTCCAGATGGCCCACCTTGGCTCAAGGACCCTTGCCCATCTTGCCAAACATTTCTTAAACCATGCAGGGATCTGGAATGCCTCCCCCCAACCTTCTCTCCCTCCCTCTGGGGGATTTGCATCATGATCTGATGGTTCTCCCAGCTTTCCCTATCTCCTTTCCCATTTTCTTTCACAGATATTTCCCCTAACAAAACTTTTGCTCATTGAATTCCACTTTGGCCTAAAATGTCTATAGTTCTGAAGCTGAGAAACCCTGGCTTAGCGAGATAGTGACAGTGGGAATTGGGTATCAATACTGGTCCAGTTACTTTGTGATTCCCTGAAGATAGAGCTCTCTGGGGTTGGTGCAGCTGGCAGATGCTGCACTAAGGAAAATGATGTTTCCAAGAAGCATCTGGGATAAGACTAATGGTATCTTGCTCCTGTGGGGTTTTGTCAGAACTGACTTGCTCTGAGAATGTATCTTCCTCCCTCCCTCCCTCCCTCCCTCCTTCCTTTCTCCCTCCCTCCCTCCTTCCTTGACACCTGCTGAAGTGATAGCTGAGCACAGGGGGAAGGAATTTAGGGAAGGAATTCTTCCTTCCTTCCTTCCTTCCTTCCTCCCTTCCTCCCTTCCTTCCTTCCTTCCTTCCCTCCCTCCTTCCTTCCCTCCTTCCTTCCTTCCCACCTCCCTCCTTCTTCTTCATTCCTTCACTCCATCAGTCTTTCTCTTTCTGTTCCTCTCCTTCCACCCCACCCCCCTTCCCTTTCCCTCTTTCTGGCCCCAGTGACTTTCCATCTCTTGCCCCAGTATACCATAGTTAGTAAATGACAGTGCTTACTGGACAGTTCCATCATGAAAACATAATTCTCATGCAAGCAGTATATAATGACTTTTAGTTTGAAATTTGTCATGGCTTAGTTTCAGATAAAAGGCGAATATTCTTGGAAAGTTTGAACTTAATCAGAAAACTTATTTTAGAATTGTTATCTTAGAGTAATTTCTGGGCTTTTAGATCTGGAAATATTTTCTTATCAGTTATTGTCCATTCATTGCTCAGAGGTTTGGGTTAATAAATTTGTCACTTAATAATTTTTTCCTCTTCTTCAGTTCTTACACATTTGCACATATTTAGTTTCACTTCTACAGTTAGCACTGTACTCCCAAACTACAGCTGCATTCACTCCGACCTCAAGTTCTAACTGGGGCACGTTTGCTAAGAATCAAGCCCAGTTGTATCAACTCTTTTCATAAAACTGATCTGGGTTTCAAGAACGTAATGAAACCAGAATGTGGGGGAGTTTAGAATGTAGTCTGGTCTCAATGTGTCTGCTCTTTGAAAACCACGGTCTGGTTTCAACCCAACTAAACTTGGATAGTTTAATTAAAAAAAAATAGTGACTGGAAAATCCCATCAATCCATGGAATGCAATAGCACTCCTCTATGGCTAGTGAACACAGAGGGAAAGGACATATGGTATTTTTCATGTTAGGTTTGCCAACAGAATAAAGTGGTAGATATTCTAAAATACGTGTATCCACTTTTATGAGTGCTGGTCTTTTCAGAAAGTGAGCTTGGGCAGCCAGTTAGCCCTTATTTACTTCTCTTATCTCTGTCCTGATTGGTTGCTTTCACCTGTGTTCCCAAATGTTTTTACCTCACCTGTAGGCTCTGTTTTACCTCAGTCCTAATTGAAGTTATAAGGGTTTAAAATTCTCAGTCCTTCATTGAAGGAGGTTGGTATTAGTCAGTATCCAACACATAGATCCAATGAACTTCTGACCATTAGATTCTCACCTTGGGAAATGGCCACAGGGCTCCCTCCAAGCTCAGGTAGGGCCCAGCTTTCCTCCAAGTCCTTTTGTCTGGATCTCAGAGGAATGAGTTTCTGCTTTGAGCCTTTTGACTATCTTGCTGAGGCCAAAAGCTTGGACCTGATCTCTACCTCTCTCTCTCCTAGGCCTGGGGCTTATCAGTCAGTGGTCGTACCCTCTGAATGAAGAAGTATCCAGGTACCCTCTGCCTGGATTCCTACTTTCTGTGCTCTCCTCACTGTATACAGTTTCTTTTCCTTGGGCCACAGTGCTGTTACTTGGCTTGGGTCTGGTGAAGGTCTGGACGTAGTCCTCTACCTGGCCTCCCAGGGGGCCCAACACCCAGCTGCGGCTCTTGCACGGTAATGCCTTCCTCTCCATCTCCACTTGCTTTGTGCGGCCATGGGACAGGACCATGCCTCCTACTTGAATCTGAAAGTTCCACCCACAGTCAAAACCAACGTTCTCTTACCGTTTCATTAATTAATTCTGTCAGATGGGTCAGAATTGATACTTTTTTGAATATATGCAAATTTTGCTTCACTTAAAGTTTCTGTTTTGTCTTTTTTCCTCCACTCCATTTATTTTGCATTTCTCTTTTCTGTCTTCTCATTTTGCTCTTTACATTCTTGTAAAATAAAAATCTTGAGAATTTCCCCCCCCCGTTTTTTTTTTTTTTTCTTCAGGACATATTGAAATCAACGAATATATTTAGATTATACAAATGACATTCACTTCCATAGACATTTTGTGATGCTAATTAAAAGAAGGCCTGGATATCTAGAGAGAAAGCCAGAGAACTTGGAAATTATCTATTTTCTCAAATAAAAATATCTGTGGTTCCAAATCATGGGAAAAAACAGTACATTGACTCAACAATATTTATCACCATAAGCTTGGTTACCGGATTTATCTTATACATCAGGATAATAAATCCCAATAGCAAAGATTTCATTTTTAAAAAGTACAACTTCCTTTAGCTGTTTTTACACCACGAGATTAAATTCCTAATAACCTCATTTGTTCTTCAGCACACATTTGTCTGTATTATCCAAAGGGTGAAATGCTGGGGATATAGTTTACTGACAGTTCTTGACCTGCTTATATTTTGGGAGAACAGGAAACATGTTTCTGGTATAGTCTACTAGCCAGCATTTCTTAACCATTGTAACTGAAATGACCAGAACTGCAAGGTTTGCATATGGCAAGAACTTTATGTGATCAGATTGAATTTAAATAATGTTGAGAAATTTAAAAAATCAGCAATGGGGTTGCTCAAGGTTTTAAAGGCAATGCCATTGCTATGACATCATTTCTGAGGTAAGTACAGAAGCTGGGTTCTGCTCATGTGCCAGACGAAAACTTAAGACCCTGGGTTTTAGTTACAGTGCATTACTCTTACTGCTTTCAGTGGGCCCTGATGAGATCATGCAAACACAGTTATTTACTTTCCTACTCATGGATGAAGTACTGGGCCAGAGAGTTTCCTCCTAGGGTATAATCCACGAAACAGAGCTTGCTAAGGAAAGCTGCTAAATGTAACCAGCTGCTTCTAATTATATTCTCCTAAAGCATGCTTGAATAATGCAGTTCATTGAGCCAAGATTTCCAACCATTGCCCCTCTCCATCTCATTTAGTTATTTCACAACTGAGTAACTTGTTTGCAAATTGTGCCAAGGGGAAGGCAAAGCCAAATGATCCATAGCTCACATTCTGGCTGGTGATGTTCAGTGTGAAGTGTGGTCAGAATTATAGATGAGGAGGAATAACCAGAACTTTCTTCCCTTGCCTTAGACAGTTAATGATACATTACCAGTTCATTCTTTTCGCACTTGGACCGAAGTGAACTTGGCTACAGCTTCTGTCTATGTTACATTCAGAAAAGAGCAAAAAGTATGGCCAATACATACTGTAAGACTATTTGTTTGCTTTTTGATGTTGAGTGCCAACTGAATCCATCAGCATGACCACATTCTTTTGTGTGGTAAAGTACACATAAAATTCACCATTTTAAATATTTGAGAGGGTACAATCAATAGTACTTAGTACATTCATTGTATTGTATAACCATCAACACTATCTAGTTCAAGTTTCATGACCCCAGAAAGAAATACGGTACCCATGGAGTAGTCATTTTCTATTTATGTCCCCTCCCCTCAACCCCTGGTCCCTGACAATCAATAGTCTGCTTTCTGCCTCTGTGGACTTGCCTATTCTGGATAGTTTATATATATGGAATCATACAATAGGTGGCCTTTTGTGTCTGTTTTCTTGCACTTGGCATTATGTTTTCAAGGTTCATCCATGTGGGAGCATGTATCAGTACTTTGTTCCTTTTTATGGCTGCGTATTATTTCATTGTGTGGATAAACAACATTTATCAGCTGATGGACACTTGGATTGTTTCCATCTTTTGGCTATTATGATTAGTGCTGCCACGAGACTGTAATTTTTTTTTACTTAAATAAAACTGGTTTTCTGATTTGTGTTTGTGAGTTCCTGTGTGGTCACAAGTCCAATCACATGCCTAACTGGGCAATCATGATGGGAAAGCCCTTGAGAAACTGAAAAAGACCCAGAGACAGTGTACGAGACATGAGCGTTTATTGGACTTACACACAAGGAGTCCAGGAGCTGCTAGCTGGACAAGGTTGCACACTGTATAGTGGGCAGAAAGGGAATTGCTTATACTGAGTGTTGAGACAATGACTGTATGTGTACCAGAGGTGAGGGGACAGAGACAATGTGCATGCCAGAAAGGGCATGTAATTTCTGACTGTATTACATGTTTTGCTAGAAGGGATCAGTCTTGGGTGTCCAGAGCCCCAACGAACAAAACCTTCCTCAGAGGGGTCTGCCTTCCATCAAGATGTTTCTGTCAATAGGGCAGACCTGGATTTGGCCAGCCCCAGGCCATCAGCATACCATATACTTAGCATACTGCCTGAAGGAGGGGGCCCTGTGGACACATGGTTATTATTTGACAAGGTTACAAGTGGACAGTGCTCGTTACCGGGGTACTCAAGACCCACCAGGAAGTTTGATGGAGCTGGGTTTCAAGTTGCAAACAAGCAGGAAATTAGATCCAGACCCCGTGTTAATTTAATAGGTCTCTGGAAGATGATGAATGATAGTGAAGGCACAGTGAGAAGGTAATTGAATAAACTAGGGTTAAGGACTATTGGGTCGTTATCTTGGTTTTGCTACCAACAGGCTGTACACATTATTTGGGGCAGATCATGTCACCTCCATGGGCCTTTGTTTCCTCATCTATAAATGGGTGAGCAGAACTCAATAACGTTTCTTCCAGGATTCAATGTCTTCAGTGGGCTGTGCAAATACTCTGTGTTCCTCATCATCTAACACAATTTTTACACCATCGCAGCTGCTATACCTGACACTGCACAGGACTAAAGATGCTCTTTTTCTGTTCTCAAGGTGTGAACCTAACAGTTTCTTATGAACTGGAGGTGTGGAGGAGGTCACAGCCTGAAATCATTCAAATGCTCCAGTAGCATCAGTGCTTGAAATAACACAGCTCAAAGTACAGAAACCGTGATTGTCTCCGTAATGAAGAAATTCAAGTAAGTGCTTCAGGATGAGTTTACACGCCACAAATATAAAGGGAGAAATGGGTTCCATCAAATATTTGACACTTCCAATGTCACTTTTCATGAATCGCTAATAACTTTTTGTGGTTGGGTTGATTGTTCAGCAGTAAAGAAAATTTTTCATCAGCTTACAAGGTTTCTTTCCCCATGCGCTAAGGCAAGAAAACATCAGTGACTTGTGAAGTTTCCTTTTTTGTAAAGTGGAAACGGTACTGGTCCACCTCAATTTGCTCTAAATGTGAATCAGGGGTACTCTGAGTGTACTATTCAGGTGGAGTGAGGGGGTGCGTCACAAGTCAAACGCTGGGAAAGGAAAGGTAAATAGTCTGTTTCTCCTTGTTGGTGAAGGAATAAGATCTAGAAGTGGAGGAATAAGGTCTAAATCTGTGTCTGGGCAAGTCAATTAACTTCTCAGCATCAGTTTCTCATCTGTAAAAGAGAGGGTCACCTATTTTGAAAACATCTGTCCTTGTTTTTTTGTAAAGTCCCTTCCCTGAATTATTCATGGCTGGCTGTGCGAAGGCAGGGTTGAAGGACAAAGGGTAAAGCACAATCCAACTTTAATTCTACTTTTATGTGTGAGAAGCTGGAGAGGTTGAGAGATAAGCAGAGATGATAATGGCTAAAACCAGAAATATAATAAGAGACCATTATCTATACATGGGGTTAAATATCCAAAATGATTTAATCATATAAAGTAAGGAGTTGGGCAGCTAGAACATGGATCTCCCTACAAACTGCTTTGTGACCACACTTAACTCATGTATTCATTCAAAATGTTTCTTTTCATCTTTACATTAAGTAAAACTCTGACAGGTAAGGATTAATCTTCAGCTGAGGCAGGCTTGGCGTTTCATTTGGTCATCTAGACCAGCAAATACAACTTTGCTTCCCTCACAACCTTTTCCACTTTATCCCTAGTGAGGGGACAATGCAGACTGAAAAGCCAGCAGAATCTACTCGATTTCCCCACTAAGAGATGGGCAGAAACTCCACAGTTCTGAAGCATCCATTTTTACCTGACTATGATGTAGACTACAGTTTCCTAGGGACTGAAAATTAATCTACCACATTTATTTAAGTGAGTTCTTGCCCAGCCCCTATTTTACCCTTTAATGGTAATGAAGCTAAAATTTCTTTCCAGTCACTTTGCATATCATTTCCTTCCTCTTTAACTCACTTCCGAATTGAGATGATTGATAGATCCTTCTTTAGCAATCACTTTGGTAGGTGATTTTCTCTTTCCTCTGAAGTTGATTTTGAAAGGAGTTGTACTGTGATGAGCTAATTAGCACAAAACGCAGAGTATATAACCTTAATTAGGCATGATTATAGGCTCAACGAAATGGGATGTCCTGAAACTGCACGCTATGCAAATATTAGACTTTTCATTGTTCCCATTACATCTGAAACCATCAAGCAAAGGATGTTTTGCAGTGTGTACCACAGTGAATGCAGGTGCTTATTTTTCAACAAAAGGTTGGTTTTTTTTTGAGGGGGGTGTTGTGTGGTGTAGTAGTCGGGGAAAGGGTAATAGAAGGAGGTTAAGAAAAATGTTTTTAAAAAACTGAACAGTTCAATTAAGCTCAGAACAAGGTTTACAAATTCAAAGGGGTTTTTCCAATTATGTAAAACTACCCAGTTACCCCACCCAAACCATCTCTCTTCTGGAATTCTGAAGACACTTCATTGTAGGCATTGCTGTGAATTATGCAAATATTGAGAGATCTTTCAAATCCAGTAACCACCAAGAGTTCTACAAAACTAGTCTGGGGTGTACTGAAACTACTAGGATATAGGAAGAAGTGAGGAGATGAAATCACAGTGAACCCCCAAGCCCTAATTTTAGCCAATTATTTTCATTTCCTTTCTCACCAACCTATTAAAAAAAAATCGGAGTGGTAAAGTATATAACAAAATTGACTTTCCCCTTCCTACCCTGAAATGAAAATATCCAAAGATGTGGTACCCTCAGATATTTGAATATTCAACAATTGGAGAAATGAGTGCTTGCAACCCATAATTCTTAGATTGTATCTAGAGTTGTGAGTTTTCAGACTCAGTCGTGTAGCAGATAATAAGCTATTTGGTTCCAGATACTGAAAAATACACTGACAATAGGAGAGACTCAATGAATGTATATTAGCATAGTGACTACCTGATATTAATCTCATGTACCATCCATTCACTGGAGGTGATAATGAAAGAAGGGATTTATAACAGCTGAAGTTTTGAGATCCATAGTTTTCTCCAAAATTAATAAATAAGCTAACATTTACTGAGTACATACTATGCTCTAGACAGTTTTCAATATATTTTTTGGCATTTCAAAACATTTTCATAGTCTCATTGAATCATCACAAAACTCTGTAAGATAGTTACCATAATTAACCAGACTTTACAAGTGTGGAGACTGAGGATCAGGGAAGTTAAAAAAGCACTACAAGATCCCAAACATCTAGTAAACAGTAAAAATCAGGATTTGAAGTCATGTCTGTCTCATTCCAACCATGCTCTTAATCACTATCCTGGGCTCATTAGGGCCTCTCAGTCCTCTGACTGAATCCTTACTTTTATACTTCCCCCAGAGCTAGAAATGAGATGTAAGAGAAATAAAAAGGATTGAAACCTAAATCAAAATGTGGAAGTTCTCCATCACTTGTTATATGCAAAGGAGGTTCTAATTAGATGCTATGTGTGGGGTGAGGGTGAAGTATCATGGAAATAGAATTTGAAATAGGAGGGATGTAACTGCACATGATGGACTCTAATAAGTGCAGTATGATAAAATATAAATACTGTAATAAATACATGTGTGATACAAAATGTTATTGTTGGACATGAGATAATGGAAAAAAAATACTGGGTGGGAATGAGACTAGGATTTAAATCCAGTTTTTTTCACGTTTCAGTGATAGGACTGGGTCAATCAGGGACACTATAGAAAATGGGTAGTTCAAATAAGAAAATCAGTGAAAGGACTATTTTGAGAGATATTAAGGAGGGTAAAGTGCAGAGGATTTTAATACACCCAGACTATCTAGCAACCATGGAAGCTGATACCACTCCCAGGACTGAAAGCATCACGGAAAGAAAGAGCGAGAACTGTCATCATAGAAAAGGTGGCCACCCAACAAGAGTTGTCACTGTGCAGAGCTACTGCTACTGCGAGAGACAGGGCCCTGCATGTGGGAGAGAGCAGGGAAGAAACACCCTGACCTTCCTCTGGTGCCCTTCGACCTGCTGGTGCCTCCCATCAGCTGATTCCTCCCAAAAGCCAACCTGTCAGGGAACCCAGCCACCTACCGGGGTCTGTCTCCAAGCGGAGAATTTATATGAGGAAGCGGAATGGAAAACAACTTTAGGCAACACATTTCCTCTCTCTAAATTTCAGTTTTCTGATCTGTGGGATAGCACCTACAGTATAATAGTGGCCTTAAAATTTTTACTGTCAGCTTTTCATTCTGAAAAATTTCAATCTTATGAAGAATTTAAAAGACTAGTACTATGAACACATAGATATGCTCTTCACTTGAATTCTCCAAATGTTAACATTTTGTCACTGTTGTTTTATTCTTTTTCTCTCCCTCTACTAACAATCACACACAGGTATTTTTGCTGAACCATCTGACAGCTATTTGCTGACATCCTGAAATGTTTTCCCTAAATACTTAAGCAAATATTCCTTAAAAATTAGGATATTTATCTACATAACCCCCATACAATGATCACACTCAGCAAATGTACCATTAATACAATGCTATTATCAAATATAGTCTATATTCAGATTTTCCCAGGTGTTTCAATATGGTGCTCTAGAGTTATTTATTTCAATCGAGGATCACACATTGGATTTTGCTATCATGTCTCCTTAATATCCTTTAATTCAGAACAGTCTTCCAGGTTTTTTTATTTTTTAATGTTTCATGATATTAACATTTTTGAGGAATCAAAGGCCAGACATTTTGCAGAATGATCCCAATATGAATTTGTCTAATTGTTTTTTCATGACTAGATTAAGTTTAAACAATTTTGCCAATAATACTACAGCGGTGCATGCTTTTAATGCACCGTATCTGGAGGCATGTGTGTCTGGAAGCATGGTGTCAGAATGTCCCATCATGGGTGACCTTTAGTTTGATCACTTAGTTAAGGCAGTATCTGCTAGATTTAGCCATTATCTTTTCCCCTTTGTAATTATCAAGTCATCTATGGGATGATGTGTGTGAATTTAATTAGGGGACCTGGTAAGACTTCTTTGGAAGTTCCTATTAGAACCCTCATCTCTTCTGTCAAATTGTTTTCATTCATTTATCTATGCACTTGACCAATATTTATAGAGTGCTCAATATGTATCTTGGTTGTGTTTTTTAATTCGTGTTTTCTGTTCGTATTATGCTATTTTCATTCGTGTTTGCCTAAACTAATCTTTAGTTCAGATCTTTCTCCTGTACTCCAGATCCATATTGGCACCTGCTTTTGAGTTTTTCCACCCTACCATCTGAGGATACCTTAAACTCAACATGCCCAAATGAAACTTATCAGCTTCACTTCATATGTTCTCTATTTCAGTAAATTGCAACTCTGTTTTCCCGGTGACTTGATAATAAAAAGGACTGCTATTTATTGAGTGGCCAGCCACCCTAATGGGTCTTTTATACATGCTATATGCATTATCTCATTTAATCCATGCATTGCCTTGAGAAGGAGGCACCATTTTCTGGAGGATTTAGGACTCTCAACCCCAGAACGATAGCTAGCAAGTCTTCATGGCTTTTCACTTCAAAAGCCTTTGTTTTAGTGTCATGATTAACAGCATCACCAGCAGAGTGGCTCTACTGCTCACTCTGGGCAATTGGATAAGTCTTCTTAATTCTAAGTGCCTTGGTTTCCTCTTTCATAAATTGGGGGAAAAAAATCATCCCTCTCTTGTAGGGCTATTTCGAGACTTGAATGAGATAAAACTTGACAAGCATTTGAACAACCCTTGGCAGTGCTGCCATACCTCCTGCAGCATAAATCTGGGACAATCCTAAATTTTGGCATCCACTTGCTGCTGGTGGATTAGTCCCCTGAGGTACCTTGACACCACTGCTGTCATTACCTTAGTTTACATCCAGGAGCTGGCAAACCATGGCCTGCTGGCCAAATCCAGCTTCCATCTGTGTTGGTAAAAAATGTGCTTTTTTTTTGTAGTTGTTAATGGAGGCATAATTGACAATATAAATAATGTTTCACAACACAGCTATGCCCATTCATTTATGTATTTCCTGTGACTGCTCACACCCTATAAGAGCAGAGTTGAGTAATGGTAGCAGAGACTGAATGGCCTACAAAGCCTAAAGCCTAATATATTTACTGTCTGTTTCTTCACAGAAACAGTGTGCCAATTCCCGGTTGCCTGGAGTATTGCCATAGTCTCCTTCCTGGTTTTCCTGGTTCGATCTTAGTCCTCCTTGAACCCGTCTCCCACTCCCACCTCCCCTGTGAGGGGGAATTTCCCTAGATGTGCATGTTGTCATGCCAGCTTCTCCTTATGGTGCACTGGCCTTCGCTGCCAAGCACATCAGCCTCACCTACTACCGGTCCCCATGCCAGCCTTGTCCTCTGATCCTAATGAATATTTTGTGCCCTTTCCAACAGTTAGGCACAAACTGTTCTTTCCGACTGAATACCCACCCTTGCCCTTGTCCTCAGTAATAAGCTCAGGCTTTACTTCCTCTGAGAAGCCCTTTCTGACCTCCACAGGCAGAGCCAATGGCTTCTGTTCCTCTATGACTTGTGCAGTAATCCAGTTCCGTCGCTTGTCATGATCACAGGTTTAACTGTCTGCCCCTGTCACTGCTGTGCGTTCCTCTCAAGAGCAGGAGCATACATTTTTCATTTCTGGGTCTTCAGTGTCCAGCCTGGGATCTGGCCCTTATTAAGTGCCTGCTGGGTTGTGATTGCCAGCTGATTTCAGCTGGGGTTTGAAGGCTCAGATAAGGTGCTGAGGAATATAGAAAAGAGCCTCAGGCAAGGCTTCCTGGAGGAGCTGACACCTTAACTAACTCCTGGAGGATGATAGGAAGGATAAAGGCAGTAGGAACAGTGTGGGTAAAGGTGATGAGGCCTGAAAGAAGCAGAGGAAGAGGCATGTGATGAATGCTGGAAGATGGCTAAAATGAGGGGCATAGATCCATATTCTACAGAGCTTCCTGTGCCATACTGAGGGCTGACGAGGCCAACACCATATCCATGCCCTCACTGTCTGTTTGCACGTCAGTCTTCTGGAAGTCCCTTAAGGCATCAATTATACTTTTGTCTTGTCACAATTCACTCCTAAGTGTACATAATTTCTGGCATATCACAGACTCTCAATAAATGTTTCTCTCATCATTGAAATGTAGGAAAACTCCCCAGTTTTAAGTGGGGGGCTCCTCTATGGTTAGTCTTCTCTTATAGAATGAGCATTGTCCTATCTGCAACTTTCACAAATTTAAGAACTTCAGTCATATTTAACTTTAGTTCTTGGATTTTCTGCTTGAAAAATTCCCATTAGGGAAAAAACATCTATCCTCTTATGGAACGTTTGAATCTCTTAAATCATTTTGGTTGACTTTTTCTGGACCTTCTCCAACTCTGTTTTGTCTTTGTTGAGTTAAGGCTCTTAAGAACACTTGAATTCTTTCCCTACTCTGCAAAGCCAGAGGCAGGCCAGTTTCTTTCTTATGATTTTGGTATTTTCTCTCAAAATGCTGAAATAAGCTCTTATCTGTAAAGCATGGTGCTTCACAGGTGGCATGCAGAGCTTTTATTAATGATGGCAACAGACTGATTCTATCATTAGCTCAAGGGCTCAGAGGACAAGAAGCTCAGCAGTTTTAGAGGTGTCAGTGAAATGAGTTGGGTGGTAAAAGATACCCAGACAATTAGATAAAACTGGGGCTTAGGGAGATGCTTGCACTCCAGGGAATTCTCCACATCTCCATTCAGTTATCCTCAAAGTGAATAAGAGGCTTCAGTTTCAAACTGAGTGCATTTTCCATCCAAGGATTGGCTTGTTTTGTTCAGTTTTACTCTGAGTGTTTGAGGTTATCTTTCGACGTAACAGCTAAACCCACGGCTTCCTTTCTCGTAAAACCAAAACAAAAAGGCTTTCTATTCAGGTGCCTTTTGTATGTGCACATGTGTAGTACATACCTGGGATCAAAGCCAGCTATATAAAGTCCTTGATTCTGTGTGGGTTCAAACACATGTCAAAGATTCAGGGTCCTGGAAGGTTTCGCTCTGCTTCCTGAAGGTCTGAGTGCGGCTCCCATAAAGCCATGGCTTGCAGTGGATTCCAGAGGCCTTGGGCTCTGCTGCATCTGGCGTCTAGGACTGGGCCCTGTACTGCTCTGCTTTCTCTTCTCCTCATCCCCGTCTTCTCCAAAGGTGAGTGAGGCTTTTGGAGCATGAAGGTGGAGGAGGTGTTTCTCCCACTTGGGTTTCATTTCTTTCAGCATTCAAGGGCAGTGATTTATAGCAAAGCCTTAGCTAAAGGTAAAACTCTGGTCTCCTGGTTTGAATAGCTCTGTATCAAAGGCAGACAGGGGGCAGCTGGCAGAAGCAAATGAGCAGAGAGACAACTCAGAACAGCCTTCCAGGCGTTGAATAGCAGCCTAATGATTATATCTGAGTTGGTTGGGAAGACATGAGCAATTTCAGACACTTCAATCAGATTGGAAGAAAACACTGTGAAATTAAATGACTTAGGAGAGGAAAGATATGCACAGTCCTGAATACCTCTGAGCTTGGAATTACAATGAGTTCAAGATTTCCCTTTAAAAAACAACAACATTGATTTAAGCAAATCATGGGGAGTTTCTTTCCTACCCAATGCAAGGCTTTGAGGTCCTCTAATTTAATTTATAAACAAGCTAGTCAGCTTGTTTAAAATTTAAGCCTTTTTTACTCAAGTTTTTAAGTCCTCTTAATCAACTCTATAAACTAGTTAGCTCATTATGTAAGACATGAAAGCAGTTTGAAATTATAAAACAAAAAAAAGAAGGAAGGAAGAAGAGAAGAAAGAAGAAAGAAAGGAAGGAAGGAAGGAAGGAAGGAAGGAAGGAAGGAAGGAAGGAAAGAAGGAAGAAAGAAGTATAAGAAGGAAGAAAGAAGTATAAGCCATCAGTCTGTGTGGCATAAAATACTTAATTGTGGCTGGACCTACCTGTGAACTTCAGAGGCAGATTCTGCAGTTTTCAGATGAAATAAAGCTCTTTAGAGGGTGATACCAGGTTTGTTACAAGGTACAAAATGATCAGCATTTCCAGTGCATTACAACCTTATCTCTTTGAAGAACTTCTCATTTAAAAAACCATGTGGTTTGTATGAAGTAGGTGCCCAAAAGGTATTTAATGATTTAACTTTTATTAGATAAGAAATATTTATGTACATTTTCTTATTTTACACGTTTTGAACAGGTAAAGACTAAATAACCTTAGAAAAAGTACTACAATTACCTCTTAGAGAATTTTTTCCCCATGACTGGGATCCTCCCATGATAGATCCTCGAAAATCAAGTGTGACCAGATTTCATGGTGATAATGGGGTGTTCCCTTCAGTGGAGGCCAGGAAAGTTGTTCTTCTTTAGGCTTAGAGTCAATACAATAAAGATGATGGAGTGCACCTTGGGGCAGGATGTAATGGCTACTCCCAGGGGTTTATAAAGGCAGAAGTGGGGGAGGTGTGATCAGGGCACAAACAACTTTAATACAGGGCAGAACATGGTGAAGTATGACACGAGGAGTTAGAAGGTTCCTCAGGGAGCATCTCTGACAGACACAGCAGGGGTTAGGGAAGGAGACTTGTCCAGCCAGCCAGGGCTGCTGGGTTAACCATGGCATTGGCTGTTGCCATATTGTCCCCTCTTCTGAGGACACATGTCGCTCAACACAGGTACTTGTGGGAAATGACTGGTGTCTTCAGTGTAGTGATTCATGCAGGAAGTGTCCCAGCAACTCTAGCTGGAGTGACAGGTCGGGACTGGATCCTGGAGGAGGACATTGTAAAAACAAACAAAATGAATAATATTCAATCAATAGTATGAAAGGCATCAAAGGGTTTGAGCAGAATGAGTGACATGTTTCAATCCAAGTGTTGGGTGTTGCTTGTATGGTCAACTGGGGAGAGGTCAGGTCAGTTATAGGAAAGCAATTTGACATGAGGCCACTATGTCTGATAAGATGTGAGCCTTTTTGCTATGATGGGCTGGCCTCCTTTTTCCTGTAGAAGCCAGAGGGAAAAGAACAAAGGAGCACAGAGTGCTCAAAGGAAGGAGAGAAGGCAGCAGAAGAGGGAGTAGCGGGGGCAGGGGAAGCCCACAGAGGCTGACAGCAGGGTTGCCTCAGCCTCCAGAGGAAACGACCTGGAGCCCTCTGCTCTGTGGCTTCCTTCTCTGGCAGCATCCCTCAGTCTCTGAGACCAATGCCAGGAAAGAGGCAGCCAGCACAGAGTCAAGGCTCAGCTTCTCGTGGGTGATAGAGGTACAGGGCCAGGTAAACATGGCAGGGGTTTGTGAGGTATGCTTTGATGGATAAGGCAAGTTTCTGTGCACCAGCCTCCAAAATTACCCCTACTACTCATCATCGTTCCTGAGCCAGAGTTCCTACAGTTCCGTTAGCACCTTAGAATACTAGAGATATTCTAGTACCTCTGATATCAGCTGATATCATCTGATCTCACCACCCCTCACTGCATGTGAAGGCGAATGAAGGCTACTGGGGAGGCACGACTTGCCCCAAACCACATATTTCATGGTAGAGCCAGGCCTTCAGTTTGTCACATCAATGCTCTCCAGCCCCAGACAACTGCTTTCAAGAAAGCATTTTCCAGTAAGGCACCTCCTTTATGGAGAGTAACTGCAGGACAGTGAGAGATGGAGGGGAAGCTGGGGTGGGTGGAGCAGGGGAGGGGGAGGGGTGGGCGATGGGTTTGTTAGAGGGCAGAGAAGGCCTGGCAGGTGGAGCTGAAGGCTGCCCATCCAAGCTAAACCTTCCCTGGCCCCTGGTTTGTTCGTGGCCTGGCTGCGGGTAACTGAGTTCACTGAGCCCCCTTTGGCTTTCCCCTACTAGGCATGCACGTGTCCCAGCCTGCAGTGGTGCTGGCCAGCAGCCGAGGCATCGCCAGCTTTGTGTGTGAGTATGGGCCTTCAGGCAAAGCCGCCGAGGTCCGGGTGTCAGTTCTGCGGCAGGCTGGCAGCAAGGTGACTGAAGTCTGCGCTGCGACATACACAGTGTACAATGAGTTGGCCTTCCTGGATGACTCCGCCTGCACTGGCACTTCCAGTGGAAACAAAGTGAACCTCACCATCCAAGGGCTGAGGGCCATAGACACAGGGCTCTACATCTGCAAAGTGGAGCTCATGTACCCACCACCCTACTATGCAGGCATGGGCAATGGAACCCAGATTTACGTCATTGGTAAGCAGAGCCATATCACTAAGCTGACACCTTCAGCATTCCTGTCTTCTTTGCGTGAAAACTGTTTTTGTCTTAAATTTCAGGAGGTTCATTTTTAGGGTTATGGAAATTCTCTTTACGAGTTCTCTGGCATATCTCATGGTAGTTCTGCTTACTTAGTATGAGCAACGATCCAAACAGCTTTCTGACTATACAATAAAATGGGTTGGGGAAGGAGTTTTTTCTGCCTGCAGGCTGGGGCACTCACTCTGCAGTGATAGCCATTGTGGAGTTCGGCCTTGGGCCTTTGTTATAACACTCCTTGGCCCTGATAGCTGGACTCACCCACGGGCTGGCAGGACTAGGTAGGGGTGGACCTCAAGGTCTGCGGCTCGAACTTCTTTTTTCCACTGGCGGGCAGTAGCCCCATATTTTAAAGGGTGTCTCAAGGAAACTCTGCTTTGCGTTTCGTTGCAGATCCAGAGCCGTGCCCAGATTCTGACTTCCTCCTCTGGGTCCTTGCAGCAGTCAGCTCAGGACTGTTTTTCTACAGCTTCCTCATCACAGCTGTTTCCTTGAGTAGAATGGTGAGCACAATGCTGATGACGCACAGTCCTGGTGGGGATACGTTAATGATGATAACTGACCGAAGGATGCTGTTCAGTTCAGTTTTCTTGAGATGGAGCAATAAATGCAGAAGAGGAAGGACAGTGGTAAAGACACACTAGAACCCTTGGCATTGGCCTTTGAGGTTTCGGGATGACTAATATCTTAGATACTGTGTTTGAATGTTTTTGTGCTTCTGAACAGGGTTTCAGTTTGAGTAACCATTTGAACACCATAGGGCAGCTGTTTTGCTCTTTATCATCAAGAAAATTATACTTAACCCTGAAACACAAGATTAGGTGGGACAAAATGCTAGAGAGGACCACCTGGGTGGCTTTTAGTCTCCCCATTAATGTCCCTCTGCTTCACATGGATGCCACCTCTTGGTGCCATCCCATTTGTGCCTGCCTTGTCCAAGCTGTAGCTGTCCATAGAACACCCATACGGGGCTCCCTGGGCACCCACCCAGTCTACTTCAGTGGGAAGTCCTGGCCTCCCCTCCAGCCCAGTGAATGAGAATCCCAATGTATTTCCTGCAGTTGCCGGGGGAAGAGAGGGAGGCTTGCCATCAGGCTTCCTGTCAGGATTTCCTTCTGACAGTCCTTTCAGCCGCCTCTGCCTGGCTGTGTCATCACAAGCTGCTCCCTCCCCGCCCCCTTTTCTCCTCACCTCCCTGCTTCCCCCTCCCTCTTTCTCCTTCAGTCTCTCCCTCTCCTCTGCCCTGTCTTACGCACTCACACACGCACGCATACTCTATTCTGAAATCCTCTACTCAACCTGCTCTGTTTCTGTGGCATCTTCCTACCTCATTCATTACAAATGACCACACAGACTAGTAGTCAAGGCCTCCATTTACTGAGGTGATAAAAACTGGGAACTAATGCAGACAGAGAAAAAGTAATAAAAATGTATGAGGAGTGGAGATGAGAGGGAAATACAACTCTCACACAGAATAACTAAGGTTTATCATCTTATCAAGCTTGTCCCCTCACAGACAAGAGCCAGTCAATTATCACAGGCATTTTGGGCGTTCTTCAAATGCTTTCTCAAAGTCTTTTTCTCCAATTTTCCTGTCAGGGAAAATGATTGCTATTTTATATCACTAGCATAGTTATTTATCTAATATGAATCATAATAGGTGAATCAGGAAAATCTCCTGGAACTTACAATTCTGTATGTTGTGAACCACCATTTTTCTGTAGGGTAGGAACCAAATATTAGTTGAGTCCTATTATGATTAGAAATGGTTTCTGTATTCCTCAATAATAATTACTGTTCCTTTTTGTGTTTGGCAGTTAAAGAAAAGAAGCCCTCTTACCACAGGGGTCTATGTGAAAATGCCTCCAACAGAGCCAGAATGTGAAAAGCAATTTCAGCCTTACTTTATTCCCATCAATTGAGACGCCCTTATAAAGAAGAAAGAACACTTTCCAGCTTCCAAGAGCTGAAGCAATTCTGACTTTTTGCTATTCCAGCTGTTTTCATTTATTTGTGTATTTTGGGAGGATTCATCTCTCTTTAATACTAAACTGGATGCCAAAGCCAAATTAAATGTACGACAATTTAAAACAAAGGAGTTAGAAACAGAGCCAGGATGTTTCTGTCGCATCAGACCCAGTTTTAGTAAAAGCATCACTTGGGAGCAATATGGGGATGTAGCATTACGATGTGGGATCATGGGATCAAGGATGTGTTAGGGAATGGTCTAGCAGAAGCAGCAAAGGAAGGGAGAGGACCTACTGCACACACCTTGTGTTCACACGAGACGTGTGTAGCTGAAATGATGTTTTCAAGTTAAATTTTTATGCCGTGTTATTTTTCTTAACAAATAATTATAAGAGGACTTCACAAATACTCATGTGGCTGTATTTTAGCCAGTGATACCAAAAGTTGTATTGTACCAATATACATTTTTTATCTGATAGTATTGTGCATGGGGGTCACATGTGCTTTTGTGTATTTGCTGATGGTTTGAATATAAACACTATATGGCAGTGTCTTCCCACCATGGGTTCTGGGAAAGTTCTGTGGAGGGACTCAGGACACTAATACACCAGGGAGAATATAAGGTCACTTGCTAACCAGCTTGGAAGCTGGAATGAGGCCATAACCTATTCTTGCAGACACATTGGGCTGAATTGGTGTTGACATGTGTTTGGACTTTTATGCTGGCTCCTTTCAATGGTGTGCAAGGAAGCCAAAGTTGGTGGCATCTGAATTAACTGGATAGAACACCATTGTCAAGAAGTGACTCATTTCAGGAGTCATGTAGGTATGAACTTCAAGGGATCTCAGTCCATGGGGTCCCTGATTCCTTAAGCATAGTTAATGCCATGGACAGAAAAAGCAGCAGGTGGCAGAATGGGGTAATGAAGGTTTCTGAAAACTAACACTGTTGGTGTTTTTTAACTCAATATTTTCCATGAAAATGCAACAACATGTATAATATTTTTAATTAAATAAAAATCTGTAGTGGTTGTTTTCCAGAATTATCTTTTATCTTCCTTGTGTCTGAGTATTGTGTTTTTGTTTTCACTTCATTCATTTGGCTGTTGATAGAGTCTCCAACATTAGAAATACTGAGAACAAACAGAAAAAAACCCAGAGGAAAAATAATGCTTCATAATCAGCTGTCCACCAGCCATTACCTGCAGGACATTCTGGGAAGGAATTGTTCCTCTCTCCTTGTGCATTCTTCACAGCTGTTTGAGATGGAATGAGGGTTAGTCCAGATAGGGCAGTCCTTTATGTCACACAGCACACTCTTTAGCATAGGTTCCTCACCTCCTCTCTCTTCCCCACATCTTTCTCAGCTCAACGGGTAGAGACTGCAGTTGTCATGGTAATTCCTGTGTTGTTAACTGTGTTGTTTGCAGCCATATAATCTATTTCCACGGCACATGGAGTTCTTCCTTGTGGCTTCCAAACGGACTATTTCACAAACATGGGGACATACACCTGTGTTGCTCTCGGCAGGCAGGCATGGGCCTGGCCCACTGAGCCCTCTGTGATTCTTGGTTAACCAGTGTGTAGCCTCAGCCTGCCTGGTTTCCCCTCAAGGTTTCTGATTCTTGACCTCCACATTCTGTTATTGTCTCAGTATGGCCAGGGACCACCTGTAACTGAATCGACAGAGTCACTTACTAAAAACACTGATTCAAGTGCTTAAACTCAGATGCACTGAATCAGAGTCTTTGGGTGATGGGGCCAGTAGTTTGCTCTTCCAACAAAGCCCCCCAGGGCTTCTCATACCTGCCAGGATTGGGCATCACTGCACAGGCAGCTCTCCCCTCTTCCTTGCTCACTATCGCTCTGTCTCTTTTTTTACCTTCCCCCCAACCCCCGCAAGTGCTAACAGGCAAATGAGATAGCACATAGTCAGCATTCCATGAAAATCTGTTAAATAAAAATGAATACGACTTTCAAAATGCAGCAATAGCAATGACTTAGAACAAGCTCCTACTATGTGAAAGGCTGTACCTCTTGCTCCTTTGGCCTTTGGTTGGAAGCCATGAAGAAAGAAGAGTTTAGGAGCCCCATGTGCAGCCTGATACCATTCTACTCCTTCAAATGTCTTTAGAGAGACCATCCTTTTCCATGATTGATGACAGATCTGAAAGACAGGGAGGGCCTTAGGCAAGGGACCTCTGAGGTATCTTTCAGACACTGTAAGACAATGTAGTAGTTTACATAAACTTAGTATCTCCTCTACTGTTACCTGAAATTCTACCACTAGTATTCATTGAGTTAATCATGGCTCTCTTCACTCAGTTTCAATCTGGAAAAAAATAAAATACCTCTTAGCTCAAAAAAGTTTCCCCTATGGCAGAAGAAATGGGCAAGAAAATCTGTGATTCAGGTCTCCACTGAAAAGGGAGAAAGCAAATAGGGGGGCATCTGGACACCAGATGAAAGCCTCTTCTAATCCCCACTTGGCTTAGGAGGATAGATCTTTTGCCTGCACTACTCAGAGAGGGCTATTGCCCCCAAGCTGGAGGACCAGCTGTTTCATGGCGTTTCAGCCTTCATCACTGTCTCCCCAGGGATCAGAGTCCTGGGGAAGCTTCAAGACTCCACTAATCTAAATAGGGCTTGGCCCCCACTTAGGAGAGGGAGTTTGGACACTGTAACCCTTCTCCCTGGAGCCGCTGGTCTCATGTAGGAATGGGAATGAAGAGGGGAGCAGGGTAGAGCTGTCAGGGGCTCCCTGGGCCAGCCTCACTTCCCACCAGTTCTCAGCACATACCTCTGCTCATCTCCCTTCTTCCAACATGGTACTCCATATCTTCTACTCCCCGTTTCCTATTTCACACCCCTAAATATCTTTATCCCTCATTTTCGCATACATCAAGACTCATCTCAAACTCTGCCTTGCCTCCACCATCAGATTCCTGACACTTCAAGCCCACATGAATTTCTCCTTCTGTTTCACAGCTATACTTGGTTTCATCTCTAATAATTTCAAATGTGGGTGTCTTTTCTCCATAACTTGAGTGGGAACTTCTCCCAAACTGGAGTCATCACAGCTTTAGGCACACAGTAGATGCTCAAATAATTGCACTGAAGAGTTGGGGAGCCAGGACATCCAGGACTATGGGAAGGACAACTGTCTTCTATACAAAATCTGGCTGTGTTTTCTTAGATGGCCTCAGCCTAATCTCTTTCCCCTTTGACCAACAGGCCCATGTGTAGGTCTGTCTGTCTCTTGGCTTAAACTTTGAAGACTTTGGAATGCAAACTCCAGCTGGCTGTTACGCCCCCCACATTCTACTTTTACCTCAACCCAGTCTTCAATCTTTATTTATTTTTTTGAGGAGGGGGAAAGGAACAAATTCTCATTGTTACTCTCTCTTTTTTGAACTGTAGGTTGTTGCTAAAAGTGACTATGTTTTTATACTGAGTCTGAGCCTTCTTCCATCTCCACAGTTGATATCCACTTAATTTACTTTGGACTGAACTTGGAAAATGGTGATGTCATCATGCTGTTGACTGGAGCAAAGCCAGTCAAGAAGTTTAAGAATTTATAAATTGAAGTTATTGCATTAGGAGATCTCAAAGCAAAAGAGAAATGGCTTTCTCTGTAAAGTTGTTCCTATTGCCTTATTTCTGCACCTGGTTAGAACCACGACTCAGGTGCCTGAGAAGTCTTGTTTTATTTTAGACGTTTTTTTCTCATTTGTCATTGCCTATAGACCGGGATAGGGGTTTTAGGTAGTTTTGCCAGGTTCAGCCAAAAAAACAAAATCCACAAAAGGATGTCTTGTGTATTTGATCTGACAACACTATCAGCAGGAAACTTGGTCCCTCTAATGTGGTGTGAATAAAACACATGCTAGAGACCCCTCTCCAGAAGTTTCTGGGTGGAAGAACCTGAGACTCTGGCTGCTGTTTCGATTCTAGTACAATCTCCTGTCCCTTCTCCCAGGCGCTGGTGCCTAATGGGTCCGACAAAGGAGGCAGCTGTTAATCTTCTAAACGATTCTCTTAGGAGAGTTCGACCCATTCTGTCTAAATGGCAAGGAGCCTGACATTCAGTCCCTTCTTGGAGGGCATCACTTTCGTGAGTGTGCTCTGCTGTAGTTGTTCTTACGTTATCATGAACAGTAATTATCTGGAGCATTTGGAGAAAAGGGAGATTGAGGTGTTCCAGACGCCAAGCTTCTCATGTATAACATCAGAGGCAGGGCCTGGGGATTAATTCTCCAGTGAGTCTTTGGATCACACTTTCAGAATTCCCAATCTAACTCAGGGTTCTACCATCACAGATGATTAGGACTGGAGAAGGGACCTGGGAAATTATTTTCACATTTTAGAAGAAACCACGGCTCAGAGACATGAGGAAACTTGTTCAGGTTCACAAAGTGGGCAGGATTTGAACCTGGCTGAGAAGCAGGTCACTAGACAGGTCTGAGGCAGGTTTCATACCAAGGCTGCAGTGGGTGGCCCTGTGAACCTTCTTGCCCCGGAGGCTGTCCTTCCCAGGCTGCCTCTGGGGCGTCACTGCCACCACTCCAGGCTGCCCCCAGGAAACCTGCTTTTCTTTCCACCTCCACCCAGCTGCTCTGTTACTGCCTCGATGTGACCATTATCACTGATGGTAGCTTGGGCTCCACCTTTCCTGTCTCCCCCTTAACCTTCCAGGGTACTAGCCCGAGTTTCTCAGGAGACAGCCTGTCCTCAGCAATCCTACAGAAGGATGCTGTGGAGAAAAACCCAAAGCAAACCTCTTCCAGGAGCCTGTCAGCAATGCCTGCACTATGCTGAGAAAGCGTTGAAATTCTGCTGGAAGTCAGGTAACCACCCAGTGAAACGATACGTGCTCTTTTTATCATACACAATCAGGTTACCATAGAAACCAACACTGTTTTAAAAACATGATATTAGTCGCATGATGTGATATTATCTATTTGAACCAAAAGAGGAGGCTGTCTCTCTCTGGGAGGAATTGTAGGGAACTGATTTTGGGAGGTGATTTCAAATTTTAGAAAGCAACACAGATCACTTCCCATGAGCAGCACTTGCTGAGATGTTTCCCTTTGCTTCTTGCTTAACCTTGACCACATTTTAGTCCTGGCTACTGTTGTCCCCACTCGTGGCTTATTTTCTTCAGCTTGTTGGAAATGAGTCTTGCTTTCCTTCTTTGTATTTCACTTGTCACTCAGACATGGTCTCTAGTCTCCCGTGAACATTTTTTTTGCCCCTACCTCATCAAAGTTACCTTTAACCATGACCGGACTTCAGGGTCAGGACGCCTGGCTCTGTGAGTGAAGACTAGTATTCTGTCATATTGCTCTCCTACTGAGGAAGTTGTCAGGCTGGGTACAGTTCATGAGCTGCTTGTTCTGAGGAGGAGGGAAAGGAAATCAGCTTAGCTCAAATAACTCTCATACCATCCCTGCAGAAGAGCTACCACCATCATCTTCATTTTACAGATGAGGAAATGGAGGTTTAGAGAGGCTTGATTACCTGCCCAAAGCCACACAGCTAGGAAGTTGCAGAGTCAGGATTAGAACTGATGTTGAATTTGAAAGCCCACATTCTTTTCAAATGACTGTACCTGAATTCTGAGTGCTACCTGCAAAAGGAAAAGGGCAAAGTGGGAAGTGAATGGGGATTGAAGTGTTAGAGAAGTGAAGCATGTATCATGGGAGTTACAAATGGGTGTTGGAGCAAGCAAATGTTCTTTTGGCAAGTGTTTTTAAAGTGTTTTTGAAGGTGCTCATTGTGAGATTAGCTCTAGCAGCTAAGAGTTGTGACCAGAGAGAGAGGAAAACAGGAAGTTGAAGACATTTAAAAGTGGACAAATGGTTTCAATCCACAGTTTCAGCAGGAGCTGATTTCCCGGTCCCTGGTCTGCAGTCAGTGCAGTAACACTGCCGGCTGCCTTGGGTCTCCTGTAGAGATGGAGCTGGAAATCATTAATAAGTCAGTGGGAGGTTCTGATCCTCACATAACCTTCACGTTCTCTCTACCAATGGGTCATAACACATTCAAAACAGGCTGGAGGTAATAGAGAGTAATGCCTAGTGGAAGTCGGTGGGGGTTTCCTTGCCTGTATATCTGTGGACCTTGGAGGTGGGAGTAAAGAGAAGGGAGGATCTCTGAGTTGGGGTTGAGGGGTGCTGAAGAATAGCAACAAGTCCCTTCAAAGGAAAGAACGGAAGGACAAGGCAGAGGCCTGAAGATCCAGTAAATGGCAAATAAAGTGGCCCAGCATTCTGTGGACAGCAGGGCCCAGTTTCACAGGCCACACAGAAAACTGAGAGAAGCCCAGGTCAGAAGCAAGGAACCACCCAGCTAGGAGCTGACAGAGGGAGCTATGTGGGAGTAATTTCTACCAGAGGTCGAAGTGTGGGAACATCTGGCATCAGAAACAGGGGCAGACCTTCCCCGTTGGGAATGGGCACTGGGGGCAATGGTTCCTTCTGGCTGAATGGTGGTGGGGGCAGATCGTGCTGTGTGGGGTGGGCACCGTGGTGGCAGAAGAGCTGGGGGGGGGGGGAACACCACAGGGAGCTGCAGAGCACTTTGAGCCTGTGCAAAGCTGAGGGGCACGGATGCCCTCATGCCAATTTGAGTGTTTACAGTATTTGCAATTTGTGCTTGAGGAAATGGTTCAAGGAGTGCCTGAGAGCTGAGTCCAGGAGTGAAGGGCTGTCTCCTGGAAGGGGAGTTAGGCGTGCTTGTGGGCTTGCTGGGCACTCAGCCCTGGTGTTCCACAGGAGCACACGATAGAAAAGGGATTAGCATGGTTTTTCTTCCCATACGTAGACTTGAGTTCAGAGCCAGGGGCATGACATTCTGTTCAGTCAGACATTAGACAGGCTTGGGGCAGGATCACTGGATTCTCACCATCAGCTGGTGGGGAAAGGAAGGAATCAGGACTGGGTGGGGCAGGGGTTGGGGAATTGGAGCTCCCTGAAGGGCCAGTGCAAGCCGACTCCTCTAGACTGCATCTAAAACTTGGGGTGGGTTCAGCCTCTATCCCAGCACATGTCACTGTCCGAGGAGGTCTAATCTGGCAGGCAGGTGCTGTGGCAGGAAACGATATGGTAAGAAAGACCCAAAGCCAGCTGGCCACTGATGCTCTGGAGGGTCAGTTGGTTCATATTAAGAGTCCTTCAGATACTTGGGGGGGTACAGAAAATAGGATTCCATGCTTGGGGGAGGCTGGGAATGATGTTAAGTAAGTAAACTGAGCCCAAAGTCCAGTTGAACTTCATAAGTTGGGGAGACCTTGCCTGGAGATAATTGCCATAGACTGAGTCAGGGATTAGCTGCCAGGCCAGTGATTCCAGACACAACCTCAGAATCCTTTTCAGCACAGTTCTTCAGGGAATTGAAGATAGTCATCATAGAGGGCTTCAAGATGTTATTGATAACCACAGGGATTGTAACCACTTCATTTTTCCAAGTCCCAGCTCACATGTCCCTCCCTCTGGAAGCCCTCCTAAACCCTCACATGTAGTTATTCTCACTGCAACTGATCCTTCTGTCTTGTAGCTCTTACCCTCCTGTGGTATCACTGCTTGTTGATGGCCTTGCATCTGCTCTAGATTGAGCTCACTGTAGGCAATGGGAGAGTCCTTCCCATATGTGTCTACCCAACCTTTAGAAAGAAAGACATTATTTCTATTTTAGTTAAATAACTTGCCCATCACAATACATGGTTGAGATGAATTTGAATTCAGGTCAGTCTGATTTCAAACCCTGTGCTCTTTTCCTTAGACCCACACCCAATGGCATGCCCTTCAGCACTCAGGCACAGGTTTAGGTAAGAGGACAAGGCTGCATTTGCGGGCATAGACAGACATGAGAAGTTTCATGGCTGTTCTGGAAGTAGAGTCCCTGGCTCTACCCATGGAGGCTTCCGTCTTCTGTAGTGCTTTATATACACTGGGATCGAACCAGTCTGGGTGAATCTGACATTTGACAACCATCCTAACACCTTACTCGGTCACAGCTGAACTATTTTTGCCTAACTTGGTTGTTTAACATACAGATGTTTTCAAATCAGATGTGTTTATGCCTCTTGAGATGGAGGTAACTATTTTATAATCACTCTCTGGAAAAAAAATAGTCAATGGAAATTTTTAATAAAAAAGAATGTGGTAGAAACATAATTTTAAGTCATGAATTGGAAAACGTGGCAAAATCTTATCCACTAGACTATATGGTATTCTGCGACCATCTGTGGAAATTTATAGGTATTAAATTAGATACAGGTTGTTTTTTCTGTGTGCAGAACATAACAGAAACCTAATTGAAAACCACATAGCATCATCATAAAACCAAATGTGATGTATATTCCCTTCAAGGTCAAAACACATGTGCAAATGTCAAGAAAATTACTTGCTTTGCCGTTGAGCAAAAAGACCTCTGTTAATATTTTTATTAAATTCTGTATGTTTATAAGAGACAGATGCTTATGAAAGTAAGTGTAATCATCCCCAACAATCTAAATTATATTCAAAAGTGATGATAATAGAGATAAATGTGTAATGTACAAGATTAATCTTGCTTTGCTTATATTCTACTGTTTAAATGTTTTGAATGTTTTCCTGTGCATAGATTTACAAATCCATGTTCAGTTCCTTTAAAATATTGGTCACTGGCTTTTCCATAGAATCTAGAAAATGAGTGCAGAAGAATAAGTTCATTTGACAGAAGAGCATATCAATATTTCCTGACCTGAGGCAGGAGGCTGGCCAAGGTGACCCCCCTGAGGTCTTGTGGGGTGAGGTACTAGATCTGTTCCTCTTCATTTCTTTCACTTTTCCTTCATTTCCCCTTCAGCAAATATTTGTTAGGCAAATAGTAATAAGACTGACACTGCTTAAAATGGAGATGCTGAAGTGATTGAATTCACTGTATTTGCTGATTTTTCTCCTCCATACCTATTCTTTATGCTCTCCTGTTCCACTCTGTGCAAGGGAAGCTGACCTGAATGGGCCACGTCACCTGCCGTCTTTGGCCTCTGGTGATCCACTGATGGAAGGCACCAGCAGCAGATGGGAGTGAGAAGACAGTGCTTAGGGTACTCCTCCCAGTGATTCCTGCTTTGACCAGCATCTAGTACATCTTTCCTGGCTGCAGCACTGGCTGGGTGGCTCCTTCTCCTCATTTCCTGCTCTCAGTGAGCTCAGATCACTATTCTGCCCATTCTCCTTCAGCCCTAGGGAAAGTGGAGAATTTTTGCTGTTGCTGGCTGCTGGGGATCTCAGCATCCATGTTTTCCCTTAGCTCGGTTGACAACTCTGTAAGGAGTCCTTTTATTCAAGTTCCTTCAATTGAACCATATGAGATGAGCTCTGGTTTGTGCTGAGATCCTAACTCATTTGTCATAAATCCTTGGAAATGTCCTCTGTGGCTTTGTTGGAAATTTCCTCCCCAATAGCATAAGGGGATTGGTGAGGCTCACTATCTCCAAGGCCCCTCCTGGGTCTGAGAGTTTACAGAGCTATCATCACAATTCATAGCAACCATGACAAGCTGCAGTGGTTTTCAGATGTAAACAAGATAAATTTCAATTAAGAACAAGTGTAAGGAAGTGCACTTGGGGAGGAAAAACAAATTATAGAAATGCCAGGTAATAGAGCCTGGCTGTGTGTAAGTGCATCAGCAGAAAGACGCAGGGATGAGTAAGCAGTGCATGATACCGCTGGAACTGAGTAAATCTGGGGGAATATAGACAGAGTGTGACCTGTAGGAAGTGCAAGGCAACCCCCTGCAGTTGCCTCTCACCGCACACACCAGGCCCAGCTGTTGTGATTTGATTCAGCTCAGTAACTTAAAAGATGGGCACTTGAGAGGAAAGAAACTCAAAGTTGGGTTGGAAATGGAAAATGGCTTATACAAAGGTCAATTTCTTCTTTCCCTCCTCCTTTCCTGCCTCTGTTAAGAGGCTAGAGGTAGAATAAAGGAGCTGTCCTCACTCATGTGAAGGGACATCTCAGGCCCCTGTGTCCTAGAAATGGACTATGTTGATCAAGTTGCATCTTGGCTAACTATGAGTGTAATTTTGTCCGTAAATTAAAAATGGTTGGGGATTTGTGTGCTGTTGATGGGTTTTTCACTTGTGGTGTTATAAGTCTTTCACTTTGCTCATTTTTTTTCCCACTGCAACAGCTTGGACACCAAGGGGTGACTGGCACAGAACATGTTTTCAATGAATTTCTCTAGTGGAACGGGTGACTGAATATAAACTGAGGCTTAGATCACTACTAGATGAACTTACAGTCAATACAGGGAAAAACTCTCGGAGGGATGTTGGGCATTTACTTACTAGGTATGGCCCTGCAATCTGCTTCCCAGGAAATGATATAAAATAATCTGTATTCTGGAAGTCTGCATATTTTAAGTACAAATCTTAAGCATAAAATTCCATGAACAGAGTCTCTCAAGTGGCTGGAAGCAGACCTGACTTATGTCCATGGCGGAGGAGGAGTTGGGTAGGGAAGGGAATGCAGAAATTCACACGCCTCCTGGGTGGATGATTTAGGGAAGAGGAGGGTGCCACACGCAGAGGGACAACCTAGGCCTGTGTGTACTGTTTCCCAAACATTGGTTCAAAGCAGAATATTCAGTTATTTTAGTTAGAGGAGGGCCCTTTGAATAGGTCTGTCCTACATTTTGATGTTAAACTTTCAGTTCTTTTTGGGGTGGTAAAAGCCTAAATGTAATGCTTATTTCTAAAGCATGTCTTCTACAATTGCTACCTTGGTTTTGTGATTAGCTTACAAGGAGAAATTGGAAAGATGACAGAACCTAGAGAGGAAATATTGCTGCTGGATAACAAGGAAAGACTGCTAATCTGAGTCCCAGACCACATCACTAGTTAGCTGCCAGCTTCATGCAAGTCATTTAACTTCTCTGGGCCTTAATTATCCCAATACTTTCCACTTGAGGAGCCTGTTTGTGTTGTAAGAGCATTTTCATGTGCTTTACTGAAATGTGATTCCAAAGCAAATAGTAGTTCCTTTGACCATCATAACTGCCCCAAGCAGTAGGTAGTGCTGGGATGCTCATGATTTATAGGTGAGAAGATGGAAGTTTAGGGATGTTAATTAACTGAGCTTAGAAACAGTCATATTAGGCCTTAGAGGATATTTTTCCTTGTTTTAGCTTCATTTCATTGTGGTACTATTTCTGTGACATATTTGATAAGGAACATAAGTGTTAATATAATTATTGTCCTATCAGGTTTAGAACAAGCAAGTAAACTTTCTTTAACACAGGCTGTATTCCTAGTTTCTTCTTGCTAAAATGTTAGTTTTTATAACTTAACAAAAGGAAAGTCATGTGATTTTTAAATAGATGCCCTTCTCTCTTCCCCTCCCAAACCTCAGAGCTTTGCTTTCTGGAAAGAACTCAATATATAAACTCTGGAGCAAATTAGACTTGAGACCACACAGTAGGAGAAGTCAAATGGGTTTGGTGGGTGTGCTAATCAAGAGGGAAAAGAGCACAATTCATTTCTGAATCGGTTATCAAATTCTTCTTGTAAGTGACACGATTGAAACTGCCAATTGGCTTTGCAATCTGCTGAGTACATATTTCTACATCTGTGAAAGCTCAGCAAATGAGCCCTTCTCAGCAAAGCAAGAGGGTTTCACCAGCAAGAAGTACAATGAGGTGTTGTGCCCTGCGGCCAACCATTTCTCAAGAGACCTCTTTCTGTTTCACCTTTTGAATTCCTTTATGATTGACAGGCAGCTTCACCCATTACTCAAATTTTCCTTCATGTTATCTCCTTAGCAAATCTGATCACCGCAGTACTTCAAAAGCACAGTCATATTATTATTACGGGATCATTCAGCACTACAGCTTGGAGGGGCTCAAAAAGTCACTTAGCTAAAGTTGCTTCTTCCAAGGGCAGCCATTCAGTTTTTCCTATGTTGAACTGTTATCACTTGGACCCAAAAATCTTTCTTTTTATCTCTGTTGAAATGTTCCATCAGGTTGTTCTCTCCAATTTCTTTCCATAACGCCATTCAAAATCTTAGTCAATCTGCACTACAAAATGATGCCTTGATTGAGAAGATGTACTAAAAATTGTGATAACAAAATATTCATTTTCTTTGAGCAGGAGGATTTGTTTGGCCATTTTTAACATTATAAGATGAGCAGAAGCATTTTCTGTCTTCCATGAGGCACCGTATGATGGCTGATCCATGTTTGAGTGTTAAGGAATAGAAGCTCATCCCCTTCGACTCTGTCTCGAGGTTGTCATCTACTCTTTGGGTTACTACACCTTCTATAAAAAAGGTTCTGAGAAGTCTGATGTGTTTAATATTTGTGTAGGGGGCATAGAGCATTAAGAAAAAAATGATATGTGCTTACATTTTTTCTTCTAGTCATTTTCCTTCCTTCCAGATATTATGTCTGTTTCAAAGACAAACTTCTAATAACAGAATAGCTACAGCTGCATGAATAATCACATTGTCCATCTAAATGGACAGCATTCAGTCTGCTGAAAACAGAGCCAAGGTAAAAAATAGGTGTACAGAACCAGCAGAGTGGCATTTGCCACTAAATGAATTATAAAAAACAGATGCAAGTGTTTTTTAAAAGGACACATAGCCTTTACTTGGCCCATTTATGAAGAAATAGCACAAGGACTTCAGAATCATGATTTAGAGAAAAGTCACTAATTCATTTGTGTATACACAGCATTTGATGATCCCGCCATATTATGATCTGATGGCTTTTCTCATTCAAAGCCCATTTATTATTGGAGATAGATAATTGTTTTGCTGGGCTGGGGGTGGGGAAATGGGGAATTTATTTAGCATCTACTATTGTCACCAGATTATACCGTAACATCTTTCTCCACTCATCGAATTTACTAACCATTTTCTGAGAACATCATTGAGTGGGTGGTGTTGTGCATTAGAGAAGTTTAATAATAATTATCAACTTCCTGAGGTCAAGCCTAAGCCTCACACTTCTGCTGTATCCCCTACAGCACCTAGCACAGTGCTAACAGAGCGAGAGCCACATAATGCTTCATAATAATATGTCGCACAAACATGTTCTTATTAATATTTCTCCTTTAAGAAGCTTGCACAGAATTTGATCGTCTGCCTCCACACAGACATTAAGTTAAGACAGGTTGGGGACTGGGAAGGACAGAGAAGAGGCAAAGGCACAGATTGTTTGAGACAGAAGAACTGAGATGGGGGTGGGTGGGGTGAGAATGTTGAGGACAGTGAGCAAGAGGCACCATTTGGTAATTTGTGGCTGCTTAAGAGGGAATCAGAACTAAGTAAATGTTCTTTTTGTCCTAAACTACTAAGTTATTACAAAAAGTAGATTTATTGTAAATTAGTATGTTTCATCCAAGTCCAGAGCTATAAGGTGAACTGCTCTGATTTCAGGATCAGAAACAATTCAGGGAGCAGCCACACTAAGAGAATGCTGTTGAATATCTGTCAGAAATGAATAGGGCTGCTTGTTGGAGGGACTGCGGACCTCTGCGGGGTCCATTCAATGTCCCAGCAGTTGTATTTGAGTAGAAATGGGCTTGATTTTGCAGTCACCCTGGAGGTGTGAGATCTGCCCCAACTTTATACATTTTCTGTTTGTCCTGGCAATCACTTTTCAGTGGGAATTGTAGCCTCCTTGTTATAGAAATCTACTACTGTCATAGCCTTGATAGTCTGACCTCACAGCCTAGCGTAAGAGAAGAGGGTGAAGAGTGAGGAGAGGAGAGGACACTGGTCTGTTTGTCAAGAGTTAGCCACGCTTTGAGATTCCCTGGGACAGCTCTACCAGCAAAGCTGCGCCTGAACAGTTTTTCTCAGCCACTTCTCCACTGATGACACATCTAGTTGAAGAGCCCATGTTGTCTCTGTCCCCCTGTGGAGCCAGCGTTTTCTCCTGTTGTGGGGCTTCGGCAGAGAGGACTTTCTCACACTGAGAATGGAGGGATGGCTTCTGGGTCAGTGGGCCCTGCCAGCTTCCACTGTGATGTCTGTGGGTTCTTCCGACTGATGGAGAAACAAGTTATGTGGGTGATAATGAAGACTGCCCTGCCTGAGGAACTTCAGGGAAAATGATGGTGGACCCCCTGGACTAAGAGAACACCCTGACAGAGCACATGTGATCAACCCACAGGTTCTAGAATAAACATGAGATATCCATTCAAAATGGTGTTTCTGTAATATTGGCAAATGATATCCCTGTTTGTGAGTGCTTAAGAAAAACCCTTCTGAGTCTTCGGGGTTAATAACTACAAATAGTGTTGGCTATGCGTGAAAATTGTTTTAAACCCTTAAAATTGAATTGTTTAATTTGTCTGCATTAGATGAGGTAGGAACTATTATTACTTTCACTTGTAAGATCAGAATTGGGGAAGGGGCACCACACAGACAGATAAGACCTATGTGACTGTGGGCATTCAGCGAGGAGGAAGTATTTCAGCAACAGAACAACTAATCTCAAGAGACCTAACTAAGCCCGTGGAAGAGCATCTAGGCTAGGTGGGCTGAGAGCATTTCTGTCCTTGCCCTGCAACTTCTCTTTATGTTTCTGACTTATTAGAAAACCTTGAGTCTGTGGCATCTCCTTTTACAGTGGTTGTCTTTGAAACATAGAGACAGGAGGTCCTTGTTAGTCATTTAGTGTCTGTATAGCCCTCGCATCCTACTAGAAGTGGGCAGTAAAAATTGATCTCACTCCTTCATTCTTTTTTCTTAGGTTTAGTGTATACAGTAGCCAGTAAAATCATCTGTTCACTTGAGCTTAAGAAAGCTGGGATTTAAAGCTTCATTCAGTAAGGAAGACACTCTAACTGGGCGTCAAGATTGATTTTGAAATAAGATCCAATATCACAACCCTGCCATTTGTGATTTAGCATTGAAATCATCTCTCTTCCCTGTTTTCTTGCTTTATACCTCAAATTCCAAGCCTCATTAAAAAAAATGTTTTAAGAAAAAAAAAAGCAACATTAATGGGATTTTTGGGTTGTGAGTTAGTGCTTTTAAGTAGTGACCATTAAAGATTTGAAATGTGAAATTACATCGCTTCCAAACAAGAGGTGATGTAGAAGCTATTGTCTGAAGTGTTTCTTAGCCACTAGGAGAGAGACCTCTGCAGCCACAGACAAACCACTCTGGGGTCACTCAGGGTGTCAGATACTTAGAGGGTTTAGGCTGAACTTCCAATAGGGAGGTGGTTATTATTCAGCTATTTCTCAATATAATACCTCCCCCTCCAAATTCTCAAAAGGGAGAGGTTCAGAGATATTTTTAGCAACATGAACTGTAATGCTAAAAATAGCGAGGACCTGGGGCTGTTGGAACGCCATTTTCAATTTCAGTCAACACTCAGGAATGCCTGGTCACTTCACCACTGCCGAAGGTGGACTTCTCATTTCAAACACAGTATCCCAGATTTCACTGTGGTGCTAGAATTTCAAACTGTTAACACCTTTCCAGTCCTTGTTAAAACTACATAAAACAGCTGTCTTTCTTCCAGGTGAAAATGATTGAATTCTTTCAGGCTAGATCTTTGGAGTGATTTGAGGAAACAGATCTGAAAAAAGGTATTATTAGTAAGGGCTCACTCTGAGCTCACATTTTACGGACTTGAATAGATTTCCATCTTTCTGTATTCAAACTAGCACAATAAAATAAAGGGTTTCAATGCTTCATTAAGTATGCTGGTCATTCAGACCACCAGCCAGCCAGCCAGCCAGCAATAGTCATAGAGGCTGCTGTGTGCCAGGCATCACTCTAGGTGCTTCAAGGATGCCCAGCTGGCAAGGAATACTTAATGAACAGTCACTGAATTCCCCAGTATTTTGAAGAGTGGATTCCTACTGGAGTTTGGGCAGGGCAATGCAACACCACACCCTGTGAAGCAGGTACGGGTCTTAGGAAGGGAGTATGTATATTTCAGTTCATTTTCTTCATCTCAGTAACTCAATATCAGATTTTGGTTTCTAACTGCAAGCTTCCTTCTGCTAGGCTAGTGGAAAGAAACCTTAGTCTCAGTCCTTTCTGGGGTTTCCCCATCTCTCCCCAGGATTGTGTCATATTTCTGGACCTTGTGCAATGTGAAGACACTGGGATAGGCCGTCATCAGCTCCTCCCACACCTGTCCAGTTCCATTGTTTCTGTCTCCTTCGTCTTTCAGAAAGCGTGGCTGTCAAACACTCTCGTGCTCAGCTTGGGGCAGGAGTATCTTGGATGAGTCTGTTGCTGGTCCTATTGGCCTGTTTGCACCGTATAGCCATTCCTTTCCTTCTCTGAGGCTTGCTGTCTCCCAGGTGGTGGTACCAGGGAGTGAGATATAGGTGCCCTCTGCTCCCCTCCCTGATCAACCTCTGTTCAGGCTTCTTTGAGAGCCTCCCTTATCCTGAGAACATTTGTTAAACAAGAGGCAGAAAGGCTAATAATGGGAGCAGTTCTGCCTTTTTCTCTGACACATTTTTTTTTTCCCTGAGGTGGAAAAGAGCAGATGCAAATTATGGGAACATGGGGAGGAGGGTACAAAGAAGGGGTGAAAGGGAGTAATTCTGGGAGGGAAAAAAATAAATGATTATTTCAAAATAATATCCTTTAACAACGCTGTGGATATAAATGTATTTCATCCACTGGGGTTTGCAATGGAAGGAGCAGAGAGGACCAGGAGGAAAGGAGAGCCCGACTCAAACCATCTTAACAAAGTGCAAGACACAGCTGTGCCTACTCAAGGCAGCCTTTTAAAATCAACTCTTAAAACATCACTGTTTAGGATTGGATGGCTCCATAATATAGTGGGCAATGATCAAATGGCCTGAGGTGTAACTGGAACATAGGACACTTTTTGGGGGGAAACAATTAAGTAGAAGGAAGAGAGATAAAATTTCTCAAGAATAATTTCTTCTACTTTGTGAAGATAGACCCACTGACTCAAAGAGTATTAGTGCTAAGAAAGATTGTGGAAGAGACTATAGTTTTATCATTTAATTTTCTAAAGGATGGCCCCATGTTTAGTTCATGGTAAGAATGGAACTAAATCCAAGTCTCTGAGGTCCTTCTCCTTCGTGCTCTCCAGGATATCCTTATATATGGCAAACGTACTCAACATTGAGGTTATTTTAAGGAACAAACTGAAAAAGAACATCTTCATCAATGCCAACACAACACTATTTAAACGGGTTTCAGGATGAAACCCTTGTCCCTAGAACTGTTCCTGGAAGTTTATTTCCAGGCACTGAAGATGTCATCTAAGGCCTTGGATCGCACGCAGTGCATCACCACTGTGCTCTCAGACTCAGAAGCCCAGGCCAGCTGCATGGCCACATGACCCACTGGCCCCACTGGGCCTGTGCTGCTGGTCTGAGAACTAGTAGCAGAGCAGAGAAAGAGAGAGAGAAATAGAAATTACAGCCAGGGGCTGCTGCAGCTGCAGCTATTGATCTGATTCCAGACACGAGGACAGTGATGATCTGATTGTCAAAACAATAACACATATTGTAGCCAGAGAGAGTTGCCAAGAATCTGATGATTGCTTCCATAAATGGGTGCTGTCTCATGAGCATCCAAAAGATGAGTGAAGCTCAGTTTAATTCTTTCCTTCACTGTTACTGAGGCATTGCTTTCTTCTTCTTTACAATGGGAGAATAACATGACTTTTGCCTCAGGATTGCGGTAAGGTTATGAGATACTGCGTCGAGGAAATGATCTGTAAGGTACAGTGCACTTCTCAAATGCAAGAGACTGAAAATTGTTGCAGTTGTTCAGACCTACCTAAAATGGAATTTGGGCTTTTTTTGACTTTGGAAATGAGTCATAGCTCATCTAAGTCAATGAGGAAGAAAATACATGGTGACAGGCAAGAGCGGCCCATGAATCAAGCACCATCTCTGAGGCACTTTCCTCAGAGATGAACACAGAATTCTGACTTGTAGAAATGGATACAGCAAGGCACCATTTATGAGGTTAGCAGTGGTTCTCAGCTTGAGCTGTTTGTAAGCCATCTGGGGGTGCTTTTAAAAGCTATCATTGACTGGGTTCCAGTCCAGACCATTGGAATCAGAACCACCAGGGCTGGGACACAGGTGTTCTTTTTTAAAAGCTTCCCAGATGATTCTAAAGTGTAGCCAGGGTTGAGCACCTCAGCTAAAGTGCTTCACCAGAACAACTTGCACTGTAGAGTTGAACTTTTCTTGAAACGTTCAACTGTGGAATAGAACTAGGATAGGAAAATACTTTTATGTTTCCTCCTCATGTTTCCAGAATCCCTCTTAAAGGAATTCATTCTGAAATGTGACCTTGGAGAACTGAGAAGAAAGACCACAGTCTCATTTCATAGCGCTGGAAACTCTGAACACGAACAATTCTTTAGTTTGTCTATTATGACATGATGTGGCCAACAGGGGCATTGCAGTTCCTGCTGACTCATCATTACAGATGGACCAGCCAATAGAGGGATCTTGAGCACTAAAGAACGGGCACTTGGACTCAGAGGGAACCCAGGCAAAAAAGCAAAGGTATTGGCTATGGAAAGGCTGAGGACTGAGGCAGGAAGGCAGACTCAGGAGTGGCAAGATGCCCCCTGACAACTGGGACGGCACAGTGAGCTACTCTGGAGCAACGTAAGCTATCAGAGGCATCCTGTCTCTGCTTTGGGTCACTGAGGACATGGATCCTCATGCTGGGAGAGAGTCTCGTTCTTGTCTCTCTATGCCAAGGAACTCCTCTTTTCTGACTAGGGCTCCAGCTTCATTGGGGATGTGACTGGCCTCTCTCACACCATTTCTGAGGGGTGTGGTCAGAAAGCTTCCATCTTGTACATATAAGCAAGTCCTTAAGACGGGAGTGGCCTGCCAATAAGAGGAACCAGAATATAGCAGTTACGCTTTCTACCACTTAAAATGCTTTGTTTTCTGCAGCACAAGGCATCGTGACTTTGGTTGTGTGAAGCGCCATTCCCTGTTTCACATGTACACAAACTTCATTCAGTTTCCTTTTCCTTTGCCTACCCCTCCAAGCACCCACTGACTCCAAAATCTACTTGCCTGTCTTGCGGAAGATCCATCTCCTCATCCATCATCAGTATCGTGCCAGCCAACAATCTGACACCTCATCTTGCCCCTTCCAGAACTGGCACCAGCTCAAGGCACCAAACACATTGGACTTGGACTACCCAGAGCAGAGGCAGCACAGAATTCCTTTCTGTTAAGGGTTAGTAACTTAACCTTTCCCACATATCTTTTCTCATGAGAATATCTCTCACTGTCCATCATGAAAAAACCATCAGGATTTGGGAGAGACATTTCCTTTAAAGACATCTTTAAAGAAGCACATTTATTAGTAAAGCAAAGGAGAGATATAGCTTTATTTTCTCTGTACTTTTTAACCCTGAAAAAAAGAAAACTTGATAAATAAGCAGCTATTTGGGGGGTTATTTTAAAATGTAGGGTATTATTAGCACTAGATTGCTTGCATATGTGCATATTAATGGTTATTATTTACAAAATGTCTGGCACTTTCCTAGTGTGAAGAAGATTTTTAAAATTGTAGGGAAAAAAATGAAAAGAAACAAGTGTCTGTTTTAGTTTCCTATATTTTTTGTCCCCTCTCCTCTTCCTTTCCTTAAAGAGAAGTGCATGGTAACTGAAAGGGACAAGCCCTCTAAGGTCAGAAGCACAGCCTTGCCTCCCAGCCAGGCCTCTAAGTTGCTGCTCAATGGTTTGATTTATTTCTCTGAGCCCCACTTCTTTTTTTATATAAAGTACAGAGAAGATAACTGTACCTACCACCCAATGTTATTGTGAGGTTTCAGTGTAGTACTGTTTTTGGCCGTGTCAGTAGTTTTAAGTATTTTAAGCAGTCAGAACACAAGAGATTTATTTTTCTTCTATACAAGCATATCCACAAATCCCGGAGCATTTAGTTCTTGTTAGGAAGAAAACAAAACCCTTATTTCCTGAGGTTAAAATATAGAATTCCTATTTTAATGTCATGCTCTATCTAGCTCAGGAGACCGTTAGCCAAGATTCCTGATGCTCCCTTCCCATTCCCTTCTGCCAGCCGAGGGCCTGCGGTTGGCCTGTGCTGGTCCCCAGGGGGGTGTGCCTGTGCTGGTGGTGGTGAGACTGCTCCATGGGGTGGATCCTGCGAGGCTAACTCTGCTAAGACGGTGATAATTCAGTTCCTTGATGATGTCCTGGACAGTAAGCAGGTACTGGGCATTTTTACTTGTCTCTTTCATTTAATTTATAGCCCGGTTTTAAATTGCTTCCAGTCTTTTACCCCTTGTCACAGTTCTGAACAAGATGTCATACCGGGGACCTTAAGAATTGAACACCTTTTCTCCCTTTTCTTGATCTTGTAAAAGGTGAAGAGATGAATTCTTAGGTAGGATGGGGATCACGTGCACTTTTAGGAGGTTTCCAGGTACATTATTTGGTAGGAAGAAGGTTATCACCCTAGGAGGGTGTAACCAGATTTGATCTCCAAAGTGTGATAATTAACCAACTTCTCTTTAATTTCTTCAAAACAGGATATTGCTGCTCAGGTGTGCTACATTTGTGGTCTTACTGGGTGTTCTCCCTAACATCAGTACTGGCACAAGCCATAACATCACTTCCTCAAATAATGGCCAGATCTCCTCCCCGCCTTCGATTGGACTTCCTAGGCTGTGTAATCCACCTGATGGCCTGAGATGTCCACTAAATATGCAGCCCAAACAATGAAGTTACAAAATGAACTTTCGCTAAAAATAATCCCTATTCATCACCCAAAAGTTTCAGAAGAATTTTTATCCAAGGCCATGAATGGAAGAACCTTCATTTTTATGGGGCCTCGCATGGTTTCTTTAAATCATGAGTTCCTTTTCTGTCTTTCACTTCCCATTAGAAAGTGCTGACATTGCTTCTCGGTTTTTGTAACTTACTACTCTATGTGACTTCTACAGAGCTCCTTCTTATTTTTTCTTCCTGTTATTTTGATTTTGTACACGTACAGGGTGTTAGGTGTCAACACCAATTAACCCCAAACCTAGGCTTTTAATCTTTTCATAGTGGGGCTCCACTTTGTAGCTCTGAGCAGAGAGCTCTGTGGTTTGCCAAAATTCCAGTAAGGAAGAGCCCCATCTCCACTCTATTTTCTATTACGGTTTTTACCTTCCTTCCTTCCTCCAATATACTTGTGAGTACAGAACCTTGGGGGAATGAAAAATGGCTCCTTGTCACCAAAACTTGGGGACCCTTGCTTTCTAGAAAAACCACAAAGACATAGTGCTATTCTCAAAAGACTCTCTGTCTTTCCAAATTCCCTGTTATGATTTAAGAGTAAATTTCTCTAAGCCATTTCTTATCTTATTATTCCTTTTTCCATTTCATTCATAAGTGGTAGGATTTACATTTCAAATTCTACTATAAATGAGGTTATTATTTTTAGCCCTAGTTTATCCACCTTCTTGCTGAACTCCAGAAGAATAAGCCCAGAAAGGAGGTCTTGGTAGCTTCTTCTTCCCCTGGTACCACAGTCCCTCCTAGCTCTGGGCCAGGGTACTTGTCATACATAAGTGTGTTGGGGCTGTGTGTGTACCTCTGCTTCCCCTTTACCCAGACCCAGAAATCCTAGAAATTCAGTGATGACAGATTGTGATGGTTAAATTTGTGTCATTGACTAGGCCACATGGTAACCACATATTTGGTCAAACATTATTTTGGGTGTGTCTGTGAGGGTGTTTCTGGATGAGATTGGCATTTAAATTGGTAAACTGGTAGAGCAGATGGCCCTTTCTAATGCAGGTGAGCCTCACACAATCATGTGAAGGCCTGAATAGAAAAAAGGCTGACCCTCCTGCCAGGGAGAAGGGACTCCTGCCTAACTGCCTTCAAACTGGGCCATCATCTTTTTCCCTGCCTTGGGGCTCAAACTGAAACATCATCTCTTCTTGGGTCTCAAGCCTGCCAGCATTCAGACCGAAACCACACGTGGACTCTTCTGGGTCTCTAGCTTGCTGACGACAGATTTCAGGACTTGTCAGCCACCACAATGGTGTGAGCCAATTCCTTAAAATCTCTCTCTCTCTCATCCTATTGGTTGTATCTCTGGAGAATATGGGCTAATACACAGAGGTGGTGATTTTATGTCTGGATATAACAAAATCTCTTGATGTTCAAAGAGAAGTCTTGATTTCTAGGCTTTCATGATAAGCACTGTTAGGAGACTATGTCTCTTAGAACGCAGATTTTGGATCACTTGGTTTTGTATACAGACTTGGATTTGAGACCTGGTTTCTGATCCCATCTTTACCACCAAGTAGCAGTGTGACTAGCGACAAATTGATTTTCTCTGGGCTCCATTTCCTCATCCACTGAATGAGGAATTGCAGTAGATTGTCTGACATATCTCTTTCACCCCTGAACTCCAAAGATTTTTGCAACTAAAATAATGAATACAAATTCAGATAATCTTTTTAATTGAAATCTGGGAGGGGATCGAAGAGGATAAAGGGAAGGTCGGGCATCTAGGGATTTGAGGAAACAGCTTCTGCTTCTGTTTTACCTCCTGTTTTTGTTCCTCCTGTTATCCGCCCTTAAATTAGTACCATCTGGATCCATTAGAATTAGGGCTTTGGCTACCGGTAACTGAAAATACTGATTCAGACTGGCCTAAACAGTGATGGAAGTGATCAGCCCGCAGAGCAGCAAGTTCAGAGGCAGGGAGGGCTCCAGGCATGGCGCCAGGGAGGGTCTGGCTTCGCTTCTCTGCCGCCTCCCGGCTCCCCAGCCTCGGTGTGTCGGTCACAATGCAACATGGTGGCTGTAGTTTTGGGGGGCAGGAGGCTGAGGAAACCTCTGAGGAGCCCTCACAGCTTTCCACTTACATTTCATTGGCTAGAATTGAATCACATGCCCTTTCTAAAGCAGTTGCTAACAAGGGGAACAAAGTTACCACGACAGGCTAGACAAGGGGTTGGCAAACTACAGCCTATGAATTAAAGCCAACCTGTGGCCTGCTGTTTTATCACCCATGATCTAAAAAAGGTTTTCACATTTTTAAAGGCTTATCAAAAGCAAAAAAGTGAAGAATATGTGACAAGGGCTTATGTAACCGAAAACCCTGAAATATTTACTATCTGGCCCTTCACAGGAAAAGTTTGCTGATCCACAGCTTTGATGAATTGAAGTAGGAAACTGAAGGAACTACGAAGTTTTTTTACTTGAGAAGCGCAGGGCTTTCCAGTGACGTGGCAGTATTAGGTGCAATCGCCACCCCATCTTGCCCCGCCACCAGATGGTAACCAGTAAGAAAAGGTTGTTTCCTTTCAACCTGTAATGAAAGTATACAAGCCAAGGCCCTGCGGCAGGGCCTCGCCTTTGGATCTGAATCCACGGGGCCGGGTCGGCATCAGTAAACGCTGCTGCTCACCAAACGTCTCGGTGTCCCGACCCCTTGTTCTTAGTTCCCGCGGTTCCTGCAACAGAATCAGGACCTAACTCAGAGCTGAGAAGGGGGTCGATTGTTCCCCGAGTTGCATGGAGGGCAAGGTTGGATATCTGAACAAAAACTGAGTTCTATTAGAAGGAAAAAGGGGGATGTTGGTTGTGTAGGCAGCCAATCAGGTCCACAACACTACCTCTTCTTAGCGTCTCCGTTTTTCTCACGTTTGAGGTAGGTCAACTCCACTAAACTGGAACATTGGCAAAGATCAAATATAAGGGGCGAAGAAACCATTCCTGAGAATTTAAGTTTCCAGATGAGATGTATTTTCTCCCCTGAATCTTCTGCTTCCTCTGTTTATGAACACATTTTCAGGTAATGTTCAGATCTTCCTTTTCCTCTGGAGAGCTAAATTGAGTATTTTCAGAACATAGGCACAGATATGCATTCTCGGGCACACGCTCACTCACACATACAAGCACATCGACACACAGACATACAAAGAGACCCCCCCCACCTCACGCTGCTCACTCAGAGAACATCCAAACAAACGCCAAGAACACGTGCACACATTTATCACAGCTTTTACAGAGAAAACTAATTGCGTTTCCTGGTTCAGTTTTGGGTACGCACAGGTTGTATTAGGACTGAGTCTGCATTTAACTGATAATATTTCTAATCAGACACAGGTGCTCTTTTTTGAGTGGCCTAGTATCCTGCTGAATGTAATTGGTTGTTAAATATACTCAGAAGCAAAGAAGACCCTGAGAACCCCCTTTTGAAGTGCTGGTCTTTGAGCATTCGCTATGACCCTAAACGAGCTTGTGTTGGGGATTAAAATTCATAGACATGAAAGCTGAATTCTAAAAAAGCCCTCATTTTCTTTAAGCCTATTATTGACTTTGGCAGATTATTCCATATTCTGCAGTGCTATAAATTCTTAAAACCAACCGAGGACATTGTCATTACAGTGTCTGCTTAGCTGGCCAAGAATAGTGAGTGTGAAACACAGCCTGTCTGTGCCACCAGAAACTCATAATTGAAATTTATTCTGCATATACTCAGTATATTGAACAAGGATGCAGTTTTCCTTGCCCTTTACTAGGCCTTTTCAAGGGGAAAGTAAATATCACAGCACTTTAAAGAGATTATTTTTAAAGCAAAGCAGCTTCTAGTTTTTTATTTATTCATTTAACAAAGATTTATTTGCTGCACTAATACATGGTAGGTCCAGTTTTAGGCACTGAAGAGATACCAGGAAAGGAGCGGACAAGGATTTCTAACCTTCATAGGGTTTATAGTTTATACTCTAGTGGGCTGGAAATAAAATTTGGGAGTTGCAGTATCTATACGGTATTTAAAACATGAGACTGGGTAAGGTCACCAATGAAGTGAATTTAGTTAGAAAAGAGGTTTCCAAAGACTGAGACACACCCTAGTAATATGCGGTGGGAGAGATGAAGAAGAGACAGAAAAAGAGCAGCTAGTGAGGATGGAGGGATCCAGGAAAGTGAGGTGTTCCGCAAACAGACCAAAATGTTTCAAAGAGGAGAAAATGTACAAATGTGTCAGATGCTGACAGGTTGGGTACAAGGGGGGCTGAGATTTACCATACAATTTCATTACTTGGAGGTCATTGTTGACTGATGAAAACAATTTTGGTGGAAGGGTTGGGAGGAAGGACTTGACTGAAGTTTGTTCAAGAAAGTGTGAAAAGAGAGAAATAAATGGCCAAGAAAAGCCCTAGGAAGGCAATGTGCTTGCTTGGTCTTTTTGCTCATTTCTTTTGCAATACCAAAATTATAACTGTAATTGGACACTGTAGCCTGGTAGATAAAATGTTAGTCTTCAACAGCTCGTTGAAAAATTTTTTTTTCTAATCTAGAATTTTAGACAAAGACTGTTTTAGTTAGGGTACTAATTTGGTTGCTATGATAAAGGCCAAAATAGCAGTGGGCCAAGCAAGATAGAAATTTATTTCTCTTTTACTCAATGGTCTGAGTGAAAGTATTGAAGATCAGTGATGTTGAGGACTTGAGGTCCTTATTCTGCCATGCTCAGCACATGGCTTCCATCCTGTGGTCAATGGCGGCTAACTTCCACCACGACTTCCACATTCTCATGAGCAGGAATAGGGAATAGGGAAGAGTATATTTCTATCTTTTTAAGGGGATGAACTCTAAGTTGCACATCACCTTTTCTCACTTCCTATTGGCTAGAACCTAGTCATTTGGCCATATCTAGGTATAAAGGTGGTGAGAAATTTAGGTTTGGGCTGTGTAGTTATGTGCCCACATAAATTTTTCTATTACTAGACAAGACAGAGAGAAGACAGTGGAGATACAGTTAACAATCTCTGCCACAAGAGTGAAAACAACTGAACTGGAATGAAAAGTTTATGTTTTTTCTTCTCTACAGTTAACTTGAGCATGATTATATCCATCAAGTACTATGAGGTTTTTATATTAAACTTCAGTTACTTCCATTAGGAATTAGCCATCACGTCATGCCAGTCATTTTCTGTGCTACAATGATATTTCCTTATGTCTAGCTTGCATCTTGTATTTACCAATTGTATAAAATTCTTGTTATCTGAAAATACATTTGTTTATTATATAGTCTACAAAATGCCTGCTGATAGTTATTTGTTTAATGCATCACAGTTCCTCTATTTTTCTATCTCATCTTGAGATTTTTCTGCTCCCTCTGTCCATTGGTTCTTGCTTTAGTATCTCTCCAAAGAACATTTTCCAGCCCATTTCATGAAGCCAGTATTGTGCTCACACCAAAACTGGACAAAGATGTCTCTTATGAACATAGATGCAAAAATCCTCAACAAAATGCTAGCAAACTGAATCCACCAGTATATAAGTATTATGCACTGGCTAATGAGATTTGTCCCAAGAATGCAAAGTTGAATCAACATACTAAAATCATTCAGTGTAATGTAGTGCATTAATAGAATATAAGGTTATTTGAATAGAGTGCAGAAAAAGAATTTGAAAAAGTGTAACATTCTTTCATGATAAAAACACTTAACAAAGTAGTCATAAAAGACTTTAAATATTTTTAGTCATTCAAATAGGAAGAACTGGGTTAAAATTGTTGATCATTTGGTTGAGTAACAAGAAGCATTTATTAACCTTGGAACAGGCTACTGAGATGCAGCTTGCAGTTTCTGTCCCTGAAGAACACTGGCCAGGTCAGTCCACATCTGTCCAAGTTTCATTTTTAGTGTTCTATTGAGTCTGATTATTTCATTATTACTTTATTCATAAGGATAAAAGCTGGTAAACCTCCGGCAAGCAAGCCAACAAACATTTAAGAGAGGCTAGAGTGTTCTTTTTTCCTTGTCTTCAGTATAGTGAAATAAATACTGCTATCTAAAAAGTCATATTTTGTAACACTGGACTTAGAATCATAGCAGTATTTCTTTTGCTCTGAATGGTACTCTTTACTGCTCTTTTTTGGGTTAAAAAACTATTCGTCAACTATCTACTTATGCAAGGAAAGAAAAAGACCCATAGAGGTTAACCATTTGCTTAAGGTAACACAGTTAGGATTAGAAGCCAGAATTTCTGATTCCTAGCCTACAGTTCTTTCCACTGCATCAAACTGTCTTTGTCAGGATTTCTGCTCTGAGAAAATTAACTCATGAGAATGATTCAAGCACGGTAAGACAAATTATGCCCCATTTCTGAAAGCCTTTTCACTGTTGCTGAAATGATTGCTTTAGCTCTGCACTAATGTGTTCTGACACTGCACATTTCAAGTGGGTTGTTCGATCAAACTCATCTGTGTTCACAGATTTGTTGGAGCCTGGGGGACTTTAGAGATTTTTCCAATTTAGGAGCTTCCAAGTGATTCAAAGTTGCAGAACTCTTTCTTGAAATGAAGATTTTCATAGACACCTACTACAAAAAGCAGCTACAAGTGAAGCTTCTCTCACTGAGGTGGGGGCAGAAGTGGGATCTGTCACCTTCCCTCTGTCATCCCTTACCGCCATGGATCCCTGCACCTATGTTAGAGAACTGGGCTCTGTGGTGAGAAGTATTAAGCCACAGGCCCAGTCTTTGGCCCTCATTTTATGAAATTAAGGATATACTTTGTTTTCTTAAATTATATCTTCAAGTAAATTCTTAATAAAAAAGTGTGTGTAAGGCAAACATTTGATCTCCTGCAAGTCTGAAAATGTCTTCATTTTGCCCTCACACTTGATTTGGGATATGTAAGTTGAACATAATTTTCTGTCAGAACTTTGAAAGCATATTTCATTGGCACAGAAGTCTGATGCCATCTGACTCTCTCTTTTCTTTCTTGGGAAATATATTTTTCCCTTTCTTTGGACAGTTAGAATCTGATGTTATTTAAAAATTTTTCTTTTGTTACACACTTGAACTTTATTAGTAAAATTATTAGTAATTATTAGTATTGTGTGTCACCCCCAGGATTGTGTGTATGTGCACGAATATGTGCATTGCTTATCTCCCTTAGCATGTTTATTTTCCACATAGTCCTTGCTCTTTGGGTCTTATTTCATCTAAATGTTTCTGCAGAAATGATTCATTTCCATAGCAATCAGGATTGTCAATCCCTACTGCATTTCTAGAGATGAGACCTCCTGTTATTGCTGTTGCTGCCCTAGAACCCACTTTAAAAAAACACCTGAGTTATTTAAATAATCTGCAGGTTCAGGGGCACAGGAAGGGCAGATGCTGAAGAAATAGGAACAATACAGAACTGATTCTGAAGCTAGATTCTTAGCAAGGAATTCTTCCTATTCCCACACAGTTTTAATGATTAATTTTATGTGTCAACTTGCGTGGACCACAAGGTGCTCAGGTATTTGTACAAACATTATTCTGGATGTGTTTGTGAGGGTGTTTTTGGATGAAATTAACATTTAAATAAGTTAACTGAGTAAAGCAGGTTGCCCTCCCTAAAGTGTGAGCCTCACTGGGCCTCATTCAGTCAGTTGAAGACCTAAATAAAACAAAAGAGCTCACCTTCCCCTGAAGAAGAGAGAATTCCCCCTGTCTGCCTGCTTTAGTACTGCAGAGCCTGCTGCCTTCAGACCAGAGATACACTCCTGGTTTCCCTGGTTCTCGGGTCTCTGGGCTCAGGATGGAGCTGTATGATCAGAACTGGCTCCCCAGCTTGCAGATCTTGGGGCTTGTCAGCCTCCATAATGATATGAACCAATTCCATATGATAAATCTCTCTCTACAACACACACACACACTCACTTACACACTCACACACACGCATACACACACACCCTGTTGGTTCTGTTTCTCTGGAGAACGCTGACGAATACAATGATGTCCAAACTGACAATTAACTATATGTTTTAACATTCATTTTGTTTTTCATTGACTACAATTATAACAGCCTCGCTTAGTTAACAAGCATTTTCCTTTAAAAAATGAAGAGACTTCCAATTTCTGGTCTCACGCATAAGGAACTTAGAAGCTGCCATTCCATCCTAACAATAAATAAGATGCTGAACAAACTAAAAAAACCCCAGCAGCTCTTAGATCTGTCAGAGAGCTGAGATCACAGGGCCCAACTGCTGTCCCTAAAATTGGAAAGACAAGCAGATAAAGGGAAGCCTGGCTAACTAGAGCAGAAACCTCTGTGGGAAGCAGTACCAGGGTAGGAAAACCTGAACTGTCATTGATGAATTATTGGAAGTTCAATATGGACAGCCGTGAGAGTTAAAAACTCCATGGAGACCCAGCCATAGTGGGGGTGCCTACATTTCTGTGAGCTTTACCTGCAGGAGCTTTACTGGGTCTCACAGTGAATCTTGGAGAAAAATCTTCTTGTGCTTCCAACAGGAGGGGAAAAGGATCCATCTTGAAATATGCCAGAGCTTTCTGTTAGACTCTCAGGAGAAACTATTTCACCAGAACCTAATCTGCTGGGGTTTTATTCAGAGCTTAAGCTATGTGGATAAAGAGAAATACCTGACTCCAGCCTGCTCTAGCCTTTCACATGCGGGAAGGACATACCTAAATCCTAACACATCCCTGCCATACTATTCCACCCAGGAGGAGAAAGGAAAAAGTGAGAAGCACTGCAGGAGTTCACAGTGCAGGGAACACATTACCATTCACATAAACACCCCCAAAATGAAATCATTAAATATAATATTAACATGATCTTTATGAGGAAAACTGCAAGACTCTGATGAATAATATCAAAGAACTAAATGGATGAAGAGATATTCCATATTCATGGATAGGTAGACTTAATATTGTCAAGATATCAGTCCTTCCCAATTTGATCTGTTGCCTTAAAAGACTCAATGCAATCCCAATCAACATCTTAGGAAGTTATTTTGTGGGCAGGAAAAACTGATTTGAAAGTTTATATGGAGATACAAAAGACCCAGAATAGCTAATTCAATATTGAAGAAGAAGAACAAAATTGGTGGACTAATATGTGACTTCAAGACATGATAAAACCGGAGTAAATTATAGTGTGGTATTGAAGAAAGAATAAACAAGTAGATCAGTGGAACTGAAGAGAACCCAGAAATATACCTGCATAAATATAGTCCACTGGTCTTTGATAAAGGAGCTAAGTCAATATAGTGGAGAAAATACAGTTTATTCAACAAATGTTGCTGGAACAGCTGGACATCCACATGGAAAAAAATGAATCTAGACACAGATCTTAAACTCTTCACAAAAATTAACTCAAAATGGGCCACAGACCTAATCTAAGTGTAAAATGCAAAACAATGAAATTCCCAGAAAATAACACAGGAGAAAAACCTAGATGATCTTGGGTATGGTGATGACTTTTTAGATACAGTATCAAAGGCATGATCCATGAAAGAAATAATTGGTAAGCTAGACTTCATTAAAATAAACAATTTCTGCTCAGTGAAAGATAATGTCAAGGGAATGAGAAGACAAGTCACAAACTTGGAGAAAATATTTGCAAAAGACTCATATGATAAAGGACTGTTTTCCAAAATATACAAAGAAGTCTTAAAACTCAACATAAAATGAACAACCTGGTTAAAAAATGGGGCAAACACCTGGATAGGCACATCTCCCAAGAAGATATACAGACGGCAAATAAACAATGAAAAGATGTTCAACAACATATGTCATTAGGGAATTGCAGATTAAAATAAGGAAATACCACTGCATGCCTATCAGAATGTCCCAAATCTGGAACACTGACAACACCAAACAACACTGACAATGCTGGTGAGGATGAGGAGCAACTCTTACTCATTGCTGGTGGAAAAGCAAGATTGCATGGCCACTTTGGAAGACAGTTTGGTAGTTTCTTATAAAACCAAACATTCTCTTATGGTATAATCTAGCATTGTGTTCCTTGGTATTTACCCAAATGAATCAAAAACTTCTGTCCACACAAAGACCTGCATATAGATATTTATAACAGCTTTATTCATACTTGCCAAAACTTGGAAGCAACCAAGACATCCTTCAGTGGCTGAATGAATAAATAAACTGATACATCTGGACAATGGAATATTATTCAGTGCCAAAAAGAAATGAGCTATCAAGCTATGAAAAGACATGGAGGGAGCTTAGATGTATATTGTAAAGTGAAAGAAGCTGATCTGAAAAGGCTACATACTGTATGATTCCAATTTTGTGACATATTGGAAAAGGCAAAACTATGGAGATAGTAAAAAGAGTGGTGGTGCCCAAGGTTAGGGGAGATAGAGGGATAGAGGGGTATAGAGCCAAGGATTGAGAGGGCATTGAAACTATTCTGCACACTGCCACAGTGGTGGATACATGTCATTCTACATTTGTCAAAACTGATAGAAAGTACGGTGCCAAGAATGAACTCTACAGTAAACTATGAACTTTGGGTGAAAAGGATGTGTTAATGTAGGTTCATTGACTTTAACAAGAGTATCACTCTGGTGGGAGATTTTGATGGCAGAGGAGATTATGTATGTGTGGGGACACAGGGCCTATAGAAACTTTCTGTACTTTCCACTCAATTTTGCTGCGAACCTAGAAGTGCTCTAAAGAATAGTGTGTTAATAATAAAAATTCTGTATAAATAAATACATTTGGAATTATAATATAGGAGTTTCAATTGTCATTTACATTTTAGTGTAAATTAGTTTGTGAGGATAGTCATTTTTCTTCTACCAAGGGGGAAAGTTAGCTTGAAAATGGGTATGGAAAGGAAGAAGATGGTAATGTTTTAGGGCTTAAAGAAACATTACACTCTAAGGCTTAGAGGAATAGAAATTAGTAGATGGTAGGTAGTAGAGAGTTAAAATGGCACCAGTGTTATTTTTGCCAATTTTAAAAGGTCTTCCGTTGTGCAAAGGCACTGTTGTCTTGATGTATATATGTATATTTTTTATTTTATAACAAAATGACTTCCAAGTGTAATTTCATGTCTTCTTTTCTAATGCTTTTAGCCTTGAATTCCTTTCTTGTCTTATCGTAATAACCAGAGCTTCTAGAATAATGTTGCATAACAGAGTGGTACTTGGATCCTAGCTTTGTTTCTGGCTTAAATTTGAATAATCCAGAGTTTTAATCTTAAAAAATAATGCTCACTTTTGATTTCTGTTATTAATCCAGAATTATAAAGACACATCTATAATAATAAAGTGTACTAAGAGCTTTGATTAGAAATGGTTATTGAGTTTTATCAACTATTAATGTACTTAATGTTTATATATTATAGTGTCTATAAATTTCATAACTATTTATATGTACATATACTTACACACATGCATAATTTTCATAGATGCATAAGGGTATTTTACATTTTGACCACACTTTCTCCTATAACCTAGATTAACAACCTAAGATGTGTGCTTTCATGTTTTTTTCCAAACATGAGATGTAATTCTATGTAATTCTTTACATGTGTGCATTGTATGTACTTTCTGGATTTGGCTTCCTTATTCAATGCTTTATGGAAATCCCTCCAAGCTAAACAGATGTTACATTTTAGTATTGCCCCCGCTGTTTATTAATTGCATGTTCTTGTGGTGGGTTGAGTAACCTTACTAGCACAGATTTTCCCACCTAAACATGGGGATAATGATTCCTTTCATTACCTGAGCACCCGCTGAGGAGCCATTAGGGTGCCCTGGACTTGAGAACCAAATGATATCATGTATGTAAAGCACTGAACATGGAACCTGGGAAGTAGTAGGCTCTATGTCCAGTACAGGGAGAGCAAACCCTTTTCCTTTAAAGCCCTTTTGGCAGTCCTGGCCTTTGGCCTGAGGACTTACACGACGGCCGATGCCTGAGCATCCGCTGAGGAGCCATTAGGGTGCCCTGAGTGGCTGTTTGGTTTTGAGCAACAGTTCCGGAGCCCCACGGCCCGGGGTTGAAGCCATGTGCCGTCACTTGGAAGCACCGCTCATAACTCTGAACAGGTTTCTTATCCTCTCTGTGCCTCAGTATCTATAAAGTGGAAACAATGACAATAGTACCTAGTTGTTACACTGCCGTGGGTGTCAACGAAGTGCTGCTTGTGACGCGTGTGGCAGATTGCCCAGTACACTGAAAGTGATCAATACAGCAAGCAAAGTGAAAGGGCACAGGCTTTGAAGTCAGTTGGCTTGTCAATGCCATTTGCCAGCTGCGTGACTTCAGAGGGAATTCTTATGAGTTGTCTAATCCTAATTCATCTGAGGAGTGGGGATAATGATACCTATTTTAAAGCTCTGCATAGAGAGTAAAATGAGGAAAGGTATGTCAGTGGCAGCGGCATGTGCACTGCACTCTGTACGCAGGCTGCTCACTCCGCCCACGTTATACATAGTCAGCCTGCAATTTGATGTCCTTTGGCTGTGCAAGGACTCTAACCATCCTTCATGTCTCTTTCAGTTCCAAGCATGGGCCTGCCAATGAACTTTTGGAATGTGAGTTCTCAGTGGGCTGGGGCGTGCCGGCGTCCCGGCTTATCCATTCTTCCTGGGTGGTTCGTGACAGACCCCAGCAGGCGCTGTGGTCATGCTCTGTCCTCAGCAGCCCTTTGCCACCTTGTTTCATTTCCTGCCTGCATGTGGGAATATGCATGCTGTTTCAAGTTACTTATCATGCAGCATGGGGTACGGATTTATTGCTGGTCAGGCAGGCTTTGCAGGCGGACTATGAAGTGCATGTGCAGTTAGAGGACTCCGGAATGGGACCTAGGTGAGCTTGGGGGCTGCATGTCAATTTCAGCTGGCTTTCTTGTCCTCGTTGGGCTATGCCAGCTCTCCAAGGACATCTCAGTTCCTTCTCACATCTCCGAGGAAGCTCTCCCATTACTCCCCAAAGCAAAATGAGAAAAAAAATGAAGGTTTTCAGGCAGTCATTTCTTTCAATGCAAACAGTCTCTTTTCAAAAGAACAATGCAAGGGAAGCTATCATCACATAAGACAATTTGTTCATCTTCTCTTGCTGAGATTTGCTTGCCTGTTGGCGATACAGGAACTCACTCAGTTTTCTGGATGGGCCTATACTGCAAACTGGTAAACAAAAACATGAACAAAACAAAACAAACTTGCCTCTTACACTGCAATGCAAGCAGATCTATGGAATTAGTTGGTGTGTTTGTGTGTGTGTGATTTTGAGTTTAGTATGATTCAGCAGTACCCCCTAGTGGCTATATTTGGGAACTACAGAAGGGTCTGAGATGTAAAGGAATCTTAGGACTTCAAAGCAGGAAACCTATAGAAATCATTTTTTTTTCTTTTAGTACCTAATAATATGAGCCACCGTCAGGCCCTTAAGTATATTTAGTTACATAGGACTCTTTTAAATCACCTGTTATTCTTTCTCTCTCTCTCTCTTTTTTTTTAAGGCAACTCAATTGAACACATAGAAACAACTGCATCTCTGCTTTGGCCTTAGGAGTCATTGGGATATTCTGTTTTGGCCACACTTCCGCCTATCTCCACTTAAGCAGCACAGACCCAGGAAGTGGTGACCAGTTCTACTCCTTTATCAAAGAAGATTCTTCCATTCAACTGCTGGGTGTACTGATGAATGCAATAGATTCCGTATTCAGCCACAAGCAACTCCATTCTGGTATCACTTTTCATGCTATGGATGCCAAGTATCTGAATTACTTATGAAAGGAATTATCCCAGCTAGTTATAAATAGGTCATATGCTCTGGTTTCTCTATCAGACATCCTAGATAGTTGAGAATTACCTTGTATATTGGTTACACAGATGACTACTATGTTCCCTGCATTTGAAACATAACCAGTTTTGTATGTTGTACTAAAGTGACACTGTGACAGTTTTTTCCCTTTGGTAACTGAAAAGGCACATCAGGGTCATTATCAATTATCATAAAAATGCTGAAAGAATCTCTAGAGTAGAGCATTGTTTTTCAAAATTATTAACCATTAAGAAGCTGATAATAATGAAACACTTATAAAGTTTAGCCAGCTAGAGAATATGTGAGTATAATGAAAAGAGCATGAGTGAAATACATGAATCCCAGCCTCTGCCAGTTGCTATTTTCATGAGCCTTAGTTTTCTTGTCTATAAAAATGGAACTGGTATGAGCATTAAATGAGATAATGTGTGTTAAATTCTCAGCACAGTGTACAGAAGCTTAAATAAATGTCAATTCTCCCATTCTATGTCATGTAGAAAAAGAGAAAAAGTTTAAAACAGAAAGTTGACAGTTGGTAAAGCTTGATTTGTAAAATTTTAATTAACTGATGCTATGGCTTTTAAAAAGTATAGCAGTTATAAGCCCTAACTCCGAATTCTCTGCGTGTTCACATTCTGGATCTGCCACCTAAGAAGCTGGGAATGTTGTGCAACTTACAACCTCATTGGTCACATTCCTAGGCTGCAAAGCAGGGTTAATAGCAGCACCTAGCTTATCAGACTGTATAGGAATTAAATGGTTTAATACACGTAAGTGTTTACAGAAGAGCCTGGCATAGAATATGTTCTCAATAAATGTTAGTTGCTATTGATATTAAAAGGCGAAATACACCAAAAGGGCCTAGAAAAACATAGATAATTAAATCCATATATTTCTGGTAGGAGCATGCTCTTTTAAGTGATATACTTAATATTTTATGTGTGGTGTCAACTGGCACTACTCAACAGAACTTGTGAGTCATTTATGTAATTAAAAAATTTTGCCACTTAAATAAAAATAAAAATCAGAATTAACAAGAAATAGTGACATCATGAACTTCTTGATGGGAGGCAGTGAAAAGGACACTTCTCATCTGTGATTTTTCCTGCCTCAAAACCACAACTTCTTTCCAGTTTTGAGAAAATATCAGACAAATCTAAATCAAGGGACATCCTGCAAAATAATAGGTAAGTACTCTTCAAAAGTGTCAAGATCATGAATGACAAGGAAAAAATGAGGAATTGTCATAAATTGGAGGAGACTAGGAGAACATGACAAATGTGATGTGGGATCTTAGATTGGATCCTGGAACCAAATAATGGACAGCAGTGGAAGAAAGTGGTACAATTTGAGTACAGTTTGCCATTTAGTTAATAGTATCATATTGTGTCAATGTTAATTTCTTGGTTTTGATCATTGTACATAACATACTAACGAGAGGAAAGTAGGTGAGGAGCATATGGGAGCTCTATACAATTGTGCAACTTTTCTGCAAGTCTAAAACTGATTCAAAATAAAATAATTAAAAAATTTTTTTTAAAAACATGTGAATTTAGTTCTAATAATATATATTATTTAATCCCATATATCCGAACTATTATCATTTCAATTTATCAACATAAAATCATTTACAAAAACAAACAAAAAAATCATTTGCAATTTCTTTTGTATCACCTTCAAAATCTGGTATGTGTTTTACACGGACAGTGCAACTCAGTTTGAACTAGTCATTTTCAAGTGTTCAGAAGCCACATATATCCAGAAGTTGACTTGTTGGACAACACAGGGGTAGATGCAGTAATGGGATGTCACCCAGAGGCCCAGTGACTGCTTGGCAGCATTTCTCTGGGGTGGCATCTCTTCCAGCTGTGGTCCTAGACCTTCCCATATAAACTTTAGAACCCCTACAGGGTGATTAGTCCCTCCCAAGGAAGAGGGGCTCAGTTTAACTAAAGTGTGGCAACATCGCTGGCTGGCTGAGTGACAAAATGTATTAACAGCTGACCTTTAAACAACATGGGTTTGAACTGCATGGATCCACTGACATGTGGATTTTTTTTCAATAAATATATTGGAAATTTTTTTGGAGATTTGCAACAACTTTAAAAAACTTGCAGATAAACTATGTAGCCTAAATACATCAAAAAAAAGGAAGATAAAGGTATGTTGTGAATGCATAAAATGCTTTTTAAATACTGTTTTATTATTACCATAAAATTATCAGTAGGCTATTAGTAATAACAGTTTTTAGGGAGTCAAAAGTTATGCACAGACATTCAACTGTGGTGGGTGGGCAGGTGTCAGTGCCCCTAACCCACTTTGTTCTTGTTCAAGGGTCAACCGTGATTTGCGAAGAGCATAATCCTTTCTAGAGATGATACCTCACAACCCTAGCGCTTTCTGGAGTGCGGGATGGAAACCACTAGATTTAAGAGGTAAAAGAAAAAAATGACTTCAGGTGGTACTTGGACATGGCATTAAATAACTCTGACTCACAGAATGAGAATATTTTTTCCCATTTCTATTCTCTTCATTCTTTTTTGATTGCCTTAAAGAAAAAGTCTCATTTGATGCCCTTATATCTTTAGACCTCCATAACATTTGCTAATCTCAAACACTCTCTGGCTAGAATTCAATGCATCTGTTTCTGTTTTATTTTTTGTTTTTATCAACTTTTGTTTATGGCAAATAGTGGCTTTCCATATCATTACCAATAGGAACTTTCTGTAAGTTTCAAACAAAAATATAAATAAGGACAAATTTGGTAAAAACACAAATATTAAGATAGTCATAGCCCAAGTGGCACTGGGAAATAAGATAAATAGAAACAGAAACCAAAAGCAAAACAACAATAAAATCATTCAATGACTACAGGAATGTTTCAAATTTGGGGAACTTAACAGATCAATTCTGTTTCAGCAGGGCCCCCGTACAGAAGCCTCTGAGAAAATAATCCTGGGGCTGTGGAAAGCGTGCTCTCAATAAATCAGTTTCCTCACTAAATCTTTCCATAGAAAGATTGCTTTTCTTCTCACAAGCCTCTTTTCCTCTGGCTATTGGTTCTCCCTCCCACTTTGAACTTTATTTCTCATCCTTTCAGTTCTTTCTCAGCTCCTTCACACATTTCCCACTTCCAGTTTCCTCTCCGACCCTTTGGCGGAAGTTCTGCCTCTCCTCGTCCACCAATCCCTGCTCACCTCCAACTGCATGTTCTGCCATCTGGCCAATCAGGGTGTTGCATCTACACCTTGTTCTTTCGGCTTCCTCGGATATCCTCAAAGAGGACCCGTGTACACACGGGACATTACCTGAACGTTTTGAATTCCTTTAAAGTTACTTTAACAATTTCCGGGTTCAGATTCTGGGCAACCGGAGGGTACTGTTCTCCGTAGAGCGTGCAGTTGCCCATGATGCTTTCACTCTTGACTTCCTTGGACCTGACTGGTGAGTTTTCCAGGTTTTGGTGCACACTTTTAACAATTTTATGAACCAGTGGGACTGTAAAAGGAAAATTCTAGAATCTGGTACCCTTGAAGGGCTGCTATTATTGCATTAAATTCTGGGGGTACTTAGGGAAAATATCACTAAGTGAGCCTATTCAACAAGGTAGCCAATTTGGAAACTATTTGAGGGAAAGTAATTTCTATGTCTCTCGTTCATTATTATTATAGAGTTTCATAGGAAGGAAAGATTCAAAGGAGTTTTCCCCACTATGAAATAGCATAAGAAAACTTTCCACCCCAGACCTGAAAAATAATGACAACTTCCTTGTGTCAATTCTTTCACCTCTTCTCCTTTCTCACATTTCTCATGAGTTGTCTTCTCTCTATATTCGAATTTTGAACACACAGTAAGGACTGGGCTTCAACTTGCATGAAATTGTACTGGTCGAACAAGAGAAAGTTTAAGGTTAAAAATAAATTTCTAAAGGTCATTAAATAACCTCCTCATCTTCAATACAAAACCGACCAAGAAAGCTGGTGCCACAGAACCTCACCACCACCGCAGGCCAGGCTCAGGATCCCTCGAGGACAGTTAGAGGTATTGACTACCTAACCACATAGATCACACTTCGGTTCACACAGGCACGCCCAGCCCTTTCATTAACTGTTTGCCCGGCATGGGAGGCGTTCAGCAACGTGTGAATAAGGGATGAGAAATCTTGCTCTATTTCTCTGCTACCTAGTACCTGTAGCAGCTAATACTTATTTATGGACAGATAAGACATATTAGGTACTAATGGAAGTACTTTACTTATGTTAACTTATTTAATTCTCCAACTAAGGAGGCAGGTATGGTCATTATCCTTATTTTACAGATGAGAAAACGTCTGAAGCTCATAAGACTGGAAGCTTGGGTTCCAACGGAGAAGACCTGGCTTCAGAGCCCAGCTCTGAATCTCTGCACCCAGCAGTGGGCCCCTCTGAGTGCGGCACTGCCGCTCCAACAGAATCTATAGCCAACAAGAGTCTGTGAAGGGAATCCAGTTTTTCTGTTTTGAAATAAAGCTGTATTGCACTGGAAAAATTCCTCAGCCCTGGGTATAAGAAACATCATATCTAAGAATGCAGCAAAACTTGTTATTTTATATATTTGAAGGAAAAGTTCACACATATAAACTATTGTTAGGGGCATGAAGCCTCACTAAATGAAATAAAAGTGCAGCTCTGGGACTTGAAACTGAAACAGACAACATAGAAGAAATAACTCCATTAGGGTTTCTGTCACAAATGACATCCCATTTTGGAGGCTGAGATCTCTAAAACATTGGCAATTTGGTTTTGATTTTTTTTGAGTTTATTTTTTAATCAGTTTCAAACCTACTCAATGCTTTTACATTTATTTCTAAGGCAATGAGTTCCACAGCACAAATTTCAAAAGAGAATTCTATTACTTTTTAATAATTGCTATAGAAACAGGAGATATCCAGCAGTATTTATTCCTATATACCTGGGGGTATTTCTTTGCTTAGCTCTCCATTGCTGTTTAGACTTCTCCCTGTTCACATAGGGCACTGACCCATAACCACCTGAATAGACTAATCCTTAGCAAATCCTGCAAATTAATGGGCTCAAGGAGACCCAGTAGTCTCAGATAAGGCTTCACAAATAAGCTTTGTTAGAGTGGTGCCACCTAGGGGTTGGGTAGGGAACTGGTCTCTACATTGCAGGGATTTTACCATATTTTATTATTTTATTTTTTACTTTTCACCCACAGTTGAATTTCTATACCTCTTTTTTCCAATAATCCTTCAACAGTATTATTGTGTGAGAAGTAACCCTTTAATTCCTAAAATGCTAAACCCTTTCTTAGAAATAGAGCTTTGTCCCATTATTTGGTAGGATGGACAGTAGTCCAATCATAGGTTAATTCTCCCAAAGATTGTTGGCAAATAAGTGCACTGACAGATTTGTTGCCCCCAGTGATAGATCCAGTGGCATATATTGGTGGATAGATGGGTAAAAAAATAGCTAAGTCACCTTAAGGTTTATATACATAAATTACAGCTTCATCATGCTAAAGCAATGGATTGATTTTCATTTTTTTAGTCTGGTGGAGGACTTTTTTTTTTTCACAAGAGAAGTCTTTAGTTAGGACTCTTGGGGATGAGTATATTAGTTTTCTACAGCTCCATAAGAAAATGCCATAGACTAGGTGGCTTAAATAATGGAAATTTCTCAAAATTCTAGAGGCTTCAAGATGTCAGGATGAGTTTCTTCAGAGGGCTGCATCTGTCCAGGCTTCTCTCTTGACTTGTAATGGCTGTTTTCTTCCTGTGTCTTCACAAGGCCTCTCCTCTCTCCGTACATCTCTCCTAATATCCTCCTCTCGTAAGGACACCAGTCATACTGGATTAGGGTGCACACCTGACCTCATTTTACCTTAATTTTAGGTCTTATTTCCAAATACAGTCACATTCTGAGTTACTGGGGATAGGATAGCATTCAGATCTCAACTATGGGTAACTTCATTTATTTTAGGCTAATAGATGCTTAGCTTTAGAGGTAGCCTTTAAACTTATAAGTTGAAAAGGTCTATCTTTGGTACACACATCCTTTTTTCCCTGGATCCTTTCTTCATTTTGCTGTCACTATCTTCTTTATCCTCATCAGACTCTGCCTCATTTTATTTCTTACTATCACCAATGCTATCTCTTAACAAAGAATCTGGTATCAGTCATTTATATAGTGGAACGATTTTAACTTAGGGCAATTTGCACATTATACCTTCCCCATTACAGGTAGTGAAAGATGAATTTCCTTTGTTTCCACTTAAAGGAAATGTATCCATCAGTGAGTAGATCAGTCGGTGAGGGGGAAGGTGAAATAAAGACCTTTTTCTTATCTCACCCCCTGAAATGACTATATGTATTTAGACACTTACTAAAACATTCTCTTTACAAAATTGTTCCTTGGAATTAATGGGCACTCTCCCCTCTCCAAAGGAAATAAGCAGTAAACTAAAGCAGGAGTAACTGAGGAAAGTTTAATAAAGAGCTTATTTGCAAAGGTGTGAATAGGGTTAAAGAAACCTGGTAAGAGATGGGGAAACCTCCCTGGGCAATCAATAGCAGGAAGCCATTACCCCTTTTGAGCTGAAGGTCAAAGGTGGAATGCTTACCAGAGCCCAGACAGAGGTGTGGGAGTAGCTATGGCTGTAAGAGAAGGCTCCCAGACAGAAGCTATGGTTTTGAGAGGAGGTAGTTTGGGGAATAAATCCTCAGCTTCACTTTCCTCCTGCCCTGCAACCTCCCACCAGAGCTCTCCCAACTGAACGCAAAAGGAAGCCAGGGGTTAAGGAAGTTGATGCTGTCTGTAGAGTCAGCCTTCCAAAGCACAGAGCAGGGTGGAAAAGGTCCTTCTCACTCCATGTGTTTCATTTTTTGTTGCATATGAGGCCTTGTACAAACAGTGAAAGTTAATTCCAGGCTCCCATTTTCTCCTTCTCTTTTCTGAATAATAAAATGACTGAGAAAAAGTTCCTAGTAATTACTGTCAATTATTTAATCTAAAAGTTTGTTATACATCCTACTACAGTGAGTTTTTATACTATGCTTTGAACATTTATTTTATCCCAAGTGTCAAGATGAAGAAAGCATTTTCCCATCTGTGTAGGCTTCTGCTGTTTTTGTCTGCCCAACATTCTTTTTCTTCTCTTCTGGTTAACAGCACCTTGATTTTCCTTTAGGGGCCACTTTCCCCCAACCCTTAATTCATGTGTTTGGGTGGAGCTGACCTCACTGCCATGGGATAGGCATGTGACCAGACCTAGCCAATCAGGGCTCTTCATCTCCTTTGCCACAGGGATTACTTTTTTAAAAGGCATCTGCCCCTATCAGTCTAGTGCGTCAGACCTGGACTTCTGATAGTGCTCTATACTCTTTATAAACTGTCACATTTGCAAAGCTGGCAGGATATAAATCTGGAGTTCCTTGGAATAACCTGCTTCAGAATGAAGCCTACAGAAAACAGAAAATAGAACAAAGGAAATACAAATAAAGATAGATTACTGGATCTAGCTATATCTGGAGTTCTTTTGAGCTTACTTTTAGTTTCCTTTTCTTTTCTTAAGCCAGTCTGGGTTTCTGTCACTTATAATGGAAATTCCTGACTAATATATTCTCTGTATTCTTAAAATCAAGATTGCAGTTATGTTGGGTTCTACACATTTTGTTTATCATCAAATTTCCTGGATTCAATTTTGTGCTTTAATTTTGTATTGCTGGGATAGGTGGATTAGCATGTTGAAAATACATTTACTAGCAGAAAAAAAAATTCTGTGTAGGTTTTCAGCTGGCATGTTTTCTTGGAAATAGAAGCCATCTATCCATTGTTAGGAATATCACTTGTTTGATGAAGTAAAGCAAAATGAAGACAAAGGCCATCCACCGGAATATGTAGGATTAATTTTTAGTTTGTTTACATAGTAGCAACCAGGCTACTGGAACAATGAAAAAATTTATCACGTTAAGGAGTTCCTCTTGTTTCTTACAGATTTTTAAGTTGCATTAACAATATTCTAAGGCCTCCTTTCTTCACTCTGAGAAAGCAAAGTTTCTGTTACATTTTTCTAATTGTTTTTGCTGTTATTCTCTGCCAGGCCATAAATATGTTTCTAAGGCTATTTCCAGGGCAATTTTTCAAAGCTGAAGTAGTTATGTATTCTGGCACATTACTGTTCAGACTTTGTCCATCCAACACTAAACAATAAAATAATAGAATTCATTCAATCATTTGAATGACTCCAAATGGTCTTAAAGAAGATAAAGCAAGATCTGAATTTTTGGAGTATGTATAGACATAATAATTTATCATGTGGATGTGGGTGCTTATCTGTATACAGGCTTGGGGTTTCCATTAAAGAATCAATGAGGGCCATGATCTGTTTGGAAATATATGATACAGTGGTAGGCAGGCCTTCTGGGAGGGGGCTGCTTGATCAGGAGACCATGTGAGGTAACTCTAAGGCTTCCGATATTTATTATCAAATTGTCCATCAAAAGGTTATATCAATGTTCACACCTACAACTGTGGATAAAAGTGCCCATTACCTTTTTCTTTATCCAAACTGGACAGCAGATTTTAGTTAATATCTTTTAAATATCTCTGCCAACTTGGTTGGAAAAAAATGTTTGCCATGGTTTCATGTATCTCATTTCTCTTTGCTTAGTAGTGAGCTTGAACTTTTTTTCTTTAGCATGGGTTTTGGACTTTTTCATTTTTCCTTTTGTGAGTTGCCTACTTAGGCCTTTTATCTACTTTCTAAACTTAGAATGTTCATCTTATTATGAATGACTTGTAAGAGGTTTTATATGTTGATCACATGGGCATTGTGTTATATAAGTTGCAAATATTTTTTCTGCTTTCACCATTTGACTTCTCATTTTAGATTTTTGATGCACGAAAATTTGTGAATTTTTGTGAATTAAATTTATCAATGTTTTTCCTTTATGTTTTATTTTTCACTTGTTTCTAGGTTTAAAATACTTTCTTCACCAAGAGATCAGGCAAATAATTACCTATATATTTTCCAATAAATGTCTTTATTTTTTCTAACACATGATCATTGGTTTAAAAAAATATAACAGTATAGATGAGAATGTCTGAGAAATGTTTGTGAAGGAGTATATCCTTCCAAACAGGGTATAACTTCCTAATTGAAATTTTCTTCTAATTCTTTTATGATTTTATTGTAAACATATTTAATTTTGAATCAGGAATTTATTTTACTGTATATATGAGGTAGGGCTCTTTCTTTTCAAATAGTTGGTTAATTATTCTTAATTCTTTATTTACTAAACAAATATGTATTTCTGCCACCGACTTGAAATTATTTATCTATCATTTTAGTAAATTCCTATGTTATGTGGATTTGCATCTGGATTTTGAATTCAGTTTAGTTAAGTCTCACACCTATTCTTAGGGCTCAGCCACCTTGACTCTTCACATACCAGTCCATTAACTGTCTTGGTTAGTCTCAAATTAATTTTTCCAAAACAATTCTAGGATCATTTGATAAAAATTCCTGAACATGAAAAATCCAGTTGGTATTTTGGTTGGCAAAACATTATATTTAGAAATTAATTTGGAGAGACCTAATGTTTTTATCACATTGAGTCTTCCCACCCAGAGCCATTGTTTATTCATTTATTGAAATCTTTGTTATGTCCTTTAATAAGTTTCATAGCTTTCTTGATAGTGACTACGTATACTTATTATTTTCTCCCTACAGTTTTCTGACCATTCGGTTTTTTTCCCAACATATAAAAAACTAGGTTTTTCTTACATTTATTTTGTTCTTGGCTGCCTCATAAAACTTCCTTCTTAAGGATACCTTGTCAATTCATTCTCTTTGATTTGTCTTGGTAATCAATTAGAACTAATATCTGATAATTGTTCCTCTTAAAAAATGTAAAGCACTTAGGTGTTTTAAATATCTTCCTGAATATTGAAAAGCAGGGGTAGTAACTTCCTCTAAACTTTAGGGTATTCCTTCAGTTTTTAATATTTAAGCATAATAATTGTCCAGTGATATGAGGTAGAAACTTTTTTGCATCAGATTAAGAAATATCTTTCTAGTTCTGATATATTAATAGATTTTTCCTTTTAAAAATAATGCATAGATGCTAAATTTAATGAAAGTCTTTTCAGTATCTCCCGAGACAATTATTTATTTTTCCCCTTTAAGTTAATAAGACACAAATTTATTAATGTTAAGCAATCTTTGTATTTTGGGAGTAAATCCTATTTGGTGGATTATTCTCTTAATAAGCCACTGGATTAGATTTTTTAGTATTTAATTGTCAGTGTTTGTATTTGTATTTGTAAGTGAGATTGGTCTGTGGATCTTGAGTTTGGTTTGTTAGATTTTGTTATTGGCATTATCTCAGTTTCACAGAATAAACTGAAATGCTTTCAGTCTTTACCTCTAATGGTCCAGAATAGTTTAATAGCATGGGAATTATCTATTTTTTGAAAGTCATTGAAGAAATCACCTGTAGAATAGTCTGGGTTCCCCCTTTTGTAAGGGTTAATTTCCTGGTTCCATTTTTATTTTTTTCCAATGTTGGTAGTCTACTCAGTCTTCTAATTATTTCAATTTTCTGTATCTCAGAAAACTGGCCATTTTAACCATATTAAAAAAAAGGCACATGGTATTCAATGTTGTATTTTCTTAAAAATTAAAAAACCTCATCAGTATTTGTATTTTATTTTCTTCTAATACTGTGCATTTGGCTGTCTTATGTCTATACTAATATAGTCTTGCATGTTATTGATTTTTAAAATAAAAAACAGAACTTTCATTATTCATAATTTGTCTTTCCTAATTCAGTACTTTTTGTTTTTAAAAATGTTAATTCTGTGTTTCTGCTTTTTAGTCTTAGTTTTTCTTGTATCTCTTGATTTAAATGATTAGCTCATTAGTATTATTTTATTCTAATTTAATGATAAAAACACCACTAAATTTCTATGTATACACTTATTTTCCTCAGCTATAGCTCTGGCCACACCTAATATGTTTTGGTAAATTGTGTCTTATTTCATATTCCTCTATTAGTCTACCATTATAATTTTCTATTTACTCTTTGACCAAAGAGTTATTTTAGAGAGTGATTTTTTTTTGCAATTTTCAAGTAGGTATGTCTTAACACTTAAACTTCTCTTAGTAATTTTTAGTTTTATTGTCTAATGATCAAAGAAAGTATAGAAAGTGTGCATTCTACCTTTGAATTATATTGAGGGTTTGAGTCCTAATACACAATCATTTTAAAAATAAATGTCCCATATGTGTTTAAAGAGTAGATTATTCTTTAATAGACTAAAAGCTTAAAATGTATCTAATAAATCAACTATTATAATTTTATTATTCAAATTCTATTTAAACTTTTTACTTATTTGAACTCTCAAAAACTAAGAACAGTCTCTTGTAATTATTGTGTTTGTCAATTTCCCATATATTTATGGCAGTTTTTATTTTATATATAATAACAATGATATACAAATATAAAGATTTATGGCTAGTAAAGCTTTGTTGTGAACTGTGCTTTTTATCAACATGAAAAAACTTTTTGTCTTGGATTTTTCTTTGATATTAATATTTTGACCCCATCTTTCTTTTTGTCACTGTTATACTTACACACATTTTTTACATGTTCCCTCTTTTGTTAATTATATATTCAAGTGCTTTGCCTACGTGTCTATGAGGTCTTAGTGTTTTCCTGTCAATTTGCATGAAGATTTTACATATGAAAAACATTAATTCTTTTCCCCTTTCTTGTAAACATTGTTTCTAATCTGCTTGAAATATAATCCTTAATTATGTGCAGAATTCTTTTGCATCCAATCTATTAATGTTTCCTTATGAAATTTCCTTTGTTGCTTTTATACTTAGAATATACTCCTCCATATTCTTTTTTGTAATGTGAATTCTATAATGTAAATTTTCAATTTGTATGCAGTTTATTTTAATGTATGGTGTAAAGTATAGATCTAAATGAATGTTTTTTCCAAGTAGCTACCCAAATATTCTGGCATCATTTATTAAATATTTCTTTCTTCCTAGCTGATGTGAAATGCTGAGAATTGGCTTGCTCAAAATTCCATTCCAGCCTCCAAGTAAGCCTTCCCTATATTGTAGAGGCTAGGGATCTGAAAACCACATTTTCTGGCCTCTCTTGGCAGCTGAGATTCAGGTATAATTCTGATTCCACCAATCACATGTGCCAACACAACACTTACTTTCAGAATCATGTTTAATGGAAGAAAAGCAGAAGACATTTAATTTGCCACAAATTATGGCAGAGGCAGAGTAGTCTCATAATCAGTGGATTCCTGATGTGACAGCCTCCAACCGTGGCCGTGGTAGCTTTTATGATCATGATAGGAACCACGTAAGTCTAGGGGCTGGGAATTATTTCTGGAAGCTAAGTCCAGAATCTGCTTCTCCAGCCTTTCCAAAGATTTGGTAATATCTGGCAATAAATCCTTTTCCGGCAAAGGAGAAAGAACAGTTTGTTCTCTGCAACTGAATTCCATCCTGTACATTGACTTGTTTTATGTAAGTTTTACATGAAAGTTTTATATGCACAAGGGCCTAGTTTTGATATATGTTCTTTCCCATTGAATTGTCTATCTTTGTGCCAGTATAAAATGAGCTGTTACAACTTTATAATATGTTTTAATATATGACAGGCCTAGTACAAAAAAATTTATTCTGGATGAACTTTAGTATCACTCTTGACAATTTCCTCACCGTCCTCACCCCTGCTTAGTGGGGGTTTTGATTCAATCTGCCATTTGAAGCTGCTCATCCTCTGGGCTGGGGGTCCAGGTTGAACTCACAGTGTCTTGATAATTAACTTATTATATCTGTTGCAAAATAATTCTAAGAATTGAAGGTAGTGGTTTGAATAATAACGTGACAATCTTCATGGCTTTATAATTGCCCCTGCCAAAACTTTGTATCTTTATATCAGACAACTTCTGAAAATTTCCAGTGCATATCAGAGGTCTGGATACTTCAGTACATCCATAACCTGGAGAATGACCAACGGTTATGTGAGGAGAGGCTGGGTCCAAGATTATTTACAGCTGCGTTCTTTAGGCATAGGTAAATCTAGACTCTGAGAGACTGAAATAGAGCCAAGCCTCCAGGATAAACCCAGCAACTTTGTTTTTCTTTCTTTCTAGGTACTTATAAGAGCACTAATCTAGAGGCAAGCATAGGTGGGTTCTGATTTTGACTATAGTCAAGCTAATTGGGGCAGAACATTTAACTTCTCTGAGACTTAAGGTTTCCATCCGACACCACAGGAATGATAACTGTTCTGTACAAGTTATTCATTATGTGTAGGTATCATGTAAACTGTGCCATGCCATACAAATATGAATGAACATGTTTCCTGTCTTTTATCACCTCTTTTGCCTAACTTGATATTCAAGACATTCTGCTTTATTTTCTCCATCAAACTTTTCAGCCATCTCTGATTTTTCTTGACTTTCTGTAAGTCCCAAACAGCTACTCCTTTGGTTTAGTTATCAGTGCACACTTAATTTTCTAGGTTTTGTGAGATCCTTGTCCTCTTCTCAAATGGTTCAGCCCTTACAAATGGAGAAAATTCTTGTTACACATTAATTACTTAAAGCCACCAGTGTCTCCTCAAGCCATGAAACAGTGATCACAAAATAAAGATGGATATTGACAAAAAAATATGAGCTTAGATTTATACCTGCTTTAAACTTTCATTTGCCTTTTAAAATATAATGGTTTAAGAAAGCTATGGATTACTAGGTGTAGAGTGTTCCTGGGATTAGATGTAGTAACAAAGAGGTCTGGGCATGCAATACTGTATTGAATTAAAATCCTAATGGAATTTGGGTGTTGTTGGGGAGGTGAGACAGGGAGAATTTGTGAACACTTGACAGTGCCTCTTAGGCTCATTTGGAAAAACAGCTAGGTAACAATGGATATTTTTTAAGAAGAAAAATCCAGAGGTCTTGCCTGGTCAGAATTGAAAGCTTATTACTAAGCTATTTAATCTCTTCTCTCCTTTGTGCTTTAAGGCATTCTGCTTCCTCATGCATAAGGTAGTTTCATAAAACTTCTAGTAAACAAAAAAAAGCTATCTCACACACACACACACACACACACACACACACACACACACACACACACACACACACACAGTTTATTCCTGTTAGGAGAATGATACATGATTAGAGGATAAAATTTACAGGTACAGACAATCACAAAGGAAAAAGAATCATTTATAATATAAGCAAATTAATATTCTGGTGACTATCCTTCCAATTTTTATATAGAAATTATGTATTTTTTCTTTAGAAATTTTATATAAAAATTTAAATATTAACCTCATATATTCATGATACATACAGCTTGCTTTTACCACTCACAGGCACAAATTTTTCTAATGATTCCGTGGAATCTTCAGCTTGTACCTCTGGCAATCATACTTTGACAGCGTTGGCCTCTGCTGGATGTGGTTTTCTCTTTCTTTTCTTTATTTTGGCTTAAAAGATGAACACTTATTTTTTAAAAAAAAAAACAAAAAGCAGATTTTCAGTTTACACCAGTAGGTGTCATCCATTCACACAAAGCCCAACCCAAGAAACTGAATGTAATTTGACTTAATGTCATTTCTACCAAATTGTGCTCCAGTTTATCTGAGCCTCTTGGGTGAAGGGCATTTAGGTTCTAAATAAATTTTAGAGAAAATGCTACCTTTGCCCTTAAGGTACTTTCAAAAGAAAGGAAGAAAGGAAGAAAGGAAGGAAGGAAGGAAGGAAGGAAGGAAGGAAGGAAGGAAGGAAGGAAGGAAGGAAGGAAGGAAGGAAGGAAGGAAGGAAGGAAGGAAGGAAGGAAGGAAGGAAGGAAGGAAGGAAGGAAGGAAGGAAGGAAGGAAGAAGGAAAGAAAGAGAACAGTTTTTAAATGGAACAAATTTTATAGGCCTGGAGTTATCATTTTATATCCTAAAAATCATTAATTACTGATTACAAATTCTGATTACAAATTTTCCACCCATGGACAGTCAAAGATGCTAGTGGTTTTCAGAAAGATCATCAGTATTGATCCTGTGAATAAAAATTTGAGATGAGCCAAAATATAAGATATTTTTAACACTTAACATTTTTAACATTTCACATTTCATAATTTCAAAAAATCATGACAAAATCGTGAAATGTTAAAATTGTAATAACTAGATTTTTGGTATCATCTAATAGCTCTCTTATGAGCTTTCACACACCTTATTTTTTGATCCTCACAAGGCTCCTCTGAGGTTATAAATGAGCAAACTTCTGTTCAGAGGCATAAACTTCTGTTAGGCATCTTGCTCAGGGCTGCACTGCTGATGAACAATGAAGCTTAGAAGAAGGCTCTTCTGACTTTACATGCAAACTACCAAATGAGTGTTAGCCTTTAGTGCAGAGGTTAAAAACTGATAGGCTATTGGCCAAACTCGGTCTTCAGATATGTTTTGTTTGTGAATCTTTTGAGTTTCAATCTTTTGAGAAAGATTATGTACTTATTTCAATGGTGGTGTGACGGTTCAAAACACTTCTTGGATAGCTTTCAGAATCAGGGTAACAGACACAAGAAAAATGATGCTGATATTTTAGCCCATTTAATATTTTAATTAGTAGTGGCATTATTTTCTTGATCACTTTGGGTGGAATATACAGAGAGGAAAACAGAAGATTGAAGCAACATCTGAATATCAACATCAACATTTAGGAGGAGAGAGAAACTAGAAGAAGTGGAAAAGAAGGGATGTCTGAAAGATGGAGGCTAAAAAAGAAAGCAGTGATTCTGACCATATGACCAACAAAGGGACTTGGATGAAATATTTAAAATTAGGAGGGTAAAGATTTTCTTCTGACAGGCTTTACTCAACACAGAATAGATCAGAATAGAGGCAGTCAAAGTATCCTAAAAAGTCAGAATGGCTCTTAGTTCTGGTAATTCAGTTAGGAATGGGTGGTTCTGTCTCAAGATAAAGTAAGTGTAACATCACCATAAAGTCAGTATTGTGCCAAATGGTTCACAGAGGTCACGGGAGGGAAGGAGAGTGTTGGGTGCAGTCAGCAACGTGCAGCTCATGGGTGAGTTCAGGGAAAGCAGTTTCAATGGGACGATAGAGAGAGAAACCAATCCACAGTGGGCTGAGGAACCTCTAGGAAGCAGCAAAGGGTGGGGACTGAGGGTGGATGTCTCCTTACCAAGAAAGGAGAGAGAGAAGTAGATGGCAGGGGTTGCAGGGTCTGAGGACATGTGTTTCATGTGTTCATGATTGGAGACATTCTAGCATGTGTATGAGTGGAGGGGAAGAAGCTTAGGAAGATGGTCCAGGGGCAAAACACAGGACCCAGGATCCAGAGCCCTGGAGAGGTTGGAGGGAATGGGATCCATTCTAAGCAATGGCACCATCATCAGAATGAATGCCTTGATGACAGAGTGACTAAGATGGGGCTTTTTGTTAAAATTACTAATCATATCACTTTATAGTCACATCTTACACTGTGATTTGTTTTTCACCATTCATGGAAATGTGCAGTGTTCTAGGCTATGTGGATTAATGAACAACTTTTATGGGAAAATATTATTTAGTTGTTAGAATTTAATGTTCTTTTATCTGATGAGTAGTGATGGACAAATTCTCAGAAAAGAGATAGGTCAGGATGATTAACTATTATACTATTGAATTAATTTCTATGTGAATTATGAACACAGCTATATAATATTCTGCCCTCATAAATGATTCAGAAAACAAAGTGTTAATTTGTGATGGACAGTTCCTGAGGTAATATGTTTCCTTCAAAAGTCAAGGATTCTTCAAACATTCATTCAACAAATAGTTGTGGAACACCCACTGTGTCCCAGGTGCTGTGCTGGGCACTGCCAATAAGGCTGCAAAGAAAGCTTTCCAGTCCTTGTTGTGACGCTGCTTACAACTCAAAGGGGTTTCAGGAAAGCACACGGGCCACCGCACGTTGCGGTGGAGGGTTCTACATTTAGGGATAGAAAGGGCCTTCAGGAGGACTCAGGAAAGCTGCCTGATGGACTAGAGTTACAGGAGTGGTTGCTAGGGATATGTCAGGAGAGCCTTCTTTGATAAACTGATGGCTGTGTAAGCAAAGGTCTAAAGAATGCTAGGATTTCTGCAGAAGAAGGGAGGCTGGCTGATGAGGAGGGGAAGCAGGGACAAAAAGAGGGCTCCTGGCAGTTGGAGGAAGAACAGCCTGAGGAATCTGGAGAACTCCCTGTCCTTCAGTATGGCTGAGGCAGTCGGTGCAGGACGAAGAAAGAACAAATGTGGCAAGAGATGAGGCTGCCTTGGAGCCATGTGCTGAAGGGTCTTGTGACGGACAGGAAGCCCATGGAGGGTGTAGCGGGGGAGCACAGAGGAGTTAGATTTACAGTTTACAAAGAATACTTACTCTGGTTGCAGTGTGGAAACAGATGGAAATGGGGCAAGAGTGGGGACGGCAACATCAGGCGAGGGATGCTGGGGGCCTGGTCTGAGGCAGTGACCCTGGGGGAGGAGGGACGATGCCATGGCGGACGGCCCGGAAGCAGAGCAATGGGGCTTATTGGTGGGTTAGTGGGGAGTGGAGGGGGCTGGTGAGCAGGTTTCCGGGTGATTAAATGGTGTCGTTCAGCAATACAGGGGACACAGGAGGAGAAACAATTTTGATTAGGAAGCCCACTTCTTTTCAATGTTTTTCTGTTTCAGATTGGCAGACCGAGCTTAGGTGAAGCACAGATACTTTGGGGGTGCTTTATAACCCCATTGTTTGGACCTAATGGCCCTGGTGTGGGAGCTCTACACAAGCAAATGTTGCTTTCAGTGTGTTTCAGGCAAAGCAAAAAAAAAAAATTTACCTGCAGAGCTTCAAGCAGACCAAGCATATGGCATCTCTGACTCTGGTGCCCACAAGGCAAGTAATAATAAACATTCCCCTTTTCATGTGACAGACTTTCCGTTCCCCACCCCCACTCCAGGCATCTGCATACACAAATCAAAACCCTCTTAAGTCATGGAATGAAACAATGAGAAAAAAATAAAAGCAAACAAAAAGTGCTTCCTGTGGGGCGAATGGAAATTTTGGCCCAGGCTGATTTCCAGGCACATGAAAAACAGTTCTGAATACTTAAAACCACAAGTGATTGTATTCTTAACTGAGATTTTTGAGAAGAGCAGCCCTGAGAAGGATCACATTAGGGATCTTTGATAAAAGGCACGTTTGCATCGGAGCAAGGCCTGCTCCACTTTAAGAGCAGTTCCCACCAAATGCCTTAGAAACAGAGAAGTGTACTGTGTATTGGTTGTAAAAGAGCAAACAGATTCATGTCAAATAAAAGCACACATATCCAGCTGAACTAAGGCTGAATCATAACTTGTAAGATTTTTTCTCCCCTTGAGACAGAAACATTGCACCTAAATTTTATTAGGAAATTTTTTTTTTGCCTTCAGGTATTTTGGAACTTTACCTAAGACCTAAGCCCACCAAAATGTGAGGCCAAAATACCATGCTATCATTAATTTCTGGCCAGATAAATGAGGACTATCTGTGAGTGTAGTGTGGTAATGGAGAGAGTGGGATTTGGTTTCACTGTCTGGGTTTGATCTGACTCCATTACTTACTGGCTATGTGACCCTGGGCTGAGTAGTTCATCTCTCTAACTCTCACATTCTTCATTTGTGAAATGGAAATGATAATGGGGTGTACTTCCTAGAGTAGTTAGGAGAACTGAATGAGATAATTCATGTGAATCACAGTGTCTGGCACGGAGTCTGTAATTAAGAATCCATTATTAGATTCTTGGCCTGTTTTCCTCTGCACAACTGCACCTGAGCTCTAGAATTTATGACAGCTTTTATCCAATGAAGTAATAGCAGGCCATACTTGGTTCCAGAGCTAGACCACAACTAGGTTAGAAAATGTCAGTTATCCTCCACTCCCTATCTCTTTGCTGGAAAAACTCTTCAGCACAATGACAACAGGTCAGGAAACATTTCCTCTTGATGCTGTCAGGGGGCACTGTGGAAGGGAAAGGAAGAAAATTGGGGAAGCAGATTCCCAGGGTGGCCCAGTCTTCATTGCTCAGGCTAGTGGCATTATTTTCTTGATCACTTTGGGTGGAATATACAGAGAGGAAAACAGAAGATTGAAGCAACATCTGAATATCAACATCAACATTTAGGAGGAGAGAGAAACTAGAAGTGGAAAAGAAGGGATGTCTGAAAGACAGGCTAGCTCAGCACCTCAAACAGCCTCTTTTACACCCACTCCTGGGGCCCAGGAGCCCTCAAACAGGGACCTGGAGAAACCTCAGCAACTTAGGGAAATCATGGCAGGATCAGACCCCTTACCTTTGAAAGCCCTTGCCTTGCCTGGTATCCCTAATTGCTCCTTTATAGCCCCAAACCTGGAGTTTGCTTCAGAGTTTGGGCATTTTGGGCTGATAACTGGGTTGCCCTGACCAAGCGATTTTAACTTCTTACCTGGATTTCACCTCTGCAGGCTGACAGTTGGTCCTACCATGCCACTGCCCAGAAACCTATCCTGGATCCATCATCCTGGAAGCCAGGTCAGATCTCTGGATAGTGGGCTCAGGAGTCCTTGCCGGGAATGGTTCCACCTGCTTTGGTTAAGAGCGAGAACCCTGGAGACAGACTCTGCAAATTCTGGCACTGCCACTTACTAACTGTGTGACTTGGGCCAGTACTTCACTGCTTTGTGCCCTGTGTATTCCTTATCTGTAAAATGGGGAGATTAGCAGCTTCCCTCTTATAGGATGGTTCAGAGGATTAAATCAATTAATTAATGTACAAAACATAACAAAAATGTATATATGCAAATAACCCATTTAAATAAATGTGAAACAATATTGATGGAATACTATGTTTATATTATATTATATACATGTTAATATATATCATATGTTTAGCTTTATATAAGTTTTGCATTAAGATGTGTTATTTCATATAAAACATTTAGGTACATATAAATCAAATTACTCATATTATTATCACTGTTGATGTTACTATCTATTCTATCTCCCTGTAGAGATAGAGAGAGCATGCGTAGGCATTTCAACTTTCTTGATTTCATCTGAGCCTATAGGTGCAGAATCCCTGGTTTCTACGGACTTTGCTGTAATAAGCAGAACAGGATTTAAGTTAGGTTAAAACTGACTCCACCATCTGGAAAATTATAAACTGCTCTCAGATTCCTATGTTGCTCCTCTTTCAGGTATCTTCATTTCAGTTTCTGTTGGAATTTCATTTATTTCCTGTCCTATTTCAAAGCCTTCTACCTTTGGAGCAAATAGCATAAGATAGAAATGTGTCAAAATATATGTTATTTACATGGCTATTTTTAGATCCTGCTATCTCCAATAAATATTGATTCAGAGGAATAGGGTAGTTCTGAAAAGAATGGGCATTGTCTCTTTCTCTTATTTCATTGGAACCAGAATGAGGGTAAAATTTTCCTGTCTTCAAAATCATCAACAATCCATGGATTAAGTTTAACCCCCATAAGCAATAATGCCTCCCATCTAGCCATTGACATCAATTAAGAGACATCCCCTTGCCTTGATGGTAAGTGTGATACAACATCAACTTCCTTTCCACAAAACCGCTTCCTTTGCAGTAAATAGGAAACAACTGAGAACATGAATCCATTGTCAGCTCTGAACACTGAAGGGGGAGGATTCTATCTGTTTCTGGCAAACATGAAGTCAGACCTCTGGTACATCTTTCTCTTCTGCTTCCAGGTTGAAGTTCTAACAGGTAAGTGGCCTTACTGAATATTTCTTAAGTTGTAAGTCAGGTGAGCATTAAGAAAACTTAAAGATAGAAAGGTTTAGCACCTAATAGAGAGGTCTTTTTTTCCCCCAAAAGTAGGAACAATTGCAGAAGAACTCACACACATGGCTAAGGGCATTTGTCACCCATGTCACTGTTGATGGCATTGAATTCGTACTGCTTCCTTTGATACTGTGTTTTAAGATGATGAAAAATGTCTCATCAGACCATTACAATTTTAAATTACCTGCTTGGAGTCACCTATTAGTGGATAAAGTAGAAGAGTGACTTGCTGTTCTCAGAGAAAGATGAAAGGCAAAATGACTTGTGTCAACAGAATGAAAATTAAACAGTCCTGGCATTTGGGCTTAGAATTCTTTCTGAAGGAGAATATAAAATGCAAGAGCTTTGAAAAGAAGGATTTTGATTCTAATCTTATCTGGGTGGTCTGTTGTCAGAAATGCCCCGGCTGCTGGAGTTTTTTCCACACTAAGTTGTCAGGGTCCTTCTGAAAGACCAAGGAATAGTGGATGATATAAAAATACTCTGCAGCCCCTGTAGACATTAAAAGAAAAATCATTCTGAAGTCCTGGGTTCTTTCTCTGAAATGGTATATATCAAACTCTACTTGAACAACTTAAATAATGCCACCAACCACTAAATTAATATATGTGTTTCTGCTGCCTCTTACTCAGTACACTTTTCTATTATTTTTGTTTTATCTTCAACTCTAAGCCATATTCTTGAGGCTGGGAAAAGCACAGGAAAATTATTACATTGGGCATTTCCATTAGCACAAACAGTGAAGGCGAAACTTTCAGTAAGTATAATATTATCAGAAATAAATTTTGTAGTGGTACAAAGAAATACACGTTACTTTTCTTTTCCAAAAATTAAAATTAAAAACCACAAAAGAAGAGTGGTCTAATGTTTCACCTTGTGATGGCTCCAGGTGGTTCAAATGCTCTTAAATAAAGAGGAGTGAAGAGTTAGTGTCTACTCATAAGTGCCACGGGCAGTTTGGGCTACTTACTTGTTTAACTATGCCTTTTCTATGACTAATGAAATCCTTTATCAGCATGAACAGCAAATGAATAGCTTAGGAATTGATACTCATTCATGCATGCATTCATTCATTCATTCATTCATTCATTCATTCATTCATGCAGCACCGAGCACTTGCCAGGCAGGAGGCACTGTGCTAGCTGCTCTAGGTACAGTAATGAGCAAAACCAGGCCAGTTCCTGTTCTCAGAAAACTAACTGAATGGTTGAGAGGCATTAATCAAGTAATTCCATGAATGAATGATAATTACAGAAAGAACTCAGTTATATCAGAGAAAATGTATCACAGAAGCTTGTCTAGACTAGCTGGGTATGGAGGTGGGGCTGGAGAGTGGGGCTCATTGAAGTTTTTCCTGTGAAGTGGCCTGAGCTGAAATTGATTTGGAAGACAAGTAGGAGTAAATGGGGAAAGGTGGGGAAGAACATTTCATACCCTGAGAAGAGGAAGTGCAAAGGACCTGTGGCAGGAGGGAATGAAGTAAGTTTAGGGTACTGGATGAAGGAGGATGTGCCTGACCACAGAGTGGGAAGGGGTTTGTGGTGGTATAAGACAGGGCTGGAAAAGAAAGCAGAGGCCAGACCATTCAGACTATATGGGCCATGTGAAGGATTTTGAATTTTCTTCTATGAACATTGCCCAAGTCATTGAAGTATTTGTTAGTACTACAAAAAGGCATTCTGATATGCCAAACCCATTTGGGTATTATGGTTGCTGATCCTGTGATTTGAATTAGCAATGGTGTTATTTCTGTGGAAGGATAGACCCATCCTAGGAAGAATTATTCCTAGTTGAGTCTAAGTTAATGAATAAATTGTACTTCTAGAATGAGATTCATCTTAGATTCTAATGGAATAAAACCAATGTTCACTCTCATCACACAGAAAGCCATGCCACATGACAAGCCATTTTTCTCTTTGACGGGTGGCAAAACTGAGGCATGAATGGCTACATGAAGATAGTAAACTGCTAACAATCTTCATACTCCAAGTATCATCACATTGCATTTATCTAGCAACTACCATTTTTAAAAGCTCTGAAGTCAGAGTTAAGAGCCAAACTGAACTACACGAAGGTCTTTACTTTTCTTTGGCATATTTTTAATCCTTTCAACTAAGTAGGCTTTTTCATCCCAAGAAGAAGTAGGTGTTTCTTACCTTCAGTTGATGTTTGAAGAGTCTCAGACCTGGGAAAGGCTCAGGGATGTGTTACATAGTAATTAGTGGCAAACCAATATTAGAACTCAAATGTGTTTGACTCCAATATCCACATTTTTTCCACACCATGTTGAGATAAAACATAAATCTTTATTAAAGGAGAGAAATTCTCATCAGTTTTATTGTTTGGTTGATGAATTAAGAAGCTGGAAATCTTGGTGATTTCTACCTTCTGTTGATCTCAATGTAAAATTTAAGAAAGTCTTCTTTTAATGATTCTGGAATAATAGGAGGCTCCTCCCTGTAAAAGGACCTCAGAAAAATGTGAACCTCTACCTGCATCTAGAAGACCCTCTTTCTAGACCTTATGGGCAATGGGAACCCTGTGGGTGACCTGCTGACTCCTGGTTTTGCAAAGCCCACTCTGAAAGCAGCGCAGGGACCCCACTTGAGTGGGAATGGCTGATGTCAGGTGGTGCTTGATAAATGTGCACGTCTCGTGCTGTGTTCTGGGAAGAAGCTGGAAGGATGACCCTCAGGCTCATGTTTCCAGCTTTGCTTTTGTCACCAAGGCATTGAGGTAGTGATTCCTGAATTCCACCACCTCAGGAAAAACAGCTCTTTGGTGTCTCTAGACCAGCTCCTCTCCAGAGCTCAGAGAGACCTGCTGAGCTGAGCCTACCTTTGAGCCCCTCCCGGCACCCCCTTCTAGTATTCATTGCTGGATTTTTAAAAGTCCAAATTGTCAGTCTTTTCTTTTGGTAGATGAATTCAGGCCATTCCCACTCAGCGTAAGTCCATGCTTGCTTCTATTTCTTTAACATTACATTTATTTTTATTTATTTTCTTTGTTTTTTTGTTTTTGTATCCTCTTTTTCTGTTTTCTTTTTGTTGTTTTGATGAAGATTCTTTCAACTCCCCTCTTTGCCTCTGTAATTTGGAAAGTTGACTACATTTAATTAGCCAAGTCATTACCATGTTCAGAGCATCGTAATTGAATATCTATTTATTTATGATGGGATTGAAATAAATAAGGGCAATGGCCTTGCCTGATGTGCCTACATCCCAGCTCCCCAGTGACATGGAAGCTTCAGGCTGTTCTTCCCTTCCCACGCTTACACTTCTCTGTTAGTGCACCAGCCCCATGTCTGGGCTTTGTTGAAATAATTGAAAATTTGTAGTTTCAGATCATTGCTTTGTTTCCTGTTACAGTATTTCTCTCCTGTTTCAAGAATCCCTTCTTTGCACTTAGTTCCCCTGTTTTCAGCGATAGCATCCTCCTTGCCATCTGCTTCTGTATTGTGATCTCTGTTCTGATCCAGTGATTAGAAGACTTGCATTATTTGCTTCAGGTACTCCAAGCTCTCTGAATTCCAGTGCGGGCAGGGATGTTTTTCTTTTACTTTGATGGGTGACTAATACCTTTTCTGGGAAGAGGATCCCTCAACTGAAGTCTTTTTATTTAACAGTCTATGGATATTGGTGCACTGTCTGCTGGCTTCCATGGTTGCGGACTAGTAGTTCCTTGCTAGTCTGATTTTTATTCCTTTGTAAGAAACTTAAAAAAAAATTTTCCTCTAGAATCTTGTAAGCTATTCATTTCAATATTGGAATTCAGGAATTCTACCTGGATATGCCTAGCTTTGTGTTTCCATTAACATGACTTGGGACTGGGTGAGCATTTTCAGTCTGCAGACTTCAGTGTTTTGTTTTGTTCTATTAATTTCAGGGATATTTTGTCCCAGTTGTTGTTTAACCATATCTCTGTCTTTTCCCCTGGTTTCTAGAAATGCCTATTATTCTCATGTAAGATCTTGATTCCCTTATTTTTTCATCACCAGTGGACAAAATGGATTTTATAATTTGCCATTGCTGTTAACAACTCCCTCAGATGAAATGGAATATTGTAGTTTTTTAATTACTAGCAGTATATTCCTGTTTCTTGGTTAGAAACAGAATAAAGATGTGTAGAGGGCTTACATTATCATTTTAGCTTTGCTCACTGTAAGATCCATGGCCTTGATCGACTCAGGACTTTTGATTCAGTCGACCTATAGTTCTGGCAGAATCTTGTTTACTTGAGCCACATTGACACAAACATGGCACTTTCAACAAGCAGTTAAAGATCACTTACATGTAACTGCTTTGCATTTGAGAAACCTAACTTTTTACAGCCAACATCTATATACTCCTCAGGCTCAGTACCAAAAAATCCATTCATCAAAAATAGCAACAAACCTAACCTCTATTGCACTCATGAAGTCCTGCTGATTTTGTACTAACTAGTCTAAAGCAAAAATTTCACAGTAGATCCTGTTAGTACTTATATAATTATGATGAAAGTTTCTTGTCTATGTAAATCTATATTCTTCCATGTCTACAGGCAGGTCAGTTACAGAGTAATCCTTAGGAATTCAGACTCCATCAGAGCAAGGACTCAGCCTTTGTTACAGGTTCAAATATACAGGGTAGCTCAACACACAATGGTAGGTGAATGAGGATGTCTAGGGAAATGAAGGTGTTAAGCACAAAGCAATTTCATATCGAAGGAATTATGTTATATATTTTTTGGTGTATGATAACCTTTTCAACCACAGAATACATATGTGGCACCAATGTATTTAAGACAATTATATACCAGGTACTTTAAGTATTTCAGACAATTATGTACCAGGTACATCTTGAAAGAAAGTAAATATCTGAAAATAACTTCCAAATCTAGTTGCATGTTTAAAGCTTCTTTTTTGTTCCTTTTTCAGCAATTAGGAAGTTGACTAAATGATGGGACTAAGAGACTCCTTAAGAATGTAGAATCTGGTCTCAGATTATCTAGGTTCAAATTAGGCCCCACTACATATTGGCTGTATAAACTTAGACCAGTTATTTGAGCCTCAGTTTCCTCATCTGTAAAATAGAGATAGAAATAGAAAAGTTGACTTAGAAGTTTCTCTTAAATATCAAATGATATATGGCACATAATGCATTTAGCACAATATTCAACAGATGAGAAGCACTCAATGCTTGTTGTTATTATCATTATTATTTGGAACCTTTTGAAAGCCTAGATATTCATATAACTTCCAGATCTCTTGGGCTTCAGAAAATTGACTGAGTATCATTCAGTTTGGTCTTTGCCTTTGGAGAGAGAAATAAATGTTCACCAATACACGTACATAGAACCTTTTGCTCTGATTTCCTTGCTCCTCTCCTCAGCCCACTGCAGACATTCAACAATGCTCAGTCTCCATATTCTGCTACACCATCATTTATTTACTATTACTGAGCTTCTAATATGTTTCAGGTCCTGGGATTAGTTCGGTGATGAAGCAGTCTCATTATCCTTGTGAAGCTCTTGGGTAAATGAAGACGATAGACAAATATAGTGTCAAATTGATATGTATTATAAATGTACTGGTGTAAACAAAGTTTTATTGAGAGCATAGAGTTGGAGGCTTTGCCTAGGGGGGTGTTGGGGACTAATTTAAGATAGTTTTTGAAGAATGAATGAGGGTTTCTAGGGAGGTAGAAGGGTAATGGGTGAGTCTAGTTTATGGGAAAAGAAGCAACAATGTGAAAAGAATGGCCAAAAAGTTTACTATGGCTTGAACATATATGGTCCATGAGATGATGAAAGGATTTTGTGTCATGCCAAGAAAAATGGTTTTTACCTTATAAGCAACAATCTAATTAAGAATGGTAAGCTGGGGATTGAAATGTTTTTTAGAAACATAATTTGGGGAGCAGCATAGAGAATGGAGAGATGGATATAGGGAGCAGCAGTCAAGAAGAAGCTCCCACAGATGAGGGAGGACATGAGAAGATCCTGGATTGGCAACAGGAATGGAGAAAAGCAATATAATCTGAGAGATACCTTGAGCTAGAGTCAACAGGACATGGTGACCAGTGGGATCAGAAGAGTCAGAGAGAAGGAGAAATGAGGAAGATGGAGAACCTGAGGGTCAGACTAGTGACTTCCTTAAAGGACAAGGTTTGGGTTTGGTGAGTGAACACTGAGTTCAGTTTGGAAATGTTTCTCATGATGTGTTAGGAGGTAACCAGCCGAGATGTTGGAAGGAAGTTGGAAACAAGGGGAGGCTGGAGATAAAGGTGGCTTACTGGAGTGAGATGAGAGCTGCAGCCTCAAGTACAAACAAGTTCACCCAGTAAATGCTTTGTCTGTGTACCCAAAGGGCTCTTTGCACAGCTGCTGAAGGAAGGGAAGTATAGTAGATATTCTTGTGTGTTGGTAGAATTCTTTCTCCCTTTCTTTTCTATGGAAGAGTTGGGTTCATTTAATCACATGTGATTTCCTGCTAGGACAATTTCAAATCAATGGCAATGAAATAGCTAACAGGTAACTTGTTTGCAAATTAATTACTTCATGAATATTGCTGCAGAATTTTATAGTACCTCTGAGATTTTTCCATTTTTGCAAAGAAAACCAGTTTTTATGAGAAGAAAATCAATCTTTTATTTTTTCTTACTATATACACTTTAGGGGACCACAGGTGTTTTATACCCCACAGAGTTCCTTGGAGAGTAAAAACAATTCACATATTTAGTGTGTATGTGTATGTATGTACTCTTTTGACTTTTGATTTTCTTCTCATTTTTCTTCACATTTTATGTCTTTTCTATCAATATTAAGAATGTAGATAGGATTGAGCTTATTTTGCCTACCCTCTTTAGTGATTTCAATCACTCCTTTAGATTATGGATGCCTTTGAATAGTAACAGAAGTTTAGAAATGATGCATATATAAAAATATGCTGATGAAGATTCTAAAAGTTTTAGCTTACTAGACTCATAAGAAATGACAATGTTTTTATAAAAGGTGAAAAAAAAATAGTACAAAGCACATTCTTTAAAAGGCCAGGATTTTTTTAGTAAAAGATCAGACGTAACAAAATCTAAAACACTTCAGTTTTTAGAACTTCATCTCTTACATCACATTCACGTGTTGCGCTAAGCTAAAGTTTATCATTGATCACAGAAAATGTGTTTAATAAGCACTATCAATAATTGCAAACTCAGGAGATCTTATCTTTTATAACTGTGAGATCTCTGTGGAGGTTTGTGGTTAGAAGTCTGAGTTGAGGAGAATAAAGATAGCTGATTCGTCTCTTACCCTCTACGTTGTATGGGTTTTCTAAATGTTTTTTGGCAAAAAATTTCCAAGCATGGATAATACAACCGCTTATCAAGAAGCCTGACAGGAGAGGTTCTAGCAAGACTTATCTCATACTGAAGAAATGAAATAGTTTAGATGTTAAAAGAATCAACTTGTAAATGAATTCTTCTGAGCCATAGCACCATTCTCAGGTGAATGATCTTTTCTTCAGAGATTCTCTTAGAGTTGCCAAATGGTTTCCCAGATGGAAAACTCAAGTATTGGATGTGTGGAAACTTAAGTCAGGCTTCTTATTACTACATTTAATAATAGAAAGTTGACGTAGGTAGTTTTTAGGTTAAAAATGATCAAATGAATAATTAAGAGTGCCCAGTAGTAGCAGTAACTATGGAGTTACTAGCTAGTCCTCTGACATCAATATCACACACCCTTGGCACTGTCACTCAGAAATAACTTGGTCTTCCTAGACTGAACTAAATACTTCTGTGGTCAAGGAAGATAGTCTCATTCATTTTTCATTTCTCTTAACTCCCTGAAATAGCCTAAGAGGAGTAAGATGAAGGGACAGAGAGAGGCTTAAAGGAACATGGTTTCTCCTCTGGAGGCCCCAACTGCAAATTAATAGCTCTCTTGGTTGTTTGTAGTCTCCTCTGGATATGTTCTGGTCTTGGATCTACAGAGAATTAAGGGTTAAAAAGAACTTTAAGATGTTTTGGTCTCCCTTTCTTATTTCCCAGATGGAGAGACTGAATTTCAGAGGGGTACCTTAGTCACAGAGGCTTGCTAGTGGCAGAGCCAGAATTTTCCTCTGGTTTCCTTGGAAACCATTAGTATTGCTTCACTACCACCTTGCACTGCCAACTATTACATTTCATCATGTGTTGGGCTATAGGTCATAGCGGGCACAAAGGGGGAAAAGTGGCTGAGAAAATAATCTCCAGAAAGAGAAGATATCTGCATTGTGCACATGGTGGCTGCACCTGGTGAGCACATGGTGGCTGCAGACACTTTCACTCCAAGATCTCTTTGTGGTTTACTTGCTGCCATTCTGAAGTCCTTGGGAAAATTTGCTCTGAACGTCTCTAAAGAAACAGAATCAGCCCACTGATTTTATCTTCTGCAGCAGACGGTAGAGACATGAGACTCAAAACCATAGTAGTGCAACATAACTTACACTCAAATAAGTCCCCTACTGTGCACAGCACCTATTCTCATGCTATTGGTTCTTTCCCCTTTGCTTTTTGCTTACATTGTTCCCTCTATTTTAAAAATGAAACAAGAACTATTTTCCTTTTGTAAACTTAAAAAAAATGTATTCTAGAACAAAACATTTATACAGAAAAGTGAACAAACACAGATGTACAATTTCATGAATAATTATAAAGCATGCTACCTTATTCCTATGGTCACCACAGGCCAAGAAATAAAATATTGTCAGCATAACAGAAGGCTTTCCATTTCTGTTTTCCTTCCTGATTTCAACTCTTCTTCCCCTTTACACCAGAACCAATAGACTGAATTTTGTGATATTCATTTAGGTTATATATTCTGTTTCTAGCCTTTTAGTCATCATTGAAGAAATCACAACATGTACATTTCACTTGTCAGAGTTTCAAGTTACATATATCTTTACTCTCCTCCTAGACAGTATGTTCTAGGTTGACAGGTAGTTTCTTTCAGCACATTGAAGATATAATTATAATTCCACTGTATCTTGGCTTTTATTGTCAATGTTGAAACATTACCTTCAAGAAGCTACTGTTAGGCTGAGGGTGATCTTTTCCTGGTTGCTTTTAGAATTTTTATTATGATACATCTAGTTGTGCATATTTAAAAAAAATTTGCTTGTATTTTATTGGGATTCTGAAATCTATGAATTAAGACTGCATTTTGAGTGATTTTTCTAACTTAATTTCCCAGTTCATCAACCCTCTCTTCAGCACTGTTTAATGTGCTTTTAAACTATCCAGTGAGTATTTAACTTCAGTGTGGTTTTTGCCAGTTCTAACTGGTTGTTTTTCAAATTAGTTGATTTTTTTTTTTTAGTTTCCTATGTTCTGCAGATATTATCACCAGTTTGTCTTTTATTTCTTTAAACCTAGTAAGCTCAATTGTTTTATTATGTGGATCTGATAATTCTAATAATGTAATTGTTTATGGGTTTGTTTCTGTAGCCTGTTTATTGTTATCTTGTTTCCTTACATGACTGATTATGTTTCATGGTGCTTGTCATCATATTTAAATATTTGTAGGTAGGATTTGAAGCCTAGGATGTTAAGTCTTTTCTTCCTGGAATAGTTTGCATTTTTACCTTCAGAAATCTTGGGGTACTAATAATCCAAAATCACCTTAAACAAAATCCCAGGATTGAGGTTTTCTGGACCATTAAAGCAAGTTGAAGGTGGGCTATGATCTTCATGAGGGCTGGTTTACATCTGGTTCACCTGTACTGCAAGGAATAAAATCCTTTGGAAGCCCAGCTTACTGAGGAGAGGGTTTTCTACTCTATTTCTCACTTTGAAGACTCTGAGACTTGAGTAATGAAAACCAAACCAAAGTTTGAATCTGGGGGCACATCAAATACTCGGAGTAAGAACAGTTCCTAAGTTCTGCTTATCTCTCTTCTTGTTCTTGTTCTTCAAATTAAACCTCGCAATTTCTCCTCTTTGTGCCAGCTCTTTACTCCTTTCAATATTATTTTTGGACATTTTGTTCAGCATTTTTGGTGGTTTCTGTGTGGAAGTTTGTTTGCATCATCTGTACCGTCATAATGGACAACTGAAATGTGTGCAGATATTTTCACAGTCAAATCCCCAGGTTGAAAATCTGTTCTCTAGCACAATGAGAGATAAATTAAAGCCTGTGGATAAAGAGAAAAACAAATAACATTGGTAATCTTAAATAACATTAAGGCAACTAATACAAGCAGAGTTGTGGCAAATGAATCCTGTATAACGCTAATCCCATTATAAATTGGAGTCTTTTTTTCAGAAAGCAATATGGCAATACATAGTGTTATAATAATGTTTAAACAGTTTGACCACATGTCATAGTATTTACATAAAAGCAAAATGCTGAAAACAATCCTGATATCCAACATTAGGTGGAAGTTTTAATAAATTATGATAGATTAATGTTATGGTCTATTAGTCATTAAAAGGGGTAATTATGATGGCTGTAAAAAATGGAAAGTTTATGATAAAACATTAAATGATAACAGCAGGACACAAAGTAATATGTTTGCTGTATAAAACAGATACATATCTGTAAGATAAAGAACAAAAATACACAAAGAGTGTTTCTGTTGCACTGGAGGTTTAGGTAATTTATTTCCTTAAAAATTCTTACCATTCTTACATACTTTTCTCAAGAGTGAAGATGGAAATATCAGAATTAAGTAAAATATTGTCATGCTAATTATTTTTCTCAATTTCAGCATGGAACTTACTCACATTAAAAAAAGAAAAGGAAAAAAGAAAGGCAAAGAGCAGTTTGAACTTTTAACCTATTAACTCAGAATCTGCAGCCAGGCCCAAACCCTCTCAGTTCTTCCTGCTGTGCTCCCCACATAGCTCACAAAAACAACCTTGTCTTCCTATAAGCTTAAAATTCATTATAAGAAACAAAAGAGTAAACAAAAATCTGGAGTTTTACTCTTATCATCAGACCTTGCTTCCATCCTCAGTGGATGAGGTTCAGAGAAGAAACATTTCTGTCATTTGAAAATGGTTAATCTATTCTTTGACTTTCTAGCAGGAGGGTCTCATGTAAATATATATTTATATATAATCATTCATTTTTAGTTTAAGCTATTTTATACTTTTTGAAGTTTTTTTCCCAAACTACATTATTCCCCAAATCACTCGTTTGACTAAATGCTCATTCTCCTGCAATTTCAATTTTAAAAGCCACTTCTTCAAAGTGGTTTTATCTGATTCTCCTATCAAAAGTAGAACCCAAGCCCACCACCTTGATTGGAATACTAAGTGCTCCATTCTTGCACACATTATGGTGCATTAATACATATTTATTTGTTTACCATCTGTTTCCAGAATGAATGCTGCTAAAGGGCAGGAGCCATCTCTGTTAGATTCATACTATATCAATTTATTAAATAATATATTACATATTATATATCAACATATGATAAACAAGTTTCTGGTTTGGTGTTTCTGAGGGCACAATTTTACCTTTGGTCAAACTGTTGTGAAATTCTTTCATTGTGGAGTGATAGTCGTAACTTTCTGAAATGAAGAGATCATGTTTGTGTTCAAACATAATTACTAGGGCAACATCTTCATGAAGTGCCACTTCTACTGTTTTCTTTTTATCCAGGAGAAATCAAGGATTCTGCCAAGTCTGAGATGTTTACATTTCATAATGGAGGTGTGCAAATTTTATGCAAATACCCTGAGATGGTCTGGCAATTTAAAATGCAGTTGCTGAAGGGGACGCAAATACTCTGTGATCTCTCTAAGACAAAGGGAAGTGGAAACACGGTGTCCGTTAAGAATCCGAAATTCTGTCAGTCTGAGTTATCCAACAACAGTGTCTCTTTTTTTCTGTACAACTTGGACAGTTCACATGCCAGCTATTACACCTGCAAACTATCCATTTTTGATCCTCCTCCTTTTCTAGAGATTCTTAGTAAAGAATATTTGAATATTTACGGTAAGACATTGTTTTCATCTTCTAGACTTGAGTATATAGCCATTTTATAACTTTTCTCACTAATGAAACCAAATGAGTTTCTTTTGCATTAGAGTTCATGTTGGTGCAGTTGATGGTAATCATAGGCAAGGGATGTTTTGTTAATAATAATGATTAGTATTAGTAATATGCCACTTGATCGTGTAGGTTAGAAATAGAAGTAGGTTGCATTGTCGTTAAAACACATATGCCATTAAACGTTGGGGAAGAAAATTAGGACAAATACCCAAGCCCATGGCTTTAATGGGTTTTCATGGTTATTACCTCTACTCACCCACAGTTTAAGATTTTGCCTTTGTGCTGGGTTTGTGGAATGCAGTGAGATGATTGAAAATAGTTTTATGCCATTATTTTTTCCCTTTTTTTGCAAAAGTGTAGGCAGAAAAGTCCTTCTTATTAACCACATATGTAAACGTGTATGTGCATAGCGTCTTGGGTTTCAGTGTTTGGATCCTTGCTCTGATACTGATACGATGCTACCTGCTATTTACTGGATTTCATAAGTGTAATGAAGACAAGCTCCATTTGATTCAATAGCTCTTCTGAATTTGATAAAAGAATTAATGATTCATCACTGAAAGGAGAGATCTGATTCTCCGAGTTTTTCCCTTAACATGTCTTTTTTTCCAACCCAGAATCCCAGCTTTGTTGCCAACTGAAGTTCTGGTTTCCCATAGGATGTGCGGCTTTGGTTGTACTCTACATTTTTGGGTGCATATTTATTTGTTGGCTTACAAAAAAGGTGAGCAATGCCTATCTCTTCTCACATCTGCTTTCTTAAGGAATATCTCAGGGGTTATTCATTCATCAAGGTACATATTGCTCTTGCCAGAGAAATTTGGTTAACAGGTGGATGATGTATTTTCTTCAAGATATGCCTAGTAGTTACACAACTAACTTGGAACAGAAGTTTGATTTTACAGTGGCTTCACTCCAAAAGGATTTAATGGCTTACAGAGAGATATGTTATTATTCAAAGAGATAAGGAAATTGGGGCCAAGGAAAGACCGAAAGTCAGGAGGAAGGTTAAAACATAAAAATAGGTGCTTCTGACTTTTAAAAATTGTTAAACATGCGCTGCAATGGTGATTCTACATTTCCAGAGTCAGGGCAAAGATGAAATAATTAAAATGTTACCAGTTTCACTCAGCAGGTTAGTGGAAAACAATGAGTGAGAAAGTGGGGAAGGCGCTGGGAGTAGCTGAGAAGGAAATGGCTCCCTTCCCTACATGGTGAAGTCATCAGGACTTCTTGCTTTAAAGAAAACCACTGAATCAGCTATGCAGTAAGATAAAATAACAGTAATAATAATGACAACAAAAATCTTTCTGTGTTGGGGAATCTTTTTTTTTAGTCTTCCACGATATATGTCCTCAAGCAAAGACCTTACACCATTTTGCGTATTACGCAGGTATGCTGGTCCTCAGTATATCCACAGCGTGATCACTGGCTAGACAGACAGCCTGTGTATCTGTGCCAGAAGGGAGTTTGAAAAGAGAGAGAAAGGACGAAAAGTGTAAGATAGGGCCCACAATCTAAGTCTACAGGAGAAGGAATGATAAAAGCATAAACAAAAAAAGGAATTCAGCAGAAAGCTTTTTACAGAAACCCCCCTTCATAGTGCTCTCCTGCTCAGCTGACGTCAGGAGCCTCCCATACCCCTTCAACAAAAAAAGTCAAAAACAGGACCATGGATGGAGATGAGGAAAAACTGATGGCAAACCAAGCTTCTGACTTTTTCTTTCAGAAGTACCGACCCAGTGCGCATGACCCTAATAGTGAGTACATGTTCATGGCAGCAGTGAAAACAGCTAAAAAACCTGGACGTGCAGGTACGGCTCCATTTGGCGGGTTGGGCAGAGAAGAGTGCTCTTCATATTAAGCCTGGGTTTTTAATTTTTTATATTAAAGGAAGGTGAAAATGTGTCGAAGGCCTAATTTTAGTATTTTCTGTGAAAATCTGGACTTTCACTTGAACTGATTGGGCATTTTCTGCAGCACATCGGAAACAAACAATAAACTTGTAAACCACTATTAAAAGCAAACAAAAAATTCACAAACCACTATTATATCGTAATTTCCTCATTGATATTTCAAAAATAGGGAGGAGTCTAAGTTTTCCTTGTTAAAAAGTTCAAGTCATACAGTGAACATGCAAATTAAATGCAAGTTCCTGAGTGTGGTACTTGGGGGATACACAGATACATGGAGATTTTTGACTGAGATTTGGAACAAACATCTGGGCTGGAGGTACCAAGGGGAAGAAGGAAAAATTGGTGACAGTATTGTAATTTTGATGAAAGAACGTGCAAGTTGAGAGTGGTGGGTGGCCCCAGTTAGGCGGGACTCTGACCTTCCCATTCACAAAGAGTGTGGTCAGTTTGAGGGCCGTTAGGTGGAGGAGCATCCAGAAAGCCTAAACCTTGTGGAAAGTTTCAAGTCATTCGCCTTTGAGGTTGCAGTGATGTGAGGTGCATTAAGAGACAGAAGCATTTTTGCCACCACTCAGTGAAATGCTTGTATAAAAGGGACACACATAGCATCTGTTGTCATGGAGTTAAAGCAGGGAAAGGGAGCTAAATGCTCATTTAGTCCTCATATTTCAGATGAGAGAAATTGATGCCAAGGTGTTCAATGACTTCTCGGCTTCCCCAGACAGTTAATGTCATAGCTTTGACACTAACAAAGAGCTTGTGTTTCATTTCTTTGCTATTGAAAAAAAAAATTCTTTCTCTCAATCTCTGTGCTCATAATAATGTCAGTCTTAGTCTGGATTCCAGAAAGCAGACCCTGAGACAAAGACTTGGGTGCAAGTAGTTTATCTGGAAAGTGATCCCTGGAAGAGGGGTGAGGGATCAGGGAGAGTGGGGCAGACAAGGAGGAAAAGCGCATGAAGGGGGCATTACCAAGATCTCAGCTAGAGGCCACAGAACCCTGAGAAGTATGCAGACAACTCCAGAGTTGTGGTTCTGAAGGATGGGGAGGGGGAGATTATCCACCAGCTCCCATCCCCACTGGCTTGCAGTTGCCTGCAGGGTGCATTTACTCTCCTTTGTCCCTAAACTGTGCCCTGTGCTTGGGCTAACAAGTCATCAGAGAAAGCCCTGAGGCAGAAAAGCAGAGAAATGCAAGGTGGGGCTCTTGTGCTAGAATGGTCAGCAAGGGAAGAAACGGCTACTCCAGCTGTGCCTGGCATCAAAATGGGCAGTTTCAGACCCCACCTACCAAGCCTAGCATATCATTTTGCAAAAGATGTAAGCAAATAATAGCTGTGAAAATGGCTAGAGTGGAAGCTTCTTGAGGGTAGGCATGGTCTTCATTCTGTATTCTGAAAGCATTGCATACACAGTTCCAAGCAGAGCATGACTAAGGACTCTTATCAAATATTTATTGTATGATTATTACATGAATAGCATGAGCATTATGTGTTGGGGAGGGGAGGGAAGCCTCAAGAGAGTCCTTGTCTTCCATCTGTAATGTAATGTCAGTGGGAAAGTGATAACAGAGGGTGGAGTCACTCAATTGCAAAGTATAGAGTTCAGATAATGCCTGTGACAGGGGTTGAGAATGGACTGGGTAAAACTTCATGGATAATATGGAACTGGTACTGTATCACGAAGCATAAAAAAGAGTTTGGATGGGTTTGGGTATATGTGTGTGTGTGCATGTGTGTTTATAAGAGGCAGAGGAAGGGGGAAAACCCATTGAAGGGTATTGGCACATGGAAAACTTTTAAAGAATTTATGCTAAATTTTGTTTCAGATGTGACCCATAACTCAGAATTCTCTGGCACCCCAGCGTGAACCACATTGGCCAGTTCTCCTGACTTGAAGTGTGAGCTTCCCTTATTCCCTGGTCTGACTGACTTGACTACACACATCTTCCACTGACGTTTTGTTCAGTCTGGACCAGTATGACTGTATCAGTCACTTGGGATTTTAACAGACTGCCTAAGGACTGCTGAGTTCTCTCAAAACAAACACCCTCTTGCAATTAGCTTTCTAGAAAGCCCAACTCATGTGTGCTCAACAAATAGACCTCACTGGGATGGAATCCCTGTCTTCACATCTGCTTCTAGCGATGCACCAGCCAGAAAACAAGCACATCTACAAATATTTTAAAAGATGCCAAGGGTACTGAATCTGCAAAGCAAATGGCTGCCAAGGGCCAGAATCTGTCTGCATTTCTCCACAGACTACCTCTTCTTCCTGTGGGCACAGGCATTCCTTTTTCAGTCAGACTGTAGAGGGAGATGCTTCAAAACTGTAGCTATTTTATTTCTGAGGTGTGGATATGTAAGTGTACTCTGCCAATTCATTAGTACACAGAACCCTTCTCCAAGCTGTGAACCCCAGGCCATCATTCCACCAAGAGTTTTTAGATGCCTTCTGCCCTCCACTTTCCTTTTTAAAGTACTTTTACAAGACTACTTGACAGATACTCTGAGTAGGGAGCTATGGCTACATTTTTTTTCTCTGCTGCTCAATGAAATATTATATATATATATAATATATATATTCTACATATAGTTACAGCCTAATGAATACAATTTGCCTATAGTCTCCCTACAAGAATATTTTTGCTCCAGAAAGACATTTTATTTTCCCAAACACAGTTAAAATGGTTTACTCTGCTGACTTGTTGACATCAGTGGTAGAGAATATTGCCAAGAATCAGAAGCGACTTTATTTTATGATCCTGTTTTTGACCATTATCTATGTTTTCGTGGTGCTATTAATTATAAACTAGGCTATTTCATAGATCACAGTAAAATTTCAAGCAAACAAATCCACCTTTCACTGTCAAGCATTGTCCTGGGGGTAGAGCCATTGGTGTATTCAGTATGAAAGCTGCAGTTCCTGGAGGTCACTGCCAAACTACAGCCATGCCGTCTGTGGCCCCCATCAGCCTGGAGCAGCCATCTAGACCTGGGTGGAATTCCAAGTGTTGACAGATCCTCCTGAGTCCAAGGACAACCACCTGCCGAGGCTGAAGTCCGCCCCAGGACCATACAGGGTCTGCCTGCCTTTGTGTGCGTCCAGGATCTGTGAAGAAGCACAGATGTCAGGGAGTAACCAGCATGATTCCCTCTCCTAGCAACCATTCAGCCTGGAAACTGACTCTGGCCCTTCAAGATAGTTTTCCTTTAAATACAATTTGGTTGGGAAGATTTTTAAATATACGTAACATGTGATTATTTTTAGCTGGATTATTTTCTCCACTTCCTGTCTGCATACCCAAGGCTTCTGAAGCAGCCCATGTGTATGTAACAGCATTTTTAACTTTTGGTAAAATGGGGTTATATGGTAGTTTTAAAATTTGTAATTGCCTGCTTATATTACTTTAAAAGTGAGACCTGATGTTTCATTATGCATACTTACATTATTTTAAGGATGTGTAATGCCGGACATGTACAGTAAAGTACTGAATTTGTAATTTGAATCAAGTATAGTGTTGTTTATTTTCAGCTGACTCAGACAACCTGGCTAGCTTTGCAAAGGCGTTTTCCTGAGTTGTTTGCAGCTTCCTGGGCTGGAGGTCAGGGTGGGGCAGAGAGAGCCTTCATGAGGTCTTCCTGGCCTGGTTGTCCAAGCCGTGCCCTGAAGACCCCTCCCTCTCAGCACTGGACATTTCAAAGCGAGTTCTTGAAGGATACAATTTCTGTGAAATAAAAACTCATGAAATCGATTTTAGCAGTAGTAAGAAGTATGTGAGAAATAAACATCTGATGTTCAGCCACGAAAATACCTCACAGTGTTTTCTTGGGGGAGGGAAGTGATCGCCTTGGCTGGTGCTTGCAAACTGGACCTTGTCCTTGCGGACAGCCACATGGTTGTGGACAGACACTCTTTGCATTTTCTTTCTTTCTCTTCTTTTTTAAATATTGAAACCACCACAAACTTGTAAAAAAACTTAGAAAGACAGCAAAAGGACTAATTTCTGACCTTAATGCCCTATCACCTTTGAATAATACGTGTTTCCTATAAAGAAGAGCAACGTCCTCCATAATCACATTACACCATCAACGCCAGAAAATTCATATTGATACATTGCTGCCATCTAATCCTCAGACTGCATGGAAGTTTTTCCAGGTCCCCATAACGTATTTTGTAGCAAAAGATTCCACCCCGAATCTCCCTCTGCACGCAGTCGCTACTTCTTTGGTCCTTCAGCCCGGACAGTCCTCAGCCTAGACTTCCATGGCCTTGGCTCTGATGTTACTTCATAATTAAAATCAGGTTATTAATCTTTGGCAAAAAGAACACAGAACAGTCTGCATGGTTTCCAATTTTTTTCAATGAGTAAACATTTGTTACTATCATTATATTATTTTGATGCTTAAATTGCCCCATCTTGGGCCAGCAGGAGCCTATTCTGGTTCTGGTGTCCTAGCACATCCCCGTCATCTTTCAGCACTTCTTTGCTTTTTGGATGAACACGACATTCCAGGCTCAGCTTGTGGTTTCCTTGCCTCAGTAGCTGGAATCAGCTGTTTCTCCAAGTAGGCCTAGTTTCTTTGAGTAGGGGATAGTTTTTGGAAGCCAAGATCAAAGCTTAGTGAATGTTCATTGCTACTAGGATTTCCCTGCTCCCAGGCCCCTCAGTGCACAGAGCTGGGATACACACACACACACGCACACAAATATAGATATAAATATTTGTATGTATATGTGTATGTGTGGGTATACAAATATATATATATACATATATTTAAAAATAGATAAAAATGTGTATGTGTATATACCTATGTATGTGTTCAAATTGTGTACTTATATTTTTATAAATGAAACTGTGCACATATGTATATACACACACAAATACATATATATGCATATGTTTTACATCTATATTTATTTCTGTGCCATCTATATATGCTGAGGTCCACAAGTTCACACTAATGCCTTTAATTCCAAAACAACACTGCAAGGTTCATTCTAGATTTATTTCTGTCTGTTATCCTTATTATGTTTACTTATTTGACCAATTCCCCCAGCATGAAACCAGTCTCCCATCCTGGCTGCACCCTCCTCCCCACATGGGAGCTTCCTCTTCCTGCTCAGGTCCTGACTGGTCAGTCCCAGCTGCCCAGGCCTGGAATGGGCCCGCTTGGGCTCTGGCTCCTCACGCTGGGCTCTCCCACCCCATGGATGCCCTTCTTATCCTGTTTGGGCTCCAAGACCCCAGACCAGGCCCCTCTTCCATCCCCAGCTCCGGGCCACAGTGGCTCCCGTGGCCGGGGGTGGCAAACTGTATGGCCTGTGTTGTACACTGGCTCTCGGAGTTTGCCATTGTGTTCAGTTCCAATTGCTTACAGTTTTCTGGTTGATACCCTTTATTGGCAGCTAGTCCTTCCAGGTCTCACTGCCTTACTTCCCTATTGGCGTTTCTTTCACTTGTCACAGAATCTGCGTATCTTGGAATCCGTGTCTCGGCCTCTGCTTCCCGGGCTCCAGCTCAGGCCTGCCTTCACCTGTCCAGGCCTAGCCGAGTGGTTTTCCACTGTTGCTAGTCCTGCTCCTTCATCCTCCCTTGTTTATTCCTTGACTGTATCTTCACTTTTGGAAACAATCCCTTCATTGCCCTCTTCACTTAACCTTTAAGTTATCTCCTATTTTGGCATAGACTCTGACTGCATCACACCCCAGAAATATGGCTTGCTCCTTCTACTCCATCTCCCTTCTGTGTCCATTACTCTGGGACACGGGCTTCCTAGGATCTGACCTCCTTGTTTAGGAATACCAGCTTGAATTTTGATAAATAAAGTTCTCCACTTTTATATGTTTCTTGCTGTGAAATCCACATTCTTCCCAAGAAGGGACCACTTCTTCTTTGTGACCCAACCCCTCTTCCCACTTCCAACCTACTCCATTTTATTTATTTATTTTTCTACTGGGTGGTTAAGATTTCTCTCAGTGCCATGGAAGACTAGCTGGGTTGCTAGTTAATCTTTGTTCTATGAAAATGAGGAACAGGAAAATTTGAAATTTTCCCAGGTGGTGCATACATCAGTCCCAACATTTAATTTCCCCCTTCCAGGAAGGTGAGGAAGACGGTGAATTTACCAAGTCTTTCCTACATGAAGACAAGCTACCCTTGGGTGTCTTTTACTCTATGCCACCTTTTCTTTCTATCTTGTTGATTAGTGTTTATGAGTTCAGTGCATGAATCTGAGCTCTTCTCCTCCTAGCCATGTAATCCTTCTAAGGCAGCGAGACAGCCTGTTATCAAATCTAGAAATGACCCCTAATATCAGCTCTTGTGGATTCTTCTTTCTTCCAAGTCCTATCCATTCTTGTGCCATTCAGGAACATGCTCTAACCATTACTAAAAGTCATCCCTTTTATTGTAGTCTCCTTTGCATAGGGCTTACGAAATTTTTCATTTTCAGAAAGCTAATAGCAGTGGTTAGGCAAATTCACCAAGAATCTGGTCTCTACAGGTGGAGTTGGACTAAAGCCTTCAAATAATTATGGACATCAGCCACTGACCTTTCTCCTTAAGGAAGGGTACCCATTGAAGCAGTTAAAAAACTGGTCTCTGATTTCACACAAGAGAGCTTTTTGTCTTCTTGTTAGTGAAGAGTATAATGGCTTCTAAGTATGGTTCTTTAACAAAAATATTACATCCTATATGTGACGTCTCCTTTCATGGTCTCTCTCTATTCTTTTTTTCTGACTTAATGGTGATAGTCCAGAATGACTGCAGCTCGTCTAATGGATTTGGCAATCTTTCCCATCATTATTCCAATAATTTGGAAGTCATGGGAAATGCCCTCTTGAGCTAAGCTCGGAAGATACTGGAATTCAAAACGCAGCCGAATACCCCATCGTGTGTCTAACACATCAGACAAGTTCCCCTAAAATCCCAGGATAAAATCCAGATACCTCTGAGTCCACTCAGAGTTACACTGAAAAAAATGACATTCCATCAGAAATAAATTTTAATTGCAAATATATATTTTCCCAGTCTTTTGAGAACAGGCCAAAATCAAGAGGTTTCAATCAAGAGGTACAGCAAAACTTCATTACCAAAAAAAAAAAAAGAGAGAAAACATCCTCAGTATCAGTGCCCCTCACATGCCTGGAGGCAGCTCTCAAAGCAGCTCCTCCTCCCTCTTTGTTCTGTAGCCCCTTTGAAGCAGCTTGCACCTCTCTTCTGTCCCCTCCCCACCTCTTCCTATTCAAGCCCCTGATAAAATAACTCTCTCTTTCTTCCTAATTCACATTGTCTTTATATTGGATTCCTCTGGCTGCTGTAACAGATTACCATGAACTTGGTGGCTTAAAACAACACAGACTTATTCTCTTGAAGTTCTGGAGTGCAGAAGTTCACAATCAGTTCCACTGGCCTGAAGTCAAGGCACTGGCAGGGCTGGTCCTTCTGCAGGCTTCAGGGAACAATCTGTTTTCTTGCTCTTCCAAAGCCTCTAGTGGCTGCGGCATGCTTTGGGTTGTCATCACTCCACTCCCTGCTGCTGTTGTCACATTGCCTTCTCCACTTCTGTGGTGAAATCTCCCTCTGCCTTTTTTCTTATAAGGACACTTCTGATTACATTTAATTCTGTCTGACTAATCGCCATCTCAAGATCCTTAGCTAATCCCATCTGCAAACATCTGCAAAGTCTCTTTTGCCATGTGAGGTAATCTATAGGTTCCAGGGGTTAAGACTGGGATGTCTTTCAAGGACCACTATTCAGCCTTCCACACTCCCCTAACCACTTGGATTTTGGGGGGCAGGGCATCCCCTATGAATTGTTCCTTTTGCTTCCAACCTGGGTCCTACACTTAGGATTCCCCACCCACGTCTCTAATTCTCTTTCTGAAACTCCACGCCCATCCTTAACGAAGCTCCAGTTATTAACTCCTTTAGATTCTCTCCCTGTCCAGTGGGCCATGTTCCAAGTCTAAGTTCTGCTGTCATGATTAGTTTCAGACTTCATCTTACTGGATGGTGGATACTCATTACTCTTAGCAGAGAAGGTGCAGGGGTGGAGAGCAACAGGCCAGTGTGGGACTCAGAGCTGTGGTCAATCGTGAACTCAGTTTTGCCAATTCCAATTTCCTTTACATTATATCCATCAAGAGGAGCTGCAAACCCTTTGGCTTGTTTACTAGCTGCTCCTTTACAGCAAGCACATGCCTGAGCAACAAACTATACTCCCATGTTATGAAAAAACTCAATTGTCTTACTTAGCCTGGAGCCCACCCTGTCCCTTGTGTCATTGGGTCCCCATCACAGTGAAATAAAGTTTTTTTTTTTACCCCATTTGTCAGAGCTTGTCAGAATCCTAAAAGAAGTTGACATTAGCTTTTAATGGCTATTTACTTTATCATTGTGGGAAGTGGGCTAGATTTGTTTAAGTTATGTTGGGGTTTCCCCTCTAATGGAAATCAGGTTGGGGATCTCCTATTTCCCTCCATCCCATGATGTATATTAAATGCTGTGGGGTCTAAATTTATTTCCTAGCAACAATCAAGAAAAATGGCTATTTCTGGGAAGCATTCCTCTCTTAACATAAAGAAACCCAAGTGAGTGAACATGAGAAAATTGGAACCATTGACTGCCTTCCAGTAGAAACTTGGATCCAGCCTAACACTTTTCAAACAGTGCTTTGAGTATAAGTCCTGTTGGTATATGAGGAGCAAAGGAGAGATTTAAAATAATCAATTCTCTGTCCTCTTCCCTGCGTAATCCCACTTTCTCACCTTAAAGGAACAATTACTTTATGTTGAATTCTGTGTTTCAAGCAAAATGTTACAGAAATCCAACCATTGAGATTTTCAAATGTCTAGAACAGTCAGTTTTATATGAGTGAAGGCAAGGTCTGAGATATCAAATCTGACCACCAGGAAAAGTATTTATAAAGCTCAGCAGAACAAACACAGAATCTCCAAGGATCCACAGTCCAATTTTATAGATGGTCCAAGAATGATTTCTTATGATGACATTTCTAGCAAGTATGAGAAGCAGAGTAGAAACTGTAGTCTTAGTTCTGACACCATTGTTTATCTCTTTTTACACTTGCTTCATCTTTCCCAACTCAACTTCGGTGCCCTGTATCCTCTCCCTGAACTTTCATTTTCCGATCATCTCTCATCTCCTTCCACCCACAGAGGGTGACTGGAGGGGATACAGAAGGAGGATGGGTGGGTGGGAAACAAGTGGAGAGAGCGAGATGGGGGGGATTGTCAAATCCCATTTCCTTTCCATTCTTCCCCTCTTCACCAAGCCTTGTCCCTATGTTCAAGACCCCTGCCTACCCTCTAGGGCCAGTGATCTCCCAATACCTCACTCTGCTCTTGACCTGACCCCCTTCCTCATCCAAATTCTAACCACACATGAGAAGCTCTGGCCAAAAACTCTTTTTGAATTAAAGGTCATTGGAAATGAGGGCTAATCCCTGAGTTCCAGGACTCAGATGCTATAGTTTCTCTCCCAACTGAATCCTGTCAGTTTATTTGTACTCTACTATCACCATCCTTGGTAAACCCTGAGAATTATGCAATTACCTCATCATCACTCCAGCAAGAAATAACTTGCCAGCATTACCCGAGTCTCTACGGTTTCCTCTGGTAAGCACTCTGAGTAAGAGACATGGTCAATCTCAGTCACTTAGGTTTCAGAGTTCTACCTCAACATATCAGCATCTATATTTTACTCTGACACCACAGCTTCAGCTGGGGTAATCTACCTACCTACTTACTAATTTTCAGGCTCTTGGCCTGCAACTGGTTTGGATATATGAAATATAACTAAGAAAAACAATGAAAAAGATGTTCAGCATCACTATTTACCAGAGCAGTGTAAATTAAAATACAACAGCACTATCCACCCACTGGTATGGCTAAAATGAAAGTGTGGCCAAATATGTAGCAATTGGACCTCTCGTTCATTGTTAGTGGAAGTACAGAATGGTAAAGCCACTTTAAAAAACAGCTTGGCAATTTCTGATAAAGTTAAGTGTACGCTTACTATAGGACCTAGCAATTCCACTAGTAGGACTCTTCCCAAAAGAAGTGAAAACACTAGTCCTCACAAAAACCTGTATGCAAATGTTCATAATTATTCATAATAACTTAAAACTGAGAACAACCAAAGTGTCCATTAACTTAGTCATACCCAGGTCCAAAAATCATAGTAACCCTACTTGTGATAAAAAAGGAAATGATACATTCAAGTATTGAGTTTAACTTAGAACTTCAATTGAACCTTTTGGAAAGAATTTACAGGGCAGAAATAAAAAAATGAAACCTCAGAGACATAACCTATGATTGAAGAAAAAGATGGGGCAGAACGAATTTCTACACTGTGCCTGGAACATTGAGAAGCTGAGGAAAGACAGTAGTAGTGCCTTGAGGATACAGGAGAGAGAAATTGGTTTTCACAAGACCCCTAGAAAAAAAACTTCTGTAGCATTTGTTGGAGCTTCAATTTAGGGATCTACTGAGGGTGAGTCACCAGCAGCAAACAATGTAGGGAGTAGGGTAATATTTTTTCTAGAAACAGTTTGCATAGGCCCAATCAATTCTACTTCAAGAGGTAGGGGTAGTAGCCACTGTGTCATAGGACTGAAGATGTTTACTCAGAAATGGGTGTGAAAATGATGGTCTAAATAGATACCATGCTAGGTATGGCACCTGGGCAGAAAGGGAAATGGAAATAGGATCTTGTGACTGGTACTGTAACTATTGCAAATTTCTGCTATTTCTAAGAAGGCTATGATATCTTCAATACCTCTCTCTGAGAAAAGCTCTCGGAAGCCCTTGGATTTTCCCTCAGATGTGATATTAGCCTCTTAGGAGAAACTAACTTCTTATGAGAAATTTCTCCCAGTTGGGTTTAAGTTCATAGTCATAGAACTTTAGATAACAGACAGCAGCTGACTAGCATCCTGGCAAGACTAAAATTGAGACCTTCTTCTCTCTGATTCATCTCCTTGCCTCTGTCCCACTGATTCACTACCACGGTCTTTGGCCCCGTTAGCGTGGGGCTAGACCAAGTGTTGTGTTCAGGAAATAGTTCTGCATGAGATGAGCTTTCTCGGGGCAGGATTTTATCATGTTTGAAGTTTCTTGAGTGTAGTGCTGCTGCTACGATAATGTAGGGGTTTCTCTGGATTATTTGAATGTTGGCAAACACAAGAATTTATGCTTATTTCAATGATAAACATCCCAGGCAGCAGTGGCTGACAGAATCTAGATTGAACCAGATAGTTGAGACTAAGTTCTTTAGCTGAGCCTAAGCAGAATAAGAACGTTGGCAGTGAAGAATTAAGGATGTTAATTCTTTTGCACATTTTTTGGACATTGACTTGCAAGATATTTTAATCTTTGGGTTTCACTTTCTTCTGGGAATTTCACACCAGGAGGAAGTTTGTATGCAAATTTAGGGCATCTTTTGTTGTTGGAAACTTATTAGTGGAATATGGTAGTGTTGCCATTTAATCATATTGCCTAGCCTCTGTGAGCTGTATGGGGCAGTGTAGTTGGGCATTATTTGGGATGGGAAATAGAAGAGGGGGCAAATTCTTAGCCTTAGACACAGTGTAGATTTGGATTTAATCTAATTAATATGCTGTCTGGAGCATTTGTATGCTTCCCACCAGTAGCTACCTACCAAAGGAGCAGTAGGTGGTACAGACGAAGCAGCCTGTGAAGGTGGAGACAGGACTGCCTTGATGGACAGCCATTTCCCCTCTTTCAGAGGATAGTCAGTCCCTTGGTTGATACCATTCATGGTGAATCCCAAAGGGAAAGAGAAAAAAATTGAGGAAATTACTGGGGGACCCCTCCTTTCTCAATTTAAAAAAAAATATATGACGGCCTTTAACTAAAACCTTTGTCTTTTACTCTTCTTTCTTACTCCACCCCTTCTGATGATAGGAGACATCCATTGGTCCATGTTGATATATTCGAATGAGCTGACCTATTACAAAGTTCCAAACACAGGGGGTGCTAATTTCAATTATTTTCTCTCTATGCTGAATCAGTGTGATGCAGAGAGACTGGACAGTATTCTTTTTCTTAGCAGATTCAAGTTTTTCCCTCGGGTGTACTTTCCTGAGGTCTAACTGAGGTATGATTGGGAGGTGGTATAGTAGAGAAGATCAGAACATCTTTTTTATTGCATAAATTAACCACATACTCCACCTTAGCTTTCATGGTAATAGATCTACCATTTTGATCTCCATTTTTCTAACTCTAATTGAGAATCCCTTTCTCAGTTGGATTTTTGGCTCAGGTATGGAGTAGAAGTGGTATTTTTTTGTATTCTCTCAAGCCAGATGCCCCAGTGCAAAATCACAAAGATTTAGTAAATACAGTAAACAGTAGGGTTTGTTAGAGACATAGTGGGAAACAACCAGGATGTAGTTTGGGGCCAACCATGGGCAATGGCTTCAGATTTAATATTTTTAGCAGGTGGGGGGAGTGTTGCAGGTATTTGAGCAAGGCAGAAACACTTCCAGAGATGGGTTTTCCAAATAATAATCTGGTGGGAGTATGTAAGTACACTGAAGAGATGAAAGGAGATGATCAAGAGGAGAGGTAATGGTTAGGGAAACAGGCAAGGAAGAATGATAATTTGTAGAGGTGTAACCTTACAGATGATTCTCTAGTATGGGAGAAGGACATGCGATTGTCAAAATAATATACTTGTTCAGAGCAGGAGTTGGCCAACTTTTTCTGTAAAGGGCCAGATACATGACTAAGGTTTTGTGGGCCATACAGTCTCCATGGCAACTATTCAACTCTGCCATTTTAGCAGGAAAGCATGCATAGACAGTATTTAGATTAATAAGCAAGGCTGTGTTCCAATAAAACTTTATTTACCAAAACATCCAGCCTACAGGCTGTGGTTGGCAGGTCTCTGGATTGGAAGGTTGTGACACCATTTCTAGGTATTAAATTATCACCTTTGAGCTGTAAAGCCACCCTGTTGTTTCCTGCAGATGATAAGAGCGTTGCTGGGGCTGAGACCCTGCAAAGCACGTTTCTGTTTGCCAGCTACTCCCTGCGAGGTCTGCAGCAGGGAGAGGGGGGCTCGCTCCCTGTTTTGCTTTCTGTTCCTGTCAGGGTCATCACAGCGATGGCTCTGCACCCTGGCAACTGCGGGTGGTTCTGATTTCCAGTTTGTTCCCACACTCCCAGAACCAGCCTCTATCAGAGCTGCCTCAGAGATACCAGCACCCACCACCTTTGATGGGTTCAAATATGACATGACCTATAGAAGAAATCTATTCTCCTACCTTCTACTCCATTCTTAAAATATATAGAGATGGATGTTTCCTATATAGAACATTTTCAGTAATTCTCATCTAGACTTTGATTCTTATTTTTGAAATTTAAACCAATTTCTTCCAGCTATCCATGAAAAGAATTTACACGATTACTGAATAACTGCTTAGGACAAGTCCACCAACCCTCTCAAGATACCATGTCATATCCTTGAAGATAGTAAACCTCTTCTCCACCTTCTCTTCTTTAGGAGAAATGGACCTAATTTTTTTATTTTGTCTGACATCCAAAAGGTGGTTTCAGTTTCTCTTTTTTGAATGCCTGATTGGTGAAGTCAGGGTTGGGGCATTAATTAAGACAAGGTCAGCCTACCAGAGAGCCTTAACTCAGATGACCAGCCTCTGAGTTTTGAAACTTTTGAAGTTTAGGCTTGTTTGAAGTTTTGGGTTATTTACTTGAATTATTTGAATGTGGGTTTTCCCCTACTTTTATTATCTTTATTATCAATAGCAAGTTCTGGTGTCTCAAGGCATGAATATTATAATTTTAAGCACCCAACCCAACTCAAACTTGAGCTTGCTGTGCTCTTGTAGGGCCCCTTGAACCACCGCTGTCTACGAGGGCCATCTGGGAGACATTTTTATTTAGAGGAATTTGTAAAGGTAGGACACAGAGCTTAGAGAGATAATGAGACTGAATTCTGGTGCCTATAATCTAGAAACTCTGCCACCCCCACAAAGAACAAAACAAGCTCTTGCTAAGCACTTTTTTCCATAGTATAATTTGCTTTTCTAAAGAAGTGGTACTTCATGTTGCTGTAGATCAAATTAACATATGAGTCTTTAAAGATGACAAACCTGAATTCAAAAATGACACTTAAAAGAAATAGGTTAGACATGTTTTTTAGTTACATGCTTGAAAGAAACTTTATAATGTGGTTCTACGATTTTCACTAATAATTTGTCTAAAATTAGTCAATTTTCTATTCTCATAATTATCAGGAACTTTTTGGCTTTCACAGCTCACACCTCTTCATTTTCCCACAGTTATCACTTGCTTTGAATTTTCCAGTTTCTTTATATTACTACCTTCAGTGTCACCGACTTCTTTGTTCTCAGGGAGAGGAGGCTAGAACTGTGCTGGAGTGGAGGTGAGCCCGGGGCCTTTGCAATGAGGCCACTGCCTCCCATCTCAATTATACCCAATCCATGTAGTGCTAACCTTTGCAGATAATTTTTCTTATTACTCAAACCATGTTGTCTTTTGTCTGTGCACATCTCTTCATGCACTCAGTCATTTCACTGTTAGTCAAATACACTCAGGTCTTATTTTTCTCACTTACAAAACAGTTTCTGAAGTCTTCTCTATCTCTACAGTTTTGCTATCCTAGCATCTTAAAACCTTTATTTAGCTGCATCCCCAGCCCTTGAATTTCAGTGTTTCCTAAAATCTTTCCTGGTGATCATTTTCAGGTGATAAAATCTTTCCCAGTAATAAAGATAATTTCTCAATGATTTCAGAGGTGGTATCGTTCACAGCTGAGAGCTAGTCCTTCAGCAACTTTTTTCTCAGGCAGGTCAGAGAGAGGACAGTCTTTGTAGGCAAAATACCATAAACTACATTTGCATGATGAATTCCTATCTTTTTTTTTTCTTCTTCTAATTTTTGGCAAGGCCTTGTACTTCTTAAAACTGTACAGTCAGGTATTTTATAATTTACTTGTCTAATTTCTGGGAAACTCTTAATGTTCCTCAAGTCAATTACTTTGAGATATTACTTCAGTCTGGGATTTGCTGTTTTCCCATTTTTAGTATTTTTATGTTGTGACTTTGATGTTTTCTTTCCCTTGAAATTAGATGGCGAGAAGGGGATTGCCCCTATGAGGATGGGTGGAAGGGAACGACTTTGTAAACTAAAGCCATTTTATTTGTGGCAGTCCCATGGGGAATCTGTTTGAATCAGCAAACACATAATTCTTAAGTTTCTAGAATAAAAATGTGTGTGGTACAAACTTCTTTTAAGTGATTTCATAGGAAAAAAAACACTTTTAAAATGTTATAGATGGCAGTCAAAATGCTTCCTGGACTTAAGTAGCAGTAACAGTGAGCAATTTCAAAATCAGAAACATTTGGAAGAAATTTCTAACAAAACATGCTAGAGATTGCATAGAGTATTTCAGTGTAATTACTGTCTTTTGTCACCAGCTGTCAGTCTTAAGAATTTATAGTGATTTCTCTCTGTGGAGAAAAAGGAACTCTTGCGCACTGTTTGTGGGAATGTAAATTGGTGCAGCCACTATAGAAATAGGCATGGAGGTTCCTCAAACAATTATAAATAGAAATACCATATGATCCAGCAGTTCCACTAATGGGTATTTATCTGAAGGAAATGGAATCACTATCTTGAAAAGATATCTGGACCTCCATGTTCATTGCAGCATTATTTACAATAGCCATGACATAGAAACAACTTCAGTGTTCAGTGATGGGTGAATGGATAAAGCAATTGTGACACACACACACACACACACACACACACACACACACACACACACACACACACAGGAATATTATGCCGCTATAACAAAGAAGGAAATCTTGCTGTTCCTTCCTGCTTCCACAGGCCTGAGCCCCAGGACCCTAAGTGTATGTGTCGAATGAAAGGTCTTGTGAGCCTCCCTTGGTTCCAAGAATCTAGGAAATTACTGGAAAGGGCTGACATGGGAGACACCATTTTGCAGAAGGTGAGCTGTGGCCCAGTTGATGGGTGGTCCCCCCACACCCAGCTGGTGAATGGTAAGGCCAGGTCAAAGTCTACATCTCCTGCCTTCATATTTGAAGCATGCTCTCAGCAGCCTCATTGCTGCCTCAGGGGCCTGCACTCTACCTGGCTTGGAGGTCTCAGTCTGGGCATAGGGCCAGTTAAGGGCATCTAGTCCTGGTTCTTTGGAATGGCGTGGGTAGCTACTCTTCTGGGCTCATTCCTCCGGCTCAGCCATCCACTTGCATGCATTCCTTTCTAGATAAACTCCCTTCCCACCAATGGTGCATCTAAACTGGCTCTTTACTCAGATGGCCTATAACCCTCCTCTGTATCCCTCCTCCAGCTCCCTCAGCTGCCCAAGGTGAAAATTCCAGAGAAGGCCCCTAAAGAAGGCTCACATTCTGTGAACACCTGCTTTCTCCAGAGACCAACTTGTCCAAGGAAGTTTCCAGGAGAGTAGAGCTGGAAAAGAGGATCCCACGTACCACCTTTTCTAGTCCCAACATATTGTGGTGAGACTCCCTCATTCAAAGTCTGACCCTTCCATAGGTCAATCTCAAGTCCAAATAGAAATCCAGCTCTCCTTTAGAATGGCATGAGCATCGAAGGTCACCTGCTGAATTACCACCCCACCTTCCCACTTCTTTCATCAACCACTTTCCCTTTGAAAAAACAAAAACTTCTGAGCTCACATTCTGGGCTGGCTCTGACAGTAACTAGAGGTTTGAATTTACTCTCTTTGGACGTCCGCTTTCTTTACAGTTTGTCTCAGGTGGGGCAGAGTGAGGAGTACTCCGGATGACATGTAAGTTTTTTCAGATCTGTTGATTTATGAGAAAATATTCATCTTTCTTTCTCCAGTCTAGTTTCCCCTTTTGACTAAACTGTTATTTCCTGGAAAGCAGGGACTGATGTGTACGTCTCTGGATCTCAATGCCCTGGCACAGGGTCTGACATAGAGAATGCAGAATTAATATCATTGAGCAAGTGACTGAATAAATAGCCTTCATCTTTTGTTAATGACAGTAAGTCTCCCTGCCTCCTGGGGTTAAAACCTCAAGCGCTCTGGGCCTCCCTTCTTGCCCAAGCCTCTCATTCCACTTTGCCTTTGCACATTAAATCAGGACACAATTCTTCCCTCTAAGTGTCTTTCAGATCTGACTTCCCTTGATACCTCCAGGCAGTCACCTGAATCTCTTCACTTCACCTTAATTTCAGATGATTTTAACAACGTATTCACTTTCTGTCATAGTCTCTCTCTCCTAAACCCACCCCATGTACCACCACCATGTTAAGCTTCCAAAGCTTTACGTCATAAACCCTCAAATGCCTACAGTATATATTCACACTCAGTTGTTTTAATTTGGCTCTAATCTACATAGCATGAATTCTCCACTTAACCTGTCACTTCTGGTCTTCTAACTACTTACACATCCTTTATCTGCTTCTTCCACCTCGAATGTGCTTCCTCCCTCATGACCTAAGTGCATTTATCTGTCAAGGCCTAGATTACTATCCTCTTTCCAAGATATAAACCAGTCCACCGGATTCTGTCCACAGTATTATGCATATAAGATACATTATATAATGTAAGAAATACATTGCATAGTTTCTTAGGATAGCTCTAATGCTGTTGCCTTGTGTGGCATCCCAAGTATCCTGCAATCTCTCTGAGAGTGGTTCTGATTTTCTTTATGCTCCCTGTTGTCTAATGACAATTACAAAAATAGCCAACATGAGTGGATGGCATATATTTTCTAGATACTATACTAAGCGCTTTTATTCAATATCTCTAGTGTTACTCACAACCACCCTCTGTAATTGGTTTTATTACTATCTCCATTCTTCAGATGGGGAAAAATAAAACAAATGCTACTCAGATTGCATTAGGCCTTCTATAACATGACAGACTTTTGTTTGGTTTTACATATAATAGTCTCCCTCAAAACTGAATAATTAGTTGTCAAGGTATGAGTATTAATTTTTTCCCTCCAAGTGGCTGAAGTAAACGTGTTGATGGTAGATGGTGTTGGTGGGCACTGGAACAGCCTGGAGGTGATTAAGGGGGCATTAGTAGCAGAGCAGTAGGCCTGCCAGTGAGGGGTGGAAGACTGTGAGATGTGGGGAATATGTTTCAGAATCAGTGGACCTATATCTGGGAAAGTGACAAAGCATAAAAATACCCTGGATCAATAGCCTATGAAAAAGGAGGAAGTTTGGAACAAGTATTACTGCAAGACAGAGCTTATATGTTTGTTTAGCTGGGGAATTTGGGTAGCATGGAAAGTTTTTGGTTAGATTTTGAAGAGTAAGCATGCTAGTTAAAATTAAGACAATATTTTGTAGAGGGAAAACTGTGACTGTAAGTAATATGATTCAATTACAGTCATGGGTTGTATTTGATAGTGTGATGTGCTTAGGGCCTAAGAGGGAGTTCAGACTGCATTCTGGGTTCATTCTCACCCTTGGGAACTATAAAGTGGGAACAATAAACTTTTACATTCTATCCAGAATACTTCCCAGAAGTCTTCCAGAGCTTCTAAGTGTGGGATAACTATAACAGAGACTGGATGACTACTGGCTTCAGGACTCAAGGGAAGCATCTTCTAGGCTGGAAGAAGCCCCATGGCCATCAGAATCACAATCCCATACTCTGCTCTGGCATTGAGATAACTGAAACTCAGGTTCCAACCCACCGAAGGGCACCATCCTTGTCAGCCAGATGACAGCCTCGTTGCTCTGAAAGTGGAGGAGACAGTAGAAAACTACAGGTTTTACTCAGCTATCTGGGAGGGCCCTCTCAAAGTCCTGACCCTCAGAGCCCAGACCTGAAAAGCATGGCAGTTGGCATTTCTCAAGCACTTAGACTACACTCAAATGCAGTGTTTGGTACTTTACACATGCTACCTCATTTAATGTTCACACCTTCATGAGGAAATGGCTTGGGGAGGTTAAATCATTTATACAGTCCCATAGCTGGAGATTCGTAGCTAGATCTTTTGATTCTGAAGTACATCCATGTTATTTTTCGTTTACTAAGAAAAATGTTCCCTGCGCTCTAACCCCAGCTCTGTTACTAATTGGCTGTGTGATGTTCGTAGGCCTCATAAAAAGAGGATGCTGACCAAGGTGGCTTCCAACTTTAATTATCTAATGGAGGGATGGGAAAATGTCCAAATGTTTGGTAGAAATGGTATGTCCAACCCCATCTGGTCACTCCACCTAAGTTTCTGTACCATTAAGATCATATAATGGGTACAAAGAATCAAAAGGGAATTTGTGGGAAGTCTAAATCCTGGTGCAGTAAAACAGATAGTTAGCATGGTGATAAACACACAAGGGCCAGCAGACTTTAAACAAATGAATTTCTCTTAATCTGGCCTGTTATACCATATACACAGGGATAGGCCTGGGATCTCTGGGTTCTTTTGTCCTTGATTTATAGATAGGTGTTATATTCCCAAGCCAACTGGCCTGAGAGCGCAAAAAAGAAGTAACAGAGGGTGCATAATGCCATGTGTCACCTAAAAATACAATATTGACTGTCTTCACATGGGGACTGCCCAGATTATATGGAAATTATCTACAGGGTAGCTAATAAGACGATAATGGGAGAGGATATTCAATAGATACAAACGTTGCCTTTTACAAGTTTAAATTAGTTTTATCTTAATACAAAAAGGGATGACATATGCTAAAGCATGGATGAATCTTGAAAACCTTGACTGAGGTAATCTGTGTAAAATACTTAGCACTTGCTAGCACATGGACATTCTTGGTCAATGGTGGCTTTGCCAATAGAATTCTGTCATTGTTACTATTTCTAAAAGTGAGAATGTGCATGAAAGAACCTCTCTCACAGGGTCTAGCCCATGACAGGCTCAATAAAATGTTAGTACTACTTCCACTAATGAGAATGGTGTTCGTTTTCTTTTCATTAGAAAAATGTAACAAGTAAAACTCATTTATACCAGCAAAACAGGCTATGAAGAACTCAGTCCCCTCATTTTGATTCACCTAATGAAAGTGGAGACATTATTAAAATAAACTAGAGGGCTCAGTTTCAAAAGAGAATTTTTCTTTTTCCAAGAAGTCACTGAAAACACATTTTATCCCCTTGTCCTGAATTGGCCTGGGTTCAGGGACTTGATCCAAAACTGACAGCAAATGGAGTTCTTCTGTATGAAGGTACAGAAATCATCTGCTGGCTTCATCTGGAAGTTTATGTTGTTTTTCTCTAGAATGTGTTGTTATAGACCACATGGTTTCTGACTTAGTCAAGTTCTAGTTTCTTAATCATTCAGAAACTCTCATTTCAATCAGACCAAGTTAATCATGTGCAGAGCTCCTTTTTCCCCAGGAAAATCCCAAATAATCCACCAGCTTTGGTTGATTTTACTGTAGATCACTCATCTTGCTGTTTAGTGGAAGAAATCTATGAAAGGCTTCCTCTGGGAAATATGATAGTTGAGTCTTTTGCTTCTCCAGTTTAGATTTCAGAATTTTCTTATGTTTACATTTCTAACCCAGAAACTATGCGCCTTGTGCTTTTAAGGTGCAAGGGACCTGCTTTCAAAAATTTTTGCATGTGAGTTCAGACAAGTTAGATACAAATGTGTGACCTATTTAACTATTCAAGCATAGAATATGAAATCAACATGCAGCTATGGTAAGGTGTGGGGATTGACTGTCATTTCATTGCTTATTGGCTATGTGCTGCCAGAACTCTGATTTCAGTAGCCGTGGTTGTTTGAAGTCTTGAAGGCAATTTTGAAGAAAGAAAGTCAAGACTGGTGAGCTTTGCAGAATCTTTGGAGATTGTATGGATTTCTGGATATTTGGCAAGACAGCACGGGCCCAAGGGCATAACTTCATCCTAGCTCTAAGTAGACAAAATAGAGACAAAACCTTTTCTCCACCTGACCACAGCAGTCTCCATCCTTCACTGGGTTGGGGGTTCTGTTTTTTAACCTGGGATTTCTTGGCTCTTCTGGTCATGAATATTTCTTCTATATCTAGCCTTAAAAGATTTATTAGGTAGGAAAACATGCCTCTTATTTCCCCTGTATGTGTAGCCTTTCCCATTCTTCTCTCTACCAAGTGGGTTGTGATTAGCAGCCCTCAAAGATGTCTGTCTCCAGCATTCAGCCCCCAAAGCAGGGAAAAAACCACAGAGAAGCTGTTATGCAGATGGAGCCTTGGGCCTTTTCACTTTCCGGAAAGCATCCTACACAGAGAGGTATCTAGGAGGGAACCGGTTTGAACATCTGCCATTTGTAAAGCCCCTTAGGTCACTTGGTTCATTCTAATCGAGACATGCTTTATTTCCTCAACACCATTGCCTCTTTGTGACTCAGACCTTTCTCTTTCCTCCTATTCCCAATGACAATAATCTTGTTCAGAATCTTAGCTAAAGAGAGTCCTAAGATAAGTATCATAGATGAGGCACACAGGAAGTGACCAAATCTTCCAGGGAGGGGGAAATTGATGAGAAAAAGCTTTATAGAGGAGATAGTTCTTGAACTGACTCTTAGGATTTGAGTCAGTGCTTGTCTGAGGGTCATGGAAGAACAGTCTCGCTGGAGCGGATATGAGGACTGACAGGGAATTGTAAGAGATGAAGCTGGTACACTAGGCAGTGACAAGATCTCATAGGCCTCCCTTATGTGTCATCCTAAGGAGTCTGGATTTTGTCTGGGGGAACAATGTGGAACCACTGATGGGCTGCTCTGTAACTCCCATATTTCTAGCTTGGGTACCTATGTGACTAATACTGTTATTCATAGAGAGGAACAGATGAGTTGGGAGCATATCTGGGGGGAAGAAGAGCTGTTTTGGATCTGTTGAGTTTGGAGGGCCTGTGGAAGTTCAGAAGGTGTTCAGTAGGCAAATAGGAGCTCAGGAGAAAGATCCAGGCTGGGGACTTAAACCTGAGAGTCAGCAGCCTGCACATGGTCAAAGCAGTGGGATTTCCCATGAAGAACTGAAGAATGGGAAGAGAAGATGACAACAAACAGGAACTCTAAGAAGAGGGACTGGAAGGGCATAGTCCGAATGATGAGGCTGAACCAGAAGGGAGCCACTGCAGTAGAGGCGCTTCAAAGAAGTAGTTAGCAACCACTCCAAATGCCACCAAGGAACAGTCAGGTCATATTAGGGTTAGGCTCTGTTATTAATAACCATGGCAAAATCCATTCTGGAAGGTGGGAATTCAGAGGGCTGGAGAGGGAGTGCAGATTGAAAGAACATTAGCAAGGCAAAACACACTGAGAAGTTGGTCCTCCTTTGAGCCTTCTATAGTGTGACATCCCACAGAAGTGACCAGGAAGGTGTGGGACATGAGACATGGAGACACTGAATTCTAGCAAAGAAAGGTCAAAAGGAGTGGAGCAGAACAAAGGCTCTGCTTGGGGCTCAGTGAGAAGAGCACTGTATCGCCTCACATACGGCATGTTCTGATCTCCCTTGGCAGGCAAGGAAGAGCCAGTTCTGCTGGACCCCCAGCTGTGCGCCAGAGCCTTAGAAGTCCAAGCTGGCAGTATGTGGAGGGCTGGCCCTTGCACTGTGAGCATGGAGCTAAGAATCATCTAAGAAACTGTTTGCAAAGAGAAAGTTGCCCTGGATTTTCTCTGAGGGCTCTTTCAGCTCTAAAATGTTATGATTCTGTGATTAATGTGCTAAATAAATTAATAGTGTAAACAGTATTTCAAGAGGAATGTTTAAATTACTTATGAGAACAAATTTTTTGAGTACCCTCAAACATCATAAAAACATTCACTCCCGTAGAAATAATTGATATACCAGCTATAAATCTTCCTTAGTTATTCATTCAAGTAGATTTCTTAAGAACTATGCTTGGCCATACTCTATTTACCTAGTTCAAGATCTTGTTTGTATTTCAAAGCCATCAAACTCCATTTCTTTAAATAATATGTTTCAGCTTGGTCAGTTCCCCAGTAGGGCTAACTGATTAAAGTTTTATATTTTGAGCAAGATGGGTTCTTGATGAATTGGTTCATCTCTAGAGAAATGCCCATCTCCTTCTTAATTTAGGACATAGCTATTAGAACTGCAGACTTCATCAGAAATGGCCACATATATCTCAGACAACTCACAGAAACATTTCCTCTCGATTGGCATGGTCTTTGAGGACAAACCACACTCTAAAATGTTTGTGTAACAGGAAAATGTGGTGTCAAGATGATCAGAACAAGACAGAAAATTATATATTTTCATAAAATTTGCATGTATTATTAAAAAATACCCAGTGGTGCACCTATAAAGTAAGAACACAACATTTAAGAGAGACAGCCTGATAAAAAGGGCAGACAGATTAAACGTGCTTGGGATTAATAGACTCAGCATTAACAATGAATTTATTTCCTTTCTTCAAGCTTGGGAGGACATTTGCAGGGCTCCCTATCACAGCCAAAGCAGGTGAGACTACTGCTATTCATCTCATTCTTTAGCTATGTTATACTTGGATGAAATGTGTGAGCTATTAGCCACTCTGTACATTAGTTTCCTTAGCTGTACAATGGAGAGTATTAGGCAGGGTCTTGGTAGAAATCAGATTGCATACCACAAACTGCATGATGTAAGGAGTGTTTAATCAAAGGCTCCTTACAGAAACGTGGGCAGGATTCAAGAAAAGCAACAGTGCTGGGGCAATTTGCAGATGCAGTTTTTGAAGCATTTTGCAAGCAAACTACGTAGAAGTTACCTGACATGATTTGTGCCCTCAGGAGAGTTTTTGCAGTCAATCTGTTATAACCCAGGAAGGAGAGAGGTGGAGATCTCACTGCCTACCCACCCTCGCATCTCCTGCCATTGCCTCTGATTGGCCAAACCCACCCAGAAGCCAGAGATCAGGGAGCCCGCTGAGGCAGTGTACATGGACCTGCCTCCCAAGGCAGAGGAGGGAGGAGCTGGAACTCTAGCATCATCAGATGTCGTCTCTGCGTAGATTGCAGAGGTAGCAGCAGCACAAAGTTGTGAAAATTAGGAAAGCATGAGAGTACGTAGTTAGCAGAGAACCTGACTCATAGTAAGCACTTGGCTGTATAAATATTAGCTGTTACTGTTATTTTTATTATTTTATTCAATAATAGCAGTTATTATGATTCAACTATTGCTTTCAAAGAAGTAGAATGTTAGTTTCCTATTATCACTATAACAAATTACCATTAATTCAGTGGTTTAAAACAGTACAAATTTATTCTCATAGTTTCATGGAGGTTAGGAGTCCAAAGCCAGTTTTATTGGGCTAAAACCACCTTTCCTATATAGGCCTCAAGGGAAAATCCATTTCCTGCATTTTCTAGCTTCTAGAGGCTGCTGGCATTCCTTGGCTCGCGGTGCATTCCTCCATCCTCAAAGTGCATCTGCTTCCAACACCACGTGACATTCTGATCCCTGACTCTCCTGCTTCTCTTACAAGGCTTGTGATTTCATTTAGGGACCACCTGGATAATCCAAACTAATCTCCCTACTTCAAGATCCTTATCTTAATCACACCTGCAAAGTCCCTTTGTCATGTTAAGGCACCATATTCACAGGTTCTGCAGATTAGAACATGGGAAGATTTGAGGGGCCATTATTTTATTTACCACAGGAGTTCCTAGGATTTCTGAAGTTGAGTGGAGTTTACCTGCTGTGTGATTAAATAGCTGCTCCCACTTGACTCCCACAACTTTCAATATCATTATCTTAGACTGGGTTCCTCACAAAATGTTCCCAAGACAAGGGTTTATGTGCAGGTAATTTGTTTTGGAAGTGGTCCCAGAGAGCAAGAGTGATGGATTGTGGAAAAAGGGAAGGAAGGGAAGCCAGTTTAAGAATGTAGTATTGGCTTGACTGTTACTATAGGCATCCAAGGCTTGATACAGCCAGGACCTTCGGAAGACTTAAATATATTCCAGAATAGTCTTCACAAGACGGTAGCAGGTCTGGTGGGAGAGCACTAGCTCCATCAACCATTGACCAAGAGTTGCCCTATAGGGTGCCAAATCCCCTGCACTTCAGAGCTGCACATGCATGAGTCCAGGCAGGTTGCTTAGGTGTGTCATGATACATCAGTCTCAGGGCTGGAAGCTAGAGATACTTGAACAGCCAAGGTAAGGTCATTCCAACTGGTTGCTGCCATAATGGCTAGAGTAAAGAATGGCCCAGTAGAACATGAGACGAGGCAAAAAAGATGTCTAGTACAGTCAGCCAGACTAATAGAGGCAGAATGACTCTGGTTATCTGGGGGAAATGTGGCTTGTTGTGCAACCCTACAGTGAGATGCCAGGATTATTTGCAAATTTTGCCCAAGTGTATGATTTTTTTAGAGAGAACATCAGGTCTATGACATGTGGTTACAAGTAAAAGATCAAAAGTCTTTGGAACAGACTGAAATGCAAGGTTCTTTTTGAACACCCACTCATGGTTTGATTCATAGTCTGGTGCAGAAGGTTAGCATTAACATTAAACAAAAGAAAAAATGGTAAATAATTAAATATTCTCGAATAATCTGATGCTATTTACCTAGTCTGGGAGTCAGGGAAGTTTTCCTTGAGAAACTATGATTGAGTTTGGATTTAAAGAATAAGTAGGAGTTAGGTAATGAAGTAAAGGGATCAGCATTCCAGACAGAGGGAAGAGCCTGTGAGACAGACCTGAGCACAGCATACTCGAAAGTAAGAGAATCCAGTGTGGCTGGAGTGAAGAGAGTAAGAGTGGCACAAGATGAAATTGATAGCACGGGGGGTGGTAGGGCAGAGAGAGGTTATGCAGGGTCTCATAGGCCAACAAAGCTTCTGAACTTCCTCTTGGCAAGTCATTGAAGTTTTTTTTTTTAAATGAATAAGAGATTGACAAGGTTAAATTGCATGTATAAAAGGCTTCCTGAGGGAGGAAAGGGGGCAGAAATGGATCCAGGGTGATGATCGTCGTGATTGACGTATTGAGGACCCAAGTCCCTGTGATAGGAGCTGAGTGAATCATGCATAGATTTCAAGATATACCAGGGCAGAAGTAACATGGGTCCATGACATCTTTTTTGACTTTGGTGAAATCTGAGCAGTCTCATTTCAGATTACAGACCCCAGCTGAGTCAGTGAAGATGAAGAAGAAAATGAAGGAGGAGGAGGGGGAGAAGGGAAAAGAGGAGAGGAAGGCTGGGAAGGAAGAAAAAGAAAGAAAGAAAAATAAATGAAGAAAAGAGATTTTATAGCATCCCGGAAGCTGTTGAAGGAGGTTTATGGATTCACATCACTCTAGACCTGGGTTTCTCCACCCTATTGACATTTTGGCTTGGGGAACTCACTGTACATGGAGGTCCAGCCCTGGCCTCTCGGCCCTGGATGCCAGGAGCAGCCCCCTCCTCCAGCTTCCTACCTGTGACAAGCAAAATGTCCCCGACATGGCTAAATGTCCCCTGGGGACCAAACCACCCCTGGTTGAGAACTACTGTTCTAGGCTTGTACTTTTTGACACCATTTAGAAGGAACATTGATAATTTAAAGGAGTTAAAAAAAAATGGTCTTAAACCTCATTTGTGGCTACATAAGCCAACAGTTGGATATTCAGCTTTTAATCTGTGAAAATACTTAATTTACTTCCAAATCATTTTGATTAATGGTATTTTTAGTTCAAACAACAACAAAAAAAGATGTTTTATACAACCTGTCTGCTACCTGAGCCAAAATGTTTCATGTGTGGAAAATAAGTCAAGTTGAAAAACAAGTTGAGTCAGTAGGTCACCAGAACTGTGTGTGAGCAAACTTTTATGCAAATTCATCTGCATTTTGCTGCTGAAAGAGAAACATTGAGAAGATACAAAGGTTGGCACTGATTAAATACAAATACTCATTTTTTTCTTCATTTTCCATAGATCAGAAAGAGTTTGAATGATTTTCCATGATGCAGAAAAGCAATTTTTACTTGCAAATCATTAAACCACCCATTCTCTTCTTTCGAAAGAATGATTTCACCATAATTGGAAATTTTGCTGTGAGGTTGTATGTCCCCCTCCACTCCACTTTCACACCTCCGCTGAAGGTTTGGGTTTGTTTTTCAATATGCAAATCTGATCATGCTTTGAAGCCCTCACAGGGCTTTGCACACACTGGGTCTTTGGCCAGGGAAGCCATTCCATAACTTGAACCGGGTGAACGTATTCTCATCCTTCAGATCTCAGCTCCAGCAGATTTCCTTAAAGAAACTGCTCTAACCCCCAGCAAACATACAAGCAAATAAACAAATGTCTCTTTGTCAAACAGTCTGATAGCACCATACATCTTTTCTTCAGGGCGCTAATCACATTTGTTATTTTATAGGGATATGTGTGCTTATTGGATTAGGGTCCATTTCCTCCACTTAGTTGTCATCTCCATGCAGCAGGAACCGTATTTCTTTGCTTGCTATTGTATGCCCAGCATCCAGCATAGTAGGTTCTCAATGACTATTTGTTAAACTAATAAGTTCATTAATTCATTAGTCAATATTATATCACAGCTAACCATGTACATCAGAAGTCAGCAAACTATGGCCCACTGGTTTGTTACCTGCTTTTGTGAATAATATTTTATTAGAACACAGCCACACTCATTTGTTTACTATTTTCTATGGCTGATTTTACTCCACAAAGTCAACGTTGAATGGTTGTGACAGATGGCATTGCTGCCCACAAAGCCTGAAATACTACTTGGCCCTTTACAGTAAAAGCTTGCTGACCACTGATCTAAGTGATTTATTTCTTGTTTGGCTTATTAACCAGTTGCCATACAAGTTAATTCCAGGAAACAATAAAATAAAACTAATGTAATATATATTTTCACTGTTAAAACATTTAATAGTAGCAATCCCTCAGTGAGCGTTTGCCATGTGTTAGCCACTGGGCTAAGCACGGTGCTTACATTAACTCATGAAAACCTAGCAGGGTCCCATTTTATTTGAAAAAGGAAGTATTCAGCTTAACTGTTTCCCAGAATCATGAAGCTGACACAGAGAAATGTAAGCCAGCCTCAGCTTTCTGTGTGTTTGATCTAGTCATTAGCTGGGTGCTGGGGAGACTGGTTGCAGTTCATGTTTGAAATGTGTCTGGTGCTACATTCCCCGGGACTGTCCAAAGAACAAAGGTGAATGGGCTAGTCCAGGACAGGATGGGGTAGCAGAAGATCCCTGGAAAGTAGTGCAAATCAGCACTGGTTGTTATTTTAGGCGGGTTTGAACATGGCACCCAATGGAGGGTCCCTGGTGGCAAAAGGGAAAAATTGATTTGGAAGAACCGAATTGGCAAGTTGGTAGGGAAATAGTGGAGAGGCCGTTGGAAGGATCCAGAGGATGCTGATGGGTCCTAAGAGTCTGAAGAGGTCGGATTTGGCAGTGAGAAAACGACAGGCAAGGAACTTGGGAAGTCAAGCTGGAAGATCAAAGGCCCAGCATGGGAAGCTTGAAAATGAAATTAGGAAGGCAGAGTTCATATAACACAGGATCAAGAGAACCCTAGGGGACCATATGCTGGGATCCAGGCAAAGGGTCTGTGAGAATAGTTATGGGGTGCAGAAATGAGAAGGTATCTTGTTGGGAACTTGGCCTTCTGAAGCCCCCCACTGCCCAGAGATGGTTTCCCAAAGTGCAAGCTCCTAATTCTGAGAGTAGAGGCAATTTTGTCTACTTGGCCACCTAGAGGGAGGAGAGATGGCAATTCTTTGCAGTAATAAGAGAAAAAAGCTCCAGATCAAGGCCTCTCTGGGCCAGCTGACTTTGTCTCCCTTCATACCTGTTCCTCCTTCTCCCGGTATTTCTGACTTATGCCTCAGCTGCCCAAGTTTGACATCCCTAACTTTTCCTTCAGCCACCCCAGACCCTACACCCCTGCTGCTCACCAGCACAAGCAGAATATCGTGGGTCTTGCCCCATGTTTCCCAGACATAGCCAAGTTCCTTTCCCCCTTTCCTTTTCTTAAACCACTGGCCTTGTCCGGGATGGCTTTGCCCAATTTTACCACCTAGAAAAATATCCACTCATCTGACAAGGCCCAACCCAAATGTCACATCTTCTCAGTACTTTTTCAGACTTCCCCACCTCTCAGGAAGAATTACATCCTCTCTGAGCCCATAGCACTTCTTACATAGAACTGTTCTAAAGGATTTATGGTTCCCCATTACTTTTAGTGCATAGACAAAACCCCTCCGTGTGACTCACATGTTCCTGCATATCTCCCATTCCACCCCTCCAACCTTGCATTCCTTTCCTGACCTTGATGGATCTATATTTTCTGCCTAAAAGGCTCTTTTCTCGTCTCTTTGCCTAGTTAATCCTTTGTCTTCTTTCAGATCTCAGCCAGGGAGAGCCTTCCCTGAGTTCTTTGCCGAGATCAAATGCCCTAATTCAGGCTGTCATAGCTCCCTGAGCCTCACCTTCTCAACCCGGTCACAGATACAGTTCTATAATTGCTTCTGTGGTTATTTGATTGGCTGCCTACCCCATGTACCACCTATGCCAGAAGTTGAAGAAATGTTTCTTTATTGGGGCTGGTCTGTATTTCCCATTGCCCATCCCAGTGCCTGGCTCAGAGTAAGCACTGAGCACATAGTGGTCAGCAAATAAATCAGTGTTATATTTGTTTACTTCTGGGTCTTTCTCCCTCTCCAGAGAAAAAGCTCATGGACTTTTCTCCCTTTCTGGATACAAGGCTGTAGCTCTTAGCCCTTTAGACCCTCAGTGTGTGTCACAGTACCTGCCACATGGTAGGTGCTCAGTTAATATATTTTGAATTACATCACATTCCATTTCAATATAATGGATTGGTCCCAAGTTTGACCAGCAACTGTGGTTCTTTGATCACAAAGGTGGCAAAGCAAGAAATTATATATACCAAAGCAGGTATTTAATTGATGTGGAATGTCTTTATTGTATAAATTTCTTTTTGTTATCCTATGGCCTCTACAACTTGCTCTTATAACATCCCTGACACTCTGGCTATCCATGCAGATTCCTCAGTGAGTGGCTTTTTCTTCTCCTAACCTTCAACTTTTAGGCTTTATTTCATTATAATTTTATTATAATCACATTTTTGCACCTCCTACTGTTCCACATGACGGCTTCTGCTACACCACAGGGACCATTATTTGCTTTCCTAATTCTACCAGCTTAACTATTCTCATCCTCCCACGTAGATTTCCTTCAAGAAGCAAAATGACAGTATAAAAGGCGTACCAAAAAAGGAAAAAAGGCGATTGTGTTCCTCCACTCGAAGCAAAAGAATTCTGAAGGCAGATGTAGGAGGAATAGTGGTTTCAAATATGAGGAAGGTGGGCAACTTGTGATGTTCTTTTTGATCTAAAACAAGAGGAAAGTAACAGATGAAATTAAGCTTGCTGATACTTAGTTGTACAATGCTGGTATTTAAGATGTAAAATACCTAAGTTGTAAATTATAAAATGAGTGGTTTGTCCTCTGACTTTAATGTCCTCCTTCTAAACGTGGGTGTAAGCCTGGGGGGACCTGTGGACTGTGGCTGGAGCCTTGGGGGAGCCACAGCGGCAGCAGGGCTCAGCAGAGGGGTCAGCTGGGGGGATTCTGGGGCCCTTCAGGATTCACTGAGGGGCGGGGTTTGATTCTTACCCTTTTTTCAGTGCTTAGCCCAGTGTCTGGAACACAAATAAATGACATCATCTTACAAACTGGGATTTCTTGTTGAGATTTTATTTGGGTGACAAACAAGGGTGTCAGTGATTTTAAAAAAACAAGTGTAAAAACCACTGGATTAAGTGCTCTGTAAAGCCCCCTGTGCACTAAAAACAATTACCTCTATGAAATTTGGCAAGTCAATTATATAAAAATGAGTAATATGATAGACTCAAGGCAAAAATATCCTAGACGATTATGTAAGATTCATTTTCTTCATTGGAAAATCATAATTTATAAAATATGCATAAAAAACCTCAAAGAGCAAAACAGCCGGGCACTTGGAAAATGACTTCCATGCATGATCCACTGTCCTCCTTTGCCTCCTACTCCCATCAGCTTTGATCTTAACCTCCCCAGGAGTTTTCCAGAACCTCATGAAATCAGGTCTCAAAACTTCAGTGTCATTCATGTCTTTAGCCCTGAACCACTGGTCCTCATCTGTCTCTTATCTCCCAACTCCTTCCTGATCTGGTAGTCAGAGGCCATGTGCACTGCTGTGACCTCCAAGTGCCCTTTGCGGTAATAAACTCCAGCCCTCTGTTTCCTCTGCTTCTAGTGTATATTGCACCCATTTCTGCTCCCAGAAACTCTAGTCTAGTACAGGCTTCTCAACTCTGGCTCCTCAAACACAATAGGAACATCAGGCCTTGAACATAGTTCCAGGAGGACCCCCCAAAGTGACCTGGGAGATATAAGGATGATATGTAATCCCTGTGTTTAGCCAACCTGGCATGAAGAGAGAAGGCCAGCTGTGGGGAGTCTAGTTATGTGTAGACACTCCTTTGTCCTGCTCTGTGGCCTGACATGTCACTCTCCCTGCAGGCTTCAGATATAAATATCTACTTTAGACATGTTTGTGAGTAACAGAGCCATTTTTTTCTTCTGGTGGATTTTATTTTTAAAAACTGATATACTTTGGGGATCATGAGTCTCAGATTCTTCATCAAGGCAGCGTGTGTGTGTGTGTGTGTGTGCGCGTGCGTGTCCATGTGCGTGAGTTTAGAATCTTAGCCCCAGGAAGGGAGTGGAGTCAGAGTAGTGGAACCTGTGTCATTTTTGTCTTCCTTGTAACTCTTCCATTTTATTCTAGCAACAGGACCTCTCTCTTTTGGAGGATTGTTCCACTCCATTCCATGTGGGGGTGGGGGCCTGTCAGTCATCAACTCCTGTCCTTTCACCCAACAATCAGCCATGGTGAGGGTATGCAACTTGGGCCTGCCACTTAGTTGTAAACAACTGGCGTGGAATAAGGGACAAGTTCCTAAGCTGGATATATGGATAGTTATGGTCAACCAGAGAGCTTTCATGGGACAGGACACTAAATGCTGTGAGAAAGACAATCCTAATTCTACTCCTGAATGCTATGGGCTTGGGGTTGCCAAGGGCCTTCTCCCCACTACACAGGGAGAGAACATCTGCAAAGAGAGAATGAGACAAAGTCTCAGAGAGAAGCAGAGCTGAGAGGCAAAGAACCTGAGAACCTCACCATCCCCTAGGTCTGACTGTGGCAGAAGCTTCCTCTACCCATGCTAGGTGAGCTAGTAAATTCTCCCTTTTATTTAAGCTAGTTTGTTTTAGATTAATGTCTCTTTCAAGGTGACAGAAAAAAAAGGGGTTGGTCAACACAGAAACTGGCATCTAGAAGGAGGGCATTGTCAGTGACAGACCTCACAGTGTGGAATTACCTCAGTTGAGACAAAGTAGGGACTATGGTGAGTCTTCCATCTTGGGCTGCTGTATACTTGCAGAGCCATGGATCATTACCAGCTGTGGGATTTGGGAGCTCACACTCTGAACCTACCAGGACTGGAGCTTCAAGGGACTTATGGGAGGAATATCAGAATGATGGAGAGTGTTGGCTGCTTCTGTGGTCTTCACTATTGCCTTGAAAGAAAGGGAACAGGTTGGTGGGTTGAAAGCAGAGGCAGCATAATATCTATCTGTTGAGAGTCAGAAAGCTAAGACCAGTGAGGGTCAGATAATCATAGATTTGTGCAATTTCAAATGCAAAATATCCCCCCCCAGAATATCCCTCTGTGCCCATCTCAGGGAGAGTTCAGTGGCCAAGGGAGAGCTTCCTCGTAAGCAGGACTAGAGATGGGATTGATGTCCCACGGAGTTCCTCCAGCTGTGGGGAGATATATTCTTATGATTTCTGTGTTATTTGTAGTCTTTCCATTTTTCTATTTACTTAATGAGAGTTTCCATTGCTGTTATTCCATCTCTACCATTTTAATATTGGAATGTTAAGAATGGGTAACTTTTATCATTTAGCCCTAGGTTCCACTGCTGAGAGAAGTTATATCTGGACCTAGTCAGGGTAATGTACATGATCCAGAGATGCTGGATGAGAGTGTGGTTTTCTGTTGCCTCTCTTTAGTGAGAAGGTGACCAAATTCTTGGCTAGGTAGAGGCATCTTTGGGATTAATGTATTGGATAAAGATTAAAAATGTGTGCTGTGAAGTCAAGGGTGGGATATAGTGAATATATGTTTTTGTCATCCAGGATGTCCTAACTCTGTTTCTAGCAACAATTCCCTTTCTTTTCTTGGGGAAAGTACATCTTCCCATTCCATGGGGCACTAGTGGAGCCATTGGTCAGAGTACTATTTGGCCAAAGTGATGGGCCATCATTGTACTCTTCTTTCTAGAAACAGTGATTGGTCCAAGGAGTGGGCACATGACCAAACAAGCCACTCAGAGATCTTCCCTGAGACTACTATGGGAACTCTGGGAGAAATTGCTCTTTTGCTGGTGTTTTCATACAGAATATTCTAGGACTGGGGTTACAGAGCTTACTTTTACCAGCAAATTAAAGGAAAACATCTACTGAAAGAGATAATTAGAATTACTTAGAAAGAGAAGCAGGGGCAAGAGAGAAAGGGAGAGAAAGAGAGAAAGAAATATCAAGAGATAGACCTAGACTTAATGACTGCATTTAGGTTCTAGTCATTCCTGAAACAAGTTCTGCCCCCACCTTCCCAGTTACAAAGTCAATTAATTTCCCTTTTCTTTTAGGCTAGTTCAAGTGAAGTTTTCATTGCTTGCAACTAAGAGGATCTTGACTAGTAGAATTGGCTACCTTTCATATAAAGCCTGGCAGCCCCTTCTGAAGATTTTATGATGGATTTTAATAGGACTTTCTTCATGCTGAGAGCACCAAGGTTACTATTTACTGCCACACTTTGGACATCAAGTCAGATAGCTGCTCTATTGAATAATGCACATTTGCAAATTTAGTATTTTGTGCTGAATCAATAGCATTTTGCCTGTGCAACTCTAGAAAGCACTCCTTATAGCACCTTCCATGATGAACCAGTTTGGCCTGGTGAGATCAGCAGTCTAGATCAGCAGTTGAATCACATATATGGCCAGAACTCTGGTTAATCTTCAGACTAACAGTGAGCTACGAGCTATGGCAAGTAGGGGAAGAAAGTTCTTCAGTTACTTACCTAAGTAAGTCCATTTAACACCATGGAAAGTTTTGTCAGTAATGTAAGATAGCCAGGAACTTTATGCCCACAACTCTTTGTACCAGAGAACCCCAGGCCCACTTACAGGAGTGTGGGTAAAATTGAAATAGTTCCAGAATCTCTTGCCTGGCCTTAGTGCATCTCCATATCAGTAGGTGTTTCCAAGGGGTGAGAGAAGTAGTCCATCTCCATATCACTAGGTGATTACAAAGGGGGTGAAGAGTGAGCATGCACCTAGACCGGAGAGGTATTTTTGGGGTCCTTTTGCAGTGGGGTTGTGAGAGACAGGGGCAAGCAGAAGTAGACAACTGCTTATAAGCAATAAATGGTTTCTCCCACTTTATTGCTCCTTTTGACTGATTTCAGTTTCAAAGGTTATTTGCCCTAGGCTGGGAACATATTTCCCCTCTGGAGTTACAAGGAGACTAGGCGTGTGTAAGATTGTTGAGCATGGCTCTGCTCTTCCTCTTTCTCTATCACAACTTATTGCAATGGTATGTTCTGGGTACTAGGTTCTCCTGCAGAACCATGTGATGGTAAATGCCACAGGACTGTGGTACCTTGTTAATAAATAAGACCAGTCATCAACCTGGCCCAAGTCTGGACAGAGATGTTTGACCAGCATCTGCTGCTGTGACAGGACTCAGACTGTATGAGATTTTAAAGCTTCTCTCTGAGCAGGTACTTTGGGATTCCATAAGTATTCCTCCTCAGAAATACTGTCTTATAGCTCTTCCAGCTGTTATCCACTGTTGTCATACAGGTGTGGTGGCAAGGTGTGGGAAAAGAGGAGTGTTCTATAATCTTCTAATTAAATCTCAGTCTTTTCATGGGCCTGTGTCTTGGAACTGTGATCTTCACAAGTGTGTTTTTTGAATTTTATTTCCCTGCATCCTAGTCCTTTACAATCTATTTCCTTGAAACTCTGACCCCTGTTGATTTTGTATTTTTCCTCTGTAAGTGATACAGAAAGACTAGAGGGGGCTGAGATGGGAGGAATGCCCTTCTGCCAGCTGGGATCAGGCTCTGGCAAAGTATTTTCCTTAGGGAACAGGCCTTGATTAAGGAGAAGGCTCTGGTATATTTGACAATAATGACATGCTCCTCCCCCCAGAGCCTAGAGGGCATCTTTATTAGATCTTCTCCATGAGTACCTGGTGGGGTTCCTAGAAAGAAAGCACATTAAGGTGTGGAGGCCTCCTCTAAGACTATGACCCTCAGGAATTTCTCAACATTCACATGTTATTCCACTCTCAGCCTCCAGTAATTCACCAAGATCACCATTTAAGTGTTCCTACCAGTTTATGGCTTCAGCAGCTTCTGTTCTTGGCTGATTAAGTACATCTTGGCTGTGTCTCTCTGGATGCCTCCATTTCTCCAGATTTCAGGATAGTAGTTTGCCCTGAGACCTAAGTTCCTCGATAGGTCCAAGAAAAGTCATTGATTTTCAGTTTGTATGGTTCTCTCTTGTCATAAGAACAGTGGTGAAGACTTCCAAATTCTGAACATGTCACAGCTGAGGCTGGAAGTCACAGGTGAATTCCTATTTGCCAGTTTCCCTCTGGTCGTCCAACCTTTTCCCCTTTCTTGGTCACCATGAGGCAGGAAGGAAGGTATAGCACCACAGCCTTCAAATCCCATGCTAATGAATCACTGGGTCCCTGGGGGCCAGACACTTTGGTGGAGGAAGTCAAGTGTTGCTTCTCAGTGCAACATTCTGTCCTCACTAGACATAAACCAAGTCATCATCAATCTCTTAAATTCCCTTTAGCACTTGTCAAGTTACATCACTTATTAATGAGTCAGAACATCCTTTTACTGTAACATCAGTTCTGTCTGATAGTAATTTACCCACAAATCACTTCTCTCTCTCCCCTTTCTCCACAGTCTTCAGTTTGGTAGAAGTCTCTGCCATTCTTATTATTGCACAACTCTAGGTTTAAAAGAGAATACAGCAGCACAGATCAGACAGAACGAATAATCTGAATATGTTATCTTCATGATTGCTTAGCAACATGTATATGAGCTGAGGGCATCTGGAGAAAGTATGATGTCTGGAATGCCTTCAAGTGATACGAGCTGCCAATGACTTTTGGGTGTATTCAGCCCTTAGACCATCCAGGTGCTTCAATCCCAATTCATTCAAATACCTTACAGGATGTACAGTTTTTGGAGGAGCAGTCTGTTGCTGACATAATGGTGAGAAATAAAGATGGGATCAAATTGAAATTTTCTGCTGATGACATGCAGTCTTAGTTACTATAGCATTGTCATTTAACTATAGTGGTTGAAGTGAAACTCTTCTCTGTATGTGTGATCTCAGCATGCTCCCTTTGATAGGTCAAAAGCTCATATGCTGGGAAGCATGGTGTAAGCCAAAGCAGGGACTTATTTTTTTCCAAATTGTTGAGATCATGTGAACTGATGCCTAATGCATATTCCAACTTCTCTGAATGCAGGAAGAATGTGCAAAGAAGTACAGAGAACCACTATTTTATATTTTTAAGATCTAGTTCTCCATGCCCCCCCCTTTTATATTTGAATGGTTAATTTTAATAAATTTTCAAGGATTTTTTGTGTGTCTAGGTAAGAATGAAGTTTGAAATGTTGAACTATCAGGAATAGAGGAGCAGTTTTAAATTGTTGTGGCTGTATTTCACATTAGTACATTTCATGTAGAGAGGAAAAATACTGAAAATACTGTTCAGGTTTCTTTATTTGCCACAAAGTAAGAAGTTGAATTATACCCATGATGGTAATAATCTGAACTAATATACAGCTCACACAGTATAAAATTAGAAGCCTGATTCTGGCTCACTATATGGAGAACAGTTATATCTTAAGCTAGAATAGTAGGGTTATTTGCTGTCACTCCTTCCAACAGGCTTATGGATTACTTATGTGTCATTTGTGAATAAATTGTATAATCTTGGTAATGCTCTCTAACCATTGACTCTCTGTGTACCTGGTTAATGCTTTGCCTTCCATTAGACCAGACCGTGGAGAATGGTTTGGGTTCAAGGATGAGCAAAAATGATGGTTTAGATTGAATTCAGTCTTATTTTTCATATGTGTTCTAATCAAAACAAGGTAAAGATGGAGATGTTGGCTATCTTTCTCCATTCCATCCATGTTTATCATGGAAACATGCCAGAGGTTGGTGGTCTTGGCTGTATGAATGGAGTGAGACACCCACGAGGGCAGGGGAACATAAAGTCTGCCATTTTTCCAGCCAGAAACCACTGATGATACCATACAAAGCAATAGTTCTGCCACTCCTAATAGAGATTCCAAGTCTTGAATTTCTTATTGTGCCTGAACGGGAGTAATTGTCCCTTAGCTACAGCTGTGCTGGAGAAGCCATGAATTTCCCATGGATGTCCACTTGGCGACTTTATGTGGGCGGCCCCACAATGGCCTGTCAGAACCACTCACAGCAGACATGTAGTGGTGTCAGGGAGGAGTTCAGCTCGGCTCTTCAACAAATGAAGCTCCACTCGAGCATATTCTGTGCTGGAGGATGTTTGACTTCCAGTTGCTGCCGACTCTGGCAACTCTGCCAACTCGTTACCATTAGCTTCTGAATATCTTCATTACTATCTGATATTTACTGGGTACACTTGTAGCTCCCCTCCAGGTGAAGTAGATTTGGGGGCCTACTGTCACTGGGCCTGGAGACATCTTGGTGGCCCCTGCAAAATCCTCTTGACTTAAGCCAGTGCTGTGGAGACTTTGATCCCCTTCAATGAGTTGCATCTGGGCAGTACTGGACGAACTGCACCTCAGGTCTGAGCCAAGTCATTCCCATTTTTTGCCTTGAGGCCTCTCTGATGTTGCAGCATGGAAATCTCAGGAACTGACTCTCAAACATCTAAATGTTTAACTTGGAAATGCAGGGTGTGCATGTGGCCACTCTTGACCACCGGGGGACAGGAGCCACTGATACATGCTTCCCTCTTTGAGCTCCTGGATAGATGGTTCAAACTGCATTCATGCAAATCTTCAGAATGTCTTCGTGGATCAAACACCAATTGTGTATAGTCATCTCAGCAGCACTTCCTGACATTAGCTTCCCCTCCTTCCCTGTTTTTCTCTCTGCCTTGCATTCCTGCTTCCTGAGGTTGCTTTCAGAAATAAACCACCTGCATGCAGGTCTCTGTCTGAGACTCTACTTTTAATGTATTTATGCTAAGATACATTGATAGAAGGGTCTAAATTGGCCTCTTCAAGTCTCACAGCAAGCATTGCCACTTCTGCATCGTCTGTTTTCTGGAGAGTAAGGATTGCCTTTCAATCTCATTGGGTTGTCTACCATAGAACCCTTGTGAAAATCTGAAGTAAATAACATATGAGAGGTGGTTCAGAGAAAATATCCTTAATAGGGAAAAACCAAGGGGTGTGATGGCCGTATCAGGATCTTGAGGGAGACAGATGGCACACGTCCATCAGAATTCAGAGATGTCTTATCCACAAAGGGACTTATTCCAAAGGTGTGGGCAGGGTATAGAGAAACCAGAAGGAACTCAGCTTAGCTGCTGACATGACCCTTAGGGTAGGGTGGGCAGATAAAATGCAGGATGCCCTGTTAAGGTTGAATTTCAGGTAAACAACGAATAATCTCTTTGTATAGTATGACCCCCCTCCCCTCAAATAGTGCATGGGACATACTTAAATTAAAAAGTTCATTGTTTATATTAAATTTTAAGTTACCTGTCCATCTTATATTTGTCTTGCTAAGTCTGGCATTCTTATCTTAGTGTCAAAGTGAGAATAGAAGATTAGAAAACTTATGAAAAACAGGCTGTTCTGAGAGGAGTACTAAGCTTGGGTCTAGGGATGTGGACAATTCAAGGCAAGCTCACAGGAAGGAGCGCAAATCCTGGGGAATGATACTGTGATCTCGGTCTCTCCTCTTTCCCTGATCTGCCAGGGCTCACTGCTGGCTGAACCCTACCAGACACCAGAGGGCAGGGAGCCTGCAGAAGCTCCCACCCTCCGGTCAGCCTCTGTGGGCGTGGGGCAGGGCGAGAGCTGGTGAGGGCATCTGGAGGCGCAAGTGAGGGAGACCCAGCAGAGCAGCCACCCCTTCTTCTGCCTTGAGTGGCCTTCTTGTAAGCATTATCTGTGATCCAGGTGAGCTCCAGGAAGCGACATCTCTAGAGTGGGACCAGGCTGGCGGGCTGTAATCATTCCTCCCTCTCAACTACTCCCTTTCATTCTTCTTCTCCCCTTGTCTCAATGGTTCTATGACTTTTTAAAAATAAAAGGCATGAGATTAACAAAGTCTTACATCTTTTGGAGGGAGTTGGTGAGTATGAATATAATAAAAGTAGTTCCTTCACTCTTGGAGCTCTTCTGAGGCAAAGGATCTGCCCAGTGTCATAATTCTGCAGGTTCTATTCCCCGTTAGTTCTTTAACATTAACCCTTTTATTTTACTTGTGGATTTTGTTGTGGATCATATGCAAAAGCAGGTCCCTAATATTTGTAAGTGGTATAATCAGAGACATTTGAAAATGCTTGTATGTGAAATGACCACTATAATCTATAGCTTCCTCTACATGGAACGTATGGTGGGTATATTCATGCCATGGTTCAGAACCGCTGCCAAAATGTCCATTTTCCTACTAGGAAACTTCCTTTTATCCCTTTATTAGGCTTCTTAATATTATTCTCACAGGCACTGGCATTTGGCTCTTCTTTTTCAGAGTTGTTTTCTTGAAGAAACAATGTTTTAGTCATACCAGGAGCAAGTTACTGTGTGAGCAGAGGACAGCAGCGCAGTACCAAGAAGCTGATGCCAGAGTCCCCTACAAGCTAAATGACTCATTCCTTCTCAGAGGGCGTGATTCAAATTCACACTTCAGAACATTAAAAGATAGTAACATGCTGAGGAATGTCCCAGGTCAGTTTTTAATTGTTGAAACTGACTGTTAGATACTCAAATGTCTGGCATCCTCAATAAAAGCAATGGTTTGTATTTGTGGAGTGTTTACTCTGTGCAGCTCTCGGATCTAAGTACCCTGCATGTATCATTTAACACCAATAACAACTCTGTGAGTTAGGTGCTATTATTATCCCCACTTTATAGGTGTGGAAATTAAGGTGTTGAGAGGTTAAGTAATTTGCAAAAAGGTCCACAGCCAGTATGTTAAATAATGTAGCTCATTATTTCTTTTTCACATAAAAGAAACCTAGGAAGGGGCAGGCCAGAGCTGACAGGGCAGCTCCTCAGTGATTTGAATGACAGTTCTGAATTTCTGCACACCATACTAGCACACTGCTTCTACCTTCATGGTCACCTCACGGTCTAAGATGCCCGCTGGAGTTCCAGCCATCATGTATACACATTGCAAATCTAGAAGCAAGGCAAAAAACATAAGAGCAAAAAATAAGCCATCAACCCTGCTTGTATCTTGGCAAAATTTAGTTCTAGGCTACAGCCTAGTCCCTAGTGGCTTCACCTAGCCACTAGAGTGGCTCTATCTTATTCCAAATGGCAATATGCCCAGATAAAAATGTGTGGTGTTCTGTGCAAGGAGAAATAGAAGAATGAATCTAGGGGTGGGCAACCACCGTCCTTTGCTATAGTAGTTGACTGGTTTTGAGTCCAGGTGGTCTGAACCGGGAGGAGTCCCCACTCTTTAATGACTGTACTACAGTCCCTTTTGTATGTGTTATATTACCCCAAAAGCCTGCTTTATAATATCCCAAAAGCCTTTGCCATGGCATTTTTCCCAGTAAAGTTTCTTTCTAGCTTTCAGTGTCTCACATACTGGTCATAAGCATGGAAAGGGTAGACGTTAAGGTAATTTCTAAGCAGAATAAGAGTTCTGACAAATAACCAACGAGGGCTTGGGGCAGGGGTGGGATAATTAGGTGAGAGCCCAGCCATAGGCCTGAAAGAGCTATCTGGCTATGCCTTTGCAGAAAAAAACAATAAATCTTAGACCTACTACTGGACCTCAAAGAAACCAAACTCATAAAGGCCTATCATCTTTCCATCTTCATTTATATTAACCATTTCCTTAAATAAACTAATTCACAAAAGAAAATATAACATGCAGAAATTTTATAAAACTCCTGCTGGTAATGGTAATGAAAATTCTCTCAGCAAAAGCACACTTGATTAATCACATACATGCATGATGTTTTTCTTACACCATCTGTTTAGAAGATGAAAAATGTATTCTGCTGGTAGTTTGGCATAGAAGATATTTATAGAAAGATTTTATTTATAGTCTGCCAGTGAATTTTGAGCCTGCCATGACATAGCTTTCAGAACTAGGTATGCCGAAATGTTCAAATATTAATGCCAACAACATTCTTATCATTAAAACATGAAAGTTAAAATGTTTTCATATTCAGTTCATATTTTGGAGTCTGTGGCTGCCAACTGAACAATCTATTTGGAATTCAGTTTTAAAAATATTAAAACAGAATTTTCTAGTCTTGGTTAGTCTCTGTGATCGACAATATCTAAATGATTCTGGTTGGCCAGTTTTATTTTCTGGCTATCCAACATGAGGAAGTACAAGGTCTTATCTTGAAAAAAACATGTAAGCAATGATTTTTAGTGATAAAGAGACTTCATTTCAGGAACTGCAAAGTAACTAAGTCAATGGGGAGAAGCCTACCTCATGGAATTAGGATACTGGATCTTTGGCATTTACTTATTAGAAGCAGAGAGATGATTAAAGAATAACCCTAGATCCTCTTTTAAAAAAACATGCCCTAACCCAGTGTCACATCCTTATTCATGCACATATTGCATAAGTTAAAATGCCAATTACACTTGATTGTGTTTTAAATCTGAAGGATGCCTGCATGAGCTAGTGAGCCACTTGAAGCAAAAGAAAGACCTGCTGCTTTTGTGGGTTTTATGAGAAATAGACAGGGCAGTAAGTAAGACTCTGGGGATATTCTGGAAGGTGGCTGTCCTGTCCCTGGCTACCTGCCTCGAATATCACTGATATATAGCAAAACCCCAGTAGCCTTTTTATGGTCTGTTTTGAAATGTTGTCACACTAACCCACAGGATGAGTCAAAGCAGCACAAGGACTAATACAGACTGAGGTAGAGAGGTCAAGTATAGAAAATTTGGACATTTGTTGTTATCCACAAAATCAGTCTCTTATAACCTTTCAAGCAATAAGCCCAATGTACAAAGATACATTAACAAATAATAATATGAGACAAATGGGCTTTATCCTGTACCCAAGCCTGTCCATTCTTGACCTCTGGAAGCTTTAAGGCAGATCTGTATGGGCTCTGGGAAAACAATGTCTTATTTAAAGGGGAAAAAAATACCTTATTCATGGAAAGTCTCTTCTCCAAGAATCCTGAATTGTTTTGATAAAATATCTTGCCCCGTTTGCTTGTAACTAACATCCACAATCCCCCAGGTGTTTGTCTGCAGTCTGTTGGAAAAGGACATTCTGACTCACTTAAAGAGGTGTTCCTTCTGGCCCTAGGAGGAAGACCCTCATGTGAGAGAGAAGAGAGACAAGCATAGAGAGCATGGCTGCAGAAGATGTCAAAGACTTCTCAAAGAAATCTCAGGGGCAGAACCCTGGGGCCTGTGTTGAGACAGGTCCTGCTAGGAGAAGGTGGGCTTGACTAGAAAAGAACTGTGGGAAACATTTCTGTCTTCTTGTTTGACCTCGCCCAGTCTTAAAGGGACAATCATCCCATCCCTACAGGCATCTGCATAGCCCTTCCCCAGGCAGAACCCTCCCTGTGTGTGAGGTGGTGCCCAGGGCGTCAGCTCAGGCTGAGCTTCAGCCTTTTTCCCGTGCTGAGACATTCGCAAAAGAGCCTGAGAAGAAACGATCCCTGGTGATCGTGATGAACACCTGGGTACAGTCGTGTTCCAGGCTCTGGGCTGAGCACTTCACAACCGTTATCTTGTTTGATCCTCAGAGCCATTCTATGAGGGACGTTTTAGGGGAATTTTTGGTCAAAAAAAGGGCAGACACCTTTCAGGGCTTAAGCTGATAAGTTCTTTTTATATGACTGAGCAGGTGGTTCGGAATTTTGAGACTGATAACAGTCAGAGGTGTTTCCCCGCCACCCAAAATTCCCTTTAAGATCATATTCTATAACAATCATACACTATATGACCTGTTTTTTAAGCTTTCTGATGCTGAGATCTCTCCTCTTAAGTGATGAAGGGCTTCACAGCTCTGAATAGAGACAAAAGTATGTCCCTGTCTCTTCAACCAAACAATATCCTTTCTTAAGTGGATCAGGCAAATATATATATATATTTTGTATCCAAGAAGCATCATGGATACAACAGTCACTGTTTCCCTTGAGATGACCTCCTTCCCTCTGATGCCTACGGAGATCGACATTGATGGAGTCAAGCCGCACCTTCTCTCTCAGGGCAAAGACCTGCAGAGCCACACGGATGCAATACATGATGATTGCTCACGACAATTTGAAACACAGCTAAAGGACATCCGATGCCACCCTATGTTCTGTTGTAGTTCCTGTGTTTTGACTTAATATATTGTTTTGTTGAAATGGAATGGTTTAAGCTCTGCTTTTCTCATGACGGTTTTGTAAGATGTTCTTTCAATGATGTAGGAACAATCATCACATAGTAAATGGGCAAAAAGCAGCCTTGGCCTGTGTCCACGGGTCTGACCCAGGTTCTTCTAGAGCAGGGAGATCTCTGACCATTCGCATTCTGTAGGTGAGGAAGTGAGGCCCAGGGAGCATAAGCAACTTGACTGAGATTTACATTCTGGGAAAGTGGCAGAGGAGGACATGAGAACTCAGGTTACATAATTTCAAAACCAGGTCTGTGATCTGTTAGAGCACGTGGTCCCTTGGAAGCCAGGATAATAATAAATAACAGGTGAGAAATAGGTACTTCTAATTCTGCAGCTGTGCTGAGGGTTCAGGTAGAAGCAAACTTCATTCTACAGTATTAGGTCAGAAGCTCAGAGAATGTGGTGCTGACACTCCACCGGATGAGTCAGATAAAATGTTTAAAGTGTCTTCCATTTTCTGAGATGTTCATCAGTTTTCTTTCAGGGAAACTCTTAAAAGGATTTTTTAAATTTGGGGATGGAGGGTGGAGATGTTAACTAAACATATTACTTGTCCTATATAAAAACATTCTTAAAGCCCACATTCCTGGAATCAGAATTGAGCAGAAAAATTGGACTGAGTTCAAAGAATTGTAAGACCTATGATTAGGAGCTTGGCAGTAGTGAACAGCAAGGAGAGTAAAATTACTGACTGTGCACAGTCAAGACTAAGCCAGAGTATGAAGTGGGGAGGGAGAGCCAGAGAGATGGAGCCTTTTGAGGTTCATGAATCTCGAGTATGGCTAGAAGGGACTAGATGGCAAATACTCTGGCAGAGTGACAGTGTGGATGTAAAATAAAAAATCCCTCTTAACTGTGGGCTACATGAAAACGGGAGAGGTACTGCTTCATCAAAACGGCATTACCTTGGAGAGCACACTGTAAATAAAATGTAGGAACAACGCAGTCTATACTTACACATATCAAGATACGTGAGTTTGTGCTGGGAAAAAAAAATGTTGGTCACACCTGAGGCAGACCCAGATTGTCCTTCGACAGCGATCGGACATGTTCAAAGCATTGAGCTACCTAAATATTCTCTTCCTCGTTTCCATCGGCTTCCTTCCATCAGTTTTCCCTCCGCCTTGTCCCTTCTTCCTCAAGAGGGCACCAACGCCCCACCTGTAGGAAGGCTCCTGTGGGTCCCACGCTGAACGTTGAAAAACTCTCTGCAGGAAAGAACCTGGTTATAGACCAATAAACCAGTAACGAGACTTCCTATTTTAGTTTCAAATATGTCTAAAAACAAATCGCACTCTGTTGAAACCCAGACTGATCCTTAAACAAAAAAACCTGGTTTATTAGGGAGCAGAAAACTCTGTGTTCACAGTCTCAAAACTTCAGAGGTGAAGTGCAGCTGAACTCTGACCATCACACATGATTGTGCACTGACGTTTGCTGGATGTTCTTCCTAAGTCTCGGTGGGAGATGGAAAGGGACCTTATTTTGTGTAAGAGACTGGTGAATAAACCAGCAAGCACACGTTAACAACAGTCTCTGTTAAAACGCAGGCGTTAGACATGGCAGAAGTATGTCACAGAAAATGACATAATACGTGCTTTTGCTTTGTTTGGTCAAAGGATATTACATACAAAAGGAAAAAAGGAATATTGTATACAAATATTATATACCACTGTGGACTTGCTGTATCCAACATTTGCTTTCATGTGTAATAAAATGTGCTTTGTTTCTCTTTTTATTAAATCTATTCCTCAGTGATTAAAATCCATAAACAGCATGAAAACCATGCCATATTTTCTGTATTTATTTGAGTATTATGAAGCACTGTTGCCTATAGTTTTTTGATTTTTAAGGTTCTGAGCTAATGGCCGTGCACAGTAGGAGTCATTATTTATTAAGGCTATTTTTACATCGAGTTTACTGCTTTGATACAATTTACAATAATTTAAATATAACATTTAATGAGACTCATAATTGTTATTGTGCTACAAGGTTATTAGGCATAAATGGTAAGCATTTGCATAATTAATATTGTCTGACTGAGCCAGATTTTGGTGTTTTTCTTCTCAGTCTACTTTGACTTGGGTCATCAATATAAAGTTACCAACAATGTTATAATTTTTCTCTAAAAGCATGCTTTTCTCTGCTGTCTCCTTTCTTTTGCCTTTTCTATCTTCTGTTCCTTCTCTTCTCCTTGGGCTTGTGATGGGTGCTGGGCTGTCATCCTTATTACGTCGTCATCATCCCAGGTCCATGTGTATTAGAAGAGCGAGGTTTTGGATCAGCTCCCGGCACTGGGGAGTCTTTGGTCCCCTGCCCTCCAGCTTCCTGTGCCCAGGGGTGAGGGTCTCAGGACTTTGCTTTGCCCACCCGTACCTAATCCCTGTGTAACCTGTGTTCGTTTCCTAGGGCTGGTGGTAACAAATCATCATAAACTTGAAGGCTTCAGACAACATCAATTTGTTCTCTTACAGTTCCGGAGGCTAGAAGTCCAAACCTGAAGCGGCAGCAGAGCTGTGCTGTCTAAAGCTTTAGGTGAGGATCCTGCTTTGCTCCTTTCTAGCTCCTGATGGTTGTGCCCCGTGGTCGGCTTCACTCCGATTTCTCCTCTATTGTTACATCATGTTTTCACGGTGAGTCTGTGTCAAAATCTCTCTCTTCTTATGTCACCAGTCGTAGTGAATTTCAGGCCCACCCTAATCCAGTGTAACCTCATCTTGACTTGATGACATCAGCATAGGCCCTCGTTCCATGTAAGGTCACGTTCACAGGGGCTGGGTAGCATGAACTTTTGAGGGGATACTACACACCTCCAACCCTATTTCATACCCTTCCACTGTATCTTCAATCTGCTTTCAGCTCTTACTCTCCATTTGATTGGCTGCTATGTTTCCACACCTAATCAATATTTAATTTAATATTTATTAATTTAATAACTATTTGTCAGAAGCACACTTTCTAGGGGGCTTGAAGCCACAACACCTCTGAGGTCTGAGACTCTTGATTCTCTGAAAAGGAGAATTGATAATAATAGTCCCACTGTAGGGAAAGAGGGGAGCTTAGGCCAATGGTAAAACCACAGGAGAATGAGGAAGCACTGGGGGGGGGGTGCTGGGGAGTGGGGGCAACAGCTGGGAGTCTTAGAGCAGAAATTTAAAGCAAAACAATTGACTTCAAGGAGTGAGGAGGGGGAAGAGTCAGGGTTGCTGGGGAACGACGCTCAGTCTTGGAGCTGCACACAGAGCTGATGGGAAGTGTGCTATGGAGATGGCGCAAGAGACCTAACACCACCCGTTATGTTCTGATCCATTTTCTACTACTCAGCACTTTCTCACCAAGAAAAATCTCTGCTAACCTTTGCTGCTATTTTAATGGGGAAGAAATAACAATTAAAACCCAGATATAACCTAGACAATTAAATATGAATACAGTTTGGTAGGAGAATACATGCCAATGGTAGTTCCTTGGCTCTTTTACCTGGAATAAGATAAAAGTAGGGTTTCTAGGAGAGAGATCACACCCCTGATGGAGGAAAGGGAGAGCAAAGAGGAAGCTGTGGGCTTCGAGGTTTTGCTGAGAGTTTGGTCTGCTTATCTTTATCTCTACAGGGACATGTATAGAAGTGTTTCATATTTAGAGCAGCTGGGCTGACCTACATCTCAGCAGGTGTTTCCTGTGAAAGGGCCTTACAGATAATTATTATTAAATCACATGCCCAGTGTGGTAAAACTCATGGTGACACACAGATTTCGCAGAATGACTGTCATACATATTTTTTAGGGAGAGCTTCGAAAGGGCTTGAAGCCACATTCATTCTGGTTGCCACAGAAGACCCGTCAAATGACATATGTCAGGTGATGAAAAGAAAATCCTATTAAGTCATATTTTAAGGCTAGCACAGAAATTTTACCCAGCAGGTGTTTGGGCAGGGCTTGAGGTAATCTCAGCTTCAGCTAGTTTGCACAGACTCAAGGTTATTACACCAAAGTGAGCCCAAGATTCCTCCTGCTCCAGCCCCCTCTTCTACCACTGAGCAAACAGAAGCTTAGAGAGAGGAAGTAATTTGTCCAAAAATCACACAGGTGGTTCAAGGCAAAGTCTGGACTCACCCAGGTCTCCAAGCTAAATGCTTCTATTCCACTGTGCCATACAATTTTCACAGTCCCCTTAAGTTTAGTTGTTATTTAGCATCCTTCAGAGAGACATAATGATGCAGGCCTTTGGATGTTTTTGAGCAAAGGCAACATATAAACCCAAAAAGAAAATTAAAAATAAGAAAATTTGCTTATTCATTTATCACATATTTATTGTGTACCAATTTCATGCCAGGTACTGTACCTAGTGCGGTGCCATTATTTGACCATCTGATTCAAAGACATAGGTGCACCACTGAGGATCACAGTCTCCATTTCAGTCAGCACTCCTGCTTTTAGCATTATTTTCTTAATTTTTTTTCTACAGGTCTTATTGCCCTCAAATAAAATATTCCCATATTTGATAGTAGCGGATGAGGAAAAGGCAGGGGTGGTGGTGTTGGTGAGTCACTGATATTAGGTTGTGAAGCCTGACAGCCAATGGGACTAAAATAGTCACACTAACATTTGATCGCTTGGTGATACAGACACGTAGGAACCACTCTCTGCAATCCCCACCCTCATATTCTCTTGGGGAAAAATATATATTTGGGCTAAAAGGTTACTCATCATTCCCTCCGCTGTCTATTCTTTCTTCCTTCCTCTATCTCTGAGTCATGGGTATGTGTGTTGAGTGGGGAAACAAGGTAATTAAACCACTGATGCTGACTTAGCAAAGTAGAGCTGAATTTTATGTGTTTTCTTTGTAACATATGTGCACATTGCTAGAGGTTCCTTCTTTGCCTAGCAAGATATTTGAGAGTCATCTTTATGCTTTCCTCTCTGCCATCCTCTGTCTATCACATGGCTCATAAATTCTTCCTTTAAACTAGCTGAAATGCCTTTCTTATTCTCTGTGTCTACTGCTGCAACCATAGTTCAAGACATTGTCCCCACAATGAAAGAGAATGCAGCAATTTCCCTTTTCTGGTTTGTTCCTGCACTCATTTCTGGACACAAGTGATGTCTTCATAAAACATCAGTGTTGTCATAGCATTTTTCTATGAATATGTCCTTAATGCCACCAAAAATTAAACTATCTCCACAGTTAGAAATTTGTTCATAATCTGGATTAATATTTGAATCATCACATCTTTTTATTCTCAAGAATCTACAATTGCCTCCCCTTGTTTTTTGGCTCATCCAGAATCTAAATATTGACAATTTCTATTCTATATAATTTTATTTTCCTATACTCTCCTTAATGTATCCTGTCTCCCTATTGGTTTGGCCACCATATCAATTTACCTCTGACTCACGCACTATTTTTATTATGGGGTTTTGCTTTTGATTATATGGTTCTTGTTGGCAATGCCCAACTTTTTCTCATCTAGACATTGTTTCACCTATTCCAATCTTACCTATACTTTAAAATATATTCCAAGCATCAGCTCCATGATGATGCCATTTGTAGTTACTCTGGTCAGTAATTATTTCATCCCTTTTGTACTTCCTATACTACTTGCTGAGATTGAAAGTGTAGATAGAACCTGATGATATTCAATATAAGACTTAATAATATACTGTCTTGGATCATTTTGCAGTTGCTTTCATGCCTTCATGCACATTTCATTTGTACAATAGAAATCCTAATATCTCCTTTGAAGGTTGCCACATTAAATGTAATGTGCTCAGAACTAAGTTTGGCACATATTTGGCTCTTGATGACTGGCTCCTTCCCTTCCCCTTTATTAGAAGGCTGGAGTTATAGCTGATAATATTGCATCCTTCATAGCAGGCATTAGATCCAGATATGAGCTCTTAATCAATACTATTAACTAGAACATGGTTGACCTAGAGACCCACACCCATGAATTCTAACATCAAATACGTATATTATGTACTCTTGGTTCATAATATTGCCAATTTCTTAAATCAATATTCTAAATTATGATATCTAGTAATCTGTTGCTGCAAACTCTCATCTTACCCCACTTATTGGTACTTAAAGTTAAATATTATTCTGTATAGACTAAAATTCTCTCTCTTGATAGCATACATAGTATTGCCATTACCCATCATGCTCTTTTCTTTGAGACCTGTGAATACGGCCAGCTGGTAAGGCTTGCTGGAAAGTGCACATATCCTATTTTTATTCATGTCTTGCTTTTCTGTTGGCAGCAGAGGAAACCAGAGCTCCAGAAATTAGGAAGTGTGGCTGAAATGAGTCCAACTTTCCAATTCTCAAAGCCCTTGTCTGGATAGCTGTCTTAATGAGGGAGTGGTCAGTTTTGTTTCCTGATTTCAAGAGTTGTCTTATTGTACTCAAATGGACTTTCACAAGTTTTTTTCTCCCTAAAATGAAAACATTTGTTTTTGACTTTTCCAACATTGTTTATAGTTCAACTGCTGCCCAGGCTGTGCAATTATTCCCTGGAATAAAAGTACTCTAAATCATATTTATTTCACTTTCAGCTACTACCCAGGAAAGCTTGTTTGAGTTTTCTGTGTAGTGATAAGATTCATACTACACACAGTTATCCCCAGCCATGTATATTCTGCATATAACCCCCAGTTTGGCAACAGTTGTTTCCTAAGCAATATTCCTTTGCTAGATAGTATTGTACAATAAAGCAGATCTTTGCAAAGTTTTCTAATCATCTTAATCTAAGACAACATATTTATTTCAAATAGTCAGTGGTGTTCTGAATGCCACTGCAAATTAGGTTAGAAATTATTCAGCTGGTGTGTAAACACCCCACTAATTTACCTAGTGTCTGGTTCTTTTATTTGATATTCAGGAATTTAAATAATTTAAGGTTGTTTAGCTCTCAGTTCAACCTTTGCTTTCTGGATATTTACTTGGAACTTCCCAGTATTTATTTAAGGATATTAGAAGCGCTTGGGGAGGATTTTTTTACTGCCCAGGAGGCTGGCACAGCTATGCTGGCAGCATATGTAAAGATTATGTAGCAGCAGGTTTATAACAGTTTTGCCTCCTTGGTTGGAGAAATGCTTCTCTACGTGTCTTCTGTCAGGCAGGCACCCACCCAAGTTGCTCAGCTCTGTTGAGAAATCACCACCAGTGCCACTGGACTAGCAACTGTAGGGCCAAGGACAGGCCACGCAAAGATGTGCCACTTTTTCATGCAGGTGATTTCAGAGCTGGAAACAACTGAGGCCCAAAAGACCCAGAAAGAAATTTCGACCTTCCCCCAACTGCTGAAAAGAATTTAGATGGAGGGCCTGCTACAGGAAGAGAGCTGTCACCATAGACAACTACATTACAATATATCCGAGGGGTGGTCAACAAGGAGGAATGTGGCCAAGTCTCTTAAAGTTCCTCTGTGTCCATTGTTTCTGTGTGGCCCAGCAAACATTCGTTTAGCAAACATTTTCTCTTTCATAGTCCTGTGGATTACTTTCCTTTTCCTTTGAAGTCTCAGAGCCTCATCCCCTTCTCCTTAGCTCAGCATAACATAGATGCCTCATTGTCCTGTTTTTGGAATCTCATGTCTATGGATTCCCCTTACATATGTAATTAAACTTTGTTTTTTTTTTTCCTCCTGTTGATCTGTCTTATGTCTGTTTGATTCTTAAACTACCTCGAAGAACCTCGAAGGGCAGAAGAAATTCCTTCCTCCCCAACACAGTTCTAAACAAAATGGGTAAGACAACCAAATTCCTTTACAGACTTCTCAGTCTCGCATTTTGGATTTTGTTCATTTTTTGCCATGGTTTGGAGCTTTGGAATCAAACAAATCTGGAGCTTTCTTCCACTTCCCAGCTGTTAAGCCTTTGAGAAATTACTTAATCTGTTTGACTCTCAGTTTCCTACCCGCAAAATGGGAATAAGAAATGCCTTTCTTGAAGGATTATTATTGGGATTAAATGACATAATGATATGTAAGGGCATCTAGCAAGATTTTAGGTTATTTTGTTCTCAAAACAATCCTATCTTCTTGTATATTTACTAAGAACCTCTATTTAAAAATGTAACACTTTGTATTTGAAAAGCACAATTTCCCTTCTCTTGTTTTATTCACTTTGAAACTTCATTCTTGATCCCCTTGCCCAGTTATAACCCATTCTCTGGGAACTGAAACTCATGAGAGTAAAGGACAAATTATTGATAAGAACTTAAACTCTTAGTACAAATGGGAATTTTTACTCAAATGTGTCTTCTAGAAACATTTAAGCTAAAGGAACATCTGAATAGCAATAGAATTACAGGCATCAAATTGCATATTCATTCAATCAATTATTATTTGAATGCCTACTATGTTCCAGGGGCTGTTCTAGATGCTGCGAGTATTGCAATAAACAAAACTGAGGAAAATTCCTTGTAGAAGTAGGCGAACTGCTGTGAGGTAACAGTTATGATGGGTAACTTGACCATATCCAAGGTGATGAATAAAGAAATAGCAGAACAATAGAATGAGGTGAGAACTAGGGAAGCAAAGTAGCCCAGCCTGCCTGAGTAGAGAGAGCCTCGCTTCTCTCATGGACCATGGCCTTTCCTCCCCCTCCTGACCTATATTCCTTGTAACCTAACAGATAGCTCGTCTAAAGCCCGATGGGGTTAAGGAATACATTGGCACTTTAAAATGTTCAAAATATAGCTGGTAGTGATGGGGGATTTTGTTTATTAGTTCATTTTTATGTATGAGAGAAAACTAGTAGAAAAAAAATTCAGTGTTCATCTTTTTTCAATTTGAGTCTAAGAGATTTTTGGCATTAAAGCTTTTCAGTTTCAAATGTTCCAACTCGAGCTGTATTTATGTGATGCCAAACCAACTAGTTGAAAAATTACAAGTATGGGAAATTAGCCAACTCTTTTGTCTACAAATTGCCAACCAACCAGGTTGCCTGATCTTTTTTTTCTTCACTGAATAATCCCATCATTCAACTGAACTGACTGACAATGGCCTGCAAGATCCAAACAAAGCACAAGTTCTGTTTTGTATAATTCAGATTATTAATTCATTGTCCTCTGGGAGAATATGTTTATTGTAGAAAATATAGGCAATATAGAAAATATAGGAAAACAAAACACACCCTGAGTCCCATCATACATAAATATTGATGTATATACATACCCTTGCAGGATATTACATGCACACACTGGAATACTGCTCTAAATAATATTTTTAATCCAGATTTTTCTTTTTTTTCACTTAATGGTGTGCTCTAGATGAAAGGGAAAGAGGGGATACATGAAAGAAAAAGAGGGAATGTGAACTCAACAGTCCAAGCAGGTTTAATTGCTGAACCTGGGAGGGTCCCCTCTGTCCTGGCCAGCAGAAAAAAGGAAAAGGGTCTCTAACCGGTCAAGAGGTTTTTTTATGGCCAGGGTTTTTGGTGGGTTCTTTGAGGGGAAGGGTCAGGGGAAAGGTGGGCTTGTAGCTTGCTGATGTGTCCTCTGGAGGATGCTTGTAGCCTAGGTAAGATGACACCTGGGTCTCTCTGTGATGGTGGGTGGGCTTATTTGAAAAGTGGTACTCAGGTCCGGATTCTATCACTAGACATATTACTAAATATTCTTAGAAATTAAGTTTTTTCCATGTGTGAATGTACCATCATTTATATAACCACTCTCCTGGGTGGGCATTAGAGCTATTTCCAATTTTAGCTGTTACAAAAAATTCTGTAATAAAGTTTTTAAAAATATAAATCTTTGTGTGTATCTCTCATTATTACTTTAGTTCAAATTTTATAAACAGAATATTTTAAAACTCATAATTCACATTGCCAGAACTTACTCACATAGTTATAGCAAATACTTCCCTACATACAAGCTGTTTATAAGACTGCCTCCTCTTTCTTACCAATTTTTAATCTTTGCCAGTTTGATGGCAAGAAAAACAATTGTTTTGACTTATCAATTTTTGAATTACTAATGAGAATGAACATTTTTCATTTTTACTAACCATATGTATTTTTTGTGATCATTCTTATTTCTAAAATGCTTTCTCTTCAAAATAGAAAAGCAAATAGCAGCCGAACACTAAAATAATGTCTTTTAAGTTTCCACCTCTAGGAAATCAAAGAAAGCACTTTAGTAAATATTTTTCTCTTTTTCAGATGGGCATGAGAAATGAAGCTTTTGTTTGCCCTTAATAGCAATTATTTTCGGATTTTCTAGTTTAGTCCTTGTTATTAAATTTTAATAAAGTACTAGAGCTGAGCTAAAGATAATTTAAAAGATGAATTCTCTGCGAAGTTGATGCTGATTTTGACACTACACACCTGATGACATGTGGATTCAGATGGTATTTGCATCTGAAGGTGTTGGGCTTATCTTTTGAATACTACTTCCTATCACCTTTCCAAAAAGATCTGTGGGAAAGCTATTGAAGCTTGAAAACACTCAATGGCTGCCTCCTTAAGCCATTAGCATAAATTCCATCTCCTGAAAGTGGTTATTCTAGAAATTATATAGAGCAAAATTAACAATTATGCTTAATTACGTTTGCTCATGTGTTCATTGAAATTGAGTATTGTCAGCCAGTTTATTATTATGGAGTCATAACCCTGATATGGTCATTTCCTTGGATTTTGCCTAAATTTCCTTTCCTTTGTGCCAAAACAAGCAGATCACTTGCTCATCTATAAAAAGCAAAATCCTGTGATAGTTCTAAAAGAAAAAACTATATTGCTTTCATAGTCTTTCTTGAGATTTCATTTTATTTTTTTAAAAATGCTTTTTTTATTTTCTATCTTGCTATAAATTTTAAACAAGAAAAAGTATCAAGATCTGTACATGGCTGCTATGTCTGGGCCCAGGCCAGTAAATAACCATGCCAGCAAGTGCTAATGTGGAAAAGTAGAAAACCAGATTCTGTTAACAAAAGGGAAATGCCATTTTTCATACATGGTACTGCTCTTATTCCTGGCCTGGCGAGAAATAAGCACTTGCTTTTTCTCAGTATTTATTATATTAACATGTTGACAACACAGGTGTTTCAATCTTTATAGTAAGGACACATATCTATCACCATGCTGACTTTACTCAAAACTTGGTGTCTGCAGGAGCAAACTGGGGCCATCTTCCATCTTCTCTCTTAAAGAATTTGATACTGAGATGGAGGTCTTGCCTAACAGCCTCCAAGTCAGACTGCAAGTGGGCAGGACCCTCCTCTACACACAGGCCATGGTCAATGGTCCCACTAGACATAGAAAAATGAGAAGGAAACAGGAGAGAGGAAAGGTGGTTGAAAGAGTACCCAGTTCTAACTATCTTTTGTGGTGATAGCTTCAGTCATACTTTCTTACTTGTGAGCTATTGAACACTTGATATGTTATTTTTTCCATACTCCTTGAAGAATAACTTTCTTTAATAGGGCTCCTTATGACAAAGGAAAGTTAAAGAATTACTCCAGGAAGCAAAGAAGTTTGCCACCATTATATTCCCCCCAACATTTCAAATATTTAAAACATTAAAAATTATCAGATGTACATTAAAATTAAAAGAATTTTATAGTGAGCATCTGTATACCCACCTGTGGGTAAAATTGCATTATTTCCGGAATTTCTTGCCTGGCTTTAGTGCATCTGCATATAATAGGTGTTTCCGAGGGGTGGAGAGCAGTAGCCATTTCCATATCAATAGGTATGGGCAAGGGAGGGTTTATATGGACCAGAGAGGTTGGGTGGAGCTCTCTCCTCTTCTGCAACGGGGTTGAGAGAGACTTGGGATGACTGATTGTAAGCAATAAATGAGTTTCTCCCACTTTATTTCTCCTTTTGACCGATTTTGGTTTCAAAGGTATTTTGCCCTGGGATTCCATTTCCCCCACAGCCCCCCTCTGGAGTTACACCATCACCCAGTTTTGCCATTAATATTTACTCTACTTTTATCACTATCTACCCATTTATCTAAGCTTTTATCCATCTGTTAACCCACCTTCTCTTGTTTTGGTGCATTTCAATGTAAATTGCAGGTATTAGCATGTTTCTCACTATGTACTTCAGCCTGCATATAGAGTTTGCTCTTTGTTTAGTTTTTTCATTTGATATCAAATGTACACACAATGAAATGCACAAAACTGAAATGTACATTTGTGTGGTATTTCAAATGCACAAACTTATTATAGAGAAAATTATCATCATCACAGAATGTTTCCTGCTCCTGCCCCTGAAGGAACTGATGCTCTGAGGTTTTTCTATCACAGATTTGTTTGACCTGTTATAACATTTCATAAAAAGGATACATATGATATATTGTTTTGCATAGAGCTTCTTTCACTGAGCATTATGTTTTTGAGACTCATCCAACATCTGGTGTTTGTTCTTTTTATTAGTGAGTAGTAGTTCATTGCACACCACCATGTGTTTGGCCATTCTCCCTTGACAGATACCTGAGCTGTTTCTAGTTTTTGACTATTGTGAATAAAGCTGCTATGAACGTTGTTGTAAAATGGATTATGTAACACATGTTTTTGTTTCTTTTGGGTAAATACTAGGGGTGTCCTTGTTAGGTCACAGGGAAGGTACATGTTTAATTTTATAAGAAACTGCCAGACCATGTTTCAAAGTGCATGTACTATTTTACATTTTTGCCAATGGGAGATGCGAGTTCCAGGTGCTCCACAATCTCACCAACAGTTGGTGCGGTCATCCTCTTTAATTCTGTTTGTTCTCTTGAGCATGAACACCACAGTATATTAATGTTTCTAAGACTAACATCAATGCTATTGATGCTCAAAGTTTCCAGCTAAGAGTGTAAAATAAAATACATAAACAAACAACATGGCATGGTAATACGAAAAAATTTTCTGACAGTAGTCTGATAACACTATTGGCTACCATGATACAGAGAGTGTAATATACACCATGCACTCTGCTAACACCCTTATAGAGGTTTTTGTCATTTTTTTTCAGTGATTTTGTGAGGTAATGTACTGCCCCCTATTACAAATGAAGAAAGTGAAGATCAAAAGGCTAAAGAAAAGCCTTTCCCATGGTCCCACTGCTACCAAGGAGCTTGCCTAACTCACGAAGAAGGGATTTAGAAGGCCAACTGAAAATATTTTACTTACATAATAAATAGGAAGCATGTATTTTCCACTAACTGGCAAAGACATTCATAATTTCAGTGACCCTCAAAGGGCAACCAGACGGAAAAGTGTTTTTCTCAGCATTATCTGCGACATTCACACAACACTGAGTTAATTAATTATCAGACCTCAGCATAACCTCTTAATGGGTAATTCAGCTTCCATAGAGTTCATTATCTTTTACTTTCTTTTGTTTGCTTCACAGATGGAGTACTTTACAAAGCCTATGAAAAATTTTCCATCTGGATTAGATCAACCTTAAATGAAAGTCAAAGAGAGAGGAATATGCTCCTGTGCATCCGCTGGGAGCATCAGGATAGGAAGACTTTTCCAAAATCAACACAAGTTTGCTCTCATAAATTGGACAATAGGGAGAACTAGTGCATGAATAATAACCACTTCTGTGCTCTGCCTGTGGCAACCTCAGATTGGGTCTTCCTTAGCTATTACTAGACCTTCGGAAGGTGAGGGTGGAGACAGCCAATGGGCTGTCAGTTGGATATTCCTTTAAAGTGTTTCTTTCCTTCATCTGTTCACATTCCATATTTATCTTGTCATTCCCTTGAAGTGATTACTGGAGATACATTGCCTTTTAATGGCACTTTTACCTACCTTCATTTGTTTTCTTCTCACAATGGCTCTTCACTGGGGGATAAGAAAGGAAATTTGAGATGCAGAAAGTTCATTCATTCATTTACTCAACATTTAAAAATCCCTATTATGTCAGGCACTTACACAACTGAAAAAGATGGACTTTTTCTTTAAAAAGCTTATGGTCATGGACAGAGACAGGTATATTAATAGATAATTACCTTCAGATGTGAAAACATTGGATGCCCAAGATTAGGTTACTGCTTGCTGGTAGCAAGGTCTGTACAGAGATACCAGGCAGTCTGATTCCTTGATTAACACTACTTTGATTAACAACATAAAGTTAACTCCTTATAAATTAATTTTTAAAAAATAAACAGGCTGCCCTCAAAAATATTTAAGGAGGCTTACAAAAATGTACATGTAAGACCAATTATTTGCACATGGATTTTTTTAACCTTTTCAAAGTGGATTCATGATACTATGCCTTCAATGCCTTCTGAATGGTATTTTTCCCTCCTTTTCTTACATTTGTTTCTTTCTAGCCTGAACACAAGGATGGCTAGGCGCATCCCATGATGTCAAGATGCTTGGGGAAGTTTCCAAGAGAAAAATTCTGATTGTCTCATTACCAGTTGTTACCCACTCCCCTTGCAACAGCTAACATGCAAAAAAGTGTGGGGGTCCCTATGGGCCAACAGGTATATGTCATACTGCCCCTCAGCTTTACCTAATCCTGATGCACATGGCGCCTCCCCTCAGGTCCAAGATTCTTCATTTTTCAAATGATGTCACCAAACAGCCTTTACTATTGACACTGTTCCTAATAGTTTTCTGGGGCAGGGTGGTTAGGGTGGGGGAAGGAGGAATGAAGAGCTGTTCTTATGTATTCCTTACCCCAGAGACCATTTCAGGTGTGATCATTTTTGCAGTCCCTCACTGGAGTGGCTTCTGTTGGTATTTTCCTTTAAACGTTAGTAGCAATTAGTTTCCATGGCTTGGGATGTGGTGTTCAGGAAAGAAGGAAGTGAGAAGGAGGGAGTGGGGGACAAAGGGACAGAGAGAGAAGAACAAACACGTATTCTGAAAGAAAGGGAACAAGTAGGGATTCGGCATAGTAAAACCTCATGACCATTTTAGGTGGAGTTGGACATGGCATTTAATCTGTTGGACTAAATAGAGCAAAATGAAGACAAGCTGTTACTGTACTTTCAACTAAAATGTTCAATTTTTGTTACCCTTTAACTCTTTTCTTAGAAGATGAATGCATTAAAAATAGCTCCTCTTGCATTAAAAGGAGGCAACTTATTTTCTGGTTCAACCTCCCATCCATCTTCACTTCCTTTCTGTCTCAGAGCTTTGAAAAATGTGTTGCTGACTAGAAGAACCCATTCATTCCCTCAACTCACCATCAGTTTCCCATTCCATTCATTTAGGTTTCAGCCACCTGAGTGATGGGAAGCTATTGTGCCCGTTCAAGTACCATTTCGGACAAACTCCACTTCCAGTAATAAACTATGTCCTGGATTCACTTTTTACATTCATGGAAAATCATTTTAAAAAATGGTATTTAGAACACTCTGCTGGCTCTTCAAGCTCCATTTCTGGTACCTTTCAACAAAAATCTATTTGCAGATTTTTTTTTGCTTCTTACACCTCCTTTTTCCCTTTCCCCTTAAGAATGTTGGAGATCCTCTAAGTTAAATTAATGCTTGATGTTATTTCCTGTAATAGAAGTCATATGCTCCAGCACTATCCTTTCATGGAAAAGCAGCTCATTGCCCCTGAATGTGGAGTTACACCCTTGAATTATGAGTCTGGATCATTGCTGAGTGGATCACTTTGGAGCCAGAAATCAGGGTGGTAACAGGAGAAAGGAGCTGGCAACTGAAAGGGAAGTAGGAGGTTTGGTGGGAATGAGTGCCAGAATGGTGTTTAAGAAAAGCAGAAATGCAGTGGGGACCAGGGGAACGACTTGTACGCTACACAGAGAGAATTGAGGGGCCAAGAGAGATTTGGATTGTTCTGGACAGACTTTAGCCTGTCATGCAGCAATTTAATTTTCAATATTATCAATAAATGGAAAATCCCAGAGTTATAATGCTTTTCAAGAGATGATGCAAACCACAGTCTTTGGGATGTCAGGAGGGCAAATAAGCTGATGAGGCAAAGGAATTCTATTTGAGGGATGGGTTAAAAGCAATCTGTATATATTTGTAGATCTGTGCTTATGTCTTTCTAAACTCATCTCTAATCTCTTAGGTCTGGAAATTAAGCCTACATGCCAGACTTTCCAGTATTGATTTACCTGTTTATCCTGATTTAGGTCAGGTCAGATTGCTGCACAAATAGTACCTATCTGGTGGTGGATTATTATAGTTTATATTGCTCTCTGACTCAGCCTAAATACACACACAGAAATATTCAGTCAAGTTACTATGGTTTACTCTTCTAAACTTCCAGGGACTTTGGGTTTAAGTGGATCCAATATTTGAATAAAGAGTCAAATTTGTGAACTAGCTGTATTTTGAAATAATCTCAAACTCCATTTTTTTCTGCTCAAGGCAAGATATAGTCGTGTGGAATGCTTATTGTGTCCTTGCTACCCAAACAGCAGGGAGTAATAAATCAGACCACACAGTGAGGTATGCGTGCGGCTGGGAATCAGGGATGAGATGGGCACAGTGAATCCTTGGGATAGTAGTAAATATTTAATACCCATTATTTGATTTATCTTCTTTCCCAGAGATTATTTTATAAAGACAAAGATACTGCAAAAAATTAAAAAATAAAAAAGGGTAAGAAGATAGTTGTGGAACAACAAATAATGATTTTAGCCCTAAGGGAAAGAGAAATTTCAGTTTCTGTAATACTAAAGAAGGGAGAAAAATTGAAAATGATGGATTTCTGTGCAGGGGCACAAGAACTAGTCTGCAACATTTTAAGCATTTAAGCTCATCCATCCGCAGGCTAGAGCAGGATTTCTCAACCTCAGCACTACTGACCCTTTGAATTGGATACTTTTCTTACTGTGAGTGTTGACTCCGTGTACTGTAGGATGCACAGTGGCATGTCTGACCCCTGCCCATCAGCTGCCAGTAGTAACCCCCACCCTAGTTGTGACAAACGAAAATGTCTCCAGACGTTGCAAATGTGCCCTGAGGGGGACAAAAATCACTCCTGTTTGAAAGACAGTATGATAGAGCAGTCAGTAAAACTAGTCATGATATTAAATAATTTATTTTTATTTGATTGTATTTCAAGCAAGGTATAATGACAGACAAAATGGGCTAGTAGAAAAGGCACAGGTTTTGGAGTCAGGTAAATAAGGGTCCAAGTTAAGATTTTATCTAAGTTACAGAGTTTGTCAAATAAGAGACCCTGGACATTCTGGAATGTGAAAGCACTGATAAGGAGAGAAAAGGGAATACAGCAAATGTTCAGAGTCAAGAATGGATGTTCTTTTAAAAAAAGAATTTCCAAAAGAATATTGTGTGTGTGGTTTGCCTGATCTCCTAGAATATAATATCATTCATAGAGTGAATCACTTAAGTTTGTTCATTTATTTGGATTATGAATTCATTACCTACCACATACCATGCATGGTGATAGGCACTAGGGATCCAATGGCTGGAAAACAGATTTGATCCTTTGCCTTTCTAATAATCCTAATAACCTTCCTTTGGGGCTATCAGTGTTGTTAAGCAGAAAACCATGATTGAGGAAATCTGGGAAGTGCATAAACTGGGTATATATAGCACATACAGGTGTTGGGAAAGGCCATATGTGCATGGCCTTGAGTGTCCCTGCACATTCTTTTCAAGGGTGCTAAGACTACAAGGGCCTGACCCATCCTTACTAGGGCCATTTCTCAGGGTGATATCTACAGCAAGCAATCTTCAGGGATGGGGCAATGTCTTCCTCTGGCAAAAAGAGTAGGCTGCTTATTGTTTGCTATGAAAAAGCATGTTCCCAAGGCTAGCATTCCTCTCCTATAAACTCTCTGGGACCACAGCATCCACCTGTGTGCCTCCATGGGACCTGGGGGAAAGGGGAACTGACACAAATGTGATGCTCATGCTGTTTGCTGTGCTGTGACTAATACAGTCCTCTGTTTCAGATCCGGAGTCTCTTGTCTTCTTCAACAGTTATTAAACAGTAACAAGCTAACTTGTTGTCTTGTAAGTAGAGTAAAAATCAAATTCCAGATCCTAACAGTGGGATCCAGTACACTGGGCCTTTAACCCATGAGTGAGGAAAGGAGGTTTTCAGGGTGACTATGAAGAGGGACTTCAGTGCTTCATTTGTGTAAGAGGCCTGGGGATGCCTGTCCCAAAGGAAGCAGGAGAACATGGATCCAGGAGGATATCAAGAAAAAAGTGAGAAGAAATTCCTGGATAAATGTAAAGAAGTAGATTTAGACTTTTGATGGAGAGTGTAAGAATAAAGTATTTACAGGATTCAGGAGATTTCTAGAATTCTCAGTTAACCAAAATGATTCAGACTTACAGCAAAGACCACATTAAAAGTGCTGCCTTTCCACCTCAGCCTCTGGTTTCAGATGGCTTCCAGATAAGCCTTCATGAACTGAGAGAAAGAAACTAAGGTGAGATTATAAAGAAGTTAGGAATGAGTATTTTGTCAAGGAAACAACTTTGGCAAATCTGGAAATATTTGGCAGCAAATAGATTAGAATCAAATGAATTTTTGAGGGAATGGTATTGTGAAGAATACCATAAACCTAGCCTCAAAAGGCGTATGACTAGTCAGAGCATCTTGACAAAACACGTAAGCAGAAAAGTGTGCTGTAAAACTGACACAGTTCCTAAGGAAGACGTGCACATTCCCATCCACTTCAGGTGTGTTAATGGGAAATAATGGGACAAGGAAGCATTTCCCAGATGGCAGATTCAGGAGGAAAGGAGAACAATGGGGAGTTTTTTCCAGGGAACAGAATCTGGGTCTAAACAAAGAATTTGCTCATAGCTGGGAGCTGAAAACCTGCCCATAGGATTCCCTAATTGTTATGTACTGGGGACTGCTCTGTGTCTTCTATTCCTCAGCTTTTCTGCCCTTCCATTGCCTGTTCCCCGGTGGAATACATGCATTCCATTGTACGTATTGAGGGAGTAGACACAGCAAATTACATGTCATTTTTGTTCATAGGTTCCTGAACCTTAAGGGGTTATATCTGAGCCTGAGAGAAGCCTATGCACTATCTGAGAATCTTGATCTTTGATGTGGAAGCAGTGACTGCTAGGATGTCCAGGTTTTACCCTAGTGGAAGGACTGAATGAGTTCTGTCTGTGAGAGGAAGAGTAAAATATATATATGCTGATTGGAATCACAGGCAGCAGTATGTTTACCAAAAACAAATCCTTTTTATTTTCCCAATAAACCCTCATGTTTCCAAGGCCATCTCTGGGTCTTTCCTTGGTCTCTTGAGTGATTTCCCATTGCAACCTACCCAGTTGCATGTGCAGGTGGACTTGTGATTGCACAAGCATGACATGCTATTGAGATGTTAATCAAGAGAAAGGCTGGAAAGCACCCGTTGGATTTAATGACCATTATTGATGGTCTTTGTGAGACTAGTGTTAGTGTAATAGGGGTGTGTGCAAGAGGTAGATGGATAAGTGGATGAGTACATTTGAAACTGCTTTAGAAAGGGTTAAGCTCTACTTATATAACATGATTTAGATTATTGATTTTCTAAGATCCATGACCTATTTCTGCATGTGAACCTCATATTGATGTGTAAAAAGGGAAAAGAAGATAAATGAGCTTACTTAACATTTCCATGAATTTTCTGCCATATTCCTGGAAAACACGTTCAGAGTTTTGTACAGTCCTGAATGCTTAACAAGAAGTTTGAGGCCAAAACCACCTGAAAAATCTTAGTTTGTTTTGAATGGTCACATGACTTTGGGGATGTTGTTTAAGCCACCTAACTTGTGGTGCTTTGTTACGGCAGCCCCAGCAAACAACTGCCCTCATATAGGTGTTATAGATTATCAGGGCCGCTTCACGCCTCTAAGCTAATGAGGGGAGCTTCTGACTCTTCTTCCAAGAGCTCTTGCTGTTGGCCATGCTCTCTGCCATTCTGCTTGCCTTCTCCTCTTCTGTGCTGGACCTCTAGACACAGTGCACTCAAGACCTGGTGTGTCTGCCATCTTGCCTGGTGCCCTTGGAGAGAATCTGTCTATGCAGCTCTTGTCCTCTGTCCTCCAGAGTTTAAAGGGGAGGAAGGAGCTAAGCAGGAAGAAGTTGAGGGCCCTCTGGGGTGCACAGCAATAATTTTTGCCTCACATTCTTTAATTTCAATAGGACTGGAGCTTGGTCTTAAATCCTAGTCACTTTTCTGGGATTCCAACCACCAACCCAATCTTAACAGATCCATTTCTCCTTCAGTCTGGACTGAAATCTAGGGCCCTCCAAGCCATCTACTGAGTCCTGGGTCATCTCTGGTGGGTTCTCCTTAAGCTTATGTCTGGTAAGGCAACTGCCTTTGATTTTCCCATTACCTTAAGATTGGCCCCCACCACTACATCAATCCCTTGGATAGTAAAGCAAGTGTGATTGGTAATAACATTAATAGTTAATATCTACTGAACTTAGGTTCTAAGAATTTTATATCATCTATTGTCTTACTTAAAATGCAAAATTCCTATGTAGTAGGTACTATCATCACAGTATTTCATAATCATTTATTCAATCATTCAACAAGCATTTATTGAGGACCTGTTTTAGGCATTGGAGGGGACAGAAGTAAACTGTATAAAGCACTTACTAAATGGAGATTACATGTATTAAGGGGATATAGACAGTTAATAAATAAGCTTGTATACATCAGATGGAGTGCTAAGAAGTACAAGGTGAGGAGATGGGGAGACTGGGGGAAGGGGTGATGTTTTCTATGGGAGGGTTGGGGAAGATTCTTTAATAAGGTGAAATCTGAGCAGAACTTTTAAAGAAGCATAAGAGTTAATCTTATAAATATCTAGAGAGAAAATTCAAGGCAGAGGGAATTGCTTCCTTAGCTGCCTCTAGCAATTGCAAGGTGGTCAGTGAGGCTGGAGTTGAGTGTGTAATGGGGAGGATGGCAGGATTTGAAGCTAAAGAGGTACAGTAGGGATCATCTGGTAGGATCTTGCAGGTCTTGTAAGATTGAAGCTTTTACTCTTAGATGGAAAGTCATTGAAGCTGTTTGGGCAGAAGTATGACATATTATGACTTGAGCTGAAAAGGAATATTCTAGATGTTCTAGAGGAGAAGGGACTGTTAGGGGACAAGGGTTGGAAAGGAGAAGCCACATTGACGTTATTATAATAGTCTATCTGAGAGATGATGACATACGAGGGTGGTAGAAATAGAGGTGATGAGAAGTGGTCAGTTTGGGGATTTATTTCTAAGGTTGGGCCAACAGGATTTTGCTGACATTCTGGACATATGAAAGATAAGAGTCAAGGATGATTCCAAGCTGCTTTTTGTAGAAGGTTTCCTTTTATTGAGTTATGAAAAATTGGGAAGACCAAACCTGTGGGGGCAGAAGTGGAAATGAAGAGTTTGGTTTTGGACCTGTTCACTTTCATGTGTAATATACAGATGTTGGGTGGGCAGCTGAATATACAAGCTGGAAACTGACACAGAGGTTAAGTAGCTTAACCAAAGTCACACAGATATTAAAGGGGGGAGTGACATTTGAACCTAGGCAGTCTGGCTCCTGTCATGCTTTTAAATAAACCACATCGTGAATCAGAATCCCACACTTTCCTCTATGTAATATTTCTATGCTGATGAGCACATTTCTTATGGGTCAGCCTATATGCCAGACCTGTAAATCTCAGATTTTAATCCCAGTCCTGCAGCCCCTTGGACTGCATTCTCCTTTCTCACTGCAGATTTACTGTTGATTCCATTTTGCCTCCTGATAAATGAGTATAATGAGGTAGTGAAAGCTACAATTCTCGAAAGGAAAATTGTTACAGAAAAATTACAGTACCTCCTTCTCTTATGCATGGACCCTGACTCCATTCAGTACATTTGCCCTGAGTAGAATGAAGGAATAGAAACAATGAGATACCACTATACACTTAATAGAATGGCTCAAATCTAAAACCCTGACAACATAAAATTGTGGAGAAGGATGTGGGTCACAAATTCTCACTTTTTGTTGGTGGGAATAAAGAATGGTACAGCCACTTTGGAAGACAGTTTGGTGGTTTCTTACAAAACTAAACATACTCCTTCCATACAGTCTAGCAGTCACACTCCTTGGTATTTACCCAGATAAATGGAAAACATATGTCCACACAAAAACCTGAAGATGGAAGTTTATAGCACTTTATTCATAACTGCCAAAACTTGGAAACAGCAAGATGTCCTTCAGTAAATGAATAGATAAATAAACTGTGGTTCTTCCCAACAATTGAATATTACTCAGTGCTAAGAAGAATGAAGGAACAGAAAGATTTCTCAGGAAGTCACTGACAGACATTGACACTTTCCTCCTGGACTATCTTAAAATTCAACATAGTTTTATTTCTTTAGGCCTGTTTAATTTGGACTAGAAGTATGGTACAGAAGATAATAGTATCCATAAGAAATATTAACAACAGTGAAGCATGTTTTTTGGGAGACATCCTGAATGCTTGCTTTCATACCATATATCCATTGTACTAAAGAGAAGTACTGTGAATTGTGCTCTTACTTGTGTATAACTACTCATATGGGAGATATTTAATGAATGAATGACTATTTTTTATGCATTCCTGTAACAGTGATTGAAACTCAATTTCCCTAGAGTGATTTCACCACAGAATAGAATACCAAGAGCTAGCAGGGACTATATAGCTTTTCTAGTCCATTGCCCCCATATTTGAGATGAGAGAACTAAGGACAGTGGGTAGGAGGGCTGGGAGGAGAGTTTAGACTCCCTAAACCATTGCCTGGATCTGCTGTGGGGATTTAGACTATCTTTTGACCAGAAGAGGGCCTACCGCTGGCACGGGCATGTTCCCATTAATTCTCTGCTATTCCTTTACCAGCTTTAATGGCAGTTCTGGACATCATTATTACTTTCACACTCCTGAAATCTTTCAGCTGTTAGGAGCTGTGGCCGATTTCACAGCTGTTCTGAATGGGTAAGTCATACAGAAAAACAACCCCTGCGAGTCACTTTGTACATTTTCTCTGACCCCGTCACATGGACATCTCCTCTGAGTGTCCCAGTCTTTAGAGTCTCAGACAGCCTGCTCTTCCAAACTGTCCAGTTCATTATGTCTTAAGTATTTGGAGGCTCAACTTCATTTCAGTCCATCAGGAGTTTATGCGCTTATGGCAGAGTTTGAGATTGACTTCTTTCCTATTATACTCAGTGTGAAAAAGTGCCAGTGGAAATAAAAGAGCTCATACATATAAATTATTTAAATTACGTAAAATAAAATTTTCCACTCTTTTGAGTTAGGCCATTAAAAATATAGCTTAGTCTAAGTACAGTATTAATGAGCAATATTACAAAGAGAGTATTAATTTTGCATTTCCTGACATAAAAATTTAAAACATGCAATTTTAGCTTTGCTTTAGGTAATATTTTGAATTCCCTTGATTTATTTGGGGACACCAGGAATTAGAGTAAAAAATGAGATAAGTTTAAAATCAATGTACTAAGCCCTTATTTAGAGATAAGCTACCTTCTCATGTGGGGGGTATACTGCAAGCTTCAACCAGATCTGGGATCATGTGGTACTCCACACCATGAAAGAATTAGTGGTAGAAGCATAATGAAACAGACTTTAGACCTGTTGGTTTAATACAGTCAACATTTTTTAAGTTCAATGAAGAATGGTTTAATAAAGGTTGGCAAGGGTACAAAGATTGTAGTGATATCTTCAAAGCAATTGGGTCCATTAGTGGTTGGGCAGATAGCCTATTAACATTTCAGTGTTAATGGGGTCCTGATCCTGATGTTGGTGCAGTCTGGCATCCTGGTACCAGGGGAGTTCTCCCGATCCTGATCAGTCATATCAGTTATGTTTTAAGACTTTGGACCTGGGCTCTGCAGACTTCTGGAGAATCCCTGGGACTGTGGGAAGTCTGTCTTTACCAGTACAGGGCTTCCCTAGTACAGCTGCTTTGAGAAGTCTTATGGTTTTCCTTTGGCTTTAGACACCACTAATCACATCAAATCAGAGGTGTAGGATTACACACTAGAGGCCTTTCCAGTCACCAGAGACCCTAGTCCAGCAATTGCTATCTTGGAACAATGGCCATGTCCTTTCATCAGTCAATTCAATTAGCCACACACAAATTAGGAAGTCAGTGTACCTAAAGCAATTTGTCTGCAAAAATTTAAAACCTCCCATATGAATTTGCAATCAAGGCAAACCTTTCTTTTCTTCCTCTTTAGTTTTTTTTTAACTGCAAGTTGGACACAGGACAGAATAAGGCAAACATTTTCAACTTTGAGTGTTGCCTAAGAGATTCTGAAGTATCAGCCAACATTTTGTTTGACTAAGTTGTAAGTGAGAGAGAAATATAGACGGTAAGATTGGTAGTTTAACTGAATCATGTTTCCTAACAAGAGATGGCAAATATTGTATTTGATAAAAGAGAGAGGATGTCTTATTTCCATTGTTATCTAGTCTTGCATGAAAGATCGCTTGTCATAGCCTGCAGCATTGTCAGTCACAAAGGAGCAAAGTTAACTCTCGTTTTCCTGATCTTTGCGGCACCCAGCTTCTTTGAGAGCCAAATAAAATAAAAATAAAAATGACTAGGAGCCTGCATGGCAAAGCAGTGGTGCTTGCTCATTTTCCCATTTTGCCCATGCATTGTTCTTTACCAGGCACAAATCACCTTGGTGTAAAAGACATCTCAAAATTCTCCCATATTCCAACTCCTTATCAGAAGGGAAATTCTACTGCTTCTTACAGGGTTTTCCTACTTGGTTATGTAATTTCAGAGATAGAAGAGTTCTTAGATCTAAACTTCATTTCATGAATGAAGATTCTATGGCCCTGGAGGTAAAATGTCATGTTTAAGACACACAACCAGTGATTAGAAGACAATGAATGAAGTTTCAGAGCAACTGACTTTATTCCCTGTGCTTTATAATACCATGGTCCATTGAAAGCAATACAACTGTTAAGTTTAAGAGTGATACTGTTGATTCACAGGCTCACTGAGGGCCACAGCCAACGAACAACTCAGGAGTTTTGGTAAACTGCTCGAAACCCCTTTGTTTGGAGACAATTTAAATACCTTTCCTATGGCAGAGAACAGATGCAGAAAAGAGGTTATATTTATCAAAACATCAAGCAGTGTGCCATGGATACATCCAGTAATTGTCCTAAAAGATTATGCTGTATGCATCTGGTGCTGTGTGTGAGAGGAGGCAAGGATAAGGGTCTCATTAGGTGGATGACCGCATCTTCCTTTGGGGATGGAACGGGCATATGTGACAGACTTTTACTGGTGCAGACTAGAAAATTCCTGTCTGACTACATTTCTGGGGGCAGGTTGCAACTTCAATTAGGTTAGGTATTAAGTGCCAGTGTGATGACTTGGCCTAGCATAAGTGACATCGAAGCCTGTGTCCTTCTTTTTAATACTACTATCAACCAAATTAGACAGGAAAATTTGTCAGGGATGTGGGCACATCTCCAGGACCTGTATTTCTAGTCCTCTCTGTGAAGGAGAAGGATAGATTCTGCAAGGTCCCGTGCAGGATGGCATCATCGGCTCAGGGAGATTGTGAACAGTGGAGAGAGGAGTGATCTCATCATTCAGGGAATCCAGGCATAGCTTGACTGGTGCTCCCAAGGAGAGAAATGTCTGGCATGGAGAAAGAGGGAAGGAATGTGTAGAGCTCTGGGAACTCTGCAAACCCAATCTTGGGCTAGAAGTGTGAGAATCTTGGAGCAGCCTCCAGCTTCTCACAGACTTGAGCCAGAAGCATTGACAGGGCTAGTGATCCCAGAAGCTGCTCTGAGGCAAGCTGTGGTTTGTATGAAATATCTAAACACCAAAAAATAAAACAATAAAAAATACATACTCTGTAATTATGTTGTACTGGATTTTATCCACTTGGCTAAGGCTCAGAACCATGACCCTCAAAATTCACTTGTCTATATAAGTTAGATCTGATCAAGAGGAACTCGTACATTGTTTGAAAAGCAGAAATGAACAGAAGTCTTCTAGACAGTCACCATGTTCAGGTACCATGACCATCAGACAAGAGGTGCCCAGTGGGCCCAGCCTCTTCTTCTAAGCTCTGCATCCAGTTTGTCATCTGACTCCTGGTTAACTGACCAACAGTGGCCCAGGTCTGCTACCAGGAGCCAGACTGCAGGCCCCCAGAGGGCACAGCAACACGGAGGCAAGAGTGGCCCTCTCCGTGGGTTCTCCCATCAAGGTCCCCTTCTGGTGGCCAGACAGGCTTCCTCCTCCTCCATCTCCTGGTCCTCCTCTTCCTCTCTGGTAAAGGTGCTGGTAATGGGGGCAGGTGTCCTTATATAGGGGAGCAGATATATGGGAACTTCCTGTATTTACTACTCAATTTTACTGTGAGCCTAAAATTGTTCTAAAAAATACAATCTATATATAAAAACTTCTTAAACTTGTTTATTTTATAACTTTAAAGTCTATATAATAAACAAGAGAATGGAAGCCGGAGATTATCACAGAATATCTTGGGGTATTGCCGTGAAGTCTTTTTTCTGTGTCTCACACACACACGAGCTTTTGTTTTTAGTGGTATTCTCTCTCTCTCTCTCATTTTAATGATTTACAAATTGGGGTCAGTCTGCATTCTTTTTATATTCTTTTTTCATTTAATACTATGACTATTTTAATATCCTTAAACATACTTTAAAACAGCGCTTGATTATATGACATGGCATAACTCACTTAAGTAATTCCCTGTTAGACATGTAAGCTGTTTCCTTTAATCCTTTTGCTATTATAAATAATGTTATAATAAACATCCTTTGCCATAAATATATGTGGGCTTTTTTTGTCATATTCTTGGGATAAATCCTAGGAAATGGAATTTCTGAGAAAAGATATGACATTTAAAACTCTTCATATGTTGCCTCTTAGAAAGGTATCCAGCTACACTTTTATCAGCAGTGAATAAAAGGGCCTGCTTTTAGCCACTTTAATCTCAAAATTGCTAGAGTTGGTAAAACACACTTACCTTGCTTTTTCATGAAGAGCAAAGTAAAAACGTTATCTTCCAAGATCTAATCTGTAAGGAGCAAGAGTCAGGCATATAATCATAATGGCCACTATTATTACAACAATATTTTCATAAGGGTCCTTAGGTAGAGGGTATCACAGTCAGAAGACTGTGCATAACTTCAGAGTGTGGAGTTGAGGGTGAGAAGCAAGAGTTATTGATGAGTGGTTAGAAAAATCTGGAGTAATGCAAGCATTTCTGAATTTACATTTCAGACACAGAGATGCCATGCTAAGGAATCCTGGTATATGTTTAGCCTGGGAAAGAGAAGGTGGGCCATGATAGGGTTCTTAGGCACCTAAGGGACTTTCCCATGAGAAATTGGAAGGCACTCTAGTGAGACCCTGCAGACCTAAGACCTATAGAGAAAGCATGTGTGGAGGCAGATGGATTCATACTCAGGAGAGCCCTTTCTGACAAGCAGAGCAGTTCCTGAATAGAATGGACTTCCTGTGTGACTCAGACATTCTCATAGAGAGAGCCTTCCTCTAGAAGCAGACGGCTAAGCGGGGTGCTGGTTGGCATGGAGATTGGACTAGTTGACCAACTGGGTCTATGGGTTATCTTAGCTAAAGAGAGTGTGAACACCAGGAAGAAAAGCACAGCAGGTTGTTTAGGAAAATGAACATGACTCAAAGCATAAGAAGTCAGATTATCTGCACATATGAGACATCCAAAGATTAACAATGGGAACTGCCAACAGACATGATGATGATAGCTATTACTTTTGAGACACCATTCTAAATTTGCTTGGAGCACTACCCCCATTTAATTCTCCTAACAACCCTTGGGGCAGTATGATTAGTAGTAGAAAGAATAATGCCCGCCTCTCAGAAAGACATCAGGGTCCTAATCCCTGGAACCTGCGAGTATATTAATTTATATGGCAAAAAGAACTTTACAGACATGTCTAAGTTAAGGATCTTACAAGGAGAGATTAACCTGAGTTATCTGGGTGAGCCCACATAATCATGTGTCCTATAAATGAAAGAGGGAGGCAGGAGGGCCACTGTCACATGAGCAAATGTGACAACAGAAGATGTCAGAATGATGTGTTTGCTGGTTTTGAAGATGGAAGGAGGCCATGAACCAAGGTATTGGGGCAGCTTCCAGAACTGGAGAAAAGAAATGGAGTCTCCCCCAAGGCCTGGAGAAAACGTGCTGCTCTGCGGACACTGACATTCGCTCAGCCCTTTTCCAGATTTCTGCCCTCGAGAACTATAGGGTGACAAATAAATTTGTGTTGTAAGCCACTAAGTTTGCAGTAGTTTGTTACACAGCAACAGGAATCTAATACAGGTAGGTGCTATTATCTTGCCCATTTTTTCAGAGGAAGAAATCGAGGTACTGTGAGGTAAAGGCACTTTCCCAGGACCTTACAACTAGTAAGCAGCAGTAAACCATCTGGCCCTCAAAGCCTGTGCAATGTGATAACATTTTTATTTATGTCCTTCTTATGCTGAGCATTCACAGGGCCTCAGTGACAAAGTCCTTATGAGATTTCTTGAATTTGTTGTATAGTCAGATACAGAACATAAATATAAGAGTTTTTATAGGTCAGACCCAGATAATCAAGTCCAGAATTCTTTCTCTCTGTGGAATATACCACAAATCCCCATAGTTCCTCTTAATTCATTTATGGATTTCTTATTCATGGTTTAAAATAAAGACAACAACAGAAAAAACTTTACGCTTGCCATATAAAATAAACTCTTTTTTGTTTTACCTGAATGTGCCCCTTGCAAATTCAGTCTGTCTCCTGGTATCCAGTGATTCAATGAAGAAATCAGTGTTCACCTTGTTCATTATCGTATTTACAGACCAAAGGTCCTGATATTTAACTTTGTTCATTATATAACCCTCCCATTGCCTTATCAGTGTGACTGTCCCACTCTGTTTCTAGCTCTGTTTACAAAGAATTGGGGGCAAATGCAAAATTAAGGAAATTACGGCTTTTGTGAGTTAGGCTGGAAGTCACTAGCAAATCCAAGAACAAAGTCCATAGCTTCGGATTCTCAGTTCATTTCCCAACTCCTAGTCCCAAGTGTTCTGTTATAAAAATGTTCTTCTGTTGTAGTTGCTTGGCAATATACTGCTACAGGAATCCATGTCAAAAATCCAGTGTCAATAACCTCAGTATTCAAAGGCAGAGCAACAACTTTTGAAATGAATGGGAATTCATTTGGGGATATTATGGTAGAATACCAAAGCATGGTGAGGAGTGGACTGTCTCTGCTGGTGGAGAAAGCTAGTATAATCTCTTGACTGGCCAGAAAAATTCAAGGAAAGAGTGAAGACATTAAATAACTGTTTTCCTATTGTTCAGGGTAATGTCTACAGCATACAGCAACTGAGAGTTCCCAAATCTTATGTGAATAAATGTATTTTTAGTTGCCCTCAATGTCTTGGCATTGTTTCCTCTTCTCTGATGGTTGGGGAAGTTGGATATCCTACAAATAAAGTGTTGAGTGAAGAGGAGAAAGAACAGTGCTTTTACTGACAGGAATGTTTAAAAAAATCAATATAGTTTCATAAGAATTTTCTGAGTGCCTATTATGTGCCAGTTACCAAGTTAGGCTCTAGGGAAACAGAATGAATAAAACACAGATTTTGCCCATAGTAGATAGGCTGTTTTGATCATAAGTGATAAAAAACCCAACCCAAACTGGCTTGAGGAAAAACTCAATTAAGTGGCTCACATAACAGTTCAGGTCACTGGTTGACTAGGGTTAAAATGAGATCATCAAGTCCCAGATTTTTTTCATCACCTAGCTCTGCCTTCTAATATGTTGACTCTATCTTTAAGGAAGGATCATGTGGTGCAAGGTGGTTGCCACTGGTCCAGCACAGTCCACTGGGAAGATGCAAAATTTCATGGTATCTCATTAGCTCTCATTAGGCCATATAACCATTCCTTGGGAATTCAGTGTTTTGATTGATTTAGTTCTGGTCTCACCCAAAACAACATAGGGTCTACAGATGGGAATGGTTCTTTAGAGGGAAACTGGAACATTATTACCATACAATGAATGGATATATCCATTCTACTCTCCTGGCAGAGCATACATTCTAGTGGACGTCAGTTACCTGTCATTTCCTCTTCCTTTCTACTAGGAAACTGTACAGCATACAAGCAAAACAAGAAAAAAGGATTATGGTGATTAACAGAAACTTAGAGATCCATCAGTGGATTGCCATCTGCTGGACTGGAGATTCACCAAGTAGACACAGAACAAAAATCAGGATGACATCATGGTTGCTGTAATCATCCCACCAAAACAACATTGTGTCCCCTAAGGAATCATTGTCTAGTCCTTAGCTGTTCAAATATCTCCTTGTCTGTTGTCTTCCACCTCCCTGACTTCTCAATTCTTTAAGAATTTTCTCATTTTGTACCTTCCCCCACATACTTCTGCCTCTCCCTACCCTCCAGGTTTTAGTCAAACTGCCTGCCTAAATTCTGTAGAGCAGAATTTTCAACAAATTAGAGTGCATTGTTTGTTCTCCTGTTTTAATTCTTGGGAACATTTTGGGAGACAGGCTACACAAAAGATCTGATGTGCCTGAGAGCTGTAATATATTATCAGGTTTGAAATGCTAATAAGGCTATGGTAAGAACAGTTAGTTAAAAGAAATAGTGAGCTTAACAAGAAAAAAAAAAGCAACTTTGAAGAGAAGTGAAAGGTGCTCTAAAAAAATTTTAAAAAAGGTTGTGGTTTAATACCAGGGCAGTCCACTATGGAAAAGAAAGAAAGAAGTATTTAAGATTCATTTGGGAGGCTAGAGTTGACATTATTCCCTACAATCAAAAACCCCATAGGGCTGTTAAGCTAGCCTTACAAAACAGTGTCAGTGGCCTGAAAAATAATAGCAAATGCAAATGTACAAAATGCACACACCCTTCGCTTCACCAAGATATTCACTTCAGAATGAAGATGGTGACTGGGAACATTATTAAACCTGTCAGGGTCTAGATTGGAACTCATTTTAAGGTGAACAGACTGTTTTTGACTATCTTACTATTGTTTGGGAGCTTTGTGAGTGTTGGCAGCTAGTTTCAAAGTGCGGCTTATTAGAAGAAATGGAATGTTGGAATTTACAGGGTATTCTTTGAGAGAAAGCTCTCCTGGGGAAACTGCTTTGCCAGAAAGACAGTACTTGTTCTAATAAAAATATTAACTTGTTCTAGCACCTTCCTTCATGACAATAATATTGCATGGATTTAAGTTGTGTCTGTTTCTTTCTAGGAGCTCAAACTGAGTTTTATGTGCAACATTATTTCTGTTTATCACCACAAATTCCCTTTGAGGAAAGTAAGGGGAAGGTATTACTATTCCTATTTTGAAGTTGGGGAAACAGAAGCTCAGAGAATGACTTAAATAACATTACTTTAACATGCAGTTGATAGCTTAATGCAAGTCCCGATATCCTCATTAATCTACGGAAGCTTAACTAGCCCCCAGAAGCTCTATGAGTATTCTTAAGAGAGGGTCTTCTAAGTTTAGGGAACTCAAAATCGCCTCCACTTTAAAGACCAGGAAGGAGAAATCTGTGCTACTATGTTTCACAGCTATAATATGCTGACTTTGTGTCCAGCCTCTCAACTGCTCATTTGTGATTTTGGTCTAATTTGCAAGTTGGCTCCTCCTTTTTGCCTCAGTAGGAGCACGTACCCAGGCTGGGTTCTAACTCAGAACTCCAAAGTCTGATGTGGATAAAATGAGAAGTTCCTATGACCAGGATTCTCACCTGGCCCTGGCTGACTAGCTCACTGCATACCTGTGGGGAGTAACATGGCTGTTGACTCTATATAAAGAGCTCCACCCAGTGCTCTGCACGACATGGTGGCAGGGCTGCAAGGCTGCAGGAGAGCAGAGCAGAGGCTGGAGTGGTGGCAGCTCCGAGGACAGAGGCCCAGAGGACAGCTGTGCGGACAGAGGGGCCCGGAGGCAGAGAACGGCTTGCGGCACACAGACTTGCTCTGAGTGAATGGGATTCTAGTGATTGACCTGCCACCTGGAAATAAGGTTGGGTGTAACCCTTTCATCCCCAAGAATGTTTTGCTGTCATTTTCTTTGGTCACACTGAATCCATAGTGAACTTGCTTGGGGCTGAAACCCATTGGCAAGACACTGAGGTCCCCAATTTTTTGTTTCTTGTAGGAACAGGAGGACCCTAAGAAGCCACTTGAGAAGGAGCCAAGAGCTGCCTCCTCTTCACTACCACCTTCTCTCTGCTCTCAGGGAGCTCTGTTGCCTTGCTTCATGACTGTTCCACTGAACATTGGCCAGGGCAAGGTGGGGGTCACACTGAAAACCGCTGGCCCAGAACTTTGCCCACATCCTCTGCAGCCTGCCATTTTTAGTGGAATCACCTCTGGGCCAACTAAAAGGAATCAGTTGCTTTGAGATTGCCAAGCAATTAGGTCTAAGCCACAACCAACAGAGTCCGTGAATCAGTGGTTCTCAGCCTTGGCTGCTCTTGAGTCACCTGCGGAGCTTTAAGAACGTGTCAAGGCCTGGCCCTACTCTCTACTGATTGTAATTCAATTGGTCTGGGCAAGCCTGGGCCTTAGTAGTTTTTCCCATTTTTAATTTTGTATTATTTTTTAGAGCACTTTTCGGTTCCCAGCAAAGTTGAGAGGAAAGTAAAAGATTTACTATATACCCCTGCCATTGCATATGCAAAACCTCCCCCATTGTCAAGCTCACTCACCAGAATGGTACCTTTGTTTACAACTGATGAACCTACATTGACATACCAACCAAAGTCCATAGTTTCATTAGGGTTCCCTCCTGTTGTTGTCCAACCCTGGACAAGGTATAATGACTTGTATCTGCCATTATAGTATCATACCGAGTTTCATTGCCTTCGAAATCCTCTATGCTCCACCTATTCATCCCTCCCCAGACCTCAACCCCTGGCACACACTGATCTTAGTGGTTTTTAAAAGATTCCCTAGCATTGAGAACCCCTGATCTAAGTGCTGAATGTGAGAGTGAGCATCTGCACCATCACTCAGAGTCCCTGCTGCTCTGCAAAGGCAGGGGGCCATTATAAAAATCTACAGCATCAGGGGCCTGCTTCTGTGCTAGGCACTCCACACACAGAGAGGTTGAGTAAGTTGGCTAAGGTCACACCTCCAAAAGTGACTCTTTGGCTCCAAAACTGAGGCATCTCCACCCCTGTACATCAGAGTCTTTGTAGCCACCTAAGTTCTGTGCCTCTAAATTAAAACTTTTGCTGTTGTTAGTACTCTCATCTCAGTGGTTGTAGACTCTTCAAGTCCAGACAGGAACATTAAGATACCAATCTGGTACCTAGACACTCAGGGAAAATTTTTATTATCTGCCATCATGGAAACAAAGCTATAGGTGCTTTCATCCTATCTCCAAAGAGAAACAGAAAACAAAACCTGTTTACATTACAAGTCCCCTTCTCCACTGCAGTATTTCACAACCCAATCCTAGTTCCATGTACCATAATGAGTGGGAAAATTCACAGGAGCAAATTCAGTCTCTAAGGCTTCATATTATATTATTTTATGAGTTTTAATGTTTTTGTGGCATGTAGCACCTACCCAAAGCCCTGAGAAGTTTTTAAGTGGACACTGGCTTCCACTAGCTCTCTGACACCAAGGATACCTCCAGCGTCTTACCTGATGGATAGGCGCATGACCAGAGTCGGCTAGGTCATCGCCTCATGTAGAATAGCAAAGGAGAAGGAATCTTAACCCAAGAGCTTTGTACCCATCTGCTTGCCAAACCATTCCCTGGTCAATGTCCAATGTCTGTATGCTGGGAAAGCCCTACAGCCATCTCTACAGGGTACAAATTAAGTCACCTGATGTATCTCCACCAATATTGTGTATGAAACACTTTAAATAGGCATTAAAACCAGGCTTAGAGGGGAAAAAGGTAGCCTGAGATCAACACATAAAAAAAGCAGGAAAGGAACCTACTTTGTTTCTTGGGATAAAGAGATGGTGATGGCTGGGGTACTGGGGCAGTTCATGAGCATAATGCTTTAAGAAAACAACAACCCTAAAAGAGCCTGTTTATTTTGCTGGAAATACTGACCAATATTCTTCCCCCCCACCCCCAGCAGTTTGGCTCTCTCCACTTGTAACCCCAATTCCAAAATTTGGGATTCTAGAATGCCCCATTTTCTACACCAGGATCATTGCTTTGTGTCTAAATGGCCCCAACTCAATGAGACCTAAAATACATATTATTGAAACTGCTCCTATCATCCAAGGGAGGGTGATTGCCCATCCTGGTTTGCTCAAGGCTGCCAGTTTGAGCACTAAAAATCCCACTTTCTGGGAAGCACCTCTGTTCCAGGCAAACTGGAGGGATTGTTGCACATCCTATAATGTCAGTCTCCCTAACTTTATTATGGGGACTCCACCGCAGAAGAGAATACTTGCTGTAAGTTATTCACAAATATTTGTAGCTCCCTCTTCTAGGCAGTATACAATTGCTCACAGAACCTTCCCCTGGTCCTCCAGGGATTCCAGAAGTCCTGCCCTTCCGGCCTTTCCACGAATTAATGGAGGAGAAAATGGTTTCTGCAGCTTGTTCGGAGTCAGGGGATTTTCAGGATAACCCGCTCCTCCCACCTCCCGAGACATTTACGTGACCCTGTGATTCTCATGAAAGTATTTGTGTTACCCAAGGGCGTAATACCTGTTAGTTCTGGGGGAATTTGAGTTCTCTCAGGCAATGATGAGAAACCTCAGCTATAGTGTGATTACAGGCTACTGGCCTGCTATTTTCTCTCTTCCTAATGACATGCAGAAATTATTGTTGGTATTTAAATAAGAGGCCTTTCCTGAGGAAGAATGAAAAGTGAGAAATTCCACTTTCCTCCCCAAAATTCTGCTTCCCTTTGTTTCTAAAATACATAATTCCACAAAGGTAACTTTTTAATCTCACTTCTAAGGCAAAGAACACTGTTATATTTAAGAGTCAAAATGTTACCATTTGACTTGGATATTTTCTACCTAGAGAAAAAGAAAAAAAAAACGGGATTGGCCAAGAAATTCAAATCATGTTTTAATAAAAATTCTTGTTAAAAAAATCAAACCATTAAAGGTAATTACTGAGTGTATTTTGTTTTAATGTAGATTCTTTCATTTATGGCTAATATCTTCTTTTCTTGTTTTCATGGTAAGGTGTAATCAGCACTTAATCCTCCATGTTTTCTCCTTCTGGGACTATACTAAGGCAACACTTTTAAGAAAGGCCACTACAAGCACCTGCGAGTTGATCCACAGTGCTTGAATGAGTAGCTGAAGGTTAAAAAAAAGATGGAAGAGCCTTAAATGTAAAGTTAAGGGTGAATGACGGAGTGCCGTAATAGAGTTGAGCCATGCATTTGAGTACGAGTCAATGACTACTTAGTGGGAATGATGTGCTGACCTTGACTGCAGGATGATGGAGCCAAATAAGCCAAGAAGCCTAGACAACATGAGTACATCCATGCTTACCTACTGTGGGAATGGAAAAAATGCACCACCAAGGCTTTAAAATTAAAGCCAACATTTTTGCCATTGTTTAATGATTTTGTGCTTAGAATCTTATTTTACTATGAGGCAAATTTAAAAATTAAGTGCCTTGAAATGGTTCCCTTTTGTGAAAATGGACTGGGACTGGGAGCTGTGGGGAGTGCCCAGCAGATTCAGGCTGACACAGGGCAATGCTGGCGTGCCACCTGACTCTGGCTCACCTCAGATCAGGCAATTAGTCCCACATTAATTGAGTACCCAATTTACTTTTTACATTTTAAAGGTGTAAAATGCAAAATTATTTTTTTTCACTCCCAATTATGAGTAATAAAGTTTTAAGGGAATATAAAGTTTAACTTGTCTGTTAATTGAGGGGAAAGAGCCATGCTAAATCAGTCAAGAACAGAATGGTCACTGAAGGAACACAGGAGTAACCGCCTGTGAGGATCAACTTTGCTATTTTAATTAGGATTTGTCAATTACGAGCAAACGACAGGGGGAAGGAATCCTGATTAATGAAATCATCATTCCAAATTGAAAGGGAAGGTCAAAAAGAACATGATGTCTCATTTGACTTCATCTTGAGAGTCTTACACACCTAAATTTCTGGAATCCTCTTAGACCTCATGAGACTAGACTGCTAATATGACCACTCAATTAACTCTGGATATAATTAACTGCCTGCATGGCCCTGCCTAGAACCAAAGCTCTCTGTCAGCAAGATTTGAGCAGCCAGCTCACGGGAGGGGCCAATACAGTTTCCTCTCCTGCAGACTGACAGGGGACAAGGGAGGGGACATTAAGGGTCACTCCCCAACCCTGTTATAGAACACGGCTGTTCCTCTGATTTGTCCAGTCCACGCAGGGGACCTGTGAGAATACTAGCTGCTATTTGAACAAATTTCACAGTGCAATAGGCCAATTTCAGCAGCTAGTTTGGCAGCTTAACTAGTCTAAGTCACAAAAGGAAGGCTTCTAAAGCATATTCAGTTCCTGAGAAACAGCCAACCCAGTTTACAGCCAATAACCCCTCCTGTGAAGTTAGGAAGCAGGGCATCTGTCCTCCCTCTTAACGAACAAGGCACAGATGCCAATCAGTGCTCAGCGGGGCTCCATCGAACGTGGCTGGCAAGCCACCATTTCCAGGGCCTTCCTTTCTCCAAGCTCAGCACAAAGTAAAATCTTAATTTGCTGTCAAAATTCATTTTACCTAGCAAAACTTGCTTATTGACGTAATGCTCTGGTTGGTGGAGTTGATGATCTCAAAGACAGCGTTTTTATGACCATAGCCTCACCCTGCATCTCACACCCCAAGCCCCCCAAATCACATTAACCTTTTTCTAAGAGGATAACAGGAACAAGGAGTAGCAGAAGCCATAAAGAGCATTAAAACAGGCACTATGTGGAAATATCCAGATGATGAAATTTTAAGAACAGAGGTAAAAATGTTTGGAACATGTTAGGAGAACTGTAACCCATGAGCAATTAGTACTTTTATTTTGTTCCTATCTTGTCATTTACAGCTTCAGTCCAGGCCTCTTAGTTGCTGATATAGGAATCATTTAGGATAACTGAAAACAGTCTAGGCTAAGAATGGTTCAATGGTCATCTGATGGGAATCCATATGAAGATAATATGTGAGTTAGAGGTTTATTCATCAAAGTAATTGTGTTTTTAAGTAGAGAGAGAAGAAGGGAGAGAGAGAAAATAGAGAATGAAATGAGCAATTAAAAAATGGTAGAGAGCGTGAAGACGTTAAGCTGTGACTTACCCATGTAGCTGCTATTGGGACACATTTACATCATTCATGAGATATCCTAACTGCACAGAGAGCAACCCACTAAGAAAGGCTGGGGGGTGACCTCTAGAAGTGAGGATATAAAAAAAACTAAAAAAGAAAGTAATTTTTTTCTAAGTTTCCTCACGGACACCACAAAGTCTATTTGGACAATTTTTTTTTAAAGTGGCAGAATTCAACTAACCTGAGACATGTAGGCTGGTGTTAAGGTGAAACTCAGAAGGAAAACTGGTTCCGTGTCCCAGTCCTGGTTTCATGCTTACCAGCTACATGACTCCAGATGAGTTATTTAATTTTGTGCTTATTCTTTGTTCTCCCGTTTTCTCCACCTGTAGAATGGAGGTGATAATGATAAGACCTACTCTGTGGGACCCACACGAGTTCCATGGGCTAATGTGTGTGAAGTACTTAGCACAGTGCCTAGCACATAGTGAGCACTCCATAAATGTTAGCTTCTACTATTATTTCGATCTGGGACTGATGAACCCTTGCAAATCCCAACATTTAAAACAACAAAAAGAAAGAACGACAATGAAACAAAACAGACAGCGTGGGCAGTCATGGTTGTGCAATTTGGCAAAGATACTAAAAACTTGGAATTGTATCCCCTCAATGTAAGAATTTTATGATATATGAATTACAGCTTAATAAAGATGTTATAGGAAAAAAAAGAGTAAGAGCTTTCCTTTTTCTAATAAGGGTTTTCTTCTCTAATGGGAAGGTAGTGAAATGGAGTTTTCTTTCTTTATAGAACAAATATAATATTCCTAAATCTGAATTTCACTGTTTCCTTCAGCTTTGAAGGATACCTGAGACTGAAGTGTTTTGAACCACCGGTGTTTGAAATTGTGGAAATAAACAAAGAAATTTTAAAAAGAGAGACCAAACAGAGGAAATTTAGTCAGAGTTTGCCGTGGCAAGGGAGGCAGCCACTATCATTTGCTTTTTGTCGGAAAATCAAAGGCATGCAGGTAAGTGGGCAAGTTTTATAATGAAAGAAATAGAAACCCTCAAGTGCTCTCTGATTGGAGGTCACTGGCCTGGGGAAACTGGAGGAGATCCAAGTAGAAGCAGGCATCTTATATGACTGGTTTGGGGAGCATATTCGGCTTTCTCTGGTTGGTCCTGAATTAGACGGGATAAGGAACCAAGACTAGGGCAGCTGGCAGTCACAGACCAGCCCTGACTGCTCTGGGCTAAGTGTTGCATACGGTTTAGCTTCCTGGGCTGATGGCTGCACAGGTTGAGGATCAGGATCCCATGGGTGTACATGGCATGGCCACTGTCCATTTACATATTCCGTCTCTCAATACAGATCACGTATTTGGCCAAGGAGTCCTACTAAAAGAGGATGGAATATCTCAAAAGAATTCTTTCCTGTAAAAGCTTCTTATAGCTCCAAAGAGTGACATGAATTATGAAAGGTATTGGGAGGGGACGAAGGTGGAAAAAAGAGAAAGATGTAGAACAACTAAGTTGCATCTGAAGGTTTTAAAAGCAAGTAAAAGCACATTATTGCAAAGTAAGAATTTCAGCTCCTCTGCCACCTAAGTGCCCAAACTATTTTCGTCTAACTTCAAATTGCCCTACGTGCCCTCAATTCCACTTTCTTTCCCTTCCCTCTGTGTGGCTAATGCTCATCAAAACCTCCAGAAGCTTGAGCCAGGAAGTGGGCTTAGGGGGCTTGGAGGGCGTGGCTGTGAAGTTTACGCAGAGGGAATACGGTTTGCTGGCTCCTGCCCGAAGAACCCCTACGGAGTGTGGTGCTGGGGAAAAAGCTTCAGGAGCCTGGCTTCAGCAGACTATAAGAATCCAATTAAAACCCCCAAGTTAGTTGCTTGGCAGGATATTCACAGAGAAAAAAAGTCCAACGAACAGAAAATAAAATCACAACGGATGACACCTGGTTCTCCATTTTAGGAGAAAACTGAGAATATCATGTCATGAAGGTTATTACAAGAATTAGAGAAATCCAAGAAGTCATAAGCTGGAGAGCCTCTGTGACTGTAATGAATGTAATCTGCGTGGAAAGACTTCGAGCCATTTTCCAAATTTTACTGATCTGGAGAGCCCCTTTGGAGTAAAATCCTGTGAGTGAAGCATGGGAAAAGCCTTTATGGGTCATTCATCCTTTGAGATAAGTCATGTCACAAACCCTATCAGTGTAAGGAATGTGGGCAAGCCTGCCATTATATCTCATATTTAAGGACTTCTGTGGAGAAAAATGCTATAAATGTAAAGAATGTGGGAAAGTCTTTTGTTGTCCCTTATCCTTTAGGGCACATGGAAAAGTTCAATATATATGGAAGTAAAGGATGTGGGGAAGCAGTTAGTCATTCTTCATGTGTGGCAGGCAGACTGCAAGAAGTCCTTAGTCTAACAGCCTGCAAGGAACTGCATCATGCCAACAACCATGTGAATTAATAAGTAGATCCTCCCTCATTTGAGCCTGCAATAAGGCTATAGCCCTGGCTGATTCCTTGATTGTAACCACGAGAAACCCTGAGTAGAGGACTAAGTCATGCCCAGACTCCTGATCCACAGAAACTGAGAAAAAAATAAATGTGTATTGTTTTAAGATGGTAAGTTTGTGGTTATTTGTTACACAGCAATATATAACAAATTGTCCCTCACTCAACACTTAAGAACTCACAATGGAGAGACGGCTTGTGGATGTAAAAATTGTGGGAATCTTTAATGAGTCTTCAAAATTTACTCTACATTTGAGAATATACACCAGAGAGAAACTATTGAGATGTAAGGAACTTGCTCATTGTCCTGCACAGTTTAAGACATTAAGACATAGAACTTACACTAGAGACAATACATGAAGATAAGTTGTGCGGGAAAGGCTTCATTAATTGTTTGCATTTTATTGTACATGTGAGAAGTCGTTGTAGACAAACCATATAAATGTAGGGAATTTGAGACTGTAGGAGGAAAAATTCTTTTTCCTACTATCCTCCTAGTTTCTCTGGCATGGGTCCTGTAAACTGGTCTGAGAAAGGACAGATTAACAAATGAAACAACCAACTTTATTAGCATGTGCATTGTACATTACCCAAAGGAGCATTCAGAGAAGAGTAACTCAAAAGAATGGTTAGAAGTTGAGTTTATATGGTATCTTAGCAAAGGAGCAACAGATTTTTAGAGAAATGACAAGACAAAGGAAAAGGATTGTGTTTATAGGGATGGTAAATTGTGAGAAGGTAAATATGTATGGAAACTAGTTAGTAGTTCATTGCATACATCCCACTGGTGCCATCTCCAGGCTGATAAGGATTTAAAGTTGTCTCCAGTGATTAACTTATGTCCCTCCTGATAGAGAGAAGGGTCATGTCTTTGCAAATTTGTGTTTTGATTTTAGGCATATGTGGGAGGGCAAAGAGCTTTTCTTGTATCTGCTTCTCTTCAACTGCCTCCAACTCAAAATAGTCCTTTTGTCAAAGTGACACATTTTGAGATGGCATATTCTACTATTTTATGTTGGGGAAAAAGAAATTTCCTCCACCCCTCAAGATTATTCTATCTGGTCTGAGAGTCAAATTGACATGAGACAGATTAACAGGAGAGAAAAATTAAATTACATACATACATAGACATGGGTTGTAAAGACAGTCAGGGACAGTGAGATATACATGTCTTCCTGAATCAAGGAGAAGCGGGTAGGGGTCTGAGACTCCACAAAGGAACAGGGAAGTAATTCACAGGAATATGAAAAGAGTAAATGTCTGATAAATAAAACACTCGATGGGCCACACCAGGAACAATGAGGAGTGGCACAGAGGAATTCTAACGGACTTAGCCACATCTCCCTCCTCCAGCACACCTACTTTGTGTTATAACACAGCGGTCTATGGTGATAGCTCTCTTCCTGGAGTAGTTTCTCTTACCTAAATTATTTTTATGCAGTTGTGGAGTAGGGGGTGTCAAAGTTTCCTTCCGAGTCTTTTGGGCCTTGATAGTTCTCAACTCTGAAACAGTCTGCATGTCACCATGGCATCTTGGGGCAGCCTGAGCTCGGTCCCTCCACCTGCAAGTCTATCTATAAGTCTTTTTCAAAACTCTGACATGTGAGATCTCCCACTACAGAAAGGCCCTACAAATGTGAATAATGTAGGAAAACCTCCAGTTTTCTGATTCCTAGGACACATAGACCACCTTTGGAGAGAAAGCAGTGTGATAAAGCCTTCTTGAACAGTACTTCAATTATTGTAGACAATAAAATACCAGGACAGAAGTCTTATGGAAGAAAATCCTTTTAAATATGGATTTCCTTTATCAAGAAATCATCCTTTAAAAATGAATTGTTAACTCATTAATTTTTACTTTTTATATTCTGATATAAACATTAAGGTAATAAATCTCTAAGAACTTTTTTAGCTGTAGTGTATACGTTTTAATTTGTAGTGTTTTGATTAAGTTTGGGTTACATAGAGATTATTTCTGTTAGAAAGTCTTTAGGACCCATGAGTGCTTTGAAATATACTTTTCTCATCATCTAATTTTCTTTTGTTTTTATTTTTTCAGATTATAAAAGAAGTACATATTCATTATAGAAAATTTTACATTGAAATATAAAGTAAAACTCACACAGCATCCCCTATTGTTAATATTTTAGAATATTTTCAGCATTCTTTCTGTGAAGGAAGGTCTTAAATGGGGCTGGGGGAAGAGGAAATACAGGAGAGTTCATTAAAAGGGAAAGTCTTTTCTTTTATGAGTAAAATAAATTATCCCTTGTAGATGATGGTAGTAAATGGTAATAGAGGGCAAAGACTGAATATGTACAAAGAGACACACAGATTATGTTCCTAGAATACTAAGAGAAAAAAGTCATGGGTTTTTTTTAGTTATGTATACCTTGTGAAACCAGATTTGAATTTTTTACTCATTTTAAGGCTCAGGATGGAAATACCATATCATTTTTCTTCTCTGTCATTGTGGTTCTTGCATCAGAACAAACTTACCCTTGCTTAACCTTTCAGAAACTGTATTTTGGTCTAGGAAAGTGAAGTCCATTCCGAAGTGTGGCAAATATCTGTTGCTGCTCCCACTTAGCTACTGTAGGAACTCATTTTAGATGTACAGGTCTTTCCATGCTTTATAATTTGAAATAGATTATGTTCTTTTCCAATTATAATAATGACAGAAAAATGCTAGTCTGTTGGCAGTTACTATAGTAACCAGGAACTACTTACTTTTTTAAAATGGGAAGTGGACACTTGACTCTTAAGTTTGTGCTTCATTTTCTGAAGCCAAAATGCAGTCACATGCTTTGTAAAGACTACACATCTAAGTAGTATAAACCCTAAATTGTTTGTGTGTTTCTAATTTTTGTATTTGCATGAATGCATGCATATTAATACACATCCATAAGAGACACCATCTCTTTTGAACTCAATTGACAGAGACATGTGAAATTAATTGGAATGCAAACAATATCCAAGAGATAGATTTAACACGTGGCTTCTCTTTATTATCTTTTTTTTGAAACTTACAGGAAAGTGCTCCTTCCCTGAAAGCACTAAAAAGATGCTTGATAGCTTTGAGTCATGCAAATGCATTTCTTTCAGAGAAAAAGAATGAACTTCGATTAGTGAAATGACTGCCAATATTTACATTATTCAGTGCAGCTGGACCACGGTATGTGTAGATGTAGGTGGCTGGGAATAAGTATTTCTAATCAGGAACAAAATAAACATTAAGAGAAAACCTGAAATGTAAGATAAAATCTGATAGCCAAGTATGCCTGAGCTGAACTTCTAGATGAACACGTTGGGTTCAGCAAAGTAATTTGATTCTTGGAAAATACACTTTGAAATAGACAGCTTTATAATATAGAATGATTGAAAGACTTTGAAATTCCAGGCAAATTCATAAAAATATTCCTGCTCAAATCTATCATGGCATTTTAAGGAGTGCTGACTTCATAAATTCTGACTTTTATCAACAGCACTTCAATAATGTTCAGAAAATAAACTTCACAGGAAAACCTCGGGTGTTCAATTAGTGTTAAACGTTTTAGGGCAGAAACTGAGATAATGAAATTATGAGGACAATGGCAGCTTAACGTTTTGTGGCTCACAAGAGATTTATGTGTTCCAATATAACCTCAAGCTATGCATATGGCATAATAAAAAAGAATGGATTACTGACGGGGGAACACAGGGCAGAGAATTTGACTGTACTTGTCTTAATACTAGTTCTTTGTCTTAACGCTAAGATTAAAAATGCTGTCCCGTACTGACTCTCAGTACAAATTCAGGCTTTATTTCCCCCAAACCCCCACCATGATTACTTAAGAAGCATTTGAATGGAGTATAACTTCTTTCACAAGAATCATTTCCTCTTTAGCGTAAATTGCGTTAGGCTCCCAGGGGGTCCTGTGGGAATTGCTGGTCTAAAAATGTCAATGGAGAAATGCCTGGCCTCTTCCCAAACTCTGTACTGAAGAGCAAGTGGTCACCCTTATGCCAGTTTTCCAGACTGTCAGCAGGAGGCGGGAGTCAGTCTTGGTACCAGTCTCTCTGTGTCACGAGGCAGCTGACTGTCACCTTCCTGCTCTTGCTGGCCTGGCGCAAACACACTCTTTTTGGGGGGAGGGGAGGGGTCCTTCTTGGAGCACCCCTGTGGATCTTTCAGGATTTCTCTCAGGGCCCATTAGGTTGGAGGGCTGCTAGGACAACTGGAAAGCCTTCTGAAACATTTCCACGTCTGACTACCAACCAGGGCATCCCCCTCCCTACTCACACACCCCAGCAGTCTGTAGAAACTAAAGGACTGAATGCAAAGAGGCTGCCAGTGGCTCTTTCCTAGTGGGCCTCTCAAGCAATTTAACTGATTCTAGAAAGATAACTTGGAAACACTGGGTAGCTAGCTTCTCTTTTGCTGGCTGAAGTTTACTCTTCCAAGTTTAAGGGTTCTGATGGTAAGGTAGGGTATTACCTTGTTTTAGAAGATCACCCTTGGATAGAAATTATTTCTTGATTAAAATTTATCAGAGATGCATCCTCTCAAATCCTACATAGAATGGAGTGTCAGGGGTCTGGAGTCATGGAGACCTAGGTCTGGACCTGGCCCGCTGCTTAATCCTGAGGATGTCACTTAACTTCTCTGAGTCCTTGTCTACAAATGGGGTAGAACCTATTTCCCACAACTGTTGTGAGGACTAAATAAGGTGGCATAAATAAAATGCTAGGCTTAGTGCCTTGCACATAGTAAGGGCTCAATAAATGGATCTTATTTTGTGAAACTCAGTTGAAAGGGCAATATGCCCTTTAGACCTAGTAGCTGGCAATTGCCTTTGATGATGTATGTATCTGTGAAATCCTTCATTCTCCCTGGGATGTGATGGTGGTGTACCTTTCACCAGCTCACCTGGGTTCTTTCTCTTTCCAGTAACGGTGCCCCCAGGATCCTACTTCCAATGTCAAGCTTTTGGGAAGTATGGGAGGAGTCATATAACTTTATAGACCTGAAAACAATTTCAAGGGGCCATTAGGCATCTAGAAATATATATTAAAAAATCAGTAATAATGGCTACCATTTATAAATTCTTTGCTACCTGCTAGGCAACCTTAATGCATTAAATTTCACTTAAGCTTCACAACAAGACGAGGTAGGTCTCATTTTATCCCCCATTTCACAGATTAAGGAACTTAGGTCTGGAGAGATCACCATGAAGCTCACTGAAAATTCAGAACTCAAACCATGTGAGAGTACAACCCGTTCTCTCAGTAATAGTGCAATACTGCCTTGTAGAAATCTAGGTAACTGTCCCTTCCCTTTTGAAATCTCTTTAAGGATGAGAGAGAGCTTCAGTGTTCAGTCACCTTTATAATCAACACATCTTCTTTGTGACCAGCCGTTGATTTTCATCCCCATGTAGTCCATTTGTTCCGAGCTGTAGTCTCTTGAGATTGGAATAGAGGAAACAGTGTGCTCCTGATCACAGCAACTGCTTTCAATTATGTGAAACTTGAGCCACCTGTTAGTCTTTTCTACCAAAGAAATTCTCCCCAGTTTGAAGTTATGTACAGGGGAGTGCAGAGGACTAGGGCAGTGGAACATGGAAGAAAAGGAGGCCAAACAAGGGTGCACAAAGTCTGACAGGGTAATGCCGCCTCAACCAGCAGGGGGACTGGGGTCTAGGGTGTGTCTTGCTCAGGGACAAGTCAGCTTGGTATTTATACCTCTAGATCTGTCAGTCACTGGTTAAGGGCTGTCCCTCTAAAGACATCAATTTCCAAGGACTTCATGTTGTCCCAGTGAACAAAGGCAGGCTCCTGCAGCCTAAGGGCAGCCCTCAGACAAGCAGATGCCTGAGATGGCAGCTGGGAGCTGGTATGCTTCAAAATGGAAAGAGGCCTGAGGGGTTATGGGCAGAGTACAGTGTCTGCCGTGCTGGCTAACTCTGGAGAGGGCAAAAGGGTCTCTCCTTGGGAAGAGAAGCGTGGGCACTTCACATTCTGTTAATACCTCACTTTCTCTCCTTTCCACAAGAGGGAATCCTTCCTCTATGAGAAAAGCAGTACTGAGTAGAATTGAAAGACTGTGGGTTTGTGGTCTTAATTGGCTCATAATCTGGCATTTCCTAGCTGTGAGTTATTGGAAAGTTGCTTAACTTAAACATCAGTCCCCTCATCTGTTGATTAATAACACTTTGCGGACTTGTTCCAAGAATTAGCTGAGATCATGTATATAAGGTGGCTGGCTAGTAGAGTGTCTGGCATGTAGGAAATGCATAGAAAATGGTAGTAGTCATGACTTCCCTTCCCCTCCCCATACTACCACAAGGAAAGCAGATAAGACGTTTCCTTTAAATGATCACCAACACTACAAAATTAGGGAACACCATTGTTAAGAGAGCTTCTGAGTGTCCATATCCTAAACACATTTACCTACATGGAAACAAGAAGTAACTGTTGGCCATATATGTATGCATAACTTTAAATACATACTTTTTCTTGAATGGTGTCTAGATGGATCACTGGGCTCAGGGTCAAAAGCATTTTCAAAAGGTTACCTATTCCTCAGTGCTACAGAATGCTTGTATTTGCAGGTGGGCTAATACTCCGGCAGGCTGCAGGCTTGTGGAGGTTCCTGCCATTAGCTAAGCAGCTGCCTAATGCCAGGGCTCCTAATAATGGAGGTCTGCACTTCTCACCCTCCACCAGGAGATGATTATTCTTTTCCTTGACAGAGCATGGCTGTCAAGGCTGTTCACAAAGGGGTTTCTAATTTGAAAATAACAGCATGACCCTGTAATTGTTAGTAGCCTTATCAGTTAGCATAGTGTAGAGAAAACACAAATGAAAATGTTACTTCTTGAGTGCCTGCCATCCTTAAATGCAAGGGGAGGGGCTCTTATAGGCTATAGCCATTTTCAGTAGCTGTTACCCACTGGACCAAATCTTGACCAGGGGATCCGTGGGCCTAGCTTTGAGGGAATCTAAAATGCATCACATATTCCAATTTATTCCTTCTGAAGTAGGTAAGAGGGACTTCCAAGTAACACCACTGCTTGGTTAAATCCAAGGTATTTGGGTTAGAATACGTTATATGCTATCTTTGCTATTTCTACATATGATAAACTCATTCAGAACATTACCCCTTTCCCCCAACTGCCCACCCCCCACCTCTTCCTCTCCTCATACACATTCATTCTAGCCCTTCTATTTTACATGTGAGTCTTCCTGGACATTTATCATATAAGCACATGCACATGTATAAAGGGGTCCTGCAAAGCAATCTTGGTTCTATTATTTCCTCCAAGTACAGAGTAATAAGAAGAGCCTCATGCTCTCATCTCACAGGTTACCAAAATTATGTTCATTTATGGCTCACTGTGGGGTTTCTGTGTCTTCCTCCCTGTGTACATGGTCCTCTCATGGATGCTAATGAAACTTAGGTGTGTGTGTTATGGGGCAAAGGAGCCCTGCGGATGCTCTTTCCTGTGAACAGTTTGGAAGGCTGGACTGAAAAACAAAATATCACTTTACTGTTTATTTTTAATCACACATTTTTATTAACCAGATCTCCTATGATGATGTGCAGGCATCTCACCAGTGTGATTATGCTGATGGGGAACATGTGTAGCTAATCTCCGTAGGCTCTGATTCATAGGCTGGGCTTGGGAAGCTGTGGTGCTGGCAAGGCATCTAAGCCTGCCACATCGCCATGGATGCAGAATTATAAAAATCAGTTTTAGGTTATTTGGCTCACACTTGGATTTGCTCTGTAACTGATGAGGACTGTAGAGACTTTGGCTGGAAAACTGCAAAGATCTCTCTATGTCCTCAAAAGCCCTTCATACTTCTACGTCCAGGGAAGAACTGTTCCCATAAGAAAATTGTAAAATAAATTAGCCTTTCCCTGTGGTTGAATTAAAAAAAAAAATTTCACTCTCCTTCCTCCCTCCCCCAACCTAAAAGTTGAAGAGACTCTTAAACAAGCCAGGTTTTTTTGTAGTAGAAAATTTGATCCTCAACATGGTCTCAAGGGTATAGATTATTAGATCATTCAGTCAATTAAAGGACATCAATAAATTCTTGATTCACCTCTAAGGTCCCTAAACACTCACATCTCATAATTCTACTATTAGTCAAGCTACTAAAGACACTTTGTATATTGCTTTTCAAAGAAGACCCTTAAACAACTAACATAATATGGAAAGAGCTCTTTACAGTCAAGTGGGAGTTATTTGTTTCTTTCCTTCTCAATGTATGATTACAATGTGATTAAAGGTATTGTGTTATAATAAAGTAACCTTGGAAAGTTGCCCTGGGGTAAACTGTAGCTGATGGACTCATTAAAGTTGGGAAATGGATTCAGCTGCTAAGCTGAATGCAATGAGTGGAAAATGGGAACAGTGGGCAAGTGCAGGTGTCCACGTGAGTTCTGCAGTTGTGACTGAGCCGGGAGCTACTGGTGCAGCGGCTTCTCAGAAAAACTAAGAAAATAGAGTTATATGCCTGGAGAAGGACCTGTGGAGGGGACTGAAGCACCACCAGTTTAAGAACAAGTCCAAGAATCCGTGCTCTCCAGGGCCCAACGAGGTTGGAGGCCATGATGAGCTGCATTATACTAACAGTGTGGGAAACATTCATTGAGTGTTTACTCTGTGCAAGGTACCTTGCCCAGGTGTTTTACAGGTTTAATTCTTAAAATACCTCCCAGACATAAGTGTGGTAAATCTTTACCTCCTTTTCCCTCCAAGTGTGGAAACTGAGTCTAAGAAAAGGTAAAAAGAACTTGTCCAAAGCTACACAGCTAGTAACCCACATTCAAGTGGGAATCACATTCAGGCAGGTAGACTTAAGGACAATTTTTAAACTAGTCTTCTATAAGATTTCACTGATTCACAGTGATAAAATGGTAACACTGGCTTGACCAAATGACACCTCCAGAAATAAATCCTACATAGGAGCTTAGCACAATAAAGCAAGGATGACATAATTTTGTGCACTTGGAATCACCAGTCTTGCACATACATGGATGGGTTGAAAAAGAGGCAGCTGTGATGCACTAAGCCACTTGCAGCACTTGGGGGAAGATCAGGCTTGTTCACTCTTCAACTGGCCCAGCAAATGCCTGATGTTAGATGTTCTCATTTAGGCACCTTATATACTACTTTGTGAAGCAGCTGTTATGGTCCCCGTAGCCAGTAAGAGGTAGTGTCAGATGCCAGGAGATTTCAGGACTCTAACTAGAGGGTATTAGAAAGCAGAGAGGGAGGGGATATCTTGGGAACCAGAACCAATAGCCAGAGTAAAGTAAGAGGCAGTGTGGTACCCACACGTGGGTGCCAGAAGGAAGTCACCCTTTTACTTTGCAGGCAAGAGATCAGGACAAAGACAAGAAGGAAACCAGCAGATTCAGGTTACAAGTTGTTGTGAGCTCTACAATCCTTTGAATGCCCTTCTTTTCTCAGGCTATCCTCACTACATGGTCTCATCTTGTTTCATGGCTTTAACGCTATCACTATATCAAAGTTTACAAGATGTGTTATCTCTAGCTTTGATCTCTCTTGCCTGTGTGATCTCTACTAATGAAAAATATATAATATACAGTGCCTAACAGGCGTCTCAAACATTTCCACATCCAAAACTGGGCTCTTGATTCCAACATCTCCCCACTCACCCCTTCAGTCTGTCAGTAAGTTCTGTGGGACATGGCTCTAAACTGCTTTATATAAGCAGTTCCTTAATCATCTGTGTATTGGAATCTCCTGGGGAGCATCAACAATTGACACCTGTGTTCTATCCCGATTGTGATAGAATTGGTCTGGGTATAGCCTGAGTTTTGGAAATTCTAAAAGCTCCCCTTCCCTAGGTGATTCTAATGTGCAGACACATTTGGGAACCATTGCTATATATCTCAGATCATATATACCACATCTCTTCATCTCCACTGCTTGGATGATTGTTATACCTCCTAACAACTGGTTCAATTTTCTCACTCCTTCTGTCATCTACTTTATACACAGTAGCTAGAATGATCTTTTAAAAATGTAGGTCATATTAAAGCACCTCCTTTTTTAAGACACCCCAGTGGCTTTCTGTTGCAGTTAAGAGTAAAATACAAAGCCTAAACTGTACTTTCTAGGTCCCATAGGATCTATTCCTTTGTTCTCTGACAGCATCTCTTTCCACCTGTTTTCATTCAGGCTGTTCTACAGCCACACCAGCCGCCGTTTTGGGTTCCCTAAATAGCTTATTCCCATCTCAGAGCTTTTGCATTTCTTGTTCCTTTTGCCTTTAGCCTCTTCTCCCAAGATTTTACACTGCTGACTTCCTTGTCATTCAGGTCCCGGCCTTTATATCATTTTCTCAGAGAAGCCATAAAATGGTATTATCCTCTTCAATCACTCTTTCTCATTCTATTTTCTTTATAGAACCAAGTTAGTATGTTTGTTTACCTTGCGTGTATGCTTGTGTATGCTTATTTCTCCCCCTGCTAAACCAGCAGCTTGATGAAAGCATAACCCTTGTGATTTGTTCACTCTTTTGTATCATCAATATTTAGAACAACTACTGGACTGTAGTGGTTACTTACCAAATATGTGCTAAGACCTAGAACCCAAGTCTGACTTTTGTATTTTCTTTCCATTTATTTGTTTCAGAGAAAATCTTTAAATCATTCATTGGCCTCATGTGTAGAATTGGGAAATGGTAATAGAAAGTAATAGGATGTGTTATCGGAGTAGTGTAGTTTATGCTGAAGTAACCACCACCACCAGCATTTTCAGTGACTGTGGATAAAGTGAAGGTTCGTGTAGCCAGGATTCCCACCTGGCCCTGGTTAGCTAGCTGACCACACACATGTAGGCAATACATTGTTACAGACTATATATATATATATATATAAAGACCACTGCCCAGTGCTCTGGGCAACACGGGGTCAGGGCTGCAGGAGAGCAGAGATGAGTCTGGGGTGGTGGCCATGCCAAGGACAGAGACAGATGGCTGCGGGGGCAGAGGAGCCCAGAGGCAGAGACAGGCTTGCTGCGTGCAGAGTCGCTCTGAGTGGACGGGATGCTAGTGACTGATCTGCCACCATGGGAATAAAGTTAGGTATAAACCCTTTCACCCCAAGAACATTCCATTGTCATTTTCTTGGTCTCGTTGAATCCACAGTGAACTTTCCCGGGGCTGAAACCCATTGACAAGACAATTGGCGAAAGTTGATAGGATTCATTGTTGACCAAGGAAAAGAATGGCTGCGCTCACGGGAGGAGTGTTTCAGCAGGCTGCGCCTATGGCTGGGGAGACATTCGAGTGTTCCCAGTGGACATGTGGTGCTGGGAAGGGGTGGAGGACTGGGCTCCACCCCAAGAGAAAGAAAATTTGTTGCTGACTGAAATGGCGTCACTGCGAAGTGCTATGAAAATGGTAAAGGAGGTTGTGGTGGCCCGAGAGGAAGGAGCTGTCTGAGGAGAAGCAGCACGGGAGCGCAGGCTGCCGGGTGCATGGGGCAGGTGGAGGATATAGTGGAGCCATCAGCCCTGGAATGGAGGGGCAGAGGTTTGACGGACAGGTGGGGACGGAGGCCATGCGGTGCCGGGGGCATCAGCCCCCTCCTCAGTTAAAACCCCACCTGGCTGATCACTGGCGGAGAGCCGGAAGGATTCGGCAACCGCGGGTTCTTCCAGGAAAAGTGCAGCCCCCTCCTCAGGTTGTGGAGCACTCCATGCTCTGCTTCTGTCCTCAGGCTCAGACCCGAAAGGAAATATGGTCTGCTTCTTGAAAGAAGACTGTAAAGGGCCCCATGAAGGTCATGAGGACCCAGATGTGGGTTGATGTGGAAAGGCAGGAGCAGACAGAAAGAAGTTGGATGACTGGAGCTGTGGCAACAACTTTGACCAAAGCAGTTGTTCTGGCCACTGAGGATGAAGCAGAAGCCAGAGATAAAGCAACAAGATCAGCCTGTGTGTCTGCAAGACTTCCTGCTGAAAAGGCTGGAGAAGACCCACCCATGGTTCTTTTACAATGTTTCAGCTTCCTCGCATAGGGACCATTGCAGAGGACTGAGGGCACATAGATTGAGAGAAGAGAATCCTGGAGGGGTGCTGTGTGGATAAAGTGAAGGTTCCTGTGTCCAGGATTCTCACCTGGCCCTGGTTGGCTAGCTGACTATGCACATGTGGGCACTATGTCGTTATTGACTCTAAAAGGGCTCCGCTCAGTGCTCTGGGTGGCATGGTGGCAAGGCTGCTGCATGGCTGCAGGACAGCAGAGACTAGACTGGAGTGGTGGCAGCGCTGAGGACAGAGACAGTTGGCTGTGGGGGTAGAGATGCCCAGAGGCAGAGACCTGCTTGCTGCATGCAGACTTGCTCTGAGTGGATGGGATTCTAGTGACTGACCTGCCACCGTGGGAATAAAGTTGGGTATAAACCCTTTCACCCCAAGAACATTCCACTGTCATTTCTTTGGTCTCACTGAATCCATAATGAACTTGCCTGGGGCTGAAACCCATTGGCAAGACAGTGACTCAATGCAACAAAAGGTTTTATTTCTTACCCAAGTGAAGTCTGCTGTGGGTCCGGGCGGCTCTCCAGGAAGCTGCCCTCCTTCGTGGCTCAGAATTCAGACTGGTTTGGTCTTGAGACAACTCCGTATCAACATGGTCACAAAGAGACGGTCAACAGTTGCACACCAGGTAAGGGCTTGGCTCACGTTTGCTAGCCAAACAAGGTTTGTGATGTTCCTGAAGGAGAGGAGAACTAGAATTCTTGGTGAGTGGCAGGAATGTCTGCCACAGCAGGTACAGGTCAGGGTGGGGCAAAGGAAAAAAACAGCTAGGAAGCATTTTTAATGTAGGAGTGTAGAGAAAATGAAAGTCCCTAGGGCCAGGATTCTCACCTGACCCTGGTTGGCTTGCCCCCCCCTGCACATGTGTGGGCAATACGTTATTATTGACTCTATAAAAGAGCTCCACCCAGTGCGCTGGGCTGCACGGCGGCAGGAGAGCAGAGACTAGTGTGGTGGCAGTGCTGAGGACAGGCTGGAGGACAGTCACTGGAGGAACTTATAAATCAGAACGGCTGGAGACGGCTGCAGGGGCAGAAAGGCAGAGCCTGGCTTGCTACATGCAGACTTGCTCTGAGGCAGACAGGTGTCTAGCTCTTGACCTACCACCATGAGAACAAAGCTGGGTATAAGCCCTTTCTTCCTAAGAATGGTCCGTTGTCATTTGTCAGTCTTGCCAAATCAAGAGTGAACTTGCCTGGGCTGAGACCCATTGGCAAGATGAGTCTGGTAAAGGGCTATAGTCTCCACTTCTGATCAGTATCAGAAATATAATAGTGAAAATTTTTTTAAATCAGATTAACATAGCAGAAATCATTTGATTTGAAAGTAATCATCTGATACATTTCCCCATTATTCCCTCACACTCTTGTGCAAGAAGTCTTAAGGCACTAAGATCTTAAATGCTCTGTGCTGAGGAAACCCAGTAAGTCAGCCTTTGTGGCTAGAGGATTTGAAGCCTCCTGACTTTGCAATCCATTTTGCTTCCACTGGGTTGTAGCACCAGGCTTTCCCCACAGGGCGTATTATGTATGTACAGCAAAAAATGAACTAAATGCACTCTCATCAGATTTCTCAAAAGAGTTCCAGACCTTTGTGGCTTCTTCAAAATTGAATTATTACAATGTTTGTTATCAGGGTCTCCCTTGATCCATTGGTTGGTAATTCAGGGTACAGGTTAACATCTCCTAATCAGTTTGCCATACAGAGGTTGTTACATCTATGTTTGAAGACTGCACTTACTGTCATCTTGCCCCAGGTGCAATTCAACTCAGTAACTTTGATCTTTCAACTCAAGCAATTTTATAGGCTACTTTCTTCCTAAGGCTCTACTTAAATATTGAAATAAACAAAGGACCTTTGGCGGCACATGCTAACCTGGAAGTCTTAGGTGTACTTTAATCCACATGGATGACTTTGGAGTCATGCCTTTCAAAAAAGCCCACATTTTCTGATCCTTTTCATGGCTCAGTGTAAATTTCTCTCTTAGGCTTGTGTAATAACAATATCAGAAAATTTTCCCTTGGCAACTTAACTTTAAAAATACTTTAAAGATTTAGACAGAAGAATATAATGACAATGTGGTTTCCACTCTCTGGTAGCATTAACACTTGTGGTCACATGAATGCCATTTAATGAATTAATTCAGCCATTCACTCTCACTGTCATGAGAGGGAGCAGTTTTCAGTGTTCAACTTTGCTCCAGGAGGAGCACATCCCTCATCTAACAGGATGTGTTCCACTGAGTCACTTAATACTTGTAACTATAAAAGACTAGGTTGAGCTATGATGCTTACAATATTCAATGTCTGTCTGGATGTTTCACAGACACATCACACTCTGCAAGATGCTTCTCATGCATATCCTATAAATTTCCTATTTCTCACTGCAGTGAATGGTGTCTCATTTATCCCAGTATCTCTTATGCATAACACATTGTTTCACATGTCTATGGATGAAAGAATACATATTTGAATGACATAAAAACTCCTTGATATGCATAAGTATTTACTTAGGGAATATTAATGGTATTATTGTCCTGTACAGACTGGCAGAGCAAGGTGGTCTCAAGTTTCTTTCCTGGCTTTTTTCTCAGTAGCCTTCTAACTCTTAAGAATATTTCTACATGCAATTGTTTGAGTGGATCTGTAAAAGCATAGCAGGCGTGCATCCCTCTGTTTCTTTTATAGCTTCTCACAGGATGAACTGTATTTTGTCTGTAGAATAGAGAAGTTCTCATACTGGTGTTGTGTGGTGTTAAGCATAGTAAACATAGGCACCCAATACATTTTTTTCTGCTGGATGGTATATTTTGAAATATACGGGGAAAAAAAAGATATGTATACTTTCTAAGGTCTGGTTTTTTACATATATATGTATTTATAATTGCTTTATTTCAGAAACAGTATAAGGCTGCTGGTCAAGATATGTGTGTGTATTATAATTAATTAAATTAGAAATACATAGTTGAGAAAATCAGAGCAATGGAAAAATAAGGCCAGTTAGACAAAAATGGGTGACTCCATCAAAAAGGCTAGGGTACAAAAATAAAAGAAATACAGGAATGCATGCCTATTAATAAAAGTCATGAGATCCTACTTACCTGTTCTAAGCTTTCTAAAAGGGAATGTATAAATAAGAACTCAAGGTTCCTACTCTTTATTAGATAAAACTAGGTGCTCAGGCATGGCCCAACTATTTCTGATGCTGATGTCTGAAAGAAATCTTCCTCATACATAAGACACTATATATAATGCAGTTGAAAATACATTCAACAACGTCCTTATAGGAAATACAATGAGCTTCACAGGACTGCTGCTGCTAAGGTCCCTCAGTATAGGCTGATGACATTGAAGTCAATATAAAAGTAATTCTACAGAGGACCAGTTTGATGGGGTCCAGGGACACAGCTCTGACATCTAGCTTAATCTCTAGATTTTTTTAGAGGGTCAGAGTCATGGGTGGACATCCATATATTGTTTCTTTCAATTAAGCTTTGAGTAACTATTAGATGACCCTGAGTTCAAGATGATATTGTTATTGATAAGGGGATACCTTAGAAACCATGGATTCCTGAGGTCTCAGGAATGTCATAAAGATAGAGACTAGTCAGACTCAGATTCTGGGAAACGTGCCGGCTGTTGAAAGTCCTCCAGCATCAAGCAAAACACATGTCTCAAATATAACCCTAACTTGTTTATGTAAAAGAAAATTCAATATAGTTTCCATGGAAAGACTTCTAAGCTTTTCATTGTTTATGAGTCCTAAGCATATTCCCTAAAAATTAAAGGGTATTAATAAAAAAACAAAGATCTGAAAAAACAAAACTTGCTTTTAAATAAATGGTAACTTCTTGTTAATTCTGAAATCAAAATTACTTAAAAGATGAATTCAGAATCTTTAGACTCTCAATAGAACCCCAAAGATTTATACACAATTAAACAATCTCGTCTCTGAAGCGAAGACCCAGAAGAAAATTGTTCCATTTTCAGTAAATGTGTAGCATTTAGAATATATACTTCCAGAGCAGTTTACATTTACACGCATAAATATTAGAGAAAAGAACCCTGGGGCTAAACCAATGGTGTTCAAATGGCTTCCGAAGGAATTCAGCAACCACGGCCTGGGCATTGTTTGACTGGGGAGCTCATAGAGCAGACAGATAGGGTCCATGACAACAGGGAGAGCTTCCGTGTCATTCATATTGGCCTTGCTGAATCTACACAAAGCTCTTCCTTAGTACTTAGAGTTTTAAAAATCTGTCAGATGGCACCACAGCAGGCTAATGTGGTGGCATGTTCTGGAGGCATTAATTCATTTTTTTTTCCTGCTAAATAGTGGAAAAAAGTGAATTTTAGTAATTAATAGGCACTTATCCTTCTTTCGTCATATTGTCAGCTTCAGTTGGTTTCTGTCTTGCCATTAACATGTCTAATGCATATGTCAAGCGGAAGCCTGACATGCTAGTGGCAAACAGAATATTATGTGAAGGCGGCAATGTGTTAAAACAATTGAGCGAACAAGCACTAAAGTTTGCTGCTCAGGCCATATGTTGCAGTGTTTAATTTCCCGTAGTGGAGAAACATGGTTGTCAGAGAAAAAGATGATGAATACATTTACTTTGGGCAACTTATTACAATGAAGAATGACTTTCCAGAGGAAGAGAACAGAAGAATTAGGTTTGCATGGAGAGCATATGGGAGGCATTCAGACATAAGCAAGGATAGCAGGACTGTGTGCTTTCAAATGAAAGACATTTAATCAATGCATGTGGCTGGTGTTGACATATGGAAGTGAGAAATGGGTTTTGATTTGGAAGATAGGAAGAAGGTTAACGGTAGTGCAGGTGGTTACAGAATGATTGATACTTTGAGTAACTAACAGGGAAAGAATATGTAACTCTTTCAGTTGGGCAACAGACTCCAGAGAACAATGTAATTTAGAAAAACACAAAACATGAAGTGATCCAGGGCAGGTCAGCTGGCTACAAGATGAGATGACAGACAGAACAAGCTGGTGATCAAAATGGTAGTAAAAGGGATGTGCTGGGGAAGGAGCAGCCAGCAGAGGCCAGGGATAATGGGGCAAATTAGCAATGGCTGAGTCTGGGAATGAACATTGTCCACAGTGGGGGAAATGATGGCTAACAGTCTTCCCAGGCTTAAGTGGTACAACTTTGATTTGATCACCTATAGCTTAGAGCATCAGAAATTCTACTGAGTTTGAGAACATCATTTGCTGATATCAAGGTCTCGCTGTGGGGGCATATTGTTTGTGTATTTTCTTCCCTGCAACAAGGATTTCTAGGTAGGCCTGTGTATTCACTTTCTTTTCCTTAATCACTTCTATCTGAGGGGTATTTAATCCCACTTTTCCATAGGTGAAAGGTCAGCTCATGAACTCTGTGTAGCAACATATGATTTAGTATTTAATTTCTGCATTCTCCACTTGTTTTTATTTGGTTGGGGAGATGGCCTTGGAAAGATAATGTTTCAGGAGAAGTGATTTTGATCACTAGTGATTTTTACAAAGAATATGTAATGACCAGGTCCTATGCCAAATGCCATGAATACCTACACTCTAGAAATACCACGTTTGCAAAGACATTATATTAATCAGTGCCTCAAAATGGTTCATTTAAATTGCAATTAGAGTAATGGATTTAACGGGCAGTGCGTTGTTCTTTTCTAAACTGAAAGCACTTGCTAGACACTGGAAGTGTTGATGTAGCTAACAAAATCTTAAAATGTTACACTTCTCCTAGTCAGAGAAGTTAGAAGTCTCCCTATGTTTCAAGGTAGAACATTAAAATAAATGCTAAACATAAGCAGCTGCTTTAACACTGGCCCCTGATTAGTATGGAAGGTGTGAGAAGGTGAGGGGAAGGATAGTAAGAGACTATGGAATATGGAAGATGAGGATTTTGGAACATTGGTATTTACCTCTAAGTCACAGAGTGGTCATCTGCTTTGACATTTTGCCTGTTTATGCTCTTTAGTCCTTACATTTTTTTTTAACATTGAGCTTTAACCAAGGAGAGCCTGTAAGTTGCGGATGGTATTGATTAAATCTGAGACTGAGTCTAAATTGATCTAATATAAATTACCCTCGTAACCAAAGAGCAAGAATGAGTGCTTAGGGAAGGGACCAGAAATGAAGATAATTAAATTTAACTACCAGTTAGCTTGCAGAGAAGTCCTTGCAATGGTGAGCAAGCAATGCCTCAGTTTCCTTTGTCAGAGGATGAGGAAAACACCTTCTCATCAAGCATTGTGAAGCTCAATTACTGCCTGACATCTCCCTTGAAATCTTCATGCAAAAGATGCCATGGATGAGAAATGAAATGCTAGCATCCACTATCATGTAGGTCTTTCTCTCTTTATTCCTTTTCAAGTGTCTATCACTTTTGCTTTCAACAATTATGCCATTGCCCTGACACCAAGTCCCTTGACCAATTCTTTAACGTCGAAAAATTGCATTTGCAGATAAAGTGACAACGGACATGGAGCTGTCATTAGACCCCTTAAAAGTGATTTAAATCATATTTTTATCTGAACATATGCACCACTCTTGGGAGTTTGGTGAGTGGTAGAGAAAGCAGCAGGCCAAAGCAGTAACTGTTAAAAGTCAGCATACAGGTGTGATTTAAAAACACAATGAGCTTTATAAAGAACATGGGTAGATCTTATCATTGCTAAAGGTGCACGGACTCTGTGCACATACGATTTGAGGAAGGAAAAATAAGACAGTCAGTCTAGTCCTTGTAGGACCTGAGGGCAGGGGGCTTGCCAGCGAATATGGTCTGGCAAACTGCCAGAGGGGAAATGAATGACCAGATGACAGATCTGGTTTTTTTTTTTTTTTTTAAGAAAATCAGAAAACATGAATATTTATGTAAATTCTCCAACATTTTAAGTGATCATTATTTCAAGATAACATTGTATGTCATGCAAAATATGTATGTAGGCCACATGTGACCTCTAGATCACCAGTTTTCCATTTTTGATTTCAAAAATCTTCCATGCCACAATACTGTACTTTTCATAAAACTGCATGGGCTCTCATACCTTATGGAGCAAAGCTCTTAATTTTTATTGACTCTATCTGAAATTCTCCCCATGTGGAGAACTGTCCTTAATCCAGTTTATAGGCAATTATTCCTGGAGACCAACCATGTACCAAGCACTATCAGGCTTACAGAACATGAATGACACAGGCCCCATCCTCAAACTGCTTACAGACTAGGAGATGAACAGACAAATTCACTGAGGCCGGCAACGTGAGGCATGATCCAAGTGCCGGAACAGCACAAACCAAGTGCCATGGGGCGCCGAGGTGGGGATGAGCATGCGCAGTCAGGTTTCCAGGGAAAAGGCTTCAGAGGACGCACCGCCTGAAATGAACCATGAGAGGAGGTGGGGTTTTGACAGATGGCGATGCTGGAGGAGGGCATTCCTGGCAAAAGCCTGAGCGAGGACACGGAGGTGGAAGAGGCTGAGGCATGCTTGAGGAAGCATGCACAGCCAAGTTGGGCTGAAGCATAAGAAAGGTGTGGGGGATTTGTGGAGACAGACTTGTGGAGAGCACAGCAGGGGGCTGCATGTTGTGGCCGGCCTTGAATGCTCAGGTGGGCTCTATGCATCTGTGCTGTAGGTAGTAGGAGACTGAAATGGATAGACTTGTAGCTTGTCAGTTTCTGCTTACCTGTGCCCATCTACCTACAGACACTGAAGATCTTCTGTTCACTGTCATAACTGCGGTCAGCTAAAAACTGTGCCCAGGTAGGCTGTATGTTAGGAGTCCGTTCCCACCAGGAAGTGAGGTTTAAAATTAAGTTTACTTTCTTCAGTCTGGCATCCATGATGACCCTCGGGTGCCTATCTTCCCTGGAAGGGACTAGAGGGCTCATTCCCTGGGTGACATTCTCTCCCATGCACATCATATCTGCTCAAGGACCAGAATTCAGCTTTGAACACTAATGAGCCTGCCTCGAGTTTTAAACAAACCTCCTAATGCTTGCTGATTTTCTTTTCATGATGGGAGAAATGCTTCATGCTCTGTCTTATTTCAGCAACTACCTGGAAATCTCCAATCTGTGTGGATTTCTCACAAAGCAAGTAGCCTTCACCAGCTGATTGGAACACCCAAGAATTAAAGATTCCCATTACTGTGACTTCTCCACCCTTGGAGGCTGCAGTTTGGATGACTGGCAACTCTTTTAGGGGCCATATACCTTGTATTCACATCTTATCCCTCTCCTGCTAGCTTTTACATAAATTAATTTAAATAAAATCAAGCAAAAAATACCATTTCTCAGTAGTTCTGGTGCCAGGTGGTCACCAGATACCATACTGGACAGCATACCTAGGGAGCATTTCAGTCAGTTCTGTTGGATAGGGGGGCACAGCTTTGGTTCATTAAATGGGCTCAGTCCCGAAATACACGGATGGAATTTTAGATGCACACATGTTCGTGCACGCATACATACTGAGCTGAGAGAGCTTTCCCATCAGTTTTCATCTGCCTGGAATGGGGTAGGAGGACAGAAGAAGAAGGGAATACTATTCAAAGCACTGATATGAACACCCAGAAACAGATATTTGGTTTGAAAAAATAATCATAATGGAATGTAAACTTATAAGAAAAAAACAAAGGAAAGGAATGTACTGATACACTGTATAATTCTAGGACATTAATAAAAAGGCTTCAATATAAATCACAGGAAATTATTACAACCCTGGATAAGTATAAGCAAGGGCCATATTTGGAATAGAATTTCAAATTGTATTATATACAATAAAAGATATTGTGGAACTCTACAAAGAGGTGTCATTGAGAGAAACCAAAAGTGCCTCCAGCCTGTACACATCTTGTTTGGTCGTAAAAATAAAGGATATTGTATTTGTGAACTCTGTCAATGGAGATTTAATGCACTCACAGTTGAGATGATATCATAATGAAGGGAAACTTGTTGAAATGAGTCCTAGAGTCCTTTTGTGCTGATTGGAGACCCCCTAGACTTCAAACAGAGGAGACCCTGGACTGAAATGTAGATTCTGTGAAGCGGAGACCTAGTCTCCATGAATCCCCAGGGCCAAGTACAGCACTTGCCACATAGCAAACTGTTGCTCATTTGTTAAATGAATGAAGAAGAGGACAAATGAGTGGATGAAGGCCTTGGGAAGCCCCGTGTTAATCTAGAAGTCTTATCCTTCATACTAAGAGACTTATTAGCATCCTTAGAGTCAAACAGGGGACTCAATTATTTCTTCTGATTTAAAAATATAATTTTTGTAAAGACTGTATATTTGCATGGTTCTAAAAATATACATAAACAGTAGCCCATATGCCCAGTTCCTATGTCCACCTCTTACTAGGAACCACTATATTTACTTTCTTAAAGATTTTCCCAGATTTTTATGTAATAACAAATAAAAATTCAGCTTATTTCTCTTTATTGAATATCAAAGCCAGCTTGTACTCTCTTCTGCGTTTTGCTTTTTTCATTTAATAAGGTTTCTAGGATCTTTCCATTATTATTTTTTAAGTTTCTTAGTATTCTCTTGTATGAATGCATCATGATTTATTTAACTGGCTTATATAAGCAATTCACTGGGCTTAACAATTTAGGTTATTTCAATTTTTTTGCCTTACAAACAGTACTATTATAAATATCTTAAACATACACACTTTCATTCATTTGCAAGTGTCTGTGTAACATAAACGTCCAGAAGTGAAATTGCGGGGGCAAAAGATATATGCATTTGTAATTTTGATGGATTTTGCTAAATTGCTCTCCATATGGGGTTATGCTAACATATACTCCCACAAGCAAGCATAAGAGGGCCTGTTTCCTACAGACTCACCAATGGAGTATGTCATCAAGTTTTTGGACTTCTGCCAACTTGATAGGAGAAAAATGGTATCTCAGTGTAGTTCTAATTTGCATATGTTTTATTATGAGTGAAGTTGAGCATATTTTCAAATATTTAAGAACCACTTATATTTCATTTTTCTGTGCACAATGTTTGTATTTTACCCAGTTTTTCCTATTAGCTTGTTGGGAGCTTATTTCTCTATTTGTAGGAACTTTTTATCCATTGGGGAAATTAGCTCTTTGTTACACATGAGATGCAAATATTTCTTCCTTGTTTGTAGGATTTTCTATCTTTTGACTTTGCTTATGGGGGTGTGTGAATGTGTGTATTAGTCTTGTTGAAAATTTTATTTTCATGTGTTCAGGTCTGTCAATATTTTCTCTTATGGCTTCTGAATTTTGAATCTGCAAAATCTTTTCATTCCAAGGATTACATTTTTTTAGGTTCTTTTAGTAATTTTATTTCTCACCTTTAAATTTCTAAACCATTTGGAATATATCATCACATAGAGTGGGAGGTTAAGATCTAACTTTATTTTTTCCAGATGCCTAGCCTCTGTCCTAACACCATTTATTAAATAGTCTAACATTTCCCCACTGGTTTGAAGTGCCACTATTAATATACATCAGGAATGCTCATTGTTGAATTGAGTGGGAGATTAAAAAAACGCCTTACTTGAACATCTTACCCTTTGTGAAATCTGTTGGATTTACTTTATGGGGCAGGAAAGAACTTCTGCATCTCCTCACCTTGTCATGGGTCCATAAAGAGGCCCTCTTATGGTTCTAGGAAGAATGGGCAAGAAAGGCAGAGCTTTTGCTCTCTTGGCAGTCATTGTTTTGGGGCTCCAGGTTATGGCAGGAGTACAGGCTACATCTTTCTAGAGAGATTATAGGGGCAAGCATTCTAGATGAGAAAGAAGAGGAAATTCTCTTTGGTTATATAACCTTCAAGAAAATTGCCTCAAGTGAGTTTTCATTTTTACTTGCAAAAGGAAGGAGTTGATCTAGGTGCACACCAAGGTCTCTTTAGGTGCTGACATGCCATGAATAGTAAGCAGGAACAGTCTGATAGGAGCATGTCAGCTGCTGGATTGTGTTCCACACTTGGTCATGGGCTCTGTCACATAAATTGTGCTCTCCAGTGAGGTCAGTTCCAGGGCTCTCTGCGTAAATCTGAGGCTGAGACTGACCACTTGTGAAATGGCTAGAGAATGGGGGCATGGACATAGAAATATTTATGATGTACCAAGAGATTTGCAAGACTGTGAGAGAATGAGAGAAGATATGTAGGAGCTCCCTCATTGTAATTTCTAAGCCTATAATAATCCATCTACCTGCAAACTTTTGAACCTGTCCTATTGCCCTCCTAGGGCTTATATACTTTGACATTTTCAAATATAGTATGAGCTCTTCTAATGTGAAAGTAAAGACTCCTGCTCATTGCAAGGGCAAATTTCACGATGACTTGATCAAAGATGGTAGAAGGACCAAATGTTGAGAGTAGTTATTTACATCATCCTGGATAAAGAGCCCCAAGGGTACCATATCAAAAGCTCTGTTTGTGACATTCAAAACATCCTAGCCAACTAGCAGCAGGAGGTATTGGATGGGCTGGCAAACATTCATTTTTTTTTAATGTAGAACCTAAAAGCATCACACATTTAAGTCATAGATCAGAATAACATATCTAAAAATGGCTGGAAGGCAAACATACTTGAGTTTAAACAACATGTATTAAAAATACGAATAACTGTCTTCCTGTATTAATCACATCAAATGATTTTGTTTTTCTACAGTATGCAGCTGTCTCTCCCTCAGCAAAGTAACACATTTCTATTTCAATGCTATTAACAGTGGAGCAGCTGTACACTACCAGAGAATTTTTAGAAAATCATAATGAAATTAAACAGCAGATAGAAAAGAAAATAAAGAAGATAACATTTTACGAGCTATGCTTGGCTGATGGTATTATCATATTAAATATATGTTTCAAGTACATGATACATTTCATAGAGTGATACTTGGTCAGTATATTATAACTAATTGGAACAGAGCCTTGAGGTTTAAAAATAATTCCCATATTAAGAGGGCAAAATGCTTTTCTCTGAAGGATCAAGACAACCTTTTATTCATATATTATAACTCTGTTGAATGTGTAAGTTTTCTGTGTAGGTGAAGCTGCAATTAATGTTTACAAGTGTACCGTGGAGATTCTAAGCAGTGCCAGTCAATGGCATTCGCAGAGTAATCATTGTGTACCAAATGCCACTCCGCATTCAACTTTGGAAATGAAGCATTTATATTTCACCCATTACTTCCAATAAGGGAGATGGAGTATTCTTTTGTTTTTGAGAGAGAGATCTTGATTGTAGTTGTATCTAATTTTCCTACTTTCTAAACTGACTCAGTAACTACTTTCTTAAACATTTACCCTATTTTAAGTCGTGCTTGTTTTTCTCACCTCTGAATAAACTCCAAGCCAGAAAGTGCCCCATATGTATGCTAATGTACCGTAACATGACTGGGGGAAAATATCTGAGATGATAAGGTTTTATAGAAGAAAATGTTCTGATTTAAAAACTGTATATAATGGTGAGGTTATATGCCAGCAAAATAAAATAAAAATGAAAACTCCATCCCTACACACTATATATATATGCTTTTAATTTTTATTTTATTGTATATGTATATATCACACATATATATTTATATATATGTCAGTTGCACAGTTACAACTATTTCTTAGAGTTACATCAGGCACATAAACTCAAATGAAATAATAACAAATGTTGAATATTTTTCCTTTGAAAAGACACTTTCTTATTTATCATATAATATCAGTATCTTTGGCTCCAAAAAAGACAATAGAGTGAATATTCAGATATTGTAGATGGAATAAAAACAGATAAAAGGCAAACAAACAAACAAACCCAGTTATGTTGATGGCTATGAGGTTATATGGTGTTTTTGTACTGGAGAAATATTTTTAATTGTTTTAATCATACTACATGCCACTATTTTGTTATTACAAAGGAGAACTCAAAACACTTCAAAGCCTTTAACATGCTGTAGAGTAGATTAATTTGTTATTGTTGGGTTATTTATGAAAGTTGAAATCCTGTGGCAAGGATTTTAAAGAAATATTAATCTTCAGTTTCATGTATCTGAAATTGATCTTCAAATGAACCTCGCAATTTAACACTCTTCTGATTTTGCAACATATTTTTGAATATTCATTAAAAAATCTCACTGGAGTTGGACCCACTAATTTTACACAAAGCACAAATAAGGTACATGTAATGGAATTGTGTGATAAAGCACATCGTTGGTGAGTTTCCTTACTCATGCAAAGTTTTGGTAAAGCCAGCCCAGACAGTAGGCACAACCACAGGAGCTGGCCAACAGCCTCTTCCTCTCGCAAGAGAAGAGAACGCACCTGTATTTTCAATGTCAGTTTCCCCCATTCCTAGGCCATCCAAATTCAAGCTAAATACATAATTAATATGCTGGTAGATCACAACAATTCTTTATTTAGGAATGCTGATATTGAGGACAGGGCCAGTAGGAAATAACATGAAGCTGCCATTTCAAACTGTGTTTTCTGAGAAAATCAAAATAAGACAATCTATTTCAATGCATTCCAGACTTCTGAAAGTATTCGAATTCTTCCAGACATGGCTCTTCATTTAAATAAAAATTCAGGTCCTGTTTTCTTCTGCCTGATTTCAGAAAACTTCTAAGGTAGCAAAGGAAGAGAGAGCTCCAATTAACTCCAACAGTCTCAGGCAGCCTATCTAAGGGCAAAATACAATTTGTTCTACAACGAAGCACCTCTAACACATGGTCTGTAAGAGAACTTTGATTATGCACCTTGGATTATTTGTGCCTATTGAAAATATTCTCTCTTCCTTTTTTCCTGCAGTCAACACACAATATTAACAGCCTGTCTACAGTACTAATTAACAAACTGCAGAAGATCACTTACAACATAAAATATTAAATCATCCTAAAAACTAAACTACTATTCTCCACACCTCATAAATTAAAATAAGCAAGAGACTGAAATGAAATAAAACCCTGATGCATATCATTCTGAGCCTTTGCCCCCCAAAGAGGGTCTACTCTTGGAGCATTTAACCCTTTCCAAGAAACACACAGACACACACTATACATCAAGCAATTTTAAAACGCTTTCTACCCCCATCTATACTTAAATCATAGCAACTCTAACTAGAGACCTTAGTCTGTACTTCTTCTGATCTTATGCTTCACAAATCATTCTAAGTTCAGAAATGGAGCTCATCAGTTATGTGTCTTTTCTTTATAATTGCAACACAATCTTGGAGCTTAGTGCTGTCCCCATTGGCTCAACGGTCATCATTTATCTGCTTTGTATATTTAGGGCATTATTTAACAGAAGCAGCAATCTGTTTGAAGAATGTAAGGGCTGTTTGATATTAACACAGAGAATGATTAATCAAAGAGCTCTTGATCCTAAAGCATCAAGAGAGCTGAGGTCATTAACAGGGCAAAACCAGGAAGCAAACTTTGACTAGAAAATGAGATAGGCTGATACTTTGAGAATTTAAAAAATAAATAAATAAGAAGGTGATGGTCGTTCATTTCCAGAGCTTTCACTTTAAAGCACCACTGCATTTGGAGATCTGAAGAAATACTACATTATTTCTAATGCTAGAAATAATTTCCTTTATAGTAAAATATGAAACTACTTATATCCAGGTAATAGCTGAACTCACCACTGTCTCTAACGATAATTATTTCTTACTAATGGACTGTTTGGATTATTACATGTTTTAAATGAGAAATATCAACAGATGCAGAACCAGACATTGGATATGAGATAGAGGTTGGCTAATTAAAACTGTTACCCTGGTGAGACTTCTCTGGCACTCCAAGGTAAGGGCTCCTCTGCCAGTGAGTCAGAGGTTTAATGTAATTAGCCAGACATCATTCCAAATTTGTTCAATTTTCGACATTGTTTTGGCAGTCACATCCAGCTAGCATTTACCCCACAACATATCAAGAAAAGTGATTCTGAACACCCAAAAAACAATAAGAAAAGCAATCATCTTAAATGTGGGTTTCTCTGAAGTATATCCTGAGAAAGGTGTATTAGTTTTTTACTGCTTCTGTGATAAATTACTAAAAGCTTAGTGGTTTAAAACAACAAAAATGTATTATTTTACAGAATACATTCTGTAAATAGATCAGAACTCCTACATCAATCAACCCAGGCTAAGATTAAGGTGTCATCAGGGTTTACATCCTGTTATGAAGACTTTAGGGGGAATCAATCCACTTCCTTGCCTTTTCCAGCTTCTAGAGGCTGCCTTCATTCCTTGGCTCAGGACGCCCTTCCCCATCTTCAAAACTAGCAAGATAAGGCCTAGTTCTTCTCACAGTGCCTTCTCTCTGGTTCTCTCTTCCAATTCCCTCTTCCACTTTTAAGGACCCTTGTAATTAAATTGAGGTCACCCACATAATCCAGGATAATCTCCCTATATGGAGCTCAGCTGATTACCGTTATTCCATCTGCAACCTTAATTCCCCTTTGCCATGAACCTAATATATTCAGTTTCCAAAGATTAGGATGCAGACATTTTTTGGGGTCGTGGTAGGGGGAAGTAGGCATTTTTCTGCTTACTTACTACACAAGGATTTGGGTGTCAGTATTTTATTTGAAAAGAGACCCCAGGAAGCACTATGAGGGAATAAAGAAGTGAAACAGGGAAGGGAGTAAAACAAAGGGAGTGTTCATGAGCAAGTTACTGTTGTGGACAAACAAGGCTCAATTTATTGGGACCCTTGAGAGAGTAGGTAGAACATGACTCAGAATTAAACACTGAGTGATAAGAAAGCTAGGCTATTGATCCACATACTTCCATTACTTAGTTTGAGGGTTATTCCAGGGGTATTATATTCTCATTGCCTGTATCTTTCTCCATGAAATTAGGAAAGATAGCTGCAAATAGATCTGAATTACATTGTTTTCAATCAGTCCCAGAAGATAGCATCTAAACATTTAACTCATTAAGCATTCTAGCATTACTTGGGTCATATGGCTATCCTTGAATCAATCAGTGTGGTTCAAGAAAGATAATATGCCATGATGGGCTAGGCCTGAGTCATGTGCCATCCAGACCACTAAAGTCCCATGATTGAAAGAGGAGCAGTTCCCCAGTAGAAAGAGAGAGATTGTCAGAAAAAAGAAAATCAGTGGTTTCTGGAAGAATGAAAAGACTCTAGAGGGCTCAGAGAGGCCAAGGCCAAAGAATAGGTCTCAGGGCTCCCAGCTGCAGTAAGAAGACCCTCCAGAGCCCGCAGGTCCCAACTCACAGCCAGGTGTCTGCAGGAACAAGGAACATGCTGCCAGGAGGGAAGGAAACAGAAATACCAGGCACATACATTAAACATTCTAGGGCTGGAAATCCCTGGACGCAGAAAGCCAGGTTGGAGACGTCCTTGACTGTGCTTCTTTAAGCTTGGATGCTAGGAGTTTACAGAGAGGCGGCCCCAGAGGTGGTGGTATAGAAGGTGAAAATGAAGAAAGGGCGACCTCACTAAAGTGCAGCTGGGAGCCCTGCAGGAGGAGCGCTCACGCCCACTTCTCCTTGTCAATTGCAGACCCGACTGGAAGGGAGAGACTACGCCTTGCTAGTCATAACATTTCAGATACTTGACTACCCAGCAGTAGGAAGGTTTCTGCCCCCCTGGCAACAGCCAATGAGAGACTGTCACAACTCAACCCATAAGATGCCATGATACATGGATTTAGCAGTTTACACCGATCGACTTTTTGCTTAGAACAGTCCTCTCAACTCCCTTGCTTCTATAAAAGAGCGTCCCTCTCCTTTGTTCTCCAGACTTGCTTATGGCTTAGGTGTAGCTTGCTTAGCCGAAATTGCAATTCTCTGCTATTCCTAAATAAACTCATTTCTGCTGGCAAAACAACTGAAAGTATTATTTCTTAAGTTTAACAAAGGGAAAGACTTGAGAAAGGGCAAGAAAAAAATGAAGTCATGGAAAGAGAGAGGACAAGCACAAACAAGTAAAAGATATATTAGAAGATAGTGAAGTGGAATAAAGAGAACATGCAATGGAAATTTAGGGGAAATTAGGGTAGGAACAAAATTTTTTCATTATTTTATTTTTTTATTTTGGTATCATTAATGTAAAATTACTTAACATTATGGTGACTAGACTCCCCCTATTATCAAGTCTCCCCACATACCCCATTAAAGTCACTGTCCATCAGCATAGCAAAATGCTACAGAGTCATTACTTGTCTTCTCTGTATATGCTGCCTTTTCTGTGTTCCCCCCCTGGTACATTATCTTTGCTAATCGTGATGCCCCTTTTTGCCCCTAATTCCTCTCTTCCCACCCATCCTCTTTAGTCCCTTTCCCTTTGGTAACTGTTAGTCCATTCTTGGGTTCTGTGAGTCTGCTGCTGTTTTGTTCCTTCAGTTTTCTCTTTGTTCTTATACTCCACAGATGAATGAAATCATTTGATACTTGTCATTTTCCACCTGGCTTATTTCACTGAGCATAATACCCTCTAGCTCCATCCATGTTGTTGCAAATGGTAGGATTTGTTTTCTTCTTATGGCTGAATAATATTCCATTGTGTATATGTACCGTATCTTCTTTATTCATTCATCTACTGATGGTTGCTTCCATTTCTTGGCTATTGTAAAGAGTGCTGTGATAAACATAGGGGTGCATATGTCTTTTTCAAACTGGGCTCCTGCATTCTTAGGGTAAATTCCTAGGAGTGGAATTCCTGGGTCAAATGGTATGTCTATTTTGAGTTTTTTGAGGAACCTCCATACTGCTTTCCCCAATGGTTGAACTAGTTTACATTCCCACCAGCAGTGTAGGAGGGTTCCCCTTTCTCCACATCCTCACCAACATTTGTTGTGGAACAAAATTTTTTGAAAGCAGTTGGGCATAAAATTAGTATAAGTGGAATGGTTGCATTACTCAGATAAGTCATATAGTTGAATAAATGGGTATTATTTACTAGGTCTTGTATCTATTTTATCTAACTTCTATGTAATCTGGATCTTCTAGGATTAGGACTTGCCTCTTAATGGTAATGTGCCTAAAGGAAAATCAAATGTGGCTTCTAAATGCTTTGGGAATGCTTTTTATTTTGAAAACCCTTTTGAAAATTTGCAAAGGGAAAATTTTAGGATTATTGCCTAGGATCACCAGGAAAGGCGAAACCCATTGAAAAGCTGCCTAAAGATTTATTTACTCTCCCCTCAAAGTACCAAACCTCCTCAGTTTCTGTCTCCACCACCTCCACTACCTCCAACTTCCAGCCCTTACCTGCCCACTGTCTCAATCTTTTCCTTCTCCCACTTGCCAGATTTTTTTTTCCCCTCCATGTGTAGCTCCTCTTGCCCTCAGTCAGCTCAGTCAAGCCAGGAGCCAGGCAGCAGCATAAACAGTCTTTTAGGGAGACAGAAAAGAGGCTCTGAAACTTCCACTTTAATCTTGTCTCTGCTTCTCATGCATCATCCCTTTTAATTCCAACAACAGATTTAGGAGGTAAGGTGCTTATCATCACTGGAGAGATGGGGCAACTGAGGTTTGAACCAAAGTTCTGTTTGATCCTAAAGTCAATGCTCTTAGATACTACACTATGTATCAGCGGTTCTCATGTTTTTGGCATGAACTAAAAGTCACCTGGGGAAGTTGTTAAATACAAGGATTCCAAGGCTCCACCCCAAGAGATTTTAATTTGATCATTTTGCAGTGGAGGTCAGGAATCTGCTTGTTTAATAAGCAGTCAGGTGATTCAAATGCAGGTGAGACCCTGAACACGCTTTGAGAAACATTGCTAATAAATCTTTCACTGGAAAGGATAATTCAACAGTGATGCAAGAATCAGCCATCATGCACATACACAGATTTACACATTTAAAATACAGTGTTTGCTACTTCCCACAGATGTATAGATTTTATGCATTCTAATTATATATAGCCATTTGCGGTCCCTTGTTTCTGTGCACTGATAAACATAATATTCTTATTTAAAACCTTTTACAATATAAGAAAAGAATTAAATCTCTTTGTATGATTCAGAAATAATACACAGTTATACCAAACAGTGCTTCAGGTTTAGAAACCATTATGAAAAACCATTTGTGGTATCTGACAATGGCTTTAATTAAGAAGAGTGCTGCTTCTCCAGTGGAAATTTTTGGAGGAACTAAAACGAAAATGAAAGAGACTTCAGCTAAATGACAACCCTTGGAGGTTAATAGCTCTGAAGAGTTTTGTTTCTAAGTTGATATTCATTTGCAAAAATTCTGAATCTTTTGAAAGCAGTATAGGGTCACTCTCCCACTGAAGCAGAAAGCAGTGATTTGGGGCAGGCGTGGAGGTGTCTTACCAGTGACCCAAAGTGCCTGGGTCAGGAAGATGCCCTGCAATGCCAGAGGTGAAGACTGCTAGAGTAATGAAGATCTCTAAAGGAAAACTCCCCCCTCTCCATAGTTTTGTTTGCACTCAGCTTTTTCTGGACTTTGGGTGAGAAACGAGCAGGGCTGCTCACCAGGGCCACCTTCCCCCACACCTGTGAGCCTCCTGGGTTGGGGGTGCTCGGCGCTGGTTTCCTTTCTCCCCAGCCTTTACTTTAATGAGCTCCCCTATCTCCTCTTGGTGACATACCAGAGTGCGTGGTATGGAGACTGGTGCCAAACCTGAGTTTGAATCCTAGCTCTGCCGACCAGGGGAACTCAGGCAGACTTCAGTTCATCCTCTGTAAAACACGGATCATCACTCAGGATTTCTGTGATAAGCCAACTGTATGTCTAGTTCTTAGCAAGGTGTCCAAAATACAGCAAACAGCTCCATGAGTGTTAGCTATTTTAGGGTTAATTTATAACTTAAACTACAATTTACTATGTCATGAAATGCCACAAAATGTGCATGTGTCCAATTTTCACTCAGCACATATGTGGAGCACCTATCCTGGCCCAACAGTGAGTTCATCAAACATGGCTCTGCTCTGGGGAAGTTACAGTCTAAGGAGGAAAATAGACATTGGTCAAATAGTAGCACATTTTGGTAGGATAATCTTCCCAATTGATAAATAAACAGAAGCTCAGAGAAGTTAGAGAACTTGACAAAAATTCAGGGCCTATATGCAGCAAATCAGAAATTGAAATATAATTCTGCCTTACTTCAAAATCTACCTTCCATCCACCACCATGTGGTTTCAGTGATAGAGGGTTTATCTTCTGTCAATTTTTAACCACCTTCTCCTTCACCACCACTAAGGGCCTGATTGCATTCTTCATACTATGTGTAACAATTTCTGACTGACAGGAAGCATGGATGATTATGATTTATTTAATGTTTGGGAGAAACCTTTAATTGATGTGGTTTTGTTTGTTTAAACCCAAAATAAATAAAGAAATCAAAGACTGGGTAAGAGCAAAGTTCTTAAAACATGTATCAGGTACTTGTAGTTACACCCCAAGAAGCAAGAAATAACTACAAATAAAAATGTTTGATTCTGAAAAGTACGCATTTATTAGGGGGATACTTACCATATTAGGCAAACATACCTAAATATCATATAAGTTAAGATAGAAACAAGGTTTGATATATATATATATAACATTGGCTCATGGCTAAATTTGTTGGAGGGAGAATCCCGACAGCCTTGCTAAATCAATGAAATATAATAGTATTTGCATTCAATTTTTAAACTTTAAGCTTTATAGTTTCTGTGAAGTGGATACCTCTTGCATATCTAAGTATTAGAGGAGGTGCTGACTTCAATATCTACACCAAATGTGTTTATACAATGAAACATAAAAATAACAGAAAGCTTTTTAACTATACTGCTAGTTCAACCTTGTTCAGCATCCAGTCTTTTGTAAGGATGTTGATGATTTCTTCTCTCTGCTCCTGATCACCTTCTATAAATCAATAAAGCAGAAAAAGGAAGGGAGAAGAGAAAGTAGGGAGAGAAGAATCCAGGGAAATGAACTAACCAGAACGAAAGGGTGGTGTGGGAACACTTCCATTCACAGTCTTCCAGAGTGTTTTTGTTATGTTCTGTTTTTCTTCTTTCAACTGCAGTCACAGCAATGAAGAATTTAGCAAAGAGGATTGGTATAGAATAGTCAAATATAAGATTATTTAAAAATACGTAAGTAAAGAAAACAACAGCTCTAAGTGGGAAGGTTGGTAAAGGTCAGCTGGACCCATTGGGAGATGCATTAATTCTTTCAAGGCACCAGGACAGGTCGATTAAATGTCCACCCAAAGGGTCACTTAGAATTTTCACAAGTTCACATTTAGCTCTATATTCTCTGGAAATCATAATCCAGAGGACCTACTTTGAAGAGGCTGTTTCTTCTGCATAAATCTTGTATATTTTTGGTTTTAGCAATTTTCCTTTCTGTAAAGAAATTCATTTGATACCTAAAAAGCCAATTGCACATTAAGTTTTATATGCATTTCTTCTCATGTGGGCTCACAACAGTCTTCATTGTGGATGGATTGCAGTCTTTCTCTGCTCTCTTTTTCTTCAGAGAAGCAATTCTCAGCCTGAGCTCTGTGGATTGGCCTGAGGGGTGCTGGGAGCATTTATAACCGTGTGTGTTATTTTCCCAAGAAGGAGGTCCACTAAGTTCATCAGGTTCTTAAAGAGATGTGGGGACAAAATAGGGCTAAGGAAGCTGGTTTCCCAGTCTCTAATTTCTCATCTGTTACCTAGAAGTCCACTCATATCCGGATCCTTAACTTCTGGGCAGTATCTTTGGTTCTTATAATCTCTTCTGAATTTCTGATCACCACCACTCAGAAAATACATATATATTATATGCTGAAAGATCTGCAAGCTTTAGAAAGCTACAAATTAAAATGCTTCAATCTTCGGTTCTTTCCCCATTTCTGATTAAGATGCCTAGAACATGCATCTTAAAAAAATCAGGCTTAAAGCTGCAGGGAACATTTCTTGGTACAAACAAAACTCGGGTTGAAGTCAAATGCTCTCCACAAGGCACTTTTTCTTTATAGAGAGTTCGAAGGCAGTGAAGTCCTCCTATTTTTCCATAAAGCTTCTAGGAGCCTCATTATTGCCTAGGATCACCAGGAAAGGCGAAACCCCACTTCTTCCCAGGACTTGGGGGTGGGGCCACCCCTCCTGAGAATTTCCCGGCTCTTCCTCCAGGTGTCAGCAGAGGCCTACACATCTTCCTCCCTCCCTGCCCCCTCCTCGTCCATTCATAAAGTGGCGGGTGATTTGTGATCGCCTCACTGTGTTGTGGAGGAAAGCAGCCATCTTTGCTTGTCTCTGTACTAGATTTGTTTTTCTAATTTCTTTTCACTGGAAGGTTTACCAGCTGCTTTATCACCAGAGCGAGGCTTTCTCGCTGTCTCTTTTCTTCTTCCTCTCCCCCTCTGTTCCCCTCCTTTTTGTTCCTGGAGACAATCAGTGTCTCTGGTCCCAGCTGCCACTGCTGATTTTTCATTACAGTTTAATTTAAAACTGGGATTGGAATGGAAATGTCTTTTTGCCATTTGGGGTTTGCGAGGCCTGTGGTTTTATTGCCAAAGGCACAAATGTTAGTTACTACTGTTTTTCCAGAGTTTGCTGGGGAGGTTGAAGGGGTGTTGGAGGCTGGGAAGAAAGACAGACAGACTGACCCAACAGAAGTGGGAGGGAAAGGAGAGGGAAATTCCCTCTCAGAGGCAGCATTATTCTGCCTATTGTTTTGTTGGATGTTGTGAAAAACACCTGAGTTGGGTCAGGAGGAGGAGAAAATTACGTTGTCTTTCCCCAAATGAATGTTTATGCAAATCAAATATTTGTCAACCCTGGGGGAGCACAGATGGAGGGAGGGAGAGACATCACACACATGTAATTTGGGACTGACACCTTTACAGAAAAGCTGGTTTCCTTTATAAGTAGTAGTAGCATCTCCAGCTATTACTTGACCACAGCTTTAAATGGGACACCCAGGGAGGGATTAACACAGGCAACCTCAGAGGGAACCAACTATATACAAATATACTTTTCACCTAAAAGGACAACATCAGGCATCTTGCCCCACAGCTTGTTTTCCATCTTTTATACTCTTGGGCTCAAGTGCTAGGGTTATTTATGAGTCTCCCTCCAGTCATGAAACCTAGTCCAGCTACACAATTAATGTTTCCTATAATCTCTTAGAAGACTCTTGGTGATTTACTGTTTGGATCAGATTAAAACCAACCAATCCTCCAAAACTGATTGTGTTTTTACCTATCTCTGTGAACAATTACAAAGAAAGGACATTCTTATTTAAAAGTAAGCTTCAAGGAGGAGGCGGAGAGAAGTGCAGACTTCATTTAGATATTTAGCCCCGCCACGGGAAGGACTTGTTTCCCAGGCGTCGGTAATCTCCAGAAGCCAGCACATCTTATCTGTCATGCTAAAAACAATTACTGTCTCCCCTCCCAGCAAGAATCCGCTCTTCCCGGAGACTCCAGTTTCGGATGTCAAACTGAACGCTCCATTATCTCCCCAGATCATGCTGACTCCTCACAAGGTGAACATTTCAGCCTCTCCTCCGAGTGGCCTCAGGCGGCTCCGGAATTCCTGAAACCGTCTGGGGCAGACACGTCTCAGGGTCACACAGAGCAGCTCTGGGGCTCTGGGGCCTCTACCGCCGGCCTGCTCGGGGTTTGTGCTCTTGATGAGCTGGCTAACAGGCACATTTTACCCAAAAGCATGTGTTTCTGGAGGCTGGACCTTGCAGCCAACTTCCTTCCCCTCCTGCTTTGTCCCCTTTCACTCCTCTCCCATTTGTCCGGTGGATTCTATTTCCATGTTGGAGGGAGGAGGTAAGCAGCTGGGGAGCCCAGCAATCATTCTGTAGACAAATTTCCAAGATGCTGTGGTTGTCTTCTGCAATTCACAGAACATTCTAGTGGTTGGAATTTCCTCACAGAAGCTGTTCCACAAACAAAAGCGGAGATCTCAGTTCTGCCTGTTCGAAGTTCAGGACACACAAAGGGAGAAAGAAAACAATAATAATGGAAACCATCTGCACCCCAACAGCTGCCCTGCCTCTGTGCACCACCACCGACAAAAACAATAAGAACGACAAACCTTTTCCCTACCCTGAGCTTGATGCGGTTAATGCTAACACGTCCACAGCCTGTGCTGGAACCCTGTATTGCTGACCTGTCCCAGTGCGCTACTGAAGTGTATGCAAAGGAAAGGCCTTCCCCTTACCACTGGGTAGGTTTGGAGCTTCAAGTTGCCGATTGACATCTGGGGAAAACAGTTATCTCGGCAGAGATGCAGTCCTTCTAGATGAAGAAAATTCCACAGCTATCACCTTTGGTTGCTCAGATCCCCCCCTCCAGGATAAATTTAATTCCAGGCAGGAGCTATAAGGGCCTGTCTACTTGGGCTCTGAAGAAAGGGTACATCTTTAAACGCTTTTCCTTCCCAGGGTACCACATGCTGCCGTCTGTTCCTTGCAAAGCAGATATTTGCAGCCAAATTTTCATTTTGTGTTTACTGAGGTAAATGCAGGGGGAACTATGGACTGAGCATTCGTTGTCCTGTGTGGCTGGAAGGTGGGTGTTTGATCTTATTTTGTGCTACAGGAATGTCTTCAAATATCTCTTGGAAAAATCTCATAAACTTCGGTTAGTGGCCACACATGGGATCCATTAGCTCCTCATTTTTGCTTGTTCTTAGCAAATTTTTGTCTGGTGACAACACATGAACTTTGGGGCATCTTTGTTTTGCTTCACACCACAGAGAGCTCTGTTGACTTGCTTTAGTTTTGAGAAACTATTTCGTACAAAGCCTGCTGTGGTTGGTTGAAACAACTGATTGCAAGTAAAACTTGGTGGGACATTTGGTTCATGAGGAAGTAGGAGGACATTTTTCTTTATCTTTCAGGGGGATTCCAGAGTTGCCAGCATTCTCGAAAGAACCTTCCTTCCTTGAAACTGAGTAAGAAATCCGAGTTGTCTTCCTGTCTCCTTTTATGGTGTAACTTTCGGAGAGTGGGTTAGTCCCTCTTAGTTTCTGAACTTTTGTTTTCTAAATATAGGACAAAATGGCAACGTAGTGTTTTTGGTAAGATGTGCCAATATCCCCAGATTAAAAGGCATTCAATAATTGTATCTCACCAATATTTGGAACTGAAGTTACTTGTGTATGACAAAAAACAGATTGGAGGATGCTTACTCAAAGAAGGGAGACATGAGAAACTCAGAAGAAAATTAGCTTTCATTTTCCTGTTTTAGGAAATTAATAAACTAAACACAACAATCAATGCTTTCACCCCAGCCAGCATCAGGGGACCTCAAACATTGCCTTTGAAGTGGGCTTCCAGTAGGGAAGAACCTCACTGTCAGGCTACTTTATAGTGGTAATATACTGTCTGGAAGAAACAGATGCCAAGAAATTGCACAGATTGTATCTCTGAGCATCTGAAACCCTAAAACTTCAGGGGGCCAATGAAGGTCCCTGTCTTTTGATTTTTTTTTTCTTAAAAAAAGAAAAAGGCCTAAAGTATTAAATTGAAACAGGCACTTCATTTCTTTCCTTCATTTCTCCCTTTACCTCAGGAGACCTATGTTAAATTCCACTTCGATCACAGCTAGACAGGGTTTGATGGTCTCAAGCCACTGTTTAACTGTGTGTTCATCCCATAAACAGAAGATGAATAAAGATGTCAAACTTTATCCATATGATATTCTGACACACTTGGCCCTCTCTGTGAAAGAGGAGCCTGGGTGAAGTGGACTACAGTGGATGCTACAGAATGGAGAACCGTGATACACCACGGTGGATTCATACACACAGAGAACATGTGGACCGCCAGCCAGGAGCTGGGGGAACTTCAGCTGTCAGCATTGTTCTGAGTGAATGTTTGCAGAAAGACAGTAATTGGGCTGCTGTAGTATGAGTTCAGTGTGGGCCACTTTCCTAAAGTCATCATTGTTAGACTTTGTGCTTAGATTTTTCCAGGACAAGTGAAATGCTTAAAGCAAGGGGTCTGGGGACCAGGTTCAGTTCTTCATGTTCTTAAGCAAAAATACCTGGCTACTAACTTGGGGATTATACTACTAAGATTTATTATTCTATCTATGTCTTAAATAGGAAAGAACCAAATCTAACACCCGGAAAACAAGGAAGACACTGCCAAATATTGATAATTCCTTCCCTGGAATACTCATGGCTATTTTTAGTTCATTAATGTGAAAAGCCAGTGAGACGAAAAGTGAAGTGATCCATTTCCAGGAGAAAAACCGGTCAAACCTTCATTAATAATTCCCTGTAGAATGCTGCATGGGCCTTTATCTGACAGCCTGACAGGCTGAACCAAACAACAGAAACTGTAGGAATGTAAAAGACATAATCTTAACACCAAACCTTCTGAAGATTTGGCTGTCATTTTACATTAAAGGCAAGGGGTAAAAACTTCTCTTGAAACAGAAGGAGCTTGCCGCATGATTCTAGGGCTAGAATTTAGTGGGGGAAGGAAAGGCAGGCATCAGAGTTAGCAAATGGTGGTACTAAGACTGCTGAATGACCAAATTTTCTTTCCATGTCTGCCTTGGGATTTTTGAAAGCAAAAGATGATGATTCAGGTATGAAGAGATGCAATTTAGTAATTCCTAGGTCTAGGGACAAATCTTTATTATCAATAAAGACTATGTAGGAAGTGTTGGGCATTGTGTATATACTACCTTAAAGATCTATACTCTGCTTATGTTTCTATAGAAATTTATATTTACAATGTCTTTTCCAATTACAGGGTCTCATTGGATTGTCATGATAATGCCAGGGGCAGTCAGGATAAACATTATTGCCTATTCTGCACATGAGTAAACCATCATTCAGAAATACCATGGAACTTCACCTGGGTTAAGTAGCTGGTAAATATCTGAGTTGAGGCCAAATCCAGGTTTCCTGCCTTTACACCTGTGCTCCCAATATATTTCTTCAATAAAACAAGTGCAAACAGCAAAATTAGGGTAGCCTCGTGTCCGTCAAAGGCTAAGATCTGCAGAAAAGAATTGGAGTCAGCAAGAACAGAACCAGTCAAAGAGCAAGGGACTCTGGGTACATGTACATTGTTGCTCCTCTCGTTGAGGATCCTCTTGCCCATAACTTGAGCAAAATCAAGGTGGGAAATAGTCTGTTACGGTATGTTTACAAAGTCACATGATAATTAGTAATAAAATACTAACAGCAATTTTCTCTTAAAAAATGTTTACTTTATGTCAGGCTGTATTCGAAGTTTTTTACACTGATTTACTCCCTATGAAGTAGGTTTTACTATCATCACTGTTTTACAGATAAGAAACCCAGGACTTTATCTGACAGAATTCTTAACTGGGAGCAATCCTGCAATAGGGTAAAATGCATTACAGAAGTCTCCTAGGGCCAGCTGTTAAAATAGCCCACATACCTCACATAACAGGAGAGAGATGGGGTGGAGAGAGAGAGGGAGAATGTGTGTGTGTGTGTAGGTAGGGGTGGTGTGGGGAGGCATCTTTCTCCTCATTCTCTCTCTCACTTTATCAATATTTCCTGAGCACACCCTGTCATGTGCCCTCTTTGTTAATAACCCTCCAGAGCTCTCAGAGCAAAGGTTGGCATGCAGCTTTCTCCCCTTCCTGCCGCCTGTCAGGAGAGGAAATCCCAACTTTCAGAGGGACCTGACACAGGGGGAACTGAATAGCACCAAAGGGTCAAGGGTAAGAATGCAGGGAACAGTGAGAAATCCCAGATAGCGTCCAGTGGTGCTAGGCAGGAAAGGCTCCTTCACACGTGCTTCTCCTGTTCGCTATCTCGGGTTCCTGCAGGAAATAAAACCGCAGCAGATTTTGCTGTGACCGTGCTCATGCACAGCTGTCCACACTGCTTGAGAAATGTTGAGGGCTTTAGGGAGGTGCAATCCGAGACTGTGGCTTTGCCAATCTCTGCACGCATAAGACAGGCAATTTAACTGAAATTACATGGTATTGGCTAAATAACACCAATTTAATGTATAATTCATCACAAGGTCCTATTGATCTAATAACCTAAACGGCAAATCACATCGTGTGCATAGCAACAATGTGGTAAGGTGAAAACGCTTCATGAAAAGAGCACATGCTGAAACTGCCCTGTAAATTCATCAAGAGCGTTCCCGTCCATGCATCTCATTCCAGACTGGCTACAGACACTGTTAAGTTGTCATCTATCTTGGCTTCTTTTCTACCTGGACTTGGCCTTTGATGAGAACACACCTTCCCCGTAAAGGTCAGTGGGTCCTGACTTGAGTCTCCTCTCATCCCAGTCTGTTCAGAGTTTAAGGTTTCCCTAGTTAGGAAAGATGACCAGAGAGAGGCCACAAAATGACAGAGCAGGAGATCATGGATTAAAGGTCTGGGCATTGATTGTTTTGCTGTTGATGATCCTAAATCCCATTAACTTTCATTAAGAATTGTGAGTCTGGAGCATGAGGAGAAGGCACGCGTATTAACTGAGTCTTTCTCTCATCCTGGCAGTGAAAACTGCTATTTATTAATGAGGCTGCAAGTTCCCAAAGTGTGAGATGGTAAGGACCATAAAATTTTAAGCCTAGAATGGGCATTAGAGATCATTTAGTGTAACTCTCTCATTTTAAAGAAGAGGAAACAGGTCCTGGGAAGCTAATCACTTTCTTGAGGAAGGTCACTTAGTGAGTGGAGGTGTCAGGGCTACACCCATGGTTTCTTATTCCTATTCCCCTTCGCCACACTGACAAATTAGCTAGCATTTAATAGCTCCTAACACCTCAGAAGCCAGAGTCTAATGTTAAATCTGCGTTCCTTACAGTGTGTATGGAACTGAGGCATATTTAGTGGCCAGATGAGATTGGGCAAGATATTTTTTTTTAAATGCAAATTACTATCTACTAAATAAAATGAGTGTGAGTTTGAGGAAGTTAGTTCAGCTGGAGCTAATAGGCAATAGTGTTAATTAGTTCAAGAGCATGGGTCCAACGTCTATAAGGGCCAATTAGCTTCATGCAATGGGAAAAAAGACCATTTCCTATACTTGGACTGTGCCCCAAACTCAGCCTGCTGGGTCCTTGGGGACAGCAGGTGAGAGAGTGAGGATGACACAGCACAAATCCCCCTACGCTGTTGGAAAAGCAACTCAAGGCATTTCTCAGTGGAAACACCTTATTACATTCAGGGCAGATGTTTTGTAAAAAGTTTTACTAAGGGTTGAAAGATGGGGAATCTTTGGAGCACAGTTTCATATCCTTTCTTGTCACATCTTTGTATAATCGTAGCAAAATGGACCTAAGACCCAGAGAGGTAAAAGTATATTTATATATTTTAACCCAGTATCAGGCAATGGGAACATTATTAGACTGAAGACCTAAATCTGGGCCTCTTGGATTTTCCACTGACCTAGGCACTACAGCTTCTCACGAGCAAAGGGCTACCACTTCACTGGCACAAAGAGAGGAACAGCGGCATTTGCGTGGCTGCCATGTGCCAGGTCATTGCTCAGCTGGAAAGCCAGCTTCTTTCTAGGATTGCGCCAAAGATACAGAAACATGTGGTCACAATTCAATCGCAGTTTTCTTTGGCAAAATATAAACAGGCACGAATGAGAGGTCTCCTGTACTTTATGCCTGTGCTTTAGGTCCCAGCGCTGTCTCACCAGTTAAAATATGAGAAGCATAGATGAGGACAGAGGGAAGGAAAGAGTGGCAGAGCTAAGAAAAGAAACTTGGAAACACACAAATACAGGCACATTACACACTCCTTACATGTCTGCGTATCCCTTTCCATCCTTGTCTTATTTCAGGACATGCTAGTGTATGCCAGGGTGACCTAGTTTTATCCAGATAGACTTTGTTCTTTCTGGAAATAACTTAGTTGTCAATATCAAAAAGGTGGTCAAAAAGAGGCATTTGGGGGTAGATGTGAAGGGCGGGCAAGCAAATGGTAGCCTTAGACATCCAAAAGAAATACCGCCAAGATGCTTTATGCTGTCCCCCAAATAGATTTTAAGCATCACAACAGAAATGACACCTCATTTTAACTATGTCATCTTTTGACAAGTTGAGCAAATCAGCCATTGTTCAAAAAGATTTTTACACATTACTACCTAATTCAGCCAGCACTTAGATTAAATTCTATTTAATCCAAGAATTCCTGACTATGATACGGAGAGTTTTGACAGCTTCCCTTTTGCTCCTACCTAAGGTATTTTACTGAGTGTTGATGATTTCCTTGAGACTTATATTCATAAGGGGACAGAAAGCATCAGGACAATCAGGAACCCTTCACAATGGACAGGGTGCGGCAACCTCTGCCATTTTTTTTCCTGGTGTCTCACAGCCGCCTGCAGGGGAGTCCTTCTCAGGCAAGTTTCTCTCTTTGCTCCTACCTGAGGCCTGATCTCATCTGGTTGTTCATTGCTAGGAGGATAAAGTTGGAAATTACAATTAAGAACCTACTGACAATCAAGTTATTACTGATCTAAGCTGACGTGGTGACAGAAAGGTAAAATTCTGTCAGGTAAAGTTCACTGACAGCACAGTCAAAATCATCTAGGCTAGCCCTCATCTCTAGCCGCCAATCTCTTTCCACATCTCTAATCATAGGAAATCCACTCCCTCTCGAGGAAGCCCATTGCAGTTTGGGCCAGTGCTAAGTGTGATAAAGTTGTTTCTTAAATTAAGGAGACATCTGCTTCCCATGTAACTTTGAACTCCTGGCCCTGGTTCTGCCCTCCAGGGCCAAAAAGAATAAGTTCAACCTCACTCCAATTTATAGCTAATTTTTGCATTTGCTCATTTATTTGTTCAGTTTGTATTTTACAGTGTCTACTATGTCACATGCAAAGTTGAATTGCCCTGCATCCTCACTTAAGGAGTCTTCAACCCATTCATGCTCATTTCTCTTTTTCAATCTAAAAAACAAAACACTGAGGCCTCCACAATCTGGATCTCCTCTCCCAGACTTCACAGTGAAAACACTACTATTATTATTAGTTATTGAGGCTCTACAATGTGGTAGGTCCTGCGCTGGCTCCTGTAATATTCTCAACTACCCTGCAAGGTCAGTGCTATCACTCCTGTATTTGCTATGAGGAACTGTGGCTCAGAGAGAAAGTAACTACTCTCGGTTCCTGTGTGAATGAGTCAATATGTGGTATGTGGGATATTGGAACAAAGGTTGACTCAGAGCCTCTAGTTGGAAGGTGTTCCTTTATGGGGAAGAAGGCCCTGGAATTGAAGATGGTATGTAGTCTGTACCTTGTCCCTGGCAAAGAAGACCATTTCCTCCCTCATATGATAGCAAATGGCTCTCAGTGGTAGCCCTCTCTTTTGGACTCTGTACTATATCATAGAAAAACATATTAAAGTACATCAATGGCCCACATGAAATGTATTTTCTGTTGTAAAATTTCTGAATGGATTTTAAAAATCATTTGCTTTTGAAGTAAAATTTTTCAATCTAAGAGTAACTCATTTAATTTATGATTGGCAATGATTTCTTGGCAGACACGATGCATACTCGGGCATTCATATAAAATGGGAGGACAGCTAACCTACAACGTGTCTTCAAAGGTAATAAAATTTTTATGAACACTAAATGTAACAAATAATGAAGTTGACATCATGTTACATTTTGTAGATGTTTAATTAAACATTTATTAATTTCAGTTTATCAATTTTGTATTTTGGAGACAGTAAATCTTTTGAGATCTTAAAACCTTCTGATAACCCTTTGAGAAGAACAAGGCTATAAGTTTTGTGCTGTTAGTGAATAAATAATTCTGGGTCTTTCCCATTCTTTGTTGGAGAAGGAAGGGCCACTGTGGCTATGAATGTGGCTTATGGTGGCATTAGCTTCTTTTGGAGACCATGTTGATTGTTGATTTTCTCTTTTTCTAGCCCAGTGTGGCTTTTAGTTGCCCTGTGTGCCCATCTCTTACACGTTGGAACCAGATAAACGGGTACTCTATCAAACAAAACTCTGGGTGCCTTTCAGCTTTCCTCGACCACCTCCATCTTTCTCTTTCTTGGTCAGTGCCCCACCCATGCTGAGCTGCCCCTTTGCTCCCAGTCTGGGATGGAGAGTCACACTGATGCGTCTGGTTTCATGAGTGGCCATGGAAGGGCTGGGAAAAAAAAAAATGCAACCTGGAAGTAACGGGGAGTTCACCTGGCTCTTGCCCAATAGGAAATGGGAGAAAGGAAGGAGCCAGATAAATTCCCCATACTGTCTCACTTTTTGCATCCCTTCCTGAGAAGTCCTGTTTGCCAGACAGGCCTGCTGTGCTTCTTCATGACAGGTGAAGCAGGGTCAGCCTGCGAATGCATCACATTGTGCTGATGTGCATCTTTCTTTATCCTCCATCCCCTTTTCCTTCACTCCCAACACCTGGGTTTGCACTTCAGTTCCTGCTTCTGGCTCTGTCTGCTAGAGAACCCAGTTTACAGAGTGCCAAGCACCCAGTTGTTATTCATGGATTTGGTACCCAGTAGCTTTCCTGGACTTGTTCTTTAAGTGTATCTTGGTTACCTTTCCAGCTTGTGACTGTTGCTTTTTGTTTTCCTGTTGGTTTTCATTCCCAGTCCATCCCTGGATATCAATTTTTGCAGGGCAGGCCTAGAAAATATGGAACTTCCTATTAACTAAAACATCAAAGGCTGCTAAGCTAAGTCTCTCTTATCTTGCCTATATACAGTTAGACTTTTAAGCTCAATTGGAAGACCTTTTATTTATTCAAGTTAAATTTGATCATTTGCATCAGTCATTATTGTTCTCGCCTGTCAAATACATTTGTATAGCCATTTTCCATATTCCTTACAACTTTGTGTCATCCATAAATTTGAGCTTTTTTTTTATATTTCATTCCCTAACATTAGATTATACAGGCCTCAGTGGATGAATGAGCCTGGGACAATCTGTAGAAAACTTCTAGGCCCTAATCCCCAGCAATAGCCGTATTTGTTTATTTACTTACTAAGTCAATTGTCCTTTACCTTCAGGCAAAGAAAGTCAAGTCTATTCCACAAACATAATTGCTTAATTTGGGCAAACCACACAAATATTATACTATATATTTCTTGTTGGGACACAGAGGTAAATAAGATGCTAGAGAATTTTGGTGAAGCTTTCTTTTCTTTAAAGGTACAGAGGCCTGTGGTAGAGATCTGGCAGTATCCCCCAAGTCCCTCGGAAGGGTGGCTGCCTATTTCCTCTCCATGGAATTCTGGCTCTGATGAAGGAAGGAAGAAATGCAGTTTAAGCATGCTCTAGGGAACCAGATAAACTAGTGGAAGAATTGCCTTCTCACACTGAAAATTGAATTTACAAGGAAGGTGTGAATTTAGAAACTAAAATAACCTCCTTCTTAAGCACCTATCCATGTCGATGGAAGTCCTTTGCCAATTCACAAAGTCCTATCATGGTTGCAAATTACTCTGTCACAATAATTGTTTCCTGTTAATTTTTAAGGCAAGAGTGAGACGTTTATTGAATGGCAAGAAGAGCATCTGGCATTTCTGGTTTAGAATCTGGAATTTCAGCAAATGTCAAACACACATTTCATAGAAAGAAAAAGAAAAAGTCACCGGGAAAAGAAAAGTAAATGATAGCGAAACTATTGGAAAATAACATTACGTATGTATCCTCAGGACATATGAACTTTTAAGTTCATTATTTCCATGTAAAAATGAACTTTCATCCCAGTCTAGGAAAGATGGTTACTTCAAAGAAACTGGTGCCAACTGCCAGAAGGAGAAGAAACAGGAAAAAAATACAAATTTCTGAAAAGAAACTAGAAATAAAAGCCATAGATTCAAACACCTGGATAATTTAGGAAGTACCACAGTGAAATAAATGGAGAAAAACAGAAGCTGAATCATAATTTGATAACTGAGTCAAAGGATATCTTCAAGGGAAAGCAAGGCCATCATTAACAGGTGACTCAGTTCCAGAGAAAGCCATTGGCTGACCTTCTCCGGCTTGCCAGCTGGCCACGAGGGGAGCAGCGCACTGGTTTCTCGTAATCTAAAGGGCTCTGGACTCACAGACAGGCCTTCCTCAGCTTTTATTTGTCTTTCCTTTAGTTTCAATGAGTTCAGTCTTGTAAAATATTGTTAACTGACTCCACTCCTTGTGAAAAGCAGGCAACCAATAACTACATAAGCACATCCATACATAATACACACATGTGGGGAGAATATTTCATTAATAATCTGTTAGACATTGAAAGCTCAAACTCCCCTGATGACGTCTGGGCTATGCTAGACCTGAGATGGAGAGACAAGCCTAAATCAGACACGGGGAAGGTGGAGGGGCTCGGCAGTGCCGGTAGCTTCCTGGCAGTGGCCTCGTGGTTGGGAGCGCAGCAGTGTTTTCTACCACAGGGAACTGCAGAGGAGGAAAACAGGGAAAATTGCAGTTTGCAACCCAAATAAATCCCAGAGGATTTATGACTTAATCTTCGTGGAGCATCACTGAAAGAAACAAAATCCGGTTAACTAAGAGTAATTTAAAAAGCAATTTTAATCTTTACTTGTTCTCTCAAGGAACATTAAAGAGGCTCCAATTCATAATCCACAGCAACACAGGGAAATCCCCCTTTCTTCTCCCATTCAATTCGGTGACGCATACAACCTCCCGTACATGGGAGCTATGGAAAGCCTCTTTCCCTAAACCCCTCCCTCTCACCCCTCTGTCTCCTCAACTCCCAGACCCACACCTGCAAGGCTTTCCTTTTTTCCTGGAGCCACCCAGCCATACCTGTCTGTGATGTCGTAAGAATGCCAGAGGCTCTGGGATTCCCTGCAGAAGGAAGGAAGCTTAAACACCCACTCACGGATTCCTCCCCCACCCCAACGTTTTTAGTTCCCTTTGTATAGCATTGCCAGGTAAAATAGAGGACACCCAGTTAAATTAGAATTTCAGGTAAATGACAGTTTTTCAGAATAAGTGTGTCCCATGCATATGTGAATTGTAATTAAACTGAAAATTGATCTGTCATTTACATGAAACTCAAGTTCAGATGGATGTCCTATGTTTTCATTTTCTAGTTCCAGCAACCATATAATTTTGGAAAACATTTAATTCACCAAGAACTCTTGCTTATATCAGGGAAACAAGGAGGATGCTTTTTTATACACTTCTGGAGCTACTTGAGAGGAAACTGAAGTGACCCAGAATTTCCAGGCAGAGACTACTATTAGATTTTGTTATTGTGGATATGAATCACTTGGTCCAGCTTCACCCATAAAACCCTAAGAAAATATTTGGCTAAAATTAATTTACATGTATAAATTAACTGTGTTTTCATATTCTCTATCTAGAAATTTAGAATTTGCTGAGCATAGTGCTTGTTCTACAGTAGGTGATATGAAATAGATATGTTGGAGTGTAATTAAGATTGCTGTGTTATCTAAAAAAAAAAGAGTGCCCCAAACACACATACCCATAGTATTCATTGCATAGTAAGTTTAATGAAACTGTGGGTTTTGTCTTGATACAAATGTACCCAAATGCTGATGCACAATACATGAACTCAGTCTCCTTTCCTAAGGAGTCACCTTGGAAGGTGATGAATTTACCCTAATGACGGTGCTCCGAACATGTCAGGTTCCTCCAGCTGCTTTCAGAGCCCGGTTCTGGGCCACACGGAAGAATCACTCTTCTTGTTTTACGTTCTTTGTTTTGTCCTCAGACTGCATTCGCCATCTGTATCTCCCGTTTGACCCTGCTTGGTTCTAAATGACTTTTGACTACCTCTAAAAGGTCATAGCTGTCCTCCAGGGATGAAGATTCACAACCACTGGGAATACAGTGACACCTTAATTAACAAACCCCCTGAGAGCAAAAGCACTTCTATAATAAAGTACTGATATTAAAAATGAGATTAACTCCTTATAAATCATACAAAACAGAGTAGCCTGTGTGAGCTAACTGGACAAAAAGCCTTTTCAACGAGCTTCTGTTTGTCCCTGTCCCATATAGAGCAAAAAGAGTGATTCCACTCCAAACAGCAAGTGTAGGGGGTCATTTTGCCCACCCCCCTTTCTGTTGGGTGCTCCCCAGTGACGATCTCCCCTTGCCTTTGTACCCCATTCCCAACTTCAGGTATCAAATATTCTCTCCACACTAAATGATGAAGAATGTACAGATTGATTCATTTACCTGATTATACTTACTGGGAATTCATTTATCAAAAACATTTAGAGTAAGTTTTAGTCAATGTGTGTGTTTTACCAGACATTTGAATGATAGCTGGCATTAAAATATTTGTCCCTGATACAGGGGAGCCAAGAATCATGGGGGCATATGTTGATATATTTTGGTCAATGAGAATGCATCTGAAATTACTGTCTACCGCTGAGGGAGCAACCTGATTTGGAAGGGAGTGGAGAGAGGTCAAAAGTGTTATCTTTTCAACTCAAGTTGTTCCCTCTGTCTCAGAGGGAGGAAGGTGGGCCAAGTTTAGGTTTCAGAAAGTCTTTTCCTCAGAGCAAGTGGCAGCAGAGTACTCTGTGAGAGGCTTTATAACCATCTCCTTGGAGGACCTCCCCGGGCACTGCAGTGTCCAAGAAAGTTAAATGCCCCAGCGTGGGAGAGGGCAAAATTAAAGAGACCTATGGATTTTGGTGAGTGTTCCTTCCCATCAGCAAAGAGGACAAGGCAATTGTCCGTCCATTTTCAAACCCAGTAAAAGTTCCCTTTTTGTATCACTAATCATACCACTGTAATTAAGACAAATTATGTGATCTCCTAATTTACATCACTGACATTGTTAAAGCCAACCACATAGCCAGCCTTAATATCAGCACAATGTATTCATATTCTTTTTAATATTTGTTAACTAAAGCTTGGACAACCATCTGCAAGATTTAGTATGCAATTACTTAATTCTTTTCCTTTAAAAAAGCAAACTTCTAGCTAATACATTGCTGAGAATATCCAGCATTTAGAGGTTCAGGAAAGTGACATGTGGGGGTGATGGTGGATGCTTAAATATCATTCATTCTTCTATATTCAGGGGAAAGTGGAGGTGTTCCTGCCCTATTCATGTCTCTCTCTAGGCCATAACAGCAGGAATAAGCAAAATGATGATGCATTGTGATGATGAATAATAATAATGCAAAATAGCAATACCTGTGTTCAGATTATGATGGCAATTTCTTAGCCTTTTTGTATGCAGATGAAGAGGTAGATTTTTATAGTAAATCTGCCTGAAGGCTCAAATGTCTTCCCACATTTCACACTCTCTCCCAAACACACTCGCTTCAGGGGTGGGAAGGTGACTTTTAAAATTTAGGATGTCAGGTATGGTAGGAAATTGGCTGTCTACTCCTCAAAAAGTTATTCTGATCATTTCAGTCGGACACATTTATATAATTGTTATAATATTTATTGTCAATTGTTATAGTATTTATTGTCAAAAATGATCTGTGTTGAAATTGTGGAACACAGAGCAGATGGTTGTGACTATTTCTTGATGGACGTATCCTCTGAAAACTTAAACAGAAATGAAAAAAACAGAATAGATGATAACATCCTTCTTTACCTAAAGGGGAGAAAGAAATGACTGCTCAAATATGTAGAACAGGTTTCCACAAAATCTTAATTTTTATTCAACCCCAAACCACTTGCTAATTAGTCTCTTCAGAACCTCTAGGAGATATATTCTGTACTGACTTCTCGAAAAGTCTCTCAAATTGACGTGTTGAAATAGTTTGAGGTGGGGGCTGAGAAAAATAACCTTTCTAGTCATTGGTTCAAAATTCCTTTTTCTGAGGGTCTCTTCCTTAGATATCTAATTTCTGCCTCCATGGAATTTACAATCAACGGCAACCATTTTCTCTGTAATTTTTACGCTTAGTCAACAGAAGAATATCCTGAAGATGATTCTAGAAAATTTCGGTATGCATGAAAATTGTCATTAAAATGACAGGATCCACCATTTTGACTCTTTAATTGATATCCAAGAAAATGGCGAGAAGTAGTTTCTGCAGACCATGTGGCTAAATTGGCCTTCCATTCTAGAAGGACAATAACTACTGTAAAATATTCTGGGAGGTAATGTCTCATATGATAATTACACTAAAAAAGAGGTTTTATGATTAACAACCAATTTAGATTTTTAATAGGCCTCTAAAGCAAGACAGGAATGATCATAAGGGTACTTACTCTGTAGATTAGGGATCATAACATCTTTTTTCTATGGAAAAAATTATTAAACTTTTAAACATGGATTTTAGATATGCTAATATGTACTGAGAGACCAAAAAGGTAGCATGATAAGAAATCATGTTTTAGAGAAATGGGACAAAACAGCAAAACTTGTTCAAACAAGGTTTCAAGGAGAAAGTATAAAATCCAGGGGGGGAAAATGAGGTGGAAGGATTATATAGGGCAGCTCAACTGGAGAGCTCTGGCCACAGGAAAATAAAAACTAATTGAAGGAGAAGAACATTCTAAGGGAGACTAGAACCATACGTTGGAATTAGTGCAACTGGTCCCATGTGGATCATCTTCCAAAAGCAATATTAGAAACTCACTGCAGGTGGATGTCCAGGAAATGGTCCCATTGGGAATAACGTTGAACCTCTGGTAACTCTAATGTCCCATGAGGAATGGGAGCCCAGTTTCTGGTCCAAGCTTGGCTACTGACTTGTCATGTGACCTTTCCCAACTTGGTTCAGTCCTTTAAGGTCTTGGTCTCCTCGTCTGTAGAACAAGAAATGGTTTTCAGACTATTCCCACAGAGCCCCATGAGCTCGAGTGGGTGCCTCTGGGTGGCTAACGGGTGAGAAGTAGGAGTTTATATATTGGGGGCCCACATACAGTTTCCTTTTGTTTGCAAAGATTTGAAAACTACCATCAAGCAGAGGCTTTCAGGAGTTTTTATAGTCTGAATTTCTCTTATTCTATATAATTATTTTCCACAAAACTTTCCTTCATATCAGTTGTGCCAAAACAAAGACTGAAACATCAGGAAGACCAGGGAGGCATTGCCACAAAAAATGCGGAGTAACAGCCACAAAACTTGGAACAACAGCAAGCATTTGTGGCTCATGTGTCTATAGGTTGGTGATTCAGGCTGCCGGGCGGGCGCATGTTCAGGCTCAGCTGACAGTCAACTGCGGACGCATGGACCTGAACTCAGCTAGAGGTCAGCTGGCTGTTGTCTAGGCCACTGGGCCCTCCGTGCATGTGTCTCTCTCACATTGATCCATTTTCTCCTGGGGATGGGAGGGGGTAAAGAGAGGGAGCAGAAAAGCACAAGAGCCTCTTTAAGTCTCTGCTTGTGTCAAGTTTGCTCTTGTTCCATTTGCGGAAATAAGTTACATGGCCCAGCCTGGAGTCCGTGTGGGAGGGTACTTCCACAGGGTCGGACACAGGGAAGAGAGAAAAACAGGGCCACTGACACATTGTGTCTGCCACGGGGAATCTCAAGTCTTACTCTCTTATAAAAGTAGCCAAACAGGTTGGGCAGCAGAATCTAGATTGGCCAATGATAAACCAGGCTACCATTGGATACACTTCTTCCTTATCAGAAAAGAAATTTTTCCAGGAAGCCTCCAAGCAGCAGAATATGTGAACATGAAGGAAATTATTCTTTTAGTGGACTTGAAACCCTTGGTTTCTTTTCTCTAACTGACTCTTCTAAGCCTTTTAAGATTGTCCACTAGGTACCCAGGAAGTCACATTGTTCATGTATTTAATTAACATTGAAAACTCCAATGTTCATGCAAAGCATAGGAAGAGTGAAAACTATTTCAATGGTGCAACTGAGTAAAGCCTTTTCTATTCATGGGTGTGTGACCTAAGTGTGAGATGGGGCACTGTTGGTTTCTCTGCATCCCTCAGAGCATAAAACCGCAGCCAGCAGAAGGCAAACTCATCGATTCATCTTTTACCAAACCAAGGAAATGATGACTTATACTAAAGGAGGGGAAAAAACCTGCTCAAGTTTGAATGGTAATTTTGATTTTGAGCACTTTTGGCCCTACCCACTGACTGTAGGATCTGGTTTAAGATAAAATTCTACCACATACCCTGACAGGAAACCTTTCAACTGAAGCTAGGAAACCCAACAGACATGTCATAGACTTACCATCTGACTGGCCATGGGCTTCAGGAGCATCAGGTCTCCGGGAATCCTGCCCCACTCTTGGGGGTGAAACCAGGGCCATTCTGCTCAGGGATTCCTTCAAGCTGAACCTAAATGTAGGCCCAGCTGAGAGGTAGTTCAGTGGGTGCCAGTGGAAGATCTCTGACAAGATTAAAAACAAAACAAAACCATTCACCCAGATGCTCGCTTTACCAGTAAATTCAACCTAAATATCTTCATAGGCCAATCTGGGCTCACTGTCAGAGAAGTGTGCAAAGACTGGCAAGAACCCACAGACACTGTTCAAGTATTGTTTTAGGTAGTGCATAAACGGAAATGGTTATTTCTCTAGATGGGTGTCTGTCAACTTTCTCCCCAAGAGATGTCATTTGGGGTGTCACATCCAATTGCAGGGATGTCAGTTAACAGCCTGTAAAATGTTCCTGGGATAACCGCTCTCAATAAGAAAAGCATGTTCTGGGCATTGACAAGTGTGACCTTGTCACTGACACACACACTGAGGCAACCACTCAACAACAGCATCCATTTCAGCTCCTCTTTAGAGTTCTGAGTGACAACTGTGGTCAAATGAAGGTGGAAAGGGAACAAAAACATGAAATGCAGTGATTTCCAATACATTTTTTCCTTGTCTTTGGGCAAAAATTACACCATTATGTCATTTTCGTGATGTGCTCATCAATGGAACTGAAAACCTCATTTGTCATCTTTTGGTCTGATAGAAAAATCAGAGTTTAGGGAATTCAGCTGGGCTGTCAGCATTCTTTGCTGTCAAGTAGAACAGCTGAAGGAAGGTAGCAAGAACACAGGACTGAAGAGAGTTGCTGGGCCCTGATGCCATTGCTGATTGCAGAAATCCAAGAAAAGATCTGTGCCATGGCATTCCGATCCAATTTGCTAGAGCTGTTTATCAAGTTGCCATGCAGACAGGATGTAAATATGCCACTTAAATCTGCAAATATAATAATGAAAACTGATATTTGTAATTGTAACTGTATGGTCCCACTGACTCAAAACTAAATGGATTTCCAACCTAATATTGCTAAATGAATCCTTAAAAAAACATGAGATCCATTACAGGGGAAGAGTGGCATCACTTCTCACATCCTGACATGACAAGGACATCTCTGTCATTCTGTATGATTGAAATATTTTTTATCTGTTCCTGAAATTGCCTTCCCACAGTTTTAACCCCATCTTTTGCGCTGGCAAAGTATGTGCCTTGCAAGCATTCCTTCCAATTGCTCTAATCTGGGGAACTGCTATTGCGCCATGCCAAGGAGAGGGTTCTAGATGGTGGAGACAGGCTTAGGGACACTCCCCCTCCCATTAGCAATTCCAGCATCTCCCCACAGGTGGCCTCCACAGAGTTCTTCTTACTGTAAAAAAGTTAAAAGCCTAATTCTGTTGCTTACCATCCATGTGTCCAGCAAACAACAGGAAGCTTTGTAAATCGCACCAACTCCAGGCCCCAGCTCAAGGCAATGCCACAATCCCAGAAACTTCATTCCAGCATTAAAAGTCATTGAAACACAATTAAATCTTTACTGTGCACTCTCTAAAACAGGTGGAAGGAAGAAAACATTCATAATGACTGTCACAGCTTGTTTGCCATCCACCTTTTCCTCCTTCCCTTTCAGTATTTCTAGCATAAGGCTTCTTTCCCAATAGTGAATTCCACAGAATCCTCCTCGTCTCAGCCCACATGGCTTCTCTAGTCTCCTCTCTTCTTTCCTTTGACTTGGCTCTTTATTTTGTAGAGTGGCTTGGCCTTCTCATCCCCATTTCCCAGGTTTTGCAGCACAGAAGACCCTAGAATCCTGAGGAACAAACAGCCCCTTTCTCCTCAGGTTAAGAGGAGGAAAGGGAGAATCACACAAAAAGTATAACTTAGTTTCTTTTTCTGAAATCTCCATTACTCTCCAGAGCCTCAGCTTCCTCATCTGTCCAGTGGGTAGAAAGGCCATATGCCCTGCATCTCCAGGTTGTTGCCAGGAGTCAGAGAATGTGGAGTATGGGAGGCCCCTCCTGCAGTATGGAGTACATGCACAGCTGCCCAGTAAATGTCATCTCCTTCCCCTGATCCCAGTGACATTTCAAATATGTCCTTCTTTTATTATGACGGCTCTTCTCTCTGTGAATGATTTTTTTATATTTGCACTTGTGTAGGTTTGCTTTTTGATGTAGACTGTCCTTAAAGCATGGTATGGTCTACACTATTTCATAATAGTAACATTTGAGGGAGCAATATTTTGCTCATTTTGCTATCCCCTGTAGTACTTTTTAAAATACTTTAAATATATTTAGTGCTCAATAAACTTATTTACCCAATTGTGTCACTGGATTATGGCATGGATTGAATCCCACCCCATTTCCTGGACATACATATCACATCGGTCAGGACTTAGAGTCACTTTAGACCCCCCTGGAAATGACGAGAAAGCTGTTTGAAATGACAACAGTGCCCATTGGTTGAGACTCAGTGTCACTCCTTTGAGGGAGAAGATTTTACTTTGTTACTTTGGTTATTTTTCCAGCAACAAGTGTACCCTATTGTCTCTAGCAAGCAACACTGTAGCAAAACCTAGCAAAGACTTCCGTGATAAATTACTTGGAGGAGAGGAAAATTTAAATTCCCATAAGGTCTTTCTGCCCAGCATAGTTATATGTTCCTTCTTGATAAAGTTAAACTTTGATATTACTTTCAGCCACACAGCTCTTTCTCCTCCTGTTAAAACCTTACACTTTTCAAGTAAACAAAGGGCTCTGATTCACAGGTTTGGTCTGAGAGCAGCGTAGGTTTTCAGTTTTGCAAAATTAGTCATTGCGGTGCCTAAATCCATAGCATGATTGTTTTTCTCTTTATGGAAAAAAATGTGCTTTGGCAAACTTCATTGAAACTCGAGTGTATTACTCTTCTTTACTGGTTTTTCTTGCGTCTTCTCTCTCTGCCCTCCCTACTCCGCCTGCTAACTTTCTCAATAGAAGGGACGTCTTAAAGGCTCAGAATTTGCTCCACACTCTTCACCTTATATTTTTTAAGCCAAATTAAAAAAATATATTTTAAAGCCATTAAGAGAACACACAATGCTATCACATCTTGGGATTCAGATGTAGCCATCACAGGAAAAAATCAATTTCCTGGAGTCATTTTTGCCTCTATTTCTTACAGAGAGAGAGTGCAAGTTTGCCAGCAGGCAGAAGGAGGCCTTGAAAGGGAAATGCCTGGCAACCACTCTACTCCCCACTCAGCCTGCACCCCTGAAAATCATGTAGGAATAGACAACTCCTGCAAAGCTCTGAAGCAAGTTGGCAGACACTTCCGGAAATATAAGTAAAAATTTATTCTCTCATGGACCTCCCTTCCCTACTTCTCTTCACTTAGCCTCACCAAAAGTAAAAATAGTATCAACACTTCCAGTTTCTATGATAATCTTTTTATCTAGAAAAATGATCCTATATAAGGAAAGCAGTATTTAATGTCCTTTTACATGTATTTTTCTGATTATTAGTGATACATGATCAAGATAAAAAATTGGGAAATACAGAAAAAAATCACTTTAATCACAATACCCAGCATCTGTCACAGTTAACTTTGACATATTCTCCTTATATGTTTGTGTATGTGTGTACATGCATGTATATATTATGCATTGTTTAATTTGCTTAAATTAACACTTTAATATACACAAGTGAGAAAACTGCTTGAAATTACATTGCCATTTTTTTCTCCACTATGCCTAACTCTGCTTAAGTAAAACATTTTTATAAACGAGATGCAAAGTGAGCTTTGAAGGCATATTTTCAGAGAACTAGCAATTTTAGAGCTTCTAACAGCCAGATATTTTGAATGGTAAGAACCAAAAAAAAAAGCACAGAAGGCAGCAAAGGGTAGAGAAAATGGTTGAATAATCAGCTGTGTTGTTGAAGCTGGTGAAGGAGGAGAAGCATCGGCCTGTCACATCTGAGCCTTATTCAAAGGGAAGTGGGCTCCACTTGGTGGGCAGGATGCCAGGCCATGATAATGAAGGAGCTGTGTAGGACTGCAGTGTGGTACTCTAGAAATACATTTTCCAATTAGTCAGAAGTGTTTATTCATCAAGGCATACCACAATGCTTTGGGTAACTGAGTTGTACAAGCAGCTGTAATTGGCAATTGAGAAGCATCAAGGCAAATGTTTTGATATTCTAATCCTGAAATTGTTCACGCTCCACATTTCCCCTGAATGCTGCCTCTGTCCTGGAGTGGTGTCAGTTGTGTGCATGTGACTACAGACTTAGGTCCTTTATAATCAGGTATTAAATGAGGTCCACCTTCCAGAGTTACTCCTTTTACCTGATTGGTTTGAGGAAGCGAAGTTAAACTGGATTGAAAAATGTTCTTTCAGTGAGAAAATACTGTTCTTTCAGCAAAGGGAGGCTCGATAGGACGGTCATCTTAAAAATATTTCCCCAGATCTTCAGAGGAAGAGTCAGTACTGAAGCCCTCATTCCTCACGAGTTCCAACAAGAAGCTCAGCTGGACATGTCGCAAAAGGCTGCGGACCAGCCTGGAGAGCCTGCGTGACAGCTCCTGATAGCTCTGTTTTGCTAACATATCACATTTGCCTTCTGGCCATTAATCTAGAACGATTTTTAAGCTAGATAAGAAGCCCTGATGAAAAGAAGAATCCCACAGGATATTTCCTGATATTTCCTGACCTTTAAAAAGAAAAGCATCAGGATGGACAAGCTTTCCAAAAAACATTTTTTTTCTTGCACTTCATAGCAGCACAGAGCTGCAAATGATTACTTAAAAGGGTCTTTTCCCTTTATGCTCCCAAGTTTTCAGGTACGTAGAGTGAGAGGCTTGTGACAATTAAATCAATTTCCACTGGAGCCTCCAGAGGCTGGGACTTACCCCAGCTTCTTCGAGGAGACTTCTTACACTCATAAGGAGCCAGCAATTTACCCGGGAGGATGCTGAAAGTAGAAAAATGGAATTTCAGGTCAAAGAAAAACTTTGTAGTAGACTTACCACTTCTCACAGACTGAAAATCAAACTTATAAGGGAGAGAGAGGGTCTTATTTATAACGGGAAGAAGAGGATAGCTAAAATCAGGCTTTGAAAAGAGCTTTCTGATGATAGGGTTTGACTCTTGAAAAAAGAGCTGTCATTAAAAAGAAATTTACCTCACTCTCATTCCAAGTTCAAAATGTACTTTTCATTTCCAGAAGGAAAAAGGAACCAGCTGATTCTGGTGCATATGGAGAGTTAGAGATACAATAGCCTGAACATCCATTTTACAGTTAGGGAAGAAAAAGCTAAATAAATCACCAGCCAATTGCCCTGGGCCCTTGTTTAATCCTGATAATTAAAATTAAGCTACTAAATAACAAAGCTACTCGAGGACCACAAACCACTGTCCTCTTCTTCCTTTCCATACTGCTCAGCACAGCTCAGCCAGGGGCCCCAGTGCCCACTTCTCATCAACAGGTCACCTAATCTGGCAGGTGGAGCCATCTAATCCCTTCTCATAGCACCACTGCGCGTCCATTATGTGTTCAGCCAGGAAGATCACTGTGGAACTAAAAAACCAAGAGATTAAAAGACTCCCCCTGAGCCACCAGGTTTTGGAGCTGATCAGAAAGCGCCACCCACCCAGGTCACCAGGCTACCTTCCCATGAAGCTCCAGGGGGTCTCTGCTGCCCGGGTCACAGCGCGAGCAGATGGCTGGCTGAGAGCACGTAGGCATTGGGGGTAGTCTGAATGTCAAAGGTAAAAGAGAATCCACTGGGCAAAGTTGGGCTGTGGCAAGAAGGGGTTTTAGGAAGCCAAGGTCCTAGCAGCCAGGGTAGGTTCTCGGACACTCTTACCCTGAAGACTTCTGGAGAGATCCTGATATCTTTGAAGCCAGCATGTGCTGGCCCAATGACTGGGTTAGAACTGCTCTATATCACCAGCCCCACTGTGTTAGAGTCCTCATCAACTCAGGCTGGTCATTAGCACAGTGTCTGCTGTTAGGATTATTATTTATTTTTTGCTTTGTTTTTGTTTTTGCTTTGCATGCTCTGGGACACAAACTACTTGAATACTTCAAGCAGGGCTGGCTTCATGGGTGTGCGACCTGTGAATTCTCACTGGGCTCCATGCCCAAATAGGTCCCCCTCTTGGTTTAGTGCTCTGCTATTGCAGTCTTGAAATTCTCAATAACTTTTATAAAAGAGGCCTTGCATTTTCATTTTGCTCCAGGCCTGAAAATTATGTAGCCAGTCCTGACTGTAAACTTTTCTCTCCAGTTGCCTTCACCTGCTTCCCCTCAAAGTTGGCTACACCCTTCTCAGGAAAGGAGAACTACTAGATTTAAATAAACCAGAAGCTCTTTGAAACAAAGAGTAGCCACCAAAAGCTGGTATAGAGTTTTCTTGAGACATGTCCAGCACTGTCAGGCAGAACAGGAAAAACAAAGTTGCTCCTCACGATGACTGGGATGAAAACTGATTCCCAGGTCAAGACAGGTGCTTTGCTAATTAATTGGGTAAATGTTCTTTTCCTCTCCATATGGATTTATACTTCATTCTCAAAAAAAAAAAAACCCAACAAGGTTTGTCCTTGAGAAGAGAACTTGCGTTAATGGGTCAACTAAAAAGTGGCCCCTAAGTCAATGCTCATGAAATATTGAAAAGGAATTGAGGGAGCCTGACCCCTAGAACAACATCCATTTCCCCCAGGCCGCAAAACTAGAGAGCAGCAGCTGCAAAGCCACAGGATAACCCCAGGGCAAAACTCAGGACTGCAGTTGTGGTCTCAGACTTGGGACATTGCTCAGAGGGTAGGACCTAGTGGTTGAGAACTTTTAAAGGATGGCTTCCCAGAGACCCAAGGAAAAGTGCAAGTTAGCTGAACTGTCATCCTTTATCATTCCTATAGTGTAATTCTTTTCTAAAATTGCCATAGGTCTTCATTAGAAAATTTGCCTAAGCGTGAGCTGTCTGGGCCATGTTATATGAAGGCCGAGGAGCACGTAGGCTGTGGGCAAGGGACTAAGGAGGGGTGTTCTACCCCTGTCTATTTCTGATCTCTGTGGAGAGGGCATGTCCACCCATTACCCCTTAGGACTCTGAGCACCAGGAGATGATGGTGGCCTTGAGATGCTACTGGTAGCTGAAGGTCAATTTCAAGGGGAACTTATACAAAAGGAGCAGTAAAACCACTGCTACTCCTGTATATTAGCTAGAGAATCCTGCTCCCCGAAAGGGGAAAGGGGTCCTAATGAACTTCTGAATTATGCAATTCATCTACTAGGACTAAAAGTTCATCACTGTTGTTCCTCCTCATTTCTGCCACTTGTGAGCCAAAAGCTTTACTGTATATTAAACACCAAATGCTATGTGCTGTAGATATAATATATATAACTATAGAATAGCCATAGATGTTGGTCATACCCTGGAATAATTTATTGAACTCAGCAGTGATGTTAATAAATCAAAGGTGATGTTCTGATGTTTAATAACATTATTGTTATTGTACCATGTCAATTAGGCATAATAGCAAATAATTCACATGTGACTGAAAATGTTGCTTTTACAAAGTCAAATCAACTTTTGGCAGTTTTTCTTCTCTTACTTGGCTCATTCTTTAGCATTGCTGATCCAGGGTGCTAAGTTTGCTGTGTGGCCCCAAGATTTGCCAATCTCTGTCCTTCTGTTGACTCCAGGGCTGGCCCCTGTGGACTTGGTCTTCAAGGCTCCTTTTCAGGCTGCCTTCTGGTGGGATCTGGCCAATGAGAAGCATTAGTGGAAGATCAGAGGCCAGGAAGAGAGCTGCTGAGGATTCTCTCCCCTGTTCAACTCCGCCCTCCTTGTCCCTTGTCTCTGTCGTAGCCAGAGCTCTTGGTGAGCACAGTGTCCACCAGGTGCCCCTCCTCCGAGGCTCTGTCAGTGGGCCTGGGCACCCTCATTCCTTCCACTGACTTCTCAGCCCTGGGTTGTAATGCTTTCCTGCTGTTGCCAGCCTCCTCCTTTGTTCACTCCCTCCACCCTGCTTATACCCCTGCAATAGTCCTCTTGGAGTCTCTCCACAGGAAGCCAGCTGGGCTTTGCCTGGCACCAAAAAGCACAGACAGCCTTTCTTCGTGTTGCATGTTTATCCTCACCTCTCTCCTTCCTTCAGTTGTATGCACACAAAGTTCTTGAATCTGTTCTGCAACAACAGGCTTCCTGTCTGACCAGCAGCCCACATTGTCCCTTGCCACCACCTCACCTGCACGAGTGCACACACAGATGACTGAGTTTCTCAAGACTTCTTTCACATCTCCAAATTTTCTCCCTTTCATCCTCTTCCAGTTATAATCCTTTCCACATTTTGAGATTTTTTTCTTTGTGCAGAAAATTCCCAGAGTCAGTTAGAGCACAAGGGGCTGAGGATAGGTGTAAAGCAGAGAGCTGTGTGATCACAGGGCCCGGGGACTGCATAGCAATGTCATCGCTGTAGAAGCTCACACTCTCACACCTCCCAGGAACAGGCCTCCAGAACCTCGGCCAGCGAGGGAGCCTGAGGTGGGTGAGGAAGAAGGTGGGACCCGTGCTCTGCACAGGCTTCTCCCATCTCCATCTTTGCAATTATCACCATTTTTGTTGACTTTTGTCTCTCTTATCACAAGGGACCTTCTTTGGCATAGGAGCCCTGCCTTTCATTTCTGTATCCCCAGAATCTGGCAACAGTGCTTGGCTCACGATGCTTGTTGAGTTAATTGTTAAAACAGGTTTTCCTTTAAGAATTAATGACTGGTTTGGGAGAGGAAGAGTTGACATATTCCTCATGGGGACGGAAGAGGTCAACACTGGAGAGGAAGAGAGAAAGGGGAAGAATGTGGGGCCATGAAACACTGCCTGCTTCTTTTTGTCCACTGAGCTCTAACTCATCAAAGCAAAGATGGGTAGGGAGTTGCGGCTTTTGAATAGCTTTGCATTTGTGTGGTAGAGGGAATGCAGCAGACAGCACATGGTGAAGCCTTCCATTAAGCTGGAGGTCTGTGGCCAGCGCCATGACAAGGCCATGGGATGATGGGACCAGACTGTAGGTCAGAAACCCTGGGTCTTGTTTCTGGCCCTGTTACCTACCAGCCATCAGATTTGGGACAACAACATGCAATCTTTTCCTACCTTTTGATTTTAATCTACAAAATAGAGATTAAAATACCCACCTTGCATCCTTTCTTGGACTACTGGGAGAGTTATAGGAGATAATGCGGGAAACCTAACTTTGCCAACTGCGCAGCATGAGACAAAGGTCAAGACCCCGAATCAGTATCCATCCCCCAACTTGCTGACGCCCCTTGAGGCCCAGGCCAGGTGGCGTGCTGTCCCGGAAGAGTGTGCACACTGAGGAGGAGCCAGCATGCTGCCTTCGTCCCAGCAGTTCACTGTACCTGCTCTGGAGGCCCCTGACGTTTTCCAGCCCCGCTGTGGGGGCGGTGGATTACTAGGGAATCTGTGTTCCTGCCCGTGCAAATTCCTTCCTGCTCCCCAGAGCACTTCCTCTCTGTTTTCCTCTCAACTTGATTACAGACTAATCCCTTTCCCTTCTCACATTTACTTCTGACCAGACCCATGTGTTTGACTCCAGAATGACTCCTGGATACAGGCTTGGACTTAAAACATTTGGTTGGAAAGTGACTCAAGGCTACTATCATGAGGGATTCCTACAGTTTCCAAATACATTCTCTTGTAGCCATAAAAATGTCTTAGGTGAGAGCAGTTTTATATTGTGGTTCCATGTATATGTGTGTGTGTGTGCGTGTGTGTGTGTCCGTGTGTGCGTGGGTGCATGTGTGTACACACCCACTCACTGGGTGTATTTAGTGGACAGAAGGCTCATGGGTCGAAAACCCATTTGGATTTGTTTGGATGAGTAAGAAATGATGGGAATTCAGAATATATAAGATTATAAATATTACAGAGGTTATTCAAAATCTCATTTACTTTAGTCTGACTGCCTCTTTACATATTTAAATTCCATTTGCAGCCACTGACCCTGATACTCTTGAAGAAAATAACAACAAACAGGCTACTGCTAAGGGAAATATAAATTGGTTTGTTTGCTTCTTTACACTCCTGGGCAGTAAAAAAAAACAAGCAATTGTTATTTCAAGGGCCTCACTGAATATACAAAATCTTTGTCTTTCTTAGGAGTTGCTTTAAAAAGTTAACCACTTTCTAAAGAGTTCTTTGTGTCTAAAAACCAATCTGATGTTCCTTTGGTCCAGCTATGAAGTTCTTACAAACCTCTTAAAGTTTCCCACACAAACACATTCGCACTCATTTAGAAAATTGAGCAAACAGTTTGCTTTGGGTAAATCTGTCTGTTGTCGTTCTTTGACATTTGCAAAGTCCTCATAGTGTGCTGGGAGCTGCACGCAGCTTCTAGAAGCCCCTGGAGGTGTTTGTGTTTGAGGGGATGAGGGGTCAGGATTCTGCGATGCTGGAGGTCCTGGGTTGGAGCTGGTACACATGCAGCAGGGATCACTGTAGTAGGAATCCGGGCTTAAGATGTGAACTCCATGCTCACTTCCCTATCTATCCTCACCAGTTCCCAGGCCCTAAGCCCATTGCCTCCTGGATAATTTTTTCCAGCAGCTGGTTTCATACACCCAGAAATGTCTCTTCACATGTGAATTCCTATTCAACTTCTATTCACGCTTAACTGTAAATGATTGTATACAGGCAAGATGCTGTGCTCTGGTTATATTTTCCAATGCTGCCATCAGAGAAAGATAGTACATTGTCCAATGTCCTCAACCTGAGTGTGGGCTATAAACAAGCAATATCTTGGCAATGTCGATGTCTTCTGCCTTCCCCCAGGGAAGATCATGCCTAAAATCCAAAACCCAAACTACCAAAAAAATTCAATGTTTTTATGCATATGAATTACCAAGGTTTAAGAAGGATTCTTTTAAATATGGAATTGCCCAGTGGACATTTAAAATGGGATTTTATGTACATTCAAGAATGTATGAAGGGAGATATTCTTGTACTTTGATATTTCAATTTATGTACAAGTCTCATACTAAATAGGTACCAAGAGTTTGCCAAACACCAACAGTGGTTGATTGCTCAGAGTGGATATGCCTTTTTTAAATGCTGTTTTTTCAAAAATTCAAAAGGAACCCTCCTCTGCCTCACAATACAGAGACTTTTTCTATGTAATCATAGTACAGGCACTTTCTTTTGCTCTAATAATTTATCACACTTTTTTGAAAGATCTGAAATGAGGGTGTTTGGGTTTCCTATTTCATAATATACTATATTTGTTCTTAATCTCTCACTGCTCAATGGTACAGGCTGAAATTATAATTATAGCCCATATAGGTGGTAACTGTTCAACAAAGAAAATTCAGTGTGGTCACAACAGAAGTTGAAAGCCTTCATAGCAAAGCAGGTTGGGCTGGTGATGCAGTAGGATTCATTTCCCTGCTGAGTAGGAGGCACGGATGTGGGTACAGAACAAGAATCTGCCTTGGTTTGGTTGAAAGATATAATTAGGTAGAGCTCATGAAGCCTGGACAGGCTGGTAGTAAGCACCCATGTGCCACTGCCGAGAAGATGGCGGATTTCACCTCCTGCCTATGCATGACCCTTGGTTCCACCTGATCTTCAGAAAACCCACGAGTGTGGAAACCCAGCCAAGGCCTTGTTTCCTAGTAACCTGAATTTGCTCCCTTACAAAGAAAGGGAAATAGGCATCACAAATATTACATCTCCACTGTAGCCACTGAAAGATCTTGCAACCACACAGTTCATTAGAGGCCGTATGCATAACCATGACAATATCCTAACTGTATCAGTTCTGACACATTAGGCTCTTTTAATTCTTAGAATCACAATTCTGGGCACCAAATCCTCAAGTGATGATTTCCAAAGGCCGGAGGGAAGGTGGTATGAGACACTAAGAACTCTTTCCCACAGCTCTTCCCCCTCTCTCTCAATGGTTAGAACTGGGTCAGATGCCTTTCCCTAAACCAGCGACTGGGAAGGGTAAGGGTATCCAGGACAGCCTGATCTCAGCCACTGTGCATCGTGGAAGGCAGGAATGGGGCAGAGGGGATCCCACTTTTCTGGAAAACCCTGCCAGTGCCCTCCAAATGTATTTAGGGTTCTAAGTTTTATCCAGTCGCCACGGGATACAAAAGAACAATCATAAGCTACTAAAAACATTACATCCTAAATTAAATTGAAACAATATAGTCTGGTAGATAAATGCTAAATTGGAGAGCTGTTGCTTTGTCAAATGATTCACTCCCTGCCATGTGTCCTTGGGCAGCTCTCAATGGATCCAAGTCCCAGTTTATGCTTCTATCAAAGGAGATTAGCATCATTTACCACCTCCTGGTCTCACAGTTGGGTAGTATGATGATTAAAAGGAGGCTCATAAGGTCTATGAATTTCTCAGATTAAAGTATAAAATGCTGAGTATTCTGAGGGATGACACAAATGTCAAATCGTTGAGCACCAGCATCTGCTCACCTCTCAAAGTGGCTTGGAAGCCACGTGACTCAAGGGCGGCCCCGTCTCTTGACAGCTCTGAGTGGGGTCCCTTAGGTCCTCATCCTCTCTTTCTCTGCTTTTCTCTGCTGCCCCTGTACTACCATTTCTGTCCCGTATCTCCCCTCTCCCAAGCTAGAAACACAAAGTATAAGGTCGAGCTTAAGAATGAGATGTCTTTCCAGCTGAAGGGAGAGGGGAAAAGGAGAGCTAAGCTCTACTCTGCTTTCCTTCCACAAATGTCAAACCCTGTTCAAGGCCATTCTTTTAACACTCAGACTGTTGAATGCTTCCATGGTGTCAGGCACATCTCGGTCTCTTGATGGCAGGATTCCTCATGTTTAGGGCCTCAAGCCAGTATGCCGGGGCTACCAAGGCCACTCTTACTGATGGCGTGTGATCACTGGTACAGATATGGACAGCAGGGCACACGTGCACAGGGGGGCTGTTCTTTGTTCCTTGACCATGTCAATCCTCAGTGTTTTTGGATATTCCTGTTATCTTTACTTATTCCTGTTGCTGTATTTATTTTTACCTGTTTCAGAACAAATGGAAGTGGCTTACCTTTAAAGTCATAGGAAACAGATGTTCCAAACAAGATCTCATAAATAATGTGAGCAAAGAGACATCAGATGATGATCCCAAAATAAAGTAGAATGTGTACAAAAATTCCATAGCTTAAGACAAAAGGAAACCCTAACCTCATGGGGTTATAGAATTCTCTCAATCTAACTTGTTTTCATTTTTTCTTTTCTCTAGCTGTCTCTCTCTTCCTGTCTACCTCTGTCTCCCTTTTTGAAAATGCCATTTTACCTGGAAATTTAAACTGTAGCTGTCATTAAAATAAAAAAGGAATACAATCATGTGTCTTATTTAAAACATTCTTGGTGTAAGATAAAGCACTTGTTGATGTATTAGTTGGTCAATTATGCTGCTTCTTACATAAGGGACATTTTAGAACAACAAAAAAGAAAATATCTTTAACTCTGATTTTGTAGAAGATACAATGATGTCTTCCCTATTAATGTTCTTAGCACAACTTTTTAAAAAGCAGATAGTACATCACTTTTATGACTGCACAAAAACATTTCCTTAAGGAGCTAAGCTAAGAGTAAGACCCAATTCCTAAACTTTTGGATTGTTTGTTTGCATTTCTATTCCTAATGCTTGCTGTCCATCTATAAAATTGGACATTGTGTTCCTCAGCTGGCCAAATCTGGTACTTCTCCATTCTTCATTTGTAAATGCTTCTCTGGCTGATTTTGGTTAAGGAGAGCCTTCTTCAGTCATGGTTTATTGGAAAGAATCAGATGGGCCTGGGTTCAAATCCTGCTCCTGCCACTTAATAGCAGGAGCCTTGGATAAGTTACTTAGTTCTCCTTAACCTCAGCTCTGTCTTAAATAAAACAGGTGTAATGTCACTTTCTTGATACCTCGTTGCCTCCTCTCCCTCAGCCATCACGCCATGTCCTATTGGGCAGGCCAACTCCACAGCCACAAACCAACCCTCCTCCTGCCATTCTTTGCTGCCTCTACTTGAATGCAGCCCACCATTGTCTCTCCTCAGTTCCACACCACCTTCCCTCTGATCTCCTTGCTTCTATTTGTACCCGCCTCCACTCTCAAAGTGAACTTGCTAAAACTCAGACTGAAATGTGTCACTACTAAGTATCCTTGACTAACTTGACTTTCATTGTCCAAACCCCTTCACATGTATCATGAAGCCCTGCTTAATTTGGTCTTGCTCCTCTCACTAATCTCTACTTGCTCCATGTCCCAGCCACAGGGAACTATCTCCCACTGAGAAGAGAACTGTCTCCTATTCTGTCTCCTCATCAAGCCTTTGCACAGATTTCTCTCTGCTTAGGGCACCCCTTCTCCCTGGCTTCCGCTGGACCCCTGCTATTCGGAAGCGATGGGTGGGCATCACTTTCTTCCACAGACCTTCCTGCTGGTTCCCCATCCCCAAGGCCAGCTCTGCCCCAGGGCCCAATATGAAAGGTTTTCTCCTGTGAGCTTCCTTAGCACCCCGACTGTTGTGAGCCTATTTACTTTGCTTGTTTCCCAGGAGAACAAGCACCACATTTTCCCATCTTGACATCTTCAGGGTACAACTCAGTGACTCCTAGAAGGTGATTAATGAACATAAAATTAATGAAAATGGGCCTAATGAATAATCTTTCAGGGTGTTTGTGTGGATTAAGTGAGATAAAATAGGAAAACTACTGGAAACATTGCCAGTCCTCAACAAATGATACTCATTATTGCCCTTATTGTTAGCACTACTGCGACTCCTGTGTGAGACTGTGGACTGCTTTTACAAATGCATGTGTCCTTTGCTTACAGAAACCCATGTGCAAATGTCTCAGGGACTTTTTTTGACATTTTTAACTCCAGAAACATTATGAAAAGTACTACAGTAGTAGTTTGATTGGGTCTTTGTAAATGTGTTGCTATCTCCAACTCCTTCATTTTCTGGTTTGAGTACCTCTTGCAACCTTTTACAAATAAGTGGGTTTACTCACTGGAGCATGTACTTTCACTGGTCAGTTCAATTCTACGTAACCCTGTTCAATTCTGCGTCCCTGTTCAACAGAGGCTAGTCATTTCCATAGCAACCGCAGCCTGTGGTGCCTGTGCACTCGCTCAGAAACAAAGCATTTACTTGAAAAAAATTACACACGCACACACATTAATTTGTAACATGAAATTCTACTTCACGGTGTTTATGAAGGAAAATCATGCCTTCAAGTAGGCAGACTTACCTTCTTCACTGGATTTGGGACTCATAGGACTGTTCCCCTTCTCCCGACACCCACTGTACTCCCCATACACACATTGATTCATTTTAAAAATGAGATTTTTCTGCAATGGAAAAAAAAAGATGGGAAGGATTCGGTTTCACTGGGAAGGTACAAAGGTCGGTGAGAGGGTGCAGAGCCGCACAGAGCAGTTGTTCCTGCCTGAGTGATGATTGTACTACCAAGGGGATTTATTGAAATGGAGCCTATTGCTGTTTCACTGAATGAGGTGGCCCATAAATTCCGCGTGAGCCTGTCAGGGGCTAAGCCCATATGCAATGTTTAACTACAGCGCCTGCATCTGCATGCTGGTGTCTGCATCCCAGCCCATGCACACCTCCCCTAGCATGGTGCGTGTGCCTGTGGGCTCTGGTCCAATAAAGAGTACAGGGTCTGCAATGCTGTGCGTGCCCAGAAACGGAGAATTCCCATTCCCACCGAGGGTGTGTGTGTGTATGTTTCCAGCAAGACATGTTTTAGAATGTGACAGAATCAAATGTGACAAAACCACCTGTTCTGGGTCTCCATCTGGTGGGGGATGGGAAGGGGGAAGAATCTGGCTACATCAGTATCAGGCATGTGGTACCCTGACCTCCTGGTGCTAGCCACTGAAAAAACAGAAAGAGGGAAGTATGTGCCAGGGAGTGTTCAAGGCACCAGTAACTCTCAATGTAATATTAGTCACTATCAAAGGGCAGACAACCAAGGGTGAACTCTTTCTGCTCTGCCTCAAGTCACCTGAAGAGAGAAGATAACCTGGGGAGAGACTCTACTTCAACTTGACCTTTTTTCAGTTGTTGTTTAAACCCAGTCAGTTGGAAGTCCCTTTATGAGTTCTTTGGTTGAGATGCTGATTTTTTTTTTTCAAATTGCTTTGGTTTAAGGGAAAAATAATACATCCCAGTCAAAGGCTTTGCAGCCCCTCTGAACAATTTGAACCTTCCACTCTGCTCCGCAGGAATTGGGTTAGGCAGACTTCTCTAATAACATGAGGACATTGGCCTAGAAAATGGAACTCAAAAGACCTGAAAGCAGGGCCAGGGGGCAAGTGGCTGGGTCGGTATGTGGGAGTGCGGGTGGGAGGACATATTTTCACCAGATTTTACTAAATATTTGGTGCAATGCTCTAGACTGACTCTTTAGATGGGAATTCCTGGTTCTTAACTATTATTTCCCTGCATGGACTGAGAAGATACTGACTGAGGCATAAGATAACTTGCAGTCCTTTAGTAACAACTTGCAGGAAGTCCACTGAAGATATCAGCTCCCTGGGAAAACAGGGCCTTTGGCCTCAAGGCCCACTGCCCCTAAAAGCAGGTGAGCCAGAAGGCCCCTCCCTGTGTGTGTGTGCCTGTGGTCAGCCCGGAGCCTCTCATGCCCTTCCAAAGGCCTTGCAGAAGGCGCCACTAGAGGGCGCCTTTCACCCAGCGATGGCACAGTGGCTTCTACGGCGGGAACCTTTAGCTGAAGAACCGAGAAATCAGTGACGCGGGGAATTATTATGCACAGTTCATTTCCTCGTAATTTAACTCTCAGAGTAACAAAAGCATAATGTATAGCTTAGTTTTTGGGTCTGATTTACAACAATTTAAACTAAAAGATGATTTCTGCCCTCTCCCCACCCACTTCTAATCACTTCTGCTGATGTCAGCAGCTGAGAATTCTGTATTTCATCATAACCACCACACCCTCCCTAACACCACAGATCTGAGAAGAAAATGTACAGCAGGGTTCCTACAAACAGAGCCGGATGTCTATTTTCACTTTCTGCTTAAGATTCCATGATAGCTTTATTATGTTTAAAAATTTGGTTTTTATTGTGGTGGTTTGTTTAGTCTCTCCCACTACTCTTAGACACCGCGAAGCCCAAACGGGGCAAAGCACTTCTGTCCCCAAAGGGCGTGGTGTCAATTTCAAGCCCAGAGGTAAAGCTCCAGGCGTCCCAGCAGTTGCCCCGCCGGGCCTTCCCGCACATTCCAGCCTGCTCTGATCTCTCCTTTCTCTGGCTCCTTGAGCACTTACTGACTCTGCCAGCAATTTAGCATTTCCTAGCTATTTTTTTGTTCTCTAATTGCCTCATGTATGCACTTTTTTCTCCCTAAGGAAAAGAAAATAACATTTTGTTGAGAGTCTACTTTGTCTGAGGCTCTTTGCTAAGGGTATTACATGTTATTTCCTTTAATCCTTTTAACAACCCTGTAACTTAGATGAAATTGATTTCGTTTTACAGATGAGGAAACTGAGTCAGAGAGGTTAAACAGCATATACAAGTTTATACTGGAAATACGAGGGAGGATTCAGACACAGGTATTTATTTCTGTTGTATCATTGTGATACCGCCTTGATTACAAACTGACATGAGTGTTTCACTCTAGTTTCAGCACTAAACTAAGCATTGTGGTAGGCGCATGCGCACGCACACACACGCACATGCACATACGCACGCACAAATATCTCTTAAAAGATATTTAAGATCTGTCTAGGCTAGCCCCTATGTCTTGGTAAGGAAGTTAGAATCCTTCCCATTTAAAAAACTAACTAAATTGCTGAATATTAGCCAACCTCCCAGCCTCCTTGTATGGGGCTTTCTCTACTATACACTTAGTACATACTTAATATACCCATATTTAATTACACATATTTCACGGAATATGTGTCGTTGCTGTTGTTCCTTAGCTGGACCTTTTCCTTTCAAGGGAAGAAGGACTGTACATTATTTTGGAGATTTGTCATGAAACCTCAGAGACTGAGGCCCTCCCTCTGAAGGAGTCCAGGCACCGATTCAAGTAGCAGGGTAACTGGGACTGATGCAAACCTAGCTCTCTAACTCCCAGCTCTGCTCTGTCCATGACACTTATTTTCTTGTTTTCCCTTTATGCTACTTGATTTGGGTAGGTTTGGTTTTATCTTAGGTTTGAGTGTTTTCAGACACTAAATCTACTCTCCGTTGCAAATATTGGAGAAAAGAAGATCAGTCAGGAGGAAGGGTGTGGAATGCTTTCTTGGCAGTGGAGAAAAATAGAATGCCTAGGGATAGGGAGGGATCAATAGATCTGAAAGCACTTTAGGTGTGTACTATGTCCGATGTGTTTGGTTACAGGAGGTAGCAGAGGAAGGGGACTGAGTCAAAGTATGTATTGAAATAGAAGGTAGGTTCTTTCCATGTGTTGATTGGGATGGGCAGTGAGTAATAAAATGTCTCCCATAAAACAGCAAGAGCTTTTTATAAATATCTGGTACTTCTCAGAATGCTCAGAGCACTGTTCCAGTACAAAGCCATCCAAGCAAGTTAACAAGATAAAGCCAATGAATAGTCAGTGAAGATGTGGTCTCTGAAGACCCAGTGGAACCTACAAACCAGGAGACTAGTTCTCGTCTCTGGTGGATTCTGACCTTCAGGAGGGGAAATCGGGAGGTAGAAGAATGTTGATTTCTAACCTCTGAGACCACATTAGTGAAACATATGGAACCAATAAGGAAATTACCATACTCCCTACAGAGTAGTTTTAAGAACTCAGAACTTTACCACATTTTGGGACTGAAGATACAAAAAAGGAAACATCTCACTTACTTCGACAGTACTTAGTGTTAAGGTTACCAAGAAGCTAGCTAATGCCCAGCTTTAAGGGGTGTTCCAAGGACTGGGCGATCGCAGCCCTCTGCCCAGCTTTGACATGTGCCTCTGGCTCTTTGCACCATTTTTGTATGAAAAGTTCAGGATGGAGGAGAAGGAAGAAGACTGGGCTTTGAGAACAAAGGATCAGACAGGCTTAATTCCTGGCTCTGCCTTGTGACTACACTGTGACCTTGGGCCTGTGATTATACTTGTCTTAATTTTCTCAGTAGAATGGGAATGGTAGTACCTACTCCTTAAAGTCACTGTGAGCGTTAAGTCAAATAAAGCATGAGCAACATGAATCCAGGAAAAAGCTGGAGCTGGGATTTAGCAAGACTGGATGTAAAATACCCCTCAAACATACAGACCCATTAGATACCTATCATATCTTACATCTAAGACACCTTTGGCTATAAGATGTAGCCTGACTTTATCACCAAGAATGAAAAAAAAAACCCACTGCCGATGAAACTACATTCTCTACTGATTGTAAGATATTTCCCAGTATAAAAGATGTTAAAATGTGAAAAAAAAATTAAATTATCATAGCAAACCCCCCCCACACACACAAAAACAACCCAATAACTGAATTAAAAAATGGGCTAAGAATTTGAATAACATTTCTCCAAGGAAGATATACATATGGCCAACAGATATGTGAAAAAATACTCATTGTCACTAATCATCAGAGAAATGCAAATCAAAACCACAGTGAGATATCACCTCATACTGGTCACAATGGCTGTCATAAAAAAAAAACAAAAGATGAGCATTGTTGAGGATGTAGAGAAAAGGCAACCCTGTTACATTGTGGGTGGGAATGCAGAACAGGGCAGCCCCCATTGACAATAGAATGACGGTTCCTCCAAAAATTAAAACTAGAACTGCCAGATGATCCAATAATCCCACTTCTGGATATTTATCCGAAATAATCGAGATCAGGATTTCAAAGAGATAGTAGTACTCCGACGTTCATTTCAGCATTATTCACAACAGCCAAAATGCAGAAACAACATAAACTCCCACCAACAGATGAATGGATAAAGGAACAGTGGTAGATATGTACAATGGAATGTCATTCAGCCTTAAAAAGCGAGATAAACCAGTCACAGAAAAACAAATAGTGCATGGTTTTATGAGCTATCTAAAGTAGTAAAATTCATAGGATCCAAAAGTGGAGTGGTGGTTGCCAGAGGCTGGGGGAAAGGGGAAAGTACAAGTTATTAAGCAGTGGGTGTAAAGTATCAGTTAAACAAGATGAATTAACTCTAGGGAGCCTCTGTACTAAATGTACCTGCAGTCGACAATACTCCACTGCATGCTTCAAATTTTGTTAAGAGGGTAGATCTCATGTAAAGTGTCCTTAGCACAATAAAATTTTTTTAAAAAGGAAGATTTATCTTAATTAATGGACTCCTGTGCATGGTCTCCTGACTCGATATTAAAGAGCCTCTAAGGGGAAGTAGCTAGAGTGGCTTCTGTGGCAAGGAGGCTCATGTATGAGGCATGTCTGATTGACTGGGAGGTATGGGGTAGGAATGGGAGACTCCCAGATGGGATGGGATGGCATGGAGGGCTTTTGAGATAGAAGGGATTTTATGGGAAGAAAAAGTCAGAATATAACGGACCTGAAGGTTGAAGGGATGTGCCGATTTCAAGAACAGCAACACTGCGCATGTCTCTGAACTCACTCTGACCCAGTAACTCCGGAAATAGAGAGACACCCTCAGGAGGAAAGCGGGTCGGGGAACGGAGCCTCAGCGGCCTCCCGGGACTAGAGTGCAGCCTCGGGGCTCATGCAGAGAGAGGGCGCTGTGCTCCATCGCCCTTCACGCTGGGCTGCAGATGCGGGTGACTCTTGAGGACAGACAGTGACGCTGCTTCAGCCCCTTACGTCCCCAGTGCCCAGCAGCCAGGGAGCGCAAGCAGCAGTGGTGGTGCCCAGGGATGGGCCTGGTAGAGGCCAGGGTGCAGGGAGGTCAGCGGCGGGCTGGGTCCTCAGGCTGCGGAGGGAAGCTCCACAGGCTGATGCCCCAGGTGACACCTCCTCGGGCCCCGCAGTGTCTGGCAGGAGGAGCAGATGTTGGGAATGAGTTGGGAACCCTGCATATACTGGTGGGAACAAGGAACCAGAGAGCCAAGAGCCCTGAGTTTAAAGGTTAATAGGATCTGGTTTGTATTGCAAAGCTGCTGAGGCTTTTGGAACCTCCAAGTAACCCTTCACAGACTAGATAACTTATTTTCTTCCCTTCTCTTCCCTTTTCTAGAAGGTTTGTGTTTGGAGACCTTATCCTAAGTTATTAGTAAAGTATTAGTCCATCTACTGTCATTTTTAATAAGCTTTACTAAGCCAAAGTAGAGTTATTTAAGTGTTTTAAAAAATCCCCCAAGGTGTCACATTGGAACAGAATGCTTTCTTCCCAGTGCTACTCCCCTCACCTCTGCCACCAGGAATCCAGACTGAAGTTCTGGGAATCATACCAGGCACACTCCTGTCTTAGGGCTGTTGCACCTGCTATTCTCTAGTCTGTGGAGAGAATGTTCCAGGTGGTTTGATGTCTGGCTGTCTTGAGGTCTTTGCTCAAACATCTCTTTCTTGGTGAGATGTTCCCACCCTAGCTAAAATTGCAACTACCCCCCACCCCGTCCAGCTCTGTGTATGTCCTTTTCTGCTTTATTTTCCAATAGCATTCATCACCCTTGACACATGTTTTGCTTATAATTTACTTATTGTCTGCCTCCCGCACTAGGACAGGCTTTTTTCAGTGCTGTTCGCTGGTGCATTGGCAGAGCCTGGAGGAGTGGCTGGCACATAATAGGCCCTCAGATATTTGGGTGAATGTATATTAAAATGTCCCACCTTTCATTAATATTTCTGCCATGCAACATTGCTTGGATTAAGGCAACATTCTATTTTCTTGGCATCTTTCTTAATATATGTAAGAATCCCTTCTTGCTATATTTAACTCGGGGTAAGGAAAAAAAGGCTGCATTCAGGAATAAAAAAATGCTTCGTCCAAAAGTAAATAAAGGCGTACAATGCAGTGTGGCAACAAAACCAAAGGAAGATAATTCAGTCCTGGAAAGCTAAAGTGATAATATAACAATAACAATAATAATAGTGATAGTGATGGCTCTCAGCGGGTACCACCTGCAGGCTAGGGCTTCATTTCCAAGACTGTAATTAGTATCATAGAGCTGTCTTTCAGGAGCTTAGAATTCCTGAGACCATATTGGGGCAGGGGGTGGGGAACCATGAGGAAACTGACAGGAAGATGCATAATAACAGGAAGTAGGAGTAGCAACAGGAAAAGGAGGAGGAAAGTGGGAGCAGGTTATATCCCGCCGTCCCGCCCACCCAGTCCAGCCCAGCCCAGCCCAGACAGTCCTCCCCCCAAGCCCAACTGTTCCCTTTGCAAACACGCCTGTGTTTGTCCTCGGATCAATCAGGATTCAAGTGGGTTTCTTTTCCCTCAATTTTATCAAATACTTAAAAATCACCTGCCACCTGTCCCTGGGGAATTAGTGACAACTAAGGCATTTTAAAAAATTGCTTAAGACACCATGCTATAATGCTTTAAAATTGTGAGAATCACAAGCACAGTTGCTAAGCCTCTGAATACCACAGAATAAAGGACGTACTGGAATCTTGCACACACAGAGGGATTGCTGCAAGCTTCTGGCAGGAGCCTGAGTAGGAATTAGGGGAGGAGTGAATTTGGGAACTCTGCCTCAACAGTTTGAGGCCCACACCAGCTCACAGAGGCCTCTTCCTTACTTCTGACTCACTGTGCAAAGCCAAAACTGTTCTGTTGGAGGAATACACCAGGAGTCCAGGTACAGCAACTGAAGTGCTGTCCTGTCAATTTTCAGTCCAAATGAAACAATGGTCAGGATTTGTAGCTGAGAAACCATTGTGATGAATCCAAGAGAGAAAGAGAAATCTCAAAAACCCTGTTTATGAAACGTCTATCCCCAGGATAGGGCAGGATGGCATAGGATGAGTGCCACTGTTCTTGTTTCAGATGGAGAAATGATCCCAGGAAGAAGAGTTGCTGTGACCTGTGTCATATTGTGCAGGTGGAGCAGAGCTTTTAGTAATTACTGACTGACAGCAGGTGTGGTTTTGAGTCCATGGCAACCATCAACTCCTGGTTTATTCTAAGTTGATAAAATTATCCAGGCCACAAAGATGCTATTAAAACAAAAAAAGCAAAAGTTTCTATTCCATGGCTTAAAGGTGTGCTTCCCAAGTTATGCCCTGCTGTGGCTTCAGTGGTGCTGCCTGCTACAGATACAGGTTCTGCAGATTTAACCCAAGATCCCAGATTGCACTGTTTGAAGATGAGGGCCCAGGAATCTTAATTGTTAATGAGCTCCCTAAATGAGTTGGACTCAGGCAGTTCCAGAACCATGCTTTGAGAAATGGTGCATTAATGACGTCTGCAAGTTACTAGTGGAAGGCCCAGTTCTTGCACCCTCCCACAGCAGTGCTAGACAGACTCCAGACCTGCACGGCCTAAAGCAGAAGCCACCAGCCACGTGTGGCCACCAAGCACCAGAAAAGGGGCTAGTCCAAAGTGAGATGTGCTCCAAGTATAAAATAAACTGGATTTTAAAAATGTGTGTGTGTGTGTGTGTGTGTATATATATCTATATTTATATATAGATATATATACACATATAGATATATATAGTAAAAACAGCATAAAACATCACACTTAAATTTTTATGTTGATATATGATGAAATGATAACATTTTGATTGTAGATGCTTATTAAAATACATTCCTAAAGTTTATTTTACTTTTTTGCTTGCTTAACATGGCTACTAGAAGGTCTGAAGTTATGTATGTGACTTGCCTTATATTTTTAGGGCTGTTCTAGACACAGGAATTCCAGATCATGTAAAGGTTATATAAACTTTCCAGAAAAGGAAGAAGTAGTTCCAGTTGTATTCTCCTTCATTTTAGCTACAGCCTTACAAAGAAATGGAGGCAACTGAGGCTGGTCTGGCTTGTGTAGCACAGGTTGAAAGCAGATAGCATTCCAGCTCAGTCAAACCATAGAGGTGTTGTTTCACCTACAAAATGTTGGCCCACACCATGTTTTCCAAAAATGTAATGTTCCTAACACAAAAAAGTAGTTTAATACATATTTTTATTTCCAGCATCTATTGAAAAATCTGAAGATCCAGAAACACTGGAATCATAAGTCTACCAAAAATTGTAGACTGAGTCTCCCACAGATCATAAGAAAAACATCAAGCCTCCATCACACATTTGCATTACCTGCTCGGGCTCAGCCTCATGTAGGCATTTGAGTTTGCATCCCTTGCCTAAGAACCATTTACAAACAAGAGTCCGTTGCCTGCCTCCCCTTTCCATAACTCTTGGCTCACCAATGACTTCAATGTCCCTCCTGGAGCAGCATTTATGCCATGTGGACTGTTGGGCTACCTCCTCCAGGGAAGCCATTTAAGCTCCTCTCTCAACAATTGAATCAATTTCTAGTTAAGCCAAGGAAAAATTAGTGTAGGTGTCATGGCCATAGTTCCTTTTCTGCTTGTCAAATTTTACTCTAGCTCTGCTTTCTAAGATTTTCATCAGTAATAGCAAAGAACAAGACAGGGAGCTCTTCTAGAGATTTGGGCCTAAGGGCTGCTCTAACCCTGAAGCCTATGTCTTCCACCCACCTAGCCCTTTGCCAGAAGCATTCTTTGTAACTAAGGGTGGTTTCAAATGGGGAGTCAGAAAAATGCGAAGTACCAAAACTGAAGTAGATGAAGTTCTAATAATTAAAGAAAGCCTCTTATTTCTTACCTAATGATTTTTGATGACATATTAGTCCGGGCAAGTAATACCACCTACTGTAACAATCTTGAGGGCTTAGCATAATGAATACAAGTTTATTTTCCCACTAGTATCACAGTCAGCTGCACACTGGAGCAGGGACTCTGTTCCACATGGTCACTGGGGATCAAGGCTCTTGCATCATGTGGTTCTACTTTTTAAGGACTTAGGATCTGGCTGGCAGACAAGACAAGGAAACACAATATAGAGGTTCATGTGAGTGTCTTGAGGCTAGTCAGGAAAATGATGTATATCACTTTCATTTAGTTTTCATTGGCCAGAGCTCAGTCATACAAACCCATCTAATTGCAAGTGAAGGTGGCAACTGCAATAGCTGTGAGAGAAGGAAGCTAATTGCAATAGCTGTGAGAGAAGGAAATGGATTTTATGCACCATATCAGCATCTTTGCCTGATCAGGGCTTAGTAAGGAATAGAATGGGCAGGAAGAATCACAGAAACAACTCTGAAAAGCCAGGATCAGCTTTGGTCCTGGTTTGGTGCTGGAGCTCCCATGGTCGTTGCCTCTCTGTCCTTCATTCATTCCAACCTTGGAGTCATCGGGCTGACAAATTGCTTTTTGTACCTCTATAGGCAGCAAAATGGATTACTCTGCTTTTCCCAAATAAATTTTAATAGAGAGCATAAGGACCTTTCTGATACTCAGGATCTGTGTGCACTTCTGGTCCAGTGAGACCATTTAGTCCCCAGAGAAATATGTTTCCAAATCTCTTGCCCTGTGTCCTTGAATCAAAAGGCAACTGCATAAAAATGCTGTGGAAGTTTACACGTTATTTTGCTAACAGAAAAGATGGACCTTGCTTTTAAATTATGGGGAGGATTTGATCCATGGAAGTGTTTAGGAAAGAGTGAAAAAATCCTTAAATTTTCCCTTTCAGTATTACTGAAATAGATTCTTCCATCATGAAGTATTCTTTTTAAATAGTGTCAAGTGCTATCATCCTCTCATGTTCCAATTTGTGGTTTCAGAGGTACTCACAAATTAGGGTTCACAGCAATATGTGGTGGCTGAAGAATAGTTTGCAATGTTAAACAATTCATAATCCTCTTAATTTTCATGTATATAAGTCTAAACATCATGCATGAAGGATGACACCAATTCTTTACCTGGGTAACTCGATGGGCATCAAATGCTGGAATTGTAAATATTCTTAGTTTTGTAAAAATATTAAGATTTTAACAACTTTTTGAGATATACTTCAGATACCACACAATTCTCTAATTTAATGTGTACAACTCAATGGTTTTGGCATATTCAAGAGTTCAGTATATTAAGAGTTGTATCACAACAATCTTAGAACATTAGCAACTACAAATCTACTTCTGTCTGAATGAATTTGCCTATTTTTATATTTCATATAAATGGAATCATGCCTTATATGGTCTTTTGTGACTGACTTCTTTCACTTAATGTAGTGTTTTCAAGGTTTATCCATGTTGTAGCATGTATCAGTACTTCATTCCTTTTTATTGCCCAATAATATTCCATTGTATAGATACACCATCTTTTATTTATTCATCAATTGGTAGACTTTTAGATCATTTCCATTTTTTGGCTACTATGAAAAATGCAGTTCTCAACACTCATGTACAAGTTGTTTTGTGTGTGGGCAATGTTTCCATTTCTCTTGGGCACATACATACTTAGGGATAGAACTGTCAGTAAGATTTAACTAAAGTTTGAAAATTTAAAATAAAATTTTCAGGTTTGTTCAAGTAATTTTGAGTTAAGTGTTTGATATTCATTAATTGTAATTTGAATTTTTATTCGTAATAGTTTTAGATATCTGAGAAAGAAATAACATTTCGAAAATATGAAGATAAGTTAATTTTTATTTTAAGTTGCCTTTAAATGAAAATACTTTTAAATTGTGTTTGCTTTGAATCCAATATATTTTTTCAGTTTTTTAGGTCATTACTGTGAGTAGACTACAAGCTATGTGAAAATCTTGATTATATCACTATAATTAATGATTTTGCTGAAAAATGACAGTAAATTGTGTACAATAAATGTATACTTATTTTTGAATTGTATATGTATCTTATTACTCATCTCAAATTGCCAGCCCACCAAGAAGCATGAGCAAAATATTTAAATTCTGACATTTAAATTCAATCATATAAAAACCATAGGTTTATATACATCTTTCTATTTTGTTGTTATCATTCTACCTGTTCTTATGATGAAAGTGTATCTGTCAATGTAGAAGGATAGAACATATGATATTTTGTAGTTTGTTTGCTTGATTTATAATTTTTAAATATTTAGACATATAATATGTGGATTTCTACTCTTTTCTCTTTCTTCCCTTGAAACAGACCCTGTAGGATTTAGGGGTTGACCTAGTGATGGGTCTCTAAATGAAGATCAATGAATACTCATTGATTGATTGGTCTAGAACTGGAAAAAGGGCAGGATGATTTTTTTAATGATGTTTAAGAATTTTTAGTTTCCTTCTACCCCATGCTTCAGTCTCAAGAAGGGACGTTTGGGTTCATTACCCTGACTAGGAGAGACAGATGCAGCTGGTTGCTTGTGGGACCACACATAACATCTAACTCACACTAACAAAAAGCATGTAATTAAATCCTCCATTAAATCTTCCACATCAAACTTCTCCATTTAAAGTCTTCTTGTCAATCCTACGGAACTCTGCCTGCCCTTCTAAGAAGATTGCTTTTTGAGCCTTACTATTTTACATTCCGCATTCATGAACCTGGGATTCATGTACTATTTTACATTCTACATTCAGAACCTCTTGGTTCTGTTGACTCAAGAGAATGTCAAAATTGGTTTTCTGTTTTTCATCTTTCTCTATATAAATTGTAATCAGGAACTCTACATTATCATTAGATGGCTAACAAAGATATGTTGAGTATTTATTTTGTGTTGAGTGCTATACCGGCTCTGTGCAAGGATTCGGAAGTAGGGAATATGATAAAGTAGGAGGTGTGCACAGGGAATATTTGACATTTTGGAAGAGCTTATCACTCTCCCTGTTTGGGAGAAGTCTGTTGTATGGAACTGCTCAGTGGCACACAGCCATATGCACTTACCATCATCCTCATTATCCTGTGGTTCAGCTGGGGCAGATCTGTCTCGACTGTGGGATTGTGAGTCAGCCAGGATGACTCCACAGATGTTCATCTGGGGTCCAGGCCGATGGGGCGGCCATCCTGGCAAGATCTTTTCATGGCAATGGAAAACACTCAGAGAAAAGCCCATTAGGTAGATTCATTTCCAGCCTTTGCGCATGTCACTCCTGCTGATATCCCATTGGACAAAGCATGTCATGTGGTCAAGCCTATGATGAGAAGGGAAGAAAAGTGAATATTTTTGGAGCTACCCAAACTATTGCAATCCCCCTATGGTGAGCTTTGGTGGATGCAGGGCCTTCCACTTCCTATTTCAGAAGCTTAAAGGCATAAGACATCCCTTCTCTGGCCCTTGTCCTGGCTTGGCCACTAGACAATCTAGAGGGAATGACTCAAGGAAAAGGGACCAGTGAGAGAGATCACTCACTCAGCAACAGTGCAATCAAATGACCAGGGTGGACATGTCACCATTAGCTATCTCACAGGATTATTCTAGGGAAGAACCTGGCCACGTTCTCCTTTGCCCAATCTCCCTTTGGTTCTTGTGTCTGAACCTCGTTCTATAGCCTTCCAGAGAATTCTGGTACTGACTCAGTTAATTACTTTCTCTTTGATAGCTGATGACAGTTTAAGTTGTTTGCTATCAAGAAAACTAACTTGTGCCAGTAGGCATGATATGTTGCCCCTGAAAAATATTCTGTACCTTGAGGTGATGATATTCTCAAAGTGAAAAAAATTGTACATATATCATATGATATTCCAGGAAGTGAGAGTATGGAACTTAGCATCCAAAAGCAATGATTACAAATCTCAATTCTGGCACTTCCTTGCCATGTAACCTTGTGTGCATGACTTAACTTCTTGAAGCTTTGATTTCCTCATCTATAAATAGGAACAATACTACCTACCTCACTAGGTCTTTGCAAGGGTAAAAATCTATCTATCTATCTATCTATCTATCTATCTATCTATCTATCTATCTATCTATCTATCATCTATTATCAATCAATCAATCTATCTATCTATCTATCATCTATCTCATCTAACTATCTGTTTATTAGGAGGAATTGGCTTACATGTTTATAGAGGTGGGAAGTCATACCATCTGCCGTCTGCAAGCTGGAGACTCAGGAAAGCTGGTGGTGTGATTCCAGTCTGAGTCCAAAGGCTCAAGTGCCAGGGGAGCTGATGCTCTGAATCCCTGTCCAAGGGCAGGAGACTGATGCCCCAGCTCCAGCAGGCAGGCAGGAAGGAAGGAATCTTTCCTTCTCACATGTTTTGCTCCATTCAGGCCCTCAAAGGACTGGATGATGCCCATCCACATTAAGGAGGGCCGTCTACTGTGTCACTGACTCAAATACTGATCTCATCTGGAAACACCCTCATAGGCACACTTAGAAATAATGTTTAATTTGGGCACCCCGTGGCCCAATCAAGTTGATACATAAAATTAGTCACCATACATACCAGACATTTAAAAATATGTAATTCAGTTGTGTTTAGTATATTCACAAGATTGGGCAACAATCACCATTATCTAATTCTAGAACATTCATTCTCATCATGCCAGAAAAGAAATCTCACACTTATTAGTAGTCAATTCCTTTCTCTATCCCTGCAGCCTCTGGCAACCTCTAATCTTTCTTTCTCTGTAGATTTGCCTGCTCCAGGCACGTCGTGTAAATGGAATCATACCGTATGTGGCCTTTTGCGTCTGGCTTCTTTCACTTAGCGGGATGTTTGCAGGGTTCATCCACACTGCAACCTGAGTCAGATCTTCATTCCTTTTTATAAGTAGTATTTCATTATATGGATATACCACATTTTATTTATCCATTCATTAGCTAATTTGGGTTGTTCCCATATTTTGACAAGAATGGATAATGCGGCTGTGAACACTCATGTGTATGTTTTGTGTATGTACAAGTTGTGTTTATATGGTTTTAATTCCTTTGGATATATACCTGCGAGTGACACTGCTGGCCTATGTGGTAACTGCCTGTTTACCATCTGAGGAACTGCCAGACTGTTTTCCAAAGCAGCTACACCATTTACATTCTAACGACTTTTGCAATTCCAGTTACTCCATCTTCTCACTGACACCTGTTATCTTTTGTTGTGAGTGTGACCTGTTACTTTATTGTGGTTTTTAGTTTCATTTCCTTAGTAATTATTGTGGTTGAGCATCTTTCTATATGCTTATTGGCCATTCATATATCTTCTTTGCAGAAGTGTCTGTTCAAATCCTTTGCCCATAATAATGAGATTTTTGCCATGTCTTATCACTTACTCTAAGACTATCTCCACAAAATGCCGTATTTGATAGCCCTTTAGGTATAATCTGTGCTCTGTAAGTTAAAAATTCTGCAGTTTCCAAGGTTTTTAAGGAACTACAGCGATGCCTCTTTCTGTTTGTTTAGCCTGTAAGTGTGTGATGAAGAAATTTCAACTGCATTAGGGAAGCTGTTTTTCTACTCATTCCTTCTTCCTCATTATTGCTCAGGTTCCTTGAATGTAATTGATACTAACACTTTGGATTTATTTTTTTACCTTCGTTCATCTGATACTAAGGACAAACCAAATAGAATTCTTTACAAATGTTAATTTAATTCCATTTGAACTTTCTCCCAAATAGAGCTTGATACTTCTAAACTAGTGGTATAGAAGGAAACTACACAAAGATTTTTCTCAAACGGCTGTAAAATAAAGGAATTGGACTAAATTATCTCAAGCTTTTCTTTTACCTTTAACTTTTTGTGATTCCCGCATAGTTGGTTGTTCACTGAGATGGGATGTGAACCCAGGAATGCTAATTTAAGCCCCCTTCCCTGGTCAAGATGCCATTCTTCTTTGATGAAGTAACATTTGCAAAGTCCTAACTGGTCCCTTGGAGGCTGAAAACTCTGGAAATATAAGATCATATTAAGATCAAATATAAGATCATAGAAGAAAAGTTCAGAAACTAATGTATGCATTTAAGAGAGTGGTCATAGTAATTATTCGGTGGGTGAACTGTGTGTACAGATAAAAGTTATGGTTAAAAAATGCAAAACAGATGGTGGTTAGGCAGAGGAGTAGAATTATTCCTTGGAAACCAATGGGATTTGGACTGAGATATTTTTAAGAAGTCCAAAATACTAACAGAAACCTTGACATTAGATTAAAAAGAAGTATGTGGAAAATATTATCCATTTGCAATCTGCTTCCATCTAGCTATTAAAATGGGATCAAATAAACCTGAAAATAGAATCAGGAGGAAATGGAAGCTAGTTTAGTGCTATGAATTGGAGGTATAATGGGTTTCAGAACCATGGAAAACTTTGTGTGCCTTAACTGCTAGGTTTGTTCTGTTCTCAACACACTTCCGGTTTTCTCCTGGAACTATTTGAGAGAAAAGGAATAAAGAGAATGAGAAATTTGAATCTGAAACAACTGGGCATTTTTTTTTATGCTTAGCACTTTTCTAGGATCCTTGGGTTACTTGAGTCCTGGACCAAAGGAGTTTAAAATCTTAATCCTATATGGGACCCTTTAGCTAGTGGAATAGGATGTGCATCATTGAGTGCTAAATGTATATTATATGAATTACATGCTATAGGAAGAGTACAGTGATCCATCCAGGTCACAGAGAATCCAGGACACAGCGACCCAGGACATGGACTTGAAGAATGAATGGAACTCAGTCAAGAGAAGCAGAAAGGACCTGTAATAAGTGAGGATTGGGTTGGGAAAGGACACAGTGTGTTCAGGAAATAGACAGCAGTCTTCTGTGCCTGGGGTGGAATATCTTATAAGAAGTGAGAAAGATGCAGAGCTGATCAAATAGGCATTGCTTGTAAGATGTGTAAGCTCTTGTCATTAAAAGATGGAAGGCACAAGGAACTTTTTGTGGATGCCCACTCACCCTCAAAGGAGCAAAGGCTGTATAAAAAGAGGAAATGTTACCTAGGAAAATCAGCATTAAGATTACTTATTTTTAATGCAGTTTCAAACTTTAACTTCATCTAATACCTTGGTAGATTCATGCTATCTTATCATAGAATATAGAATCATAGAGCAGAATGGAAAAATTGAAACAAATCTTAAAATCATCTAACTCATTCTTCTCCTTAAATGTAAGAGACTGGGGGTTCAAAGGAAAGAAGTGACCTGCTCAAGGTCCCATGGCTGTGAAGCCACAGGAGTCTGCTTTCTCAGACCTGGGCCCCTCTACCACAGCAGTACATTTTTAACCTTCAGTCCTGATTTGATGAGATCCTGATCTTGCAGCTCACATTAAAACTAGCCAAAGATTTGTTCCACTTCTTTCAGGGATCTTTGTGGGTAAAAGATCATTGTGTATAAAATACTCTAAACCATGTCCTTTCAAAGTGTGGTTCATAAACATATCAACTGTATCAGGACATTCTTAAATCCTATCTCAGAACTAATACATTAGAATTTATGGAGTTAGGGTCTCAGAATCTGCATTTTAACCTAGAACCTTGGTGATTTTGTATATTAATGTTTGAACAGTACTCTAAAGCAAAATAGAAGTCATCCAGAATTTTTTACTTTGTTTTTGAGCCTCAGGTAGATTATGTGGCAAAAATAATTTAAGTAATCACTAGTTTATTATTTATTTGAATTAAAGAACTAGGGATTCTACATTTTAGTGTTAATACATAATATTCACATATTTAATTACTGGAATCCTATGGGAGGAAACATAAAAATGTGAATTATTTTTACTCACATAGGTTCAAGGTGAGAAAGTGTGGTATACATGTGTGTGAGTGTGCATTTTATATATATTTACATTATGGCATAGACCATACCCAGTGGAAAAATTGATTTGATAATCCATAATCTCCATTCCTTGATCCAGATGGTTTTACAGGTGACAGTTATCAACATTTTAAGGAACAGATCATCTTTGGCTTATATATATTGTTTCAGAAAGACAAAAAAAGCTGTCTCAGTAATTTTGAGTCTAATATAATTATGTTTCAAAAATTAGAAAAGAACAGTACAGGAAAAATCTGAATCATTTCACTTATAAAATAGATGTAAATAAAATGTTAATTAACCAAATCTAATCAAATCCCCCAAATTTATTATAATCAAGTATTTATTCCCTGGGATGAAAGAAAAAGTTAATATCAGAAATTCACATTAATGGACTAAAGAAGAAAAATCATTGGTTAACTCAATAGATGCAGTGAAAGTATTTTATATGGTTAGATACATGTATTTTATAGGGTTTGATACAGTTTACAGTACTCAATCCAGAGCATGGAAATCAGGCTGGATTGTTATGTTGAATATAACATATTATATATAATGTAAATTAATATGTCTGTTAATATATATTTATACATGTATATATATTACATGTATATATCAGACTTATTTATAATAAAACCTGTCAGTAAATGAGGAATAGAGGAATAAAAGAAACAGCCTTAATTTGACACCATGTATAGGCCTAAAACATATAGCAAATATATTAACAGGAAAACTTTAGATTTATCCCAATTAATATCAAGGTTGAAAATATATATTATCACCACAACTGGTAAAATAGTGCTGGATGTACTTACATAAGACAAAAAAAAAGAAAGTTAGAAAAGAAGAGCTAAAACTCTAATGTTTCACTGATGATACTGTCTCACTGAAAATTTCTTGGAATCAAATCAACCAACTATTAGAAGTGTTAAGAGTTCAACAAAGGTGACAGATATAAAATTATTTAATAAAATCAATAATGTTTCTCTCTAACAACAACAAAAAGTTAGAAAATACCATAAAAAATAAAGTATCATTTACAATAGCAATAGTAGTTGGCAAGTGGCTCATGAGGGATACCCATGGCTTACTACTTATTTTTGTAAGTAAAGTTTTATTGTATCACAGCCATGTCCATCTGTTGACATATTGTCTATAACACAGTGTCTATGGCATAAGGTGTACTAACACTTCAACTGTAGAGCTTAGTAGTTGCAATACAGATGGCATGGTCCATAAATTCTAAAATGTTTCCTATCCAGTTATATACAGAAAAAAGTTGCCAACTTGTGCTATAAAGTATTCAGATATTAACGGAAATATATATGTGATACCTTATGAAGAAGTTTATTAAATGCACAAAAAAGCATCTGAGTAAAAGAGATATGTATAGAATGGGTTGATTTATCATAGTTGTCAATTCTCCCATAATGAATCTAAAAATTCAATGCAATTCTAATAAAATTCTTATCTGGATTTCGATAGACTTGCCAAATTCTCTTTAAAATTTAAGATAAACAAATGGTCACAAATGCCCAAGGAAAGACTAAAAAGAAACAAGAAGGGAGGTTCACACTACCAGATATTATATAGACATAGTAAAAGCCACAGTATAAGAATGCTATGTAATGGACGCAGGAAGAAATAGAGCAGTGGCATATTCTAGATGGTTCAGAAATGTACGTATATGTGGACTTTGTGTGTGTGTGTGTGTGTGTGTGTGTGTGTGTGTGTGTGTATGAACTTGATGGAATACACCACAAAGAAACGGGAAAAGAAAGATTATTTAGAATATAACATTGCAACAACAAGCTCATATGTGGAAAAATAAAGTTGGATTTCTACCATATACCATATATAAAGGTAAATATTAAGTGGATTAAAAATATAAATGTAAAAAGTAAAACTAAAAACTAAAAACCTAGTGCTAAAAAATGTAAGATCATCATGATCTTCAAGTGAACAAAATTTTCTTAAACCAGACACCAAAGACACAAATGACAATGTAAAATTTTGATGGGTTTGACTACATCGAATAGCATATTGTTATTTGATGAGATAGCATTTAAAAAATGTAACAGGTGGATAATAGACTAGGAAAATTTGTTTTCAACATAAATACAACAAGGTATAAATATCTAGAATTTACAAATAACTCTTATAAAGTGAGAAAGCAAGGAAACTAAATGGAAAATGGAGCAAAGAAGATAAATAGGCAAATCACAGAAGGGGAGGCTCCCAGAGAATAACTAATACATAAGGAGATGCTTAACTTACCTTAGGAATCAGAAAATTTAACTTAAAGAAATCTCACTTTATAGCATCAACCATGGCTAAGTTAAAAATATGAATAACAGCAAGTGTTGGTGAGGATGTAGGAACAGGGTACACTGTTATGGGGCTATAAAATGGTATAGCCACTCCAGACAGTATCCGGGTGGTATCTGGTGAATTAAAATTTGTATATATCCTACAATTTAGCTATTCTAATCTAGCCTTTTTCTCAAAGACTTCTTGTAAAGATACATAAAGGAACATGTGTAAGGAATGTTCACAGATGCATCATTTGCTCTGTTGAGAAGTTAGAGGTAACCTATAGGCTGCTCAGTAGAAGAATGTCTAAATCAAATGTGGGTACAAGCTCTGGAACTCTGCAAAATGCACAAGGAATAAGCTCAAAATGGATAGAGCATCATCTACCAAAACATAGTGCTGAGCAAGAAATGTGAAAACAGAATATGATTCATAGTATAATACCATTTTTATAAATTCAAAATATATACACATAGAAAACAACATTATATTTTATAGGAATAAACACACATACAAGGACATATATCAGATACATTTGACTGTATCTATAATGTGGCCAGTTGATGCATTTGATTGGGCTCTTGCACAGTGGAGGGAGGAAAGCAGAAGTGTGCAAGTGGAGAGGAGAAGGAGGGAATAAAAAAAATAAAATTTGATAAAGTTCAAATTCATCAACTGATGATGACAATATTCTATGAACTGAGGAGTGGAAAAACCTTAACTGTGCACCCCAGGTTTTAAAAGAACCATAACAGCAAAATTTTAGTCAAATTTTAAATTAAAGAGATTGTCAATGTTCCTAAAATGCACATTTGTTCTTTAAAATTAATCATCCTTGTGTATGTACTTACAGAACTTTTTTGTGAATATTTCCCAGCTCAGCCAGAAAGCTGTGCTTATGGGTGTTTCGGAGGAATTGAAGGTTGAAAGGGTTTTGCTCTGCTATTGCTCAGAATGTAATATCCGACCAGGCTATCTACGTGGCTATCAGCAACATTAGTCCTCTGGTGAATCAGAATTCTACAGGATGTGGATTAGCATTTAAATGTAATAGGATCATACCAAATACTGCTGTGGATGAGATGCTGAGGCTATTTATTCCCTTAGTAACCAACCCAGACTTGTATCACACTAACTGAGAATTCCTTTTTATTCCTAATGATACCAGCAGAGAGCTAGGTGCATATTAGATATTTTTTTAAATGTTGAAAGTATACTAGTGGAATAAATGAGTAAAATCAAAACAAGTTAACAAATGACACTTAAAAATGAGTAATTTACTAACAAAATTCTTCTACTGAAACAATAATTGCAAACCTTGGAAAACTTGAAAAAGCTATTTCATGAACAAACCTTCCCTTTCTTAGATAAAGGAAACTTTTATGGTAGAAGATTTCTTGCCTTGAGGGGTTCCATCTGTCCCCTGGTTTAGTGACTTATGGTAATATACCTGATGTTGGCTTTAGCTTAAGTGCAAAGACTGGAGCTAGTCCAAGGGCAAGATGAGTGGGGAGTAGGGGAGGAGTCGTACGTGAAAAAGGACTGGAAGTTCTGTGAAGCTACCGAGCAAAGGGGGAGCTTGCCTGGGCATTCAAACCTCAGAGGAGAAGGCAGCTGCTCCTTCCTGACGTAGAAGGTCAAATGGAACTTAGGCAGTGGAACTAGCATTTTTTGAGCAAAGCTATGGGCTAAGTGCTTTGCAGCTGTTATCTTCTTGAATCCTTACAACTTTACGAGGTGGCCAGACCAGCTATTCCTGTCTTCATTTCAAATGGGATAGCTTCAGGCTCAGAGATCTGAAGTATCTTGCTAAGCTCAGGTCAATGGTAGAAGTAAAATATGAACCCACATTTTTGTTTTCACTCCAAAGCATTGACTATTTCCATAATACCACAGTCTCTTAAGCTAAGAGGGAAAGCAGAGAAAGGAGAAACTAGAAAATTATAATATACAGAGGAGAAAGTTTGAGTTTAAATGAGCTGGCCTCAGGTGATGGGAGCCTGAAAATACTCAAAAGTGATGAAGAGTTAAGTAATGCTGATTTCCTAAATTAGACTAACACTGGCATTGTGTTTACTCTATGTACCTAGGGCTGTCTATTGTGTATGATTCTTAATACTTTCAAATCATCAAAAATTTTTTATAGTGTCCATGGTGTATAAGATTTTCACAGGTTCCTGGGCCTGGGTGGGGCAGGGATACAAAGAAGTATTCCTCACTCTCACAAAGTTGGGAAAGTAACTAGAAATACAGGACAGGTGGAAAGCGGACAACACAAGACATAGGATGGGACAGACAAAGGCTGTTGGAATAATTGATGCAAGGATGGTAAACTGCCCAGCGGTTTAGTAAGGGGAAACTTTAAGGTGATAGTGAGATTTAAGGACATAAAAATGAGAAAGGCTTAGGTCAGTGGTTCTCAAACTATGGTCAGAAGACTCCTGGAGGGTCTTGGAGATCCTGTGAAAAAGTCTTCAAAATTAGGATTATTTTTATGATAATACAAACCTTTTCAGTGTATTGACCTCTGCATTGATAGTGTGAAAAATACTGTAGTTCAAACTGCAGTGGAACCAAACCAGGTATTATTCACTGTTACACACTCACAGTTTAAACAAATTGCCAGCCTCACTTAAGAATGTTCTTGATGAAACAACAAAATTATTTTATTAACTCTCAACTCTAGAGTACAGATCCTTTCAATATGCTGTGTGATAAAGCAGAAAGTATACGAAAAGAACTTTTGCTGTATTTTGAAGGATGATCGTCTCAGAGAAAAGTACTTGTGTTATTGAGTTGCAACCTGAAATAGCTGCCTTTTCTTCATAGAACACTTTTTTCTTGAAAGAATGACAAACAGACACACTATGGTATTCAGGCCTACGTATTTGGCAGACATTTTTTTGAAAATGAAGGAAGTAAGCTTGTCACTTCAAGAAAAACAACTGACAGTTTTCATTGCCAAAAATAAAATTTGAGATTTCAAGTGAAAATTAGGATTTTGGTAAAACATATCTACTATCATAAGCTTGGCAGCTTCCCAATTCTTAAAGAGTTCTCTGATGAGATAGGTGGTAATATTAATGAATGTAATATATATATATATTTATACACATACACACACATATTCACATATACACTCATCATGCACGTACCATATATATTATATGTAAATAAAATAATGCAATGGACCAACTTATGGAAGATCTGCATAACTCAATCAGTATTTTTCAAATGACCAGTGCATGATAGTACAAAACCACCAATGGGTAAATGTAGGATATCCCAGTGGATTTAATGTAACAGAGAATGAAGTTCCATGATATGATTTTAAATATCACATTGTAACTATCTTTTTTAAACTACTGTTTGACGAATTTTGGTACAGCATCAAAGAATAGCTACAATTATCTGAGAAATATCAAAATACTCTTTCCATTAAGTATGTATTTGCACAAAGTAGGATTTTCTTCATATACTTCAACCAAAATAACATATAGCAACGGACTCAATGCAGAAGCAGACATGTGAACCCCGATATCTTCTATTGAGTGGAACAGCAGAGATATTTGCACAAATGTAAAACAATGCCACAATTCTCACTAATTGTTTTATTTTTAAAGGTAGTTATTTTTCATAAAAAATATGTTGGTTATGTTAATATGTAATGAATTTATTAGCTATTTTAATTGAATTTGTAAATAAGTTTTATTTTTTTTATCATGGTATCATTAATATACAATCACATGAGCAACATTATGGTTACTAGATTCCCCCCATTATCAAGTCGCCACCACATACCCCATTGCAGTCACTGTCCATCAGCATAGTAAGATGCTATAGAGTCACTACTTGTCTTCTCTGTGTTGTACAGCCCTCCCCGTGCCCCCCACCCTCTACATTATGTGTACTAGTAGTAATGCCCCTTACTCCCCTTCTCCTGCCATTCCCACCCATCCTCCCCAGTCCCTTTCCCTTTGGTAACTGTTAGTCCATTCTTGGGTTCTGTGAGTCTGCTGCTGTTTTGTTCCTTCAGTTTTTTTCTTTGTTCTCATGCTCCACAGATGAGTGAAATCATTTGGTACTTGTCTTTCTCTGCCTAGCTTATTTCACTGAGCATAATACACTCTAGCTCCATCCATGTTATTATGAATGGTAGGATTTGTTTTCTTTTTATGGCTGAATAATATTCCATTGTGTATATGTGCCACATCTGAATTTGTAAATAAGTATTTAAAATGGTTTTCTCGGCATTAGCTTCTAATGCAACAGATATCAACAGAAATCACCCACATAAACTCTTCATGTTCCTCTATGATTTTTAGGAGTATAAAGGAGCCCGGAAATCAAACACACAGGCTTATTTACACATGTGTGTGTATATTTCATGTTGTCTTTTTTATGAATCAGGTTTAATTAGGTATAACATACATATAGTGAAATGCACCCATCGTTGTGTACAGTTATGAGTCTTCACAGATGCAGCATGGAGTCATGTGTCCACCACCACGTTCAAGTTATAGAACATTCCCATCAACTTGAAAAGTTCCTTTGTGCTCTTATGTACTCAACCTATCCTCTGCTCCAGCCCCTGGCAACCACCAGGCTGTTTTCTGTTCCTACAGTTTTTTCTTTTCCAGCATGTCATGTTAAGTGGAATCATATAGTACATAGCTTTTTGAGTCTGGTTTCTTTCAATTGGCTTAATGCCTTTGAAATTCATTCACATGTGATTCCTTTTTACTGCTGAGTAGTCATTCATCATATGGACATACCATGATTTGTTTATCCATTCACCAGTGAAGGACATTAGGGTTGTTTCCAGCTTTAGGCAATTCTGGATAAACATTCAAAGACTATTTTGTGTGTGAATGTAAGTTTTCATTTCTTTTGGGTAAATACCTAGGAGTTTAACTATCTAAACCATCTTATAAAGTTAAAGATGCAAAAGGGGAACATTCTAGAAAAAGGGAAAATATGGGCAAGCTTTCCTGCCTTTTGGCCACCATTTTTTCCCTTTTGTTGACATTTCACAGCTGAAACATCATCATCTCTATCTATTCTTCTCTTCCACAAGTGCACATATATTAAGTAAGCATGTAAGAGATGTTGCAGCTCCATTACTGCCATGCCCATAAATGCAGGATTCTACATGGTACTTCTTGAATCTGGCAAATAGACCAGTTTAATTGTTGCAAAAGACTTCTGTAGAGTGGGAGATGGTCCCGCAAAGACAGTTCAGAGCCAGCTTGTGGAATTCGCTGAGTGCCAAACTAAGGAAATAACTTTTTCCTAGCAGTGGGTGAGAAGAATTAAAGACCCTCAGGAAAGAGCAGATTCTTCTTATTCCTATTTTAAGCAAGCTGGTTTCCAAAAACAGAAGTTTGGGAGCATAAGGCCTTATGGAAATTACTGTCTGATGGGTAAGAAATATGCTCTTCAAGGATCTCTTAGCACATTATGTCCCTCAGATGTCTCTGCATCTCGGACCCTATTCCCTCAGCTGCTTGCTCTTCCTCAGCTGTTACCTCCAGCCAGCAGATGACACCTGGATCTGAGCTGTTATTGCCACTTAAGGCTAAATGGTTACTTGCCCAGAAACCAAGAACTATCAATAAGATTGGAAGAATATGCGGGTTTTCAATTTTTAATGGGATTGTCTTTTTAAAATATCAGAGTAATTCACAGTTACTATAGCAATTTTGGAAATTTAGAGTTAAAAAGTCCTTCATCCAAATAAAATCATTGTTTGCATTTGGTTTATCTGAGCTTTTTCTGTCTTTAATCACATCCTCTATATTATTTTGTACTTCATTTTCTCCACTCATATTCTATTACAATCATTTGCTTATAAAACTCTTCTTAAAAGTTATTTTAATGGCTGAATGATATGCCATCATTAGCTCTAATACAATTTACTTAGTCATTTCTTTATTACTGAGAAATTGCGTTGATTCTGTTTTATTGCCAATATAACTAATGCTGCGGTAAACATCTAACTTTATAAAAATTCTTTTTAAATTGGACTTTTTCTTTCTTTATGTTCCCAGTAACAGACTCACATGAACACTTTTGAAACTTAAAGAAAATTATAAAGAGGTATCCTGAATAAACTGGGAAAAGTTTATTTAATTCTCCTTCATTCTAGAAATATTGGACATCTATCATCTGCTGACTCCTGCTCTAGGCATGGGAAGAGATGGTTCCAAAAAATGTAGCTTGAGGTTCAGATTTTGAATATCCAGTTCAGTTAAGCAGATACTGGTTGCCTGTTGCACACAGCACAGTGTTAGGTGATGAGATGTTACGTATCATAATAGCAACTGGTTTCTGATGAGGAGTCAACCCTTTTTAGTGGTGCCAGAGGTGGTCTCATTTCCTCCTCTCACTAACCTATAATGCACGTGACATTGCTAACCCACATTATAGATGAGGAAGTAGAGGGATACAGAGAGAGATGAACTGATTTGTACAAGGCCATAATAGCTCATAAGAGGCAGTGCCAGGGTTTCACCCTGGTAGTTGAGAGCTAATTACTCCTTACACTGCATTATTCTTCCCCCAAGAGGACTTGGGATTACAGTAAGAAAATGTACACAGCATCTTATATTCCAGAGGACCCCTTTCTGGCCCGTGTTTATGTTCTAAGAGCAGTTGTAGAAGAGTAAGATATAAATGGTCCCAGGACTTAAACTGAAATAGTGGAAGGAGGTCAGCATTGATTACACCATCAGGGTGCTTTTATGTAAAGTAAGTTAAATAAGCTCTGGTCCCTGGAATGTTGTGCTGCTAACGTTTACTTGCAATGCTTTGAAATAAATTTACATTTTTAAAAACATGCACCCAGGGAAGCAACAAAGTGTGAAGTGCAGACAAGAAAGTAAAGAAAACCTGAATTCTTAAGGAAAAGAGTTCTGACTGGACTAGATCACCATTTCCCAAATGGTATGTTACGTAAAAGAGTTTTGTGGGTCAGCCAAGTTTAGGCTGTATTGCATTCTTTCCTATCCTTTTAGAGATTGATTAAGCCAATGGGGGAATTTAAGGCTCTGAGAAGTCCTGCAGTGAAGCAATCTGTTTACATTTATTTGATCCCAAGATTTATTTATGCCCAGAACCCTTCTATTAGGTGACCCCTATTTGCATCCCACACTCTTGGGAAATGATGGACTAGACTTATGCTAAAGGGACAGTAATTCTGCTCAGGCTGCTTCTGAGAGCAGGAGCCGAGCACCGTCAGCCGCTGGGCTCCCCTCCGCGGCTGAGGGGCCACCTGGGCTCTGGTGGCTGCGTTCTTTCACCATCATGTCTTACCAGCGGGATAAAACAGAGCAGCAAAACATGACAGTTCCCACCACGCAGGCAAATTCTCACATTCTGACTCATTTCTCTTATGCTTTTGAACACTCTGGAGGCCGAAGGGAGCCGTGCTTACAAAGCAGAGAGAGGCCCCTTCTCCACATTTCATGTGACGCCCCGGTTCATGCGTGTCACTGTTACTGGGAACACCTGCTGCCCTTCTGCAGCCCGGCAGCTTGGCCAGCTCGCTCAGCTGGCCTCTCTCCCGGCACATGAACCATTCCAGGGTAGTGTGATGAAGGTTTGAGTCAGCCCCAGAAGTGCCTCCTCTCCTCCTCCCAGCCGCCTTTGGCTATTGTTTGGATGGAGGTGGTGATTGAATTAACAGAGCTGTTCAAAGCAGAAATGAGCACATGGAAAAGGACTCAGCCCTACAAGGCAGCTTCATTTGCTCTGCACTGGGAGCAAAAACGTGAGCTGCACTGAGGTGACACCTGGTGATCACGGTACTGGGCGAGCTTTGCCCCTCACTGCCTGTCCCTGCCTGCTGCTGAAAAGGGGTCTCAACCAGTGAGCCAGCCGTATGGCTGGGGACGACTCACAGTCCTGTCATTATGACGCTAATTCCTGAAAGGTCAGAACTTCTTAATCAAGATCAAACCGTTTATAAATGGTGGTGATTCTATCCAGGATGGGAAGTAGAACAGCCAGGGGCAGGGCCCTGAGTCTCCTTGAACCAGAATGGATTTTGAGGATAAGTGTTGGTAGAAGCAAATAGCTTTACTCAGGAAGAGAAAAATTAGCAGTACGGTTTTTTAAAATTAATTAATTAATTAATTTGGTATCGTTGATATACATTTACATGAACAACATTGTGGTTACCAGATTCCCTCCATTATCAAGTCCTCACCACATACCCCATTACAGTCACTGTCCATCAACATAGTAAGATGCTATAAAATCATAGTAGTAGGGTTTTTTAAGTTCAAAATAACATCATTTTTTGTGACTGTTTACCTTGAATAACCATTTAGAGGGTCAGTTAAGGGATGATGGTCCAAATATGCAGACATTTCTCCCCCCTTACCCTTTCTAAGCATATTCTTTTGTAATAATGCTGAAAATTGCAGAGCCCACTTGAGTTTATGAAACTCTTCCATTTGCATTGTCTTGTCTGCTCCTTGCAGCAGCTTCAAAAGACAGGTTTAATCCATTATAGAGATGAGAAAACTGAGCCTGAGAAAGATTCAGTTGTTTTCTTTTAGCTGATCAGTAGCAGAGGGAAGACTCAAACCTAAATCTTTTAATCCAAAAAATGCAGTGCTCTTTACACATACAGTAGCATCAATTAGAATAGATCTTGGATTCTTGGATTCCTGAGCTATCTGAGCCTCTTAATCAATAGTCAGCCTCCTCACCCCAGCCCCAAATAAGAATTCAGGAGCTGACCTTTCATAGCTAGAGTTTTTATTGCAAACCTCTCAGTTAAAGTAAACTATACAAACAAACAAAAATTCGGCACCCTCTCTAAGTCTGGACTCTTTAGAAATACATTGAAAAGATACACACACACAGGGTTACTTTCATATTGAAAAATATGCATATTTGCAAATTGGTTGCATGAAAAAGCATAACCTTATGCAGCAAATCATTTATGCCTCATTATACTTTTCTTTTTAAAAGACTTTGAGCCTTCTTTGGCCCATATAATTTTTTAAAGCATTTCTGATCAGCTGAGATCAAGCTAACGGTAAGTTTCTAGAAGCTCTTATTATGTAACTGGTCTTGGTCCTCCTTCTGGGCAAAGTGGTCCTGCATTGAGTGCACCAGCCTACAAACTCCAGGCAGAACATGTTGGCAAACAGCCTCCCCTTCCAATCCTCATTTTTTCTCCTTCCTGGGGTGTGAGCTCCCCAAAGTGTGATTAATCCATCCATTGATCGCCTCCTGCCATAGTGAGGGTGAGATATGGCTAGCAATTGGTGCCAGGCTGCTTATGTGACCAGACTGCTAAGGCGAGGGGAGAGCAGACAAGTGCTAGCCGGGGCTTTCCAACCCTGCAGACGGAGGGGGCAGCAATAGCTGTGCTTCCCACAAGCCTTGTGAAATGATCTCTCTCATCAAAATGCAGCTGATTCTTTTTCAAATGAATTATAATGTATATTCCCTGCTATCACAATTGGCTTCACAAAGGTCTAATAAAAGTTTATGGGGAAAGGGAAAAAGAAGATGAAAAAAAAAAAATAAGAAGACAGAAACCTCCTGGAAATAGAGCCAAATGAGAATGTGCTGCTTTGATTGAAGCATTCTAGGCAGATATAATGGATGACCAAAAGCATGCCAGCCGAAGGGATTAGGAGAATCAGAAAGCATGTATCTAATATTCAGCATCTACTGTGGTGAGCGAACGGTAAGGTGAAGATAAGCTGATGGGATAGGCAAAGACTCTAGGGAGAAAACCTTCCACCTTCAAATGGAGAGGGTAAAATGAAAAATGTGGGCACTAAACCCATTCTTAAGCTAGTGTGACCACGAATATGAGGAAAGAAAATTTGGCCAAACAGTAATCAGGGAAGCTTTTTGTTCCTCTCTCCTCTCTTGCTCAAGCCAAGAGAAAGTCAAGCATACCTGTCCTCAGCCTCAGATGCCATATTTTCTTTCATTCTGCCTCACATGTTTAGAAGAACCCGTCATCCACAAAGTCACATTACTCTTCATTTCAGCGACCCCTAGCATAAGCAGAAAGTCACCTGGGATTGTGCAGCAACAAATATTTCCTGTGAGGTTGATTTCTAGTGAGACCAACGCAGAACACAAGTTGAAAAGTTGGGCAGTGGTTTAAAACCTAATGGCCCTTCCGCATTAGGGACTGTGTGTGGCATGTACATTTTAAGATAGCCAGGTTCCCTGCAGTGGCTCTTGTGTGTCTGACTCATGTCAGCATTCCTGTTTGTTCCAAAGGAACATGGGAGTGACAGACAGCCCTGACCAAGGACAAAAGAAGTGGTTACAGTGTAAAAATCAGCAAAATGAAATGAACAACAGAAAATAAGTCAAATACAAAAATTCTAGTGAAAAACAGTGAATTCTGAATTGTGTTGCATTTGCATGTAAGTTACATCTAAACAATCTAATACTTGTTAAGCACCTACCTAAATATTAGTTTCTTGCTGGAGGCTACTGTCCACCGTGAACGAGGCACAAACCTGCACACCAAGAATCTGCAGCTTCCCAGGGAACAGATCATTAGAATACGGGGCCCACATTCCAGAGGGAGGTCGTTAGCTCAGGATGAGATGGGAGTCTGAAGCCCGGGTTGGTGACTCGTTCCTAAGGTTCCTGGAGGAAATGACACGTGAATGGAAACCTGAAGGATGGATAAGAGTTTGCCATATTGCAGGAGAAGCAGAGGGAAGAGGGAAGAGAGTGGGTGGGAAGACAGAGGTGATTCTAGGCTGAAGGATCATCATCACACAGGCACAGTCAGCACCTGTGCTGAGGTGCGAGCGGACAGGGCACAGGCAGCACCTGTTAACACTGTTAAACATGACTTGGTATGATTAGAACTATAAACATGACTGGAGCTTAGTGTGCGAGGAAGACAGTGACAAACCAGGAGGCTGGAGAGTCAAATCAGGGCCCTGGAGGAAGTGTTAAAGTATTTGGACTTAGTTTTGAGGGTAATCGAAGAGCCATAGATGGATTTAAAAGGGCAGTGATATAACCGGTGTTGATAGTTTGGGCAACGGGATAGAAAGGGGCCGCGTGGGAGTGGGACCAGTTAGGAGAGCATTGCCCTCATCAGGTCAGGCAGCCGATCCCAGGTGCCAGCAGTGGGCATGGGGCAAAGAAAGGGAGTGAACCAAGGTGAGCCTCAAGGAGGAGCCGTGTCCTTCGAGAATTTATCTAGACCATCTATGTCTAATTATAAATGGTTTTCAGGAAGAGCCCATTGCTTCTTAGAAGCCAAATAAATCGTTCACAAAAAAATGTGGATGCTTGCTCTTTCCAGTGGGTTTTGGTTGGACTCCAGGAGGCAAGAAAACAATAGGTAGGCTAGGTTCATATTCCACTTTGAGAATAGTCCCAAACCTAAGAGGGGAAGCACTGCAAAAGTCCAGGGGAAAATGGAGTCCCATGTGAAGAACTGGATGCGCCAGACTCGCCCAAGGTCACTCAGGAGTGTTGTTGTCCCAGCCACCAGCCAACGGAGGCCAAGTGGCCATGGGCTTGGAGAGATGGGCAAATCATTTCCCACAAAACCAGTGTTTCAATATTTTGCTTGGCATCCAAGTGAAATTGGACTGGAGAAGAATGTGGTTTGGAAATAGGTTGAGATTTAATAAATGAAACAGTCTGTAAGAAATGCCAGTATTTCCAAATTCGGAGCATAGTCTCTGACAGAAATATTATTTCTTAGTGTCTTTACTAATAAATTGAAAAGAAGGATTCTCTTACTGAGGCAAATCACAGATGTTTCTAAATTAGGTAGCATTGTCAACACCCAGCAGATCACAGTGTCCCCAAAGAGGTTAGAAATGAGGGGCAGGAAATAATAAAACAAGGTTAAATTTGGCTGGATGGAAACTACATCTGGGGAAATATAATTCAAAAAGCAGATATTCAATGGGCCAAAGAAATTCACTGGACCACACTGGTGCCAAAGGAGACCCAGGTGCTAAAGTGGACGGCAGATGAGGTGGGAGTTTAAAATATGCGAAGGCAGCTGAAACCCATTTGGTTGTGGCCTGCATCATCTGATAAAGAACACTGATAAAAATCTGTGTTCTGCCTCTTCCTTCCATGTTTACAGGCCATTCACAAAGGAAATCCAATTCACTTACCGCTTTGGGTTTAGTTATTGAGATAAAACAAAAATCATCTACTAGAACTATAAGGCCTCTACCATTATATCAAGTTCATGGCCAGTGCTTTTCAGTTCAAGAAAGAAAGCCGTGATGACCTGCATGGAGAAGCTTCATTCATAGTAACTCCAGATGGGCTGCTGGTATTTTTTTGTTCCCCCATTATGGTCTCTGTAGCAGTCTTTTGGATAAGGGGCTTGCCAGTCATACGGTTTATTTCTGTTTTACTTATGAAGCAGCTGAGACATGGATGCCAAAGACGTTCAAGAATGCCAGTCATTGGTCTCTCTGTCTGGTGCTTTGTCCAATACAGGGACACATTCCATCTAAATAATTTAGGGTTTTGAGATGCTTTAAATGGAAATGGAGAATTGGTATCAATGCTACCACAGGTCTAAGAGGGCATTATGGGATGACTCAATGGGTGGGTCAAGTATGGGGCTTAAGGCTCCAAATTTTAAAAATTACTTGGTGTTCATGATAAAATTCAGAACTTTTCCAGATACTCCTTAGTTTAAGCTTCACTATTAATCTACTTTAATTATAAGGGGAAATATGGACAGGGAATGATCATAGTAATTTTAGTGATAAAGACGTTTTAGGGTCTCTATCAAGTCTAGCTAGAAACTTTGAGAGGAAGCCAGGAAATGAAAGTAAATAGTATGATTACAAAGAAAATTATTTCATTATTTCCTCAATTTGCTCTCATGATTTATCAGTCACTCTCAGGACAAATTCTCTTAGAGCAAAAACTCATGATTTCACTCAACTGTCATGGCTCAGTTTTAAACAAACCCACTGGCCAGGCCCATGTCTGGGCAGAGTCACGGGGCTGTTACTAATGTGCGTGCTCAGAATCTCTTCCCAGAAACAAAACTGCATTTTGACCTTAACTAGAATCTGGGCGCTGTGGTTTGGGAGCTTTGTAGTCAGATTCATTTCAGTCCTGTTTTCTGAGTGACAACTCATTATTGCAGTTCAAGTAAAGGATAGTTTGTGGCTTAGGTTTTAGTGAGGATAGTAAATTTTATAGTGTGTATAATTTGGAACATGTCTGTGTTCAGCCCATATGTGGAAATCTGCTGGGGTTTTTATTATTATGTTTATCTGCAAATGACCAGATGGCCTTGCCAAATGTAGAGAACCATTTAGTGCCATTTTAAACCATTAAGGCTATTAGCTCTGACTTGAGATAATCCTTTGCCCAAAGGGAACTAGTTTTGCTGTCCTTCATAGTCATCAAATGTAATTAAATGCCATATTGAGGAGTAGGCATTAGTAGATTAAGGAGACAGTGCTGTCAACCAGTCCTGGATCAACCAAGGCAGAGGGAATATAGGAATAGATCATAAGAATAGCATATTAGGTAAGGTATTGGCTAAGCTCTTATTACAAAAAATCCCCAAAATACAATGATTAAAAAAAAGATAATTCATTTCCCTTTCAGAAAACAAACAGAGGTAAGTGGAGGTACAAGACAGGTAGCTTTGCTCCTTAAGGTCAATCAGAGACCCATATTCCTTCTACCTCATTGCTCTAACATCCACTATAATATTTTCCTCCTACATGGTTGAAGCTATCTCACCAATGCATCTACATTGCAGTCAGCTATAAGAGGAAAAGAGAAAAGGAGAACAAGCCATTTTATTTAAAGGTGTTGATGATAGAATTGTGCACATCACTTCTGTTTACAATTCAGCTGGCAAGAACATCATTATTTCATTACCATTAATTGCAAGGTAGGCTGGACATGTGTTGTGCTAAACTCAGTGGGTGGGAAATTCTACTTCTAAAAAGAAGAATGGGAGAATGGATGGTAAAGCTGTAGTCTCTGCCACAGATGGTTTTGTTCCAGAAAATATAAAAGCCAGGAATAAGTGGGCAGGTACCATTATTAAGGACTGAGGAATTATGAGGAAGCCTGTACCTAAGAAAACATGGTGTCTGGTCAATGCCACATGAGTAGGACCAGTGATTACACAATGCCCTAGAAACTCCAAGATTCTTTGTATCTATCAGATTATTTAACTGTCACAGTGACTCTATGAAATAGTGTGTTAGTATAGAGCATCCAAGGAAATATAAAGACATGGAGGAAATTTATTAGGTGAAATGTCTGTGAGAAGGAAGTCAGGTGAGACCAGGGGTGCATGTCTGACACTAAGCAGAGGAGTGAAGGAAGAAAAGTTGGGATGCAAGCCTTTTGGACTGCAGTGAAGTTCTAGGGAAAGTTTGGACAGTCTATCAGGGAGTTCCTATACCAAGTTTGCCCATCAAAGGATACCCACATCTACCATGTCTTGCATCAGACCCACATCAATCACGTCTTGCTGTGCTCGGTCATTGGCTGGGAGAAGTCCATGTGAAGTGTGGCCTCAGTGTGAATGTGGTGATCAACTTCAGAGAGCAGCAGGAGGGGGCTATAGGTCAATTACACTTCGGATAGTTGGAAATATGAAAGGCACATTTTCATGTCTGCCATGGAGAGGTATTATTTTTTCTTTCCCTCTTCTTTAAAAAAATTGTTTTTAACACAAAATAAGACTAAGAAATATGTTCAAGTTTAATAGCTGGGAAATGACAGATGAAATTGCATAAACAGCCTATCTTTAACCTAATCAATACACATATTTCTTCCTAAGATTATTGGAAGCACACAATGCATAGTTTTCAGAGGTCATATGAAAACAAACAGAAGTGCACATGAGGTCCCTAAACCAATAGCTTGTAAGTGAAGAAACTCCTTCCTCAGGGCCAAGACCCTGAGCCTGAAAGTGAGCATGGGAGAGTTTCACAGAGGAGTCAGTCATTTACCCAGGATCCCCATGGCTCCTGCCTGATGCAGCTTTTTGAGACAAACCATAGCCACAAGGCCAAGCCTAAGCCTTTGTCCCAATCTTCTGTTCTTTCCAGGTTCTCATTGTACCCCGAGCTCTTCCTACAATGTGTTTCTTGGCCTTCAGACACTGGACAGTGAAGGAGCCTGTCAGAAGTGTAGACTAATTCTTTTACTCAAATGAGAGAGGGACATAATCCAACCCAACCTGTGCCTTTGTGTGACCTGGGTGAAGGTGCTTACTAGGGAAGGATGAAGAAGGTCTGGGTGAGCAGCTTGGGCAAGCAGAGGGCAAGCTGGGTTTCAGTTTCTCATTCCCTCCATGGAGGTATGTAGGGCGCAGCTATACAAAGTGACCCTGCATAGGGCCATGTGATCTCAGACTCAGGAGTCAACAGCAAACCCCAGACTCTTAACATGGAGACTAATCCTGGAAACGTTCAGGGTCAGAGTCCATAGCAAGCTGCCCTGTGCACCTGAGCAGCCCTTCCTCTGGTTCCCCCACTCTAAACACTGCTTGGTCCTTTTCTTCCTGCCTTGCAATCATTCGGGTTCCCCGCTCATCCAACTCCCAGCTCTTCCATCCTTTCTCCACTACCACATTAGCTAATGACTGACCTCATTTGCTGGTCCATGAGCATGTTAGCAATATCTTCACTTAACAGATTTTAATTGAGCAGCAGCTAGGAGCTGGGAATACAAAGACAAACAAAACCCAGACCCTGTTCTCCAGAGGTCAGTCTAGAGATTTGCTGTAACACAGATTTACTAACACCGATTGTGTAGTGAAGAAACATGTCATTATGCCCGAGGGAGTCATGGGAGGTTCCAATGAAAGATGAATATAAGTAAACTAGGTGAGAAAATGAGGAGGAAGTTATTCTGGGGAGAGTGAACATGTGCAAAGACCCAGGAGTACACAAAACTGTATGATGGAGGCTCAGGTTGTGTAGAGCAGGAGAGATGGGAGATAAGGCTGGAGAGAAAGAGAGATGGGCAAGGTCCTAGAGGGATTTAATAAGAAATTTGGATCTTAGAGGTGCTGGGCAGGCACTGAAGGGCTTTAAGTAGGGAAAGTGTGTGCCAGGATTGTATTTTAGGAAAGATGGCATTGCTTCATTCTTTTTGGGCTGAAACCTTGGCTGTTTGGACTACTTGGTCCTACTTATCATACCTAAGGAGATGGTAAGATTAGCATGCTCTAACACATAGTAGGGGCCTTAGAAATAAGGGCCAGTCTTGATACTGAAGAAAGACTGCCTGTCCCTGAATATCTCACCTTCCAATGGAGTAGGTCTATAGGTTGTTTTAACCTAAGGACAGGTAATGTTGGAGCCATTGCTAAAATCCATCTTCTGCTCTCATTGGTTTTAAATGAATCTCATTGATTTTTTTCAATTTCAAAAGAGCTTTGTCCAGCAATATATAATGTTAGACCAAGAATACTTTAATTTGCATAGATTTTTATTGTTTGCTAAGTACTTCAACCTCTATTAGCTCATATAATCTTTATAACAAATTGCTTAAGGATTTCTACAATAGTAGTAGATAATATTATCCACTCTGTTACTACTACAGCAGTAGTTAATATTATCCACTCCCATTTAAAAAATGGGCCAATAAAAAATTTGAAAATAACAGAAAAATGTTATGTCCAAGGTCACAAATTACTAAAAGGACTAGTTGCATGCAGAAACTTGAAAACAGGTGTTTTGAATTCCCAGTGCAATGTTTTTGCCATGTGTATTATCCAGGTTTTCCAAAGAAACAAAACAAATAGGCTATATACAAATATATAGAAGAGGAGATTTATTACAGTAATTGGTTCACAGGGCTCTAGAAGCGACGTTTGCCTTCTGCAAACTAGAGAAACAGGAAAGATGGTGTTTATTTCAGCCTGGGCCTAAGGCCTGAGAACCCAGAGCTTCAATGCCTGAGGGCAGGAGAAGATTGACACCCCAGCTCAGGAAGAGAGAGAAAATTAACCCTCCTCCATTATTTGTTATATTTGAGCCCTCCAGTTAATGGATTGGATGATGCCTACCCACGTTGTTGAGGGTAGGTTTTCTTTACGCATAAACTGAATCAAATGCTAATCCCTTTTGGATACACCCTCACAGATATACCCAGAAATAATGTCTTACCAGCTGTCTGGAAAACTCAGGCATAGTAAAGTCCACACATAAAATCAACCATCACACTGCTAGGGAATGCTGTCTCTAAAACTAAGTACTTATTTATATTGTAATTCATTCCACTTTGGGCTTGAGGCTTTTTAAAAAATACTTTCAATAAAACAAAAAACTAAATGCGGACAAGGGAATATTTAGATAGACTAAAAAACAAGACAGAAGAAAAGTTAAGATACTAAATAGCCACAGATTTCTACATAATTGACTGAAATTAGTTTGCAAATTGTGCTCTGAGCTTCCTGGCAGCCTAAGCAAAAAGAAAAAGTATGATTCATATTGTCCATAAGGAAAAGACATGCTATATCTCAAGGGAAACAAACCTTTACTTGGCACTCAGATGAGAATTTTCTCTTGTAGGTTCTTCATATTCAGGACATTGAGTGATGTGGTTTATAAACTCAAAAACATTCCCACCAAGAGGGTAGAAATAGGGATGTATGGCTATTTCTTATAGATGCTCCCAATGATTATGAAAAACAAAAACCAACCCTGCTTTTTAGTCTTGCTCATTTGTGACATTTTTCAGCAATAAGTGTGTGCTGATGTGTTATTTTTCAAAGATGAATATGCAATAAAACAATTTCATAAGTTTTGGGAAAAGAGAAATTCTTGCCTACTACTGTAGGCATATGGGAGGCCATTGAAGTTTCTCCCCTCAGGAAAATCTGTGGAAATGTTGCCAGTTTTTCAAACCTACCCTTGACTAGCTCCCTCCAGGGTGTGTACCTAAGACAAACCTCATACCAAGGAAATCTATGCTCCTCCATTAACCACTTTATCCCAGAGGATAAAGGTAACAAATTTTATTTAGACAAGTTTCTAATGCAAATTCTCTTCAAGAGAGTGTAGACAATTTTTCTCTACAAAATTATCAGTTGGCTATAGCTGCAACAATTAACTCATTACATTTTGTTCCTTAACCTTCACATAGAAGAAGTCAGGTCAGTGTGACTGGCCTGTCCAGAATTGCATCAACAGCAACTACATCCATTCAAAGAGCTACCAGACAAGGTGATATGAAAAAACAGAAAGGCCCACCATTTTGTTGTTACTGGTGTTTTTCCCTCAGAACTAAGCCCCTTTCTACCTTATTTCCACAAGGCTATTGGCTCAGTTCTGCCCAAATCCTGCTTGGCTAAGAGACCCTGGTCTCCTTCCACATTCCCTTTGCTCCATCTTCAGTCTTCACAGACAATGTCCTCAATGGGAGCGGGTTCTCCAAGCCCTCCTCTTGGACAGTTGTGACAATAGAGCTTGATGATTTAATCGTGCATTTGCCAGGCTGCCTAGGAGACAGCTGGCTAGGCTAGGATACAATCTGTGGCTATGGAATGGAGCCAAGTGAACTGGGGTTGAACCCATGATCTTGGCCTCCTGGGAATGAACTCTAGAATCAAGTGCACTAACTGGCCACATGTATGGCAAGATTGTACGTATGATGATGATGATGATACATATTGGCACTAACAGAGTACTTACTAAGTGTCAGGCTCTTGTTGAGAGCCTATATGGGGATTATCTCCTAGGAGTCTCTCAGCTGCCTGTGAAGTAAGGATGCCTATCATCATTTCCATGAAACATGGGGAAATAGAAGCTTAAAGAGTCTAAGTAACTCTCCTAAGTGCACGTAGCTAATAAGCAGTTAAAACAGGATTCAAACCCATGTATTTGACTCTAGAGTTCACACCAATTCTATGAGATTTCCTATATTACAGACAGAAGCTGTGTCATTTAAATTAGCTAGCTAGCTAGCATGAGCCTCCTGACTTTCAGTTTAAGACTTGATTCATTAGACTTAGTTTTTGAACTTGAAAGTTATGGCATCATTGTTTTTATTTGTTTTTTTATTTTTCATTGAAGTTATCATTGATAATCAATCTTATATTGGTTTTCAGTATACAACACTGTGGTTCAACAGTTACCCACATCATTAAATCTTCACCCCCAACTAGTGTGATTATTATCTATCAGCATAGGAAGATGTTACAGAATCATTGGCTATATTCTCCTTGCTGTACTACCATCCTCATCAACTTATATTATGATTGAGGATTTTGGCATCATTGTTTTTAATGTCTATGTTTCAGAATCCTATCTTTGGTGCCAGATAATGACAGGCCCAGGAAGGAGAGGCTGATATTAAACACTTCTACATCAACCCACATTCTCTAGAATATTTTATGAAAACTTAGTTGCCAATGAGAAAATATTCTATCATTGTTTGATCATAAGTATTATAAGCATTACTTACTCTTCTAGTAGGATTACAAATTGGTACCACTTTTCTGGAAGGTGGCTTGGGAATAATGTATCAAAAACCTTAACTGGGGGTACCTACTTGACTCAGGCATTCACTTTGGCAGATTTATCCTAAGGAAATAATTTTGGGGAAAAATATGCAATGATGGGATCAACCAATAATTTTAGTCACCCTATTGTTGGTAAAAATGAAAAGCTGAAATACCCTAACAATCCAGCAATATGCAATTCATTAAATAAATTTTGTTAAATCCTTAGTGTAGAATTTTATTAGCCATTTTAAATATAAATGTGAATCTACATTTGTACTTGTGGTATGCTGATAAGTTAAAGATGTTTGTGATACATTGATAAGTGAGAAAAGCAATCATTAAATAATCTGGATAATATATAGTATATTAGTTTCCCAGAGCAGTGGTAATAAATTGTCTCATACAGGAAGCTTAGAACAATTTTATCGTCTCACAATCTGGAGACCAGAGGTCTGCAGTCAGGGGATTGACAGGGCTGCTTCCTCTGGAGATTCTGGGGAGCATCTGTTCATGCCTTCCTCCTTGCTTATGGTGGTCACCAGCCTTCATTGGCATTCCTTGGCTCATCGATGTGCCATTCCATTCTCTACCTCCTTCTTCAAATGGCCTTTTCCCCTGTGTCTGTGTATCTTTGCATTGTCATCACGGATTTAAGGCCCACTCTAATTCAGGATGATCTCATTTCAAGATCCTTACTTTGATTATATCTGCAAAGACTCTTATTTCACATGAGGTCACGTTCTGAGATTCCACATAGATGTAGCTTGGAAGCCACAGGTCAACCCATTACATATGACTCTATTTTGAATTAAAAATGTGTGTTTATTTAAATATATTTATGGAAGGGAGTTTATCATAGGTATATTGGACTTTGGTGTCAGACAAATGAGCTTTTGATCCTGGTTCTGCCTCTGGCTGGCTGTGTGGCTACAAGCAAATCATCTTAGTTCTTGGGGCCTCAGTTTTCTTATGGAGGATAATTCTTACTAGTACCTTAGGTGGGCAGTAGTACTTCACAGGGCTATTATAGGAGTTTAAGAGATAACATACAAAAAGTGCTTAGTGTAGTGCCTGGCTTGCAGAGAGCTCTCAATAAATAGTTGTTATAAAAAAAAAAGAGTTACGGATAAATAAACCCTAAAATATTAACAGTTGTCATTTACTATAGGGATTAATTATTTTAGGTGGTTTTTACTTTCTCTTAAACTTAAGTCTATATATTTTATAAAGTTCTGAGCCACCTGTTTATTACTGTTTTTTAAATCGGGAAAAAGAAATAAAGGCATTTCTATTTGGGGAAAGAACAATTGGCTTATTAGATTCTGCATACCCTTGATATGTATACACACATATGAATAAACCAGACATTGTAAATTAAATTAGTCATACATCTAATTTTTTAAAAAATTCTCTCCTAGCCTTGGAAACTCCTTTCTCTCACTCTACATTTTCCACGTGCAAAATTTGTGTTGGCTTCACTGACATTTTTCAGTGCCAAAGCCACAATAAGCTGACAAACACTTAGGAATAATGGCATTTCTTAAATGTCCAGAATGCAAAGGGTGATGCATGGCATGTTTCGAAAGATGGTCTTCTGTAGAAAGATTTGCTGTCTCCATATAGTGACAAGGGAGTTCTGTCTGAAGTAGTCTTTGGAGAGGGTAGGAAACAGCAAAGTTGAAACCAAAATGTTAGGTCAGATGTGAAATTCTCTGATGGATTTATGTCATATCTGAATATATATTTTTAAGGTGAGCTGTCCTCTGAGAAAGGAGCCACCTTCCCTGAAAATACGCATTTTTTAAAAATATATATTTTCTTCATGTTGAAAGTAGTATGAGGTAAGTGAAGAAAACGTAGAAAATACACACACACTCAAACATGTGTGCGCATGTTCCTGTTAGCACACACAGCACCTGTGAAAGAAATAGAAAGAGACGTCCCTCTTCAGGGATAAGGAAAAGATGACTCCACCGGGTTGATGAAGCCCTCATAGCTGCAGGTATTCGGTGAGTAGAGAGCATTTATGCAAATTAGAAAAAGCACACCTTTTCCTCAGACCAGCAATATTCTCTTACCAGAGCGCCCTCCAGTGTGCCCCTGTTAAGGGACAGCTGGTTCAACAGCACATGATGGCCCTGACAATGAGGATATATTGCACTCACAGCTTTTAGTGTTTTATTATGTAATATTTCATATGTGCAAAAAAAAATATGTAATAAAAAGGCAAATAAGGGAATAAAAAGTTTTTAAATGGATCTATCATCACATTGAATCTACCTCTATAGTCTTCACTATCCCAATCCTAGCCTTTCTCTCAAAAACTGCTGTTTCAGTTTTGTATTTATTTTTGTCTTGACTGATTATCTATATCTATCTATCCATCACCTATCAATCTATCTATCATCTATCAATCTATCTCTCTATCTATCTCTACCTATCTACCTATCTCACATCAGGCTGAATATAGCCATTCTCAGTGACTTACCTTTTTAACCTATACTATTTTGTGGCCTACTTTATCACTTAATTTAACAAATATTTTTGTGCTATAAAATTTTATTTCACAATATTGTACCAACTGCAAAGTATTCCATTATATGTTTGGATCATAATTTAATTAATTTAATTAATTTGGACCATGATTTAACTAATTATGCTAAATTGACACAAAAATCTCCCTTTTAAATTAAACTATATTATTTCCAATATTGCTACAAAACTCATGATGGTTTTCAGCTTCATCTAAAGGAAATCTTGTTCTTCATCCTTGATTATTTTCTTAGAATACATCCCTAGACATAGAATTGGTGTGTTAATAGCATGCTGATTTTAAGGTTTCTAATGTGTATTAATTCTGGTGACACTGTTAAGGTGATGAAGAAGTGATACCTAAACCAACGAAGCTCAAGGTTAACCGAAATAGTGAACCTGAACCTTTTCCAGATCAGCTTGCGTCTGAGACTCCCCTGTGCAGTACCCCTGACCCAGGGTTGTGCCGTCTGCTCTGACTCCAGTACTCAAGGTTTATTATCATCACTGGAATAATGGTGTCAATGGGGGACTGGTCGTTATGGGGAGAGTTCTCAAGGAGGAACTGATGGGCACGAAGAATCACAAGGCCAATCCTGGGAAACCACACTGGATGCAAGGGAACCGTAGAAGTGGGGAGAGGTGCCTCTGTGCTCTAGTCAGTGAAGGCCAGCCTAGGGAGGGGGATTTATAAAGAGATTAAATATGCATTACATGCATTTATGAGGAGAGAAGGTGAGTCTAAACAGCCTACCATCCCAGCACAATGCCACCCCACCAGGGAGGCTTCCCCTGGCTGAGGGGAGAAGTAGAGACTTTACACCTGCCAGTCACTGCCTTCGGCTTAAGGCCTGGAAAGAGAAAATAAATGAGACCTTTCCAAGAACAGAAGATTATTAGAGAAGCAGGAAACGTCCACATGGAGAGACCAGCTCCCTCAGAGGAGGATGGGCTACTCAGTCGTTGTCTAGTTTGGCCTTGACAGATATTTAACAAACGGAAATATTGTTTATATATTAGTATATGAGTTGCTTTAAAAATCAGTTTTTAAAACCCCCTCTTTTTTTTCAGAAAGCATTTCTATTTTTCAAACTGATTAAATTACTTGAATATTAGGCCTAAAATCTTTACAATTGAAATGATCATGGCTTCCTTTCTATCATGTCTGGAGATCAGAAATTAAATTTGTGTGTTAAAGGAGATCGTCAATAATGCATTTCAAAAGGTCATAGTGTCTGGACTTAAGCAAAATTATGTTTTTATATAAGGAAATGTTTTCTCTTGTCAAAAGACATGCCAATAGTTTTTTGTTTGCAACATTGGCCTGTTCTGTTATGTGATGAAATAGTGTCCACTTGGAACAACCAAACAAAAATAGCAGTGACCATTAATGGAGCATTTACTACATCTCAGGCACAGGTTAAGGACTTTGTATGCATATGACAGTTTAATCCCTTTAACAACCCACTGAGGAAGCTGCTGATGTTTAACAGAGGAGCAAGCTGAGGCTTAGTGAGGTCACCTAATGGGTAGAGGTCACCACCACAGGCAGTGACCCAGCTGCACACTCTCTACCTTTCATCCATAACCACACCAACTGGGGGCGCAGTGGAGGGAGCATCAGCCGTGTCCTAACAGCAGGCGCAAGAGCAAAGGGGCATGCAGTAGGGCGTTCCTTGGGTGATTCTGTAACATCTTGCTATGTTGACAGATAGTAAGCGCACTAGTGAGGCTGAGACTCTAATAAAATGGGTAACTGCTGAGCCACTGTGCTGTATACTTGAAGCCAATATAAGATTGTATATCAATGAAACTTCAACAACAACAAAAAGCCTCCCCCATTAGAATCCTTACCTGTATGTCTCCGGGTGTTGCCTCTCACTATTTACCCTCTACTGTTTTTTTCTCCTTCTTAAGTCACAGTTTTAACAGTCATGTCAACATATTAGCTTTTACAGATTTTGAAAAAATAACAGCCAGCTTGACAGAACATACCTAAGAGAAATGATTGCTCACCTCACTACCACTTCAGCTTTCAATTATAATTATGATCCAGGTTAGAAATAAAATCAAGCCCTTCTCTTCCTGAGCTTGGGATTGAAACCTTGAAGAATATGTCTATGAAAAGTTTTTAGCTATCAGACTCACTATAAATTGAATTTATGGACTTTCTAAGCTCTGTCAAGGTAGCTTAGCCTTCATGAGTATTTCATTTCAAATTTATGAAGAATGTTTGAACACCTTCTATATGCCAGGGACTCTATGAGTTGCTGGGAAGACAAAGAGACAAGGCATCGTCCCTGCCTGTAAGAAGTAGAAGATCACAAAGAGAAATAAAAGATTACAATAAAGCAAGGGCTCTGGCTGTCATTAGAATCATCTGGAGAGTTAAAAAACAAACAGCATGATTTGATCACCTTCAGAAATGTTGATTTGATTGATCTTGCATGGGGTCCAGTCATTCTTACAAGCTCTCCAGATGATTCTAGCAGGATTCACAATGGTTGGAATTGAGGCATGTGTAAGGATCCATGGGAATTTATCTAGAGGTTTCTGAGGAGGTAATATTTGAGTTAGATTTGGAAAGACTGATGGGAATGTGTCAGGCTTTCCAGAGCAGAGCTGAGGAAGGGCATTGTGGGAAAATAGACCAGACTGAGGAGAGAAGACTCTATTCTCCAGGAGGCAGTTATTGATCAACAGGTTCCTACAGATGCCAGTTGTGGTGGTGGGTGGTGGGGAAGTGGGGTGGAGAAGGAGGGCCCTTGAGGGAGTGAGCCTGGTGGTGTGTAGAAGGAAGCCTGTAAGTAGGTTCTTGAAATCCTGCTGGTAAGATCTTATACAAGAAGATAAAAGCAAATAATTCATACAATTTTTTGGTTGTCTCCTTGGGATTATTAGCCAATAATTACAATCTTTTAAAACAAGTATTTTTTTGAGAGCCTGCAGACACTGAGTGAGGCACTGGGAGAAACAAGTGAATAAGACAGATATAGACTCTGCTGCCCTGTTGCTAACATTCTAGGGCTTAGGGTGACAGGTAGTGGATTTTCCAAAGATATCTTGGAGGAAACAAATTCAAGAAATGAAGCAGGTTGGAAATACACACAAATTCAAGAGGATTTGGATAAGTGTAATGTGGAGGATAATCTTTTGTTAAAGAGAAGTTAGAGACATCTGGTACACTTTAAAACCTTTCTGTAATTGGTATCATGGAGCTCAGTCATGGTCTCCCAGAAGACATGCCTTGTTGTTCATCAAAGATAAACTTCTTGGATGAAGGGATTGTTAGATCCATCTGAGCATGAAATTTCTGTTCTGATTATTTTACTTTGAAAAATATGGCATATACCATATAGAAAACTTATATTAAGTGGAATTGTCCCAAACACCCATAATTATCAAGTGTATGCTAATTTGACTTAATGGCCATTGCGGGCATCCACATGAAAGCACTTGGAGACTGTACCAACTATTTCCATCAACCTGTGCCCTCACAGAAATACTATCCCTCACGTGAACAAAGTACGCATGAGGCCTCTTAACCTCAAGTACTGTGCAATCGATCTTGAATCATAAGGATGAGGACAATAGGTTTATTATGATTTATTAACATAAATTAAAAATCTACTTACAAATACCCATTTGTAAAATCACTGTTCATTATGGTAAATAATTTTTTGACATTAAATTCAATTAGTGGAAGATTGAGAGGAATATGTATTCAATCTGCAATTCCTTGCCTTTTTTTTTTTCCCAACTCAAACTCTAAAGGCTGATGAGGTGTTTTAATTATTTTGTTTCACATGTGGAAAGAATAAGTCTGAAGGAAATAGCTTAGGATTCTTTCCAAGTTTGAATTACAAATCATGGCAGAGCCTGGAGAAAAGCAACAGTAAACAAGATTTTAGGCAGTTCTTTCTCAGGTCAGTCTTCCCATCAGGCTGAAAGCTACCTTGAGGACCTAATTTTTCCCCTGTGCTGTTTCTTAGAGTGAGGGAAATTTAATCTTCGTCCTGATAGGTCAATGATATGTGTTATTCATGTTATGTGGCCCCTGTTCAAATCCCAAATCCTGTGAAAGTTGCCTTATGCAGCCACCCCTGCCTCAGCTGAATTCTGTGGAATAAATGCTCCACTGCCCCTTTAGCTTGAGGCTGTGCCAGGGACAGGGGACACTGGCTGTCCTGTTTCCTGTCGGTTGGCCATCTGCATCTTCCCACTTGGGAAGGGGGAAGCAGGTGCTCCTGCAGCGGGCAGAGCAGAGTTGGGTTGTATGCCACCCACGGCAGGGCTCCCATATCAGAGGCAAGATTCTCTGAGGACCCACTTTCCCTAGACTCAACTCTAGACAAGTTCTGTCTTAAAGGAGAGAAGAGCCACATGGTGAGAATATACCATATGAAACAGAACTGTTCCAGAAGAGAGAAGACAACGTTGTCCCAATCTGGTTTTATCGGCAATCCCTTTCTTTCCATAAACTCCCACCACTGCCTTACAGTGGACCATTTTATAGCCCCGAGGAGTCCTTCTTATCTTTGATTCATGTCCTTAAGTGTAGATGTGAAGGCCAACCCTGAATATCCTATAGGAATAAAAATGTGCCACTAACCATAATTGCAACCTGCAAAATCATACAACTTATTCCAGATGTTATTAAGAAAATGATAACATGAAAGATAATACTTTACTAAAACCCTATCTAAATAACATTGGCCCCTAGTAAAAGGCAGTAGAAGACACAGAGAATCTCATGGGCATGGGAAAAAAACATCGAACTAGAGGATTTAGTGTTTGACTAACGCTTAATCTAAATTCTATCCTCTATGCTGGTCAGCAGGGGAGATATGTTTTTTGGTGTGGGTTTTCTAAAATGTCTTCCATGCAGAGGATGTTTTTTTCCCATTTGCATTGATTTCTCTGGACTCCAAACGCCCACCTGAGCAACTTCCTCAGGCTTTTAAGCTGCAAAGGAAAGATTTCAGGCATCTCGGCACATGGTGTAGTTGCAGAGCGGTCCGCCTGCAGCTGCTGTACCCCCAGAGCACCTGTAAACTGCTCTCTCTCTCCTGCCTAAAGGATGCCTCCTTTTGGCCTCAGCATAGGTAATTTTTTTCCTCTGGTGCAATGCAGCTTCTATGTCCATTGATGCCATGAACATTCTGCTGAGAAACAGCAGTAAAAGGAAAACTAGCAGCCAAGTGACTGGATCATTTTTTAAAATACTAATTGACTTTGTCAAGATAATTACTGCAGATTGGGAGACACTGACAGTCTCTGGCAGGGCAGATGGAAAACTTACTTATTCTGGGAAGAATATACTAAGGAAAAAGTTTTGTGGTGTTGAATGAGATGCCTCAGGCTATTTTAAAGGCAAATACTTCTTATTCAGAGATCATGAAGCTGAGGGACAGATACTTGCTTTAAATCTGAAGGAAAAATATACACTTATGAGGTTGTGTTTTGTCTCAGAACCTCAGAGCACTACCCAGTCCTAAAATCCTTCTTTGAAGCCAATAGTATTATTCTGTTTATATCAGCTCAGTGATTCAGTGATTCAACACCCACTTATTGAGCATCAACTACTTAAAGTGCTACTTTATATTCTAATGTGAAGATGAATCACATCACATACAGTGCCTGCTTTCAAGGAGCTTATATTGTCATAAAGTGGTGTTTATTCTATTTTGGATTATATTTATTTATGAATATTTCTATAATGTCCAGAAGTCATTCAGAAATGTTAAGCTAAAATTTGGAAGAGTTCTGAAAGTAACTTGGGAATTATTAAAACCAACCATTTTACTGGAAATCTGAGGCAAATTCATCATCATTTTTCAAGGAGTACCAATCCATGAAAATAAAAAATGATTTTAAAAAGGTGATTAGATTAAGGTACAATCTACTGCAAACTGAATTGCCAAAGTATCCTACTGGCACTGGTCTTCAATTGTCAGACTACATTGTCATCAAGTCAACAGTGAATCACATGCTCAGTGTTTGATCTGGAACTGGTCAAGGTCCAGAATGGAGAGAGGTCTGTAGGTGTTCAGTGATGGTGTGGTTTCCTTATAAAGAAGCTCTCTTGAAATCTTGTCCTGTTTAGCAGCTTTACATTGGCCAAGGATGTAGATGACATGCTGGTCATGGCAGAGCAGCAGATGAAGCTGGGAGAGAGAGTTGCTCTGTTCAGTGACAGAAAGGCTCCCACACAATCTCAACCAGCTGTCATAAGGTCCTTGTTCTAATAGGATGAAATTTAATACTGAAAAGAGCCTGTGTTTGAGTCCAGAAAGTAAGTGAATATGTATAGATGGCAGAGATAGAGCAGAAAGGCAGCAGGTGTGGACATGACCAACTTGGGCACCATCATTTCCTGTAAGCTTAGTATGAGCAGACCAGGTGAGGAGGCATCCAAAAAAATCTAATACACACTTAGTTGTATTAATAAAGGAATAATATTCCAAATAAGGGGACTGAGCCCCACTACACTCTAAGCTGGTCAGAAACTATGCTTTTGGAATATTTTTGCCACACTTTCAGAAAACTGTTGGTAAACTAGAGATCACCAAAGTTGACAAAGTGAGTTGAAAACCATATACAAGGAATGCTTGAAATGTAACATTTTGAGTCTAGAGAATAGACTTGATGGTGGGAGGTACAGGAGGATCACCTTCCCATAAAGGAACGGCTGCCTTGGGGAAGGAACACTGGACATTCTGGGTACCTCTGGTGGGGGAAAAATGGGACCCAGTGAAGGGAATCGTAGAGAGAACTAGCTCAGTATAAGAGTTCCGTACCAGCTGGAGCTCCTGTAAAAGGAACTGTGGCGGTCTTGAGAGATACTAGCTCTTTGCCACGGGAAGCATGCAGGGAGCATATTTTAATGTGAGATCACAGATCAGATAGGAAAACAGGACAAATGCCTATTGCTGTCCTTGAAAAATCAGGGATTTTATGAGCTTATACACACGGTCCTGAAGAATTTTCCTCTCTATTCACCAAAACATCTACATTCATTCACAATATTGCACATACCACAAAATCATTGAAAATGATTCTTATTTATTTGTCTAAAGGTGCATAATTCAAGATCTGCCTTGTCACCATGGCTCATACATAGACACTCAGCAAGTATTTGTTGAATGAATGAACTGGGCTTGTAATACCAAGCAAATGAAAACAAAACACAGAGCTTTATGAATAATGCAGTATTTGAGTATGTGAATTACATGCTACTAACCACAGTTTCTACCTGTCTGCTTCCTGGACAAGGAGCAAAAATGACAAAATCTTAGTGTCCTTGACACACCTTACTTCACCTTTCTTTCTCACTTGGTGTCACCTCCCATCCCTCCTTTAGGAATTCAGTTCCAAGCCTTTTAGCTCCAAACAACCCCTCCTCCAACTGAAAAGAATTTCCTCTCAGCCCCTTAACCTTGCTGACTGACAGACTGATCAGGGTGAAGGACTTTCAGTCATTGTGTCACTTACCCAGGCCTGTGCGTTTAAAGTTTGTCTATGATTGTAGCAGAAAAGCTCCAGAAAGTAAACTCAGGTCTCAGCAAGCAGGAGGATGAAGCAAAAGCTCAGGAGGGCACTGGGGTGAATCAGATCTGAACCCTCCCCCAAGTCTCCCAGAGCGGTAGAAATCTTGCAACTAATGGGACTTATAGCTCCTGATGTGCTGTGAAAAGTAAATAAATTCAGTGAGGGAAATGAAGAACCAAAACCACAACTCTACTTACTTTACTACAGTAAAAAAATTTAAAAATAAAAAGGAATCACATATCTTTTTTTTCAAGAGAAAATGAAAAGAAAATCCATGAGACCCATCTCTTAACAATGACCTACTATTACACAACCCAGTAAACTGTACTTTCCCCTCTCCCCAATTTTTTTAAGGGGGGGATTAGTGTTTCTGCATGTGCACGTGTGTTTGGCATTTAAACCTTTGAAATGAGGAATGAGAGTATCACAGAAAGAGGGGGCCCCTGTCGGCAAAGCCAGCCCTGAAGGTCAAACTAATTCTGTCCTTTGCAAGGGGCTCAGAATGGATTTTCCCAGCTTTCTCACTACCGTGGGTAAGACGGGCCAGTGTTTGGGTGACTTGTAGCTGCTGGAAGCCTCTTTCCAGATGTTGGGGCTTGGACGTATGTCTGTGTGATACCCGCTGGCACCATCTGGCTGCAACCCCTTCCTCTGTTTTCAAGTTTTCCCTCCCCTTTAGAGAGGTCTCTGCTCCCCAAACCCTCCAGCCACCTCACCTTTCCTTTTCATTATATGCTTGGCTCCCCGTCTCCCAACTTGACTCAATCCCTTTTCCTTCCTACCTTTGACCCAAGAGACTCCCAAGCATGTTTTACATTTCAGCTCATTTGTTGCTAGCTTAACTAATTTATTTTTATAACTCGCTCTTTCTGACATCCTAAATGTCTCCATGTGTCTCTCTATTACTTCTACTCCTGCTAACATAGTTTCTGGTATCAAAGAGATAGGTATTGCAGCGCAGGCTGGGCAATTAGTTGAGGTTTCACTCTATTAATACTAGCCCCATCCTTGGACCTTCCAGGACGTCATGCATCCAGGAGAGAGAAATAAAGCTGCAGGGCATTTCACAAACAGCCTTTTGTAAATTCAAAGCATTAACATCACAGCACATCTAATCTGAGCAGTCTCCGCCCCTTGCCACTGAGGAACAACTGCTTTAAAGTAGGAGTGATCCTTTCCAGGCACACAGAAGCCCAGGGGCAGACAGGTCCGTGCCAGGTCTGGCGAGTGGTGAGACTTAGTCTTTGGTTACACGATAAGCTTCAGGTCCTTAGCTGCCTACCCTAACGATCCCTAACGCCACTGAGATTGGAAGGAGGAAGGCACACGAGCTGAAATGAAAGCACCAAGTGTAGAAAGGACTCACAACAGCCCTCCCAGCTGGGAGGTGGGCTCGCTATGTATGCTGTTGACCTGGATCCTTAAATCTAGTAACACAGGCTGATGCCTGGAGCTTGCATCAGAGAGTAGAATAGAGAATTCTGTGAAGCTCAGGACATTGGGAACAGAAGCGGGAGGATGCTGACTGAGGCATTTTCTACGCAGGTGGTCTGTACTCTGCGCTGAGGGTTCTCTTTGATCGTGATCTTTTGATGACCGGCTTTTAGGAGCCAAGACCACCTATGAAGTTGCTGACAGAGAACAAATAGCTGAAGAAGCAAAGAGGAAAATTTGTTGTAGTGGAAATGGAATCACATCCAACTATCCCACCAGGCCCCACTTCCCCAGAGACATGGTTCCTGCCTGGCTATATGGCCTTGGCAGAGACACGCCTGATGCCATGATAAAAGGCTTGTCGGCATCTAGTGCTGAGGCAGCTGCTGTCCATGGACTATAATGGGGGCTCAGGACTATGCTCTCCAAAACTGGGGTGACTTCTTTAGAGCTTTGAGAACTCCTTTCCATTGACTCAAACCTAACTTTGATGGCAATCTGAGTTTTTCCAAAACTTAATTAAGCTGCTGTAAGGTCTTACATGATGATATGTTTTTTAAAAGGCTTTTGGATTTGTCTTGGGGAGTCCTTTGTTCCCATATCAACCCTGGAGAGAAGGCTGTGGTTTCATGTTCTTACTTCAAGGATATTTAGGAGAGCAGGTGAAATGTTGTAGCTACAGACACACCTTTCCTGGCAGGGGACAGAGATGAGGAAGATGGAGAGAGCCGATGGTCTAGTTCCATTATCTTCAGTCCCTCCTACTTTTCCCAGGTTGTGAGGGAGTCTGAGGTGCCCCATCTGAACCTCCACATTTGCTGCAGTAGTAGGAAACTGGTCATAAAAGCCTAGCTTGTCACCTACTTCCTTTCTTTTTTCCTTACAGCTTAAATTCCTTCAAAATCATGTCTGAGTCTGTGAGCCATTATTACCAAAAAGATAGACAAACTACTGGACTTAGTATTAAGTAGTGGTGTCAGCAGGAGGCATAGCACTGATATTGGCTCTGGTATCAACAAAGAGGTGGGGAAATCTACCCTCTTCATCTCCAGCTGTGAGGAAGGTCTTGCAATGACTCTCCCGCATTTCATGCACATGGAGAAACGGGTAAATTCACCGACTATCTGATAGCGAAAGCATCATCAACATAGAAGTAGAATAGCAACAACAGTGTTTTAAATCATTGACAGTAATAATGCTTTCTAATGTCCGATGTTCCTCTGTGGCTTATTTCTCCAGCTTTCCTGCCCCTCTATCAAACAAACAAACAAACAAAAAAACCTCCTTCTCAGAGAGGTTGGAGGGTTAAATCCCAAACCTGAACCACTAACTGGCATTTTCTGTCAGTCCTCCTGGAAACTGGCCAGAGTGCCTCCTTCCAAGGCAAGTGCAGGCACCTGGAAATGGTCCACAAATGACTGTCACATTAGTTCAATTTTCCCGGTAGCCATAAAGAGGATCAGTGTCCTAGTACCAGAAACAATGGTGTTCAGAGCCAAATTGTTCATTTCTCTGTTTCTCCTTCCTGGACACCCTTACTCTGTTTAAGCCTTTGAGTTATAAGGCTTGGGATCTATCTGTATGGGACTGCTATTTGCAAGAAATGTGTGTGACCAAGTCAGGCAATAGTAAGATACGACTACTATGAATGACAATAATAATAGCAGCATTAAGTGAGTTTTTACTCTGTGCCTGGCACTATTCAAACTACTAACTCATGTAATCCTCCTCATGGTTTATAGATACACACACATCCTTCCTGCACTTATATTTCTGCTTGTGGTTTTATAGGTTGGGCAGGTAACTAATATTGAATTTTCCTGAGAGTAAGGTTTTATGAAATGCATATTTGATCAGCTCTATTTTTTTATTCAGGGTTTTAAGAACACCTCTATGGTGGTGGAAGGAGAAGGGTCTGACATTGGCTAATTTTTCCCTACCCACCAGGCCCAGGGATAAATACTTCCATATACATTATCTCATTAAATTCCCACAACAATTCTCCAAAATAGATATTCTTATATTCACCTTATAGATAAGGAAATGGAGGTTCAGAGATGAACGGTCTTGGCAAACATGATAACCAGTGAGTCGCTGGGTCAGGATTCAAATCCGGTTTTGTTTGACTCTAAGCTTCTTGCCTTCCCCCATGATACCGTTTTTATTCTCTCCTCTTGAGCAGAGTCAAATCCTGCAAGACCATTTCTCCTTTGCCCCGACCTGCTTTTTCTGTCACATTTCCTTCCCTCCCCCATGGTCCCACAGCCAGAGTGAGAAACAGAAATGACAGGAGAATTTGGTTGATAATATTAGGGTACATTTCGATGCCTTTTCTCCACTTCTGGCCATAGAGAGTGCACAGTGGCGGCACCTTAGTTTCAGCAGGCTATAGAGAGACTCAGGATAAGGAAAAGATGGGGCTTATGTTCTGGGAATCAACCATGGCCTAAGATTGTAGCTACATAGACTTTTCAGATCCATCTGTGCTCCTAGCAACGCCAGCTCCTTTTATTCATGTATCCTTCTGTAGTTTCTTTCCAACCTAGATACTCAGCTAGAGGCGGGGAGGAGTACCCAAAGGAATGAGGCGCAGTCCAGGCTCTCAGAGCGTCTTATGGCTTGTCAGGGAGACAAGTCACCGGCATAAAACCTTGCTACGCCATATGCATCTTAAGGGCAGGAGCTGATCAGATTCATCTTCATATCCTCTGCAAGGCCCAGGACAGAAGGTGCCCCCTGCCCCGAATCAGTAAAACTCCTATAGTGACAATTGTTCTCCTCTGGATTTCCCTGCCATTAAGCCCCCTTTAATCTCATTCGGACCTCTAGGCCCTCTGTCCAGAGCAGTCCAGTTTGGTCTAAGGCCCAGTCTAACTTACAGACTATCCAAATCTCTGGGTTAGCTCTCATGTCTCTGTTACCCTGATATCCCAGTTTTCCCTTGGCTAATGATTCTGAGGCGGGAGACAGACACTGCTTTGGTAAACTTTACTTAGGCACTTACCACTTTGTTTTGTAATTATTGTTTTCATGCCCCATTTCCCACATTTCAGACAAATGTAGGACAGAAGAATTATACACACAGACTGGCCTGTAACAGACTGTACATCCCTGTGGGGAGGGACCTTGGTCCTTCATGTTTGTGTTTTTAGTATGTAGCACAATGCAAGGAACATAATAGATGCTGGACAAATAGATTTTATATAAATGATGTCTACACTGCAGAATGCTCTTTTAAAATTTTTTTTGTTTGACATTCTATCTTCCTAAATAAGAGTAGATTCTCTCCATGCTTTTTATTCTGGATCCAGGCTGGGACCTGAATGCTCCTCTAGAGGGGCTGGGATTGTGGTTATTTGGGAAAGTCATAGTAGGCATTTGCCTTGCTGTAGAGATTCCCTGTCTTTTCCACTCATACTTGGGTATCGTTCATCTACCCTTGCTAATGAAATTTTCATTTGTTTTGCATCCCTGTGTATTTACTACATTATGTCAGCATCAAAATAGACCCTGTATACTTTCAATCACTCCCCTGATTTGCCAAGTGGTTTTATAATTGTTCTCCTAGATACTGACATTTGTGCCATTATGCAAACACTTGCATGTTTAAGGAGCCCCTGTGGAATGGGTGGAGAGCTCAGGCCAGGCCCTCTGCACTCTACCCCTCCCAGGCCTGATAACACAGGAGATGGCTTGTCACAAGTGCCGTCTGTCTGGGCAGCGTCACTGTGGCACTGAGTACAATTGTACCGGTGGGATGACCAGGCACTATGTTACCTGCTCTAGAAAGGTAACCAACAGGTGGCATGGCTTGTGAAACTATATGAAGAGCCCATGCTGGCTTTTCATATGGTGCAGCTTGTGGTATAAGAGGCTTGGTAGGCCCTCAGTTCCTGACATTTCCTTCTGAACAGTCCGGCTCCACCAAACCCAACACACTCTCTGGCCAGAAGACTCAAGAATCTGTGCTCACTGATCATACCTTGTCTGAGTATCTGTCTTCCAGCCCACATCTGTTTGACTGCTAGATGCATGCTTAGTTAGCTATAAATGCATCCTTTGAGATTACGATCAAGAACTGCAATATTTATAGGAGGAAGTATGTGCCTGAGTGCTTTTTACCTACAAAGCTCCCAATCTCATCTTTTTAAGATAGCTTCAGGCTGTTAACCACCAAGGCTAAAGTAATCATCATCATCATCCCAACATCTAAATGTTACCTTACAGTTTTCAGAGCAATTCCATGCAGTGTGACAGATATGGTATTTGTTCAAACTTCCTTCCCTCTCGGCCAGGCCACGGCTTCCCCACAGACCGCAGCTAGTTCACAGCTCCACGGACACTGGGCTGGGCCCCTTGGCTCTCTCCAATCAGTGGGATGGGCATGGCAGTTAGCATGTCACTGTTGAGCTGGGGTTTAGCAGGCACAGTAAGTTTCATCTGCACTCTCACCTCACAGCCAGTGAGAGAGCATAACCTGAGTGGCCAGCATACTGGGTCATGGAGTAAAAGGCATCTATGCAGAGTTGAATCCAAGCTCAGCTAAATTCAGCTGAGGCATAGATGATTGAAAGTCCATAGGGGGGAAATAAATGTTGTTATAAACCACTAGAATCATGGGATTGTTTGTTATGCAGCATTATTATTGCAAAACCTGAGCATCAGTTTCTGTATGTTTCTATTACCTCTTATATTTCTCAAAAAATCCCTGTGAGTGGGGAGGGGAGGAATCATTATTCCCATTTTACAGAGGAAGAAGCCTAAGTTGTGAAAGATTTTGAGACTCATTGGATATTATGAAACTAGTAATTTTGGAAGGCTAGAGTCAACCCAGATGTCCTGACGCCAACAGTAGCATTTTTCCATTTCATATACTGCCTCAATAATGTCCCCCTCTGTGGGAAGGCTCTAACCCATCAATAATCATTTTTTCTTCTAGTCTTCCAGCTAACTAAGCACACACCTAATTGCCATGCAGTTATGAGGTAGGAAGACTCGCTGATATGAAAAGAAGATTCAATTTGGTTAAATTTTATAGGAAAGCATGCTGCAGAAGTGTTATAAATTATTGAATATTTCCCACCTCAACTGATTATCTTGGTGCACTGCATTTTTCTTCATTTTCTTTTGTAGTTGTTAGAAACAGAAGGATTAGCTTTTCGAAGGCTGTCTGGGAAACTCTATTCCTAGACCTTTTCTGAAATCTGTTCACCAGACCTGCATCTCCCTGTTGGACACCAGGCAGGGTTAGAAGGGGCTTGCAGGCTGTTGCAGCTGCAGTCGTTTTTAGCAAAGATCATGCTGGGTACCAACTGGCCTGAGTCCAGATGTCCAACTGACTGTGTTAAATACCTACTGAGGCAGGGAAGGTATGAACAAGGTGCCATTTCCTCAAGATGTGTGTTATTATAGTTTTGGACATGTATTTAGCACTTAGCATACCCAAGGGCATCATGCATGTTAATGACAGTCTGCCCCACACATGTGGTTCACTTTGGCACATGCCCCCTTTCTCCTTCTCTGCCATCTGATCCACATGAGTGCTTTGGGCCTGCTAAATGACTTCAGCTCCAAGGGGGGAGATGGAGAAGGACAAACCAAAGAACTGTGCTTTGGAGTAGAGTTCAAGGATGAGACACCCAACTCTGCACCTATAGGTGACAGTAAACTGGAGAGAATGAGGTCACCAGCACTTTGGGCAAGAGAATGAGAAATCTGAGCTGACGTGAGATGAAATGTAGGAAGGGCAGTGCCTTAAGTCTGGGCCTAGGTGAGGAGGGCAAAGCAGAGGCACAGGTCAGGACGAAACACATGGGAGAGGCACGGCGGAGAGCAGGGAGGCCTGAGTCAGCGATGCTGACCCGCCGAGCACACGGTGTGGGCCCTGAGCAGCCCATCCTCCTCCACCCACAGCCCCTGATCCGAATGCCATGAGCACAGCCCAACAGTCACTTTTTAGAAATGTAACCATTTTTTACTGAGCTCTCTGTTCTCTCCATGGCTAATGCTGACCAATGTTTGCATAAAATAGTGACCAGACAAGCCATCTGTGTAATTGCTTGATTGGATGTTACGATGTGAAAAAGCTCCTCACAAAACCACCACTATCATCAAGAACTAAAAATACCTTTCAAAGAAATATTGACATAAACAATCTGACTCACCAAGAGATAGAACAACCAAATCTATGAAGTACTGGGTACAGAGAAAGAAAAACTGGACTTCGGGAAGGGCAGGAGGCATTTGGGTTCGTTGTGACAAAGACTGAAATGATTCACTAAAGAAATAGTGTTATGTCCTCTGCTTAGAACTCACATTACCTCTTCTGCAAAGGGGAGTCCTTTGGCACCCATAGCTTTCTTCTCCCACTCTAGGGTTGAGGCCAGATCCAGCAGCCCCAGAGAAGTGATGTGGGTAGAATGACAGAGAGGAAGAACTGTTTAAACATCCAAATTCCAGACCCTTCTGGGTATTCCTATGCTTGGAGCTAGGGTGGGGCTCAGAAACCGGCATTACTCTCAAATACTCCAGGAGACGTTTGTGAGCAGGTAAATCTGGAAGCAGTAGATAAACTCTATAGTATTCCTATCATGATTTTATGAACACTGGCTATTATCCATGCAGTGTGACAGAAATGCAAATTCAGCTGTATTTTGCAATTTAAGGTAGTAAAACAATAAATGGACTTGAAGTCAGAGAACTAGACTATATTTGATATTTCTACCCTGTGACTGTGGGCAGATATCTCTAAACATCAGGATTATCTTAAAACACAATGTTATCTGCAAAGGAAGGTTTGTAATACCCACACTTCCCTTCAGTTACTGCCATGGCACAGGTGCTTACCAAAATCAGCAGACAGATATGGGCCGTGCCCTCACAGAGTACCCAATCTAGACAAGCAGAACATGAAATACGGGATTACAATGAAATGCAGTGAGATGGCCCAAACTGTTCATGGGGTTTCTTTGAGGTATGAGGAAAATAATGCGGAAATGGAAGTATTACGCACAGTAGGCACATAGGCATTTGCTTGATCATCATCATCCTTATGATTAGCAGGGGAGAGCATTCTGTTAATGGTTATGGAGGAGCAGGAAAGAGGGATGAGAGAACAGACAGCCTAACTTACAAGTGTTGACAAAATAAATGAATGGCCAAGAGGAGAGGAGACAGGGAGTCCCCCACAATAGAGGCCAGGAGAGGACAATTTTAAAACTTTTGAGGAGAGGATGACCAGCAGTTTTAAATGTGGCAGAGAGCTCAAGGAGGCAGAGAATTGAGAAATGGCATTAGGAGGCTGAGTTGGGCAATCAGTGAATTGGGGGATGCAGGCAGATGGTTAAACAAAACAGGTTATTTCCCATCATTTTCATTGAGCAGGACACTGAGCAACAGAGGGATGCCCCCAGGTAAGTCATTTGCAGAAATCAGAGCAAAACACTCTGCCTTCCTAAAGGTCAAGTTATATCATTGCACATTAGAGTCCCTGTCACTTGTCTGCAACCTCCACTGCTGGTGTGGACACCAGCCCAAGCAGTCTTACGGGGCCACGAAGGCAAATTGACTCTTTGTGGAGGTAGCTTCTCACAGGTCTGGTGGCTCTGTCTCTGCAGCCAGGTGACCTGACTCTCTTCACTAGGCATCTGTAAGGTATTTTGAGGTTTAGCAGGCTGGCACACTGCAAATTTTTATGTTATTAATAATAAACAATGCTCTGTAAGAAACCTGCATTGCAGACATGAGAGCTACAGTGAAAAAGATATACTATGGTGTGAATTTCACAGAAGGTAGTAGAAAGGATGAATTCATGGGGGCAAAGGTAGGAAGGAAGAGTTAAACATCTCATGCATGTTGCTACTGACATTTCAAAGTACACATATTTCTCTGGGCTGGCTCTTCTAATTCTACTGGGCTGTTCACAAACCTGCAGCATAAGTAATGAAGAAGTCTGACGCCCACAGAATGCAGATGAACTGCGGGAACAGACCCAAGGCCACAGCGGCAGATCAGAGGGAGGCCGCTGAGGAGCAGGCTCAGCTGGACGTGATGGGGCAAATCGCCATGATGAATTTGTGAGTAAGCAACTCACTTTAAAACTGTTCCTTTTGATCTATTAAGAAGGTGTTTACTGTAATCAGGAAAAGGTTTACTTGGCAGGGGGAAGAGAAGAGAAAGAAAGGGGAAGCAAGTTGGGCAGTTTCCCATCCGGGTTTAAACTATTTTCTTTGCTCTTTCTGGTGTCTAGACCCTCCTTCTAGATCTTTTCCTTCTCTGATTCCCTCCACCTTCTTAGAAAAGATAACTTAATTTTAACTGAAATATTTGGGGAGGAAGGAGAGCAGATGGAAAGGGGATTAAATTCAAAGGCATCTTGATTTAAAACGTGAATTATGGTTTCAAACCAAATGAACTACAGAAGTCACAATCGCAGATACAATGTGAAGAAAAAGGCAGCTTTCTGCCCTTGTAACCCATGAGGCTCCTTGTTTTTAGGGATTTCTGGACATTGCTAGGAATGTGTCAGTGCAAGAGTTGCTTTTTGGCGGTCCTTTCCTCATCTCAGGATGCTCTTCCCACATTGCTTCAGAGGCAGAGGCCCCTGGAGAGCTCACTGTTCTTCCCACTGGAGACGGAGAGTGAGTTTTTCTGCTCTAAGTTGGTGTATGTTTATGAGCCTTTTGTACTGTGAGTGAATGTAATTAAGACTCACTCTGCTAGACTGCCAGATCAAGTCTTTTTCTTTTTTTTCTCCTCCAGTCTTTCTCTGTCCCCTTCCCTCATTCCCTTCCTGACTGCCTCACTGTCTCCAGGGATCTGAAGAGAAGAGGCTTTGGCAATAGCCAATTTTGTCCCCAAATGGCATCGCACCATGTCACCATCTATGTCCCCTCATCTACTTCCATTCTCATTATTACTCTGCAAGGTCTGTATCAAAGTGAGGAAGGTGGGGTTTGCAGGTACTGTCCCATCCCCAGGAGGACAGGTTTGGGGCCTGTGGGCAGCAGATGGGAAATAACTGTGAGCTCAGAACCAGCTGCTAATGTACGCGCACATCTTGTCAACAGAAGAAGCTCCATCCCTTACTTTTCCCAGAAAAATGTCTTAGGGGAAGCCCTGAGAATGTTAAAAAGATGCTTTGACAAAACAAACATCCCTTTCTATCCCCACATAATATGAGTAAAGAGCACAGGAGTCTGAACAGGCCCAAGGACAAAACACACAGCCACATACCCTGCCCTTCGGTGAGTAGGTGGTGGTGGGGCCGCCGCAGAGGAAATTCAAGGAAGGCAAAGCTGGCGAGAGTTGTCTCCAGGCAGCCCATTCCCTGTTTGCTCTTATTTGATGAAAGGCCTCAGAGAACAGATACTTGGAAGCCCCTAAGTGACTTAATCCCAACACTGAAATACATTTCCCAAGAAAACTGGCCCAGCTCCCCTTTCTCAGGGACATCCACATCTTTGCGTGTTTTCTAAGAGGTGTTCAGCAAAGATCCTGGACAGAGCGGGCACTCAGATACGTGTTGATGGAACACTAATGGCAAGGGTACAAAAAATGTTCTTTGGAGACTGTTTCCCTTAACAGAATTTAAGTACAAAAAATATAAATATTCACTGAAAAGGTATCCCCAATGGAGGCCAGTGGACTGATTTTAGTGTCTCTGCCCTAATATTAGATTTGCTAGCATTTAAATATTTTTAAAACAATTTCACAGAAAATGTTAAACATGTACAAAATAAATAGAGTCATATTGTGAACCTCTGTATACCAATTACCCAGCAACAGCAACCATCAATCTTCTGCTATTCTTGTCCCATCTATAACTCTTATTTCTATGCCTCACTTGATTATCATCATTATTTACCATTTTGCTGAATTTATGGACATTTAAATGCAGAAATCTTAGCTATACAATTTTAACAAATGGGTAAACCCATGCAACCTTTATCCCTATTATAAATACATTTTTATCTCTCCAGAAAATTCTCTTGTGTCATTTCTAAGTCATTTTAGATATTTTTTTGCCTGTTCAATGCATCATATAAATGAGTCAAATATTTATTTTTGTGTCTTTCCTTCACTTTGCATAATGTTTATTGGATCTACCCATATTCTTGTATGTGTATGTAGTTCATTACTTTTTTTCTGCTGAGTAGTATTTCATTGTATCCATTGTATGAATATACTACAGTTTATTTATCCATTCTTTTCTTGATGGAAACTTGGACTGTTTGCATTTGTCAGCCATTGTGGAAACTGTAGTAATCATTCTTGTGCATGTCTTTTGGGGGACATTTGCTTTAATTTCTGTTGGACAAATAACGAGGAACAAAACTGTGGAGTCAGAGGATAGGTATATATATAACTTTATAAAAACTACCAATTAGTTTTCCAAAATGATTATACAATTTTACGCTCCCACCAGCAGGTATGAGGCTTCTGATTGCTCCACAGCCTTGTTCACACTTTAATTTGTTCATCTTTTTAATTTCAGTCATTGTGGTGGCTGTGCAGCAGTATCTCATTGTGGTTTAAATGAGCTTTTCCTTTAAAATAATGAGGATGAATACTTTCTCATGTGCTTATTGGCCACTTGAACATCTTCTTCTGTGAAGTGGCTGTTCTTTGCCCATTTAAAAAGTCAGATTCTTTGAATAGTCTACATTCAAGTGTTTTGGCAGATTTGTTTTGTGAATATTTTCTCCCCAGTCTGCATATGGTCAGTTCATTGCCTCAACAGTGTCTTTCATATGCAGAAGTTTTTAATTTTGATAACATGTAATGTATCATGTTTTACTTTTTTGGTTATTGCTTTCTTAGTTCTTTTTAAGAAATATTCACTTATTCCCAGGTTATTAAGTTATGCGTCCATAAGTTTTTTCCTAAAAATTTTTCTTTTAAAAGCTGTAACTTCAGCTTTCATGCTTAGATCTAATTTCATCTAAAATTTATTTTTTGGTATAGTATGAGGACAGGACTGAGATTCTTTTTCTTCTCCATGTGGGTGTTTATTTGTTCCAGCGCCATTGGTCAAAAACACTTTCCATTACCTTACTGAATTGCTTCAACATTTTTGTCAAAAGAAATCAATTGTCCATATAAGTGTGTGCCTTTTTCTGGATTCTCCATTCTGATCTTTTGATCTGTGTACCTTTAACCCACTGCATTGATGTAGCTTTGTAGTAACTTTTGAAGGCAGATCATATATGAAACTCCTTGAACTTGCTTCTGTTTTTTTTTCAAAACTGCTTAGCTATTCTAAGTCATTTGCATTTCCAGACAAATTTTGGGATCAGCTTTTCAAGTCTGTTAAAAAGCCTAATGATTTTGATTGCATTGAATCTATAGATTTTTTTTGAGGAGAAATTGTATCTTAACAGTATCGAGTTTTCCAAGCTATGAATCAGTATGTATCTATCCACTTACTTAGATCTTTAATTTCTCCCAGTGATTTAGCAGTTTTGGGTACTGAAGTTTTGCTCACCTTATATTTATTCCTAAGTAGTTTATGTTTCCTGATGTTATTATAAATTGAATTTCTAAATGTCCAATTCTTTGTTTTCAGTATATATAAATACGATTTTAATATGACCTTGTATTATGAGACCTAGCTTACTACTGATATGGGTAATCTATGCTTTCCCTTTTTTCCCTCTTAATTGGTTTGATTTTTATTAATATTAGTACTGATTTTTATTAATATTTTCAAAGAACTGTCTTGGCTTTTACTTTTTTCTCTTTTATTGATCTCTGCTATGTATTATTTTCTTTATTCTCTTTACTAAGGATTTGTTTTACTTATCTTTTCCTAGCATCTTAAAGATTATTAAAATTACTTCTTTCTTCTCTTCTAACACAAGTATTTGAAACATTACACATTATTCTAAGCTGTGCTTTAGCTACATCACACTGCTTTTGGTACACTGTATTTTCATTATTATTCAACTAAAAATTATTCATACTTCTCCTGTGATTTCTTCTTTGATCCAAGGTTGTATAGAACTTTCTTGCTTAATTTACAAATATTTGTGGCTCTTCTAGATAGCCTAGTTATCCATTTCTAATTTAAATTCCTTGTGGTCAGAGAACATACTCTATAACGTTTTGATAATTTGAAATATACTAAGACCTTTCTGAGCTCAGCCTATGTCCCATGTCCCTTAGAAATGAATGTGAATTCTGCAGTTGGTAAGGGTCATGTCCTACAAATGGAATGAAATCAAGATGGTTAACAATGATCCACACTTCTTTATCTTTACTGATTTTTTTGGGTAGTTGTCCTAACAACTGTGGAGAAAAGAGTGTTAAAAATCCCAGGCTATGATTGTCCATTGGTCTGTTTCTCCCTTTAGTTCTATTAAGTTTTGACTTTATGAATTTTGAAGTAAAATTAAACCCATACAATTTACAATTGTTATGTTTTCCTGATTAATTAACCTTTTATTATATATGAAATACTATGCTTTATCTCTGAATAATAATACTCTTTGTCTGAAGTTTATTTTGTCTCATTTTGAGATAGCCACTCCAGCTGTCATAGGGGTAGTATTTGCATGATAAAACGTTTTTCATCATTTTATATTCAACTTACATTTTTGTATTAAAATGTACTATTACAGACAGTAGAGAGTTAAGTCTTTTTCTGAATTCCATTTTGGCAATTTCTGGCTTTTACTGAAGTGCTCAGTTTTTTAAAATAAATGCAATTATCAATATGGCTGGATTTAGGCCTGCCCTTTGCTATTAATTTTGTATTTCATCCATGTTTGTTGCCCCCTACCTGCATTTGGTGGGGGGGAGGGGGCATTAAAAGATATTTCAGTATTCTATTTTGTTTCCTCTACTGACTTTTTAGTTATATTTTTTGCTGATTTTTGGTGATTGCTCTAGGGATTACAGTATACATTGTTAACTTCATAATCTATTTAGAGTTAATAGTATATTATATAACAAAATATAGTTACCTTGGAACAGTATAGATTTATTTACCCCCTCATTCTTTATGTCATTTTATCACTTATATTATTTACATATGTGTTACAAATCCCACAATGATATAATTTTATAAACGATAATATGACATACATATTTTTTTAATTAAGAGAAAAATAATATGTATAGTCAATCCTGATTTTCCATGGTTTCTGCATTTGCAAATTCGACTCCTCACTAAAATTTATTTGTAACCCCCTACTCAGTACTCATGGCTCTTCCACGGTCATTTGCAGACATGCACACACAGATGAATAATTTGAATCATCTGATGTGTATATTCCCAGCCGAGGGGAACAAGGCCAAGTTCTGCCTTCGTGTGTCAGTTCCCACACTGTGAACAAGTGTCCTTCCCACAGTCTAGTTAGTGCCACGTTCTTTTTGCTTTTTGGTGATTTTTGTTGTTTAAATGATCCCCAGTATAGGACTAAAGTACTGTCTAGTACTCTAACAACAAGAAGGCTGTGAGAAAATGGGTTAGATAAACTTCATTTGGGCATGAGTTATAAAGCTGCTGGCCGAGTTCATATATATACTAAATATATAGACTATACTGAATACATACTAAACAATATATGCTAAATAATTTGTCTTAAAACAGAAACTCACAGAAAGTGAAGTTCTGTACTGGCTGGGTGATGAAAATTTGTGAGAAGAGGCTCACAGAACCTAATCCTAGGAGGAATGATTCAGTATGTGCTAATTCAGTGGTCACGGCTGCTTTAGGACTATGGAGTATAACTACAGTAGATGACCAGGATCCACTATATAATAGATACATACCTAAAAGTACATATATGTGGTGTTTTGTCTGAAAGGCTAATATGCTAAAATATGTTTTGGATTTACCCACATATATTCTATTTCTAGAAATCTTTATTTTTTTTTTAGTTTAAATTTGGTTGTCTTTTCTCTTTAGCCAGTGGAACTTTTTCCATTGTATCTTGCAGTACAAGTCTGCTAGCAATAAATGAGCAATAAATGCGCTCAGTTTTTAATTTATCTTGAGACATCTTACTTTAACTTTCAATTTTGAAAAATATTTTCACTGGATACAGAATTCTGGGTTAACAGTTTTTGCCTTTCAGCATTTTAAAAATGTTGTGGCATTGCCTTCTGGCCTCCATAGTTTCTTTTGAGAAGTGAAAAATAGTTCTTAACATTTTTCTCCTGTATATAGTGGGTTATTTCTTTTGGCCTAATTTCAAGATTGTCATTGTCATCAATGTCACAGAAGTTAGACTCTGATGTACCCTTGTCTGATTTTCTCTGCACTTACCCTGTTTTGGGTTTGTTGAGTTTCTTGGATCTGTAAATTTATGTTTTTCACCAAATTTGGGAAGTTTTAGGCCACTAAATTCTTCAAGTACTTTTTTTCTGTGCCGTTTTCTCTCTTCTCTCATTTTGGAACTCTAGTTACACATATGATAAATTTTTTGATATTGTTCCACAGCCCATTAAGTCTCTTTTCATTTTTCTTCAATCTTAGTTTTTTTTCTACATTCTTTAGGTTGCATTTTTTTTTTGAGCCACATTCAAGTTCACAAACTCTTTTCTTCTGCTGTCTCCAATCTTCTCTCAAGTCCTTCCTGTGATTTTAAAGTTACAGTTATTGTATTTCTAGCTCTAAATTTCCCCTCTTGTTCTTTTTAATAGTTTCTATTTCTCTGCTACGATTCCCATCTGTTCATTTAATTTGCATGTATCTCCCTTTAAGTCCTTGAATATATTTATTATGGTGACATCAAAGTCTTTGTCAGTTACAACACTTGGATCATTTTCACACTGGTTTCTAATAACTGCTTTTTTCTTGATATGGGTCACTATGGTATAATTAAAAATGTTGGTCTTTGTGCCCAGTTTCTGGCACAGAACTCCTAAAACCCCTTGGAATCTCCTGAATTATAAGAAGAATGTCTAGTGTGCTAATGAAATGACTCTTAGCTGAGGGCCTCCTACATGGCTTTAGGACAGGGACTGGTCACCAGAAAGACAAGCCGTGGTTAGAGGATTAGGACTTTGGGGCCCCACCCTCTGACCTCTGGGATAAAGAGGATGAATTCAATCACAAATGGCCAATAATTTTAGTCATTTATGCCTATATAATGAAACCTCTATAAAAACATTTAAACCATAGGGTTCAAAAATCTGCCAGGTTGGTAAATACCTGAAAGTGCTGGGAGGGTGGTATGCCCAAAGAGACAGTGGAAACTGTGTCCCCCCAGTGATTTGTCCCAGGCCTCCTCTGTTTGGCTGTTTCTGAGTTGTAGCCTTTATAATAAACTTAGGGTAGTAATTAAGTGACTTTCTAATTCATTCTAGAGAATTAAATCAGTTTATAGCAGGTCAGTTGGAAGTATGAATGGCCCACTGGGGCTTGTGACTGGCACCTGAACTTGGGGCAGGCTTGTGAGGCTAATCCCCTTAACTTGTGGGGTCTGCACTGACTCCACATAGTCAGTGTCTAAGAACTGGTGGATTAACATTGGAAAAGACACCATGTATGTGGGGTTAGAGAAAGGACCTCTCACTTGGTGTTGGAGGTGATGTCAGAAAGCCTGAGTGACACGTTTTCCTGCTTCTTCACATATTTAGTGAAACTGAAAATTATAAATGATATGTTGTAGAGACCCTGGATTTTATCTTGTTTCTCTGAAAAGTGACATTTGCTCTATAATGCAGTCAGCTGGGTTGGACTCAACCTCCAAATTCTATTTTCTCTGTGTAGTGCAGAAGCTGAAGTCTCACTCAGTTGTTCAGCTTCTAGATGTTGGGTGTTCTTCCTGGACTCCCCTAGGGTTCCCCATAAAAATGAGTGCTTTAGTCTACAGCCTAGGATCTGGCTAGAGTTTCTGTGTAGCTTTGGGGTCTCTGCCTGTCTGTGGCTCCCTTCCATAACTTCTCCTAGGAATCTGGTGATTCAGCCACCCACAAACCTGTAAGGCTGAGGCTTTCTGTCACCAGAGCCTCTTGGGGATTAGGCAGTACTTAGACAAAGCACCACACACTTGCGGACCTCATCCTTCACAGTTTTCAAGGGAAGTCTCCCCTCTAGTTTCCAGTTGCTTGTGGTCACTCTCCTGAGCCTTCAGGTCGCTGTGTGTGTGCTTATGTTTACATATTGTTTTCCAGATTTCCTAACTGTTTTCTGTGAGTTAGTTTGGCCAACCTACTCCATTTACTCAGTTCACTTGCTTATAATTTGAATGTGAGGTATGTTCTTGAAAGGAAAGAAGCAGTATCATAAATATATTATGAGTGTTTCCTATCAATCCTATGGATTCCATTTATATCTGGGATTAGCTAGTTTGAATTCTGATAATCTGACCACTTTAGGACCAATTCAAAGAAATTTGCAGGCTATAGTAAATGTTGTTCTCAACCTCAAATAGAATAGAGGACACAATAACTTTCTAAATTTCTTAATGAAAGCTTTATACAGTACTTTATTTAAAAATAACTCTTATATGTCATTCCACTATAATCAGAAATGTAACTAACTTGGCTAGTGTTATGCCAACAGTGTTTGACATTGCCCATAACTGTACAACTGTACTTGGAAATAACTATGGCTCCTCAGGCTTTTTTTTAAACTCAAAGCCCGTCAGAGACTTTTGAGCTCTAACAATGACCTAAAACACCGTAAGTGGTCTGGGCCCTGCTAGCTTACTCACTTATATTCTACGACTCTCAGCTCCAGTCATACTGGTTTCTGGTTTCTCTTTAAACACACCAGGCATGCCACACCGCAGAGCTTTTGCCCTCACAGTTTCCTCTGCCTACAACTCTCTTCCCCCAGATATTCCTATTGCTAGTCCTCTCTCTATTATTTTTCTTCAGGCATTTCTTTAAAAGTTGCATTCTGAAAGCAGTCTTCAATTTCCACTCTATCTCAAATTATTCCCCCCTGTGAAAAACCCTTTCAGTCCTGCTTCCCTTATTTTAGATGTCTCTCTTAGTATATAGTTTCTTATTTATCTCGTTTATTTTTTTAGATTTATTTACTAGTTATTTACTAGAACATAAGCTCTACAAAGGCAGAAATTACTTTTTCTTGCTCCTCATTGTGTCCTGAGACCGTATGATGATACCATGCACATAGCAGGTGCTAAATAAATGTGTCGAATGAACACATGAAACTCTTGTTGATATCCTTTAGAATTCTGTTAAACAAACATTCACCACCAAGGGCTAATTTTCTCAGTTGAATCATATACACACAAGCAGCTTTTAGTTGGAGTCATTTGTAGAAATTTCAGAGTCATTTGTATTTTTAATTCAGTTCCCTCATTAGAAAATGTTGCTTTTTATTACACCATAGGGGGGTTGTACATTATTATTTTAAGACAAATACTGTTATTATGAATACCAATGAAACCCAAAATTTAGTCCAGTGAAAATATTTCTATGCTCTGACTGATGGCCCAATGGTTATAGTATTTTGTTGGTCTTGTTATACTGAAATTTTCTCATGTATATTATGTATATGTGTGATATATATATATATATTCTTCATGTAATCGATGTTCTTTTACCAGTCTTAGTGGCCTGTAATAATGAAACATCTAATATGTGACTGTGTGACATAAAGTTAACTGGAAAAGAAATATAATACAGTGACTCTTGCTTGAATAGCACAAATAAACAGTAAAATATGATTCTCCTAAAAAAAATTACAAGGGCTTATAATTGGCCCAATTCTCTGGGGCATAAGAAAAACCAAAAGGGGAAATGTCAGAGGGGAAAGAAGATTGGCTTCTGCAAGGGTACATTTCTGCTTTGGCCTGCATGCTTGGGCAGCTTTAATGAACCACCTCATCTTGGAGGCAAGTTGGCTCCTGCTTTGTTTTACGTCAGTCCTTGACCTTAGGGAAGTGACCTAGAAGTACTGGCAATGAGATTTCGAACGATGTGGATTATAGTAAATTCCAGCCCAGTGAAAGATCTTGTACCTTCCTTACAGTTCCTCATGATGGGATTTGACCCGTAATATTTTTACAGATCGCCATAATTGAGCATCACAGGGATATGTAACTTGCACAGCAGTATTAGTTTTCTCTGATTATCTGATCTTTGACAATTGAAATTACTTTCATTTTCTAATACTCAGATGCCCCCAGGCAAGCTAACCTCCTCTCCTACTACTAAACCCCTTCCCCACCAATAAGGGTTCCCCGGCCTCCCAGGCTCCCTGTGCCCTCCATTTGTTTGACAGCTCCTGAGCTGCAAAAAACATTTCTTACATAGTGTCTTATCTAGACCACATAAAAATTTCACTCTGCTTTTCATATCTGGGAGCAGGAGTGTGAAGGGACAACTCTAACAGCTACAGCATTCTTTCTTGTCTCCTTTTGCACCAATTCATACAGCCTTTGTGATTTCATTAAAGGGATTTAGCCAAACCATAAATCCTAAACTGGCCAATAGAAATTAATGGATTGACCACATAAGTTTAAGTCCAAGATCTGCAAACTGCCAACTTCAATTCCCACCTTGGGTGCTCAACATACCAAAATTTGGTCTCTTGGACTAAAAGCCTTTTTGACCATCACTGAAATTCTACCACTACTCACAATATTGCTTTTGAAATTTACTGCCTTCCATCCAGAGGAATTCATTTCTTTCACATTATTTCTCACCCTGCTTCTTTACTTAGTTTCTTAAATATTCTACTCACACCTTAAGCAAACATGTTATAATTTATTTCAAATAAAATTAAACATATAGTCATTGTATAAGACATATAATGGCCAAAAAAAGGAAAAAAGAAAAAAAATTATTATTTCTATTATTCAGAGATGGCCACAGGTAATTTTTGGAAGTATTTAAATATATACCTATTATATATATATATGTATGACATGTATCACATATATTATATACGTATGTATGAAAATGCATATGAAATAATAGTGATATAACAAGTATTGATGATAAGACATTATATATATCACTGTGTATATTTTAACCTACTTTAAAAGATAATAGCTAATACCATCTTTACATTTAACTCCATAACCATCTATACCATAATTTGCAATGTCTTTTCAGAGAGGTTGCACCTGTGATTTAAAGCATGTCCTCTGGACCCAGAATGCCTAGGTTCAAGTACTAGTTCCACCATTTAATAGGTACATGGCAGTGGCTAAATTACATAACCTCTGTCTAACTCAATTTCCTTATTTATAAAATAGAAATAATAAAAGTACCTTCCTCATAATGTTCCTGTGTAGAGTAAATCAATTAATATTTGTGTAGCACTTAGAACTCTGCCTGGTCCACAGTAAGTACTACATAGGCATCTATTTACATCATCATTATTGTCATCATCATCACCACTGAATTTTATCAAACACATAGAGAAGACATAATACCCATTCTCCTTAAAGTTTTCCAAAAAATAGAAGATGGGGGAATACTTCCAATTCATTCTATGAAGCCACTATCACTCTAATATCAAAACCAGGCAAAGACCCCACCAAAAAAGAAAATTACAGACCAATATCCCTGATGAACATAGATGCAAAAATACTCAACAAAATATTAGCAAACTAAATTCAAAAATATATCAAGAGGATCATACACCATGATCAAGTGGGATTGATCTCAGGGATGTAAGGATGGTACATTTGAAAATACATCAACATCATCCACCACATCAACAAAAAGAAGGACAAAAACCATATATCATCTCCATAATACTGAAAAATCATTCGACAAAACTCAACATCCATTCATAATAAAAACTCTTAACAAAATGGGTATAGAGGGCAAGTACCTCAACATAATAAAGGCCATATATGACAAACCCACAGCCAACATCATACTTAACAGCAAGAAGATGAAAGCTTTTCATCTAATATTGGGAACAAGACAGGGATGCCCACTCTCTCCACTGTTACTCAACATGACCTGGAGGTCCTAGTCATGGCAATCAGACAGAACAAAGAAATACAAGGCATCCAGATTGGTAAAGAAGAAGTCAAACTGTCACTATTTGCAGATGGCATGATATTGTACATAAAAATCCCTAAAGACTCCACTCCAAAACTATTAGAACTAATATCTGAATTCAGCAAAGTTGCAGGATACAAAATCAATACACAGAAATCTGTGGCTTTCCTATACACTAACAATGAACTAGCAGAAAGAGAAATCAGGAAAACAATTCCATTCACAATTGCATCAAAAAGAATAAAATACCTAGGAATAAACCTAACCAAGGAAGTGAAAGACCTATACCCTGAAAACTATAAGACACTCTTAAAAGAAATTAAAGAGGACACTAACAAATGTAAACTCAATCCATGCTCTTGGCTAGGAAGAATTAATATTGTCAAAATGGCCATCCTGCATAAAGCAAAGCAATCTATAGATTCAACGCAATCCCTATCAAAATACCAACAGCATTCTTCAATGAACTGGAACAAATAGTTCTAAAATTCATATGGAACCACAGAAGACCCCGAATAGCCAAAGCAATCCTGAGAAGGAAGAGTAAAGCAGGGGGGTATCTCGCTTCCCTACTTCAAGCTCTACTACCAAGCCACAGTAATCAAGACAATTTGGTACTGGCACAAGAACAGACCCACAGACCAGTGGAACAGAATAGAGAGTCCAGATATTAACCCAAACATATATGGTCTATTAATATACGATAAAGGAGCCATGGATTTTGGGGAAATGACAGCCTCTTCAGCAGCTAGTGTTGGCAAAACTGGACAGCTACATGTAAAGAATGAAACTGGATCATTGTCTAATCCCATACACAAAAGTAAATTTGAAATGGATCGAAGACCTGAATGTAAGTCATGAAACCATAAAACTCTTAGAAAAAAACATAGGCAAAAATCTCTTGGACATAAACATGATCAACTTCTTCATGAACATATCTCCCCAAGCAAGGGAAACAAAAGCAAAAATGAACAGGTGGGACTATATCAAGCTGAAAAGCTTCTGTACAGCAAAGGACACCATGAACAAAAAGACATCCTACAGTATGGGAGAATATATTCATAAATGACAGATCTGATAAAGGGTTGACATCCCAAATATAAAGAGCTCGGGCACCTCAACAAACAAAAAGCAAAAAATCCAATTAAAAAATGGGCAGAGGATCTGAACAGACAGTTCTCCAAAGAAGAAATTCAGATGGCCAAGAGGTAGATGAAAAGATGCTCCTCATTACTAATCATCAGAGAAATGCAAATTAAAACCACAATGAGATATCACCTCACACCAGTAAGGATGGCTACCGTCCAAAAGACAAACAACAACAAATGTTGGCGAGGTTGTGGAGAAAGGGGAACCCTCCCACACTGCTGGTGGGAATGTAAATTAGTTCAACCATTGTGGAAAGCAGTATGGAGGTTCCTCAAAAAACTCAAATAGAAATACCATTTGACCCAGGAATTCCACTCCTAGGAATTTACCCTAAGAATGCAGGAGCCCAGTTTGAAAAAGATATATGCACTCCTATGTTTATCACAGCACTATTTACAATAGCCAAGCAACCTAAGTGTCCATCAGTAGATGAATGGATAAAGAAGATGTGGTACATATACACAATGGAATATTATTCAGCCATAAGAAGAAAACAAATCTTACCATTTGCAACAATGTGGATGGAGCTAGAGGGTATTATGCTCAGTGAAATAAACCAGGCGGAAAAAGACAAGTATCAAATGATTTCACACAATATGTGGAGTATAAGAACAAAGAAAAAAACTGAAGGAACAAAACAGCAGGAGACTCACAGAACCCAAGAATGGACTAAAAGTTACCAAAGGGAAAGAGACTGGGGAGGATGGGTGGAAAGAGAGGGATAAGGGGAAAAAAGGAGCATTATGGTTAGCACACATAATGTAGGGGTGGGGGACACAAGGAGGGCTGTACAACACAGAGAAGACAAGGAGTGATTCTGTAGCATCTTACTACGCTGATGGACAGTAATGGGGTATGTGGGGGGTACCTGATGATGAGGGGAGTCTAGTCACCATAATGTTGCTCATGTAATTGTAGATTAATGATACCAAAATTTTAAAAAAATAAGAATTTACTTCCCCTGGTGGGAAATGCCATTATTTCCTTCTATTTTTTTAGTCTCATCATGTATTTACACATTTAAATTTCAGTTTCAGCTAACCTTCCTTTTTATTCTCAAATTGTCACAGATGTTGCCAGTGGAAGCTCTTTCCAGCTGTCTTCCATCGCACAGACATATGACATGACCCCATTACCCTTTCACTCCTGCCTTGCTTCCTCACACAATAAGAATTTCGAGGTTCATCTTATTTTTAAAATCATTATTTTCAATTTGCTTTACATCAGTTTTGTTTTTATTTTTCCTTCAACCCTTTTTCATCTTTCTATTATCCAAGAAATGTGAAGTGGAGAAGCAAATAAGTGCTTGTAAGCTGTTGTCCTGATCTTAGCAATGGTTTTTCAAAAATAAATCCTGAGCCAATCACTTCCTCACAGTTAAATTATTTGGGAGTTGATCCCAGGAAGCCAAAGTGAGGGGATGAGGAAATTAGACATGACAAGGAAAAAAGTAAAGCACATGTGTGTTAGAGACCTAGTGTAACTCTGGGAGGAAAATCCTGGGTCAAAATACCTCTAAAACCGAAATCAGTCAAAGGAAGAAATAAAGTTAAGAAACCCTCTTATTTCTTACAAGTGGTCATCCCTGTCTCTCTCTTCACCCAGCTGCAGCAGAAGAGACCTGCACCCAACCTCTGCAATCCAGATAAACTCTGGCATGCCCTGGTAATTACCTATTGCTATGTAGATGGACCACTTTTCTCCACACCTTGAAACACCTATTGGTATGCAGATGCACTAAAGCCAGGGGAGAGATTTTGGAAATATTACAATTTTACGCACATCTAGTTAAAATACAGGCAATGGGGGAACTAATACCCAGGGGGCCTCCTGAGGAACTTTGTAGAACAGAATGTTCATTTCCTCAGAACAGTCCGCTGAGGAAATGGGAAGCTGAGAGATTGAACAATTACATATTCTCCTTGGTTTAGGGCTGCCCTGGGAGCATCCCCTCTTGAGCTGGAGAAAGCCGTGAGGTGGAGAAGCAGCGCTCAGGTGCTCAAGGTGGGAAATTATCAGTGCGCTATGGTCACAGATAAGCTGAGGAGATGGGAGCAAGGTATGAAGAAAGTAAAGCTGGTGCCTCCGTAACTACTATGTTCTGATTTCTTTGTTCCTTGACCCTCGGTTTCCACGTTTCAATGCCAGCCATATCTGGATCCAGGAGTGTCCACATGTGTGGTTTTACCTGCTTATCCTGTTCTCTAAAAGATGTCCCTAGTGTTCTATGCCAAGTGAAAGGCTGTATTTAGCTTATCTTGTTCCCTGAGCTTCATATCCACATTTCCAAGTGTCTACCAGTATGTCCAATTGAATGTCCCATGGATTCCTCAAATCCACCGAGTCCCAAACTAAAGTTATCACTTTCCCCCCAGACCAGCTCCCTCTCCACTGGTAGCGTGAGAGGTACTTCCATCTACCCAGGTGCCCAGGCCAGAGCCAGGCATTGCCCTGGATGCTGAGCAATCAGCCGTCTTTACTTCCAAATGCTTCTCAGACCCATCTGCATCTCTTCAGTACCACTGCTTCTATTCTCCTTCTGAACACCATGTTCTCTTACCCTGATTCTGTGGCAGTGTGCAAGCAAACTCTCCCATGTTACTGCCTCTAATCCCTTCTCTACACTAAGGCCAGGTGCTTTCTGTGCCATGCAGCAAGGGCAACTGATCCTAACACTATTTTGCAGAATCCTTTGTTGATGTCTGTTTGCCTTAAGTATAAAGTTAAGTATTTAAAGTGATTGAAATGCCTTTCTTCATCTAGCTATTGTTTTCCCCTCTCTGCTCATAGTCTGTCAGCACCACCCACTCCGAGTCCCCACCCAACCACACATCCACACACAGACCTTGAACACTCTACTCTGGCTACGGGGCTTCTCAGATTCTGCAGTGAACCATTCTCCCTCTCTATTTTCCTCTCATTCTCTCTCTTCCTAGCTCCACCTCTCTGCTTCCCTCTTCCCCCACCTCATCCTAGAACATCCTTCATTTCTTCACCTCACCTGGCTGACTCTTCCTCCACCTTCAAGTCCCAGAAGGCACAGCTTTGAGGCCTCTGCTATATGCTTTCCAGTATCACTACTTCTTGTCACCACCCTCTGCCCTGGTTTCCCATCTATAAAATGAATATAATAAAGAGTGTCCACTTGGTAAGATGTTGTGCAGATTAAAAGAGTTAATATATGCAAAGCACTTAGTAAGCCATCCATTAATATTAGCTATTATTATTACTATTATTATAGTATGCACCATATCAAATTGTAATTGCATGTTTAATGGTCTCACCATCTGAACAGAAACTTCCACGAGGGCAGAAATCTTCTGCTGTCTTGTCACAACTGTATCTCCAGCATTGCTGGAGATGTTCATTGTCACATGGCAGGGATCCAGGAAGTATCTGTGGTATAGATAAAAGGATAGAACAGGGTGGTAGCTGGAAGCAAGGTGATTTCCCAAGGGTTTGAGGAGATGGTGGAGAAGTGAATCCATCTGTAAATGACTCTCACATGGAGAGAGGCAGGCTTGTAGTGGGGTACAGGTTCAGGTTTTCAGGGACAATCTGCAGAAACACCTTAAGAAGGGGAGTTTTAAATGATCCTGTGAAGACATTGGTTTTGTGAAGAAGAAACTAAGTAGCAGAAAGAGTCCATGATTGGTCTGGAGTTCAAGGTGACTGAGTGAAGCTGTCAATACAAACTCTTAGCTTCTCCCTTCCTCAGCTGTGTTTGGTAAAACTGTGGCGCTTCAATATGTTAATAAATGCTAGTGAAAGAAATGTTGGTCCCCATATAAATTTGGGGGCCACAGGATTAAATAGAAGTGATTGTTGCCGCTATAGTTACTTTGCTTCAGGGCTGCTCAAAGCCTTTAACGTGCCGATGTGAACTGTGACTCCCAAGAGAAAGCATGCAGGCTTCCCCGGCTTACCCGAACAGAGAGCTCTGCATTCCCAGTGCTTTTTTGGAAACCCAGCCAAGGCCCTTGCTCAGCCCTCTACCCACATTGCCTGTCTCCCTTCTAAATTCAAGATTGGTCATTTCTGATCCTTATAGTTTTAGGTTTAATAACCAGGATTCAGTGGTGAAATCATAATCTCAGTTTAATACTCATTTGATTGAATAATTATTTGCTAAAGACATACAATGTGCTTGAACTTGTGTTCCATGCTGTGTGGGACTACAGACTGTTAACAGGTTCCAGTTCTGTGACAATAGTACTGAGAGAAGTAACAAAAACAATGACAACAGCTCAGCCTACCAGTTAATGCTTTGTGTTTCCAAGGGGCATTCACAGCTTGCATCTCACTCAGTGCCCGCCAGGGTACCTGCAGCAGGCATTTAGTCCCACATAACAGGGCTTATAGGATGGAATGCTAAGGACTTGGGTGAACGGCTCAATCACATGGCCATTCATCCATTTGGAATGTTTGTTTTCAGGTTTCCCTCAACTCAGGGCCTCCTGTCCCAGCAGTACCTACTTCATAATTCTGTATAATTCCCAACATGGTAGATTTCATTTTTTTCAAATACACATCTGAAACAATAGAAAATGTATGACAATACTCTATAGAATGGTGGATCAGACGGACCCTGGCAACTTTTTAAAGCTAGTCTCCCCATTTGATGGTTGAAGAAACTAAGGCTCAATGATATGCCGGAGGTTCCCCAGGGAGCTTGTGGGCAGAACTGTATGAAACTCTTGTCACTGTCTACTAGCAACTAACCCATTATTCAAATTGGGTCCAATCTTTAATTCTATCACTGTTTTATGAAATATGTCTTTGCTTTATTCCTGCCTTAATGTTGGGCCTAAAATCACTCATCAGGTATGTTTGTTCCTAGCATCACTATCCTGGGTGGCTTTTGTTTACTCTATTGTTTGAGGAGATTCAGACAGAACTAGGGAAACTGCGACATCTTCGTGTTGGCAGTGATCTTTAAGACCCATAAAAAAATTAATTACCAAGGGAACCTACAGCTTTGCATGATCAAAGTGAAAATTCTATTTTTATGGCTGCCTTGTTTTATCCTCTATAAATTTTATAATAATGATTAGGCTCAAAGTATGAACATAATTTACATACATCAAAATGTCTCACACTGTCCTTACAGCCGGTTGAACACCTGCAGCAAATACGAGGAGGCAGAATGCTCCCAAGCTCTCTCAGGCATTAATCAGTGGGGCCTCCCTAAGGACTAGAGAGGGAACATGACAGTGATGGTGGCCTCTGGGAACCACAGTTGTGCATCCTGCACTATTCACATAGGAATACTGCCTTCTGCATTTGTCAGAAATACACTTACTTCAGCTTTTTGATCCCTTCCCAAGATGATCAGCCTTATTTCCCAGAAATGCTTTGTCTCTTACCTTGACCAGAAACTCTTTAGAAGTGTCAGCACAGGAAGGACTTGAGAGAATGTGGCTATTTAACATGACTGGTTTCTCCCACCTGTGCCCAGAATATGTTCACGTCTACAGACAGATGTGGGGCGTGTTTCCCCGAATCTCTGCAGCACCTTCTCTCTCCTCTATCCTCCCACTTAGTCCTACATTGGATTGATTTTGCCTCCTAGCAAAGAGTTAAAGGTTATCACGCAGGGATTTAAGTCTGGGCACGTGGGCAGATGTGCACCAAGGCAACGGCAGCCACAGATAGCGGATGGTACAAGCTTTCCAGGTAAACATCAATTTCTCCAATTTGCTGTAGCCCAAGAACCTTGTAAGCTGAGCTAGTGAATTATGAGTGTGGGTTTTCTTCTGGATGGATAGAGCTAGTGTTGTTTCTATAAAGCTCCGTTAATGTGCACTGAGTCCTCAGTTTAAATATCATGAAGGAGTAAAAAGTCACAGCTCTTTCTCTTGCTGCTCTCCTCCCATGTGCCGGCTTCAGTCTTCTTGGACAGAGGCTGCCTTGCAGTCCCTCATCTGGACTCAGCCTCACACCGATGGGCCCGGTGGCCAGGGCTTATTCCCCCAAACACCAGGGCAAACGCTCTCCCCTCATCTCCCTGCTTATTGAAACCCCATTTCCATCCTCAAATGTACTACCTGACCTTCAATTCAATATATTTTTGGCTGCTTATTTAGCCATGAGTTGTGCCCTAATTGGGAAATATTTTCTATTTCTGTGAGATCCTTCATTTACTATAATCAGTATTGTGTTCTTGCAGCTTGCAAGGGACTGTATTAAGTGCTTTACGTAAACAATCTTAATACTTCAACGAGATGGATACAATTATTATCATCCTTCTATAGATGAGGAAACCAAAGTGCAAGTGAAATAACTTGCCCAAAGCCACAGAGACGTAAGTGCTAGAGCCTGGACCCAGCCTCAATCCGTCTGGAGCTGCCACGTTTATATCTGAACTTTTCGGTTGGACACAGCTCCCTGGGGGCTGGGTGTTATTTATATGTCTTTGTTTTCCCCCAGGTGCCTTGAACACTCAAATATTTGCTAATTTCGAAGGGCTAAAACAATCCTAGGAAAGGCCAGGATAGCAGTCAGAACCTATAAACCAGAAGCCAGCTTAGGAATCCGAGCCTCCCAAAGGAAACCCAGCTGTTCTTCCTGATGATGTCAGAAGGCTAGACTATGATGGTCTAGTGTAAGGACGACCTTAAATAAAAGTTCCATTAATCAGAATGAGTATTTCTGCAATAGTGAGGCCTAGATTGAATTTTGGGGCCCTCTTTATGCTTTGTTAGTACAAAGTTGTTATAAAAATAATTAAATAAGAGAGTCTGTTGCAATGGTGTGAATTAACTATGTAAAAAGGGTGCCTTAGCCTGGTGTCTGAGCATACCCAACTTATGTAATGCTAACACAATGGATTATGCATACTGTATCAGGTTAAAAAGGAAAGCCAGTGAAGTATTACAGCAATTTAAAAAATATATAGGGGGACTTGTTCAGCACAGATATTTAAAATTTAAACCTGTTTAAATATTCAACTGAAACTAAAATAAAACTCTGAAAAATGGAATTCAATAGAAAAGCTCCATTAAGAGTAAAAATGCTTCTCCAAACCCATTTAGTTCTAATAGAAACCCATCGAGTGAGGTTTTCATTGTTGCAGCACCAGCCAAGGGAGAAATTACTCTTACATTTGGGTAAGAGAAAGTCAGCTGGACTCCTTGTGGCATGAGCTTCCCTTAGAAAAGTGAGAAAAAGAGGAGCCTTGGACCAGCACTCAGAGCAGGCTGCAGCTTGTTTAGAATGGTCTGGAGTTCTTTCCTAAACAGCATCTTCTCATTCGTCCCCTTGCTTCAGTGAAACCTCATCTCACCTTCCACATCAGATGTAATTCTTTTAAAAAAATAATAATAATTTGGCACCTTTTTTGCTGCAATATCAGGATACTGACCAACTTGCCTTCTGAGAGCCAAGCTCTATTTCTCTGATAAACATCCTGCAGGATGTTTTTATCCAATTAATTGGAATGGCTGCTTGCACAGAAGTACACGGCTTCATCAAGGTCTGCAGGGATATCAGGCTTGGGCCCTGCCCCAGCCTTTTTGTTCCTGACTTCTCCTGATGGCAAACGCATGAGGATTCTGGAACATAATTGAAACAGTCAGTAAGAATTAGCCAGCTCAGTGACCGCATGCAAACAGCAAATGCAGAGAAGTAGCGGGGGAAATGTATGGGTGAGCGAAAGGGGGCTTTCCAGAGACAGAGAGAAGGCTGTTAGAAGACATAAATGCAGGGTATTCTGAGAAGAAATATAGGCTAGTATAAACAGTCTCTAATCCTGAGGACTGTAAATTCCTTTTCTGTAATTGGTTTAGAAACTGTGGTCTGTAATGTGAGACTGAGGGCTCTGGCTGCCTTTCTTCTTTGCTGCTCGGAATCACATTAAGCAGAAAACAATAGCAAGGCTGACAGCTCCCTTTCCCTGGCGCACTTAGAGGGCTAATCTGCTATTGAGACTAATACAATTACATGGGATTAGAGCACTGCCAGTGATACACAGATTGGGGGACTTTTCTGTGGAGTGGGAGCTGGCCTCTTTCAGAGTAGGGTGTGGGGTTTAAGAGGGATGGGGGATGCACCTATAGTGCTCCGAAGAATTCTAAAATCAAGGGAAATAGCCGTAGCTTTGTAATTCACTTGGGATATTGATTATTAATTCTAAACCACACAAAACTGTAACTGGAGATTTCTTCACTGGTGCTTTACCCAATTTTGCTTACTTTTAAAGATTTAGAATTGAACTGAGAGATTTCCTTAGAGCAGTACACATTTCTAGTTGTTCCCTCTATGATAGTTTCACTTCAGTTTCTCAAGACAGAGGGGGAACTCACATGTAGGGATCTGGGAATCAGGACTAGCCAGAGAGTCATTCCCTGGTAAGCACTTGCATTCTTTTTGCAAACATGAATGCTGGGATTGTTACAGAATGATTATGGAAATCTACCAGCTCTACTGAGCTAATTCAGGGTTTTGTTAAGTATCCCCTGGAAGCTGAATTAGTCTCATGCTCATGACACGAGGAAGAGGTCTGACATTTATCAAGGGCATGCATGAGAAGGACACACTACTTTGAAAAAAGAGCAATTTTTTTAAAAAGGCACTACCAATGTCCTTCTTATGAGCCTTAAATATTATCTCTAACAAAACAAACACTACATGCTAGCTACCCGATACTGTGTTCCTCAATTATTTGGTAAATAGTTCCAACTCTATTTATTCTTCAAATTTTAAATACAAAGAGCAAATACATCATTGAGAAAAAGAAAATGGACAAAGAAAAAGAGAACAGGGGGACAGGAGGCTGGTGGCAATTGGTGTATCATATGCACAAAGCCAGTATTATTTTAGGACCATGAGGTTAAATTCTTTTCAGAAGGTATCTTCTTACATGGTCTCAGGTTCCAATGATGTTGAATAGCCAAGTGCATGTTCTACGTCTATGCATTTGATGTCTGTATATTGTTCGTGGAACTCCTTGCCATGTAGATTTTGGAAGAGCCTTACCTAAGCCTAGTTAGCAATTAACACACATCTTTTTTTCCTGGAAACATAAAACCCCTCTTTAAACAATTAAAACTCTATAATTTGCTGAAAATCTCTCATTTGGCTCCTCAGGGTTTAAGGGAAGTATTAGAAAGCCATACAGTCTGGCCAGCTGCAAGGCAACTGAAGAGCTAATCTGACCTTCCCTTTATCTGTTTCTTCATGTGTTTTCATCATATTTCTTAAGTGCTCAAATGTAGTAACTGTAGTGCATAAAACACATAAAAATGGGATCCTTCAAGCTGTCACTTATTCAGGAAATGGGGGTTATACAGTCCAGATTGGGCCTTCTGGTTTCTGCTAGACACTGCACACCTGCATCGGGAAGTTCTGTCTTTTCTAGAAGTTGAAGTGCATGGAAAAGGTTAAGGGAAAGGGAGATCATTTTCAAAAAAAAAGATGCTTACACATCTTTTTTTGGAGGTAATCTTGCTAGTTTGTGCAGAAACCTTAGTGCACTGACAGATGGTTTTGGGAAACTATGAATTTGGGAGTGATTTAGGGATCTCTCAAATAGGCTTAGTGGGTGGGTGAACAGGAGGTTACATTCAGGGATCCTATGTCTTACTCTGCAAAAAAAATTTAGAATGAGACTTGTTTTCTTTGTTGCAGAATAATCAGAGCATTCGGGCACCTCTGCTGCATAGTATCCATAGCTGCAGAGGATGGAGCCCTGCGTAGCTTCCATCACTCTGTTCTTTGATAGATCCCCAGCACCTGGTCACTATTTGTTCACTATATGTTTAAAGGAACAAAGAGACAGACTCTCTACTCCCAGGCAGTGGGAAAGGCAATCCCTTCCTATTTTCATAAAGCTCTGGAGGCCTTTCCCTTATGTAGAACTATCAAATCCCAGTTTGAAGAGCCCCCAGTAAGTATGTCATAGGAGGCTGTGTCCTTGGTTTGTAAGTCACCTTCCTGAGACAGGGTTAATATCATTATTCCCGTTTGGCACATTTTGTACAGTAGATCAATTTTCAATTCCCAACAAGTGAACTCCCCAAATTTTTATACGATGAAACTTAATTCCAATCATGTGGGCATAAAAAATAATGCATACCCACCAGAGTGTTGTTAGATTTTAGGGAGAAATTCATTTCACCTCAAAATACGGTGTATAGTAGCTTGATTGTGAAAAAAAAATGCACTGTGTGTGGGCCTCTTTTGCATATTTAGATATGGAAGAATGTGAGCAGTCTCCAGATAATATAATTTTCATCCAGCCAAATATAGAGCACAATGAAGAAAATGCAACTTTTGTCCTGTGATTTATACATGCTTATATCCCCTTTATTTTGAGTCTATATGAAATGCAGACATTTATAGTTCTATGACCAGAGGAATAAAATTTGAATGTGCAGTAAAACGAGAAATGTATTTTAAATGGGCCCTAGAAACAGAACTGGGGAAGTCGTCAGGAGGCCATAATCACTAATATCCTTGGTTATTTTGCTAGATGGGTGCTCAGATGGAGGCCTAGCAGGCAGAGGATTGAATTCAGGCTGATTGGCGTGGGGGCCAGAGTGATGGCTTCCTGGGAAAGATTGAGATACAGCAACACAGTGAGCCAGGCTGGCTATAAAGCACGCCATAAAGCCAGTTTGAAAAATTCCTGCTGCCCTTGTGAGGTATCCTTATTTATTTTACTTTTAAAAGAAGAACTATTTTCTGATTTAGCATAGATCATTGATTATAGGGCTTTTCTATTTCAAAATCTCCCAGCTGTGTTCTGTGTCAAATTTACAAAAGGTGTAACCATAATTTCCATGAAATGCTGGAAGATTGAGTGGCCATTTGCCCATCTGCACTTCTAGTATAACTTCCTTGGACATACATTACAGAAGCCACTTACCAGCCCCAAGCGATATATGGAAAAGAGGAACATTAAAGAGTATTCTTTGCCATGATGGACAAGGCGTTGTTGACCCTTCCGCCTTGTCCTAACAGAACTCAGCATTCCAGTTGGAAACCTGGGTCATGTGGTTCCAGCAGAGAGGAGTCTGTTCTCCCTCTAACCCCTACCACAGGGATATCATGTGATCCAACCTGGACCAATCAGAGTCCACATCAGGACTCAACCATGAGCATTTTAAGGGAAGACTGGTTCATTCCAGAAGTGTTACTAAGGTGGGCAATTTGGGCTGAGGGCTGCTGGAAACCATTTTTATTAAGCACATAGAGAAGAATATCCTAAAGACTGAAGGCAAGCTACGCTGAGCTCAGAGATGCTCAAACTCATTACCCAATTTGAATCTCTGGATCCAGCCATGCTTGATTCCAGTAATGAACCCTCTTTTCAGCTTTGTGAGCTAATAAACTTCCTTTTTTGTTTAATGTAGTTTTAGTTGGGTTTCTTTTATTACTTGCCACCCCCAAAATTCCTAATACACTTTAGTTTATAGGGAGACAATGTATTACCAGGACTTTTGTATTTACTACCCCCTTCCTTTTAGCCTAGTTTAGGGCCATGTGGTCAGTTCGTGCCAATAGGATGTGAGCAGAAGTGATCCAAAGCTGAGGCATTCAAGAGATGATACACCTCTTCCAGCTCTCTTTCTACTTTTGCAGAGATTTAGAGAGCATGTCTGTAAGACAGTACGGCTCAAGATGGCAGAGCCTGTATCATCCTAGGTCACTAAGGCCTTGTAAAACAGAGCCTTCTGCCAACCTTTGCTGTGTTAAGCCACTAAGATTTCAGGAATGATTGTTGAAGGCTCATAAGGGTTTGTAATAGAAATAAAGCTCAGCTCTGGAAAAATTAAGAAAATTATATTTACCTTTGTTCCCCTGAGTTTGTGGCTAAGATCCATGTCAATCATGAGTTTTTGTAATCTTTCTCCATAGCATAAGAAGTAGAGGTAAGAGATGTCAAAGGAGACACAGAAGATTCAAGAATATATATATATATATATATATATATATATATATATATATATATATATATATATATATATATATATATTGCATATATAGAGAGAGAGGTAGCAATTTCAGCCTCAGACGAAACCAACATTCACTGAGTCCAACTGTGGGCCAAGCCCTTACGTACATGATTTTGTTCCTTGCTCACCAACAAACCGTGCAATGATATGATTTCCATTTTATTGACAATGAAACTGAATTTCAAAGTGATTAAGTAGAGTCATCAATTCCTGGGTAGAAAAGGGCCTATCTGTCTTTGAACCTATCTGTCCAGCTGTACAATCTAGCTCAAATTATTTTGTTATTACTATTAATAGTAGTATAAATTTTACTTACAGATAATCTTTTCCAGATGCACTTAAAATACCACTCTTCCACCCACCCTTCAATATAGAGAAAGCAAGATCCAGCCATGTCTGATCTGAGCCCTTGGGTTCAACAACACTGAGGCCTGTAGGGGTGAAATGCATGCCTCCCAGGCCCCTGATACCCTAAATCTCCTGTCCCTGGATTCTTATATCCCCTGCCTGGCCACCCTTGCAAAGTCTTTTTCTTCATACCCATGCTGGGACCCAGCTGTCCTTCTTAATCAATTTTGCTCTTGGGCACACAGCCAATTCAGGTCCCATAATCCCTTGTTCCCAGTTCCATGGATTCTCTAGGCTATTTTTCTTTGCCTTGACAAATTTCCTGAACTGTTGGTCCCCATTTCTAACTAATTTGCCAGGCAAAGTGCTCCTCTCAGGCTAACCTACAAGTTCACTAATCTAGATCCAATCATTTTTTCGGCACTTATGGAAGATGATCCCATCATTCTTATCTTTTTTCAACATTAGCATTCTCAAAATATTTGTAAGTGGTCATCTTTTGGGTTTCTAGTAAAATGGGATTTAAATTTCAATTCATAGGAACTTTGTGGAGGAGATTATTTCTTCTCAAACATTTAACTTACCTTCAACTCAATAAATATCTCCTATTCCAAATCCTGGTGCATTTATGCCAAATATACATTGCTATGTAAAATATGAAATTATTCATTCTAAGGAATTGTTCAGAGTCCCCAAACTAGATACCAAACCCAGGAGTATTCCTGGCAATTTAACGGGGAATCAGTATGCTTTCAATAATTTGGAATCAGGCAAAACTGTCTGCTACTTCCTTGTCATAAGTTAAAAACAAAACAAAACCTGTAGATGAATAAGTTTCCCAAAGGGAAATCTGGGGAAGTTACTGGAATTAATTCTCTGAACTTCTGTGAAAGGAGGCTAGTGATCATGTGATGTTGGGGTGTTCCTGCAGTCACACTCGAGTGATGCCACTGCGTCGTGGCACAAGGATCCTTATTGGTATTTATGAAGGCTCAAGCTGCGATTATGAGCCAAATCTGGCCTCTTTCCCCACCAGTGAGTAGAATAGTGCATAAAAACCCATTTAGTACACCTCTGTGAACATTGCGTTATCATGAACTCATCTCCAAGACAGTAAATCCTGTAAACATTAATAGGTTTTATGCAACAAACATCCATTTTGTAGTCAGACAACTTTTGCACCAATGCCTGCCAATTCATAGTCTAAGAAGAAATCACTGAGCTTACAGTGTTGTCATTTTAAAACTGAATATGGCTTATATCTTTATTTATATCTTTCTGACTGTTCCAAAGTATCCATCCAGAAGACTTCACAAGCTTTTTGGGGAAAAAATTGTTTTTCAGTCAAAACCAAACATTGCATTTTGCTAGTTAACAATGGGTTGATTTCTGCATTAAGTTCTCATTAGTTTTATTGAAAATACAAAGTAGGCAAAGGTCTCTGCCATTGGGTCTAAACATGTACTTTAGCATTGGAAGGTTTCATCAGGAACTGGATGGGGGAGAGGGACCAGGGTTCTAGGGTTCCCGGCCCTTTTTGCCACTCTCTAGCCATCAGCCTTTGGTCAAGTCACCACTGCTTGGGTTTACCTATTGTTAAACCTGTTGGAACCAGAGTTTCTCTAAGGTCATTTCCTATTTTGTAACTTTCTGGTCTCCTAGAATGCTTCCCTTCCTTCAAGCAAATAAGGTACCATTGTTCTTCCTGCACAGCTTTCTTCTGGTGTCCTTATCGGGCCAACTCCTATTGAGCCATCAAATCCCATCTCAAATACTGTCTCTTTTTTGGTGTTCATTAGACTGAGAACACCTCTTAAGCTTCCATTTTACTTTATAAAGAGGCTGCTTTTATACTACAATAATTACTACAATAAATACATGGTAGACAGAATAACAGCCCTCCAAAGAGGTCATCATTCTAATCTCTAGAACCTCTGAGTATGTCACCTCACATAGCATAAAGGACTTTGCAGTAAGAATCTTGAGACAGGGAGATGATCCTACATTATTTAGGCTGGACCAGTGTAATCACAGGGTTTCTGTAAAAGGGAGTCAAGAAGGTCAAAGTTAGAGAAAAGAGATGTGATGTTAAAGTGATGCCATCTGAAGCTGGGGGAAGGGGCCATGAGCCAAAGGGCACAGGCCTCTAGAAACTGGGAAAGCTAAAAGCAACAAAAGATTCTTCCCTGAATCTTCCAGAAGGAACACAGCTGTGTTAACACCTTCATGTTAGACTTCTGACCTCCAGAACTGCAGGGAAATAAACTCGTGTTGTTTTGAGCCATTAAGTTCATGGTAATTTGTTACATCGGCAGTTAGAAACCAATATAGAGACTATGATATATGATATACCACATTACAACTATTTTTGTATGACTGATTGTCTTCTTGCTAGCCAATGATCTTGAAAGCAAGGACCGTATATTTTTATCTTTATATTCTCAGTTCTTAGAATATTCCTTGGTATAGTACATAGTCAAAAGATATCTGTGGAACAAATGAAGAAATGAATAAATCTTGTTTTACAAAGATAATGTCAGAATTTAGGGGACATACGACTAGCCCAAGGCTTCATAGTAATAGCCATGCTGGCTTTCTCTGGGATGTGGTATTTTTGTGACTAATATTTTCACTGAGAGTACAACAATGAAAAGGTTTACATATTGTTATCCCCATCACTTCACATGAAACTATGCTACACAAATCTAGGCTCCTGGTTGAGATTAGAATTTTTAAATTTATTTTATGCCTAATTCTTGCAATTCCATAGGAAAAAAAATTCAAGCATTGGTGGAGTGCATTATATTATACAGTGTTACTTGGAGCTCTTTCAATGATTCAACTTAATGTTAAGTAGTCCAGATTTTGAGTAGTAAAAATATTATGTGCACTTCATCTGTTTGTTTAAAATGGGCTCTCTAAACAAAACCTACACTTTGCTGAAAGTCACCAGTGTCAGGAGATGCAGAAGTGTGTATCTCTACACTGCAGAATGGAAAGGGGTTCGGGTTGGGGAGGGGGAGGTAGAAAAGACCTTGCAGAGTAAAGGTACAGCTGAGCTTCCCCTAACTCCTCATGGCTCTGTGCAGCCCAGGGCTGGAACAAGAGCACATTTTTGAGCTCTGATCCTTGGAAGAAAGTGCATCCGTGACTGCCATTTAAATGGCAGATGGTCAGGGTTGTCTCAGTCTTTGTGTGAACAGCTGCTTGTTGTCCTCTCACTCTTCTAGGAGAGTTTGTACTGTTTGGCAAGTGCCTTCATCCAACAGTTATTCCTTTTTGAAAAGGAGAAGAGTTGGCTTAATGTCATTTTGTAAAAAAGAAAATAAAGTTCAACTATTCTGAAGCAAGTTTTCACTGAAAAAGTCTCCAAATGTCCATTAGTGGGATGCATTAAAATTCAAATGGACAGATCCTGCCATGATTATTCGAAGAACTTCCTATTTTAGAGGTTCAAATTATGCTTTTCATCAGAAAATCCATACTTAAAATTTCATTTCTACTTACAGTTAGAAAATCTCTGGGAACCACCAATCTGCAAGTATTTTTTGAATACTTAATCCTCAGTGGTGACACAAAGAAGAATCAAAAGCTGTATGTCTTCACAATTGAACTTCCAACTTCATTGAGGAGATAGGACACCACCCATACCAGTTTGTGCAAAAGGCACATGTATTGTATATTTCCAATGAAAAGAATTAGACAGTTTTGGGAACAAAAATATACTTGTTGTACCACTGGCAACTCTTTCATTTGCATATTTCTTACTTGCCATATGTGGCTCTGATCAAGAAAGCAATATGCACAAACAGTATGTTTCAGCTCCGCCATTGTTACCCCACAGTTTGTCCTTTGTTCCCCACATGGAACTGCAAAGTGTCACACAATATGCTTGGAAGTTTATGACAACATTTTTGTACTTTTAGCAGTGTAACAGTTAAGAAACTTATTCTCATATCTTTCTATGGTTGTCACCCTGTCATTCCGGCCTCAGCTCAAATGTTGCCTCTTTGGAGAGACCTTTCCTGAAAACCCAATCTAATATTGTGCTCTAGCCTGTCATGGTCACATTATACTGTTTAATTTTGTTTACGGTCCTTATTTCAATATGAAATTTTTTTTCCCCATTTATGGGCTTGCTGTGTGTTCTCTTCTAGCCCACATTAGAAAAGAAACTACATAAGAGCAATTTCTGCTTTCACAGACACACCCCAAGTGCCAAGAAGAGCACCTGGCATGTAGTGGGGTCCCCTTTGATACTTGGGACTGAATTAGTAAAATATAAACCATCAGCCTTTTGTCTCATTTGTAACTGATGTTACTCATAGGAAAAAAAACACAAATCAACATTGATAATGGTTAAAACAGGCACACAGTAAAATTTATTATAAATGAAAAACTGAAGAATCAATCTTATTGGTAACAACAAAAATTCACAAATTGATCTGAGAAAAAATACACTTGATTGAATAATTGACACAAATAAAACAATGACTTAAACTGAGTATGAAAATATTTGCCTTTGACTAAAAAGTGGCAGAAGATCTTCTAAATAAAACTTACATCTGTGAAATATGACCATGGACAATTATACTTGGTGGACATAGGGTCATAAAAGAAAACTCATATTAGCAGAAGATACAAAGGTAACATTGTTATGTTGGGGGAAAAACCTGATGGGTAAATCAAATCATCATAAAATTTATGAGAAAGAATAGATTTTGAGAAAATTTCAGTTAAATGAAAATGGAGGAAAGAGAAACTGTTTAAATGGTTTATATGGAAAAATTGATCAAATAATGAAATTGCCTTAGAATAGTTTGATTCAAAAAATTCTTTCTTGGCAATGGTGGTACAACTCTGATTAAGATGATTGTGTTCATAAATATGGAATTAATATATCCTGATAGTCAAAATCATGGGACAACAATGTTCTACAATCTGGCCATATACACAGCTTTAGAACAATATAAATAATTAACCACTAAACTGTGAATCCCAAACAATTAATAAAATAGAGTAGTATATATAAATGTGTTAAGGATAAAAAATACCACTATAAATTTTCAAGGGAGCCTCAGAGAGCAGGGCAGCTGCTAACTGGCTGGCCAGCCTTGGGAGAGTCACTCAGCTCTCCAGGCACACACTCAATAACAGTTTGAGCTAAAGTCAACCACAAAGAGCTGGCAAAGAGAAAGTGTCTATTACTAAGAATGGGAGCAGAAATAATAAGTAACAGGATACCATGGCCCAACCTTTAGGGGCTACCAGTACTCAGGTGACAGAAAAATGACAAACCACTGGAGAAAGATGCAAAAAAGGAGCAAATAAATAAGAGAATAGGAGGGTGCAACGTGAAAGGGCCTGAGGATTGGAGCATAGTATTTAAAAGCAGACAATCAAGTGCTATCGAAAGATAATGTCAAAAACAGACAAACAAAAAGGCTCTTGAATTTGTCTCGAAGGCCAACTTTGAAATGAAAGCAGTAGTGTCAGGACATCGCAGGAGGAGGTGGTCACTGAGAGTCGGACAGGGGCAGTACTAGGAGCTTGAAGCAGAGGAGGCCTCTTGGCCAGAGCTCTTTAGTTTCCTGGTGACAGTAACCTACCAGGAACAAGCATAGGCAATAGGGTAAATTGATTGGCTCATCTGTTCAAACCACAGGTGGCGCATAGGTGTGGTCACTCTGGGGATGACTAATCAGGGTCTGCAGTAGTGCTGGGACTATCTCCTTATTCCATCTCTTCTTCTCTGTGAGTTTTGGCTTCATTTTCTCCCACTATAGATTAGCTTCTTATTCTTGGCAGAGGAAACTGTGGCTGGTAGCTCTTACATGCCAGCTTTGCCACCAAAGACATTTTCTTAATTCCAATGTTAAAAGTCCCAGGGCAGGACGGACTGGCCAGTCATGATTGCCAGTGAGGTCAGGTCATGTAAGAAAGCACAGGAGGACAAGACATTCTCCCAAAGAAAGCAGATTACTAATTTCTGGAATATGGAAGAGTTGTGGGACAGACAAAACAATACATCCCCTGCAAGCAGTTAGGAAATGTAAATAATTTCATAATTAAGCAAAAGAAGAACATGTCAAAAGGCAGAGGAGAAAGGATGAAGTGTAAAAGGAGAAGAGATAAAAATGAAGGAAAGTTGGAAGAAGGGGAAAAACCAAAGCTGATGCCCACTAAGTGGGAAATTAATTGGAATTGCACTTTATACTTAGAAGTGGTTTGTAATATTGTTCTACCTAGTTTCAGCCCTTTCTTGATTTCTCCTATCTTCTACTTTTCCAGCTTAGTGATCCGACTGACTAGTCCTCCTGCTCTCCCCTCTAGTCCAGTGTTTCTCTCTTCCCTTGTGATCCAGCTCTTAATTCAGACTTCTTTTTCTGTCATGGCTCCACATACTTGGGAAATGCCAGACTCTGTCCCTCCTACCCTGGTTCTGTGAAGAATGGACAACAGACAGCTGGGTCCTTTAGACTCAGAAAGAATGGGGTCAGGAGCAAAGAATTCAGCTTTTGCAAGGAGGGGAGAATGGGCATTTTCCTTTTAGACAAAGTGGAAGGAAGAAATAAATTTCTAAAGTCATTTGGGGAGAGACAGAGACTGGTTAGAGTAAAGGAAAGGGTGAATGAGAGATTTGGGGGGGAATGGCTCCAGGATCTTTGGAAAAGTAGAAGCAAAGGCCAACCACTGTCAGGAGGGATGCAGAGTCTGGGAGCGTGAGGAGTGTTTGTTTGCTGGGGCTGCCTCAACAAATCACTGTGAACTGGGCAATTTAAAATAACATAAATGCATTCTCCCGCAGTTCTGGAGGCCAGAAGTCTGAAATCAGAGGGTTGTTAGGGCTACCTTCCCTCTGAAGGCCCCAGGGAGACTCTGGCCTCACCTCTGCTAGGTCCTGGCATTGCTTACTTGCTGCTGTATTATTTCTTTCTCTGCCTCTGTCTCCACACGGACTTCTGTTAGTGTGTATCCAGTCTCCCTTGTCATTGAATTTAGGGCCCCCCAGACAATCCAGGATGATCTCATCTCAAGATCTTGATTAATTACATCCTTTCCCCAAATAAGGTAACTCAGGGATTAAAGGGTGTGCATATCTTTTCGAGGACCACCATTCATCCCACTATAAGGAGAGAGGAGAAGGTCTGGATTAACTGATACAGAAAGACAGCCTTGGAGCATAGAATAGAAGAATAAATATGACTACTGAAAAGAGATGATGGCCAGATCAGAGTTGGACACATGAATTTTTCATAGGCCCAGACTGCATGACTTCCCAGCAGCCTTTGGCAGCCTGAAGACAGGAGCAGAGAGGCCACAGAGGCAGCTCAGAATAGGGTGTCACAGGTGGCCTTAACAGAGCGTTACGGAGATGCAAGATCTGCCTTTCCCACTTCCAGCTGCAGAATATGAGATACCTCCTTATCTGTGTGAAATAATTCATGCTAAATTGTACCTTATTAATGCATCTTGTAAACTGTAAAGCATTTAACGAAGTAAAGAGGTACCACTTGTATTTGTTCTTCTCGCTCCTCCCTGTACCTTCTTCATGTACCTCAGATATATTCTTACTACCTAACTCTATGTTCCTTCCTGTCTTCTCCCAAAGCCCTCATAAATAAACCTTTAAGCAAAACCTCTATTCCAGTAACCCCAAACAATTTTTTTTTTCATGCATGATGCCTGCAATGACTTTAGGACTGAAAACAATGGCCACTGATAAATGCTCCCAACCTCTCCGGGCTCTCCAGTATCCCGGTGGCAGAGGATCTGCCTGGATCACCAGGTTCTAAGGAAAAGTATTAGTGAATTTTTATTTATTGGTAGGAGGGACCAGAGATAGCTCAAAACCCAAGCCTCCAGGTCATATTTCCAGAGCCTCCACAGTTGTGCCTCATCCTGGAAGGTGTGCTGAGGGAGTAAAAAGGCACAGGTTCCTTTACAAGCTGCTGGATCTGTAATTTTTAAAGTTCACTTTTCCTCTTTTCCTGTTTCTGTCTTTTAAAAAAGGTGGTAGATAAACAAAAATTTATCTCAGACAGATAAAAGTGGAGCTGCCCCAGTGGAGGTGGGGGAGGAGAACTCAGAAGTGCTCCAGCCAATGTCCCCCAGGCCCCTCCTAAGGAAGAGTTTCTGAGCAACTGCAACAAATAAGTGTGGAGTAGGCTTAAGACCGCAGAGGATGGAAGCCGCCTTCTAGTCCAGAGAAGTTCATTGTCTTGTCCACGGAGATTTTGACTCAGACTGAACCTCCTGAAACCTAGAAATAAACTAAATTCATTTCTTAAATAGTAGAATCACCAAATATTTACATCATCTGACTTTAGATAACATCCAGGCCAATGCTGTCCTTTTTATCAGTCCTGGAACGATTCAGCAATAACTAACTCAAGTTTAATGCTCCTTCCAACAGAAACACGTAGCTTCATTCTTCTTCCTGTGAACCTTTACGAGAACACCATTTTAAGCTACCTGACATAGAAGGTCTAGGGTAAATAGATCGATGCTCATCAGTGTTGACTTCTTACCATTTTGGAGAATGCTTACTAGCCCAGTGAAGGCTAGTGAGGAAAGAATACGGGTCAGGACCGGCTCCATTTTACACTAATGGCCTCACCTCCATCAAGGTACTTGCCCAAGAACATTGCTGCCTTCACCCGCTTCTCCCTCTTTGAGACTTCTTTTTTTTTACCAAATATCTTTCTTTTAATCTGAGAATATGTTTTTTTTCTTTAAGCCTATTTATTTCTTAGCCATCTGACATGCCTAAGATAGAACAACCTTCGCAAGATCTGTTTTTACTGCACTACAATTGGCAATTCTCCTTGTTTGGATAAACTTGCACACATTAAAAGTTTTAATAGTGGAGTGAGGCTTGCACGTAGGTGTTAACAGTGCAATCCTCCAAAATAAGCCAAGTGCAAAGGCATTTGGCAGAGGAAAAATAGTTCACTAACTTGAAACTGCAGGTAAACAGCCAATGGAGTTAGATTCAAATGTGGTTATTTGAGAGAGGCATTCAGTAAAGGCCCTTAATACAAATCAACAAATACTTATCCACTACGTCCTATGTGAGTGAAATTGTGCCAGGCCCAGTTAGGGAGGAAAGTATAAATGGGAATATAAAGATAAGTAAGACAAAGGTTTTTTAGGAAAATGACCATGAAACTGGAAGGATTAGCCAACAAACTGTAATGCAACACAAATAAACTCCTTAATATAGATTTTGAATAGTGAGAAACAGGTCATCTGGATGTGAACAAGGGTGACTATCAGTGAGAACAGAAAGAGAAGACATTCAGGACTTGCTACAGAGGCAAAAAATACATACATATGTATATAAAGCATGTATATATATATATATATATATATATATATATACATATATACACATAAGCATATGTACATGTATACATGGCTACAGAGGAGTGAGAAAGAAAAATCAAAGATAATGTCATGGTTTACAGCCTGTATTAGAGTATAGTGTCATTATCAGAAAAGGGAGGCAAGGATAGCTATGAAATGATAACTTTTGCTTTGGATGGGAAAAGTGTAGGTGCTAGGAGACCATGGAACTGCAGATATGATCATTGAGATATTGGAAGATGGGGTTTTGAGTTCACCCCAAGAGAGAACTTTGCTCAAATCATCTCCATACAATGATGCATAAGGAAGATGAGATCCTCAAAAAAAAAAACCTCAAAAAACCTCAAAAAAAAAAAAACAAAACAAAAAAAAAATAAAACAAAACAAAAATAAAGATAGAGACAGCAAGGGAAAGTGATAAGGCACTGGAGAAAGAGAGAGTTTCAGAAGAAAACACATCATTCAAAGCTACAAAGAGGATGAGGAGGATCATAACTGAGATGCCATTGAATGGTAATTAGCAGGCCACTAGGGACTTTAATGAGCGCTCTTTCAAGAGGATGTTGTGTTTTCCTTACCTCATTGCCCCTGTTTATTCATAATGTCTGCCACTGAGTAACAAGTTTGCAATAGTCTTGATCTCATGACTTCTATGTAACTTTTCAAATCCCTTTACTAATTGCTTCCTTATTTCTTCAGAATTTTCCAATTTGAATAACCAAAGGAAAGAATTCACTAGTCCTAGAAGTTCATCTTAGGATGTACAGGCATCACAATTTGTTGGTCAACCCATGGAGTAGTGCCCTTGGGTCAGTTTCCTTGCCTGGTCCAGTTGTCTGTACCTGATGGAATGGCACCCACCCCAGGGTTGGGCTGCTCTGTTGGCTGGGGTGAGGTTAACACCCAAAATGGCATGTCTTGTGCACTGTGGCCATGATATAATAAATATGATGCTCTGTGTCAAAGTGTAAGAATTTAAACTCTAAATGGTTCCTGGAATTTTAAATAGTACTGATGTTATTATTTATACACAGCAATAGTAAACCCTTTCCAGGTTCCTGAACCTATTTCCAATGTGTGTATGTGTGGGAGGGGGTCTTCCCATGCACACAATACCAAGCAATTCTGGAACATAACTCAATTCTTATGGTGTCTGCCCAGAGACAGCACCAGATTCCCCAGGCAAAGGGCTCCATCCTGCAAGACTGCCCTCCATCCCCCACTCCAGATGCCAGTCACAAGCCCCTGGCAGTTACCTGTGTTTCTGACCAACCCGCTACCATGGAGGTTACCATGACCTTCCCCTATGGTTCAATTAATTTGCGGAAGCAACTCACAGAACTCAGGGAAATACTTACATTTATCAGTTTAATAAAGGATACCTTAAATGATACAAGTTAACAGCCAGATGAAGAGAGACATAGGGCAAGGTTCCAAATTAAGGAGCTTCTATCCTCGTGGAGCTTGGGGCCTGGCTCGGTGGCACGTGGAATCTTCCTGGTTCCCCAATTATGGAAGCTCTCCAACAGAGAAGCAGGATCCAAGAGAGAGAGATGCTCTTTTCACGGGTTTTTGTGAGGGCTTCATTGCATAGTCATGTTTGACTAAATCATTGGCCATTGGCTGATTCAACCTCCAGCCCCACTCTTGTGTGGAGTCAAAAAGTCTCTCCTTAGTAAGGGTCACCCATTCCACCTTCAAGTCTCTTCAGTGTTTTCAGGAACTGTGGATGAAGACCAAATATGCCTGGAAAATCTGAATGACCAAATATGTATTTCTTATAACTCATTATATCATAGTACCTACCAGGGAAGAAGAGTTCTCTTTATAATAGCATCTAATTAGTTTATAGGTCAATATTAATAACATCTTGCATTTAATACTTAAACTTGTCAAATCCTTTGGAATCCCCTTACAATAGCACTTTACAAAGACAGAAGGGTAAGTATAAACATACTCTACAAATACAAATACTTTATAGCCTTATTTTATGCAAAAAAGTATAACTATATTTAAACTGTCCAATAACAAATTGTCACTGTTGTAGGTGCTTAACAAAATAATAAAATCTATCGATTTCCTTTGATGACTCTTCCAGCACTTCCGCAGGTGAGCAACAACCATTATTAATTTGGTGGCTGAAGAATTTGCCTATCCAAGTGCACTATTACTACAGAAATTGATATTAGGTCATAAGGATCCACATCCCTTCCTCTGGATTTCATGCCCTAGAGGTGGTATCGGAAGTGAGAAAAAATCTGAGGCCCATGTAGAATAAACCAATCTACTTTAGGGAATAGTAGGTCTACTGAGATCCACAGAAGCAATAGGGAAACTGAGGCATTATGAATGAGTTGAGGTCATACCACAGCTTATCGGCAGCCACTGATACTAATCCATTGTCTCCTAAGTGTCAGTTTGGTAAGTATTCTTTCCAAAGGCCCATCGCTGAGTAAGTAAGTAAGGTATTAGAAGATAGAACAAGAAAAGTGGGCGAGAAGATATATTTTAACTTCTGATCCAAGCCTGTCTTCATTTTATTACATATCAGCACTCTCCATCCAATTATGTAAATCAGGAACATTTCCCTTTTTCTCTGCCCATCCCCCAACAATATCTAATAAGTCACAAAGGTCTGCCACTTACCTTCAAAATATATTGGGAATACATCCTCTCTTCCCTGTCTTCATTGTCACCACCTTAGTCCAAACCCCATTTTCTATCACTTTGACCACTGCCAGCCCTTCTCAGTTGGTCTCCCTGCTTCAACACCAGTCTACCTAAAGTCTATATTTAACAGATTGGCCAGAGTAATCTTTTTAAACCAAAATCATATCTTACTTCTCCCCTATGTCATATTCTTCACTGGCTTCTCATTTCATTTATAGTAAAATCTAAGCACCGTACTCAGGCTCGGCATGAACTTGGCAACTCTGCTAAGATCACTCACTCTCCCATCACTGATACCTGCAGGCAGTCCAGCCTTCTGACAGTTCCTGAGACGTGCCAACCGCATTCTGCCCTGCGACCATCATGCAGTCTCTCCCATATGCCTGATGGCGCTTCCCAGGCCCTTGTTTCACTGGCTCCTTCTCAGCCTTCAAGTCTCCTCGTGAGAGACCACTCCATGACTACCCAATTTAAGTAGCCACCTACTTTCCTCCAACCACTCTCTATTACATCGCTCTGGTTATTTCTTTCCTAGAGATGATTACAATCCTTATATATATATATATTTTAATGTATGTAGTTAGTTACTGTCATTCTTCCTCATGGCAATATAACCTCAATGGGAGCAGGAATCTCATTGTATTATTTACCACGGTAACCTGAGGGCCAAGCCCAGTGTCTTGGCATACAGCTCATCCTGTCAGTTCTACCTCCAAAATACATATTAAATGTGTACTCTCTTCTCTGTCTCCACTGTCACCATCCTAGTCTCCACTGTCACCATCCTAGTCCAAGACACTATTATCTTTTCCTTGGACTAATGAAATAACCTCTGAATTGGTCTTCCTGCTTCAACTCTAGCCCGGCACTCAAGAAGTACTTGTGATAGAATAAATAAGCATACCATTGTGGGAATAATAATATCTAAAAGAGATGGAAATCCAGACCCTGTTGGAAAAATGTTTTTTCTAAGCCCTGATAGAACATCAAACAATTCTCACCAGCTTTCACTACTTGAATGAAAGAATATGAGACATTTTATTCAAGTTTAGGCACAGCAAAATTGAATAACAGAATGAAGAACAGAGAGCATTCCGTTTTATAAAAATATAAAAAACAGAGAGCTCATATACATGGAGCTTCTAGGCTCCAAAGGAGGAGGTGTAGGAAAAAACCTCAAATGCTCAGTATCTCAACCACAAACACCCATAAAACTTAAAAAGACCTCCACAATCCCAACTCTGACTCCGACCACATCAGACAAAATGAATCTGGAGACTTTTCTCTAATATCTATACCTGTGAGGTTGGGAGTGTTATAGATCCCAGACATAAAATAGGAGCACTATTAATTAAAGAGATAGCTCAAAAGCTTTCATTACGCCTTTGAACTAGTAATAGGAGGATTGTAGTTCCTGATACCATTTCTCCATTGTCAGACCCAGGAAGAGCTTCACTAAGAGGTGAGAGAGTGGAACAAAGGACATGTCCAATCCCTCATGCCAGGATGCCGTGTTAGTCCTGCCAGGCCTATCGTGCAGTCCTAACTTGAGTCCCACTGACTCCAACACACCCCAGGCACTATCCATAATATACCCTCATGCAGAAAGTGCCAACGTGTGTCCATATGGACCGTGGCAGCTGGCTGTGACAGAGGCTGTGGGTGCTTGAAACTGGTGTGGCGAGGGCAAGGAATGCCTGCTTTTTTGCCTCATTTGAGGTGACTTGGAGGGAAAAATCATCCTGCAGTGACAAATTATCATGTAAGTTTTTGAAACTGACAAAAAATGCATTTGAATGGCACAAAGCAATTAAGGCTGCCCTCCTCCAAGTTGGCAACAGGCAGTTGCCCCAGGTTAAGAATTCAGCGGGCGTTGCAGTGACCCTGAGCATCGTCCTGATAGCACTTCCCCTTCTCTGTTCTTTACCGCCCCCCAGGCTAATTCAGCCTCTGGGGAGCAGCCAATGGATGTCCTGAGGTAGTATTCTAGATATCACCAGTTAGATTCGTTTTAGTTCTCTGCCACCCCTCACAGAGATTTGTAGGCTGGTGTTGACCTGAAATCCATCCCCACAGTGAAACCTCAGCACTTAATCCACTAAGTCGGTCTGGCTTTGAGCCCCAGAGAAAATGGGATTTCTATAAAATGTTCACTTTAAAGAGAGATTTGCTCCCTTCACAGCTCCTTTTCTACGTCACACACCATTAACTCACAAAGCGCTGGCTAGCGTCGGAGGCAGAGACTCAGCTGGTTGTGCACAAAGGGCCAAACGCCCACATGTGCTCTGTCTCCTGATGGGGCTCCATTTGATTCACATGCTGGGTTCTCTGCTTCAGAATCTATATAACACCACATGCCAGCTTGCTCCCTTTCTTCCTTCCCCCAAGTATCATAATTTGACGCAGTGACAAAAATACGGAGACTCCATTGTGATATTGACGCCCCATCATTTTTCCGTGCTACAGAAGCTTCCAGAAGGCTACCCTCCCTGCCCAGCACAAATGTACATCTGAACCAGGAGCCAATGCATTTTTCATTGGTAGCCTATGCCGTGTGCCTCAATCCCAAAAAGCATTTCAAAAAGGTTACTGACTTGACATCCCTGGACCCCTCCTTGCCACCCAGGGAGTGCAGTGATTTCTGTTAACTACCTCCCCCCATTCATTGTCCACTGTTGTCTGTCCTGCCTGGTGCCCCTGCAGACTGGCCCCTTGTGGATGGCATTTCCCAGGCTCCTTGTCAATCAGCTTCTGTGTCAGAGAAGCCTCAGTAGAGAGCAGAGGTGGGTGAGGGCAAAGTCAGGGTAGTTCTTCCCTTCCTCCCTCTCAGCTTTAGGGTTCAATCTTGCAGAGTAGCTGTGTCCCTCCAGAACTAAAAATACACACCAGGAAATCCCTCCTCTTAGGCACCAGCTCTTACTTAGTTCTTGACCACAATTTCCTCTCCTTGCCCCTTCACCTCCAGTCTCTGGGTGCCTCAACATTCTTTAATTGTCCTTTAATTCTCTCCATACCTGTGCAAATATGAACTTTGTGAGAATTCTGTTCTCCCTAATGCTGATTGAACCACCTGTCTGAACTGAAAGGCTCATCCTTACCCCCCCAGAACTCTGGTTTTAACACACTGGGAATGCGGCATCAAGTCCCTCTTGCTTCGGGTCTGGTCCGTCCTTGGGTCTTTGCCCTAATAAGTCATTTCTGCATCCCTCTGAGATCATATGCTGGCTCCCTCCTGCTAACTAGATGTGTGTCTGTGAGCTTAGGCCTAGTTCCTGGCCTGACACCCCGTCTGGTATCCCAGACCTTCTAGAGCTTGACCCCTGCTTCCATCCTGATAACCTCCCCTGTCCCAAATTTTGGCACCTGAATTTCTGAAAAGAAAAAAACTTTTCTTCTCAGTGTTCTCACCCAGTTAGATATCTAAATAGTACCTCCTTTTGTTTCCCTTCTGCTATGTTTTATTACTGTTGACTGTATATCCTTAAAGACAATGGATAGCCAGGTCAACCAGGACAACCACGTATTGTTTTTGTCATATTCTGCAGATGGCATGTACTCTCTGCTTCCCAGAGTTTCAACCCCAATTCACATCCTAGGACCAGGAGTCTCCCCACATGCTACCTTGCATGTTTATCTATACATCTGTAAAGACAACTGCCTGCCAGAGTGACCATCTATTTTTGTTTCCTTATTTTCCAGATATCATGTCCTACCTGCTGTTTGATCAATCAATGACAACTCACCACAGTTTCATTGATCAATAGCCACCCACTTTACTGAACTTATATCTGATTGCCAAGCAGTCAATGACAGTCCCATATGCTTGAGGGTCAACCAATTAATAGTGGAGTCCTTCCAGTGACAGTTCTGAAACCTAGCCAGTCAACAAGTCTTGCTTCCTGAAACACACTTTTAACTTTGATGTCAACAAACTATTGCCTATGTCACCAACATAATCCCCCAACAATCCCTGACCCCAAACTCCATCTGAGGTCATCACACTGCTTTGCTCAGAGAGATTATGGCTAACCAGTCTGCTCTTGCTTACTTAAGTAATGAATTCAGCTTTTTGTTTCAGTTATTGAGTGCTGATACCTTCCCTCCACAATATAAAAGAACATGTTTTAGCTACCTAAGAATAGAAGTAACCTTCCTTATTTGGATTAAAAAATGTACTCATCTATAGTAAGCATCATACTTAATAGTAAAATAGTGGTAGCAGGTTGCCTGCTCCCCCTGCTACTGTTTCAGTGTGAAAGGTAATGCCAGGAAAACAAAACAAAGAATTAAGGAATATATATTGGAATTTTCATGATTTGCCAGTAAATGATTGTTGACAGTGAATCTACTTACAACTAGTTAGAACTAAAAAGAAAGTTCGACAAGGTGGTTAGATACAAGCAGAACACAATGATAACATTAAGAGTCATTGTTAACCTTTATTGTGTGCTGGGCACTATTCTAAGTACATTGCAGGTTTTATTTAATCCAATACTCAAATAACCCTTGAAGGAAGTACTATTATCTCCCTGTTTAAGAGGTAAGGTACAGGGAGAATGAGTAAATCGCCCAGAATACCCAACTTGTCCGTGGTAAGTCCAAGATTTAACCTAAGCAAACCAATATCAGAAGTGATGCTTTTAACCACTGTCACAGTGGTCTCTAAGATTGTTATTCAGAGATCCCATAAGTAAAAAAGATTCAGTAAGCACCCCCAATATATGTATATTTTTAATTTTTAAATATGCATTATAAAACAAATAAAATTAGTGTTTAAGGGAAAAGATAAAGATGAACTGAACAATATTTTCAAATAAACTTTATTTACTAGTGGCCAAAAATACCCCTTCAGCCCTCTCTGAATTAGTACTGGGACTTAATGTAAGTCTTCTGATTTTTTAAATGCAAAGCATTGACACTTAGAATCAAACCACACATTTGCTCTATCACCAATTTCAGTTTCTTTTGACGTAGCAGGTAACATTTGTGAAAATAATTGGATTGGGGAATCCAAACCTTTCCTTTATATATATTACTTGGATGTTCTAAAAATTAGATATTCATTTACCCCTGATATAATTTTAAAAATAGTTTTGAAACTCAACCTTCAGTTGATTCCTATTACTCTTTGGATAAAAAACATTCTTGCATAATCTGGCCCCTGAATGCCTTTAGCCCCAACCACTACTGTCAACCCCTCTTATTCTGCTTTTCATATATGATCCCTCCACCCCCTCTGGTTTTGGGGGCTTCATGAGACTCCTCCCTCGGGCAGCTCTTTCTCCCCAACACCCACAGTTCCTAACTCTTCCTTATTTTCAGACATATCCCTTCTCCAGAAAAGCCTTCCTAGATCTACCAGTGGAGATCAGACCTCTGTTCTGGCTTCCTTCAGTTATCACAGATTATGGTTATAAATCTATATGCGTGCTTATTTGATAAATACGTGTCTTTCCCATAAGATACTAAGATCCATTAGGCAAGAACTGTCTGTTTTGCTCACCGTATTGTACCTTTAGACTCTAGCACAATTCCTGAGCATATGATAAATTTGCAGTAATAACTTCATGAATTCATGATTAAACAAATTTTTTCCTGTTTTGTGATGTCAGTCTGGACGTGGAGGGTTAACAAAACATTCCTAATTTAGCTGCCCTAGTATTATGCTTGAGGAGGCATTTGCAGACTCTCACAAGCCCCTTGATGTGGGCTGGCAACTGTACCACCTCCTACTCCCCATGCCATGACTGAGGTGGTGAGGCAACGACCTCTCTGCCAGCTTGGGTCTTAGGTCTGAGAAAGGAGGCTTTGGGGAAGGGCTCACCAATGTGTGCACGCTCTGAAAAACAGTTTGCCCAATAGCTGTTGTCTGAGTTGGTTTTCCCTGAAAAGTAGGACACAAGACAAGAAGTTGGGTGGAGGTAGTTTATTTGGCAAATAATCACAGAAGTAGTAAGAAGGGAGCAGGGAGAACAAGACAGGGAAGATGGAAAAGCCAATATAAATGTGTGTTACCACGGTTGCTACCACTGGCAACAGGGGCTCCATTTGGCTGGGATTTCTGAGAAGTATAAAAATGCCACCTAGAAATATCTCTCAGAGAATGGAGACTAGAGCATTTATCTGCAGGCTCCCATCACCCGCTTCGTTAAGAGTAACCCCATAGACATGAACTCCCCTGCACTTCCGGGCTGCACAACTTCTCAGACATCAACCTGAGTGCCACCTACAGACGTTCAACATGATGGTAATGGGAGCAGCAGTGAACAAGTGGCTCTGATTTGTAATTGCACACAGCCCCCGGGAAGAAAACTTCCAGGGTAGCACATTCCATACGATAATCAGAAATTCAGAATAGGAAATGCAGACACTAGATGAAGACACTCTCTGTCTGTGATGATGATCATGGCTTTGCTCAAATTGACAATTTAAGTCGGTAATGCTGATAACCATGGGGCAGGCTGCCCTGCATTTCTTACCGAGATGCCTTGATTTCAGTTCTTGCATGAGCCTCTTGACTTCTTTTTCATCCTCTATCAAGGGGAGTGACAAGTCACAAGCGCCCCAGTCAATAAGGTCAAGAGGAACAAAGAGAGGCTATTTCCTGCCCAAACTTCATATCCTTTGTGTGCGATTGCCCGCTGCTGGCGACGGCTACTGCCAGAGAGAGTGCAAGTGCAGGTGAGCTGGAAGAATCACACAGCGCGTAATGTGGTCGAACATCCTACAGAGCACACGTGTGGCTCTGTTCCTCCCTGCCCCCTTAGACCTTCCCACACCCACTGTGCCCTTCGCTGCCAGACTGCAAAGGCGGCAGAACTAGCTTCTCAGGTTCAAACGCCCACTGATGACCCATCCAGGGAATTTCGCTTCAGTCCGTGGCTTGGCTGGTCACCACCCTCACCCTCAATCTACATCTCCACCACCCCAAAACACCTCTTTACCTTCATGGGACCATGGACCCTCCAAAAAATAGATGTGTAACCTCTGTGTGTTTGCACACTCCTGGAGACCTGATCTCTCTCTCAGTCCCTCGTGCTACTCATGTGAGAAGCATCAGGAATCACAAGCCCATCCCCTCCCCTCAGGTGATAAATGTGCTTCATCTTCAGGCTCTGCAAACACAAAGTGCTCTTCCTTCTGGGCACAGCATTTGATAAAGAAATGAATCCTTGGCATTATTAATTCCCTGGGCTGAGATTTTGTTTAATAACTGCTCTGTTAGTGATAGATCTGAAGAGGTAGGGTGTCTGTGTGTGTGTGTGAGCGAGAGGAACAGACGGAGATGGACGAGGAGAGTGGGGGAGACAGGGAAGATAATTTGATTGTGGCTTAGAGATGAGGCCGGCTGGCGTTACAAAGCCCCTCTTTATCCAGAACTGGATCACCAGGGTGACAAATCACTGCTTTTTCCCTCTCCCCAACTCACTCTCTGATTAGGCCCAACCAGCCAATCATAGCACCTGACTTAGGAAATATTTCCTCCTTGACATTCTGGAGAACAATGCCTTGCTGAGGAAAAAATACATTATAAAATAAATGGAAAAGCATCAATCAACTGGGGAAATATATTCTACTGGTTGGAGGTAGGGATGTTTTTATTTAAATGGGACTGAAGGCAGAGAGGTTTGATTTTTTACTAAGATACCAAAACAGAGCAAGGAAGTATTTGCATGTAAGCTATTACCTTTCCCCCCTAGATGGTAGTTTTATACAGTAAGATAGGCCCGTAGATAGGTATCAATGAGGCAGGCATTGCATGGCGGCCAGTAAATTACTTGTGCAATTTGGTGCAATTTGGATACAAGAACAAAAGTAATTTCATTGTCAGTCAACTGTCTTTTCCTCTTCATCTCTCTCTTCACACACACATACACCTATTCCTCTGGTGAAAGAATGGTCAAATCTTTGCAGAAGAGGAAATCTTTTTCCTTTTGGAATGTGCCACATCCAGGATTTAGCAACTGGCTGGCAAGTTTACATACCAGAGAGGAAACAGACCTAACTTTTAAACCCTTACATGGGATAGAATCTTGCAAGACATGATGGGCCCTACTATGACCCAGACCTGCTCAGCAAGGCCTTGAAGCATTTGTCAGCCCTCCCCTCCCTTCCCCCTCCTCTCCTCTAATGGCCTAACCTTCCACCCTCTCCTGTCCCCAAAGATAAAGAAATAGGCATGTTTGTATGACTCATAGGTCCATGAACTCAATCCAGAGGGTAAATAACTCACTGAATGAATGAGATATGTCATTTCCAGGCTATAAAAATAATTCACGGCCTCACCTTTTTCTAGTGGGGCCTCCTGGCCTGGTGCTTCCATGTCCACCCACTGCAGCTGCAGCCCATGGCCTCCTCAGTCCCTGCAGCCCTGTTTGTGCCTGCAGGCCGAGGAGGAAGGGCTTGGGTCACTCTGCATGACCTTTGCCTTCCCCTGGAGCTTGTGGGGGAGGAAATATACATATGTACATTTGTGATACACCAAAATGACTATGGGGGACATTTTTTTTTCATGAATTATTAACAGAATGCAAACATGCTACAGTTTTTGTTTTCTTTTCTTAGTTAAAGGCAGAAAATTTCACAAAGAATGTGTGTATTATGTATAAATTTGAACTGGTTCTGGGCAAAATAGTGAGGGAAGTTCAACTGATTATTAATTGCTTTTCCCTCTTTCTCACCTTACATTCTGCCACTTCTTTATTGCCAATCGCAGGCTATGACACTGCACACACACACACACACACACACACACACACACGCACGCACTCACTCTGGCAAAGACCCAGTTCAGTCCCCGTTCTGAATCACCCCTCACTTCTTTCATAAAATGGCCCCTTTTATTACCTCACTGAGGTCTGCCCACTTCCTAGGACAATGCAGAGAGCCAGACTTTACTCAGTTACTCTCACTTACCGGAAGTCAACTCAGTCATCCCTTTGATTATATCTGCTTTCCAACCCCAGACCCGGAAAGATTTTGTCTCAAACTACCTGAAATCCAACCAGACTCCATCTCCACTGTTTGAGCGGGGAAGCTTTCCCCTCAGCACCTACCCACAGTATTTCTTAACTCATTTTTTCAGACAAAAAAATGTTTTCTTATTTTTGCATCTGTGTATTTTTCCCATCCAGGTTCTAAGTTCCACTACAGGTAAAATCCATGTTCTCAATTACAGTGAACACTTACACATGCACACTCCACCCAAAAATGTTTCATTAAACAAAGCTGGTGTTTTGTAAACTGTTGCTATTAAATCTTAGTGATTTCAAGTCCTAGGAGAGAACCTAGGAAAAGATACCTGAGGCAGACAAGAGTTCGAAATCCAACCCCCTCAAAATAAAGGGCATCAACATTTAACAAGTTCTGGAACCTTCCTGATGCTCAGCATCCTTGCCTGGTGAGTGGCGATGATCAGGTCTTACAGGGGGTAAGTGTGGAAATTAATAGGATGGAGTGTGCAAAGAGCTGGTGGAGTAGCTGGCACATGGTCAGCCCTCCATAAAATAGGGTTAGTAGGAGTCATATCATACTGGCTTCTTTGTCCTCAGGGTCATCCTTGCTACTGATTCAAGAACTAGTTAAGGGATCACTAGGGTGTGCTGAAGCTGGGCCCACCTCATGGCCCACGATCCCCCAGCTTCACTCACGTCTCATTTGCAGCATGGCTCTCTGGACATGTTCTCCCACCTCTCAGTCCTCTCCTAATTTTGCCTTTGAAATGCACTTACACAAGCCTGGTCCCTTCTTTCCAAGACACACAGGAAAAATTAAATATTTGAAAACCCTTCATTCATGACATCCATCCAAAGGGCATCCAACAAGCGATGGGTGGGGAGGGAGGCTGCCACGAGAGCGCCCGTGCCTGGTAACTGTCTCCCTAGCAACAGAGTTCCCCATGGCCCATGGATGTTCCTTTTGAAGCTCTAACAGGGTTTTTGTTTCCAGGGCATGTCTGTGTCTCCTACTTTGACTAACCAACATCATATCTTTTGGTGTGTATTTAAGTGAAATAATAATTATTGCTCAACACCAGTTGAATGACAGAGGGTTTGGATGACTCCCAGAAGAAAAGGCAAAAAAAAAAAATCTACAATGGATTTTGTTGGAAAGGAAATACTTAAAAAGTTTTCTCTTACTGTCTGGATCCTTCTAAACAAGTATGTTTAGGAAAATGATCTTCGGAATCATGAACCATTCCCCCACCTCACCAAGACTTTGAGAGTCGTCTATCTCCTTAGCTTCTGTTTGCTCCTCAGAGTACTTAAAACCCGACAAACACAGCCCATGCTTGGCCCACAAGAGTAACATTTATCACAGCGTCCAGGGTCATGTCCCAGTGAGTCTTACAACTCTGTTTTTGAGATTCTGACAACTATTTGGACTGTGCAGTTTGTTTTTTGGCAGAAAGGTTAAATTGTGTTTTTAAGGGTACATTTCTCAGATAAAGATTTTTTTCTCTTTCTCTTCTTTGAAATCCTTTTGTCAGCCTTCGTCAGTTCTTACAGTTCTACAACACAGGGAATGTGGCTATGCCTCCTCTTTACCATTTTGTGTTGGGACCAGAATTCTTGATTCCTTCCAATATACCTCAGGTCCTCATCCACATTTGATTAAGAAATTTAAAACAAGCGAAGGTATTCCATTAAAATGTGCCATCCGTTAGGTTCTGGATGACCTTCTTCACATCCCTAAATATTTTTGAAAGGGAAAAATAAGGAAGTGGAACCAGTTTAGCCATGGAGTCAGTTCTAGATACTTAAATGACAATTCTTGCCTTTCAAGTCAAAATGGTTATTCATTGCCTGTTAAGGAAGAATACACAAGAATCCATGTGCTTGATTTCATGTTATTAACATATGGTGAAAATATATTTGCGTTCATCTTGCACACACTCGTTTTAAAGTGATTCATGGAATGGATTGATACTGAATTTTTTCCACGCTTAGAAAGGAAGAGTACTAAATTTGGGGCCCCTCTGTTAATCAACAGGTCTTTCACGAGTCCTAAAAGTCACCACAAGGTGGCGCTCAAGGACACAATACGAAAAAGGAATTATGTCCCAGGGGCCAATTGCTAGCCTCTGTTCATGGCTTGATTTTCCCCTTAGAAGCAAGAAAATGCCATGGAAACTTTTGTTTTCCTCTTCAAGTGGAGGAGGAGGGCAAGAGATGGGAGGGGCAAAAGCCCCCTTCCACAGTGTGTATTTCACTGCCACATAGCCACATCTGGACATTGTAAATCATGGATTGTTGGAGTCCCACATTTTCTGATCTTAGCAACAGCCTCAGTCTAAGCAAAAGGGAACCAACATGTTTTGTTTAGCCAAAAAACAACAAAAAATCACAAATAAAGGAAAGAAAGAAAATCATTCTAATGGAGGGGAAACCATCAGTGGAGTTTATCTGGATAGCCAGTTTCTGGGCAAGCAGCATCAGACTTTAACAGGTTGCTGGCTCCAGGTGCCAATTAGTCTTTACCTGTAACTTGTTCTGCTTCTAATATGGAAACATGAAATAGTATCAGAGTTTTACCTTAAAACTTCATCTCTGCTTATAGCCTCTCCACTCACACCCTGCCCCCAAGTTAATTATCTTTGATTACTGTCATTATTTAATTTGGGCAATTGCTTGACACTCCACAGAATCTGCTTAGAAAAGGTGTGACACTGATGCCTTTCTGAATGAAATCATGTCTGGGCCTTTGAGGGGCTGTGTTCTAGGCTCGGCTGAATCTGATTCCTCAATCTGTCCGCCTCCTGCATTCCCAAGTTCATGGGTCTCCATACAAAGTACCTTTAGACCATGTGCACTAGGACCTGTCTAATCTCATTAGATTTCTCGTTTCCAGCATAATACTGTCATGGCGCTGTGCACCAGTGCCCCAGATTAGTGGCTTGTCAGAACGGTGCCCCACTAATGAGCTAATCCAAATAATGCCCAAATCCCAAATCAGATTTAAGACGATCCAGTCTGGGTAGAATTAGGGAGCGAGAAATGCTGGCTGAAAGAACAAGCTTTTATTTTCTTTGTTTTGCCTTAAAATAAAATAGGTGGAGTGCTGTCACACACAGAGTTTTTCCTTTGCACACCATTAACCTCCATTACACAATTGGGAATAATAAACAGCAAAGAGTACATCTGTATGGATTGGTATAAATTTACCTTAGGGAATTAGAAAACACACGTACACACACATATGCAGCTTAATATATTCAGCAGATCCATGTCCTTCACAGCTTCTAGTTTTTCTGACTTTCCTGTGAGCATGGCCTTAAGACCTTGCAGAGTTTAAATCTGATGTATTTCAATAGTGACTTTAGGATGTAGGGTTAGGTCAGAAATTTTTTTTAAGCTTATTTGTTTCCTTATTTTCCCTCAGGGCAAAGCTGGGCTCCAGAAATCCCAAAATGTGTAATAGCCAAGTTAAGGTCAGGCCCTTAACAAAGGAGCTAGGAAACCAATGCAGTCAGAATCATTGAGGTTTCAGGTGTTCCTGAAAATGAAGCCTTGGCTTAAAAACTGATACTTAAGATGGTTTTTATTTCTGTACTGTTCTAGTGTTTTGGGGAATGAAAGAAATTATGTCTGTTTGCAAAGAGGCAGTTTTCTGATGGCAGCTAGTGAGCCAGCACAGAGCACCAGGGGGACAGGCTCCGACATCCTCCTCTGGGCTGTGGCCGCCCGTGTGCTGTGCAGTGACGGTGTCTGTCTTGCATTGTTTCATGAAGCTGAGAGACCATAGGCTGACTTTTTAGGAGACAAGTTGAGGAGAGTAGGGCAGTAGCCTTTGTGTTTTGACACACACACTCAGCCAATTTGATGTGGGAATTCTAACCTCCAAATATACAAGTGGACCGTTCTGCCCTGTGACTTCCTATTGGCCCTCATCTCAGGGCCTGCTAACCGGTGTATGGAAGTCCATTAACCAGGGTCTTCAGAAATGTTTTTTTAATGAAGCACCAGTGAAGTACTTCAAATTTGTTTCCCCTCACTTTTTGCACTTCTGTTTGATACTGTGTTTTGCTTTATAACTGCTGGCCATTTTAGGTGATAAGCTACCAAAAGAAAGTTTTATTTGTGAGCTTTGTGCTTAGTGGAGTATTATTGTTTTGCAACTCACACAAACTTTCTTTTACCCATTTCAAACATGATCACATCGCATACGCAAATACTCAAAGACTACCTGGCATTCAGGGTCCCCATGGAATGCATACGTGAGAGACGACACCAGCATTCATTCCATCACTGCTCTTTGCTTTCTCCATTGTCACATTCAGAAACAGATAGAATTATGCTTGTTCTGCACTTTAGTAGGTTGATAGCCACTTCCTCCCTCATCTGCTGGATCATCAGTCAAGGAGACTGATTGTATCTATTTCCATCTTTGATAACAGTGGGAAAGATTGCCAAGAGAAATGAAAACATGTCTCCACAAAGACTTGTACCTGAATATTCATAGCTGCTTTATTCATAATAACCCCAAATTGGAAAGAGCCCAAATGTCTGATCAACTGGTGAGTTGTAAACAGATTGTCATATATTATACAATGAAACACCACCCAGCCATCAAAAGGAACAGATCACGGAAAACTGCAATGACATAGAGAGAAGAACCTGAAAGAGGCCAGACTCAAAGGCTACCTACTGTAGGATGCCATTTATATAAAATTCTAGAAAAAGGGAAAATCATAATAACTGAAATGAGATCAGTGGTGAGCTAGGGCTGGAGATGGGTGGTGGGAAAAAGGGACTGTCTGCAAAGGGGCAAGAGGGAAATTGGGGGTAGATGGAAATGTTCTGAATATTACTGTAGTGATAATTACACAAAAGTGACAAAGCCCATCAAATTCTATGCTTGGAATAGGTGAATTTTACTACATATAGATTACACTTCAATTACAACAACTTTTTTTAATCTTCTTTGGATGGACAAGTTTTCATACTTTATAAAACTGCCATAAAAGGCAAATACAACAACCAGAGGAAGCAGTTTTATATCTATTTCACTTATATCACATTGGCTTTTTTTTGCTGCAGTTGGATTTGAAGAAAGTCAGAATGGAGTACTGAGTGACAAAGCTCATTGGCATAGGCGTTAACGCTTCCGTGGTTCCTCATGCCTCCAGTCTTAAGTTTCCTGGCCCAGTGCATAAAGCATGTGAACCTGTTCCTATTAACTTCTTAGCAGGGAGCTGGGGAACCCTCTCAGTTTCTTGGTTAACCACACCCCAAGCACCACCTCTTGCCATCCTCTTCTACCTGCTCTAACCAAACACTAAGAACCAGAGTAACCACAGCCCCTCCTCAGCTCACCCTAAGAATGGGGCATAAACCGGTCATCATTTTTCTTTGTCAACTGTAACACAGGCCCATCTTCCCCCTCCTGGAAGAAAGCAGCCCCCGCCAGTCCTCTGAAACAGCTGGGAGAGAACTGAGAGGCCTGCTAGGGCCTCCCTGCATCCCTACTGACTCTAATCACCCAGTGGGGAATTGTACGATCCCTCCTTCCCGCCTACCCACCTCACCGTGACGAGGACCCTGCGCTCTGCATGCCTGGGCTGAGCTTTCTCTCGTGCGCCCACCGCTGCCGGGCGGATCTGGCTCCTAATGAGCTTTGACACTAATGGAACTGTGAGACACTGTGATTATGGATTCTCCCCCTGTGCAGCCCAACCCCGCAGGAAACAACCGAGCCTCTGCACTCTTCCACCCCACCCCCCCAAATTTCTGTGGAAACCATCTTTAATCGCCAGCGGGGCTCTTCCCCCACCCCTCTCCTGTTTCAGCTTCCTCTTCCCTCGTCATCCTGCAGGTGGCTGGAAATAAGATTTTATGGCCTGATGCACGGTGGGCTGGTTGACAGCGCTGGAGAAGTTCTTTAATTCAGGGGGGCGGTGGAGCATGGAGGTGAGGCTGGAAATGGGAACTGGGGACCATAAAAACAAAGACTTTCCCAACTTGCTTTTAAAAAGCATTCCAAGGAGGAAGGGGCTAGGAAGGTAGTTTTGTTTTCTATTAGATGCTTAACAATGTGTGTAAGTGGAGGTGATTTAAGAAAAAAACAACATGTGCTTCTGTAATTTCCATGTTAGGTGTGGGACAGGTGTAAGAGACGGAGCTAACTATTGAACTGTGAGCTAATTACAGTAAGAAACAGCTGTTGTCCTCTAATGAGGAGACAGCCGCTAGATACTACCCCACTAGGAAGCGGGAGGAAGCCTGTTGCCGCGTTCTTGCAGATTGCTTATTCGTTACAAAAAATTCCCTGCCACACACTTGGTCACTGGCCCTTCTCACATCCACTCAGGTGGTAAGTAATTTTCACCTCACTGTGTCTGGAGAGAGGAATATGTCCCTATTTTATTAACCTCTATGCTCCTTTTATTTTTATTCCCCAGAAGTGTATCATTCCTGGCCCCCAGCTGTGTATTACCAGGAGGGGTGCCCCTTCTGTGTACCCCTTTGATTTCTCTCAGCCCATTCCAATTTACCTGTATTTCCAGAAAAATCAGATATGCCAAAGCTGTCAACTATTTATCATGTGGTTTAAATGCTTACCTGGACCACATTGTCTGTTTCTTGGTGCTGGAGATTTTGCCCCGAAGTCCCTTAAACGTGACCAAATGTCTCTTCAATGTCATGGAATGTAGAGCTTAGAGTCTGTCAGTAAGCAGAAATGCAACTTCCCATTTAGACCTATTACAAAGAACCAGGGGAACTGTTTAAAATGTTATTTTTTTAAAATTTAATAAGACCTGATGTTCACATTGATCCGAGTATTTAGAACATACTAAGACTCAGTACATTTCAGGGAGGGAAAGAGTCAAAATCCAATAAGCCAAAGAATCAGGAGCTCTGCTCTGTTACTCAAGGCCTAAAAATGCCCTTTTGTGACCAGATGAAGAGTAGGCAATTTAAAGTGACCATTTTCCCTGCGCCCCATATAAAGTATTATTTACTGTGCAATTGAATTAAAAACAAGGGCTTGCTATAGCAACTGCCCTGACAAGGGGCACCATTCACAGGCCGCCTTGGAGGCCCAGGGGCCAGGGGCCCACGAAGCACCTTTTTGAAAGCACTTGTGGGCAAACGGGTGGCATATGCATCTTTTATAGCATTACAAGGCAGGGCTTGTCTTGTAAAAGGTTTCTCTGCAGACTGTATTGCTTTTGGAAGGGAAGAGGGAATGCCAGCAGCTATGTTTTTCTGTAGTTTGGGATTAGTGGAAATTTAATTGAAAATAAAACAGAGAGCAACTATAGTGGCTACTGAAGAGAAGAACAAAGCGTTCTTCTTCGAGCCAGCCCACCACATGGCAGCCCAGGGAGGCTGCTCTTGGCCTCATCTGGTCACTGCCATGTGACATTCAGGGCCTGAGAATAAGCCACACTGTGATCACCCAACCTGTAGCGTTGTTTGTGATCCAAGAATTCCTGAAAGAACTGGGGACGTTTCTGCACAGAGATGGACCAGGGTGTGAAAATTTTTATTTTGATGCACATGTCCACTTAAGAAATGTTTTATTTCTTCTTACCCCAGTAACATTTTCTTAGGTTTTCTCCTATACTTTCTAGGGCCTTTTTGGTCCCACATAAATATCTCTAAAATCTTTATTTCACTGCATTTTTTTTTCTTAACCTCAGGAAAAGTAATCTTTTTCCCTCCCTCTCACATCCTGCCCCTGGAAGAGTGGGATTTTCAAGAAGGCATAGATATTAATTAGAGCATACTGTGGGTGAAGATTAGGTAAGAATAAAGGGCTGAGAGGATTTTATCATCCCAAAGAGAGTGACCTAAGGTCTCTGGCTAATCTGAGTGGCCCTCTTAAAGCTTCCCAGGCATTAGAGATGAACAATTTTTTTCTGCTGCTTTTTATCCTTTTCTATCCCCAAATAACAGCTTTTGCTGTATTCTGGCATGAACTCCTCCAGCACTGAGCCTCCATGTGAAGGTGACATCTGTCTAAGTGTCTCTTTCCCTCCTGCTTTCTTCATTAGAAATGCAAAGGTTACCCCTCAGTAACATCACTGCCTCCTGACTGTGGCTAGAAGGAAAAGGATCTTTCGGCTCATGATGTCTGGGAACTCAAGAGGCAGGTCCCCTAGTTCCTATGTCAATTATGTTAGCTGCCCTGATTCAGTGTGGTTGCCTCATAAGTATTGCTTTCTTGTGAATATTATGCTTGATAGTTTAAATGCATGTATTTTAGTGTTTTTGTTCATTAGAACTTCCACACCATTCAGGGATTGTGTCAGAGCCTAGCACGGTTTTTTGTTAAATGTTTTGCTATGAAAGAATGAATGGATGAATGAATGAGTGAGAGACTGAATGAATAGAGGGGTTGTTCTGCATTGAAAAATAACAATTTGGTTTGACCAGTTTGCAGATGAAAGAAAGCAGTTTAGAACAACTTCCTTAGAGTGCCAGCTAACTCCTTCGAGGAGCTTATATGTCCAGGAGACTTGGATATAAACTGTACTTTAAAATATTTCAATAGGGGGAAATAAGGAAAAATAGCACAGTGAAGCATTCCTAGTTTTGGCGATCCTGCATTTGGAGGGAAAGACAGAACGGAGACAGAACACAGATCTACAATTCCTTATTCACAATACCAGAATCCAAAGAGCTGTGAAAAAACAAAAATTTTTTATAATTCATTCAGCAAGAAATGGACTGACACAAAGCCATTTAGGGCCTTTGTTTATATTTATTCTACTAAGTGTGGCTATTCACCCACACTTCTGCAGAAATACTGATGTTTGATTATAAGGCACCCCAGATGTCCCTGGCGTGTTAAGTAATAGATGACATTGTCACCATGTTTATTCCCTTTCTAAAATCTAAAATATTCTGAATTTCAACACAAATGACCTCATGGAGTTCAGTAAAGGGACCAGGGATCTATGTTAACAAAATGCTGCTTTAGTATGTCTAGTTTTGTTCAGTGAGTTGAACAGATTGCCAGCAAGAGAGGACATTCAGAAGTCTTAAATATTGTATATAAAAGACTCCAGTGCTTGGGACTTTTCAGTGCTACCTTTTTAAAGCGTGAATTCCTCAGACAGTGAACATACCATGAACACAGACCAGGCAGCTGCATCACTGAGCATAAGCAACCACATTCACTCATACAGACTTTTAAAGCCTGGGACATTTCCTATCCAAATGGAGACCATCCCCATGCTCCCTGAGTGACATTGTGTCTTCTGTGGACAAGCAGCACCAATGAACACTCAGCACACCAATTGGGGGCAGCAGGTACTGGTGAGGGCTCTGCTCAAAGAAACTTTGAAGTCACAGCTCAACCCCGAACACCCAGCTCTGGCAGGATGGATTTCTGCCTCAAAAAAGCAGTTACTCCTGAAAGTTAAATGGCTTTGAAAATCAACTACCAGTACCAACTCCCAAGTCACTCTTCCCAGTGTGGGTGGGGAAACAAATGGGCAAGGGCCTGGCAGGTGGGGGTGTAGGGAGGCCAGCTCCCTTCTCGTGTCTCAGACAAAAGCCTTGACTTCATTTGCTCAGGCCTTCAGAGCCCAACTGATTCATGGTTCTATTCATGCAAAAGCTACATAGTTCACTGCATTGATAACAAACTGGTATTAAGCAAATTATGTGACTGGCAGGTCAATACCAAAAGCTGCAGCCTGGGCCTCACCCATTAGGAAGCATTGTAGCGCCGTGGTGCTCAAATGCGCAGCACTTTTGGGTGAAGGTGACTCTCTGCTGTGTTAAGTCTGAATTATGGAAGAGTTTTGCCATAGATTTAGATATTTTGTTGCACTGTGAGTCCATGATCTTTTAACAAGAGCTTCTGCTGGTATGTTTCCTATGTATTTCCTTGTAACCATAAAAAGGCCCACAGAACTTGCTAAGCAGGATGAAAAGGACCCCGAGCTCCTCTAAACCTCCACTTAGGGGACACATTTTGGTTTCCCTATTATGTCCCATGGAGCCTTTGTTAATGGGAATTGTGTTCCAGCCATGGGACCTTCACAGACTGCTGGCACTCATCTCTCCAGGGGGACAAATTCTATTTAAAAAAAATAACACCTCTTCTCTTCCAACAGATCCGTCGCCACCACAGTCTGAGAGGTGTTGCTCACAGCCCTGGGTGGGAAGGCGGCTTGCTGAGTTAGCCCTATGGAGTGCGAATAGCGCACACTCATTATGGTGATGACTTCCATGGGAAATGACCTGAAGAATTTCAGTAATGAAATTCCATGCAGGAGTCTTGAAAGACCCACAAGTAGCAATCCCATCCAGAGTCTAGGCTCAGAGCAAACGCCTTCAAGCATGAAGCCGAGTACTTTCAAAGCACGCTTTGACATGGCTTTAAACAAAAAGAGCAAGTCTCTGCCTCTGACTTTTATTCATTCACACCTGATCTCAAAAAAGAGGACACCTAATCTCCTTTGTGGTGCTGTCACAGGATTGGATTTCTGACCCGCCGGAGGTCACTCCAGTGACATTGCAGGTGGTGGCCAGTGAAGAGTCCTAAAGTGTAAAGCTTTGGAGGGAACACAGGGTAAGGATTTGTACTGATGTGGTTTTGTTTTTTATTTTTGTTTTGTTTTCTGGGAAGTGCTAATCTGGAATTCTGCTATAAAACAAACTTTGTGACCTGAAGCAACCACAGTAGCATAGCAATCCCTCCTCTGATTTTCTATATCCTGTTTTCTTAATTGGGTGGGCAGGAGAGCAAATTTCCTCATGGAGCAAGTAGGTGGGCACAGGCTGTATAAATCCCATACTTGCAGTCCTTGGCAGGGATGCACACTGCCATTATGCCTTCTAAATGTCAGCTGAGGTACAAACTGATTCCAGATCTGAGAGGTGCCAGACACCTGCTCCCTCAGCTCCAAGATGTGCTTCGGCTGGTAGGCAGCCCGTACACACCCCTATCTCAACACATGCTGATCCTCTGAACCCAGGAGCAGTGTAGGTTCTGCATATGTTCCAGTTCCTCTCGTTCTTAGCACCCATATTCCTCTCCCACAATTTGGTCTTCTGATAGGAGGCTGACTTGGGCATCTGTGCATTCATTTGGTTCTTAAGTTCTCAGAATCCCTGAAACGTACCCTATGCTGCCCCGTCCCTTCTGTGAAAGGCTGTGACCTTTCACAGAGCCAAATGCCCAGTTAGGCAGCAGCGACTTTGAGGACCACCTTCCTTAAAAGAGAAAGGTTTTAACCTAGAAGATAGTCTATGCTGGGTGAGCTGCCTCATGAAGGGAAAGCAAGAGGGCTGATTAAATTAGCAGTGAAAACATTCTGGTTATTTTCATTTATTTTCCTTCACAAGTCATTCTTATAAATGGTTTTGTTCACTTTTTCTAAAATTGCATTTAGGTACAACTATACCTAAAATCGAATGGACCCAGAAATTTAAATAGAGTTACTAGCAGTCTGGAACCCAGAGCTTTGCCTGGGGAGTTTGGATTCTTTGTGACTACTTAAGTCCCCACATCCATCAAGTTAGGACCTGCAGCAATAATAGCTAACATTTATTGAGCATTTGTGGGTCACACACCAGTAGCTTAAGAGTATCTCCTTCATACTCATAACAGCTCTATAAATAGGCAATGTTTTTACCCCTGTTTTACAGATGAAGAAACTAAGAAACAAGGACACAGAGAGGTTCTCACTTGCCAAGTGTCACACAGCTGTGTAGTAATCATAGTAACATTCATATAGTCTTTACTTTGGGCCAGACACTGTTCTAAGCACTATAAAGTACTTAAAATGTATAAACATGTTAACCCATTCATTTTCACAATGGTCCTGGAGGTAGTTAGTGAAGGAATTCAGAATAAGTCTCCCCAAAATGTGCCACTTTGACATATGGGCTAATTTGAGCAAGTGAAGGCAATCAAGACCTAGGAGAATCAAGAAAAACTTATCTTTCTCTCTTAACTGCCTAAAGAATTTAGACAGGAGGCTTGGCCCAGAAAGAGAGCTATTATCAAGAGATTACTTTCTGGTCTGAATGACCCATCTGTATGGCAGGATGAACAGCTAATCACCAAACATCTGCTCTTCTCATCCGTGAAGTCACCCTCCTCCACCCTGAAGTCCCATCCCTTAGCTCAAGATCGCATATAAGCCTCAACTGCCCAGCTTATCCTCAGGTCTCATATTCTTATGGAAGGAACCCTGTATGAAAGGAAGCAAATGTGCTTTTCTTCTGTTAATCAGTTTTACACTAACCTGATTATTAGGGCAGCCAAAGAACCTTGAAGGGTAGAAGGAAGGAACATTTTTTCATCTAGGGTACTTTTCTTACCCTATCTTCTTACCGTATGGAGGCACAGAAAGGTTGTCCAAAGCAACACAGCTAGTAAGTGGGAGGACTGGATTTGAACCTAAACAGTCTCGTTACAAATTCTCTGCTCTTAATCAAGATGCGAAATTGCCTTTCACAGAGCCTTTACTACTGTTATTTTGGTCTTTATTTCCTTAATAAATGCTTCATGGGGTTGTTATTAGAATTATGTGATATGCTCTATTTGAAGAAGTTAACGCAGTACCTGGCACACAGTAAAATGCCACAATAAATATTAATTGCTATTCATATTATTTTGATAACATTCATACTGCATTACTTTTCCCCAGTGGGAGACAGAATGAGAAGGACACATTTGTGTCTACCTTACAGCAGTGGGGCAAGAGTACCCAGCTACGGACAGTGAATAAAACCTTTTTTTCATGATGAGCAGTATTGATAAACTATCTCTGTTCTTTGCCATCCTTCCTATGACTGTGAAGCATTGCAACCATTTCTCTCCTTTAGAATGTTCATTCATGGCAAGCCTCAGACCAAAAAGTCAAGTGAAAAAGAATAAGGAAATTCTATTAGATTTTAAGTAGAAAAAAAATCTAATAACCTCTTCATCTTTAAAATATAGATGCTATCCCACCTTATCTAGTTCTCAGAGAGCTTGGGAGGCTCAAACAAGACAGCAAATATGAAGACCCCTTGAAAAATATGTGCCCTGGTCACAGCAGTATCATTTCTATGAGACACGGGCCAAGAGAATCCCACATTTATACAAATCACAGAAGCTGAGGAATGGCAAGCCATGAGGGGAGCCTCAGGCAAGCAGAGAGGCTGCTGGGAAAAGGGAGCCACTCTGGGGGAGGGAAGAAGAGAAGTTGCGCTTTTTGGAGACTGAAAGGGAAAATCCGAGGAATAACAATAGTAGGAAGAGAGGCTCCTGCGTAGGTGGCAGGTCCGGAGAGCATATCAGTGTGTTAACGTCACCCATTTCCTCCTGCCCAGCTGCAGATGGACCTGCCCTTAGATGGCCCAGCCTGGCAGGTCAGCCTTGAGTGGGCGAGCGAGGGGCAGAACAACCCCAGGGCACAGTTGCTAGAGCGAGCGAGTGACAAATCTCTGGGGCAGGGGCTGGGGGCTGGGAGGACGCAGGGTCAGCAGGCAGCTGACCTAACCAAGGAAAGGGTTAATGGGTTCAAAGGCCCAGTCAGGCCACCTCCAGAAGACTTACACAAGAGCCGAGAAAACACAGAGGAACAGTTCAAGGAGAGCCCCTCGTGCACAGCCTCGGCAATCTGCCATTTTCTTTGGGCTTTTCACTAGGTGTCTCCGTAGCTACAGACCAGGAGACACTGACAGTTCCTGCTTAGCGGAGCTGCAGAAAGGTGAGAGACATATAATATATACACCCACGGGACTCCATTGCTGGCCAGTCCATTTAGAGGGAAAATGATCTGCAGAAGTAATTCAAAATCTTTTCAGTAGTATCAACAACTAAAATATCAGCCCAGGGCAAATTTCCTCTAGCTTGTGCTCAGAGCCAAGTCTGGTAGAGGTGTTTGATCAGCCAAACCTGTGGGTGTTAGAGGACTTGCAAATAAGCTCATTTGTTAAAATGGCAAATTGTGATTTAGGATCCTTGGAACTAGCCTGATTAGCAAATGAGCATGCTTTCTAATGATAAATTGTGCTAATTTGGGGTTCATTGGTCAAGTGAGACATTGCCCTGTATTTTACAACCAAGTCTGACTACAGGAGTTACTGAAGACGTTCCAATCATATTTTGGGGGAGTTTTTCTGCCAGGACTCCAAACAGTTAAGCAAAAACAGTTGCTTCAAATTTCCCTTTAATAAACAAAGTTATTTTGGCACTCTTATGCTGTGTTCCTTGTGGATTTTTGGAAATCAGTTCTAGCTTATTTGGATAAACTGCTTTATAAGGGCTTGTGAATATCAACACATCGATGACATACAGACTAGACCACTATCACACGCACTTTTCAAAAGGTTTCTTTCCCCCTTCTAGGAGACATGTGCACGTTGTAGAAGACACAGGAATGTATAAAATCAGCAAAATTAGTCATTTGTTTGGTAGCAACAAAAACTCAACTCAAATCAGCTGAACCGATTTTCCTCATGCATGGGGGAAACCCAGCCAGATTTCATGAGAACTTCGGGCATGGCTGGTTCCAGGAATTCAAGCTATGCCTCCTGTGTCATCTGATGTGGGAGGGGCAGACAAGACCTCTGGCTGCATAGTCTACTACAAATAGCCAAAAACCAAGTAGTAGCCCATATTCCCATCACTCAAAACAATCATGCTTGCTATTTTGTTGTATTTTCTTCCTCTCTTTTTCATGCACATTTTACCCAGCCAGTGGTCACACACTAGAAGATGCAATGAAAACGTGAATGCATTTTTTTCATCAGCTTTACCATAGTAAGTGGCCAGTATACTGACGTAGCACTCAGCAGCCCTACAGGCAGCTGTGCAGAAGGGTGCATGCATGGTGCCTGCTCAGACTCTCCGCAGCTGCCATTCCGCAGTGACGGTCCAGCGCAAGAGAACTCTCTGCAGTGACAGAAATGGTCTGCATCTGCACTGTCCGGTGTGCTAGCCACTACCCACATGTGGCTGCTGAACACTTTAAAGGCAACTAGTGCCACTGAGGAAATAAAGTTTTAATTTTATTTCATTTTGATTACTTTAAATTTAAATAGCCACATGTGGCTAGCGGCTGCTATATTGGACCATATGGGGCCTACACAACCATAATGAATTACTTGAGAACAAGTCATTGCTTAAAGAGGAATACTCATCATCCCGACAGCATCACGGATAATGGAAGCATCACGGAGGGCTCAGCTTGGAAAACTCAAATTAAAAGGCACTTTTAGTAAGCCTCAGTGGTGGCATCTTTCTATCCTCAAGCAAGACCTTAGCCCTGCTGCTTAGCCCTGAGCAGGTCTCCCCGCTCACCTGCTGCCAGTCTTCTGTGCTTGTCTCTCCCTCCCACAGAGCAGAGTTTTCAGGAAAATTAGCAGGCTTTCCAGCACTGTCTTGATTTGCAAGTTATTTCTTGTTTTGTTCTGAAGAGGCAAATGTGGTGCAGGGGCTAAAGAAGGTAAGGAAGAGTCCATCTGGATCACAGACCACATCTGTGAATCCCCATCGCTGCAACAAAAATAGCTAAGAAGGATGGTTTTAGGGTTTCTGTTGAAACAGAAATATGTGTCATGTCATGACTCTGCTTTCTTGCACATTTTCTCTTCTGTTATTGAAGGTTTGCAGTCCTTTGGCAATTAAAATACAGAGCCTATTACTGTCACTGTGATATATTCTATCAGCGTCAGACCTGTAAGTACCCTAAGTGATGCAGCAAAAGACTGTAACATTTAAGGAGTGTCAAACACAAGACTTCAACAGCAAACATTTGATCCAATATGTTAGTCTTGAATATACAATAGCAAAACCACTTCAGGAAGATCCATGATAATGTGAAATCTGTTAGGTGCCTTCTGTTCTAGATTTCAAGCTCTTACAGGCAGAGACCCATCTGTCCACTGCCCAAGAGGGTATACACGTTAATAGGCCAAACAGGAGCCCGAAGGCAGGGCTGTCTGGCTCTGAAGACAGTCGGATTTGCCGACACCAGCTGGTCATGTCTTCTCCTGGGTGATTTTGTATTGCCAGCAGTAGGAGGGGCAAAGAATCGAGAGGGTGCTCCTCCAAAGAATGCAAACGAGGGATTCAGCAGGCTTTGCTCCATTTCCACTAGCTTCAGTACCAATATGCTCCTGAAATACAACCCCTGAAGTCTTGTTAATAACACAGTTTGGGTTTTTTTTCAGCCGTAATGTGAGGACTAGCTGGAGAGTACCAGGTGCATGCACATTAGTTGTGCACAGTATCAAGGTGCCCAGTTGCCTGGAATTCCATAAGCCAATTCCAGGGGAGCTCCTACTCTCCCTTTATGGGTGATCCTGCTAAGGGGAAGGCAGGTTGCTCATTTTCTCTCCACGTCCTCAGCCTGTCTTAGGGTCTACAATGGAGATAATCAAACCACCCATCTCTTAGAGCAGGACTTGGCAAGCTATGGCCCACAGGCCAAATCCAGCCATGCCAATTTGTTTGCTTATTATCTGTGGCTACTTTCATGCTGCAAAGACAGAGCTGAGTAGCTGTGACAGGGCCAATATGGTCTGCAAGACTATGTGGACCTTTACAGGGAATGTTTGCCAACCTTTGCTGTGAGGACTGTGGTGCATAGTAAGGTGCTCATCAAATATTAGCAACTAATATTGTTGTCAGGCTCCTCTGCCATCTTGAGTCTTTGTCTTTTCTTGCTTGTTTTCCTAATTTCATCCCTTGCCCCAAGACAATATTGTTTTCTCTTCTTCTCCCTCCAACTCACTCCCATAAGAACTTGTTGAACATTCTTTGGGGGATTTTTGGGCTTCAGTTATGTTCTTGAGGTAAGGTAGTGTCCCTTCCTGGGAACAGAATGGAGAGGGAGGGAAGGTAGCCAAGAGAAGTCTGTGGATCTTTTAAAATGCAACACCTGGCTTTCCCTACGTTGTATACACATGCATATTTTTCTGTCCTCTAATCTCAAATCATTTCTGGATCGTGTTTCAGTTTAATAGGCAAAGTGATATATTACTTCCAGTCTACAAGTCATTGTCCATTCCTTCCTTTATTGGTCTTTATTTCATCCTATTCTCAGAACTCAATTAACATATTCTTTTTCATCAAGTGTCTGAGCACAATAGAGATTTGGGATAGTGATATTTCCTCAATAAAACTAAACAAGGGCTTACTGTTCCAAGTACAGAGGGGCAGGGTTTTTGACAAAGAAGTCAACTTTCAGACTTAAAATAGACACACTATTTTGGAAGAGTTGCTTCCAACCTGTGCGTGTTTTGTAGGTTGTGGGTGGAAGAGCTGGTGGGGAATCACTGGAGGACTTTTGCAAACTCACTACAGCAATCAAAGGTTCTGATACACCTCAATTCTGATATACTCCTCTCTAAATTATAAGCTCTTTTCAGATGAATGAAAGTAAAAAACTAGGAATTAAGTCTGGGGGAAACAAGGTTTGCTTGGGCAGCTGGGTTATTAGAGAATGTTTTAAAATCTGATTACTTTCTTTGTTCAAGAGACCTTAACTACAGCATGAAGATGACAGGGAGAGACAGAAAGCATCCCAGCCTTCACACGAACCTATTTTGCCTTCCTCAAGGCAACCTCAAAACAGCAACAATAACCCAAATCTTCAAGTTACAAAATCCAATTTGACTCAACCGCACTAAACTCTGTTGAGTTCCAACTCAAACTCTCCTAGGTGTGATTAGGCATACAGGGAAAGTAAGATGTGGCTCAGTCTTCAAGAAGTTTTAAGTGGATTGAAAGCCATTTCCAGTGGGGGATTTTGCCTCCTCTTCTAAAAGGCATAACTTTAACTGTGGCAAAAAGTTTTACAGATTCTAACACAGTATATGTTAAAGAAGGTTGCTCAGGGAAACTACATAAATTTACACAGTCTTAAATGCATTTTCTCTAAAGAGACTTTCTCCTTTTAAGAATTTCTAAAATCTGACCCCACACAATAAGATATTTGACCCAACCTACTGTTAGTCTTGGCTACTGCAAATCCAATTGAGGTCTACCCGAGATATAGCTCGTGTTCTCATCCTCTGAAGTCTCTGAATAAGAGAACTCCAACTTGAATCAGGAACCAAAAACTGCTCTTATGCCCACACAAATCCTGTGGCGATTTCTGTGTATTGCTTATATATGCTTTTTCCCCAGTTAGATTGCAGGTCCTTGAAATGGGTGATTACATTTGTCGATTCTTTGTATGCTCCGTTCTTAACGTCCCCAAACTCTTAGCCTGTATTTCTTAGTAACAATATAAATGAATATTTACTATTTGCCAGGCACCTTGATGAGTGGTTTACAGGCATTACTGCATTTATTTCTTACAATTACCCTTGGAGAGATGGAAACTGGGGCCTAGATAGGCTAAAATAATTGCACCAAGACCTAAAGCTAAAAAGTGCTAGGTCGAGGATTTGAACCGAGGCTGTCAGAAGCCAGAACCCACACATTGAAACACTGTACTTTCGTCTTCTGCATTGCTTACTAAATTGACCCAAATGAGTGCTTGGGGTGGGAGAATACTCCCCACTGAGGACACTTGAGAGGGATCAGCAATGAGCTTCTACAGTGTGATAATGAACCACTGTAGCCTCCTGGGTAGCCAACTGAATGTCTGGCTGCATCAATTTCATGTATTCTATTGGAAAGAGGCTCTATAGTATTTTTATGAGATATGCTTCTTTTCTTTTACAATCATACGAGAAGGCAAATCACTCACAGTCTTCCTTTCATAGGTAAATAAAAGGCAGAGAGAGTAGGTCACTGAAGTTTAGGAGGAAAATCAGTAGGAAGGCCAAGGTCACCTCTGCAGCCCTCGAGTTCTCCATATCCACTCAATCCAGGCTAAAAAAAGACTCCCAGACATGTATGTAATGGTGAAAACATAGGAGTATCAGACCCCAAAAAAGGAACAAGATAAAACTAGGAGAAAAAAAGAAAAACCAATTTGATCTTGAGCAAGATAAAAATTCTGGAGAAGAAATTGTGAGTCATTCACTAGTATATTGGTAAAAATGTTTTATTGTACTTTTCTACATAGAGCCATCATGTTTAATATTCTTGGTACTCTGACTCCACAAGAGCTTTTTGTGTGAATGCAGATTCTAATGTATAATTTAAAGTAGAGTTCTTCTTTTTTTTTTCCCAAGGAGACACTGTATAAATCTTGTTCCAATTCCTTCTTGGAAATACTGGGAGATTCTTGATGGATGTTCACTATACCCGATTAAACACTGGCACTTAGACCACATTCTTTGCAAGCTGTCTTTGCATCTCATTTGGAGATATTACTCATGTGGCCCAACTATCGCCTAATTTAGAAGTTCTGTGTGGAAATGTAGAATATGGAAATGGTCCTAGAAAAGGAATGATAAATTTAAGATCTTTTGAACAGTGTTAGGCATATTTAGTAAATCCACTTAATGCTGTTTTGGGTGATTTATAGTCTGGGCTATGCAATGCTTAGAATTATTCCAGTTGTATTTCATATTTTAACTTGAAAAATATTTTAAGAAGTACAAAACAGAGGCGGGTCCAAATGTTCGTGGGTTGCTGGAGCAGTGATAACAGAGACCCTGATATAAATTCTAGGCAGCAAGTGGGCTCTAGCGCCACTCTACTTCTTCATAATTTTTCACTATCTCTGGCAGTCTGAGTAGGAAGACAAGTTGCTGAATTTCAAATGTCCTTCAGTAACTGGAACATTGCATTCTAATGCATTTTGATGAGTCAGATTAGTTATTTGTCACATATGTTGGTAATGCAAGGAAATATATTCAGTCCAGAAAATTAATCCAGGCAGCCAGCCATGAGCAGATGAAAGAAAGTGACCAAAAGCAGATCAGAACAGAAAGCTAGGGAAAGTATTTTTAAGCAGGCTATTCACTAGCCAAATCCTTTTAATATTGAATAATAGGTTTAAGAGGTTGAAATCTCCACCTTTCTGTGAAGAAAGCAGACATCCTTTCCTTGTTTGGGGAGTGAGGGAGAAGTAAAGATATTGGAATGTGAAGACTTTATAATTTTCTCCCTCCCTGACTGTATAGGTTTCACTCCGAGGACACATGTGGATTCCACTAACCTGTGGATAAAAAGAAATGTGGGAGGGCTCAGCTGCCCGCAAGCTGTTTATTAGAGATCAGGAACGTGTTTGAATTCCCTGACACAGCTGGCTGGGGACCTCTTGCCTTGCAGATCAACAGGAAAGTGAAAAGTCTGGGCTACATTTTGCTCTGTCACTGGTCAAATTTCTCCCAGAGCTGAAAATGACATTGCCCTTCCCAGGCTGTTGAAATGAGATAATGTCACATCCCGCATGAGATCACTGGGTCATAATCTCATCCTCAGTGTGATTTTCTTGGCATCTGTGAGCATCACTGGGAGAAGGGGGAAAGGATGAGCATGAATCGAACAAAACCATTGCTTTAATTAAGCTCATAGCCATGTCACCTTCTGCTCTGATCCCATCAGATCTCCGTGACTAAGCAGGGTCAGGCTGGGGGCTGGCAATTACTCTGTACCTGTGGCACATGCTACTGGAAGGTGTAAATTGAAGCCTCACAGTCCTGGGCAGGTATGTGCTGCTTTGCGGGCTTCACAGGAAAGAACATTAATGAGACAAAAATCCTAATGTGCTTTGGACCCAGAAGGATTGGCATGACATATATGAAGGTGGTGTGTTTCCATGTCAGTATACTGATACCCAGTTAAGAGATTCCCTGGAGACAAAGCCTCTTTCTCCAAATCAGACAGGATCTGAGTCAACAGAGAGAAATTCTAGCCTTCACAGCTGTTACAGGAGGGTGGAAATGACCACCAAGATTCAGGTGTTTAGAATGTTGTCTCTGGCAAGCAAATGCCCAGTCCTAGATGAGGAAACGTTTGAACTCTTAGGGCTTCTATCACGTGATTTAGTCACTTAGATGTGACAGAACCTTGCTGAGACTGACTGGATATTGCAAATCCCATTAAATGGTTCTAAGTACAAAGCTGTTTTGCTATGACTACTTGCTAGAGCCACCTTCTGTTTAGACAAGGAGCCCTCTACCACAACTAGCTGTGGCTCTGGCTCTAAACGTCTGCAGGGAACCTCAACGACTGGAGGACCCCTTCGCTTGGCTAGAGCCAGGTCTGGAAGCCAACCGTGCTATGTCTTCACACTGGAATGGTAGTGTGAAGACAGTCTGGAGAAAAAACAAGACTGTCATTAAGAAGAGGAAAGAATGAGAGCTTTTAAAGAATGCATCTGTTAACTGCTACTCCCTTTAATGAATTCCTTATGTGTGTCTGGCTTCCCCATGCCCTTTAATTCTTTACATCTCCAGATTTCTGGATGTGAATTCCAGAGTAAGAGACTCTTCTCATGGACTGCCTTTCAATCCCTTTGTTCCACTCAGGCAAAACTGCAACTGCCGGCATGTTGGTTCAGTGAACATCCTCACCCTTGATCCTTATTCATCCCTGGGAGAGGAGGAAGGAGGACAAGGAGCCAGGTGGAAGGGGAAGGGTGGTTGTGACTCCAGATGCCATATCCTCCTCCAACTTGTCTTTATAATACCATGATTACACCAGGAAGACCAGCGATGAGGCCAGTGGAAAAGTTGTTACTTTATCTTTCATATTATTGCTCCTGATCCATTTTGATCCTGCCTTTCTTTGGGCTGTAGGCTTCCCTCTTGGTTTAGTTTTGGCCCTTTGGGTGCTCCTATCAGACAGGAGAGAGTATATTTGGAGACAGGGCTATCTGGAGCCAGACCTGCAATATAGGAATGCAGCCATCCCCAAACTATGGCCTGACAAACAAGGTGGACTCTTATTCTGGAATTTACTTCCAGAAATCTAGAAGAGTCAAGGATTAAAGGAGATGCTGATGATGAAAGCTGACCTATAGAATTAATACCTGATCTCCCTCTCTTAACCTCTGATCTACCAGTGCCTTTCACTGCCCAATGCCAATCAGTGAGCAAAGCTCAAAGGAGCTCATTAATGCAGTCCCCTCGGGCCAGCCCCTTGGAGCATGGAACAGGGTGGGGAGCGGGACTAGAGGAGCAGATACAATCAGTTGAGTCTATATGTTCTGTTAGCTGTCTTGTCAGTTTGTTAGATTTTTAGATCTGATCAGAGATCCAAGGGGCTGCTTAAAAGCAAGCACACTCCAAAACAGGAGGACGACTTTTATTACTCCGAATAAGTATATAGGTTTAACACCCGCTCAATCAAAAGCCCAGTGGAATTGAGGCAGGGAGAGAGGGGTGTACTCTATATAAAGTTAGCCTTTGTTCTTGCTAACACAAGTTTGCCTACAAAGCTACTTTTACATTCTAAAAAGTCCCAAATGTATGACCACTAGCTCCAGATGTGTTAATAGCACTAAAGCAGCTCACAACAGGCTACTTGAGTTAGTGAATAAAAGAACTCAACAGGCAGCTAAGCCTTCCGACCACACACTTCCACCTTGACACACTCCGAGTCAGCTTTCAATAGGCATTAAATTCTCCCCTTGTTTTCATTCCCTGCTGCAGTAGCTTTAGTGGAGACACATGAATAGCTGTGCTACAACTAAGTGCCCTTAACTACAGGTAATTGAGAAATCTCCATGTGTAAGTAATGACCAAGGGGGAGGTCAAAACACTGAAATATTGCAATAAAAGGCAGGAAGCTCGAGTTCTACTCCTGGTCTGCTATTCATGACTGGGGAGCCTTGGACAAACATCTTTACTTTCTAGGATTCTCATTTTGCTACTCCAAGTGGAAAAGAGAGTCCTGTTTTCAGGGAAGAGTTGTGGGCCAGAATAGACTCACATTGATAGCCTCAGGCTCTGCTGAAAGCCGACAGTCCTTTGAGGCCTGGGAAAGGTGAATTCTATTGGAGCATTTGCTTCTAGGCAGTTGCTTCTAGAGGATTCATGGGTTTGCAACTTAGGAGACAACGAAGCATGAGGATAAAACTTGCATCAAATGGCACCCATGTTTTTCTGGTACTGTGACAACCCACTGGCTTGGTTTATTAATTTTCACATCTGAAAATTTTTACATTGCTCCATTTCCTGCGGTAGTTTCGGGTCTTCCCCAGAAAGTATTTCATGGTGAGTTATTTATTTAGTGTGGCAGGAAAGGGATTAAAAATGCAGTTACAAAAACCACAACCTCAGCTTCTGCCTGTCCACATAACACATCAGAAGCAGCAATAACGTGATAGCTCTGGGATGGTATCCAAAATCAAGTGGAACTGACCCCTCCTTTCCCTTCATCAAAGCCTCAGGCTGCTGAAACCCACTGTCTATCCTTCTCAATATTTGTCCAGCTAATGCATTAATAGACATGTGTTTTGCACAATATGTTCATTCCACGAGAAGCATACAGGTACTTTCTAGGTCATTCAGAATTTTTCCTAATTCAACATCTTCTGTCAGGAAATTTGAAAGCATCAGTACGTCTTTGTTTTAGAACCATCCTTATGACTTGTTTCACGTTTGTAGTCTTTATTTTCACTGGGATTAAAGTTTATACTGACAGATCTAGGATGCCACCTCACTGACTGCAAAAGGAGAGAGAAAGAATGGTTAAATGAATTTATCCTTTGTTAAATGGATCCGAACACACCTACTACCCCAAAGGAGAAATCATTCCATAGAGAGAGGTGTTCAGTAAACCTGTTATTCCTACCCCCAAAGGCAAATAGAGTTCTCGGAATACTATCTCCCTTAGGGAAGTTCTTATTCTTCAGAGAACAGCATTTATTTTTTTCCTCATTCATACTTACATCCAAAGAGCTCCTCTGCTGAATGGAAGACCAAATTAGAAAGCCAAAGAGCAGAAACACTTAAGGCCTTGAAAGGAGAAAACATTGGAAGGTGAGAAGGGAAATTAAGCAATGAAAGGGGAGGAAACATCCATTCACTTAGTCCAGGGCAGCTTCGTACAGAAACCTGCCCCAAACTTTGTTGCTCTGCCTGAGCATCCAGGGGCTCACCCTTATCGGGAGTCTGAATGTCAAGGACTAGCATCTTAGACAATGTCTATGGTAAGTGTGTTTCTCAGCCATTATGACAGGACCTGGTTTCCAAAGCTTCACTCATGAATTTATTGTCTTCATAATGTTTATTATATGTATACACACAGTGGTGGCCATGAGAAGGGGCCTCTCAGATCTCCCCTTTCAGGGAGTGCACTGATGGAGACGAGAGCCATCTCCTGCCTTCTGAATTCCCTAGCCACATTGGCAATGAGCTATCTTCCCAGGACTGAGTGCCCGAGGGCTATTAAGGCAGACCCATTCCAGAGAGAGGCTCCTAAAATGGGCGCGCACACCAGGTGGTAGGTGAATAGACTTGAGGCGCTGTGCTGAATGTGTCTGGTTTTGATGCTTGTGTATTTCTTTGTGTGTGTGATGTTGCTGATGATGCAGCTTAGGACGAGGCTAAGTATGGGTTTCTCTGAAGGCTGAGGCAAAGGCCTGGCAGGGAGTTTGCTCAGAAGGCTCTCCCAGGAAGCAGAAGTGGGGGGGGGGGTCTGTGAATGTGGAGCAGGAGAGGCGGAAACCGATGCGAGGATGCAGGACTGAGGTGCCGCTGCTGTGACCGCGCCTGGGCTCTCCCAAGACACTCCCGCCACTCTCCCTGAGCTGCACCACAGGCTGCTCCAAAGCCTTGGGCGCCTGACCTCCCCGCCTGTCTTCCCTCCCTCCTTCCCTCAGGCTGACATCTGACGGATCTCAGTCTCTCCTGGTTCCCGGTCTTTTCCTCTTACCAGCATTTCTTCTCATAAACATCTTGCACATTTAATCCCATCTTTGCTTCTGTTTCTTGGAGGACCCAGGTTAATGGAAATAGGTAATGCCTTTTACACTACGTATATAATCATACGGCATTACATGCTATTATATATTTGTGTGTAATTATATATCATTGTGCATATAATATGTATATATTTATAATAAACTTCCAGTGCATATAGGACACCTCCAGTTCATCATTCAGTTACTCGAGGGCCTTCCTGCAGCCACTGTGGCAGCAACCAGTTTCAAGTAGGGCTCAACCAGCTTTGCACAGTTACACCTCTTTTCGTGCCTCAGAACACGGGCCAGAAATTCCGAACACTCGTGGCCATGCAACCCAGAAACAAGGGGTGTTAATACCCCTGGGGCCATCTTTGATCAGTGGAGGATAGGTGTCAGTGGATGGACATTTTCCCTTTTCATCCTGAGACTCATGTCATAAGGTGCCTCAGAAGGCGCTGTGGATCAAATGCTCATACTGCCCGGCAGTGGTCACTTCAGTCATGCATCCATCTGTTGGCCCTCTGAGATCCCTGTTTTACTCTCCCAAATCTCTCTTCTTCCTACGTGGGATTCCTTTCCAAGCCAACTCTCTTTGTTTTGATTTTTCAGGAAAACCCATTCTTAGCATCTTCCTAAACTATATCATTAATGAAATCACATATAAAAATAAAAATGCAAGTATCAAAACTAAAAATATTTAGTACTGTAGCTAAAATTAACTCACATACCACCTGACATTTGTACTTCATTGGAGGAAACAAAATTATTGAGACATTTTTGTTTAGACACAACCTTCTCTTCCCATGGCCATAATTAAAAGAAAGTCAGTGTTAGACCACTGGGTAAACATGTCCAGTGAGATTTGAACTAACTAACAGAACCCAGGACTCCTTGATGCATTTTGCTTTTGCATGTTTTATATACACTCACTGACAATGGGCTTTCTCTGTAAGCATTTTGTCCCGTTTAGCTTTGTATCGACCAGGTACACTGTGCATCAGCCTTTAGTAATCATGTGGTTAAGCTTTGTTTCTTGTAAGGGTTTTCTTAGGTAGTTGAAATGACAGCCCATGAGGTTTTCTGTTACTTATACCAGACACATTTTTTACCAATACAGGCTCCTTCCAAAAAAGGTTCACTGAAACCCAACAAGAGTCTCTAATATGTCAGTAAGATGCTTCAGCATCTGTTTTATTATACAAATAAACATTATACAGATAAACATTCCTTTGTCTAGTTACCAAGGAAACGAATGCCAGGCGTAGCATTCCTCGCTGTGGGGCGACAGTGTCCTGATTCAAAGGCTTGCTGCTCACCCCCAGCAAGATATCACATGGATAGGATGCCACCCAGCCCCATTACATCTCTATTTTCACAGCTACACATATTTACAAATATATTGGGTTCATTTTCAGAGGCAGAAAATGGTGCCTCAAAGCATAGCAATGAATTACTGGTCAAACCCCTAGGAGCATTTGCTTATCGATATTGGGATTACTTGATTTATCTTCTCAGCGTATAGTTTCTAGTTCATGACCATAAGTATTTACTTCTTGCCCCAGTGGTCTGACACTTTTTGGATTTTGCCCATGTGTTGGGTTCCTCCTGGGTATGTGTACGTGGTGTAGAGTTAAATCAGTGTCGCCTAGCTATCGCCCTCAGAACCACAGTGCTTCCCATCTGTGGAGGAAGTCACCCCGTGTGGTTATTTGTCAGCTAGTTGCAATGCAGCTGACAAGCTCTGAAATCCTGTTGTGAAAGACAACCCTCTCCTGACTTGTCCAGCACTTCCACTTTGCAGCCAGACTGTAAATGCAATCCCAAAGGTATCAGGTGGCTCTTTTTCTATGTTCATGACAAAAAAACAAGAAAATGAAAAGTTGCACAAAGCTGGGAAAATTGCAGAAACCTGGCAGAGGATGACTTTCACCTGAGCAATTTGTCAGTTCCAAAGGGACATCTGAAGCCAGTTTTGAGAATAAGAGGTATCCGGTTCTCATTCCAATTGGCTTGCCTGGCTGTAATTATTGCAATATGGACTAATATCTCCAGCCTTGCAATGCACCTGTGTAGGCTCAATAAATACCCCCAGCCTGCAGTATTAATTAATGTTGATGACAAAAGTCAGAAAGGTTTTTATTTATTACAATATTACAATTTTTAACTGGGGATATATTATATTTTCCTAGCTCCAGCCCATCAAAATATACTTGTGTCTATGCTCCTTTCACCTCAAGGGGAGGAAACTCAGTGCCCTCTGCACTGCGGTTCCCATACTTCCCCTCCCCAGCACTGCAAGTGAGCTAGCCCTGCAGTGCGGCAAAGTGGTGCAAGCCGCTTCGATGACAGGAATCTTCTTGTAGTCAGGTAACTTAGTAAACATGTGCCTTTCACTTGAGAAGTCCAATTTTAAACTGCTACGCCTGCCCAATCTCCTGGTCAGGAGATTTGTCAAAACCTAATTAATACCCAAAGTGCAAGTTCAGTTTAAAACAGTGTGGGGGGAGGGTAGTGAATTTGAAGAGAATTCAGGGTCAAGGACTCCAGATTCTAATCCTTTTGCAGTCACTGGTTTACAGACCTCTTCAGGCCTTTTAATTGTTGTACCTTTGTGTGTGAAAGAACTGGGACTGTCCTTACACTAATGTTCTGAGGATTAGTAAATTCTGGAAAATCCCTCTGCAAATATGAAATGCTATGTAAGTAATAACAAGATATGCCAGCAGATAACTCAAGAGATCTTGAGCTAGCTGGCCTTTCCTGACTTTGCTCAGCACTTGGAACAGCCACACACACACACTCTCTCAGATATGCACACAGTGGGTACCAAAGGATTAATTGATCATGATTCTCATGAGGATGGATGACTTGAGTGCAGGCTTACCTGACTGGCTGCAGCTAACACTGGCTGACCTCTTGAGGTCCTCTCTAGACCTACTGACCAATAAATTTCATGTTGATGATGCTAAACCTAACGCATATAGAGTGAGGGCCAATATCTAAATGCACCTTCAGCAGTAAAGACAATGTTTATCAGTACTGAGCTTCGGTCTTTATTTATAAAGGGTGAATCATCAACCATTTTACAAATATATTTTTCCCCAAACTGCACGATGTAAAACAAACCAAAGAACTCCAGAAGAATCCATGGAGATGATAATATATGGCACAGTGCTGAGGGTAACACAATAGTTGCATTATTCCCAGCATGACATGTTGATGCACAAAAAACTTTGACTTCCTTTAAACAGTGTCTGTCAATTTCCTTACATCAGCACGAGAATCACTGACATGGACAATTTTACCCATCATTATGATGCCCAATTATTTGACAAGGGTGAAAATGTCATGCCACTTCCCAACATGATGGACATAACCTTTAAATATTGGCAATTGCTGGGATGTCTCATGTTGTAACTTTTTAAAACATATTTGTGAGCTTTCCTGTCACCATCAACTTCACTTTCTATTCAAATTATGAAATATTGTGAAGTATTAACAAAGTTTTGCTTGCCTCTCTTAAGATTCAACTCTATAGTCACAAAGGATTAACTGTGGTAGAATGGTTAACTGATTGCTAAGGGAGATTGTGGAGTCTGGTTTGGAGGATATTTTAAAACAAAACTTTCCTTCCTGGGGACTGTACACATAGCAGAGCCTGAAGACAGAGTAGGGTGTTGCATGTAATCTTACAGTCCCTTCTGGACGTATTATTCAACATATTGTTCTTACTTGAAACTCAGATTAATCACACATAAAAGTAGTAGATGCTTGGTTCCATCTTGGCCTGAAAGAGTTAATAGTCTTTCCCAAATGATATACCAAATTCTCAAATTGTGAAGTTATATAGCAAATAATTAAAGCTGCATTTTTGGATATGTCACAGAATTTGAATATGCATTTATATGCTCTGGGTGATTCTGCAAATGAAATTCATAAAAAAATTCCAGAGCATGGATGACCTCCCAACTGCAATTCCTACAGTATTTTTTCCCCCTACTACCTTTGTATCTTAAAAAGAATTGACACGTTATCTCTTGGAAATTCTGTCCACTTTCATGACCTTGAACAAACATGGATTCATCTGTGATATTGTGATGGGCATTTGTTGTTGTTGTTGTTGTTTTTTGACTACCTAACATCTGAATTCCCATTCTTGTATGGAGATGCCCCTAGCAGAGATAAAGAAGGCCAGCTATTTGTGCTCTGGGAACCCTGGGAGTTAGGGTGAGGGTTCACGACCTAGGTTTAGCCCATCAGACAGCGCATCTTGAACTCAGCCTGGAGCAGGGGTGCAAAGAAGTAAAAATAGTTCAACATCCATTGTGGTGGCAGCAGCAGGTCTACAACCAGTGTCTGGAGCAATGGTAGCAATGGACTCAGGAGTCCAGTAGCGCCCACTGGGGAGGTCATGGGGAGGGGGCTCTGACCAGCCTATTCCTGTGGCATAATCAGCAGTGTCTCACCCTCCTCAACTGCCCATTTCCTAAGCCTCCTTCTCAGCCTTCTTGATTTTCTGAGCTACCACCTGTACAGTTGACCCTTAAACAACATAGGTTTGAACTGTACACGTCCACTTAAATATATGTGGGTTTTCTTCAATCAGTATATTGTAAAAATATTTGGAGATTTGTTACGACTTGAAAAAACATTTAATTTCCTCTAGCTTACTTTATTGTAAGAGTAAATTACATAGACATATAACATACAAAATATATGTTAACTGAATGTGTATGTTGTCAATAAAGCTTCAGGTCAACAGTTAGCTATTAGTAGTTAAGTTTTTGGGGAGTCAAAGTTATACATGGATTTTCCACTGTGGAGGGGTTGGTGTCCCAATCCCTGCATTGTTCAAGAGTCAACTGTATTTCCAATAAAGCTCTTTTGAATTTACAATAACCAATTTTTTTGTTTGTTTGCAAACAGTAAGTTTCAGTGCTGATTACATCACTCTTCTGCACAAAATCACACTCCAGATTGGATCATGTGCTAAATAAATACCTTCCTGGCAATTTAGGAGACTTGAATGTCTTTCTCAATTTAACTTCCGTCTCCATTCATTACTTTTCCCTCTTCAGCCAGACTGTAGAATCTTTTACATTTTCTCCTCTCTAGTCAACATCTCTGACCACTTTTCTAATCAGGTGCTTCATTTGTATCAATTTTCCTTGCTTGTAAAAAGCTCACCTGTCATTCAGATCCATGTTGATCTAGCTAGAAGTTGGGCCATGTTTAATAACCGCTATAGCTGTAGGTCCCAGAGGTTTCAGATTCTTCCAGATTCCAACTCCTGCATCAAGTCCTCCCTGACTGCCGCCAACCCATGAAAAACAGATGTGACCTTGATCTTCCTTGACCTTGTATAGCATTTTACATCTTTCTTAGGTTGAATATCATATTCCACTTTGGATAAAATGGTTATTTGCTTTTGTATTCAATATCTCCTAGATTGTGAACTCTAAGTAATATACTAGAAGATACATCTTATTTGTTTTTGTATCTCTACATTTTCTAGCAGAGATCTTGTGATTCTAAATGATGTTTGAAAATGAAATGAATAAGCAAGCATGTTTCTTACTCAAATGGAGAGTAATCCAATTTTTCAAATATGCAAATTTCTATGCCTCCAAAATTCCATTCACCCATTGACTGACTTAAAAGAAAAACAAAACAATATATTTCTAATTATATTCTATGATCTCTATCTGAAAAAGGAGATAATATGTTAAAAACTAAAAAAATAAAATAACATGTAGGTGTTTAGGAGTTGAAAAAGTAAATTAGCTGTTTTTATTTTGATATATTTAACTGGACATTTTAGGTATTTTGCAAGTAGTTCATGGCTATAGGTGGAGTTGTGGAGGCAGACAGCCCACATTAAGTCAATTAGAATTATCCTCATGGCAAATGTTTGCCATAATAAAGGTAATTCCTAGCCAGTAAAGTTCATGTACTCTTTGATATACCCTGAGTCTAAAAGAAAGGAATAAAGGAACAGTAGACAAATTTAGGGGAGAAAGTCAATTATCCATGATTGTGTGTTTTATTTCTCAGAAGAAATAGGTTTAAAGAAAGCATAGTTCTAAGCAAATATCTGATGTGGACAAGATAGAGTTGCTAGATAGCAAAGAAAAGAGAGAAAGAAAGGTCTCACTAAGATGGATAATTGTGGCCTATTTGGAAAACCTCTCCATACATATAATGCTTTCCAGAAGGTTTTGTGTAAAAGTTACTGCGTGTGGGTATTTTGCTTTCTTTTAAAAAAAGAAACATATGTTTTTCTCCCAGTTTTTTCCTACATGAATGCATTTAGAAAACGTGAAAGAGTAAGTGAATTGGGGCACTCTAGACATAATCAATTCTGGAGGATCGTTTCTATTACTTTGTCCTGTATAGTTCTAGATTAGATCATCTGATCACACGTGGGGCAAGTTGTGCCATGAGATGAGTCCCTGCAGTTCACAGTTCACACGCACACACTCGCATACACACCGTTTCTCTCTCTAAGCACTCTATCAGCTGTCTTTGCTGTTCCCTTCAGCGTGGCTTTCGTCCAGAGTCAATTAGAGAAAACAAGTACTCCTGAGCACTATTGCCGACCATAATCTCGGGGAAAGAATTGCACCTACTCAAGCCTGAGAACATATTCAAGAAGTTAATTATTTTCCTAGCATGGTTCTTGGAGCGGCCTTTTTTTCACATGGTTTCACTGTTAAGTGCCACGGGGTATTATTCCTGTGGGACATATGGGGTTCCATATAAAACCAAGTTGTTGCTCATTTTACTTAAAATCAGTTTGTATTCCCTGTTTTATGTCTACTTGTTTACAGCACCTTGAAACGTTTCCTATTTGCTGCCCGTTTCTGAGACCTTCCCTTCAGAGCTGCTCCTCCCTGGTTCCCAGGTACCTCACTGCAGGCTGCTACGTGACCCTGCATGCTGAGACAGAAAGCGGTAATGCCAGAAACTCATTTTCAAATAAAATGGCAACATGATTGAAATGCATTCCTCTAAATTCAGTATCAATTAAGTTTAATGGTCACAAGTCTTTCATCGATTTATAGAGCTGTGTATATCATGATTTTTAGAGAGAACATTACTCCTGAGACAGCTCTCTAATTGAGAGAAGGATTCTGTAGCACAGAGACCTTCGATTAATGTTCTATAGAGATAATTTGTAGCTTTTCTTCTGTTGGTCACTGGGCCAGCTGCACATGGACTTCAGTTAGCAGGTTTGGAAAATTTAGCAGCACCCACAGCGAACAAAGGCTGATAACTATCCCTCCATGACAACAGAAACCTGGAGAAAGCAGTGGTAACTGACAGCGCTTTTGTCCTTGTTTTATTTTCCATTATGGGCAAATCCTCAAGACGGTATGGAAATAGCAAATAAAAGACCGGGAAACCTGTCCCCAAAAGACAAAGTAGTGAAGATGGAGAATGGACTATGACATTCGCTTTGTTCAGCAGCATGGTAACACAAAACAGGCTTAGGACTTGGTCCTGGGTTCAAATGCCGGCTCAAGGATACACTCGGTGTGGACAATTTGACGTAATAGTGACTGTTCCTTATTGGCTTTGAGCAAGTTACTCAATTTCCCGGATGCTCAGTTTTCTCATCCATGAAATGAAGCCATAATAATTAACTTACATAAAGTTGAGCATTTCAGTGTCCTTACATGGTAAACACTTCTCAAAGGAGACTTCTCTCTGCACTCTCTCATGTCTGAGAGTTAGAGCTTTCTGCCCTGTGAGATGCAGCCACTTTGCTGTGATGGGGTCACCAGTCAGAGATCTCAAGAAGGGGAGAGGGTTGGGGTGGGGGGCGTCCCTACGGCCCCCACATCCAATACATTCTAGTTGCTTCTCAGCTTTTCTGTTTTTGTTGATCATGGCTAGTGAGTTGTTGCTGGACTTAGTGACTGCTCACAAACTCAGCTTTCCCTAAGAACTAAGAAGCTAATTTGAGCTTCCGGAGAATACAGGCTGGTGATTAAAATGTCCAAGGTATGGGCAGTCAAGATCTAAAGCAGTCCAAATACAGAAAAACAGTAAACGAAAGATGAAAAATCTAGTAACACTTCACATATTTCCTTGGGTGAGTCTTCCGCCCTCTTCATGTCCCCAGGCCTCTAGGGTCCCATACTGCTCTGAGGTTCTGCCATATCAGCAGCAAGGAGCTCTCTGATGGGGGAAAGTTAGAACAGTGACCACTGTACTGCACCCTGGGCCTGGTGCTCACAGAGGCTGTTTGGTGCATCAGATGGAACTGGCTTTAGACTTCATCCCTGCCCTTGGCTAACTGTGTGAACCTGAGGAAGTTCTGTAACCTCTGTGGGACTAGGTTTACTTCTGTGTAAGAGTTCATGGAGTTATTTTGGAAGGCGGGCTTAGGAAATGCATTTAAAACAGAGGGCCTAATGATGTGAAAGACATTAAAATTAAGATCATGGGCTTAGAGAGGTTCAGAAAATCTGTACAAGGTTCCATCTCCTCCTTTGTAAAATGATTATGATAATAGTTTCCACTTTTTAAGGTTGTTGGGAGTATTAAGTAAGCAAGTCTATAAACAGTACCTACAACAGCCCCTGGTACACATTATGCTCTACATAAATATTATTAGATATTTATGTCCTCCTTATTATCCCATTCCCTGGACTGTTTGCCTTTCCTCCATTGACCTATCCCCCAGCACTGTGCTTGGTCCCCTGTCAATGTCTCTCTTCTAATATCCAGAAAGGAATCCCCTAAGAGCCTTATAAAGCAAACTCCAAATGGATGCCTTGGCTTCCTAGTGGGGTAAGTCTCCTGCCCCTTTGTCCTGATCGGCATGATTAGCCATTTTAAAGTTAACTTCAGCCTTTCCTAAGAGTAATAGCTATTAGCCAAGTAAATGTGACATCTCAATCTCCTTTACAAAAATGAGGAGAGTGCTAAAAATACTGCTGGTTATTTCACAGTTAACTGGCTTTCCCTTGAAGAGGTGGTGTGCCTCTGTCCTTGTATGGAGTCTCATGTTCACTTGTGGTCACCTTGTTTCAAGAGATGTGGAACTGAGACTGAAAAATGCCAGAGAAGGGCATTATCTCACTCAAAGGTTGAGGAAGATTTATGGACTATGAGAAGCAGCAAAGAACAGGATCAGCTAAAGATTAGGATGAATATGATAGCAAGACTCAGCATTATGAGGGTTTAATAAAAACTCATTGGTTCCTCTTTGTCAACATAACAGCAAAATATGAGTACAAGTGAATGCTCAACAATATCAAAGGGTAGCAAATAAGAATTGATACTAGGAAATAGTTCTTTGTACCAAATCTTTACTTCTAGAAATCTCTGATGCCAAAGACATCTTTGTAGCTGGGATTCTGTCCCTATATTTTAAAAGACTAAACAGTTTTATGCAATAAAAATATGTGATTATGCAAGTATGTCCAATATGGGTAATTGAATTTCATGCTTCAGGAGACAAATTAGTTGTTGAGGAATATCTGGAAAACAATTCCTCTGCATTTGTGTCATTTCAAAACTAGCTAGCCTCCCCACTGGGGCCTTGCCTTCCTGCTGGGGAAAGAATAGGGGGTCTGTCTAGAGGAGCATTTATAAGGCAAATTCCTTTTCATTTACTCCTATTGTCCTTAATAAAAGGCAACCCACGTTCTGCTGCCTCCCTCTGAGTGAGCCTTCAGGTGACTCAGCTCACAGCCTTTGAACTGTCCTAGCTGGCAGCACATGGAATGAGATGAGCTACACCTGCCAGGCCCAAATTGCAGATTTGTGAGCAAAATAAGTGTTGTCATTGTTCTAAACCACTATGTGTGGGGACAGTGACAATCACAGAAAATATATGAACTCCATACTTAGAATCATGACTTTAGTAGAAGAGCACCATCATGTTGGTATGTAGATATGCCCATGTGTGTGTGCATGTATGCATAAACATGAATAGAGGGAAGTGGTAACCCTGAGCAGAGCACAGGTAGGGTTCATGACAAGGCAGCATGAGGCCATGCTCCTCTGCCTGCTCTATCCCCCCTTCCCATCTCAGAGACATTTCCAGGGGGGAACTGAGGAGTGAAAACTCTTACATATGATTGTTCAGACCCCTTTCTTCTTACAGTGAGCAGTGACAGCTGTGGCTCTTACCTGGTGTGCATGCTTTTGCATGTCCTGTCTTGTCCTTCTGTGCTCTACGTGGTCCTCAGGTGCTATCAGTTATGCTGTCCTATTGCCTTGCCATTAATGCCACCTCTGTAGGATGTACTGGATCCCTGGCTCATACAGGCTGGCTATTCAGAGTTCCCATTTCCATTCCAGAGATTGGTTCAGAGCTGGGCATGTCACTCAGACTAGACCCATTTGCGTATACCCTGAATTTGATAGCTGGACCCTGGAAAACATGTCTTCTGGGCTTAACTGAATCATTAGTCCCAATTCTCCTCCTCTCCTTACATCCAAACCCTTTGCAGTTTAACTTTACAGTTGCTCAAGTAAAAATGTGGAATGTATTTCTTGCCCCTTGACTTTAGATTGGACATGTGACTGTTTGGACAAAGGGATATTACTAAACATGATTCATGCAGGGGCTTGAAATGTTCTTGTGCTCTGGGACTTACCCATTTGTGCCTCTGCTTTTATCTTGAGAAGGGTTTCCTCAGACCACTTCATCTATGGCCCAGGAAGGAACACACCTGCATCAGAGCTACTCTGGCTGCCTCAGACTGAAGTAAAGTCTCCCCACAGCCAAACTTCAAATCAATAAGAAATAAATGCTTCTACTGTATGCTATTGAGATTTGTGGTTGTTATTCAGCATTTTTTTTAAAAAGGCAATAGCTAACTAATATATCTTCTTCCCATGGAGTTGCTAAAGTAGGAAAGCATAAATTCAGATTATTAGTGGCTGTCTTGCAGAGATAGCTCAGCTGAGGATGAGGCCAGGCAGGGGCCAGCAGAGCCAAGAGATGGGGAGAAAAACAGATCCATGTGAGCCCCTGGGTCCAGCTGCCACCCAGAGCATTTGGATCTATCTTTCGAGTTTCCAGTGACAAGGCAACAAATTCCTTTTTTTTTTTTGCTTCAAATAGTTTGATTACAGTTTCTGTCACCTGCAACAAGAATAGCCTAGACTAGTACCTGTGTGCATCAAGCATGCCTGATGTGCTCCCTGCCTCCTGAGTTCACCACTCACTGCTGCCCACAGTGCCTTTCTAGCACCTGAATGCCTGGCTTTTATCCAGATACTTTTTCAGAAGGTATAAAAGATTTTCGAATTGAAGCTTTCTCAAACACATAAATTGTCACATCTGTCCTCCCCTCCTCCTGTACAAGGTGCAGCAGACCTTGACCCACAAAGGACATGACTTGGAGACCATCAGCTGGGGTGTGATTTTGTTGTCATTTGAGAAGAATAACTGGATTTGGACCCTCTTGGCATCTTGGTGGGATCGAATGCTGTAGCTGAGTGCAGAAGTCTTTGGCTTCTCTTTCTTCCTAAGAGCAGGTAGCAGGCAGCATGGCTTCACGCTCCATTTGTGGGTTCTAGTCCTAGAAGGTTCACTTATGTCCCAATGGTATACGATTTATGCTAAAAATGAAGAGCTCCAGCAAATATGTAGACATGTATATTTTTCTGCTCTTTCCCAGCTCTCTGGGTACTTCAGAAACGTAAGCTATAAGATCTCCCAGATAACCCCACCCCTGAGTGAATAGCTTGGGAATGTTTGAAGCTCTGCGTGTTTCTCACCGGTGAATGAGATTCTAGTTTGGTCTGTTCTGCAGGCTATGCTTTTCTCACAAGTCTCTTTACTCTCCCCCTCATCCCATCACAAGGGCTTTCTCTCTTATACCTCACCAGTGAGAGCAGAAAAACAGTACCTCACACACCTACATGTGCTCACTGAGAAACTGGAGGAGGTTGAATCATACTGGCCCCTGCCAGCATATGGGGCAAGCCCAGAAATCAAATGTGAAGTTCCCTCTGTGCAGACACACTGCACACTAACAACAGGTCCGGTGGGCTTGTGTTCATTTAACTTTAATTATGAAGCAGGAGTGTAAGGAGACTGTGTGGCAGAGAGCTGCTGTGGAGCTTGACAAGGTATTTTATCAACACGTTATTATATTCACACACGGGCAAACCAGAAGGATGACTCCCACCTTCAAAACCAGTCAAGGTCTTGGCAGTCCAACCTGTGATTGCCATCGGGGAAAGGGCTTAACCCCCTAGAACAGGAGACCTCTCAGGTGTGAGAAGAGGGCTCAAGGGTGTCAACAGAAGGCATCAGAGGCCCCGTGGGACCCATCAGTGCATGCCTATCTTCTTCCTGAGCACATACACCCATGACCAGATGAGGGATGCAGCCCCATCAAAGTCATGTTGGGAAGGGACCTCTTGCCAAGAGCTTAATCTTCATGATGAAAGAGATTGATGTAAATACTGCCATGCCTCTGGTATCCAGTCTCCCCTGTGCTACCCAAAATAACAGCAGCCTGCCTTTGTTCAGGGTGACGAGGTACCAACAAAACAAACGTGATTTCCCTGGCTTCCCTGCAGCTGTGGCAGGACACATGACACAATGCTGGCCCGCGAGCAACCGGTTTAAGTCCATCAGGGAAGGCTCTCAGGAGAGCTGTTGTCTCCTGATATGAGAGGACAGATTAGCTGGCAGGTGCCTTCTGACTGTCACCTACCCTTGTCCCTTCCTTCTGCATGGAAGGAGGCCAAGATGCCTGGAGGAGTGACAGCTGTCTCACAACCAGCCTGGAGAGGACGGTAGGGCAGAAATCCAGAAGGACCTCAGAATCCTGACTCACACAGCAGTATGATTATCTCCACTTTACAGATGTGAAAACTGAAGCTTAGAAAGAAGCTGTTTGCACAAGGTCGCAACATAGGTCCAACCTCTATCTCTATAAGTCCAAATTTCATGCTCTTTCCATAAGTTCTGTTAAGAATATAGTCTTAAGAGCAGAGACTTTAAAGAATATACATGCACATTTGTTCTTAACTCTGGTAGAATGTACCAAAACTAAGCCCCTGCTTTTAGGTGGAATTAAATTCCTGGGAAAGGAAGATAGTGAACAGTTATGGAGGGAGTACACTGAGCATGGAGGACTCAGAAAACTCTTTCAGGAAGAGATCAGGAATTCCGGAGTCTAACCTTGCACATATAAATAGACAGGAATGCTATAGAATTAAATAAAATCTACTATAAGCAGAAAGCAAGGGTGTCGCTAAATGGGAGTAATATGTAAATCTGAGAGAAGCAAATGAACTCCTAATGTTTCAGTAATAAGAGACAGGACTTTTTTCTGTCCTACCCCTATCCTCATCCCATTAAAATGAGTTTCAGAAGCACTGCTATACCAGAAGGGAAAAGAAAAGAAATTCGTGTGTGTCCATGATGCTGGATTTAAAATTTTTTTGCTATTATTCAAAATGTTTAATCTTCTGTGCCCTTTACACATAAATGGGGGTGAAGTTATACTGAAAAGTTACTTTCTTATTACCTTTAAAATGGGGTTTTTAACAAAGAGTGGTGGGAGGGGATCTTGTCAGGAATTCTTTTTCTTTAATGAGCTGTGGTTTCCTGATGAAGCCTGGATATGGTTTAAAAGCTTTTCTATTCACATGCAGTTTAACTCAAGAATTAAGCAGGTCAAACCCAAACAAGTTTTTCATTTATAATAAGAAAAAATGATTTTTCCCCTGGAAGTGCCTAGAGAAGAAAATTCTAAGGAGAGATTTGATCCTAAACCCCAGCGCCCCATGAGCCCTGAACTCCAGGGATATTGTTCCTGTTTTGATCACAGATATATGAAAGAAATAAAGATATATGAAGAAATAAAGGCCTAGTGTGTTCTTATCTGTGTCATGGCTTCAGATGGGAAAGACCATATTGAGTTTCTCCTAAGAAGTCAGAAAAGTCATGCATTATTTAAAGGTAATTTCTGGAGAGTACCAACTTTCCCCCAGTCAACTGACTGAGCACCGCCTTGTCCCCAAACAGATGGCCTAGAACCACCCTTTCTCAATCAACAAATCTGCCTGCCAGCAATCGGAGATCATCCAGCTGATATTTATCTAAACTCCTACAGTGCAGTGGGAGCAGACTCAATGCTACAGCAAGTGGGGGACGATTAGAGATGTGGAATCACATGCAAGGATTCCAAAGCCAGTTTGACCACTAGCATCATGCTACAAGTAAGGTCCATCCATGTGCCCCTTCTCTGGCCTAGTATTTTTATTCGGGTAAAGTCAGATAAAGGCCAGACTCAGCCTGGAATGGTGAAAACATGGGATGGGGGCTGTAGAGGAATGAAGGCATGGCCCATCTGCAGATATACACTCATTTGTTCAGACATTTTAGTAATAATAGCCCTTCATTATTGAGCCCTTACCTTGGGTCAGGTAATGTGTTCAGAGCTTTACCTGGAGTGTCTTGTGTTGTTTTCACAACTCTGTTGGGTGAACTTCTATGGGACTCTTTTAGATCCTTTGGTGTAAGAGGAGACTGAGGCTTGCGGAAGTTCAGTGACTTGTCCAAGCCACTATAGCAGTTAGTGGTTGAACCACGAATCAGACACAGGCACTTTCTTCAGGCTCAGTAAAAGTCAAAGTGCCTTCTGCATGCCAAACAGTGCCCTGAGCACTGGGACATCAACATGATTGGGACATTACCCCCTGGCTTACAGCTCATTTTTTTTTTCTGCTTAAAGATTTACAGACTCTAGATATGTATTGAGTTCACCCAATGCGTAAAAGGCTTTCCCTACCTCCAACCTCCAAGTTCTGGAGCTGGCCTGTGCACTCCGCTTGACAGTGACAGCCTGACAGCCTCCAAGCTTGGCTGCAGGGGTCTCCAAACACTACTTCTGGAAGGTAGGAGGTGGGGGGCAGTGGTCAGGGCAGGGTAATTCTTATAAATTCCCAAGTTATCCAATCTTCAGTCAGACTTGGAGCCTATGCCGTGGCCCCCAGGGCAGCAGACAAGCCCCTCTTCTGACAGTGTTTCTACCAGAAGTGCTCTGCAAGCTTTCGGCCCTCGATTGTATTCTCTGTGGCAGGTGGGCCATGTCCAGATACAGACCGTCCTCAACTCTGGGATGGAAACTGCCCTGTGCTCTGTTCAGTACATTGTGTAGCCAGGGCCACCTTGAGGAAAGAAATGAAATTCTGAAGAAGTGGCAAGGCTCCTTCCTTATAGTCCGGTTCCCCAGGATAGTCTGGGACAGAGGTGGGGAACAAAGATTTCAGGTTGTTAATAGCAACCCTAGGGCTTAACTTCTATTGACCCTCCTGGGAGGAACCAAAGAGCCAGTGGAAATGAGATGACACCGTTTGTAGAGGGTCATTTGGTCCTAATGAAGAAGATAAACAAAGTAGGTAATTGTTTCCTGTCCAGAAAAAGGTCACGTGGGTGACCTGTGAAAAGATCTTGTGAATAGATATTTTTTTAACCTCTCTTTCATCTTCTTTATCAATGACCTTTCACTATAAAAATAAAAATCCTATGTGGCACACGTTACTTCCCTTTTTCAAAGAGCTTTCAGTAACCACATTTGGTTAAATAAATAAATCCAATGTGTCAGGTCAGAGAGAGGGGGTAGTATTGGGGTGAAAATTACCAGCAACTAACAAGGCCAGCTGGGATTATTCTGAGCTAGAAATTTAGGCCTCCTACAGCCCATTTTTATTCCGTTATCTGACCCTAAACACTATGCCGATAGTCTTCAGGCTCTAGCTTTTGGCAGGTACCAATTTGATCCCTGCCTATAGTTACTAAGTGACTGTTCATGGTTACCTGGTTTAAGGCCTATAGACTGCTACCTACCCAGGCAACCCTTAATGTACAACAGATGCACGGAGTGCTTAGGAACTATCCTAAAGGATTCATTTCCATCACCACATACTTCATATGACACTCTGACCTCATTCAAGGAACACCTGTAGCTATTTCTCAAGGAATTCGGCAAGAACATGAAACAGTCTCAAGTTCAAAGTTATCCCACAGTTTTTGTTCTTTTGTAAAGAGCTGCCTGACATCTTGGTCCTGTTCCCCACATGAATCTAACAATAACTACATACGAAGTCAATGGCTGAATATAAAATGCAGGAGCAGAATCATGGAACTATAGAAAGCCTGGGCCTTAGCAGGTCCATTCTGTATTAGGATAAGGATGTAAGAAGCCTTTGAAATGTTAAATAACTAATGATACTCTGGACCTTTCTATCCCCCAAAAATTCTTCAGTGTTCAGATACCTTTGTTTTCAGATAGCTCTCAAGATTGTTCTAGAGACTGTCTCAGCCCAGGGAAGTGAGTACATTGGATGCAAATAGAGATATTCCAGAAGGTGTTTGCCAAATATCCTGATGTTATTCTGAAGGTATTTTGCAATTAATTCACCAATTATCCATTCAGTTCCTTGAGAATGTTGGATTTCTGGGTGCCAGGCTCAGGGACATCCCCAGAATTCAGGAGGGGAGGGTCTCATGAGGCTCTGTGGTTTCCTCCCTTGTCCAAACACCACCCTGAGAACAAAAGCTCACCTATCTCCCAGCCCAACATCCCAACAGAAACTTTGAGTTATATGGGAGAAGGCAGACAGATGATTAAAGGGCTGGAAAATGAGACCTCTGAGAAACAGCCAAATGAGTAGGGATTATTGAACCTGTGGAAGAAAAGGCCGAGGAGTGATTTAACAGCCTCCTCTCTGGAACGATCCCTCACGCCAAGGAGTAAGGCCAGCTGCTCAGCATCTCTATGGAAGACCAACCTGGAGGAAGCAGGTTCAAGCTACAGCACTAGGGATTCAGGACAAGAGAAAGAATTTCCTGACTTTGAGAAATGCTGAACATTAGGAAAAGTTACCCCCCAGGTTTGAGGAATGTTTTTGTCTGGCATATTTAAAAATAGGAGATTTTCTTAGCTGTCTTGAATGATTTAGAAGCCCTGCCTAACAGTTAGGGGATGAAGGAGATATGACCAGATAATCTCTTTCACAATATCTTTCTGGTTTGAAAAGGTAAGAAGGCATTTCCAAAATTGTCTTTAAAAATAAGACACTTAAACATAGATTTATATTAGCTGTTGATTCTCCTTTGTCAATTTAGCATAAAATTTATGTGGAAGAAGTATAGAAATGGAGGAAACACCAGGATTTAAGGCAAAAAAAAATTTCATTTATAGTTCCATCTTTTTAAGCTGTTTGTGCTTGAGAAGCTACAGTAATTACCTCAGTCTGTTTCCTCATCTGTCAATTAGAGCCCCAAATACCTGTATTGCTTACATCACGAGGTTACTATGAGGATCAAATAAGAAATAACAGTGGAAATAATTATGTCATATAAATACAAAACATCACTATGGAAAGGTATTTTTACATAAACATCTGAATATTTCTCTCTCGTCTCTGTAAGGACTAAGAGTCAGGTCTACCAGGAAATCCTAAACCCTGAAGGTACAGCTGGGCTGTTCCTGCCACACTGCTGGCCCACCGTCAAGAAGGAAGTTTAGGAAGAGGGGAAAAATTGAAAAAGAAGAAGAAAGTTTAGAGACTTTCCCTTTTAAGTCTGGCCTTGGCAAATCTCCTGAGAGTCCGACAAACCTAAGGGCTTCCCGCTAGAATTTCAAAGCTGGGCAAGCATGTGAGCTCCCGACCAACCGCTTGGCTCTGTTGGAGCCAGGTGAACAGGCTGTCGTCGGGTTCCAACCATTCCCAAATGATTTTCACAAGAAAAGAGCTGGAGTGGATCCCACAGCTTAAAATGCATCTAGGGGAAAATTGGTGAGGCCTCAAAATAGGCTTTGGAAAATGGCTCCTGCTACAACACGCTGGAACCATTTGCTTGGCTACAAAGCTGTCAGAGGAGGCTGCAAACAGGCCCTTGGAGGCTCAGCCTTCCCCTTCCTCCTCTTACAGTGTCTCCTTAATTTGGTGAGTGTTCACTAATTGGGAAAGTGTTGATTAAGACACCACATCGCTGCCTCAGGGTCTGGCCCCGAAGGCCTGGGTTTAGCACAGAAGGGAAGCCACCCTCCCACCCTGAATGTTTTCCCACCACCATCCCTGTTCCCCTGTCACTTTTTTTTTGTTTTTTTCAGAACTGCCTTCCCTGGTGAGACAACTTCCTACACTTGGAGCTAGTGATTTCCCAAGTATCAGTGTTGTTTCACCAGAAGAGCTTTGTTGGGATTCTACTCCAGCAAAACTCAGTCTCGGCTCTTTTCAGTCTTTCCCCTTGCTAATGAAAAGTGCACTGTATCCCAAAAATACTAGGAAAATAAAAGAGAAAAAAGCTTTTTGATGGAAGGAGTTAGCTAATAGCTAGAAAACCATAATGAGACTCGCCATTAAACCTTCAAGTTCAGGAAAACTCTGCTCCCTAAAAGGAGAAATCAAAGAATAACAGGGCAGAACTTATCTGGCCGCTGTGCCACCTAACCTGCCACATTCAGCACACACGCCATCGTGGGAACAGAGCACCGACAGCTGCGTCCTGGAACGGGTGGCAGTGATGCCATGCCCCCCACCTGTCCTGGAATCAGAACATGCGTTTGCAGCAAACAACTGAATCTCAAAAAGGAAACTGCAGAGTATTTTTACTTTTAATCCTCAGCATAGTTCAACTTTTCTAGGGCTTGACTCCTGAAAAAAAAATTTTCCCTTCCTGCTGGTCCCTTGGCAATTCCTTAGGTGAGAGGAGAACAAGAGCTAAAACAAATGTTGCTTCTGGGGAAAAGCCACATTCCAGATGAATTTCTGTTGTTTAGCTCATTCCCATTTTCTCCTCCCTGAGGTACAAGAGCGTTTTTTACCCCATTCTACATGCTGTGTGGAGTTACAGCTTGACATAAGGAAGCTCATGCCAAATCAAGTGTGAGGGGCACAAAACCACGGAGTAATGCAAATTAATACCTGCAGGGGAAAATGAGAGGGTTTCCTCCACCACCACCTCCCCCCTCTGCCCATGTAGTTAGACAGCATAGCAGGTTGTTGCAAGGAAATTACATTGATGAAACAGTTAGATAGTGATTAATATGAACCATAACTCATTGCGAGATCCCTGTTTCAGCATTCTCGTCCTCACAGAGTGATGTCCAATTACTCACTATTGATCAGCGATCGCATTGCGTGGAATAGAATTGGCAGCATCAATCCATTTCATCCTATTGAGTTTCAGCCAATAACAATGGATATTTTGGCAAGTGTTTCCTAGAGACATTTGTCTGCCATCAGGGAGTTGATTAACAGGTTGGCAGTTTGTATGTTTGTGAAAAGGGGGGGAAATGTGTAAATTCTGCTTTTGAATTTGCTCTCGTACCTGATGTGAAGAAAAAGACAGCATCCTTCCCTCCTTATCGAAACTTAGTCTCCACAATCGGCTGTTTGCCCCTGCCAACCTGTTCACATTCCACACTGTTCTGACCTTATTTTTTATTGATAATCATGTGAATAATTAAAGCTCAAGTACATGAAACCCACATAAATCATCGTCAGTGGGCACGTAATGGACCTGGGCTCAGCCATTGCTCACAGCATAAATTAAGACCAAAATATTCACGATGTCAGCTAGGCATGTCATTGCCTCCTGCAGAATTCATTGTCACCTGCTTGTCACTCAAAACCTGCCACCTTCAGAGGAGTCAGAGGGCAAAGGACCATTGTCTCACCCACCAGCATGGGCACCATGGACTATTTTTCCCTTCCATTTGCCTCAGCCATGGAGCAGAGTAAGCAGATGACATGCTATTTATTTTGAAAATCCAACTTGCTTCACTTGGCCATTCCTGCTGTGGCCTTAGCATTTGTTCTGTGCTTACTTTTCAAAAGCTGAAGCAGCACCGTCCAGAGCTCTTAACCTCTCCCGCTAATATCATCAGTCATGCGCTTGGCACCTGCGCTTTGCTAGACAAATCTAACAACATCTGCCACACATTCTGCAACTTCCTTTTGATTCCTCACACTTTATTTTCACTTCCATCTCCTCTTACTGGTGAGATTTATGTCTGTTCCCATTCAGATGCCGGGGAGCTGGTAAGGTGCCATGCCTCCACAGGGCAGCATGCTTGCAAGAAATTGGGGTGGCCAATAGTTCAGGTCTGGCAGGTGCCCTGGTAACAACATCCACTGGCCACTGAAGCATTTTACCAGCTACCCTCTCTTGACTCTGAAGATGCTGCACCTGAGGAACCACTCATATATGTACATGCAGACAGCTGGCAGATCAAAGGCATCTTTGGAAAATCATTTTATTTAGAAAATAAGTTATTTCTGCTTTCCTTCCCAAGAGCATCACAGAACACCATGGTGCCAAAGCCTTGCTCTTCGTTCATCTGAACCCCTCCTTTGCTACACCCAGAAGGAAGCCCCATTTTCTTTTTGTGTCATCATAATTCCTAAGACCTGCAGTTCCTGGCATTAGAGGATTATACCGGCCAACCTGATGGTGGCTTTCAAACACCTGAGACAACACCAAGCCACTTCCTCTGACTGAAATGTTCAAGAGCCCAAAGATCAATAGCTATGTCTCCTCCTAGATGCGTTAATGATCCCCCATCTATTTCCAAACCAGCAGACATTCTGGCCACTGTTCTTAGGACTCCTGGATCCATGATCTTCTGAGAAAAATCCAAAGTCCTGGACTATCTATCAGGCCCATTATTTTATTAGTCACCTTGTGAAAACTTAAACTTGTCTTCAGCTTCTTGTGATGGAAGATGAAGAGCATGCAGGAGAGATAGATGGACTGTTAAATAAAAAATACCCTCTTTCATGAAAATGTCATTAGTAATAAAGAATGCATTTAAAAGTTCTCTACAAGGCATCCAGGGCTATTGAAATGATCAAGGAAAATGAGCACTTGTGCCTCAAAGGACTTTTTTTTAATATTCAGGAATTCCACTCTTGGCTTACTAAGGCTAATATTTATCCTTTTCAGTGAGCATCATAAATTGTGAATCCCTTTAAGAAAAATACACATTTATATAGTTCACAAGTCCATATATCCTCACTACATAAAATTTATTTTTTATGATAAGGCCATAAAGTGAAGGATAATATTTTAAGGTCCTCCTCATTTTAAAGAATCCTTGAATTGCCAATGTTTGGGTGAAAGAGAAAAATCAGCACTGATGCAAGTGTATCCTAATTATGAAGAGCTCTCAAATATTTAAAAAAAAATTCCATAATAAAAGGCTTAAGTGAGGTAGGCAGCAAGACAAGCATCGTGTGATGCTTGTGATAACGGGCCCTGTAATTGAGGTGGTGTGAAAAAGCAGGCACTGCCCTCAAGCACATTGATATTACATTTTTTCCACTTGGATGCCGTCCCCACGCATACTAATCCATGGATCTGAGGGGGAATAATCCACTGACACCCTATTTTCTGGGAGAATTTTTTTTCCTTCCTGAATGAGGTAATTTGTTCATGAGGTAGTGTAAGTATTAACTCTTTTTCAGCTAAATGGTCTTCACGAAAGAAAGATTAATTCTGGCATTGGAGATTAAGGTCACTAAATCAAAAAACCTAGTCAGAAGCCCTCAATTTCTAGCCACATCCCCTCTTGTCTTGAAAAATAACAAGAGAAACTGATTTTTCCAGTACAGCAGAAACAAGAAAAGTTCAACATTGGACCTTCAAATATCTAACAAATGAAATGGGTTGGCAGTTCCATCACATTCTGGTTCTAAATATTTTCTACGTAGAGAATTTTATATATGTATATTTAAATCCAGTTGATAAGTGGGTATTTATATGGTGCTCAGTTCAGGCAAAATAAGACATGAGCACAAGTTATTCAGAACGTAGTCGTGGGGACACATACAAGCACATGACAGAAAGCATGGGAAGCGCTGAGAATAGGCGAAGTCAGAGATGTCATGGGGACAGAGAGGGCAAGCCTGACTTCGCTAGCAGACATCAGGGCAGACTTTCTGACAGGGAGGGTAGGGTTTTGGAAGTGAATGTGGTTAGGGAAGGAAAGTCAGGAAAGAAGCAGACATGGCGCCACCAGCAGCCCAGGAGAGCACCCTCCCAACGTGGTTTGACCTGCTATTATGGGTCATTTATGACAGCAGCTTATTTTGTGAGGTCTTGTTCCCATCCACTAGTGCAGGGCCTCAGGTCCCTCCGCATTCACCACCTCGCCAGGATCCAAAGGTTTCCATGGCATCTCCAGGAGGTATTTCACAGAGGCTCACGAGAGCAGTCCAGTCTGCTATCCTATGGCATGCCCTCCAGCCTCCCACTGCCAGGCAGCCTGGGGTCTGCTGGGTGCTGCCAGTTCTGCTGAGTTAGCTGGGCTCAGATAGCCAGGCCCCTCCTACCAGTGCTCCTGATGCCTGAAAGATGGCTCTGCTCCCGCAAGATCCCACATCCACTGCTGCTCTCTTCTAGCCCCCTCCAACCACTCCAGTGCTCTAAAGCCTTAGAAGGGTCAGGACTGGCCGCTGTAACTGGGTCAGAGGCTACACAGGGGACCAGACATACTGTAGGGTCTCATGAATTGGTGGCGAGAAATTCTTTCCACTTCCATACATGGTTCCCTCTCTCTGGAGACCCCAACATGGGGAACCAAGGACAAACCCACACTATTTCCAGAATTACATCCCACCCACAACCAGGCCAAACTTGTATGCCTGGCTTCCTCATTCCTAGGGTAGACTTCTTTCCCAAGATACTATTTGGTTCTTGTACAAACAGACATATGGCAGTTCACTTACATGCTCGGGTTATCTCAGTCCCATGCCAGATATGGCCTACGTTCAAGGTGAGACACTCTCCCCCATGCAGTATAACTGGGGACGTGATATGGAGAATTCCTTAAGAAGCCCTAGTAAGTCTCTACAGCTGAGAAGAAAGGTCTTCTGTGTGAAAATGCTCAGTTATGAGAGGTGGGAAACTGATCAAAAATGGCTTTTCTAAACAAGGGAAATCTGTTGGCTCATATAATTGAACAGTTGAAGGGATCTGCTTCTACACAGCTTGATCCAGAATTGAGACAATGGGATCTGAACCCCATTTCACACCTTCCACTTCTCAGCTCCACTCCCTTGGATCTGTGATCAGGCTGGTTGGTACCAGGGTAGCTGCCAGCTATCCCAATACTATATCATCTTCTGTGTACTACCAGCAAGGAAAAGAGAAGGTAAAAGCTTCTCTTTCCCAGAAGCCCTGGGAAAAAATCCTTCTATGTCTCATTGGCTATGACTGGGATACTTCCGTGAGCCATCATCTTGGCCAGAGTAACACAGTGCACTGAATGGCTTAGGAAGACACTGTTTCACTCCTAAATCTGGGGATGGAGTCAGCTCTACTGAGAATGGGGAAAGAAGCTATTTCCTAGTGGATAATCAGAATGCAGTTTTTAAAAAAATGTAGTGAGAGAGAGAAGCTAGGTAGCCAAAATTAAAAAATCAATATTACACCACAATTTGTGTTCTGAAAATATGGTGGTTACATTGGCCCAAAGGTGACTTAACAACCTGGAGGAGAGTTGTTCGCACTGCTGAGTGAGCTTAATGGGTATTATGAGCCTGTGAGTCTGAGACTCCTTGAAAGGTATATGGCAATGGGCAAGAGGAGGGAGGTCTGGGCAGACAGCTTCTCCAGGGGCTCTAGGAACCTCACAGGCCATCTAACAATGACATGACTCCCAGTCAACAGGGCAGTTCTAACACTACTTGGGTCAACTAGACCGGAGACCTAGGAAGAATCAGCTACAGTCCAGACTATGCAAGATAAAAAGGCAGACTTTAGTGTAAAAATGTAAAACAAAAAATATTTCAAGAAAATATGGATACTACATATATAACATATGGGTTGAGGAGAACTTCCTAACCAAGAACACGAATTAAGAAGCTAGATGAGAAAGGATAGGCATATTTAAATATTTAAAAATCAAGAGTATTTCTATGGTAGAAGATCCAATACATAAAATCATAGCAAATATCAGAGCTGGAAAAAAATGTTTATAGTAGACTGAAAAGAGTTGGTATTTATAACTTATAAAATACACTTAAAATTGTCAAGAATAAGTCTAACAACCCAACAGGAAAGTAGGTAAAAGTTACAAATAGACAAATCACTGAAGATTATATCTAAGTGACGAAATCTGTGTTTTTAAATGCTCAAATTCACTAATAGTGAGGGAAATGCAAATTAAAGTAATGAGATGTCATTTTATAACCCTCAGATGGACAGATTAGTAAGAATTATCTTACCAAGTAATGGTGATCTGGTAAAGATATAAGGGAAGGGGTATTCTTACAAATGATGGCAGAAATGTGATGTGTTATAGCTGTTTAGGAAAGCAATTTAGCAATAATTATAAAAATTGAAATTACATTTACTATTCAACTCAGCAATTCTACTCTTGAAAATATATCTCAGAAATAAAAGCACCAGTACATGAAGATATTTGTATGTGTGTGTGTGTGTGTGTTGTCATTGTTCAAAGTGGCAAAAAAAGGTAACTAGAAACAAAATAAATGCCCACCAACAAGTGAACAGCCTAAATATGGAATATTCACAACACAGACTATAAAACAGAATGAACTGGAGCTGCACCAGTTGACTTGATTTTCTTCACAAGGTGTTAGTGGACATATCAGAATGAAGAAAGTATTAAATATATGATATATAATAGTATAAAATATAATAAAATAGAGATGTTAACCTCATTTTATAAAACACTAATGACAATGATCAGATCTATACTATAAATAGAAAAATATGGGAGGACACACATTTGATTTTTTAAATTGATTCTTTAGGGAATAAACAGGAGTATGGAGAGGGAGGGGCACCAACCATCCTGGTTTGCCTGGGACTGAGGGGTTTTCCAGGATGTGGGGTTTTCACTGCTAAAACTGGGACAGTTTCAAGAAACAGGGATGGCTAGCCACCTTAAAGGTGCCATGTATAGGATGGAGTGGGGAGGAAAAGGCAAGCAAAAAGGGGGGAAAATAAGATACAACTAAACTCAGTTAATCATCTATGCCTCCATTAAAAATTATTTATCTGGGTTATTTGTAAAAATAACTTTTAAAAATACTTTCACAAGTTTCTATAAGACATGAGGAAAGATTCAAGTCCTGCTCTCACTCTCTTGGGATTTACAGGAAGCTACTCTAAAGACAGAAGGGCTAACAGCAGTTAGATTAGCAAGAAAATATATTTCATTCATTGACTAAATAAACCTTCATTAAACATCTGTGTATTAATTTACCTATTTCTAACACAACTCATGAAAGACAGTCTATAAATATGCTGAATGAATAAGCAAATGTCTGACCATAAATACAATACATATAATTATTATAACCACAACATATTATAACATATACACAACATGATATATTACAATAAAAATGCTTTGATAGAGCTTTAATAAATGCTTTAATGGTCTATGAGAAGATGAGAGGGGGCATTGACTTTGTCAAGTAGAGTCACGAAGTCATAACTGAAGAGGAATATTGAAGGTTTGAAAAGACCAGTGAGAGTTTTCAGAATGAAGAAAAGAAAAAGGAAAATCTAGAAAGCAAGAACATCCTGTGCAAGGCCGAGACTCATGCAAAAGCAAAGTGTATTTGGGAAAGGGTGTGAAGTGTCGTGGGGCTACTGCGTAGGATCAAGCTGACGGAGGGGAGTCTGCACAATTAGGGAGAGGGGAGACCTTGGAAGGCCCCGCACTGCCTGCCAAGGAGTCTGAATTCCTTCTGAAGGTGCTAGGGAGACAGAAGAAGCCTCACATCAGGGAAAAGATGTAATCAGGTTCAGTCTTTAGGAAGATAACAAGAGCACGCATGTGGCAAATTGACTTTATGTCAAATGCCAGTTCCAGTTGATAGGTCATGAGAGCTTGAAGGACAATGTTAAGAAAGACTGCATGGTCACCCACGTCTGGGCTTGGCAGTTAAAGTGCCACGACCAATTAGCAATGTCTACTACGGACGAGGGAGAAGGGGAACAGTGACGACGCTGCTCTGTGTTTCCCTACACTGCTCTGCCAGCGACGTGGAGGAGGGACCAGGAGGAAGGGCTCCCTGTCAGGGAGAGCGGGTGACGTCACCAGTGCATTGAAGAGCTGACGGATGTCACTGATGTCACGGAGGAGGAGCGGAGGAAGCAGATTCAGAAGAGATCTCGGAGGTGAAATCAGTAGGACTTGCTGAAAGATTTTAAGAATGGATGAGATCCGGGCACTAAGGGCATCTCTGGCTGCCAAGCAAGTTTCAGATGAGGATTGCTTGAGGATATGGGGACCAAACCCTCTTGGCTTCTATAAACCTTTGTAGAGGACTGATGACTCAGCAGGTCTGGGGGCCGAGAGCACATGCAGTGATTTTTGTCACCAAGTCACTCCCTGTCTGCGGTCCTGGCTGCTTACCCCAGCAAGCCCTGTGATTTATTCTCCAGAGTAGCTCTCAAATGTTGAGAGTTTCCTCCTAGAGCAGGAACAACAGGAAGCATCCCCCGCTCACCTGGCCGAGGGGCCAGGAAGGAGTGTGTGCTCTGACACACCACGGCGTGCGTTCCCATTATGTCAGCACTGTTTACCATCACTGTGCACTTCCTGTGACATAGGAGCATGGTTAAATCTCTTCACCAGCAGAGAGGAAGTGACTAACTTCAGGAAACCATCCCTTCTCCCTCCACCCCCTCCCCCAGATGGAGCCCTTGTTGGACTTTCACTAAAAATATCAATACCGTCTAAAATAAGGTTCATCAACTCTGCCCCTTGCCCCAGGAAATCCTGACCAAAGCTCGTCTTACCTCACCAGCAGCCTCTGTCAAAGCAGCCTCTCAGAGCCACACCCCACCTCTCCTCTCAGCTTAAAGTTCATTTTGAAATCAATTCCCATCTGCCTTGCACAACCAATGAGAGTGAAGATTTGATGGCCACCACTGTATTAAACAAGTAACTTCCCAAGGGAACCAGTGGTCTTCCAAAATGCTCCTGCAAACACATGCACCCAAGGGTTTATTTCCTGTCTGGTTGACTTCCTCCAGGCTGACTACAGTAGAGCAGGAAGGTCAGGAGCGTGGCCTTTAGAAGCCTCATGTGGACACGCAGCAGCTGACCTCAAAGACAGTCTCCACGAAGCCATCTGGGAGGGAACCACTGACAGACACTGAAAGGATTTGGCAAGGGTGCTGCTGGTTCCTGGGGCGCTCTGTTTGCTGAAGCTTATATTCTGCCCTGCACTAAGGAGCCACTGCTGGAAGTTGTCGTGTTTGCCTCCTGGGTGGGGAGAGGAGACTCCTGAGGGGCTGTCCTGTTATAGACATAGAGTTGGGAGAAGTGCCTGCACGCCAGTCCGAAAAGGAAGAAGGATGGGAAAAATAAGGAGTAATTCTTGATTCAGCCTTTAACTCCTACACTACTGGAAGATCCCCTAATAACTGAAATGAGTTACTAATTTTACTCCCCAAAGAGGCAAGGGGGGTCTCAAACAGGGGCCCTCCCTCCAAGGGGAGGAGCACAGCATGGTGGGTAAAGCCTTTGAAGTTGGAGTCCTGGACCTACTAAGGATAGCTGTGTGACATGGAGCAAGTTCCTTAGGCTCTGTGAGACTCAGGTTTCTCAGTTGTACAACAGGGGTTGTCAGGAAGCCAAATTAAAATAAGAAATGAACAGTGCCCTATGCAGAGCCAGTGCTCCCTCAATGTACTTACCAGGCCTCTTTACTGAGAGTCATGCCACATGCCAGGTGCCCTTCTAGTGCTAGAGATTACACACAGAACAGGACGGGCAAGGCCCCGCACAAAGTAGGACACCATGTGCAATTAATGGATCCAGAATGACCAGTTGAGGGGAAGGATGTGTAAGCTCAGTAAGCAAAACCAAACTGAGACCCTGGCAGTGAGAGACATTTTTCATGTCAAGTTCTCACTCCTGGTCCTGAGAGCCCTGGATGAGGGAGAAGGAAGACGTGACATACAGGAGCATCCGGGGGGATGTGCACACCTGAGGCCATTCTGGGCTAGTGGTGTCCCCTCAGACCTCACTGTTCTCTTGAGCACTGTCAGGAAGGACCCCAGGGAAAGGGTCAGCGGTCACTGCAAGCCTGGCCCCCCAGCCACTTTGCAGGCAAAGGGACTCCAGCCACCTCCGTGGTGCGCCAGCAGCCAAGGGGGCTTGGCCAGAGGGTCTCCCAAGTGGCGGTGGGCAGGAAACATGAACTCTCAGGAGATGGCCTCGGAGGCTAGGAGGGGCATACAAAGTGAGAGCGGGATAACAGCTCAAGAGGGAGAAAACCAGGTTTATCGGTTCAAATGGAACTGAAGCCATTGTTGACTTTAGGGGGCCTCATGTAACCAGAAGTCAATCTGATGATTTCCCTGAGTGCCTCATGGCAGCATGGTGGAAAAAGCTTCCTTGCTCTAAGGAACTCCACAGTTTCTCTCTCTGCTCCACTCCAGGTCTAAGACAAGGATCAGGTACCATGATGTGTCATAGCACCTTCCCCCAAAGCAATTTCTCTTTCTTTCTTCCTGTCTGTCTGTCTCTCTCTATCTATCATCTATCATCTATCTATCATCTATCATCTATCTATATCTGTCTATCTACTATCTATCTATATCTATCTATCTATCTATCTATCTATCTATCATCTATATCTATCTATCATCAATCTGTATCTATCATCTATCTAATTTATCATCTGTCTATCATTTATCTGTCATCTATCTATCAACATCTACCTCAAAAAACAAACAACAACAAAACCTTGCAGTGAAAGGAAACAGAAAGGAAAGAAAGGCGAAGGAAAACTCTGTTATATTCTAGGAAAGAGACGGGCTTGTCTGTGAGCTGCCGTGGGAGCGATGCAGGCACAGTGCCCTCGTCTCACATTCCAAGGCAAGTCAGCAGCTCGCCGGAACCCAGCAACGCTCACCGAAGCCCAAGAAGACAGAGGGAGACAAGAGAGGAGGTTTGCTGCGGTTGGTCAGAATGTCATCTCCACGAGAGTCAAGGATCTTCATCTCTCTTGTTCGGTGAGGCAACAGAGCCTGGAACACCGCCTGGTGCATGGCAGTCTCTCACACTCATCTGTTGAGCATGTTTCATCAATTACTAACTTGACTCGGCCATTCTCCCTTCTCCAACATCTTGTTTTGGGTACATTGTACGAGTATAAAATGTATCATTTTCATATCAGTAAATACAGTGTCATTAAGGTCTCATTTCAAATGTGAATTGTCATTCCAGACTCTCTTTCTATTCAAAGCTTTTATTCCTAACCTTTGTGGGAATCAAACACAGCTTATATATGTTAAATTCGGTTTCACAAATTCTAGTGAGGGCCTAAACTGGTGCAGATTATTATCACTTAATAATCAGAGTGGCCCCGTAGTAATTTCAAAACTGTGCAGACTGTCACAGCCAAGCCCTTTCCCTCTGAGCTAACTACACTCCCCAAAGGATTTGGTTTTTTTCTTGGTTTTGACGGTGATAACGGAGCAGATCCCCTAGGGGGCACTGTGTGCACATGTTGCCGACAAGCCAGGAGCATGTTTTATGGCTGCTGAGGTAATGCGACAGCAGCCGACTTGGGGGTCTGAGAAACAAAATGCGTTTATGAAGTTGTTCTTTAGGTAGAGTGGAACAAATGAAAGAACTGCGCAGTAGAGGAAAACCGGGTGACACAGCATAAAATTGGGGGATGGTAATATTAAAGGCTTCAACCACCAAATTATTTAAGGTTCAATACAGAAATGATTAGACATGCTCCTTTACATATGACAAAGGGTTTTAATATTTTTATTTATTACCTTTTACATTTCACGTTTCTGAAACCCATGCAGAAGTTTGTTTCATTTTCTGATCTCTTCTGGGTGGCAGTTTAAATGCCATTATAGTTAACCAGTTTTAATTGAGCAATAATAGTTCGTTCATTCTGCAGTGTTGAGGGCTTATAATGTTCTGGGTGTTTTATTTACATGACCTATTCTTTAACTATTTGCATTATACTAGTGAATGCCCTATGAGGTGAAGCCCGTTCTCATTTCATAGATGGGGAATCTGTTGTGAAGAGTTTATTACTCACTCAAGATCCCAAGTCTAAGACTTGAGTCCAGAAACCCAATCTCTTCATTACTGTAATATTTTATCTTCTAAAGCAGTGACACTCAAATTTTAATGTGCACACGATTTACCTGGCGATCTTGTTAAAAGGCAGATTTCTAACTCCGCAGGTTAGGGTGGAGCCTGAGAGTCCACATTGCTGACAAGCAGCTATACTGCCGTTGCTCCTGGTCAATGAATCACATTTGGAATTGTTAGAGGAATGTGTGTGTGTGTGTGTGTGTGTGTCTAGGCCAGGGATATATACAGATGTGCATGGTATGGTACACTCCCTACCCTGTAAGTTATACCTGGCAGGAAAGATTAAGACAAGTACACACGTAACAGTATTGTGAGAGAATGTGTATGTCAAGGTCCATGAGAAACAAATGCAGAACAACTCAACAGGTATTGAGAAAGGAACTTCTGGGGTAAGTCATGTCCCCCAAGGCTTTGGGAAGGATGAGCAGGTTGAACAAGACTCCACTCCTACCTGCAAGGCACTTGCAAACTAATGGGGGAGAAGGCCAACGGGCACAAAAATAACCTGAGTGCAGGCACAGGTTTTACAAAAGAGCTCTCAGGGGGGCTGTGGGAACAGAAAGGAGGGAGGAGGTAACATCAGTGAACATCTCAATTGTCCCTGGGATTAGAAGGCAATATAATAAAGAAGCTCAAGAAATGATCACTCAAAGTTGACCATGGGCCTAGAGGAAGGCTTCACAGTGTTCAGTGGTGTTCAAGATAAACCATGAAAAGACGTGGCATTTTGACAGTAGACATAGAAGGTTATTCTAAGGAGAAGAACCAGTGTAAGCCAAAATTCTGAAATAGAATAGAACAGAGAGACAGTTTGGGGTTAGCACCATCCTGCTTCTCTATTGGATACCCCACAGATCCCATTCCCCTGTGGGCCATTGTATAGGTGGTTACACCAGAAGCCCAGTTTTAAGCAGTGATTCTCAATTCATGTTAAAAATCGCTTCAGGACTTGAAAAAAATTGTGATGCTGGAGCCTCATTTCCAGAAATTCTGATTTTATTGGCTTGGGGTTAGTGGTGGGAATTGGTATGTTTCAAAATCTTCCTATTTTTAATTAGATTATATGTATGTGCAGTCAGGGTTGAGAACCGTCACCCAAAAGCAGTGGTTCTCAAAGTATGGCCCTGGACCAGCTGCATTAGTGTCCCCTGGGAACCTGTGAGAAATGCTCATTCTCAGGTCCCTCTCCAGACCTTCTGAATCTGAAACTCTAGGGGTGGGGCCCAGAATTTCAGTTTTAACAAACCCTTCTGGTGATTCTAATGCAAGTGAAATTCTGAGGACCAATATTCTGGAGGCTTGTGACTCCAAGAGTAGGCCATAGACCAGTTTCATGGACATCGCCTGGAAGCATTACAAATGTGGAATACTCGGCCTCACCCTATGGCAAGTGAATGAATCAGAAAGCAGTTTATCAAGACCCTTAAGTGATGGGCATGTGAAGTTTGGGAAACACTTTGAACTTTGGGGTGAGAAATCTAAATTTTTGGATAGTACTGGGGAGCAGCTGAAGGTTATAGAGTGGTGACATAACTCATTAGGGTTATAGGAAGGACAGTTTGGTAATTGTAGGAAGGTCAATTAAACACAACAGATTCTGAACAATACATCATATTTGATCTTGCAAGATAATCATAGAAAATTTGCTTGCCCTCTTAAATATCCTGACTTTCTTCCTCCTATTCATTCCTTCTTCTGGGCTCCAGCAGAGAGCAGTGCACTGGCACCTGGGAGGAAGGCTGCCTCACTCAGAGCTCCTTTAATGTGGAATTCTGCCAGCCATTGATCTAACAGTGGAGGTTATCTCAGCAGTGCAACTGCTCACGGTCCCCAATTCCAACTTGTATAATATCTCTGATTATAAGAGAGCCTAAATGAAGCATCCTCTAAAAGGCCTTCACTGTTAATTTGGCACAGGGAAAAAAGCCAGCACATGATACCAGCCATTCTGCTTGTGCTATATACACTCTTTGAATAGATGTCCATAATGAGATTACTCAAAATGGAATTCATTACCTGACCTAAGATTTATTGCTTTTTAACTAGAAATATAAGGCTACACACACTCTGTTCCTAGAGTTGGCTGTGTGATGGTTCTGCTTCTCTGTTCCAGGGCAAACAAAACCCTAAGTGAGTTCAGGATCAGGGATTATAAGAATGGAGTAAACCATGTGGCTTTGTTAGGACAGGCACAAAAACCTAGGACTCTGTTGCTAAGTTCTGCTTCCATGGTCTCTCCATGGGGACTACGGATGGGCCAGTCACCTCCCCACTAGGGTAATTGGAAAGACACTAAGGGGTCCTGAAATGCCAAAGTGCTATAAATTAGCAGTGTTCAATTCTGACGAACATTAAAGATAGTGTGTGGTTAATTCCTCTACACATGCTGCTCACAGTCTCCCCACTGGAAGCTTTTGGCTTGGAGCATTACAGGCCCATTTGTTCGGCCTGGCTTCTCCATCACTGCAAGGACCTCAGGGTTGAGTTAACAGGCTTGACTTCTCAGCACTTTATTGTAATCTGTATTTACTATCATCTTATATATTTTAACAAACCTCTGGTACCTGACATGGCATTGAACACTGCACAAAATAGATAGGAGAGACAGGACCCTGGACTCAATGGCAGAGAGCAGTAATTGCATTGAAGTGGGTATGAAAGATGTCTTGCCTTGCACACTGGTTTAGGGTGCTGTCCCCACATATTTGCACATATCTGCTGTCTGTCTTCTGAAGTCTTTGCTTCTTTATACTGTCTTGGACAACCTCCATTGGACTGACAGGAGCAAAGGGAAACCATGTCTATGCAGGCACCTCTTATCACCACTGTAACCCCTGGAGCCACTGCCCACTCTGTCTCCCCGATTCTCCTCCCCTTTCGTCTTCAAGCACTCTTCCCTCTGACATGCAATGTGAAAATATTGCTGATGGTGGCTCTACATGAGATAATAATCTTAAATAGATGATACTTACATGGATAATAGGATAAAGTAAAACAGGATGGGAAAATTGCTAATTGCAGATTAGGAGGAAATATAATTAGCAAACCAAACAAAAGCCAAATTTAGGGGGTAATAAGCATGATGTGTTGGAATTGTTGAGTGAGGTATTTTATGTACAAGTCTTTATCCCTGAGGTGAAAACCTAAGAAATCTCTTTACGTGTTTGTAAATGTATCTGAAATGGCACATTCTATTTATCTGTTTAGAGATTTCACATTTTAAAAGCAAAAGGATCTATTATTACAGATATTGTCTTTCCATAGCTTTAGGGACTGATAGGGGGGAAAATTTCATCACGGGTTATAATATTGTCCTGGACAATTACAGGACAAGCCACTAGCCTGAATTTTTGTTATTATTTTAATTTGTATATAAATCTTGTCAAATAGACATATTTTTAAAAAAGCAAACTAATAGCCATCATCATCTGACGTTCCTGAGACGAATCTGACAAGGACAACATGCTGCTAAAGGCCATGTTTGCACTGTCAAAATAATGAGACCATGGCCCAGCTGCATGATAATTTCAGTTATCTATTAGTCATTTTGGATTGTCACTTGGGCAACATAATAGATGGATCTGGGATCAGCTGTTCACACAGCTAGAAAACATCACATTTTCTTCTTTTTGGTGCAAAATGGCACAAGCTTCTTTGTGTCCTACAATCTTGGAGTTGAATTTAGAGGATCCCTCTAATCCTTGCCCTCAATCCTGTCTAGAGTGCTGGGACTCGCCCACATGGTACTCAGCCCGGGCTTGGAGGGGAAATCATCAGGTAAATCTTTCCCCAGGTCCTGAATGCCCAAGAACATGGATTTTATGGATGCTCAAAGTGGTGGATTCTAGGCCGCGGCACTCCCTCTAGGAAAGCCATTCTGCCTTCTACTGCCTTTTCTGTTTGCAGCTCTTCGGAGAAGATCAGATGAGTGTTTCTAGGGCCTCTAGTGAATTTCCAGTACTTGCATGCTGAGGTCTCAAAACATAAGTCACTAAGTCCCTGCTTGCTCTTGCATGGGCCAGGGGCCACACAAGCCCTCAGTATGACCCTCCCAAATGGCACATTTAGTTTGTGGAATTAGTGAGCAGGGGATGGAAACTTGCTGATTTTTGTTATAGCTTGATATTGTTTCTACATTCTAGCATGTCATAGAACAAAGCCAAGACTCTTATCTGAAGTAATTATGAATAATCCATTGCTGGAATTGGCTAAAGTTTGGAGGAAGGGGATTGAAAGGATTTAAAAAACAAAATCCTAAAAGAGAAACTATCTTGTACACTATCATATCTTAAGAGTATACGAAAACACAAACACACTTTTGCCAGATAACTGTAATTGTTAAAATGTGTACTCCTTTCTTTTTTTATTTTTTAATTAAATGGGTCCTTTTCCATTATAAAAGATTCAAACATATATATAAATTTATGGAGCAAAATCCTCCATTCTTTCTAAACTCACATCCCTTCCAAGAAAGCAGATGCTTCCAATTCTTTTCCTATGATCTAATGATATACACATACATCTGTACATATATTTTTAAAATCGGGATTATGTTGTATACTGTTCTGCAACTTGTTTGACCGCTAAAGATGATCTGAAGACTTTTTCTATATCATTACACATAGCACTATCTCATTCTCTTTACCAGCTGTTTAATGTTCCATATTAATGATGAATCAATTTATTTATATATTATTCTCCTGAACACTCTTTATGATTTTGTTTTGTTTATTTTCCCAGTTTCAAACTCGGGAGCCTATGGGCAAGCCTATCTTTAGGTTGCATTTCTGGAGTAGATGTGCTTTTATAATTTTAATAACTATAGCCACTTGCCCCCCTAAAGTGTTCCCCAATTGTACTGGGATTTTTGAAGATTCATAGTCAAGGTATTCTCCAAATATATTCTCTGAGGGGTAGTAGGTGCACTAATTTGGAAATAAAAATGCCTGAGTTTACATTTCAGTCAGTTTGATGCTTAGCCCCCTGGGCAAGTTACTTAAACTCACTAAGCTTCAGTTTCCTTGCACACATAAACTGAGGGTAACATTACTGATCCTTGAGGGTTATTGGGAGGATAAATGCGATAAGATCTAAAAAGCACTTGGCCCATAGTAGGTGCCCAGTGAGCCATAGTTATTATTAGTGAGTCCAGGCATGACCTGAACTCCACAACCTGAGAGAAGCACAGTAACCAGCAGTTTCCAGGGACCGAAGTGGCATCGTGAGAACAAGATAATTCAGACGAATGTACACATGGAGGCTGCATTTGGTTGGTTTTGAATTTCATCAGTGTTTCTATCTCCTCATTAGGACCAGGAAAAGCTGCTAATTGTATTTGCTTCTTCGGCCTTTGATCTACAGCTGCAATTCAGGCTCAAGGAGTAAACAGCACACACAGTACTCCAAGTTTTCTTCTGGATATTCCATATGATGTGGAGGTTTATACAAGGAGTTATGCTTTGTTAATTATATATGCCCAGGTTAATATTAAGATGAACTGGCATTCCCTGAGCACACACTGATGTAAATGTCCAACTTAGTTTATCTCTCTGGCTTAACTAAGGAAGTTATCTTTCCCTGTCCCACCTTCCACTATCTCCGAGGCCAAGTTCATCTGTTCAGTTATGTCTTCCTCAGCATCCTCCCTTTGTTTGATGGTGTGATTGCTGGCACCAGTTCCCCTCCATATTTGGGGGGGCTTTCTAAGAGAAGGTTCATTTTTAAATTAATTTACTTCATTTGATTCTGAGCTTTCAGCCACTGCAGCAAACCTGCTCATGCACCTGATCACTCAGATTTGGATGGAAATATTTGCCTAAGTAATAGCTAAGGTAGGACCACACATTTATTGCCAAGAACTCATTTGGGGCTTATGAACAGGAATGGTGTCCAAATCTCCATGTCCAGTAATATGTCCATTGCCCTAAACCTTATCTCACCTCTTTCTCTTTGTTGCCAGCTGTCATCCACAAAAGAAAAGCAGAGGGAAGGATACTTATGGGAAGTCCCTTGGTTTAAAAAATGCCTTTTCATGATTTTAAAAGGGAAGATAAAAAACCAACAAGAGAGAATCCCAGCAACCTTTTGATAGAGGTGTTTTGAAGCCAAGCTAGGTGCTTGGAATGGCATGGTGGAGGGAGAAGCGCATCGGAGTCGAAACACCCTCTGACCCCACCCTGCCTTGCCATTTACCAGGCGGGTGGCCTTGGACATGTTACATGGCCCCTGTGTACTTCATGCATCTCACCAGTAAAAATAGGGTCCATTTTAGTACCTACCTCATAACGTCAATGTGAAGATTAAAAGAGTCTCAAAAATGTAAAGCATTCAGTGGCCCCACAAAGTAAGGGATATATAAATGTTGCCTTTGGTGTTTGTATTTAAGAGCCCAGGGTCTGGAGTTGGCTGCCTGGATTCAAATCCTGGGTCTGCTGCTTATTACCTGGGTGACCTTCAGCAGGTTACCTGCCCTTTTGGGATGTGCTTCTTCATTTAAGTGGGACTGGTAATGGTTTAGCAGGGGATTCATTGTGGAGCAATGGATAATATAGAGACTGGCTTTTAGAAAGTGCCTATCAATGTAGTATCAGTTCATATTATTCTTGGCAAAATACATTGCAAGATATTTGTACATGTCCATAAAAAGTTCATTCTGGCATGAGTGACCACGGATTCCTGCACTTTTAGTTTCTTACAGAGTGTGGTTTTTAAATGTCTAGGTCCACAGAAAACTGTATGGAGACATGGAATACCATTCTTATGAACATGTTAGCATTTTATTGGTGGGGCAACATACAAGTGGACCTTAGGCCTCAGCCAGAGCAGTCATTTCTGATGTAACAAACTGACCAAATTATAAGGTGGTTTTACCTAAAGGTCAGTCTATACCATGTAACTGGAGGCTGGCATTGCAGGAAGCTTCTAGTGCACTGTATTACATGGTAATATTAACAAGTGTTCTACTATTATTATGTGAATATTATATAAGAGCCCTTATCTTTCTAGTCTATGTGGACAGTCATGCACACACACACACTCACAGACACATGTTTTAGGTGGGACCACTAGCTGCCCCAAGTCCTATGATTCAGAAAACTGACTTCATTGATTAGGGACTCTTATTTTTCAGGCTAGTTGGACTGTTGAGATTGTTCCATTGCTTCTAAGTCTTGTTCCATAATTTCATTTGGCTGAAGCAGGAGACAAGTACCTCCTTTTAACTGAAATTTCAAGCAAACTACATGATGTTGTATGTTATTCCAGAAGAATATACCACATCAAGGACAGCTGTTGATGGAGTAAAGCATCCTGTTTATTCTGCCTAAGAAATAAAAATCCTTTCATTCACTTGACAAGCTCTCTCACCACCCGCTCCTAACACACCCCATGGAATAAAACAATGTGCCCTGAGGCTCTCCAAGATACTAAACGTGTTACACAAGATGCAGGTAATAACCACAGGCCATGAAAATGTGGCATTGCCATGTCATTAGAGGGCAAATCCAAGTCCTATCCTGCTCTCTGTGTCTCTGCTGGCCACAAATCACAGAATCTTCCCAACCCCCACCCCATGAGATTCACCTTCCCACCTGTTGCCCTGAGAAAGCTCCTCAATTGTGTTGAAGAAAAGCAGGGGCTGTGCTGCCTTAGACGTGCAATTAAGTCCCTGCTGCTCTCCAAACCACTGAGTCCTTCCAAGTAGTAATCTAATTTATTTTTCCCATTTTCTAAGTAATGCCAGGGTAAGCGTGTTCATCATTTTAGACCTAATTCAGACTTGTTTGTTCAATAGAAGGTAAACAACCCCCAAGCTATCACCCACCCCCTTTTATCTGGAAAGAGAGAGTTTCAGTGGGAGAAGATAAATAGCATGTCAAACATGGTTTGGAGGGGCTGCAACTGAATAATTTCTAGTTCCCTAGGCCTGTCTCCAGCTGCCGTAGCCCAGTGTGACTCTGGCAGCTGTATGCTGGCTTGACTGCGTGGCTGTTTAGTCAAATCAGATCAATAATTCTAAGCATTTGTCTGATATAATAATGTCAGTCTTCCCCATGAATTCATACATTGAACCACATGGATGGGGATGACTTGTTTCTGGTTATCTTTCCATGAGCACAAGACCAACTAGTTGATACATGTAATCCTAAAATCCCTTAGAAAATAAAAAGCAGGCCACATTTGGAGGACTGGTGGACTCAAATGGCCCTGGGGATGCATCAATTCAATTCCACAAACATTTATTAGGCACTACTATATACAAGGAAACAAAGGAGATATAAAGATCAGCAAGACATAGTCCCAATCCTCATGTATAATTTAATACCAGGCTATAAAAACATCAGTAGTTAATTAATTGTTATTTAGATTTGGCCTTGTTCCAAGAGGATTTAAGATGAAAGAACACTTGGAAAAATACATACAAAAGGTCAAAATGAAATAAAATAGGATTACATAAGAAGGGCTTGAGGAAAATTAGGAGGGGAGATTTCAAATGAAGCTAGAAGTGAAGTAAGTTCAGATAACATATACTATGAGAAATAATGCTTAACAGGGGTGGGCCGTAAATTTGTCTTGGAGCTTCCAGGAAGCAGCATGCAAAGCCAGAAACAAAATTAGTTTGTTGTATGACTGACAGTGTCTTTATTGGTCTTGCTCAGGAATAGAAGGGCTATACCAGTTAAGGAAACCACACAGATCTTTCTCACATAAAGAGGACTCTGATTTGTGCAAGTCAGTATCTGTAGCTTGCTTATAGATAATGGAATCCTGACTTTCACTGGCTGGGAGCAAGGACTGTCGCCTATGTCACAACCATTTCTTGAAGGTTTCTTGCTGCAAACACACCCTTCCATTATCACATGTGTATGCACCAGGGGCTGAAAATACTGGATATTGGCTCTCCCAGAGCCCCTTAGACATGGGACCCAATCGTGGCCAATGGGATCCAAAGAAACAGGATGCTGGGAAGCTCCCTGTCTATTGATAAATACCAAGTTTGGATATATTTAACTTTGTTCTAGAATAAATAAAGATACTATAAACATAAATTAGCCTCACAAAAAATACTATAGTGTAAAGAAATGGAACATTTGACTCAAAGAAGCTAGCTCATCTTTGATAATGATCTATTACAAGATTCAGAAAATCACACTTGGAAACCCTTGGGAATCCTTTAAAGAATGCAAGGAAACAGGCCACTATAAATCAGGAGTTTAAGGAATAGAAAGCTGAGATTAAAGGTGGGATTAAAAATCATATCAACAGAATTAACAAGGCTCTGAGAAGGTAATGGAACTCCCAGGTTAGGATGGAACTTCAAACGAACATCTCATTTTCTCCCTCCCAAAACCTTTATAGAACAAATGTGAATCTATATAAATATAATAATATAGAAAGCTAGTATATAAGATATATATCCACATCAGTTGAGAGAACAGAAGAGAAAATAATGACAAAATTTTGAGGCTGGAGAACAGACAGACATATGGAAACTGACTTAACAGATTTGAGAAAGTCAAATTCTAAACTGTAGGTGGGAAAAGCTGAGAACCAACTCAATTTATACCACAGATTCCCTCAGGAGATCAGAAATTAATAGTACCAATAGTTCTAGAAGATAGGATCATGGAAGGAAAGACAAAAAATTAGGAGAATTTAGAAAGTTAAGAAACAACTAGATCTCTGGGTTAACCTCCCCCCATATGCTTCTGCTGAGTGCTAGCTCTTCTCCCCAGCAAAAGCCTGAGGTTTATGTGATAAATAAAGCAAAATGGAGAATATCTAGGCTAGGGGACACCAATGGAGATCCCTCAGGTTCTGTGCCAAATCAGGAAGGCTAAACAGGTGTTTGCACATTGAATGCTGAACTCTAGTCCCTTCTTCCATCACCTCCCAGAATGCAGGCCTTTATTTTTCAGGAAAGATAGGGATGAGCCTTCTCTAGGGGTATGACCTCTGCATGATGCTTAAAGGCCCTCAAATGCTACTGGTGAGCACTCTACAGGCTCTTCAATATTCACAGAGAATAAGCAGCACCATTGCACCTATGAGCCCTATGAGCCCATTGCACCCCCACTCTTCAATTGAGCAAATAACTAAAGTTTTCCATAACACCCCAGAAAGTACCTAGTGTTAAAGACAAAGGAGAAAACAATAGGATAAAAAAGGATGCTGGAAGGAAAAGACACTGTGCAGTGAGAAAAGAACATCAAGAATTAAAGTGTAGTTAATCTCACCCAAAAGACAAAAGAGTTGCATACAATAAACAAGAGCAGGATACTCTCAAAAATGGGACACACAGAGAATGTGAATGATCCTTTGGATAAATGCAATGAAAAGGAATTCACATGACTAGTAGAAAAATGTGGATCGTGTTGTGAAATTTTGAATCATTCATATGAAATATTAACTTGAAAAGTTGTCTTGGATTCCAGAAGCAACATAAGACTAAAATGAGAAGTATAAATTAGACCCAGAAGGCATATAATGGGGAGGAAATGCATATCATTGTTGTTCTTAAAAGGGAGATGAATTTACTTAGAAGAGAAAAAAAACACATTAAGAAGAGAAAAGCCTTCCTGAGTTGAACAATTATCTGCACTTGTAGGTTGGAAGCACCCACTGCATCCAAGAAAAATGAATTTTATAAGACTCAATCCAGACACATTTTGGCCAGCTGTGGGACTGAAAGAATGAAGGGAAAATTTGCAAGGTCTCCAGCCAAAAATATTAATAATAGTGGAAGTGAACTATAAAGCAATAAAAAGAAGACTGTCCTCCCACATCTTTTCTAAAATTTGAAATATACCAGAAGACAATAGGTTAATGTTTACAGAATTTTAAAGACAAATAATATCATCCAAGAATTTTGTGCCTAACCAAATTTTGTGTGAAGGCAACAGAAGAAAGTGCTCTCAGACAAGCAGTATATGTATCATTCATGTGAATTTCTTGAAAAACTCTGTTGGATGATGTATTGCTTGAGAGGGAAAACAACATTTTTAAGGTTCCAAATGTAAAGGTAATTGTATAAAAAGACTGGTTGCAAATGCTGAACCATTCAGAAATGAGTTACCCAAATTAATTTTTGTATGTGTGTTTATAAAAGTGGATGCCAATTTTAAAATCTGTCATTAAACTAGAAGATATGTAATGGTTGGAGGGAAGAAAAGAAGCAAGAGAGGGAGGGAAAAAGAGAGAAAGAGACAGAGAGAGCTTTAATTTACATTAAATAATGACAGAGAAACAGGAAGAGAAGAGTGGGTGGCAAAATTGTGCTTTCAACTCAGCAGTTGTAAAATTTTGCTGTGCATTGAAATCACGTGGGGATCTTAATGAGCCACTGATGCCTGACTTCCACCTTCAGACATTTCATTTAATTGGTAGGAGGTGTAACTAAAATCTCCTCTGCTACTTACAATGTACAGCAATGTCTGAGAATCACTGGCTTAACTCATTAAATAGGAGAAAGCAAGAATGGGAAAAAGATTTCAGCTTGTGTTCCAACTCCTGTTAACTGGTAATGACTGCCGGAGGGTTTTGCTGAGGTCATATCCAGGCTCAGTGGAAAACTGCTCTGATCCACTTACCCTATGTTCATTGGAAGAGAAGAGAATGACATCTCACATTTGCCACCCCTGGACTGAAGTCGATTTTGAAACTTAAGTAACTATTAGTGGCTTAGAAAACAGCATAGATCACTTCCAAAATATTAGAGATGATAAAAGCAAAGAAAATACAGTCATACAGTGAAAGGCAGTAAACAAAAAGAAGAGGGGGGTTAGGGGATGGGAAGGAGATAAGAAAACATAATATCAGAAGTCATAAAATAAGGTGGCAAAATATGATCAAATATGCTTATTAAGCCTATACACACAATTGGGAAAATCTCCTTCATTCAAAAGTATATCTTTAGATTATATAAGAAGAGAAGAGAAATACATCTATGTGACATTTTCTAAAGATCCATTTGAAACAAATCATTAAATAAATATATTAAATTATTAGAAAGTAGTCAAATATATCAGACAAATACAGTTTAAAAGAGAATTACAATACCAATAACAAATATGATAGAAATAAAGCAGAAAAATGAAATGGGATGAAGATGTCCTGTCAGAAAGTATATCACAATGATTATAAAACTGTTATGAAAATGTTATGCATCAGATAACATTATATCAAAATACAAAAAGAGAAATCTATAAATTAGGAGAAATGGACCCAAGTACAATACCAATGGGAAGCTTTGATAATAACCCTTTCCCTTTGTGGCTGATAAAAAATATAAATCAAACTTTATACCACACAAGCATAGAAACCATGATACCCCAGAGGTAATAGCGTATGTAACACCCAGCTTGGTTTTTAATATCATACTCCTAATAAAAAGGATCAGGACTCCCTGGAGAAATGACTTCTTCTAGGCTTGAGGAAAGAGATACACGAGATGGGCTTGGAGTACTTGTCAGAGGTAAGGAAAAGCTCAAGTAACACAAAGTCAGAGAGATGTGTATCTGCTCCCTGGGAGGTGAAACACGAATCCCACACCTATGTGTGGCCCATGCATGGTGCCTTCCCTACCACGAGTACACTGTGACTTCATAATGCCCTGAGAAGGAGGACCGCCCAAGGGTGTCAGGGTTATCGTCCCAGGGATACGTCACGCTGATTGAATGTGCTCTCGACATGCTGATGAGAGTGGAACTTTACCACTCTGATCTTCCTCTGTCTAACCCCAAACCCTGGTTTAATCATAACAAAAACATTAGACAATCCCACCTGAGGGACATACTTTGAAATACCTGACCTGTCATTCCTCAAAATTGTCAAGGTCATCAAAAACGAGTCTGAGAAACTGTCACAGCCAAGAGGAGCCTAGGAGATACAATGACTCCTGTATGGAATCCTGGAAGAAGAAAAGGACCTTAGATACAAACTAAGGAAATCTGAGTAAATTATGGGCTTTACTTAACACTGTATCGATATTGGTTCATTAATCAGGACAAATGCACCACAATAATAGAAGATGTTAATAATACAGAAACTGGGTCTGGGCTATATGGGAACTCTGTTATTTTCAAAACCTTTCTGTAAGTCTAAATCTATTTAGAAATGCATCCTAAAATAAGTTTATTTTAAAAGTCTTTAGTAAGAACTCAAATCTAAACCTCTGTAGTACAAAATCTCTAGATTCCATTCTATCATTGCTACTTTGCTAGTACCTGTCTTCCCTAGTATCCCCGAGTTCCCTGACCAGGATGACCCGACCCAGAGCCAGGGCCAACACACACGTGACTCTAAGCCTGAGCCAAATGGGCTGAGACCCTCACTCCCCACCTGTTCAACACTTTCAGTGTCCCCCCTTGCATCATGCTTGCTGAATCTCCATAAACAAAAGCTAAAACTAAGAATAGCTGCTGTCCTAAAGGCCTACACTTGCTCCTAGCTGACTCCCTCCAATCAGGCCCTTCAGACTAGACAAGGGCATGAATCAGACTCAGTGGGTCCTGAGGATCAGTTAACTTCCTCCATTGCCAACTCCTTCCTTCTTCCCTGCTGGGAGCTTCCAGCATGCTAGTAACCAGAGCCTGGCGACTTATGGCAGTTGATTAACCATGTTAACCAAGTCTGTTTGTGCACGTTTACCTCCATTTGCTCTGGCCTTTTTGGTGCTTGTAAACGCATATCAAAGGTGGCAACAGCCAACAACCCTGAGTCTTTGATGTAGGGATCAAACATCAAGGGACACAAATACATGCACACTTATACATGTCAAAAAGGCTTGCAAGGAACTACATTAAACTGTTAAAGAGTGGCTACCACTCCCTCTAGGAGGAAGATGGGGGAAGGAAATGAGGAGGGAAGTTTTCCCGCATTCTCATTATTTGCCTTTCATTCTTTCTGTAAAGATTGTTTTGATACAATTCTACGCGGTTTGAATTTTTTTTTCACAATGAATATGTAGGATTTTTGCAATTAAAACTATTTTTAATGGGGGTACATACTGTTTTGCTGAAATTATTGATGCTGGCTCTTAAGAAAATTGTTTCTACTATACGGTGTAAATGTAATTTGAGGATTTTGTTGATATCTTGTATCATCACGCCCAGGGACAAAGATCAGTGGAAAACTACAACCAGAGTTTCTCAGGGCTCAGAAATTTGCCAAAGAAAGAAATTAGGCAAGATAAGATTTTGACTAATGGTAAGAAGGTGATGGAGTAGGTAGGAGAGAAGGGAGGTCAGTAATTGCACCAGTAGCGTCCAGAACCATAGCTCCCACTTATGTTTCCTTGTTGTGAGTGGCCAATGACTTAATTATTCCACCCACGATCCCTTTTCTCTTTCCTCTTTTGATTTGGAGCTATTACTGCTCTTTGAATCTTTTTTCTCCCCCTTCTCCATACCACTGTATATCAAGTGTGTTGAACTAATTTTTTAACTCACTCACTGGTTTAAGAGAAGTGTGAAGGAATGACAACAAAAATACAGGAGAAATGCACATTTCAGGGATATCATGGTTTTTGAAGACAGTGGCATACTGATATGTCCTGGGCATATGTTGCTCTTGGTAGGAGCTTAGTTATTCTTGTTGTAAATTGTTTATTACTATCTGGACAAGCATCTTTAGAATTGTGTGGCAACAAAAATATATGTACTTTGGGCAATCAGGAGGTATAATAGAGAAATTTTAGGTGCTTCCTTCCAGATATATATAAAATTCTAGAAAAGCCATATATCAAAAGTTAAAAGAATACATATATCTCCTTTAAGGGAACTCATCCAATCTGTGGGGATGGGGCTCTCCAGTGGTCATTGTTCTACTCTGTGATCCTGTCCTTTTGGATATAACTGGGATCTAACTCAGGGTGAGCAGATCTGGTCACAGTAGAATCATGTGATTAAAATATGGCTGCTGGAGGCTCACATCTTTAAATATATGTATATTTATTTTTACAAAAATTATCAATGGGTATTGACTACTGTAACTTCATAATAAGCCTTAAAATCAAGTAATGTAAGTCCTCTAGATTTGATCTTTTCAAAATTGTTTTGGCTAATCTAGATCTTTGCATCTGAATACAAATTTAAGAATTTTGTCAATTCTACATAAAATCCTGCTGAAATTTTGAATGGGATTTCATTAGATGTAAAGATCTATTTGGGGGCAAATTTTATTTGATCCATAGTATGCTTCTACACTTATTTATGTCTCTACTTTCTCTCAGCAATGTTTTATAGTTTTCAGTATATGGGTCTTGCACATAACTTGTCACATTTATGAACAAATTATTTCATGTTCTTCTATATCTTTAATTGTACATTTTAAATTCCAGTTTGATTGTTTGATGCTAATATATAGAAATGATTGCTTTTTAATTTTAACCTTGTTTATTGTGACATTGATAGATTGATTTATTAATTCTAGTTAATTTTTACCCAGCTACTTCAGGATTTCCTACATACATGATCTGCAAGTAGAGAAATTTTTTTCTTTTTCCAATCTGTATGCCTGTTTATTCATTTTTATTGTCTTATTGCACTGGCTAGTCTTCCAGCACAATCTTAAACAGAAGAGGTGTTAGCAGACAATTTTGTCTTATTATCAATATAAGGGACATTTTGTTTTTTATCACTAAGAATGATATTTGCTCTCCTGCTTCTTTTTTAGGTGCCCTCCATCAGATTGAGGAAGTTCTCTTCCAGTCCTGATTTGCTAAGAGATTTTATCATGAAGTGATACTGAAATTTGTCAAAATGATTTTTTCTTCTATTGAGAGGTTCATGTGAGTCTATCCTTCCTCCCTTTTTATTCTGTTAATTGTGAATTGCACTAATAGATTTTCAAATGCTAAACTGACCGTGCATCCTGGGTTAATCCCTATTTGGTTATGATATTTTATACTTTATACATATTACTTTTGCCTTATGTATCAAGGATCATACTATGAACTTTAGAGCAACCACTAAAATGTACTGAACAAAGAAACTTAGAGAAGACAATAGTGGAGATATAATTGATTTTTGGAGCTGTTTCTCCTCAGATCTTTCTCTGTCTTATAAATCACAGCTGCTTCAGCCTGTTCGAACTCCAATCTACCCCCATTTTACCTTAGCAAGACCATTGTGCTCAGCTTGGGTTTCCCTTCCCAGGGCCAAGGTCCACAAAGTGCCTTCAGATAGAAGCCAGAGTGATTCTAGACAAGGCTCACTTTGTTTTCTATCCCTGATTATAATCCTGTGCTGGCTACAATACAGTGTCTGAAAATAGCTGGAAAATATGTATTGCTTTCTAGCTGTTTACTGTGCGAGGGCAAGTCTGATATCAGTAACTACAATATTGCCAAAAATGAAAATCACAATATACTTTTAAAAACATAATTATTCCACAAGTGTTAATACACAAGTAGTTATCTTACCACAAAAGTAGGTAATATCACAGGAAGAACTATACCATATCAATAATTCAGACACTTTTATAACAAAGGTAATAAAAATTAATGATCTTTGCCCAGATATTTGAAGCTCAGCAATAAAAACATATAGGTGAAATGATTCCTTAATGAGAAAAGTTCAACTCAAGATTGGGGAACTAGCCTTCAAAAATCAGTGAAAAGATTTTTGTGAGAGAATCAGTGAGAGAGAGAACATGAATAAATCAATTAAAAACTTAAATGCTAAGCATAGGGAAACAGTGAAAAAATGTTTTTTTCTTTGAAAGATAGAAGTAAAATAAAAATTACTTTGAAGCAAGTCACTGAGGGGAGGAAATGATAATGCTAAGCTAAGCATAGGGAAACAGTGAAAAAATGTTTTTTTCTTTAAAAGATAAAAGTAAAATAAAAATTAACTACTTTGAAGCAAGTCACTGAGGGGAGGAAATGATAATCTGATAATCATTAGTCTGAGAGAGGTTAGGTACAGGTAGAGGAAAGAGCCTAAGACCCTTTGGGAACTTTTCTGGTTTAAGGATTCTATGATTAAAAAGAAAAACTTTGAAAACAATACATTAATAGGTTTTGTTTATAAGACATCAACTAAAGCATCAATTTATAGATGTCCTGTTTTTAGTTTTTAAAAAAGGGAGAAGTCTTTCCTTCATTTCAAGGTATGTTTATATATTTAGGACACATACAAATCAAGGGATATAAATACAGATTGGACTGGAGATACATTTTGTTAGGTATTATACTACTCACATCATTATTATAAATACCTCTTTACTTTCATATTTCCCATGTCATTAATTCTTCTTTAATTTCCTCTAGTTGAAGAAAAACAAGTAAGTACCTTTTCCCATATTTCTCTATGTCATTACTTCTTACTTTTTCTTCCTTCTAAAAAGCCACCACAGCTATCAGCAGAAGACTAAGGTATATGTGTTCTATGCTTAAAAGAGCAAAGAACTAAATTAAAGGTTGTTTTGCATTCATGCATTTACCTATTCTTTCAACAAACATGTTTTTTTTCAGCTAGGTCAGGAATGACAAATAAGGGTCTTATTTAATGCTATCTCCTATTGACTGATAGTAGCTGACTGGAGCTCTGTGTTGAGAAGAAAATGCTTTCCTGGCTCTGCCAAACTGATTTTCAATTGGATCCTGCCCTGGACCAAGAAGAAGGAAGGAGCACAAAAGTGTATTGCCATCTCTACACAGATTAGCATACATGTGCCTAAGACTAGTGCAGAATACTTCTACCAACAATAACTGTAATAATGATAGTGTGTCAAGCAGGACTCATTCAAAAAAACAGAATCAACTTTAGATGTGTCAAGCTGGAAGGGATTTATTGCAGAAGACTGGGTAATTACACAACTGTTGCAAAGCCTGGAAGAGAGAATTGCAAAAACCACCACCTGATCTTAGCTTGGCTACTAGCTGTCAGAGTGAAGAAGTTGCAAGAACTTTTCAAAAATGCTGGTACAGACCACAGCTGCCTACAGCCCTGAACATGAAACTGAGCTCCAGGTAATGGAGGCAGGAACAGAACTCAGGTCTTACTCTAGGTTCAACAATCTTTCTATGACATCTTTCTTATATCTTTTCATTAAACTTGTGCTATTATTGCTCTGACATAGATACCCATGTCTTTATCATTGTTTTCCTAGTTGCTTCCTCTTATTTTTAAGCCCTAGGTATGCTTTGCACAAAAAAAAAAGAGCTGCCTGTTTTACTAAAAAATGTATAGGTCCTTGGAATTCTTGTTTCTGGAACTTCCACTCTATATCATATCAAATATAATATTAACATGCACTTACTTTTGGGGTAAAAAATGTAATTTTGTTCATGAAATTATTTGGATATAGATAATTAATTTAATTTGAGATTGGCTATGATTTCTTGGCAACCACTTTGCATAGTTGGAAATTTTTGCAACAAAAATTTAACCTTCAAATTGTTTTAAGTATAGTGAAATATTTAGAAGTAGTAAACATGATGATGAATGAAGTTGGTCCAAATTTACATTTTGTAGATGTTTAAACATGTATTAAATACAATTTTGCAGTTTTCTTTCTGGAGCTAATATTTTTTCTTTTAAGTCTCAGACGCTAAGTTCTGTGCCTCTCTAATGTTGAAGGGCAAAGCGGTTCAGGGCCCTGTACATTCCAGTCTGAATGATGCCTCTCTCGGCATTACCAAGCATAGCTCTTGGAACAGATGTGAGCCTTCCCACACTGCTCCCAATGAATGGAACGACCTCCACGTTCCTCAACCCTCCCAGCCCTGGTGTATACTTGTCAAAGTTTACCTTCTCATCAGCTCTTTGTTAAACCCACTCATGCCGCCCACCTCCCTGTAGAGCAGATCTACCCCTCTTCTCGCATGGAAACCAAAGTTTGACTGAGAACATCTGTTTGTATGTCTGCTTCCCTTCTCAAGACAGAGGTAATTTGAATGTTGTAAGAGTATTTCAGCACAGGTTCTCAAGCGTGTGGGACTCTCTATGAAAATACTGTATATTAATATAAATTCATTCAGTAGCTTTCAAGCACCTCCTATGTGCAAGACATCAGAGGGGATATCAACCAATGGTTTAACACCAAGCTTATCTTCCAGACATCTCCAATTTTGAAGAGTTTGACCTAGGTGATAAGAATGACAAATATCATTCATTAATTTAGTAATAACTAGACTTAAAATTCTGTACTCATTGTTGTAAGTGTAAATATTTCCAGTTTCTCTACATATGGTTTCCTTTTTTAAAAGTTCAGTAGCCAAAAAGTGAGTGGACAAAAGAATATGGTATAATAATGAGTTTGTTCCATTGCAGTAGATTCTCGAATATCAAAACACTTTCATTCACATAATTTTATTTGATCCATACAAATATTGTTGCAAAAGCAGAGCTGGTAATATCATCCCCACCTTACAGATATAAAAATGAATGCTTCAGGAGGCTAGTAAGAGGCAGAGTCAGATTTTAGGTTGATACCCAATCCTAGCTTCACACTGTCACTACACATTTGCCCCGGGTTCCACGATGTTAAATTGAAGGCAAAATGGTTATAAATTAGCAAGTTGGATAATTCAGCAGTGAATGTAAATGAGAGTTATAAGACAAATGACATTTAGTGACATTAATTAACTGATTAAATTAAACCTGATATTTTAATCAGAATTTGTTTGTGTCAAGTGCTAGATAAAATGAAAAGTGGTTTAACCTAGTTACTTTTAAAATCCCAGTTACCATAACAACTTCTTGTGATTTCAATTAAAGGTGGTCTTTTCTTTATATTATTTTTAGAACTTTAGTTGCCATAACAACCAGATGCTGTGTATTTGATCAGTTAAGTATTCCCAAAGAGTTAAAATATGGTGTTCTCTTGGCAACAAGCAAAATATGATAAGTGGCGTGTCAGGAATTAAGGCCCAAATAGTGACGCAGACTCAATTTTTCAAGGAGCTCACAGTTGAAATAAATGACCTGTGAATCTTCCTTTATGTGTTGGGTTATGATATTTCTCAGTTATAGAAATCAAAAAGAGAGTATTTATCAATTGGTGGGAAGTGGAGATGTCAGGTTCTAGGGTAATATGAACTGGCAGAGCTACAAAGTGAAATGATGTAAATGATAAATTCATTTGAACTGGGTTTGGTGGCTTAATAGGAAACTGTCACCAGAGCTTGGCCGAAGCTGGAGGTAGGGTGCGGAATCTGGCTCTCCACAGTAGGTCACATCTGAAAGGAGTTCTGCCTTTGTTTCTCTTTCTTCCCCTACCCCTTTCCCCGTGGTGGAGAAATTTTCAAGGACCCGGCTCCTATCTTAGGAAACTCGTTTACTGATACGAATGAGAAGAGCCACATATTAATAGGTTCCATGGTTAGAAACTGGGAGCAAGAAAGCTCAGGGACAGGGGAACTGCAGGCAAAGAAGGTGAAGGGAGAGCCCGGGAGGGGCTAAGGTGGACACCGTCCAGGTGAGGAGGAGAGACATGAATGGAGGACAGGGTAGGGGAAGCAGCCTCATCTGTGGCCATATGCTCCTGGTAAGACATCAATAGGCCTAAGTTAAAAATGCTGGGAGCTATCCAATTCCAATCATGTGAAAATACTCCTGACATCCTGGGCCCAAGTGTACAGCTAAGTAACATCGGGAAATTTCCTTGCTCTCGGAATCAGAGACCTCACCTGTTTGAAGTAAATTGGCCCTTCTGGCAGATGTACTGCATTATGTGATGGGCGCCCAACCCCGGTGGAGATGGTTAAAGACAGAAGGCACATCTGCCGGCCCTGAAGGCAGGGCCACGTTGCCCATTAAGTGACAGATAAAGATGGCCTCTCCCTGTTACTTGCCCTCTGCTCATAAAAGAGAAGAGAGCTGCCTTTTGCCCACCGCCAACCGCAGAAGCTATAGACTGATGGTAGGAGTATCAACCGTGGATTCCGAGTTTAATTATAGTCCTCTTGCTTAATGAGGTTTCACGAGGAGGAGGAGGTGGGGGACTGGTGTGTGCTCCTGTGGCTGGAGGTTATTTAATTAAAAAACAATAAAGCTGCCAGCTGCAGCTGGTTAACAATCTAGAACCCTTGCCCTCCACCTAGACAGGAGCAAGCACGGATGAGGCCTCTCTAACCTGCTGTGGGCTGAGGTGCTGTTAGCACCCTACATCAGATCACCCCCATTTTCTCCCCTAGCTCTCTTTAATTGCCAAAAACATAGCTATCCGGCAGATCTATAGAGCCAAACTAGAGAAAACAAAAGCCCCCAAAAATCCTGTCTACCCTTTTTCTAGCTGTGCTTGCTGGAAAACAAACAGAATATGCCCTTGGAAATGGATGCAGGAGAGTTAGCGGAAATTAGTATTCTCTAGCTTCTGTCCTCTCTGAATCCTGACTATAGAAATGGGGTTCAGGGATGTGTATCTCCCAGAAGAGGATGGTGTGGGGTCTTATCAGTGTGGCTCCCACATCTAAGTGCCCCCTTTTAATAATCACCTGGGGAACTTGTTTTTAAAAACATTTAAAATAAATAAATATATATATATATATATAACTTCTCAGGCTCCTTCCTGGAGGTTCTGAATAAGTTTGTCTCTGTATCTGTACTTTTAATAAGGGCCTTAGTTGATTTTTACAATCAGGAAAATTTGAGAAATTCTCCTCTCATTGCCTGTTCACACAAGGGACCAGAGCGGAGACTGGAGAAAAGGGGATGAGATAGAAGGTCCTGCAGTGGAGACAGAGACAGCCTTTGGCATCTCTCACCATGAGCTACAAAGGTCCAAAGCCTGCGTGACTTCTCTTTTACTGGAATCCCCAATCTCCTAACACCTCGAACCCAGCTAGTGAGCAAGTAGTACACATAACTACACTGTGTTTCCAGGGGGTAAAAGCTATGCACTGATAAGGTGTGGCACCTGGCAACATTTTCACCAGAGGTTGAATGATTCCTATGGCAAACTACTGACCCACTAGCATGGTACTTAAACCAGGAGGCCCACTTACTAATTAATCAGGGTCACAACAGACTTTCAGCTTTCAATCCCAAGTAGGCAGCAACTATCCCCTTTTGCCTGGGACTGTGTAGGTTTTAGCACTGAAAGTCCCATTCTGGGCAAACGCTCGGCCCCAGGCAAACCAGGCCATTGATTACTCTGCGTCTAATAATCTAGTAACCAGCTCACTCTATTAGTGCCTCCCTTGGGATTATCAGCCCAGGTGTGCCATGAATCTCACAGGGGTGTCAGCCTTCCTGGGGTATCAGCCTCACATGCACATTCTCTAGAACCCGCTTAGCATGCCGTCCTCAATTTCCTCTTCTTCAGCACCTATCAATTAGCCAAAAAGCCAGTTAATTCCCTTCCCAGCTTCCAGTCATTGAATTTTCCTGCCCAGTAGTCTCATGCATCTGAAAGCCCTGTATTCTTCAAATCAAGATTTTCCTGTGACTTTCACATGCCCTTTTAAGTCCACTAAGTAGGCTGGCCTGGACTAAATCATCTTTGTAATTACATTTTATTTGCATTTTTAATGTAAAATTTGCATGACAATTGTTTTTGCTTCAGTCACATTGGCTTTGATCTAATCCATATGTATTTGCCAGGAGGAAAACTCTAAAGGCCAAGTACTTAGGGCTCCTAGTCAGAACAGCTGACTCCAAATCCTGGCCTTGACATTTGCATGCTCAGCAACCTTAGATCAATTAATTTTGTCATGTAAAAGGTAGAGACACTGTTATGTGTTGAATTGTGCCTCCCTGAAATCATATGGTGAAGACCTAACCCCAAAACCTCTGCATATGACCTTTGGAACTCAGATCATTGCAGATGTAACTACTTAAGACAAAGCCATGCTGGAGTAGGGTGGGCCTCTAATCCAATATGATTTGTGTCCTTATGAAAAGAGGAAATTCAGAGACAGACCTGCACGTAAAGAGGATGCCATGAGAAGGTTAGGGGTCATGCTGTCACAGGCCAAGAAACTACCAGAAGGTTGTACCAAGCAGGTAATAGGCCAGAGACCTGGAACAGAGCCTTCGTTAGAGTGTTTATAGGGAGCATGCTGACACCCTGATCTGGGACTTCTAGCCTCCAGGCCTACAAAGCGATACATTTCTGTTGTTTAAGCTGCTCACTTTGTGGTACTGTGTTATGGCAGCCCTTGCAAACTGACACAGTTGGTAAAATCCATTTCAGAGGATTTTTCTGAGGATTATATATATATGTGATTATTTATAATCACAGGCTCCTTCCTGGAGGTTCTGAATAAGTTTGTCTCTGTATCTGTACTTTTAATAAGGGCCTTAGTTGATTTTTACAATCAGGAAAATTTGAGAAATTCTCCTCTCATTGCCTGTTCACACAAGGGACCAGAGCGGAGACTGGAGAAAAGGGGATGAGATAGAAGGTCCTGCAGTGGAGACAGAGACAGCCTTTGGCATCTCTCACCATGAGCTACAAAGGTCCAAAGCCTGCGTGACTTCTCTTTTACTGGAGAAAGTCAGTAAAAGTACTTGGTACATGGGTGTCTTTAATGAATGATAGAAAAAATAATGCCGAATGGTGAGGTACCAGGACATTACACATTTTGAGTAACAGCGTCAGGCTTCAAATCTCACTTCTGGCTCTGTTATAACTTATGTAACAGCTACAAAGTACTTCAACCTCTAATCTCTTCTATCCTCATTTCCTCATCTGTACAAGCATATAACGGTACCAACCTCACAGGGTAGTTATGATTGAGTAAGAGAACCTGTGGACATGCAGTAACCAGCTTTACAACCAAGAGCCACGTGGCCTTTGCCCTTGCAGTGCAGAAGGCACAACATTGGAAGACTTTTGTCTCAGCAGTTGCCCCCACCTGTCCCCTCCAGTCCCTAGTCTGAGGCCAAGAGCTACAGCAGCTGACACATAAATGCAGCTTGAGATCCTGCCAACCCTTTGTGTGTTGGGGGAAGATGAACTGCAAGGACGACCCCTTTTCTTTCTTCCTCCATCCCCCCTCCCATTTGAAAGCAAGTTTCTTGCCTCTTTTCCTGGGGATCAAAAGAGCTATGACTCTGATAGTCAATGGTTTAAACCCCCTTTCCTTTCTTTTTTGGAAGAAACAATTTGATAGCTATAATTATTCCTACAGACCCAATTATTTTCACAGAAATTAAATATGTCTGTGGTAGTACTTCAATAGATCAATGTGTTTGTTATACTATCAAACCCACTTTTTTTCCCCCTGGTATGTTGAAGAAATGAACAATTGAATGCCAGATTGCAGAACGGAGGTTCTGTTTAATATTTATTGCTAGCAGGCACATTTGCTCTTCAAAAAGCATAAAGCTGAGTCTCTTGTATCCAGTAACACCCATGATTGCAATGCGTGTACTGCCCCTCCCCCAGGATTAAGCATATAATATCACTAAGGAAATATTAGTTCCAAAATGACTATCCAAGGCCTTAAAAAATGAATGCCCTTTGATATAGTTAGTTAGTTACAGAAATTTATCCTAAGGAGATAAACAGTCAAGTGTTCAATGATGCAAAGATTTGTACATCAAGAATATTCTGTGGGGATATTTTATACTTTTTAGAGAAATCCTAAATTTCAATGATAGGAAATCAGTCCACTAATAAAGTATGGTTCTTATTAATTATGTGTTATTTAACCATTAACGATGGAAATACAGATTTCTATCTACTGACACAGGAAATCTTTTACTAAATATGGTTAAATGAAGCAAGTTACAAAATAGTATTCAAAATATTATTCAACTTTTTGACCAATGTTTAGATGTATAGAAAGAGAGAATATATGTGAGGGAGAAGAAATGAGAACCAAAGTGAAGGACATACTCCAAGAGATTAATCATGGTTATTTCTGGGTAGAAGTATTATCACTGATTTTTATTGTTCCTTATGCTTTTCTCCATTTTTTATTTTTAAAGTGAGTATGGTTTATGTTTATAATCAGAAAATATTATTAAAGCATTTTAGCCAGAAAATCTAAGGGAAATCACTTTAAATCAAAGGAAACAACAGGATTACACCCTTTCCCAAGCTGCGTTTGAATTCTTCAGACCAAGGGTTCCATTATGAAATAAGTTTATACGTCACCTTTTCTGTTGTTGCTCAGATTCACTATTGACAATTAGTATCAGTGGAAAATAATCACCTAACCTCAATTTGATCATAAACCATTATTTTTTTCCTGTCTCACCTCTTGATAATATTCTCTGACAAGTTAATGCCCTGAGAAACACAGTTTGGGTGGGAAATACTATTCAAAATAAACATCTTTCCCACCTTTGTCTATTTGGAGGGAGAAAGGAGACGTTTATTGATTAGCCACCCAGCATGCATTCTCCCTTTTCCCCATGCCGAACAACAGCTAGATTTTCCTTTGTAAAACCAGTCCTCCCTGCTGTCTAATGGCTGTGGGAATTGGGTGTAGGGGACAGAAGTCAACATGACATTCTTTCTCTAACAGGGTGGATTAAGGAGGAGGAGTAACCCCAGCCTACCACTTCCCTAACCACAGTGACGATACATGGCCACCCAATTGGATCAGGAATAAGGAAAGGTGCTGAAGGACTCCGGTAAGTTGTGCTCACAGTCCCTAGATGTGAAAGGGAAATAGGCAGCAGCTGTCCTGTGAGCACAGGGAGGAGCCAGCCTTAGGAAAGAGTCAGCAAGTAGAGCTGGAGCCTTGATCGAATGGTATCTGAAGTCTGAGTTACCTATAGAAATCAATATCCTTTCAGTTTGGATTTATTTTTCTATTACTTCCCTCTAAAACTGGTCTGATACAGAAGATCCTCAAAGAGATAATGAAGAGGAAATAAAGGAAGCTAATGTGATGCCTTAAAAAATGCAGCTCACTGATCAAGTAATTCCACCTCTGGGTATTTATTCAAAGAAAATGAAAACACTAACTCAAAAAGATATATGCACCCCCATGTTCAGCACAGCATTATTTATAATAGCCAAGATGTGGAAACAGCCTAACTGTCCATCAATAGATGAATGAATAATGAGGATGTGGTGTGTGTATATATATACAATGGAATACCATTTAGCCATAAAAAGGAATGAAATCTTGCCATTTGCAACAATATGGGTGGACCCTGAGGGTATTATGCTAAGTGAGATAAGTCAGACAAAGACAAATATGGTCTCATATGTGGAATTAAAAAAAACTAAACTAAACCCAAGCTCAAAGATATAGAGAGAACATATTGGTGGTTTCCATAGGCAGGCAGGGATGGGAAATGAACAAAATATGTGAAGGGGGCAAAAAGTATGAACTTCTAGTTATAAAATAAATAAGTCATGGAAATATAATGTATGGCATTGTGATCATAGTTAATAATACTGTACTGTATATTTGAAAGTTGCTAAAAGAGTAATTTTTAAATATACTCATCACAAGAAAAAATATTTTTAGAAGTATGTATGGTGTTAGATGTTAACAAGTTATTGTGATGATCATTTTGCAATATACACAAATACTGAATTATTATGCTGTATACCTGAAACTAATATGATGGTATATGTCAATTATGCCTCAAAAAAAGAAAACAGCTCAGACAGACACAATTAACCAATGCCTTACTCACCTGTCCAATTCCATAAGCATCCTTTATATTATCCATGTTTATTTATATTTTCTTAATTTTAGGATGTCCTTTATAGATATACATATTTCACCTGCAGGATGGTAAGGCAGGTGGTATGCCAATGTTTTCTCACTGGTTCTCTCCCTTACACCCGCAAAGCTAGCCAGAACTCTGCATTCTTAGGATAGAACCAGTAACAGTGGCAGTCCAGCAGGGACTGGTGACCGTTTGCCTGGTACTTTTCTTGCTATATTGTGGAAGTGCCAGTGAGTTACAGCATCAGATCCATCACCAACTTGCCATCAATCAGTGTCTTCCCATTTTTTTCTGCTTCCTACTGCTTCCTGGGTGTATAAAATCTATACCATGGAATTCCCTGGAAGGACCAACAACCAAATAGAAAATGGAAGCTTTGCAGGGACACACCACCCTCTTTGACCAGGCTTCTCTCCAACAACTTCCGTCTCCTCAGTCAAGGGACATCTGCTACAGATAGTGCCCTTAAATCACCACGAAAAACTTTCCTGATAATTTAATTGGAAATTACAACCCCTTTTGATATGACCAAAGTCCTCCTAAAAAAAGCATTCAGTTGTACCTGTAATCCATGTTCCTAGAGGTCCGAGATCCCATCGGCTGGTGCAGTGTATGATTGATTTATCTCTATGACTAGATCTCGTGTATACATAAGTGTGGTTGGATATTAAGGGCTGGTTGAGCCCCCATATCCTAGCAAAATCAGTCAAGAAACAACAGATATTGACCTGGATACAAGTCACAATAAGGGAGGGAGAGCTCGAGGAGATATGAGGGATGGCCCATGTCCTTTATGGACTCACAACCAAGTTGGAGATAAAAAGTTACCTTTTTGTTTAAGGCCTCCTAATAATAGCTATGTGTGGCAGGTGCTGACTGTCCTCTATTTGGGGCATGTGCTATATTCTCAAAGGCAGGCATCTGCCACTAGTTCCCACCACTGAGTAAACCTAAGCAGTTTCTACTCTCTGTAACCTGAAATGGAGAGTCTGAATATGACCTGTTTACAACTGGTGGTCACCCCAGATCAGGGTTTTTCAACCTTGGCACTCTTGCCACTTTGGACTGAATAGTTTGTTGTGATGGGCTTACCCTGTGTGCTGTAGGATATTTACAGAGTCTCTGGCTTCTACCCATCAGACACCAGTAGCTTCTTCCCAGTTGTGGCAATCAAAAAGTGTCAAAACCTCAAAATCTGTCAACTGTCCCTGGGGAGGCAAAATAACTCCTGGCAGAGAATCACTGCCCTAGACTATTCTTCTTTTGCTTGCTTTGTGCTGTTAAACTGGAGCTAGTCCCCTCCAGAACTCCCTCCTTTGCATGATTTCTGGTTAGTATTGACTACAAGAAACATTTTGCATAAGATTTGGGAGGTAGAGCGAAACCTCAACTGGTTATGGTCCGAAATTGGGTGCAGAGTGGCCAGCTCTAGGTCACCCCCTGCACATTGTTGCTGGTCTGCTGGCTTACCTTGTGGCATGGTTGGCACTGGACCCACAGCTCCTCTAGTGCCTTCCAGATCGCCTCTTTGCTTCCTCCAGTCCTATGTTCAGTCAGCCCCATTGCTAGTCTAAATGACCTCGAGGAACTCACATCTAGACATAGAGGTAGCCGCCCACACAGACTGCCTTACCAGCTTCCACAAGTGAATAAGATCTAACCTCTATAATACAACCTTTATTCTGTGTCACTCAGAGCAGTTTTGTTTCTCTAAACTCCGAGTGACACACTTCTAAGTAGAGATTTCATGTTGTAGTGACATTTTGGAGGAGAACTGGAAGATGTGCCAACATTCATCCTGCCCCAGATAATGAGTCTAAGCCAAACCAGGTGGTGCCATCTCTCTTGCCAGGGGTTGGTACAGAGATGGGCAGAACTAAGTTGATTTAAGCCAACAAGATGCAAAAAGAGATTTGCTTAGGGTTTCTGGAAATGAAAAGTCAGTCTATCTCATCCAACTAGAAATAAACACAAATGCGTGCTGTACCAATTACTGCTGGCAGCCATCATGGGACCATGTGGGGAACCAGCTTTAGGATAACGCTGATACCATTTCCAGCACAGAGAAAAACCAAAAAGAACGTGGGTCTGAAAAAAGTCTTTGAGCTGGGAAATTAATAAACCCTGAAGCCTCCCCTCCTTTGGAATTTCATTTTGCATGAAATAATAAATTTCGTTATTGTTTAAGCCAGTCTGGCTGCAATTGTCATATTCTTAAAGGAGCCTTGGAGTCCGGCTTAGACCTTGGATACAAATTATTCTTATGTCTTAAAGATGATTTAGCTGCACATCCTGGGGTAAAGAATCTATTTCTTTTGCGTATGTGCTGTAGTGTTCCAATTCATCTCACAACTGGAAATCTGGATGCTCTTCATTAGCTGCTTCTACCAATTTCAGTTGAGTCCTTACTGCCTACTTCTCTCAGCCCCAAACTTTACATTAAACTTTGGAATCCAAAGCGAAGGACAAACAGAACTCAGCAAAAATCCTTCTCCAGGAAACTTGGGCATATGTGATCTTGCTTTTATGAGGACCAGGATTTACATGAAAGTTGGGGCCTTCTCCCAGGGTGATCAACCTCCAGCAATCCTGGGCCACCCACACCAAGAAGAAAAGAAGCAATAATAGAGGCTGAAAGTTAAAACCTTCCCCAGATTATCTGTGCATTCTCATATATCTGGGGCTGTCCTTAACTGTAAGCTTTTGGATGTTTTATTTCCCACTCTTTGGATACTCAGTCCATAGAGATAGTGGAATGAAATGATAGTGGGAAGGCTGCTGCTAGCAAAGGTTTCCTCTGTCTGCAGATGGATACCATGGTGAGGAGGTTTTCATCTCCCATTCTCTCCCTCTGTCTGGCTCTTTGCACCAGGACATAACTGTTGCAGTCCTACATGATTCCCTGGTGCAGAACATTGGAATTAAACAAGTTGAGGTTCAAAGCCTTGTTGTTTACCAGAAAGTGGGCATGTCAAGCAGACTCTCAAATCCTCACTGTCTTACTAATAAAATGAGAATAGGGACATCTATCATCACGCATGGTGCATGGCAGAAATTCAGTAAATACTGTTCGCTCTGTCTGATCCTCCTCCACCTCCCCACTACTTTAGCTGACCTTTCTGACCCTCTGCCTCCTCCCCCTGGGTATTCACCAGGTCCTTCAACTTGGCTGGATGGCTGGTCCTACCTGCAGTTGCCCACACGAGCAGCTGGAGGGACTCATATTAGGAAAACCCGGCTGTCCTTGCTCAAGGCAAGTCATAAATGCAGTTGGCCTCTGTAAGAGAGGGAGACACACAGCCCGCAGGGCCAGAGTGCCTCACTTCTCAGGAAAGAAAGGGAGCTGTCAGGAAAACTTGCTGCTGTGTTCCAATGGTGCCTTCGCCATATACTCACTGCATGCCTGACTTGGGGCCCCTAAACCTGGGGTTTCAACCCTGGTCACACCAATGATTGTGAGGTTTGCTCATACACAACAGCTTGAGAGAAGTATAATATGTGCATGGCTGTGATCCAGCAACCCTGAGCTTAATCCTGCTCTACTGTTGATTAACTGAGTGACTTCAGATAAACTATTCCAGCTCAGTTTTCTCCAGAACCTAATTGGGGGATTATCTCACCCCATCTCAGATCCTGTGTCACTGGGGGTGGGGGGTAGATGAGTACATGTGAAAAGTGCCCTCCTCAGCCTGCTTTAAGGATTCAGTGTCCTTTAGACTGGATAACCCCATGAAGTCTGGTTTCCTCCAGAGTCAAACACTGTGTGTGCACTAGCCCACACTACGAGATGCAGCCCACGTTCGGTTAACTGAATGTCATTATATGCTTTAAAAGTGGTCCTGCATTTCAAAAATCCTGTTTCTTATTAAGAAACATATAGCTATATAATGTTAAGAAACATATACTTCAGAATATTAAAAAGCATACATATGTAATCATTTAAAATGTGATCTAAGAAAGCAGCTGCCTTAAGAATATTTCTGTGGAGAATCCAATTGTTTGGGAATTGGGATACATTCCACTGCTTGTGAAAAGAAGCAAAAAGAAAAAGGAGAGAGAGAGAGAGAGAGATGTGAGGCACAACTGTATTGACAGATGAGAAGAATAAATGTTTTTGCTGCGTGCGTCTTGCTGAGGTGTCACACATACCAAATGATGACATAACTGCTGGAGTAATGGCTGCAGCTGTTGCCTTTGTAAAGCGATCCACAGTACCCCACTCTGATAAGCTCAGTAACGTGTCCAAGTCACTTCACACAATGAAGGCAGCCTAATCCTGTGCCACATGAGCTCTGTGCCAAACTTGGCCATATCACAACAGCACAATCAGCCAGGAATAATCACATCCTTAGGAAAAAATCCCCCATGTAACACCAGAATCCCTCTTAAACAAAGCAAGCATGTAAGTGTGCTAGTGTACAGGAAAATTCCTTGATGAATTGCCAAGTAAGTGCCCAAGGCAAAAATTCCATACATTGCCCCCATTTCCATGTGCTAATAACTACTAGAGAGAAAAAAAATTCACTTTGGTGAACATAGAAAGATGCTGCTGATCCATAATCATTTGTTCATTTGTTCAAATATTTCTGGAGCAAGTGTGCCAGGCACCAGACTATGATCCAAAGTACCATGGTAAGGTCAGGGAGGAAGGTAAACATTGAGCAAATAACAAACGAATCATTAATTCACTGCAATTGTGATAACTGCTTTAAGGAAGGGGAACTGGACCTGGGTACTATGAGTGGGAATTAGATTCTATTTTCTCTCCGGGAACCGGCTGAAATGTACCTGCTTGCAATCCCTGTACCCTACTTGGGATAACAAGAGGCTTGGGAGTTTATACGCGGAGAACCCAAAGTCCCATTGAGAATTTCTGAGAATCATCTTGCAACATTTTATTTGATAACATGCTCCTGTCATGGAATATTCAGAATTTGTCAGTGAATGAATCAGTACCACCTCCTCAACTCAGAAAATGATAAGCACTAAAAATAACTTTAGACATGGGGAAAATCCCCTTGATAAGAATACTCATCCCTATATCTGAGTTGGTTCCATGTGGTGGCCAAGATCCTGGGCTCTAGAACCAGCCAACCAGCACCCACGTCTGCCTCTACTGCTCCCTAACTGTAGACATCAGCTCAAACTCTCTGGACCATAGCTGCCTCATTTGTGAAATGGGAATAGCTCTATCACTTCCTTCAGACAGCTACTGTGTGGATGAGGTAATGAAATACACATAAAGCACTTCAAATAGACATGGGTCATACTATATGCTATGCTAGCACTGCTGTTAATACTATGACTTGAAGCTAAATCTAGGACCCCCCCACTGCAGCTAAATTATTATACCCTCTCTAAATACTTTATTTCTTGTTATCTAAGAATCTTTGAGATTTAGGTTGTTCCTTAAACTCAACCCTGGATCTCTGCTGCTTCCAGATGCCAAAAAAATCTCTCTTGACCCTTATACCACCCTCAAGTATTTTCATTCTATCAAAATAGACAGCCCAATATCTCATCCATTTCCATCCAAGGCTAATCATTTTCCAACTTATCAGGTTTTGTCAGGAATGATTTTGCTAAACATACTGTCTTCTTCATGGGCCAGAAGTCACAGAGTGCCACAAAATACCTCCACCACTGCCATTTTATTATTTAAGAATTAAAATTAAGTAGAAAACTCTAGCACCTAGCTCCCCTAAGCCTCACTCATCCCCAAGCCACCTGGCCACGTTCAAGGACTAGAAACCATTAGCATGAACTATGGAGAAGTCAAACACCAACTCAGAGAGCCTTTGGCTTTGCAAATCATAACAAGATATATTAAGCCCCCAAATAAAAGGAAACATTTTAGTATGTTATATAATCAGTTTTTTAGCTTTGCGTTTTCACTCTTCATGGAGGGGTAAGGACATCTTCGCATCTTGGAAGCAGATCGGATTTCTTGAGTAGATGATAGAGAAAATTGTGCTGAGTTTTGATCATCTGTGTATTCCCAAGTTCCTCCACACAAGCAGGCTGTGAATGAAAACAACTCTAAAGATGTGTAAGCACTACGGTTAATTGTGTATGCAGTAAATATAATTTACTCCTGAAGAAACAGTTTGCTGTTTATTCACTGGGAAAAAAAAAAGAAAAACCCCAGCTTGATAACACTGACAGAATGGGAATATTGTAGAGCAGGTTGAAAGAAAATCCCATTTAAAATGCTTTGGAAAGGGCAAATAAAAGTGATCTGATTTTTTTTCTTCCTTTTGGAAATCTTCACCCTGTTTCCTCATCTGTTTTTTCCTTCATCTTTTCCTATATCCTTTCAGCTTCTCCTTCAGTAATGTTACAGGAGACTTTCCCCAAAGAGAGTTTTCTGAGGCATGTCAGCCACTTAATTATTTTTCAGCATTATTTCTATACCTGCCTTCCGATCTCCTGGTGGCCCTACAAAATATCATGTGCCATTGTTGATTCGCCCAAGAAAGATTCTGGGAAGAGATGATTAATTGAAAGATGGGGTAAACTACACTGTCCGGAGACACACAGAGCAAAAATCATTCAGACCCAAGTTCTTGAACCCAGTGCTGTCTCCCTCGCATGTACCTAAGCCCCATGGGGACCTGGTACATCTTCAGGCTCAGCAGGAAGCCTCGTTTGGGTAAAGGCAGCAAACAGAGTCTATTGCTACCCAATCGTGCTACATGTTAAAATCCACCTCTCACCCATCACTTTTACTCTTGGGTTCCCCGAAGAAAGGACTGGTACTGTCTGACAGGCATCACTTACCCTTGGCTGAGCAGGTTGGTGATGATTCTTGCTTATCAGCTACAACTGGTGTCCCTTCTGAAGACGCTGTTGTGCATCTGCGGCCGTCATTTCGCTGTCTGAGATGTGTTTTCCAAAACACACTGCCTTCCCTCTTGTCCTCCACCTGGACTAGGTACACACATTCTTTTGATTTCTGAGGCGCTCTCTGATGTAGCATGCTGTTGGGTATTTTACTCTCCTGGTTTTCCATTTGATAAAATAATTTAAGTGACATAGATGCTAGTGGGACTGAGAGAGGGTGGATAATTCCCTTTACAGGGGTAAAAAATACACCCTCTAACTCAGAAGTCATAGGAAGTGAAGTCTTTTTTAAGGAAGTGCCGTTCTGTCCACAGTGGGAACTAATTCTCAGCAACCACCAGCAATGGCAAAATAAGTAAGCCAGCCCACTTTGTGAGTGCCTTTCAAGGCTGCAAGCTGCAGGAAGAACAATTTCCTTGTCTGTAGTGGGCCTGATACCATGAACAAAACTCATCCCCTGGTTAGGAAACTGGTTCTTGCTTGCTGTGCACCAAATCGCATCATGACTGTCTCTTGCACAGTGTATACTGACTCTGTACATGCCCTGTTAGCCCAAATTACCTTGCACACACACATTCTCTGTTGCAACAAACTAAGAATATAAGGGGCCCACCATTCCAAAAATTTGCTTTTTATGTCCACCCAGAGCAGTAAGTTTCTTATTATAGAGTTATGAAATGAGAATCTTTCTTTCTTATGAATAATAAACAGAATCATGAAAACTGGAAAGAATAAGATGGGATGCTGCAATTGGCTCTGAATTTAGTAGGCAGAAATAATATTATTTTTTAAATCAATATGCTTTGTGAAACTTTCCATACTTTTAATTTACAGATAATTAGCTCATATATTTAAATTAGCCTGCTGAATTGTATTCAGCAATTTTTATGGTGATCACATGCTATTTTATTCTTACATTAGTTCAGCCACTAACACAGTACACAGAGACCATTCTCCCTGCCCCCTTACATGGTTGTTTAGAGCTCTGTTTCCAGGCAAATGGCCTGGATAGTTCTTTCTCAGTGCCATACACGCCATCCATCACTTTGCCAGTGAATCTCTAACCCATGCAAGGGAGGGAAGCGAAGACGAGAGGAGGAGGCAGAAAGACAAGGGACCAAGGAAGCGTCTGGGATCAGAAGCTCCCACGGCCTCACCCTGCCTGCCTGTGAGTGATGGCAGGTAAGCGGCCCGGCGTGCGTCATCCCTGTGGACGGAAGTCGCATGTAAGACCGGAAGTCTTGCGGGCAACGATTCTCTCAGGAACGAGGCATTAGTGGGGAGGGGGTCCAGGGGACGCACCATTTTCCCCTTAGGGACCAAGTTTAAGTCCAATTATTTATATAAAAATATACCACCTCTGAGGGGGAGGAGAAGGGCAGGGTGAACTTTCCTTAACTTGTTTGATTAGATTCTCGGGGGCGACACGTGGGAAAGGGCCCTTCCCACTCCGGGTTGGCCTTGCCCTTACCCTACAGTCTTGCATGTGGTTGGAAGATGCAGAGAAACTAATTATGGGTAGTTACAAATAGGAAACATTTTATTTATATTTAAAGGAGTCTTCTTTCTTTTCCATTGTTCCACGTTTCCTTTCCCTCTAATGAATTTCAGTTCCTCTTTCTTCTTACCACCTTTCTTCCCAGAGTTCCTCTTCTGCCCAGCAGAGAGTTTGCGCTCTCTCCCTTTCAGTGTCTGGTTACCGTGCAGGAACCGCCAGTCCCACATTAGAAGGTTCAGGCCGTCACATTTTCAGCAGGCACATGAGGCGTCTGTATTAAGCAGGAAGACAAGATTGTTTACCTTCTCAGAAGGCTAAACATCTCGGCTGGGAGTCCGTGACTGCGTGCTTAAGGACACAGACAGATAGGACAAAGGGCAGCAGAAAGTGGTCCTGCCACTGCGATTTGCATCAGAGTTCAATTCAGCTCTGCTTTAAAGAGTCTCATTTGCATACACAGTACATTAGCTCCTGCTTCCAATCCAATATGAGAAATACATTCATAGCTCAGTAACCTCTTCCCCACCTCATCCAGACAGTTAGGGGAGAGGGTAGGGGAATCCAACAACTGCAGAGAAATTGTATTTCAAATGAATGTCTTCTCATCAACTGCCCATGTATCCGTCAGCTGCACTCGGATGAGATTTGCATATTTTTTCTTACTAATGGAAATAACTACAAGATGAAGATTTTGTTTTGTCCATTTAAAAATACTGCTTTGCCCCTCATGCTTGAGGGCTTTTAAATATGTGATAAGAATAAATGGTTTGTTAGACCTAAGTAAATCAGAAGAATTTTAGATGATGACATGTCTACCACTATCATCTATGTGAAGAACTCTGTCTAGAAATTGCCTCCAGAATACTTTCTGGCAAAAAAATTAATAAGTAGATTTATAATATAAGGATATGTGAATGTAGTCATGTAAAGGACCACTGATCTAAACTAAAGCAGCCCACAGAGAGCTCTAAATAATGCACAAGGCTGAAGTGGCATTAATGCACATTATCTATTCTCTTTCTTTTCAGTTTTCATGGGAATTCATATAAACTCTGGGATCTTTGTGTATATTTTCTTAACCCCTTGTCTTCTTTTAGCCTGGGAGAGCAAGAGGGTAACTGAAGAATGAGAATATTTAAGAGTGTATGAAGGGTTCCATTGACAAACCCTGGAGCCCTGGGATCCATCCTTTATCTCTCTAGTTAATGCCTATACATCTGAAGTGTAATAATAATAAAGTAAAGATATTGGCTTTTTCTTTTTCACAAACATGCCAGAACTTGTAATCCCAGATTGATGACTTAAAAGCAGTCACCTCGGGAGACTGAGTTTTTTATCATTTTAGCTTTTAGTTTTAAGCAGTGGCTTTTGTTTTATTTTAATACCATAGTGGGAACTGCTACAAAAGCCCTCAACGTTTTCTATTGAATATTATCAATAAGGAACAGTGTTTATCATGTCAGGGTGGGTTTGATTTTTGCAAATAGTCAAATATTATCTGGATCCAGAGTAACTAGTGAATGAGTAGCTAAGAGTTGGTTTTAAGTAAGATTTTCTGTAAGTGTAGCTGTGAAGATCCAAAATGTCTATGGAGCTTAGCTACCTTCCTGCTGGAAAGGACAGGATATGTAGAAATTCATATGTAGACATTCACTCTGCCTGCAGCCTCCCAGGCATTTAATCAAAGAAAGAATTGTGGCATTAGGAGAATCCTTAGAGGTTACAGAATTCAACCTCTTCATGGAGGGAAATAAAAAATGCCATAATGGTGACATTTTACTTAATTATTTTTTTTCTCTACTGTAGAAGTGTAAGTAATTACAATTTTATTTAGCCAGTTCTTAAATATTGTCAACATTTGGATGCTGTGTGTGTGTGGTCAGTGTGATTGTGTTTGTATTTGTAGGACATACTTTTGGGGTAATTGCCCAGCTCACAATTAATTCCCTTACTTTGGGACTGCCCTCCTGCACTCTACAGCTGAGTCCTGAAGTCAGAGGGGTGGAACCCTGTCAGCCATGCTGGAGGGTGACACCTGCCCTTGGAAATGGCTGATTGGATCAGCAGTAACACCTGACCCAAGGCAGCCCAATCAAATCTCCTCTTCTGGAAATGTGGAATTGGCAGCCAGGCAGCCTTTTGATATGACTAGATCTATAAGATAAAGTCAGGAACTAAAGTTTTCCACATGGACAGAAGAGTCAAGAAAGTTGGTCTATAGAGAAAGAGAAAGTAAAACAGAAGGCATGAAGAAAGAAATCAAAATGAGATTAAGGGGGAGAGCACTGTCCATGTGTCTAAAGTTTCAGGGCCCAGTTAGAGTCCTTCCTGAAGGCTGGCTGTCCTTAGGTTCCTTGAGTGGCCCCTGCATCTTTAAATGAAGACTTTAAAATGTTATTTATATTTATTAAGTTAATTTGTTGATTCAAATTGATTTGTTACTTGCAACCCTCTAGATCATACCTGATAGAATATGTTCCCAAGACACAACAGGATCAGCCAGCCTCTTTCAGGAGCCAAGGTCCTTTCATAAGGACCTGATAGGGAGTCTGAGAGAAACGGGAATGGGACTAAGGGTCAGGTCCTGGGCCATGAGGCTTGAGTCATCTGTTACCTGTAGCTTTCCTGGAAACACCAGAGGTGAGCAGGACAGAGCTGAAGCATCTGGACCACGGCTCACTGGCTGATGAGTGTGGCAAACAGACAATTTTGTGTATGGCTTGCTTAGTCCTGTGAAAGATCCTTATCTGACACAGTCCCAAGGAAACCAGGAAAAGCACCTATAACATTTCATTTTCCTGCATTTAACTCATTCAGCAGCAGCAACACCCTCATTGTCTAGACTAGGAGATAAAAATCCAGACCCTTATAGCAGAGACACAGGATCAGACACAGGATCCATCTTTACCCTCAACCTCAGCTCTTCCAACTTCATGTCTTATGATCCAGAAACATGAAACTACTTGTGCCCCCTCCTCTTCTACATATCTCTGTGCACATGTGGCTTCCCCTGCTTGGAATGCTCTTTGAACTCCCCTCTCCCCACTCCATCCTAGCTCCCCACCTACCTGCTGGGCCTAGAAAATTCCTACTCAACTTTCCAAACTCTCTTCAACATTCTATTCTGAAAGGCCTTCTCTGGTCTTTCTCTACCCCAGGATGGAGTAGATCCCTCCTTTTTCTGAAACACTTCAGTACCTTATAAATACTTCCATTACTGTCCTCTATTTTCATCCTATTTGTTTTTGTGTTTTCTTCCCAGCTTTTGAAGCATACATGCCCGTGAAGAATAACTTCACTGAATATCTTCACGAAAATTCTCTTTATTCTGTAATTATTTCCATCTCACTTTTAAGCCCTACCTTGGCTTTAGAGCAATGGTTTAAAGCAGTAACTGTTCAATAAAATGCTGCCATATGTCTTTTCCAATTAAGTGTTTTGTGGCAGCTACAGATCTTTTAGACCATGAAATGGAATCGGGGAAGGCTTGAGCTAAACGGGTCATATGAAAGATAATCTAAGATAAAATCTTTATTTTACAATTGATTACTCAGTCTTTGAGAAACAAAGGGACTTGCCTAAAACTACAAATGAAGCCTGTGGCAGGGCAAAGAGAAGAATTTCAGTCACCTGTATTCTAAGTCAGGAGTCCTGTCTGTCATACTTTGTAGGCAAAGGGGGAGTAAGATTAAGTGGTATATGGCATGACCGTGAGTGAGGCCAAGGTCAACTTCTTCTGTCTGAGACTGATGAGAACTGAAGGCAAAGGATGACAATATTATAGAGTGGATGAAAGAGAGGTCTTTCAATTCTTATTTGGATTCTTAGTTTCAAAATTTAATAGTTATGTGACCTTGGGAAAAATGGACGTTCCTGATCCTTAGTGTCCTTATCTATAAGGGAGCATAATAAAGTGCCCACATCAGACAGCTGTTGTGGACTAAATGTTATTGGCACAATGTCTGCACATAGTAAGTACACAAGGTAGCAGAGTTGTACCTTACATTTAACTCGGGCTAATATGCCTCAGCATATGTCCTCAACAGACTATGAAACAAAGATGTATATGGTCAGAAATGCGTGTGTGTCCTGGAGCCGGCATGAGAGGGGAGCTGTAGGTCTGTGGGTCCCTCAGTCAGTCTCAGCTCTGCATGTCCCTCATGTGTCCCTACCATGAGCATCTCCCTGCCCCTCAGGAGATCCTTAAAGTATGTATTTGTTATACACCACGTCCTTTAAATATGAGCCAGCTTCTTCATCTGGTGCGCACATGAAGAAACACTGATCTGCTCTAACATTAGAGGAACAGTGAGATGTGTGAGGCTTATTCAGAATTGTGGGGGTTTTTCTTTTGTCTCCCGCATAATTCCCTAAAATATCAAGAATCTGAAGAAATGTCATTTTTGCGTTAGGCTCTCACTTGATATTCTAATGCTTTCATGAGAGTCGTTGGCACTTTAAACATCATCGTCATGGCGGTCCTCGTCATATCACTAAGGGCCTGTCCCAAATCTCACTTGTCTGTCTGGAAGTCCCCACTTTTGGCACTGTGTTCACAGGTCCCTTCAAAAGATCACACTCAGAGGGTCTCCCTCCTGCACACGCTGTGTGATCAGAACCATCCTAGAACCTCCTGGGGAGGGGTACAGTGGATCTTCCAGGCTCTCTCAGTCAATCAGTGCATACTCAGTGGTCAATTCCAAGGCCCTGTGTACCCCTCTCATGGCCGAGGCACTACACTGAAGAGGGCATGTAAAGCTCATTAGTGAGATAAATAATCTCTTAATACAATATTTTATTTTAAAAGCTGTGCAAAACATCCACAGCAAACAAAATATCACAATGTTAATAAGACAACATTGGCAGTACTGGTTTTTCCCTTTGCCCCAGACAAAATGGCTTGGCCTGGCACTGACCGTCCTTCCTGGGCCCTTCATTCTCCTCAGCTCGCACACCAAGGTTGTGCTGTTTCTTCATGTGATGCTGTAATCACAGAATCATCTCAGTTTTGTCATGGATTCCGCAAACTGTATTAGTATATGCCAGGCACTGTTCTGGGCGCCAGAGACACCATGAGGAATAAGCAGATAAAACCCCTGCCTCCATGGGTTTTGCATCTAAGTTGGGGAAAGAGGTAAGAAAGAAGGAAATGAAAAAACAAAACGTAGTATGTCAGATGCAGTAGAGAAGGAGGATCAGGAATTCTATGGGTGGAGCTAGGAACTGAAAATTTAAATAGGATGGTCAGGGAAAATTTTAATTAACTGAGAAAGTGATCACTGGGCAAAGACTTGAACAAGTGAGGAAGCAAGTGATGGGCTATTTGGAAGGAATCCATCCCACGCAGAAGGACCAGCAAGTGCAAGAGGCCGGGTGGTAGTTATTTTAGGGAGGGGCTATGAAAAACAGAGTTTCACTATCAGGGCAGATAGCTTCATGTAGGTGGGGGCAAAGTCCCAGGCCCGGCAGCCCTGGCAGCAAAGATAGCAAGCTTGATAGCAAAAGGAAAAATCTAGTTTTGGTGGATGGTTGGGTACCAAAAACATGAAGGTTCTGAAAGGAAGAAGAGAGGCCTGGTGGTCAGCCAGTAAGATTAGGAACTCATTCTGAATAAGCATGTTTGATGACGTAGATTCCTACAAGTATTCATGTAGAGGTGATAGTACAGACAGAGAAAGCAGGAAGGATTATAAAACAAGTACCTGAATTTGAGGAAAACAAGAACCTCTTCTCACATTTTTGTCCTTCCTGATGATTAGAAAGCAGATGTCCAGCCACCAGCAGGAGCTGGAGCTAATTTCTAATCTGCACTTCAATCTCGTAATAAGAAAATCATTGTGTATTCCAACAGCCAACAGCTCTTCCTTGTGATGTTAACACTGGCCATAAAATCATACCATGGAGTAACGGGTATGGAGGCCGATTTGAATATCTCAAGGCTTTTTCAGCATACAGACAATCTATGGGGTTCATCCAAGCTTTATCCAGCTGGCAAATGCCAAATTCCAGATCTGTGGGTGGAGTGATGTGGATTGCAGCAGTGGATACACAAATATCTTTGTAGGCAAGGATGGTGGCACCCTTCTGATGACTGATCCTCCTTTTAGTTTTAAATCAAGAAATGCCAAAAATGTTGATGAGGAAATGGACATAAAGTCTGACACAGCACTGCCTATTCCCAGACGCATGGGGCTGGACTCTGCCATGCTATCATGGCTTCCCATAATTTAATAAATAATATCCAAGTTTCAGGTAGGAGTGTCAGTCTACAGCAGTGTCAAATATTTTGAAGGTTTTACTGTTTTAAGAACCCTACTTTGTTCATTTTTGCTCAAAATGATGCTGTAATTCCTCTGAAGCAAGTCTTTTTCCTGACCCAGAAGATGAAAGATCACTGCTAAGACTTTTTCTTGGGCTAATTCATGGGTTTGCACTTAGAAGAGAAAAGACTCTAAGTGTAAAGACAAATCTTACATTAAGGAGGCTAGAGAGATATAATAGAGTGGCTGAACCAATACTTTGAGCCATAGCAGAGGGTAGCCTTTTTCAAAACAGATTTTTCTCTAAGAATTGTTTGGAAATAGGTCTTTGGATTTAATTTTCTGTTTTTATAAAATGTCACCTCATGAAATTCTAAAATCTCATTTCATCTTATATATAGTTTCTACTGTGAAGTAAAAAAAGATCTCTGCCTGCCTTCAAACCAAATTTGCTTTAAGCAATGCTTCAAAACTAACATTCTCCATAAATTAAGAACTATCTCAAAATTCCTCATATTATTAGTATTCTCTGACAGAATAAGAGAGGATATCAGCCAGGATAGATCATGTTTTATCAATATACTTACACATAAATACTAAAATTTCAGTAGCTTAATTGCATAAATGTATATTTCTAGCTCACAAATAGCCCAATGTGTGTGTGAGCCAGTTTTCCTTTGTCTTGTCAACACACCGTCAGGACATGAGGCCTCCTTAGTCACCGTGGCAGAAGAGAGAGCTGGAAAATCATGTGGATTGCTTCTATTTACACCCAAGGTTCAGAACCCAGTCACATGACCCAACCTATTGAGGAAGCTAGGAAGGAAGTGCATAGGAGCTTATTCATGGTATTGTGAGGACCAGCAGTTCTAACCTAGTATGCTTTATGCCTCCAAATACTCCTGTGCTCCTTCCTCATACACACAGAAAACAGTCACCTCCCCCCACCCCATCACTATTCCCGAGTCAACCCCAAATTCATAGCATTCAGCTTAAAATCCAGGTTCTCTGGGTGATACCCAATAGGCTCTATCAAGTCTGAATGTAGCTTCTCCTGGGCCGGACACCAATGAACGTTAACAAATTAATTATCTGTCTCATCCAATGCACAATGGTGTAATGAAGACAGAATCATCACAATAATGCCCCTATTCAGAAAAGAGGAGAGAGACACAAAGCAGTGACTGGAATTTGAAATACCCCCAGTTGCATTTGGAGCCCCCTACCCTTGGAAAGGAAATTTCCTTGATTAGCCCTGATTCTGTCCTCTGGGATGGACTTTTCTTGTTTATCATCTTTTCTGACCATCCCTGAAATGGCTGTGAAGAATCATCTCCTCCTCCAGGCTGTAGATTTCAAACCTTCTCCTCATGGACAGTTGGGGACAAAAGATTTTTGTATAGTCAAACCATCAAGAGCTCATGGATTTGGGAGGTGAATACCATTCAGTAGATGTTTTATCTGATCAGCTTTTAATCAGCTCCATATGGTGATAAATACATACAAAGTATCTTTTAGACATAATTCTCAAGTCTACTCTATTTGTTCTTACCTCTATTTCTGTCCCTTTCAACTTAATGGTGGCTATCTTTCAAGTTTGGAGAAAAGGTCATTTAATCTGATCTGTGCTCACAGTCTCTTTATCTACATTTTACCAGGTGTTTGCTGCTTAATGTGTTTTTTCAACTTCACCTCTTACCTTCGGAATCTAGAAGCCATTGGCTTTTCCAACCCTACAATTACTGGACTTAATTTCTGTTTATACTGGTCTGCTCTCTTCTGAGCTCATCTCTTCTTTATATCTTTCCAAATACATCCAGTAGTATTTGTATTAATATCAACACACAATATTAACGTACTGCTTTCTAACCTTTTCCCCTAGGGATGCCAGCTCAGTAAGCACATGGTCTGTCCCTCAAATTATTGTAGGTGGCAAATTTTCCAAATATTTTGCCTCTGTATAACATGAATCAAGATTTTTCCAGCTTCCAATATTAGTTTCTTTACCATTTAGTGGAAACTCATGAATCCAATGCCACATATTGGTACTTTAAGTTCCAGAGCTATAATAAAAATTAAAAAAAACAAAGACCTCTAGTTACCAGAATAGGTAAACTCCCAACTTACAGTGACTTAACAAAATAAATATTATGTCCAGCTCATACAATGTGCAGTGTATGACAGGTGGTGGCCTTCCCCCATCTTATAGCTGCAGCAACTTGGATACCTGGCCTCCAAGGTCAGTGCATTTGGGGAGCAGAAGGTCTGGACGACCACACTGGGAAACTTTAAGGAATGGTCTAGAAGTGGCTTATATTATTTCAACTCATCCTTTATTGGCCAGAACTCCACTGAGAAGCCCCAACCTACCTGCAGTTAGGAAACATTATGGAGCATATGGATTTGGTAATGGAGCACTCTATCTGTCACATATATTCCCAAGTTACAAAATACAAAAATACCCACAAAAGACACCTAAAGTTTGGGCAAGTTACTTTACCATTAATTCTTTGTTATCATTATAAAATGAGCTTAATTTTATTTCATCTCAATTTTATCAATAGAGTGATTATGAGAATTTATTGCCATAATATATAAAGTTCTAGCATCATGTCTAATGTAGCGTAGTCTCTTCTAAAGAGATTTATAAAAATTCAGTAGAGTATTTCTAATGTGTTCTAAGTTGTACATATAGGGACATAACACTCCTATTCAGGGCCTAGCAGTCTTTATAAAATAATCACAGGAAGCAGTTTTGACCATTGGCAACCATGCAAGTTCCCTTTCAAAGTCTGTTGTTTACACTTTACCATAAAGAGTTTAATTTTTGTTTGGGGTTTTGGCATTCCTTAGGGATGTTGCTTTCAAAAGCCCTAATTCAAAAGTAGGTTAGGTAACTACAGAGGATATGACAGAAAGAACAGTCCCAGGACTAGAGGGGATGATATTATCTCCAGATTGGGTTCCCCCCTGAAGACATATTGGGACAAGGACTTCAGTGCAAGCACTTTGGGAAGGATGGTAAAGGAGTAGGGAACTGAGACAGGAAGGAAGTAAATGCAATAAAGGGTATGTTAATGACCAAGTTACCACAATGGGGAACTGGGAGTTGCCTGGGACCTTCCAGGACATTCCGTAGAATATACTTTATAACTGTCCCCTCGAGGCTTGAAGAACCTGGGTATTTCTCCATCAGCTCCTGTCTTCAGGGGTTGAGGTTCATTTCTGGGGTGTAACAATCTAGCAATTCCAGTCCAACGTGCACAAATGAGCATGCTCCTCCAGCCAGAGGACTTCCACAAACGAGCCAAGACACTCGGAGCACGTCTGAGAACTACGTGCAGGTGACCTTTGGGGTGGGCTGGAGATATGGGCACAGAGCATATGTTTAAAATAATTCTCCTTGGAATTTTTGAATCACTGGGCCATATAGCCACAATTCCTTACTAATATCTTTTTTTTATTCTTGTAAACCCTTGACTGTATCTTAAGATTCACAAATAACTATTTCTGACAAGGAATGAAAAGATTATCCATTAGAAAATTTGCTAATTTCCGAGTTTGTGTTGTGTCATCTCTCTGTGCTAGATTGTGTCACTCCTTCCTGTTCTATAAGTTTTGTAAGTACCAAATTTCCTTCACTGGCAGGAGGCTTGTTGAAGGAGTCAGGCCTGCCCAGCTGGTAGGGATCTTGAGGAGCAGAGGTACTTTTTGCTAAAGTTGAAGAGGTGGCTGTATACTCAAGGTAGAAAGCAAACTGAAAGCAGAGTTGTGAGTCCAAGTCCAATAAACAGAAAAAGAGGAAGGAGGACTAGTGAATCACAAAAGCCAGAAGAGCAGAAGCAAGGATGAGGCTGAGTCCAGAATCTAAACCTCAGAGCAACCAGAAGGTGAGCATGGATTGGCGGAGGATAAGTGGGAAGATACAATTGCATGGAAATGCTTGTTGCCTCCAGGTTCATTTTAGGAGTTAGTCGGCTCCTAGAGCATGGGTGAGCCCTGATGTTAAAAATCCGGGATGAGGCATACAGTAGGACCCTGTAGACTTTCACACATTTCCTAGGCTTTGCCTCTTTCATCCCCCAATTTACACTCCAATTTATCATTAACATATTTTAAACTCAATTTTGTTCTCTTATTTTTCAGCTTAAAATGTATCACTGAGAGTTCCCTTTTTGTTCTGGATTAAAAAGTTAAGCTCTTCATAACTCAAACAACATTTTGGCAGGAAGTTAGCAGGAACATATGGGCCTCAGCATTTTGATGCCCAGACTGGCTTCTGCCAAAACATTTCTTTGCTGTCATATAGAGAGCAGCAATGTTTGGGACTGTTGGGGAATCATCCCACACAGCTCGGGTTAGAGAATACTGCTGCTTAACAGCCTTTGTGCATAGCTGAGGGACTTACCTCCTCTGAGTCTGAAAATTTTCAGAGGCAGGAGGGAGGCAGAGCCAGCCGGCATCCACTTCTCAAAGCTGCAGGAGCTCCGTGCAGTCCATTTACTTCAGGCAGCCCACAGACAGTGGCAGGATGACTGGGATAGGAATGTGGGGAATACTGGTCAGAATTCAAACCAGAAAAGAGAAACCACTCTTCTTTTAAAAAGAGGGAATTTAATAGAAGTGATTGGTTGCACAGGTAATGGGAGAACTAAAAGTCCAGCAGGAGAGAGTAAGGCAACCCAGAGATATGCCAAAATAGGAAGCCAATAGCACCTTAGAGTGTAAGGACAATGGGGAAGGCAGAGCTACCAGAGCTCAGGGGAAGCGGGAAACACGCTAGACTTGTCCAGTGCGGTCTGGAGCCAAAGAAGAGACTCAGCACCTCTGGAGGCCACCAAGGAGTAGGGAAGTACGCCGGCTTCCCTCCTCTCACCCTCCAGTGTTCTTCCAGTGCCTCGCCCTAAACAAAGAAGTTAGCAGACATGGGAGCCTGGGATACCAGCCTCGGAGGCCAGGCCACCTGCAGTCCACATGGATTAGAGAGCAAATAGGCCAGGACTGATTGGGAATATTGGTACAAGAAGGAAAATCACACCACCATCATCTGACATTGCTTGAACTCTGTGCCGGGCACTTTGCACCAACTACTTCGTGCAGCCCTTACTCTATGCTGATATACTATTATATCCCCAGTGTGTATGTAAGAAAACTCAGGCACAGAGAAGTTAAAGATTTGTCCTAATGAGCAGTGGAAGCGGTGTTCAGACACAGGCTGTCCAACTGCAGAGCCTGTTCTCCACCTGCTCCCTCCTCCCTCCCTGCTGCCTCCACTCCCTAGAGATCTGGAGCACCTCCCAGGTCATTCTAAGAGGGGTCAGAGTCTCACACTAGGACGTAAAGTCTGTGAGCCCTTTCTGACAGTCCCCTATGAGCAACTCTCCCAAAGTAACTTTTGGAAAAATCTAGGATGGGATAATGCTTCTTGGATCCTATTTCTCCTTGCTACTTGTTTTCTATGCTGCTTATTTATTCTTGGCCCCACCCTCATAAGAGGTACATGAGGAGTTCATTATTTCCATTTGCTAATCATAAAACCACACTTTTTTCCCCTTTAATGTATGCCAACAATTTCTTCTGGGTATGTACCAGCTATCCTGAATCCTTGGCAAAATGATCTTGATGTTGTTTTATTTCTAAGTGTCTGGGACCCCAGGGTTTATCATTATTAAGTTTGTCAATGGACCCAAAGAGTTAATTATTATTTCAGTGAGTAAAGGGAGGCCAGTAGGTGACAGTCAGAGATGGAGTCCTGTCTACAAAGAGGCCCAATCTACCAGCTGATGCTTAGATCTTCAAAGACAGGAGGTCTGATGTGAGGAAATGGTATGATAGAGTGTCACATAGGAACCTATTCACATAGCAAGACTATTTTTATGACAAAACCAGGCCACTGAGGGCTGGAGAGAAGCTGGAGCATCGCATTGAAGCATAAAAATCCCCAAACAAAAACCAGAACAGACGGTGACAGTCCTCAGAGCACAGAGCTCGGTTGTGGAGGAGGGATTTCACCCACTCACCCAGTAAGTAGGTGCCAACCAAACTATTTGAGGCTGAAGATGGTAAACCTCTGTGCCTGCCCCTTAGGTGTCTACAATGTACAGGGAAGCACAGAAGTAGACATTAAGAGACAGCACTATAAAAAAACAGCAGGGATGATGAGGGCATAAAGGAGAAGCATACTAATTCCCAGGAAGGTGCAATAGCATGTGAGAAGTTCCTTCGGTGAGGGAGAATGTGGCTCACTTAGGGAAATGCAAATGGAAATCATGAGAAGAGACAGTAAAGCTGAGGGTGGGGCTGCCTACTAAATGCATTTAGAAACGATGCTAAAATGTATGTTTTCTTTTTCCCAAAGTCAGTGGGATGCTCTGGGAGGGTTTTAAGTAGGGAAGGGACACAAACAAATGCGGCTTCAGAAAGATCATCCTGACAGTATGACAGATGATGAATTGCAGAGGAATCAGTCCACAGGCAGGAGAGAAGTTAAGGGATTGTTTCAAAAAAGGGGCAAGAAGGGAGAAAGATCTGGAATGAGATATTCACAGTGAGAATGGATAGAAGGGCCAGTTGTAAGAGATTATTTAAGAGTGTGGAAGTAATAATAATCAATGACTACTTGAATGCAGAAATGGGAGAGAGTTGGGATTACATACGCCTTCAGGCTGGAGAACTTTTCAGGTAGTTCTCTTCTCTAAACTAGACAACACCAAAAATGGGGTCTGTTCTGGACAGGCTGGGTTTGAGCTGCCATGGCATGGATTCAGGTGGGGATTGTGCTAGGAAATTAGGAGAAATATCTGAATTGGTAGTGAATATTTTGGGGAATCATAGTATTGGCTGGGGCCATTGGAATGGAGAAATGCCATCACCCAGGCAAGTGATGGGGAGAAGACTGTTTTGTTCAGAACTCCAGGGAATGCCAGCCACTAAGGGGACAGGAGGGAGAAGTGAGAAGAGCAGAAGTTCAGCATCAGAGGAGTCAAAGGGAGGATGTTCAAGGTTTCAGTTAACATCGCCAAAATACTGCCCATGATATAAGGGCTAAAGTGTTTCCACTGGTTCTGGCAAATAGGAGGACACTGGTGATTTTTGCTTTTCTTCTGGATTAGTGGGAATTAAGCTGTGATTCCATTCAGATGAAGTAAAAAGCAGGACAAGTCAATCTATGGTGTTAGAAGTCAGAGTTATTGTTACCTTTGAGGGGGTATTGACAGGAAAGGACATGAGAAAACTTTCTGCGACAGTAAGAATATTCTTGATTTGGGCCATATCTTGATCTGGTATCTGAGATATTTCTCTCTCCCTCTTTGTCTCTTTCTCTCTGTCTCTCTGTGACACTCTCTCCTTATAGATACATTATATATTATCTATCTATCCATCTATATACATATATATAATCAAGTAGTACACTTAAGATTTATACTTTTTACCATATGAAAAAAAATAAAACAGAAATAATTCTAAAAATATCCCTTTCTTCATGGTAGGACGATACACTACAGACAACTAGACCTGTAAAGACATCACCAATGTGTGAGGTCCCCAGAAATTCATAGGATTTCTCTCTCACTCCATTGTGCACATTTATTTCAGGGCATTCAGAGTACTTGCCACTTCCCGCCCAACAGGTCTGGCTAAAATGACATCATTACTATGTTGGATCAACATCATGTCCTTTGGAATATCAAGATTACCAAGACTCAAAGAGCATAATAACCCTGGGGCATAACTGCGAATGAGTGCGCACTGCTTTCTTCCCAGGTGAATCTGAACTGCTTTTGATCCTCCTTGGTGATGAGGATTGAAAAGAATGCATTCACCAGATGAACAGCTGCTTACCAAGTGCCAGGGGCTATTTTGATTTGTTTTAGCAAAGATATCACATTGTGCACAGCAGCTGCAACTGGAGCTGCCACTTGTTTAAGTTTATGATAATTCCTTATCCTCTGCTGTGGTCCAGTTGATGTTTCAGGAACCTTTTGAGAACAGCACGTACCACTGCAGCAGTACTGAAGTCTCTGAGAGTGGTACTCATCTCTGCCTTTCATCCGGGATGTTATTGCTTTAATTCTAATGCCTTGCAGTGATGGAGAGCAGTGGCACAGACATGAGAGTCTCTTTTACTAGCTTTCTATTGCTGCCATAACAAGTTAGAACATATTTAGTGCCTAAAACAGCAAAAGTTTGTTATTTTACAGTTCTGAAGGTCCAAATTCCCCAAAATTGGTCTCAATGGGATGAAGTCAATCTCTTGGGAGAGCTATATTCATTCTGGAGGCTTAGGGAGACACTCTTTCCTTGACTTCTCCAGCTTCTAGAGGCTGCCTGCATTCCTTGGCTAGTGACCTCATCTTCCACATTGAAAGCCAGCATTATAGCATCTTCAAATCTCTCTGTGACACTGACTTCCTCTTCTGCCTCCCTCTTCCTTTCACAAGGACTCTTGTGATTACATTGTACCTCCCAGGTACGCCAGAATAATCTCTCCAGTTCAAGGTCAGCTCATGAGCAACCTTAGTTCCATCTGCAATCTTTGCTCCATAACCTAACATAGTCATAGGTTCCAGGGAATAATATATGTACATCTTTGAAGTACCATTACTCTGCCTTACCCCTCTTCCACTAACTTCTCTCATCATAACATTCCACGATCAGGTAATGAACGTGAGAGTTCTGTCAGCTTCTAGGTAAATCCATCCTAATGATGCATTTAAGGCTAGGAAAATCATCATAGGGTGGTCCACAGCTTCACTGTATTCACTGTAAGATGGACCAGGGACAGGACTGCATGTATCACACAGTTTCTATGGCCCCTACAGGCATTTTGATTCCCGTGGTTCATCACTATCAGTTACAAGCTGGTACCGAATAGCCCTTGAAAGATCTGTTTTCCCTAAACATACCGTTATCTGGTAGATGACCTAAGGTTCTTTGGGAATGGATTGGGGAAATATATACTACATATACTTCCTGTGACATCACAGCACCTTTACTCCAACAGAAATAGTGTCCCTTCTATTAGTGGACTCTAGGTCTGAGAACAGTGCAAGGGATTGTGGTTTTCTAAAACAGTGCTTGACTGTTTCTAAATCAGCTTCCTGCTCCCCCACTGTTTATTCTTTTCGTTATAAAAGTCAAGCAACCCCATCATCAGCTACTCAGCTGTCTTGCTCCGAGGAATACCATGGTCTGTTAGACATCTTCCCAGGTTCCTGTGGGGCTCCTTAAATCATTCCATCATTCCAACACCCATTACAGAAATTTTGTTCACCTTGCTTCTGATGGTTAAATGGAGCCCCCTTGTCTCTAGTAGGCCAGAAGCTTATCATTCCCATTGATACTAAGTGCCAGGGTCTGTGACACCCTTCCCTATGGAACCTTATATTCATCCTCTTTGAGCAGCCTCAAGTTACCTTCCCAGATATGTTGTCCTAAAATTTGCTGATGTACATAAGCCCTTTGGTGAATAATTGATGAATAGCAATTTGGCGAACAGCATGGACAATGCTTCCTGCTTGCACCATGCTGACTTGACCCTAGTTTTTGTTAGAGACCAATGGCTGGCAAACTAGTGCCTGTGGGTTGAAAACCTAAAACTGTTGTAAAATTAAGGAACACAGCCATACCCATTTTTTTATGTACTGTCTGTGGCTGCTTTCAGGCTACAGTGACAGAGGTGACTAGTAGAAGTCATATGGCCTGAAGTGCCTAAAATATTTACTATCTGGTCCTTTACAAAAAAGTTTGCTAATCTCTGGTCTAGATTGGCCCTGCCCAATAGTCCTTTCTGTGATGATGAAAATGTATAATCTGCACTGTCTATCATGGTAGGCACTAGCCACGTATGGTTGTGAGTACTTGAAATATGGCTAGTATGACTGAGAAACAGAATTCTTGATTTTATTTCACTATCGTAAGTTTATAGTTGTATGTGGCTGCTGGCTATTGGGTTGGGCAACACAAGCATAGAAGAAATGAAGGGAGCTGAGAAGGGGCAGAGATTTTAAGGACAAAACATCTTGAAGTTTTCCGAGTAAGAGCTTTGCCTAGTTATCAGAAAATGGAAGGTTGCTTCCTCTAGCCAAGGGGCGAGGATCCCCTTGCTGGTCCAGGGATCAGACGGATCTGGGGGTTGACAGTATATAGCACAGCCATTCAGGTGTCCTCATCCTAGGTTTCAGGATCCTGACTTCAACGTAGGAGACCCTGGAGCTGTGAATTCAGCCTCTCTGAAGTTCTAGCACTCTTACATATAAATATTGAGTCTGATTATAAGCATAGCCTTCTGAATACATGAGATGAGGGTCTCTTTAAACACTGCTGCTAAGGCATTCTGGTTTTCATACCATGCCCTGAGTTGGTAGATTTTTGACCTGAGTCTTTTTATTTTCTTCCTTCCAATGGATGTTAACAACGGCCAACAAATTCCCCAATCCTAATAATTATCAGTGCCCTATATCTTTCAAGTATTACAGCTATTGTATAAGCCAGTATGTCTCCTGTCTCACATTCTCCCTTTCAACCCACCATAGGTGAAATCGAAGAAACAGTGGTGCTATCCCTTGCCAGAGGTAATCATCACCCCACTTCCCGGTAATGGGGGCTCTCCCACCCATCCCATCAGTATCCCATTCTGAGTGTCTGCTTCCTGAAACTACTCTTGGTATCAACTTTCTTAGGCTGCGTTGCCCCCAGAAGCAGACCCCAAGGCAAGGATTTGAATGCATGTAGTTAATAGTGAAAGTCGGGGGGAGGGGTAACAGAGTGGAAAAGTAAGACTGGAAAGAGTTGAAACCCATGATAAGGTATGTTAATAAGCAGGTTACCATGGAGGTCAACTGGGATTCAATCCTGCAGGGACCCCCGGGAAATACACCCTGGACTTGTCCTCCTGTGCCATTGACTGAAGGATAATCCCAGTGTATTCACTGTCTGGCACTTCCCACCTGCCCTGTGCATAAGATGAGATCAGGCTCGCAGGTGGAGAGCTGCAGGTGTGGACCATCTTCATACTCAGGAGCAGTGAGTGGTGAGGTGATAAGAGCAGGGCATGAACAGCATCTGCTACAACACAAAGGAAGTCCTTTTCTTTTCTTATCCCCTCCAGCACTATCATTAATTAGCCTTGGGTTGCATATACCTTCTTATAATCCTGGTTACCCATTATTAAGATAAGTAAAACACTAAATAATGAACTCCAAGCAACAGCTTTTTTCCTAAGATGCAAGTTCCAAATCTTGATACCTATTCCTGCCTTGATCACATTACAACCTTAAAGTTGCCCTAATGAACTGATCCATCTATAAATAGGCAGTGTTTGTTACCAAATCTTGCATATGTACATTCCTCATAGGTTTGTTGTGTGGATTTAAAAACCAGTGAACATTAAACTCACATCGGAGTGTCTGGAACATGGGGAAGGTGCTAAGTGTAGACACATTTTCCCACGTCTCCTCCCCTTCCCAAACCTAAGGAGGAAAAGCTCCTTTTAGTTCCTTCCAAATGTAAATATATTACCTGAGAAGGGTACTAAATTAACTCATTAGCACCTTCTAACACAGGAACAGAGTTTACTTTATCAGATTAACTACAGAAAACAAGACCCTGAGGCAACAGAATGTCAGTTGCATGAATGTTGACAGGGACAAACTCATATGGGAAGTCATTAAATAAAATTCCATCTTACATCCATTTGTGGATGTGCACTTTCTGGGTTGCTTTTATTATCAGTCTCATTTGATCTTCACAGGCTTCTATTTAACAGAGGGGGCTCAATGGCTTAAAGCACAGACCAGCTTCAAACAGCTAGTAAATGGCAGAGCTGGAGCTGGAGCTCAGATCTTCTGACTCCAAGTCCAAAGGAGGCCTAGATGTCTGGATGCCAGAAATGAGAACCCTGAAGAAGGGAAAAGCAGAGTGAGGACTTCTTAAAGAAGAGGCAGATGGTGGGGGATTTGCACCCTTCACCAGGGGGTTCCCTCAGGGCGCCCCCAGGTGTACCTGGATTTCAGTTTTCTTGTCCCTATCGTAGTTACATTGAGCCCCATATGGGACAATCTTCTTGGTGACCTGGAATGGTGATATGTTCTAACACCTTCCCCCAGAATATTCACGATTATGTTGTTTTACATATACCTAAAAGACAAAGAAGATCTCCCTTCAAAATTTCTAAGAACAATCTTCAAATTATACCTACATAGAACAAGTTATGATCCTGGAAACACTTACCCTCATTTTTCCTATTTTTGACTACATACATGACATTTGATTTTTTTTTTCCTTGGAAAACAATTGATAACTATCCCTGTTCTAGTCTTTTGAAATTCAGGGCAGTAAGTTTTAAAAAATAATATAAAAATATGTAAAAAAGCCTATTTCTACATTTTTTTCTGGGGAAAACACTGCAAAACAGAAAGATTCTTATACATTGTGCCAACTTTATAAATCACACATATGTATAGCTTTAAAAATACAAACATTAGAGAAGTATAAATAAGACAGTGACATTCCCCCCATAATCCCATTCTTCATCATGAGCCACAGTTAGTAGCTGTGCAGCTCTACTTGAAGACTTTTTATTTTACAGAGTTTACAAAGCACTTTCACATACTTCATCTCATTGAAACCTCACAACAGCAGTATTCAATTATAAATGTGAGATTGGGGAAATTGTTTTCCAGTGAACTTTAATAACCTTCTCACAAAAGGGAGCTACCATAACTGACTACCTTCTATTCACATTTTTGCAAACCCCGGCCAGGATTGATTCCCTGTGACCTTTCATGCTCAATTCATATAGCAAAGAGCAGACTGGGCTGTGGAGAACAGAATCAATCCAAAATCTGCTAAGCATTTTGGTTCCATCAGCTACAGCCTCAGCTAAACATAAAGCAGTTGCATAGGTAACAGATTAAGATGGAGCAGTCTTCCAAAACCCTATAAAGGATTCTTCAAGATCACTAACCAAGAAAAATGTGGGACTAGCCAGTGTACACTGTGGTATAAAATTGAGTTCAAATTAGGGCAAATCGTGGTATCTCCTCTCAAAGAGTGGGAAGAGATAGTCTTAAGAACAATTACCAATTACCACTGGAGATAAAGTAGCAGCTCTCAAATTAATGGAATAAAACAAGTCCCCCCAGGCTAATAGCATAGTCTTGGGGTTAGTGCCTAATTAGTGGGCTCTTTGTTCTAATAGATCTTTTAGATAAGATCTTGAAATCAAGTCTGGATTAGGAGGGGAGGATGTTGGAGAGCATGGAGTTTTGGGTGAATCTGGTTACCATATTTTTAAACTAGGTTAGTGGAAAGATAAGGACCTTGATTTCCGAGTGCCAAATCAACATTATCTCATGAATTATTTTGTATGTAAAGGAGCTGTTTATCTTGGCCTGGGAAGTTACTTCAGTGAACCCATTATGAGGACCAAGTACTAACCACAGTTGAATTTCCTTCCAAGAACAAACTGAAGGATAAATAATATTTTTCAGTCTTCATCCATTTTCCATATCATGACCAAAGATGTTTGCTAGCTCAACTGGTCATCATCATTATAGCAGCTTTAACACTTGATGCTTATATGCATCTCTTAAACTCTCTGGTTTCTACCTGAAGCAGGAGGAGGTGGTGACTGAAGTGAATTTCCAGGGAAACAAAAGGCAGGGACAAGTCTCTGAGCTCCCCAGCCCCTGCGCACATGAGGAGTGACTTGAAGGACAGTGACCTAGCTTAGAATGTTGTCATGGCCCTGATGGTGACTCATGTCCTCACAAAACAAACAGCATCTCTCTAACCCTTCACAGCTGATGCCAGGCCTCCGCCTCAGCCGGGCCTGCAGTCGGCTTGCGGGCTGGGATGATGAGAGGGGCAGCCAGTGTGAGACAGAAAAGGACATTCAGGGAATTTTAAGTGGTTTGGATCAGCCATTGTCATGTACAATTGATGTTCATTTATATTTCACTAGCCAAAATCTAATTTTGCCCAAAATTGGGAAAGAAATATTTCAAATACTAATCAGGCCCCATCCTGCTTTAATGTAAAAAATGAGCTGTCCTACCTTTTTTCAATCGTCTCAGAAGGGAGATTTAATATTTCCTGACAGTGCTTTAAATATTTTGCTGTTCAGACTTCAATGAATCCACAATAATTATATCAGTTAAACCAGCTTAGTTTTTCCAAAGCTATATCAAGCTTAGGGTACTTCTGAACTTATTATCATGGCATCCATCCTTTGATATTAGATTTAGTATAGAAAGGGCCAATACTCAGATGGCCTTTTATTCTAATTTGCCTATTAGTTTAGCTAATTTAACTAATTTACCTATTAGTTGCGTTTGCTTTTTGCTTTTTGTTTGAATCTATAGACTCAGTGTTCTACAATTTCCCAGCCTCCTCCTTCCCAGGAAGTTTAATTGCACAGAATCTAGGAGCCATATGTTATTCCCAGCGGAAAGTTTCAAGAAAGGCCCAGTGGTTTTTAATTCCCAGAAGATCAAGCAATGAAGACTTCAATACATTATCATTAAGAACTGACTTAGCATTTAGTGTCTAAATGTTAAGCCTTTTCGAGGAGCTTTTATTCTGTCATTTCTATTAAGGGGTTAAGAATCATCTCTGTTTCACAGATGGAGAAAGTCTGAGTTATCAATTTACCATTGTTTTGGGGAGGGGGAGAAGTACCAGCATATTTAGGTGGGAATTAATTCTGCCCATCCCTCAACTCTCCCTCAAGAAATCCAGCAATTTCATCATGGCTTTGGCTTCAATCAGCGCGCTCATTCTCGCTGAACAGCCCTCTCCAGTAAAATGAGATCTCAATCTGCTGTACCGGCAATCTCCAGCTCTCACCTCTACAATGACTGAACAAACAAAAGGGTGCAGCTGAGAACTATTTTCCTTCAAAGGAGCAGCCAAAGAATACTAGACACAATTACATAAACCCATAAAACAAGAATAGGACTAAGAAGACGCCCTCTGTGTGAATGGGGCAACAAGCCTACCCTTCTGCAGAAGCATGGGAATGGTAGATACAGACTCTGTATTTCTTCTGATGACCACCAAATCCCCGGGGCAGAATGTCTTAGCTTCTTTGAAAGTATAAACAATACCAGGACAAACCAATGATCTCATTTGGGAACTCTTTCATTGTTTTCCCACAATTTCCTGTGTAAAAATAAATTGAAGCCATAGAGTGAATGCTTATTAATAAAAAAAAAGAGAAATTATCAAAGAGGTGAACATAAGTAGTTATGAAATCAGAGCAGGCCTGCAAACTACAGACAATGCAGGGTTAAAAGAGAGGCAAGATGATAACAAACAAGGTTTGCTTTGAACTTCTCAGTCAATACTTATGTTTTAATTTCCTAATACCCACCCATTTGTTATTTTACATTTGACTACCTCTTATAAATCCAAACTTCTGTTATTTGATGCTCTTTTTTTAAATCCTGCCTTACCATTTACATGATGCTCCAAGATAAATTTCAGCAACTAAATTTGCTATTTTCACTCTAAGTAGGAAAACTTTTAATGATGTTAATAGACTAACTTAGGGAAAGTTACCTCTTAAGGCAACAGGTGTAGATTGTAAGATTAATGCCAAGTTGAGATGCTATAGTAAGACTTTCGATTTGGGGACTCAAAGAATGCAAGTCTAGTTCTGATTTCGCCCTTTATTAATAATTACGTGGACTACTTAGTAGAATGTCTGCAATTTAAACTTACCCCTCTACTTTATAGGAAATATAAAGTTATATGTATGTCAGTTAGCTTAAGCTACCCATCAGGTCATTTGCCCTGACCAAAAATTCACAGGCTAGGTGTCATCTGCTAGTCTGCTAATTAGAAATCCTCCCCTCCAGAGGGGCTTCCCAGCAAGGACTCAGCTATCTTAATCTTCCAAAACACCAGCAGAGTTTTCTTAGTTAGCAGAACAAATGTTAAAAATGAGTTTTCATTGGTAAAATTAATGACTTGCCAGTTAGCATTAGGGATGTTAGAAATGGGTTTTAATGGATGCAAATCATGATATTACAGTCATTTAGATTGTGTAAAATATTCTAGAGACTCTCTCCCTGCTTATATAAGCAGAATAAGAATCTACAAAACCCTCTGGCCTGTACCCTTAAGGTATTGTTTTCTACATTGTCCTGTGTCTGGCCTTGACAAAGACTTTTGGTAACTTGCCCAAGAGAAATGGCAAATTCATGATTTAAATCCAGATTAACTTGATTAATAGCAATAATAGTGATAGTCAACATTGGTCAAATGCTTGCCATGTATCAGATATTCCTTGAGGTGTTTTATATGCATTGACTCATTTCTTCCTCACAGAAACTCTCTGAAAAATGTGTTTTATTGTCATTTATCAAATGAAGAAACCAAAGCTTAAAAAAATTAAGGAACTTGCTTAGAATCACATAAGTAAAGCTCAAGTTTAATCAGTTCTGTGTGAATCCTTAGTATCCTTGTTGTAGTCACAAGGACATATCTATCACAGAAGATGAGTATCATTCATTGCCTATCCAATAACCATTCTCCCTTCTTTACTCACCAAATCTTCATTTTATTAAGGGCAGCATTAATCTCAGTTAAAATCTCTCCCAAAGACTTCCTAGCCTCTACAGGGTGGCCATACGACACAAGTCTGGCCAATGATGGTAAATAAACACAGTCTTTTGATTAGGACTTCTGGAAAAGCTACTATTTAGACAGCTTATGCTTGCTTTGGCAGCACATAAATGAAAATTGGACTGATACCGAGAAGACTAATGTGGCCTTTGTGCAAGGATAACGTGCATATTTGTGAAGCCTTCCATACTTTGCAGTTTCCAGAGGTCATTTGACACTTCATTGGTTAATGCCAAGGAAACATGAGTCAAAGCACATGTGGCATCTGATGGTGAAACTGTGACTTTCCCTACAAAAGAGAGAGAGAGAGGGGAGCTCAAGTGGTTCATGCATTTGCCCCTTATCCATTTCTCTCCTTCCAGCCTAGAATGCAGTTGTGATGTCCAGTGGGGCAGCAGCCATCTTATGATCATGAAGATTATAGTCTCGGAGTAAGGATGGGTCAGTGGAAGGATGAGCAATAGCCTTATTGCTAAGTTCCTGATGGTATTGTGGAGTCTCCATTACCAGCCTATGCTTGCTTATCTCAGAACTTGTGATGATTTATGAAAAATAAACCCCTATTTAGTAAGCTGCTATAGTTATGCTGTTGTTCTTATTATGTGAAGCTGAAAATAACACCTACTGATAGAGGTGGCCATGCTATTCTCCCTTCCAATCAGGTTTATTCTTATCTTACTACCAAAGTCACCTGCAACACAAAGCATATCACTGTCATTGTCCCAGCTTCAACTGTATGGGTGACAAAGGTGTGAAGTTAATTTGTCTGGGATGAGTGGACTTATGGCTCTGGTACCTTGCACTAAGGGAGGCCTCAGGGTAGTAAGGTGACATTGTACAAAGAACACAGGATTTGGCAAATTTAACATTTATGACAATTTTTACTCACCCGCCCTGCTCCTCAGCTTCCTTGCTTTTAAAATGAAGACTATACTGTCTACTTTAAATATTTACTGGGAGGTGTGTGAAATGTCTAGCTCCCGTGGTACATATGTGTATATTTATCTTATTATGAATTCCCCTCTCTCACCTGTACACATGGAATAAGTCATCTCATGCTCTCCTACTTCTCTCTCCCTTGAGTCCCTCCGTCTAATTCCAGTTTATGGAAAACATCTGCCTGCCCCCACAGTTTTGCCTTGGTTTTCATTTTATCCATGTTCTGTGTGGTTTAAATAAAGTTGGGAGAAAAGGAATGGAGAAATGCAGAAGACTCATACAGTATGGCCAAGGTATGGATAAATCTGCTAGGCAGAAGAAAAGCTACAAGAAGGGAGCCGGCAAAGATTCCCTTCCATTTCCCCGTGTGACACAGGAGAGCCGAGCTGGTGACCACATCTTCAGGTTCACATGATATCACTGAATATCTCTAGTTTAGTTAGGGCTTTCCTGAGAGTGATCTTCAGAGATGTGTTCTTGGAATGAATAGAATAATCATCTATAGCATGTATTTATAATACACACATACATACATGCCACATACATATTTATATATAACATTAGTCTGTTACCATGGAAACTGTTACAGCACTAACAAATTAAGCATTGTGACTCCACTGTAATAAGAATAAAGAAATTCAAATGAAATACCAAGCATTTGTTTAAGCACAAATAGCTTTAGTAATTAAATACACAGAGACAATACAGAAAACCACAAAATAATATTTAGAAGCCTTTGCTGGTATGAAAATCAGCTTCGATGTTGTTTCCCCTCTCCATTGCATTACATTACACATCTTTATAAATTAAGTTTGGCACTGGGTTAACAAGAATAATCTGCTGCACCAGAGCCCTCGCACAATGAAAAGCTCAGGTCTCATCCTAAAGAGTTATACCTTCCACAGTCAGCGAGAAAGATTTTATGGCTCTTTTTATTCATCAAAAAGAGGACTTTTTAGAAAGAAAGCTCAAATGTGAAGTTGGTCTTACCTCCCGTTTCATTCAAACAACACACAGAACTACCCCTGGGGTTTTGAATATATTAACATCCTTTCACAACGAACCCTAATGGGACAAGTGTAGCATTTTTTTCCAAGCAGATATATTCAAAGCTGAAAAATACATAGTGTTTAAATAGATCTCATTATATCAGCTACACCAAATCTCTCCTCTTTATATACAGAGGATTGTACCTCTTTTCACTGTCATGCAACATTAAAATAGGAAGGCATACACAAGAATGACATGGATTTGACAAAAAATTAATGATTTGTACATCACTTTAATGCTTCAAATCTGCAATTCATGTATGCTAATTAGTTCATAATGGGCTGTTGAAGTACAGAACTGTCATCCTGCTACTTTGCGGGTCTCTGGAAGCTCTGATTCAGCACAGCCCTGCCTGGTTGGCTGTTGGATTCTGGGCTATAACACGGCAGATCTATGATAGCATTTCCCTCCCCCCCTGCCCCCAATGCACAATTGTTTCCTGGATGTGGTGCTTTAATCTATCAGAGTTATAATGGCATATCTCAAATAAGTGGTTCCTGGGTGCTGCAATACATACCGGGAGCAATAACATAGCATCACTATATCTAAATGATGGATTTCTGGATTTTAGGCTGTCAGGCTGTACCTCAGAGGGCAACTGTCAGATTCCTAAATGTATGAAGTTGTATTATGCAGCACATTTTGAAAATGCATGTACAACTTTTTTTTATTTACAGATAAAAAGGGCTGTAAAACTTGGAGAGAGGAAACAAAGGGGCTACAAAGACCAGATATCTTTTCTTAGTGTGAAATCATATATATCTCCCCAAATGCAAGAAAGGCAGCTTCTAGTCCCTTTTGCCTTTTGTCTTTGTGCTACTGAAACAGAGACAAAGACTGTCACAAGAGCAGGAGAACATAAAGCTGAATGGCTTCACAAACCAAACAGAAACACCAGAGCTTGCTGGAAGCTGTGAGATTTTAAAACAAGTTGCTCTGTTTTTACTGGAAAGAAAACTGATTTTCCCTGATCTCATGACTGAGTTTTGACCCAATGTGTTTCTCATTATCACATCTGCTGATCTGTAAACCCAGCTGCTGCGCATGTCCAGAGAGAAAGCTGCACAAAGGCAATGAGCACCCCATTTGTTTTCAGATTGGAAATACCAGTTAGGTTCCTGATTGTTGAAATTGTATCTTGAAGACCCCAGAAGGAAGATACGTTTAATTTAAAAAATGTTTTTTTCACTGGAAGATATGAATTAGAGATCATAATGGAATAACTGAGCCAGGCCACAGAAAAAAATACTCCAAATGTAGACGTGTTCTTCCGGTGGCGAGCAGCGGATTACCTGCTGGCGGGCGAGATGGAGCTCGAGGCCATGAGCAGATACACCAGCCCAGTGAACCCCGCCGTCTTCCCCCATCTGACTGTGGTGCTCTTGGCCATTCGCATGTTCTTCACCGCCTGGTTCTTCGTTTATGAGGTCACCTCCACCAAATACACTCGAGATATCTACAAAGAACTCCTCATCTCCTTGGTGGCCTCACTTTTCATGGGCTTTGTAGTCCTCTTCCTGCTGCTCTGGGTTGGCATCTACGTGTGAGCTCCCAAGGGTACCAGCCAGGCAGCTTCACCAAATTACTGCTTTTGTAAATTCAATTTTTTTTACTATAAAAAAAAATACTCCAAATGTGGCTGAGTTATTAAGGGATTTTAGATCATTATGAGTAGATACTTTGTAACTATGCAAAACAATGATAAACTAAAACACAGTTCAAAAATGATAAAGTGAATACAAATTATTTTGTTTAGAGATTTATTTATTGCTTTTATGCCAGCATAGAGGAAAAAAATTAATGAGACTAGGTGTTTAAGAAATGTTGAATAAATGAAGAATGCTCTCCCAAAAATGTTGTGACTTAGAAAAGACATAAAATGATATTCCAACCTAGAGGCTGCACCTGGCTCTCCTGGCAGCACCAGGGAAACAGGTGGACAACAACACAGTATTTTCTCTGTATTAGACATCTGAACGACAGCTTCTTGAAAAAGAGACCAAACTACAAATTGAAGTTCCTTCCAATGGTTGGGTTATTTACATTTGCAGATTTAAAATTGTGTTTTGATAAAGATTTGGAGTGGGATGGCTGGGTCATATAGCAGATGTACACTTAATTTTTTTTAAACCGTCAAACTGTTTTTTCAAAGTGATTGTATTATTTTACATTTCCTCCAGCAATTTATGAGAGTCCTTGTTCCTCCATATCCTCACCAACACTTGATATGGTCAATCTTTTCACTTTAGACATTCTAATAGGTATGTGATTATATCTTGCTGGGGTTTTGATTTGCATTCCCTTCATGACTGGTGATGTTCAGTGTCTCTTCATATTCTTATTTTCCATCTACGTATCTTCTTTGGGGAAGTAACTGGTCAAATCTTTTGCCCATGTTTTACTTGTTTGCTCGTTTTTGGTTTTTTTTTATAGTGCCTCAAAGTGTTTATTTTACTTTTTTTTTTTGAGAGGGCATCTCTCATATTTATTGATCAAATGGTTGTTAACAACAATAAAATTCTGTATAAGGGACTCTGTGCTCAATGCACAATAATTAATCCACCACAAGCCTAATTCTCGTCAGTCTCCAATCTTCTGAAGCATAGCAAACAAGTTCTTACATGGTGAACAAATTCTTACATAGTGAATAAGTTCTTACATGGTGAACAGTACAAGGGCAGTCATCACAGAAACTTTCAGTTTTGATCACGCATTATGAACTATAAACAAACAGGTCAAATATGAATATTTGTTTGATTTTTATACTTGATTTATATGTGGATCCCACATTTCTCCCTTTATTATTATTATTATTATTATTATTATTATTATTATTATTATTTTTAATAAAATGCTGAAGTGGTAGGTAGATGCAAGATAAAGGTAGAAAACATAGTTTAGTGTTGTAAGAGAGCAAATGTAGATGATAAGGTGTGTGCCTGTAGACTATGTGTTAATCCAAGCTAGACAAGGGCAATAAAAGATCCACGGATGCAGAAGATTTCTCTCAAAACAGGGGGGGTGAGGTTCTAAGCCTCACCTCTGTTGATCCCCAATTTCTCACCTGATGGCCCCCCTGCGACTGTGCCTGTCTTAGGTTGTTCCTCCCTTGAGGAATCTTACCCGTCTCCGGCTAACCAGTCATCTTCCGGAGCCCTACAGGGAAATGTAAAGTTGGTAAGTGAGAGAGAGGTGATATTGTTTGAAGAGGTTAGCTTTTTACTTCTTTGCAGATTTATGCCCTGTGGCTTCTATGCCCAGCATTTGTCTCGAGGTATCTTTACCACTTGGAGGAATTATGATACTGGGTAAATTAGATATGAGACACGAATTCTATTTAAGGGTTGTAATTAGGAAGGAAGAAGAAAAGCTATAGAAGTAGCAGGCGGAAGAAAACATGGGAAGATTGATTATTTCTTTGACATATCTTCTTGTAGAGTAACTTAAGCATGTATAGGTTTTAAACTACTAATTAAATTGCACACACACATTAACATAATAGGAATACAGTTACATAACCAAAGAAGATCTATAATTACCAGCCATCTCCAGTGAAACCAAGAAAACCAGTTAGGCATCCTAGGCATTTGTGAAAATTTATCTATGATATGATGGGTATTGTCCAACTGTACTTGAACAGTCTGAGAGAAATAAGACAAATTAAAACAACCCATTCCTGGTAACTGTTCGCATCCCATATGTTCTTTTAACACTAGATAGTCTGTAGTTGTAAGATTTTGGAGCGCTACAACTTGCACTTCTCCTAATTCTTGGTTGAGTTCCAACAGTATAGAGCCAGTCAAATTTGTTGTTTTACTGTATGCACAGGCCAGCTTAGATATCTCCTTCTTCATTCCCATGGCAAGTCCAGGAATCGGTGGGATGAATGCAGCTACAGCTGTAGCAGCGCCTGGATCTTTGTTGAAGTTTTTTGATGATCATCTTCTGGTATGAGTCTTCCAGAGAGTGCTGATGTTGGAAGTTCTTCTTCATATCGTATCTTAGTTCATTTTCTGGGTGGCCAAATTAGGCTTTGATCCTCTGTATAAACACAAACAGACCCTTTGCCCACCCTTTGATATGCCCTTTATACCATTATGTAGAACTCATCGGAGGTCACCACACAGGAACTGCTTTTTATTTTATTTTTTTAAAGAGAAAGGAATATTATCAGAAAAATGTACCTTCATAGCCAATCATCTGACACCCTTTAAGTGATCAAAATTAAGGATATTTAAAGCATGCATTAATCATTGATTTACAGTTAGTTTTATCCTATCAGGGAGTAATCCCCCTTTTCTTTCTTTTTTTTTTTTTTTGTTATCATTAATCTACACTTACATGAAGAATATTATGTTTACTAGGCTCTCCCCTATACCAGGTCCCCCCTATAAACACCTTTACAGTCACTGTCCATCAGCATCGCAAAATGTTGTAGAATCACTACTTGTCTTCTCTGTGTTGTACAGCCCTCCCCCCCATTATGCATGCTAATCTTAATACCCCCTTTCTTCTTCCCCCCCTTATCCCTCCCTACCCACCCATCCTCCCCAGTCCCTTTCCCTTTGGTACCTGTTAGTCCACTCTTGGGTTCTGTGATTCCGCTGCTGTGTTGTTCCTTCAGTTTTTCCTTTGTTCTTATACTCCACAGATGAGTGAAATCATTTGGTATTTCTCTTTCTCTGCTTGGCTTATTTCACGGAGCATAATACCCTCCAGCTCCATCCATGTTGCTGCAAATGGTAGGATTTGCCCTCTTCTTATGGCTGAGTAGTATTCCATTGTGTATATGGACTACATTTCTTTATCCATTCATCTATCGATGGACATTTAGGTTGCTTCCAATTCTTGGCTATTGTAAATAGTGCTGCGATAAACATAGGGGTGCATATGTCTTTCTCAAACTTGATTGCTGCGTTCTTAGGTTAAATTCCTAGGAGTGGAATTCCTGGGTCAAATGGTAAGTCTGTTTTGAGCATTTTGATGAACCTCCATACTGCTTTCCACAAGGGTTGAACTAATTTACATTCCCACCAGCAGGGTAGGAGGGTTCCCCTAACTCCACAGCCTCGCCAACACTTGTTGTTGTTTGTCTTTTGGATGGCAGCCATCCTTACTGGTGTGAGGTGATACCTCATTGTAGTTTTAATTTGCATTTCTCTGATAATTAGCAATGTGGAGAATCTTTTCATGTGTCTGTTGGCCATCTGTATTTCTTTTTTGGAGAACTGTCCGTTCAGTTCCTCTGCCCATTTTTTAATTGGGTTATTTGTTTTTTGTATGTTGAGGTGTGTGAGCTCTTCATATATTTTGGACGTCAAGCCTTTATCAGATCTGTCATTTACAAATATATTCTCCCATACTGTAGGGTTCCTTTTTGTTCTGTTGATGGTGTCTTTTGCTGTACAGAAGATTTTCAGCTTGATATAGTCCCACTTGTTCATTTTTGCTGTTATTTTCCTTGCCCGGGAGATATGTTCCAGAAGAGGTCACTCATGTTTATGTCTAAGAGGTTTTTGCCTATGATTTTTTCCAAGAGTTTAATGGTTTCATGACTTACATTCAGGTCTTTGATCCATGTGGAGTTTACTTTTGTATATGGGGTTAGACAATGGTCCAGTTTCATTCTCCTACATGTAGCTGTCCAGTTTGCCAGCACCATCTGTTGAAGAGACTGTCATTTTGCCATTGTATGTCCATGGCTCCTTTATCAAATATTAATTGACCATATATGTCTGGGTTAATGTCTGGAGTCTCTAGTCTGTTCCACTGGCCTGTGGTTCTGTTCTTGTGCTAGTACAGAATTGTCTTGATTACTATGGCTTTATAGTAGAGCTTGAAGTTGGGGAGTGAGATCCCCTCTACTTTATTCTTCTTTATCAGGATTGCCTTGGCTATTCGGGGTCTTTGGTGTTTCCATATGAATTTTTGAATTATTTGTTCCAATTCATTGAAGAATGTTGCTGGTAATTTGATAGGGATTGCATCAAATCTGTATATTGCTTTGGGCAGGATGGCCATTTTGACGATATTAAGTCTTCCTAGCCATGAGCATGGGATGAGTTTCCATTTGTTAGTGTCCCCTTTAATTTCTCTTAAGAGTGACTTGTAGTTTTCAGAGTATAGGTCTTTCCCTTCTTTGATTAGGTTTATTCCTAGGTATTTTATTCTTTTTGATGCAATTGTGACTGGAATTGTTTTCCTGCTTTCTCTTTCTATTGGTTCATTGTTTGTGTATAGGAAAGCTATAGATTTCTGTGTGTTAATTTTGTATCCTGTAACTTTGCTGTATTCCGGTATCAGTTCTAGTAGTTTTGGGGTGGATTCTTTAGGGTTTTTTATGTACAATATCATGTCATCTGCAAATAGTGACAGTTTAACTTCTTCTTTACCAATCTGGATTCCTTGTATTTCTTTGTTTTGTCTGATTGCCATGGCTAGGACCCTCCAGTACTATGTTAAATAACAGTGGGGAGAGTGGGCATCCCTGTCTAGTTCCTGATCTCAGAGGAAAAGCTTTCAGCTTCTCGCTGTTCAGTATAATGTTGGCTGTGGGTTTATCATATATGGCCTTTATTATGTTGAGGTACTTGCCCTCTATTCCCATTTTGCTGAGAGTTTTTATCATGAATGGATGTTGAATTTTTGTCAAATGCTTTTTCAGCATCTATGGAGACGATCATGTGGTTTTTGTCCTTCTTTTTGTTGATGTGGTGGATGATGTTGATGGATTTTCGAATGTTGTACCATCCTTGCATCCCTGGGATGAATCCTACTTGGTCATGGTGTACGATCCTTTTGGTGTATTTTTGAATTTGGTTTGCTAATATTTTGTTGAGTATTTTTGCATCTACATTCATCAGGGATATTGGTCTGTAGTTTTCTTTTTTGGTGGGGTCTTTTCCTGGTTTTGGTATTAGGGTGATGTTGGCTTCATAGAATGAGTTTGGAAGTATTCCCTCCTCTTCTATTTTTTGGAAAACTTTAAGGAGAATGGGTATTATGTCTTCCCTGTATGTCTGATAAAATTCTGAGGTAAATCCATCTGGCCCAGGGGTTTTGTTCTTTGGTAGTTTTTTCATTACCACTTCAATTTTGTTGCTGTTAATTGGTCTGTTTAGATTTTCTGTTTCTTTCTGGGTCAGTCTTGGAAGGTTGTATTTTTCTAGGACGTTGTCCATTTCTCCTAGGTTTCCCAGCTTGTTAGCATATAGGTTTTCATAGTACTCTCTAATAATTCTTTGTATTTCTGTGGGGTCCGTCGTGATTTCTCCTTTCTCGTTTCTGATTCTGTTGATTTGTGTTGACTCTCTTTTCCTCTTATTAAGTCTGGCTAGAGGCTTATCTATTTTGTTTATTTTCTCAAAGAACCAGCTCTTGGTTTCATTGATTTTTGCCATTGTTTTATTCTTCTCAATTTTATTTATTTCTTCTATGATCTTTATTATGTCCCTCCTTCTGCTGACCTTAGGCCTCATTTGTTCTTTTTCCAATTTCGATAATTGTGATGTTAGACTATTCATTTGGGATTGTTCTTCCTTCTTTAAATATGCCTGGATTGCTATATACTTTCCTCTTAACACTGCTTTTGCTGTATCCCACAATAGTTGGGGCTTTGTGTTGTTGTTTTCATTTGTTTCCATAAATTGCTGGATCTCCATTTTGATTTGGTCATTGATCCATTGATTATTTAGGAGCGTGTTGTTAAGCCTCCATGTGTTTGTGAGCCTTTTTGCTTTCTTTGTACAGTTTATTTCTAGTTTTATGCCTTTGTGGTGTGAAAAGTTGGTTGGTAGGATTTCAATCTTTTGGAATTTACTGAGGCTCTTTTTGTGGCCTAGTATCTGGTCTATTCTGGAGAATGTTCCATGTGCACTTGAGAAGAATGTATATCCTGTTGCTTTTGGATGTAGAGTTCTGTAGATGTCTATTAGGTCCATCTGTTCTAGTGTGTTGTTCAGTGCCTCTGTGTCCTTACTTATTTTCTGTCTGGTGTTTCTGTCCTTTGGAGTGAGTGGTGTGTTGAAGTCTCCCAGAATGAATGCATTGCATTCTATCTCCTCCTTTAGTTCTGTTAGTATTTGCTTCAGATATGTTGGTGCTCCTGTATTGGGTGCATATATATTTATAATGGTTATATCCTGTTGTTGGACTGAGCCCTTTATCATTATGTAGTGTCCTTCTTTATCTTTTGTTACTTTGTTTATTTTGAAGTCTGTTTTGTCTGATACTAGTATTGCAACACCTGCTTTTTTCTCTCTGTTGTTTGCATGAAATATCTTTTTCCATCCCTTGACTTTAAGTCTGTACATGTCTTTGGGTTTGAGGTGAGTCTCTTGTAAGCAGCATATGGATGGATCTTGCTTTTTTATCCATTCTATTACTCGGTGTCTTTTGATTGGTGCATTCAGTCCATTTACATTTAGGGTGATTATTGAAAGGTATGTACTTATTGCCATTGCAGGCTTTAAGTTTGTGGTTACCAAACATCCAGGGTTAGCTTCTTTACTATCTTACTGTCTAACTTAACTCGCTTGTTGAGCTATTATAAACATGGTCTGATGATTCTTTATTTCTCTCCCTTCTTATTCCTCCTCCTCCCTTCTTCATATGTTGGGTGTTTTGTTCTGTGCTATTTTTAGGAGTGCTCCCATCTAGAGCAGTCCCTGTAAGATGCCCTGTAGAGGTGGTTTGTGGGAGGCAAATTCCCTCAACTTTTGCTTGTCTGGGAATTGTTTAATCCCTCCTTCATATTTAAATGATAATCGTGCTGGATACAGTATTCTTGGTTCGAGGCCCTTCTGTTTCATTGCATTAAGTACATCATGCCATTCTCTTCTGGCCTGTAGGGTTTCTGTTGAGAAGTCTGATGATAGCCTGATGGGTTTTCCTTTGTAGGTGACCTTTTTTTTCTCTCTGGCTGCCTTTAATACTTTGTCCTTGTCTTTGATCTTTGCCATTTTAATTATTATGTGTCTTGGTGTTGCCCTCCTTGGATCCCTTGTCATGGGAGTTCTGTGTACCTCTGTGGTCTGAGAGGCCATTTCCTCCCCTAGTTTGGGGAAGTTTTCAGCAATTATTTCTTCAAAGACACTTTCTATCCCTTTTTCTCTCTCTTCTTCTTCTGGTACCCCTATAATGCGGATATTGTTCCATTTTGATTGGTCACTCAGCTCTCTTAGAATTTTTTCATTCCTGGAGATCCTTTTACCTCTCTCTGCATCAGCTTCTCTGCATTCCTGTTCTCTGTTTTCTAGTCCATTAATGGTCTCTTGCATCTCATCCATTCTGTTTTGAAGTCCTTCCAGAGCTTGTTTTATTTCTGTATTCTCCTTCCTTAGTTCTTGCATATTTCTCTGCAAGTCCATCAGCATGGTTATGACTTTTGTTTTGAATTCTTTTTCCGAAAGACTGGTTAAATCTATCTCCCCAGGTTCCTTCTCAGGGGAAGATGTAGCAGATGCCGAAGCTGTCTGGGTTAGTCTTGTCTGGATTAAATTTTTTTGCCTTTTCCTGTTGATATGTGCTATTGACTGTCAGCTGGGAGAGCCAAACTTTCCACTTGCTACTGGCCTTCCTTTACTGGGACAACTGTGACCCCTAGTGGCTTGTGTTGGGCAATTGCATGTAGACTGGGTCTTTGTATCTTGCCCGGCTGGTATGGAGGAAGCTCCCTTTCTTAGGCCGTGGCCAGCCTCAGGCTGCTTCTCTGCTATGGCAGGGCCCCAGAGGGGTAATGTACGGGGGCTGTTTGGCTGTTTACCTCCGTGAGGGGTCTCAGAGCTGTTGCCCAGGGGGTTAGTGCGCCCGGATTTCCTTGGAATTTTCAGCTGCTGGACTGTGACCTGTGTTGTTTCCATCCAGCTGTTGCATCCCTGTCCCTTTAAGACTTTCAAAAAGCACTCGCTTTTCTTTGTCACAGGGGCATCAGCTTTGGGACCCGCTCAGAGGTCTTGCTGCCCTATTTTCCTAGTTTCCAGCCCTCCACGCATGCACTGTGTCTGCACTCTGGTGTGGATGGCTGGGGCTGCGTGTTTAGCAGTCCTGGGCTCCCTCTCCCTCCCTGCTCCGAATCCTCTCCTCCCGCTGGGAGCTGGGGTGAGGGGCGCTCAGGTCCCACTGGGCCGGAGCTTGTATCTTACCCCTTTCACCAGGCGCTGGGCTCTCACACATGTGGATGTAGTCTGGCTGTTGTCCTGTGTCTTCTGGTCTCTCTTTTAGGATTAGTGGTATTTGTTGTATTTTCAAAAATATATATGTTTTTGGGAGGAGATTCCCACTGTCCTACTCACGCCCCCATCTTGGCTCCGCCTTGTTTGTTCGTTTTTTAAATCAAGTTTTGAAAGTTCTTTATATATTCTGGATATAGTTTTTTTATCCAATATATAAATTACAAATATTTTCTCCTAGTCTAAGTCTTCTCTTAGCACTATTTTGGAGGGGCAGACATTCTTCATTTTGATGAAATCACTTATATATATGAATTATGCATCTATTATATGTGTGATATCTAAAATAACTTTGTCTAAAATAGAACCTAGAAATAATTTTTTAATTGAAAACTAAAATGAACAGAGCATGAGTGAGGTGGGGACAACTTTAAACATCAAATAGACATGTAACTGTATATTTACAATTAATTGTAAATCTAGAGGGACAGATAGCACCAGAAATTCACACACACAAAGCCAGGAATCGTTCCTGTTCCCACTGGTTGAGATGAGTCAAGATAGAAGAGCTAAGTATGGAAATGGCCAATAACTTCTGATTCAAAACTGGAAATGGATATTATGCTGGGCAGAATAGTGGCCTCCAGAGATGTCCAGGTCTTAACCATTGAAACTGATATGTTACCTTACATGGCAAAGAGGACTTTTCAGATGTGATTAAGTTAAGATTCTTGAGATGGAGAAATGATGTTAGGTTATCTGGGTGCACTCAATGCAGTCATCACAGTCCTTAGAAAGAGGGAAGCAGAAGAGTCAGGGAAAGAGATGTGACAATGGAAGCAGGTGTCAAGAGAGATGGGATTGCAGGAAGGGGCCATGATCGAAGGATTGAAGACAACTTCTAGAAGCTGGAAAAGGGGAGGGAATATATTCTCCCTTAGAGTCTCCAGAAGGAACATAAACACTGAAACCTCAATTTTAGTGCAGTGAGACCCATTTTGGACTTCCGAACTCCAGAACTATCAGATGATAAATGTGTGCTGTTTTGAACCATTAAGCTTATGGTAATCTGTCACTTAGAAAGTAATACAGGTATTGAATAGAAGGGCTGCTTTTTGCTCCAGTCCCAAGAGTGAGGTTTCTAGGGGTGTGAACTTCTCACGTGGAGGCTTCCTTAGACCGCGGTGATCATAGTATTTACCTGTTGGTGCATGAAGAACTAAATTCAGAGTGACTGCCACTTTCTGTCAGCCTCTGCTGCTGGAATAAATATTTGGACTCAAAATGAGTGGTAGTTCTTAAGCAGGTGCTTATAGTCACACTAGCTTCCTGTGAATCAGATGGAGTTCCCCAACTTCCATTCCCACCCCAGAGGGGACTCAAACTACAAAAGGGCTAAAGGGAAGCAATGGCTTTACAAGACCTGGAATTAGAAATGTCATTGTATTTTTAGCATTCTAATGGAACACCCTCCTCTCCTTTCTAAAATTTAAGTCTGTTCTTCAAACTTCCTATTTACATTCAGAAATACGGGCCTGAATATCCCAAAAAAGATTGGTTCTCTATGACTTTCCTGGCTATATTTCTCTTCAGTTTGATTTCCCTTTCCTTAAAGGAATTGTCTAGTATTTATCCAGTGAGGTTTCTTATCATCATGGCTGGATACCTTATGTCCACCTGGGGTTAAGTAAAAATGTCTCTTTACTCATGAAAATTCCTTAGTAATCAGCAAAAGTTATCTGTACAAAGACTCTAAGCAAATTCAAGTCCTTGGCCCAGATAATTGCATTAGAGGGTCAGCAGCCAAGGGGATAAAATGCAGAGAGCTGTGTAGTCTCCCTTCTGTCCCTGGTGGGAACAGAGACACAGGGCACATGGTTGTCACTTTGGGCTGTAAAAATCCTCTCTGCATGTGGGATGTGCCCAGACAAGCAATGAGCTGAATGAACACAAGCATTGTGTCAGATGAGAACCTTGCTTCTGGCTAAGTAGGGCACAGCAGGACTCATTGTGTGTTTTGGGGGGGACCCTCCTGGGATCCTTGTGAAGCAAGCCAAGACAAGATTTCAAATCAGACCAGGTGAAACAGGAAGATGTTCATGAGCAGAATTAGGTTTACAATGTCCTAAATCCCTATGGTTAATTACTTTATTTATCAGATGGGTAATGTCACATTTAAACCATGTCTACATAGAATCAAAACAACTGTAAACATTTAAAAAATTCAGGTAACCAATTTTTCCTTTCTTTACCACAGGGTATCAAGGAACTGGTTTGGCTGACTGAATTTTTCCTATTTTTTATTTTAGTTGATTGGAAGAATTCACTCATCTGAGATAGTTTTCATTTCAGAATGGGTTCAATGTATCATTATAGTGTGTCCCCACTTTAAATACACACACACACACACACGTGCACCCTTCTTTTCTCTCTTCTTTCCATGTCCTGACCTGGGAGATTCTCAGAATGGCAGAGGCTAAAATAATACTAGTATAATTAAGTTGTAATTATTCGAACTTTCTATGCTATCCTCTGGATCTCAGGATATTACATCAGTTTCTCCATTTGTGGAGTTGCCAGTGAAATGTCGTGTAGCTTTTGGAAATAGGGTTTGAAGAAAATCTGGCTTAGAGAAACCCTGCAGGAGCATAGAACTCTTAGAAGCCTGCTGGGCTGGAGGACGCATGCTGATTCATGTGAATTGTGGCATTCCTGAGGCAGGTGAGAACACTTTTAAAGTAGGAGGAGTTCAAGGGAGTTTGGCCCTCAGTATTGGGTGATGAGGCAAAGAGAATTTGATACAGGAGAACTCTATGAAAGAAAATAGTGAATACTGAGCTGTGGTTCAGGTGGATTTTCAGAACAATTTTGACTTGAGTTTAGGAGATCCAGGTAGATTGGACTTCTTTCCTTAATGGAGACAGGGCTACAGAAGATGTTCTAGTCTTAAAGTTGTCAAAGAAGCTGAAAAATAAATATAAAATCTAAGCCATTTGCATGCAAGTGACCTTGAGGCTATTACCTTATGCAGCAAATGAATTATTTAGCACTTATATTCTGCAGGGTATCTGCTAGGAAGTCAGAGTTCAGCACTGGACCAGACACACATGGTTCTTATCTTCAATGGAGCTTAAAATCTGGGGAGAACAAATGTGTTAGGCTAAAGAATAACCCCCCAAAATGTCCACATCCTAATTTCTGGAACTTGTAAATACATTACCTTGCTGTGGATAAAGTGAAGGTTCCCATGGCCAGGATTCTCACCTGGCCCTGGTCAGCTAGCTCACTACACATGTGTGGGCAATACATTGTTATTGACTCTATATAAAGAGCTCCACCCAGTGCTTTGCGCAACATGGTGCTACAGCTGCAAGGTTGCAGGAGAGCAGAGATGAGACTGGAGTGGTGGCAGCGCCGAGGACAGAGACTGAGACGGCTGCAGAGGCAGAGAGGCCTAGAGGCAGAGACCGGCTTGCTATGTGCAGACTCGCTCTGAGTGGATGGGATTCTAGTGATTGTCCTGCCACCGTGGGAATAAAGTTGGGTATAACCCTTTCACCCCAAGAACATTCCACTGTCATGTCTTTGGTCTCATTGAATCCATAGCGAACTTGTCGGGGCTGAAACCCATTGGCAAGACCCTTGTACAGTAAAATGAACTTCTCAGATGTGATTAAGTTAAGGTTCTTCTGATGGAGAGAATCAGCTTGGATTTTCCAGGGGAGCCCCACGTAATCATAAGGTCCTTCTAAGCGGGCAGGAAGATCAGCATCAGATATGTGATAACCAAGCTCAGTTTGGAGAGGAGAGGAGGTGCTGCATTGCTAAGTATAAGGACAGAAGAAAGGGCCACAAGCCAAGCAGTGTAGGTGATCTTCGGCAGCTGGAAAAGGGGAAAAGACAGCTTCTCCTCTAAAGCCTCCAGAGGGAGCACAGCCCTGCTGACAGTTTGATTTCGGCCCAGTGACACCCGTTTCCGGTTTCTGATCTTCGGGACTGTAAGGTAATTAATCTCTGTTGTTTTAAGCCACTAAGTCTGTGGTGATTGTTGCATAGCAGTAGGGAACTAATACAAAAAATGAGCAAATAGCCACTCTCAGCCCTGTTTCACAATCACTGTGAGGACGGCAGAAGCAAGAACAGAGCATGCCACCAGAAAGCACAGCAGTGTTCATGGAAACCAGGCCAGGGCCGACCTCCCCAGCACCTCCTCTTCTGGAGGAGACATGTGTGGGTTGACCGGAGTAGACAGACGGGGAGTGACGTGTCACAGACAGAACAGCCTCGGCAAGGCCCCAGTGCCACGAGGAGCGTGACCCGCCGGGGACAGGGAGAGGAGGGCAGTGTTTGCGGCACAGTGAGCAGGAGCAGCAGGGGGCAGCCGATTCCGAGGGGTGGTGGACTTCATCCATAAGGCGGGGGGCAGCCCCCAAAGGGTCATAATAAGTGGGTGCCAACCTCAGGTTCCTGTTGTTAGAGCACTCTGGCGTCTGTGCAGGGAATGAATGGGAGAAGGGAGATGCCAGGGGAAGACTTGCGTTTGTCAGAGCGAGGGTTGCTTGTGGGAGCTTAGATTGACACAGATATATTTTGGAAGTAAAATCACAGGCCTTGGTGACTGATTGATTTACCCAGTAATTCATTTTTTAAAAAACTGCTAATTAGTATTCTAGGACAAGATTCTATCATAATATGTGAATCAGTTCCCCAGTTGATGAACATTCAGGATTTGTCCAGTTTGGTGCTATGTTGAATAATTTTGCTATCAATACTCCTATACAACTCTTATTTTGAACATCTCATTTTATTTCTCTTGGGTAAATACTTAAGAGTGAAGCTGTGGGCATAGGGGAAGCTTATATTTAACTTTTTGAGAAACTACTATGCGGCTCTTCAAGGGGAGTGTGCCGATTCATATCCCATTTGGTGATTTATTGCCTGTGGGGGTGAAATTTCATACGTGTCATGAGAAAGTCGGGCATCTTCCCGCAAACTGAAGAACAGTTTGTGGAGCTCTTCCACAGCCCCCTGGGTTTTGAGCGGTGAGTGTCAAGGAGGTGAAGATATAGCCAGAGACCTGAGAGGACATTCCCTGGGAGACAGACTCCCCTGCTTTCTTGAATAGAGGAGGCAATAAGAAGTTGCTTAAATTCTTACCACATCATCTGGGGAGCTTTCCCTGCAAATCTGTGGAAACCTTATTTCACCAAACCAAATAATAAGATTGGATCAGAGACTCAAACTTGAGAAGCTAATTGCTTTTAAATTGTTTCATAGGGTATCTGTGGCCCTAGGCTGTTAGAGATTCTCAGTCTCCCCACAGTCATTGGAGTAGCAGTCTGGTCTGAATCTAGACTGAGACCCACTCTGGATGCCAACCCTTTCCTTCAGTTCTTCCCCACTCCCAATTCAGCCTCCAAATTTGCAGGTTCAGGCAGAGGCCTCATCCTCCTCATCACTCACTGAACAGAATCCATTCTGTCAACTGTCCCCCAAGTCGTCCCTCCAAAAAGGAAAGTGTTCTAGCTAGGGGTCTGTCTTGTCAATGGTTTTCAGCCCTGGACAAGTTCTCTATGGATTCAATGTGACCAAAGACATGAGAGTAGAACGTTCTTGGGGTGAAAGAACTTTATTCCCACGGTAGCAGGTCAATCACTAGAATCCTGTCCACTCAGAGCGAGTCCGCATGTAGCAAGCCGGTCTCTGCCTCTGGGCCTCTCTGCCCCTGCAGCCATCTTGGTCTCTGTCCTTGGTGCTGCCACCACTCCAGTCTCATCTCTGCTGTCCTGCAGCCTTGCAGCCGTGCCACTGTGTCCCACAGAGCACTGGGCAGAGCTCTTTATATAGAGTCAAACAATAACAATGTATTGCCCACATGTGTGTAGTGAGCAAGCCGACCAGGGCCAGGTGAGAATCCTGGCCACAGGAACCTTTACTTTCTCCACAGGGTATCATCAGAAGTAGGATTTGAGTGTTAAAGAAGGGACCACCCAGAAAGGACCATGGGATGAACTGGCTTAAACCAGGACTGTGTCAGGCAAGCCAGCTTATACAGCCACTGGTTTGGAAAGCTAAATTGATCTACATAGTAAAGCAATGAAGGAAATTCTAGGGAAGGTGTACCAACCAGAATGAGAGTTGAATATATAGAACCCTCAGGCCACATAGACTATGAGTTTCAAGAGAGATTTCAGGTGTCTACAAGAGAATGATGATCTTAAACAGTTGTGGCTTGTAAGAAAATTGGAGAGGCAAGGAAAGGTTATGTTTTTAAAAAATGTCATGGTGGATGATAAATGGATTCTTTTTTGGTTGATTAGTTTCTTACCTAGGGAGTAAGAAGTCCTTGGATTTAGGACAAGTGGTTCCATGGTGGCTCCCCACACCTAAAGGATATACTCACCAAAACCCTCTGGGTGTGACTTTATTTTGAAAAGGGATCTTGGCAGATACAACTATGTCAGGAATCTTCTGATGGGATCATCCTGGATTATCTGGGTGGGCTCTAAATCGTTGATAAGTGTCCTTATGAGAGAAAGGCAGAGGAAGTGAAGAAAGTCATGTAGAGACACATGCAGAGCCTGGAGTCCTGCAGCTACAAGTTAAGGGGCCCCTGGAGCCACCAGAAGCAGCAAAGCCTCCCTCAGATCCTTCAGAAGGAGTTTGGTCCTGCCAGCACCCTGATTTCAGACTGGTGGCCTCCAGAACAGTGAGAGGACAACTTTCTCTTATTATCATAGCCACCCAATTTAGGGTACTTTGTTATACAGCCCCAGAAAACTAATATAGAGTAGAAAGGAGATTGTTGTTAAACAGGTATGAGAATAGGATGGAGGGAGGCAATGAACGTACAAACCTGGAAAGCTGGAACCTGGTATGAATGGGTGTGGAATTCCAGGTACCTCCAGGCAGGGTGGAATCTAAGGGCAGGGGGAGTAAAAGCAGGAATTGTCTACACCACCAGCTCTTTTCATGAGGCCACAGTTGGGTATCCCCAGGACAGCTTTCTCATGCTGCTTTTACATTATCCCCCCAGTTTGAAAATCCAGTTAGAGACTGGGAGGCAGCTACTTCACCCATCTCTCCTGCACTTTCCATAAATACATGCAACTTCTCTTAGTTCAGGCTCATTGCCAGTACAGCAAGCCATACAATTCAGTTATTTTAATCATTTTTCTCATTATTTTTCATTCTCTGTTTTAGTTGTCTCATATTTCTTCACTTCTGTCAACAGTCCCTTGGTTATACATTTTTCTTGTCATTTGCCTTGGAAAAACAAAACTAAACAGCATAATTAGTATTGCTTGTTTGAAACATGTGACTTTTAGGAGGAAAAAGTTTCTATTAATTGCTGATTCATGTTGTAAACATCTTTGATTCCTCTGCATGTACTAGATTTCTGTTCCCCACTAGATTTCTGGCCCTTCATGGGGTCCACAGAGTTGTGACTGTCAAAAAATGGTGATGCAGGCATGACTGGCAGAACTGTCTAGATGCAGGGGTGCGTGGCTAAGACTAGGGTCACGTGGCACCAGAGTTTGTGTTGGGGAGAGAGGCCCATTCTCAGCTAATATTCCACCAAACTAGGTGTCTATAATTAAAATTTTATACCCAAGATTTAAAAAAGGACATTTAATCCAAAAGAATAATAATAACTATTTCAGGTAGCCCTTGATGTTTATGGATGATTTTTTGTCTGCAAAGGCTGAGCAGAAAAACCTTCCTAAACCTGGTTCTTGAACTTTGCCCCTCAACATCAGGTGATTAGGTACTAAATTTGATTCAAGTTTAAAACTGAGGTTAGAACTGAGAGAGGTGGTATAATGGGTTGGCTAAGAGCTTGAGATAGATCTGTGTTTTCGGGTGTGAACATGTTTCAGCTCTGTGATTTGGTCTACATAACAGGGCTATGTGAGCATGAAATGAGACATTTATGCAATGCCAGGCACACAGTAACTGCTCATTAAATATATTACTTTTAACAATACTGGGATAGGTTTACTCTGCCATACAGTGTGGAAGGGAGAGCCACATCTTTTCACCCTTTGAAGTCATTCATAAATCCTATGGTTTCAGCAGTCCAGACAAATTGGGGTGGGGTCCCAGCAGCTCTTCCTGGGCTTGCCACCTCAGCCCTCACCATCTACCGGGAGGCATGTTCTCTGCCTGCCCTGTGCCAGTGCTGGGTTGTGAGGCTTGTGGCTGAGGTTCCCAGGTGTGCTGCAGTGTCCAGCCTCTCCAGGGACACACGCAGCCAGTCCTGTGTGAGTCCCTCCTACCCTGGTGCAGGTCCCTGAGCTGCTCAGGGCCTGGAACAGCCCAGCCTCTGTATTTGGATTGGGCCCCATCCACCCAGAAAAATCCCTGGAGACAATCCAGCAGCATCAGGGGTCTGGATTTGGAAAATGAAATCCCTCAGTTCTCTCCCAGATCCAGGGAGATGTAAGCGACTGAGTGCAAACCCCAGGCAATCCTGCCAAGATGGAGACAGAGAAAACACCTCTTATTATTTTTTAGATGCCTGTGAGAGAGAAAACATGGCCTGATTGGAGTTTTGTCTTGCCACATTAGCACTCCAGCCTTCAAAGGAGACAGCTTTGCAGAGTACTTATGAGCCTTGGACGAGAGAGCCATGCTTCCTGGCTCAAATCCTAGGCCAGCACTTACTGGAAATATGTTCTTGGAGTGCAGGTTGTCCAGATAAAATATGGGATACCCAGTCTAATTTGAATGTCCAATAAACAACAGATAATTTTTTAGTGTAAGTATGTCCCATATATCACATGCAACATTTAGTTTGTTAGCAAAAATCTGTGAGCATGTGATATAGGCAACTACTTGTACTAAAATATCATCATTTGTTATTCTAAAATTCAAATTTAACTGGGAATCCCATAATTTTATTTGCTAAATCTGGCATCTCTTAGACAAAGCCCTTAATGCCTCTGAGCCTGTTTCCTCATCTGCAAAATGAAGATAAAAATAGTATTGTCCTCTGAGTATCTATCTGACAAAGCTGTTAGGAGGATTCAATGACTTAATGGTTGTAAAGTGCTTAGAATAGCACTTGGCAGACAAACACTAATAAATAATTGTTAAATAAACAATCCAACCAACCTTTACATAAATGCTTTACATAAACAAGTATACCTGTTCTACAAGAACACAATATTCACAGTCCCTGAGCAAAGACAGAGAATAAGGGACTAGATTCTCTCTCAGATACAAGTTTCAATTCTCTCCCAGAATCCTTTTTCCTTTTCCACAGTAGCTCCTGCCATTGATCTAGACAATTACTTACACCACCCTCATTACTGTTACTCCATTACCTCAGTGTCAGTCCAGAGAAGAGGCTGGCAGAAGGAGGTAGACCCCCAGCTGCATCCCCACTGCCCCTGTTACCACTGCTTCTCTTCCCACTTGTCTCACTCACAAATCTAGGGTCCCATCTCCCACCTCAGTCATCACCCCTCCTCCAACACACTAGCACAAGAAGCTCATGCTGGACTACATGCCATAGGGCCAATGCCTTGTCTTCTTGCCAAGCTGTTAGAAAGGTAGTAAGGAAGAATTGTGAAATGGTAAAGGTGCCTTCTCCATTTTGTAGACCACGTTTCTTCAAGCTGCAGGGTATTTTGATCCTCCCTCTTATGACTAGCTACAACATGAGTCCATTGCAAGTCTACGCCACAGATGTTCTGCAAAGCACCTAAGTTTGGACACAAGAACTCAAAGAAACATCTCTCTAGGCAATTAGAGTCACTTAGCTTTTTCATTCTGTATGTCTTGCTTTTGGTCACAGTGGAGAACTGGAACCTGAAAAAAGGCCTGAATCAAGGACAGAATGTCAATAAAGAAGCTGAAATACTGCAAAACAAGAAACAAAACCACTTAACTGTAAGGGGAAGATGAAAGCACTGCCTGAGGGGAAAGGAAGACATGTGTCAGTCACTAAGTCTTCAAAGGGAAAAAGAGAGAGGACACCTAGACTCAAGTTCTAAGAAGTTCAAACCAGCACAAGGTCCCAGGAATGTCTCTTCCAACTACTCATAGCCCCAAACTCTGAAGGCCACATTCAGCCTTTATTTCCCAGTCTCTGACCTCCAAGGAGACTGCACCAAGCTGTGTGGATTCAATCAATGGCCTGTAGGTTGAGTCTGGGTTTCTGCTTCTTCTATGCAGTATCTATGATCCCACTGACAGTTGTTCAATGGGAAGGAGAAATAGCCTGGTTTCTCTGTGCTGCAGAAATAAGACTGTTCTGGTATTTCAGTGATCTATTGCTACATGACAAACCACCTGAAAAACAATTCATTCTTCTATCATTCTGCCGGTTGTCTGGGCAATTCCCTGTGATGTGGACTGGAACGCTGGGATGGTTCTCTCATCTGGAGACTCTGCTGGAATTCGGCCAGGGCTGCCCGTAGGGAACTTAGTCTGCTTCCATTTGGGCCTCGCCACATAGCTGTTTGAGCTGCCTTACAGCATGGTGGCTGGGTTCCAAAGAGATATTCCGAGAGGAAGGGTTCCAAAAGGGAGGAAGTAGAAACTTTCAGGCCAAGTAAGGTCTGGTCCCAGAACTGGCACAGCTTCACTTCCATTACATTCTTTTGGTTAAAGTAGTTACAGACTCAGCCCAGAGTCAGATGACAGGGGGCTACACAAAGGCATGAGTGCCGGAAGACATAGGTCACTGGGGTCATCAAAGGAAGGGCACCACATTGATTTTACAGGTTCTATAGTAACTCTCAAACAATACTCTGCTCTGCCCCAGGTATGCTATTCAGTTGAACACATGTTATCTGAATACTTTCAGTAATCAAGTCACTATGCTAAGTTTGTTTCTTTTGCAGAGGTGTTGCTAGTTTCTACCTTTATTTAATGGTCTCACAGATGAACAGACAGAACAAACACACAGGTACATAAATTCCAGTGGGAAGCATACTATGAACCCTTGAAATTTTAAATAAATCAAAAAAGAGGATTTAGTGGAGGGGAAGATTCCTCTGAGCTACAGGATTATGAGAAAGTTTTGTGAAAAATTGTTGGGGATGTGCTTTAGAAGTTGTCAACCACCATAAAAAAATATGAGATTATTACCATTGTTATTGTTATAAAATCACTGCCTCTTCCAAAAATATATATAGGAACTTCTACTTCCTCTAAGTCCAGTGGACCAAACTGTTCTTTTCTCAAGAGCATACTGATAAAGGGTTTGAGTTCTGTAGTTAGCCTACCTGGATTGAAATCCTAGAATGACCTTGGGCAAGTTACCTAAACTCTCTGTGCCTTAATGACATGATCTTAAAGTGAAGAGAATGATATTGTCCTCATAAGGTTTTTATGATTTAATGTATTTGAGGTACTTAGAACAGAGCTTTGTACATAAAAATGCTCAATAAGTATTAACTGTTGTTGCTGATTATGATGGGCCAAATCATGTCCCACCCCCAATATGTCCACCTTCATAGGAACCTGTGAATATATTACCTTACATGGCAAAAGGGACTTTGCAGAGGTGAAAGGACCTTGAGATGGGGGAAGAGTATTCTGGATGATCCAGGTGGGCTGGTGTAATCACAGGACCCTTGTAAGAAGGAGGCAGGAGGGTCAGGGTCAGAGAAGATGATGTGATTTTGAAGCTGAGGTCAGAGAGGTGCAGGGTCATGGGCCAAGGAATGCCGGCAGCCTGCAGAAGCTGAAAAGGACAAGGAGCAGATTACCCCCTAGTGTATCCAGAAGGGATACATCCTCACAGACCCATTTCAGACTTCCGACATCTAGAACTATAAAGTAACAAATCTGTGTTGTTTCTACCCACTGAGTTTTGAAAATTGTTACAGAAGCAATGTAGGTGATGATGGTAATGATGATAATCAGAAAGCCAGCACATCAAACACTCAATCAAGAAACAAAATCTAACCAACAAGAGAAGTGTATGCTCCCCAACCCTAGGGAAAGATATCAGATAAGGGGCTGATAAAATGAAGTCAGTCTGGGCATTTGACTCAATCAAGCTACCACAGTTGTTTCTTTCTTTTTAGATTTCTAAGTCACTAGTTTGAACATCAAAACAATGCTAACTACTTTGCATTTATATTTTGACTTATTTTTGAGCATTTTCGTCAATATTTTATCTTGATGCATGAGTTTACTTTAATTATATACTTTGTAAATGTTTTCAGCCTGCTTAAGTATGACTTTCTCATGCATTAGAGCTGTTTTGGGGTTCTTTTCTCCTTTGAGTTATATATCCCCAAACATATTATAGCAAGCAAAGAGAAGTTACTAACAATTCAAATCTGCATAGCACTTTACAGATTACATGGTCGTTTTGTCCATCAGTTTCACTTTATCCTTACCGCTTCCTGGGAAAGGAAACTAGCTTAGGGGACATTGAAAATGAATTGTGGAAGTGGCATAGATAGTAAGTAGTAGTGCAAGGTTTTATCACAGGCCTCTTGACTCTAAGATCACTTCCCCTTAGAGAGAGCTCCAAAGATTTTTAGAAAAAATTTCAGAGACTTATCTGTTTGGAAAATGAGGCTTTCCATTTCCCTCTTACTTCACCCCCACTGCCCATTTAGGTTAGAAGGGCCTAAAATGATCCAGATGTGAAGATACATGCATGACATACAATACAGCTGTCTGGTAAGTCCAAGTTTGAACACTGGCCCATTAAAGCATGTATATGCCTATGATCAAAAGCAAGACATTGGGGGTTGAGCGTTAAATATGTTTCACATTATTAATAGAAGACACATTTCTTTGGGACTTGGAGATGTGAGTGAAGGCTGTGGAGTGAGAGAAGTTAATAGGACATTTTGGCTAACAGCCGTTCTTTCAGAACCATTCCAAGTTCACTTTCGATCTAGTAAGCCAAAACTCTATAATGCTTAATAACAAACTTGGCTATGGCTCTCCAATATATTTCCTAGTTAAGGGAGTATGAATTCAGGTCTTTGATCTTTGGATTTGGGGATGAAAGGAGATCTTGATTACCTTGAAAGAACACTGTGAGCAATGCTGAACATGTTTTAGGATTTTCTACTGCAATTTTACTCAGCACATTATATCACCTTTGGAAATAATTTTTTAGGTAGGGATTAAACAATGAAGAATTACATTGGAGCCTGCAACCCTAAATAACCTGTTACTTAAAAAAAAAAAAAGACGTGGAGACATTCCCTCCAGAAGAATTAGATAGCCTGAAATAATGGTGGCAGTGAAATCTTACCACTTCCATGAAGCTTTTCCTTTGACCTCCTAGACTAGATAAACTTCTAATTAAGAAGTTCTGTAACCCTAAGATCCAGCACATTTATAACTGAAATGGGATCCTAGAAAGCATCTAAGGAAAAATAATTTAGCCAGCCAGCTGAACACAGAATCAAGATTAATTTTTAAAAATAATAGCTTTACTATAAATTAGCAAAAACCAATTTGAAAATCCAGTGGAAAAAAAGTCCCATTCACGAAAGGAACCAAAAAGATAATACCTAGCAATAAATCTAACATGAATGTGCAAGATCTAAGTAAAATTTAAAATCTACTGAAGGATGTAAGGAAGATCTCAGTGAATGGAGAGGTATTCCCAGACAGCAATACTGAAAATTTCAGAAATTTCAATTCCTCCCAAATGAATCCACAAATTAATGTAATCTCAATCAAAATTCTACTGAATCTTCACAGAACTTGTTTTAAAATTCACATGTAAGTGAATACGGACAAAATTAGCTATGACCTTTTTTACAAAAAAAAAAAGAACAGGGAAAAGTGGCATTGCTCTAACAGATTGTAAAGCATATCATAAATTTATAGCTGTTAAAAAAGTGTGATTTTAGCATAGAAATGTATTTTAAAAATCAGTGGGACAGTGAAAAAGTACAGAAAGAGAATCATGTTCTATGGGAATTTAGCACATGATAAAATTGGTATTTAAAATTAATGTGTATAAATTATGACTGCATTCTTCAGCAAATAAACGGACATCTGAAAAATGGTGGCTTAATCAAACAGGGACTTATTTTCCTTCCATGGGAAGTAGAGCCCTAAGAGATCCACATTCCCTTGAGCTTTCTATTTCAGCCTCCTTACTATGTGTTCTTACCTTTATGCTGATTACCTCATGGGCAACTAGCTCCCCATCCTCCAGTCTCATGTACCCATTTGAAGCAGGAATAAGAAGAAGAAACAAGGAATAAAGGATGTGTCTTGAGATCAAGACTTTGCTGGAAGTTCTAGTAGCCTTTGGCTCCTAGCTCATTGGTTAGAACTCAGTAACTATCACTTTAGTTTCAAGAAAATCTAGGTTGTATAATGCTGAGGGGAGAACATTGACATTATGAACCAAACCAAACAAAACTATTTTTCTTTTCCATAAAAATAGAAAAAGAAGGTGTCTGGGTAGGCATTTAAAGGTATCTGACCTACAGGGCCAGCCTCATGGGTAAAAGGCCTGTGTAGTCACACAGGGCCCCAAGTTTAATTTAATGCTCCCTTATAGCCATCTTGAAGTTTTAAAAAATTTTATCTTTAAACTTGCAGTGTATGTGAATTTAAGTGGGATGGTGGAACATGTGCATGAGCCCAGAAGATATGTATAATATGCATGCTCACCAGTCTTGCTACCCCATTCACATATAGCATTCATGATGCCCCATGAGCAGAGGATTCTGGTGGACCCATAATACATGGTTGCTCAGTGAGACTCAAAGCAAATACAAAGTATATGATATTATTTTAAATGTCTAGTTTTCAACAGCAAAAAATGAGATGTGCAAAGAAAAAAAAGTATAACCCATATACCAGGAGAATCAGCGATCTATAGAACCTGTCCTTGAAGAAGCCTAGACATTGGACTTAGTAGCCAAAGACTTTAAATCAGCTATTTTAAATAGACTCAAAAATCTAAGGGATGCTGTATTTAAAGAACTAAAGGAAAGTGTGAGAATGATGTCTCACCATATAGTGATTATCAGTAAACAAAACAGAAAAGTAAAGAATCAAATGCAAATTCTGGAGTTAAAAGGGACAATAACTAAAATTTAAAAATTCACTAGAAGGGTTCAGCAGCAGATACGTGCAGGCAGAAGAGAGAATTGGTAAACTTGATAATAGGTCAGTTGAGATTATCTAGTCTGAGGAACAAAACAATGAAAGAATAAAAAATAAAGGACAAAACCTTAGAGACATGTGGGAAATTGTCAAGCATACCACCACAGGCACAATAGGCGTCCCAGAAGGAAAAAAGAGAAACAAAAGGGGTAGAATACTTGAATAAATAATGGCTAAAAACTTCCCAATTTTTATGAAAAACACTGATCTACATATTTGAGAATTTCAGGGAACTCCAAGTAGTATACACTCAAAGAGATTCGTCCCAGACCCATCATATGCAAACTCTCTAATGCCAGAGACAAAGAGAGAATCTTGAGAGCAAAAAGAGTTTAGGAACTTATCACCTACAAGGAATTCTCAATAAAATTAATAGTCAATTTTTGTCAGAAACCACAGAGGCCAGAAAGCAGTAGGGTGATATATGACAAGGAAAAATGTGTCAATCAAGAAATAGGCATCCTGCAAAACTATTCTTTGAAGAAGAAATTAAGACATTCCCAGATAAACAAAATCTGAGACAGTATTAATGTATTTTTTTCTTTGTAACCCCCTTTTCCCTATTGAATTTAAAAGACAATTGCATAAATTAACAATCATAAATCTGTGCTGATTGGCACACAGTGTATAAAGATGTCATTTTCATAACAGCACAAAGAAGTTATATAGGAACAATGTGTATACTATTAAAATTAAGTAGGTATTAATCTGAACTAAATTGTTTTAAATTAAGAGATTAATTGTAATTCCCAGAGCAACATCAAGAAAAATAATTTTAAAAATATAGTAAAAGAAATGACAAGGGAATTAAAATGATACACTAGGAAATGTCTAATACAAAAGAAGCAGTAATGGAATAAGAGAGGAACAAAAGACATGGTATATATAGAAAACTAAAAGTAAAATGGTAGACATAAATCCTATCTATATTAGTTTTCTAGAAAATGTTACACAGCATGTGTAAAAAATAGTTATTTTCTTGCAGTTTTGGAAACTGGAAGTACAAAATCAAGTTGCCAGCAAGGACAGATTCTGGTGAAACCTCTCTTCCTGGCTTGCTGATTGCTACCTTCCTCACATGGCCACTTCTGTAAAACAGGAAGAGATTGCTGATGCCTCTTTCTCTTCTTATAAGGACACCAGTGCTATTGGATTAAGGCCCCATCCTAATAATGTTGTTTAACCTTAGTTACCTCCTCAGAGGCTCTTTCCCCAATTATAGTCACATTGGGGCATTAGGCTTCAACATATGAATTGGAGGAGGAAGGATACAATTCAGTCAATAAAACTGTTAATAATTAAAGTAAATATAAATGGAATAAACACTCTCATCAACAGAAAATGATTAGCAGAACAGTTAAAGAAAACATGATCCAACTACATATTGTCTACAAAAGACATACTTTAGGTTCAAAGACACAAATACATTGAAAATAAAATTGTGTGTGTGGGTGTGTGTGTATACATATATGGCATATAAATAGTGATTAAAAGAGCTGGTGTGGCTAATATCAGATAAAATAGACTTCAATACAAAAATTAATACCAGAGCACCCAAAATACATGAAGCAAAGACTGGCAAATTGAAGGGAGAAATAGACAATTCAACAATAATAATGGAAAACTTCAATATACTATTTCCAATGATGGATAGACAAAAACTAACAACTGGCCAAAAGACTAACAAGGAAGTAGACTTGAATAACTCTATAAAGCTACAAGATTTAACAGACATTTATAGGAAACCACACTAAACAATGACAGAATACATATTCTTCTCAAGTGTATATAGAATATTCTCTAAGACAAACCATATGTTAGGCTATAAAAGAAGTATTAATAAATTTTAAAGGACTGAAATAATACAAAGCATGTGTTTCCCAATCACAATTCAATGAAATTAGAGATCAGTAACAGAAGGAAATTTGGGAAATTCACAAATATTTGGAAATTAAGCAACTCTATTCCAATAACCAATGAGTCAAAGGAAAAAACCACAAGGGAGATTATAAAATACTTTGAGATGAGTGAAAATGTAAACAAACACACCCAAAACTTAATGGAATGCTACTAAAGTTGAGAACTTTTGCTCTATGCTCCTTGTGTGAAATTCATAAGAATGCATTCAAGTGCAATAATGTAATTTTTTAAAGTATCTTAACTGTTTTGCAATTCCTTCATTCAATTGTTGGAGACCCAAATGAAAGAAGTGTTGAACAACTTCCCACAGTCACATGATGAGTAGAGACTCAATAAAACCCAGGGACTCCAAGTTCCTGCATTATTTGTGGACCCATCACACATCCCTTCCATCTCCATCATACTTCTCACATTCAAATAATTCTTTACTGCCACAAACTACAGCTAACTGTGCATTTACTTTAATCCATCACACTATTAGCTCATAAAGTGTGAATATTTCCTTGTGTTGCTCTGGCTGTATTTTCATGGCACTTGGAATAATAATTATGAAAGCATATGTTGGGCATGCAATATATTGCAGGCACTAGGTTAGGCAGTAGAGATAAAATGTGAACAAGGCCCAGTCCTTTCCAATGAGGAAGTCAGTCATAGTCTAGTAAGTGCTCAATAAATTCTTTGTTGATGAAGTAAATGGATTACAAAGCTGATACCTGGACCATCCTGCCTACTTAACAGTGCTTGCTTGATTTACTAAATTCTTTAACTCATCTATTGAAAGGCTCAGAATGAAGAGCTAACTGTACTCTAACTTCTCCAACATTACATTGACAATATTGATGACCACCTCAAACCCCCACTTTTTAGACCAAAAGAAATGTAAAATGAGGATTAAAGCTTTAAGCATCCAGACCAGCATTTCCCACCAACAAATTCTATCATGTACTTTCAAGTGGGTAGGTCCCAATGGATTCTTCCTGCACTTTGAAAAACAAACTCAAAGTGATTTATTTAAAAAATATTGATAGTAGCATTCAGAAAATCCAGCCCTAATTTAGAAGGTAAATTCAATTATGGATGCAATGTTAAAATGCATATACAGAAAGGAAGCTGTAAGAAATGGATTACACTGTAGACTGGATTGGTCGGGTCCAGGTCTTTCTAAAGAGCAGTGTGATCTGGGATTTTCCTAGCTCTGCTACCGCAAGACACACATGTGCCAAGGCTCCGTGGACCTGCAGAACAATGGTCATTATTCTCTGCAGGCTCTGAGTGTCAGGCTGCTGCAAAATGTAGCTCTCGAAAGACCCTGCACATTCGCTTTCAGGGGTCACCCTCCCTAAGCAAGAAGAAAAGCTCTCTTACTGACAAGCTCAGTTACAAAGGATAAAGGCTGGAAAGGCTGGAGAAGAGTTCATGGGTGGCTGGAAGCTTCAGAAAAGGGACCTAGAATCAGTGAGTCATAGACACATGGGGCCAAAAGGAGCATTTTTGCTATTTCTAAATTGATGATGGCCCAAGTCACTGAATTCAGACTTTTAAAAATCTTAGAACTTGTTAATGAACATTTATTTTATTTATTCATTTAATTATTTTTATATTGAGGTACATACAATAAAATGCACATTTAGTGACTATTTTAGTCAGGATTGGATAGGTTATGCTGCAGTGAAAACAACCCCAAGTGTCCTACTGGCTTATAATAACAAAGCTTCATTTCTTGTTCATAACGTGTTTAGCACAGCTTAGCAGATACCTCTGCCCATTGCAGTTACTCAGAGTTCCAGGCTAACACAGCAGCCACCATCTCAGACACTGGTCACCATGTCAGAGGAATAATTTCACTGGAGGATCTTGTTCTGGCAATTACATGATCTGGCCCAAAGTGACATGTATCACCTCCACTTACAACTCATTCTACCGAACTGGCCACACAGCCCCACCCAAACACAGGAGGGCAGGAAGTACAATCCTACTATGTCCCCGAAGTTAGAAAGCCAGAAATATTTGGCAAACAGCACCAATGGTCTTCACAGTGATAACAGTGATAATCAAGGCAGAACAGAAATTCCAGCAGCTTTAATAAACCTCTATGCACCATCAAACCTTCATCAAGAAATGTTTTAGCACCTACTTGGTGCAGGGTTCTATATTACTATTCTCCAGACATTCATTCCATTATTCTGCAATCTTCCCTGTCCTGACGTTTTCAGCCCACCATTTATCTCCAAGCAAGCAATCTGGAAACACAACTTCCCTGTCTCCACTGATTGCAGAACCCACTGATGCTGGGGTTCTTGTTTGCAGAGTCAAAAATGAACTTTGCAAACACTCAAGGTAGGAGAGCCAGGGAGAGGCTTTTATTTAGAGATAAAGTGAGAGGACAGAGCTCCTGACAAGAGAGCCTGTGGCTGGCTTGTTGTCTAGGGGTTTTATAGTCAGTTGAGGATTTTCAGGAATGGGGGTAAAGGGCTAGGGGTGAAGACTTGTTGAGTGGTCCCAGAATGCTCATTTTTGATGAGTAACAGATGAAGGTTGCTCTGATTCTTTCTCAGGATAGCAGTTTCCCTCTGGGAGCATGTCAATTAAGACCACCTACCCTGCCCCCAAGGTGGGCTGGCTTGTTGCCTGTTTGCTAGGGTGTTTTAAGAATCTCACTTCTTAACTTTCTGGGATGTTTATAGCTGGGCTTGTTTACTAAATTAATCTTTTGCTCAGGTTGCAGATTACTTGATTAGGATCAGAGAAGGAAACATAGCATATAGGTACAGTTGAAAATAACCTGGGCCTTCTTGCAGGCTAAGGTAAATTTAACAGTGTTATGATCTAATTGATACAGTGAAGTCACAGGTTATGCTGAGACACTTCTCTTTATCTGCAGAACACCCAAACATTGCAGGCCAAGTTTCTCCCGGCCTTTTGAGTTTTAACTGATCTCACTGAAGATGTCTATATTCCTAGTGTGGTATCTTTACACAGCATTAGTGTGACTCTGACTTTATATAATGCTTAACACAGAATTTGAATAGGGTCTTCTTTGTACATTGTTACATTGTTTTGACTGTAATTATCTTGCTCTGCTTTTTTTCTCCGGAGGCCCTCACCCTACTCTACTTAAACCTATGGTCCCTGTCTCACCACCATGTGGATAAACTGTGACTAAACAATCTGTTCAACTGAAAATTGCAGATGGAGGAATTTCAGAACAGGTTCTGCCAGAGTAGGCTATGGGGGTTAAAATGATTTGGAGCTTACTACCTGTAAAGCTGGGGTTGCAAACTCGAATGCCTCAGGGGACAGAGAGGGAACATAAAGAGGCTAGGTGGGGGACAAAGATGGTGCGAGTGAAGCCGAGCGGGAGAGAACGTGGCCTATCTAAAAGAAGCAGAAGTGCTCATCTGGATTCTTTTGTGAAATCTCAGTTTTGGAGTTGGGACCCCAAAAATCTAAATTACACTCTTTAAATTATACTCTGGAACCAAATAAGGCATAGCGTAAGCAATATTTCATCTGCGAGCTACCAGTCTGCACCCTCTGTTGAGAAAGTCTGGACTAGTATCATCCATCCCAGAAGGCTGATTATTTCCAGTTAGGTGTCACTTCCTGCTGGGTGCCTGCCATTGTGCTGGTGATGGGAGGGACATCTGAAGTCATGGCCTGTGAGGAGGCAGCCCTGGGTTTGGGTTACTGGAAGAAATAGCTGAGAGCAAATGAGACTTGCCTTGAACTAACAATCCTTCTGCAGAAATGTCACTCTAACAAATTTAAAGGGCGCATTTTAGTAATAGCAAATATTTCCTTTTAAGGCCCAGGGTGTATTGAAACACGAATTCAAATACATGACAGTATCCAGTTATAGATAGTATGTGGCTTATCACTAAATTTCAGCATTACTAAATTGTATTGTGATGAATTTTTACCTTATCCAATGAACTTTCCCAGCTCCAATCTCCTTCTAAGAATATACACGTAGTATTGCTTAGTGATTTCAGAACATAAATATGTAGCCAAGTTCACCTTCATCAGCTGTGTGATCTTAGGCAGGTGGCTTAACTTCTCTGCGCCTCCATGTCCTTATCAGAAAAATGGGAATAATAACAATACCTTCCTCCAGCGGTTGCTGTGAGGATCAAATGAGTCCATAATACATGTAAATGTCTTCAAAGCCTGGCTGGTGCAAAGTAAGCATTCAGCAAAATCTTTTAACTTAGTTTCTTAACACTTTCTTATTAATGCAGAGAAACTCCTGTGTTGTCATTCTTTGCTAGAGAGGAAACATTTTAATTTTGTTTCCAACAAACTCTGTCCTTGACAGCTATACTTCTTTGACTGCCATTCTGTCTTTCAAAATAAAGCAATGTCCGTACAGCTATGGTACAATCTTACCACGATGGTCTTTCTTTCGTTGGGGCTTTTATTACCATTTCACAGCATGGGTCTCATCAATACTTCAGAGAAAGCCCCAAACTTGCTCCCATTTCTCAGCAGGAGCATCCCGTTCCACACCCTGCTCCTCTGCAGACACTTTACAATCCACTTGAATGCCACAGATCAGTCATTTAGCAAACTAAACAATAATTTCTTCACAGGGGACTCCTAAGGGATCTGTGGTGTTTTGATGATCTGCAGCCATGGAAACAGCAGATGAAGTGTTCGGGTCATTGCAATGCTTTTAACTCATGCTTCCTGTGGCAGAGACTACTAATTGCTTCTCAGTAGCCCTGTTCCCCCTCTTCTTTAGAAATTTTTAGTTGAGCACATTGCTGCCCCACTAAAACAGTTCTCTTGCCGCTTAATGTTGCCATGTATAATAACAGGAGTGCCGTGAGTCTTCTAAGAATTCTTAAAGGGAGAGTACCAATCCTTCCTTCGACCTTTCCTCTATCATGATACCTTAAATGTGGGTTAACGACAGGAGCTCCAGCAGCTATTTCAGAATACGAGGGGGTAAGACCGCAATTCTCAGTGCTGACTGATGACATGTAGGGTCCCCAAAACCTTTGTTCAGGGTTTCAATTCTCTTTTCCAGTTACATGTCTATGGGAACTTAGAATTTTCTTTGTAGACGTCAACCATAACAATACACTGCAACCGACTGCCTGCCATAGCACATATTTGCTTCAGGGTGTCTTCAGTTAAGCCAGATAAGGAATTACAAATATACAAAACATGTTACTCTCCTCAGTACTTTTTTTTTTAGGAAACATAATTATTTTTTCAGAAGTCTGTGTTATTAACGTTTACATGCAATGGGTTTTTTTATGTTATTTTAAAATAAATAAATATGCAAACAATTCCTCAGTTTAATTTCTAATATGGTAACCCATGTAAAGAAAAGTTCTGTGGAGACTTTAATAATTATTAAGGGCATAAAGGGGTCCTGAGACCAAAAAGCGTGAAAACTGCTCTCGTCCCACACTCAAGGTAGGCATAGCAGAGAGATGAGTTACAAAGAGTCTGAGCTAATATCAACCTCCTTTTAGGTGAACTAAAATTAAACTTCTATTTTGTCTAAGACACTATCATTGGAGGTATGTCTGTTATATACTGCCAAACTAATTTTTAACAGACACATTCATCCATTCTGCTATTTCAGTTGAGACCGTGCCTAGGAACCACACAAAGCAATTAAAAGCTGAGGTGTTTTGTGAAACTCCCTGGGTTGAGAGCACTAGTTTGAGCAGTGTGAAACAAGAATCCTGCCCGTTTATACCTGAAATGTCATGAACATCTAATTGCAGATTTCGCAGACGCTCTGCATCTAGTTCGTCCTTCCTGATCCACACCTACTTATAAGGGAACAAACTGGTTCCAGGACCCTGATTTCGGTGTAACCAGGGTGGGGGCCCAGAGGTTCTTGTGTGTCTGAGGACCAGGTTTGGTCGCACGGCTGCCCGGATGCCCTTGCAGATGGCCGGCTGGGGTGGAGCAGAGGTTGGGCCACTGGGAAGGCTGCCCGTGGTCTCCAAGGCGCCCCTTCTGTGTTTCTTGCCTTTGCAAAGGACACGCAGGAAACTCAGCAGCTGGTCCCTGCCAGGAAGTAAAGGACACAGAGTCTAGGGCCATGGGAAAAGGGGACAGGGAGGGCGAGGGGAACACTCTCATTCTGAGCACACGCCTAAAGAGGATTGGAGGAAAAGAAGAGCAAAAGCTTTTTGTGATGTGTACCAAGAGGAAGAGGCTCTGGTCTTCCACATAAAGTGCATGCAGTTCCTCTTTATAACAGAAGATGCAGCAAATGGGCTGTCCTTCCTATAATTCACAAAGCTGAACCCCGTCTTTTCTAAGATTTGATTTGCTGCTAGAATTTAAACCTGGTTTTTGTTGAACACTCAAAGAAGTGGAGCAGAATTTCTTCTGTATATTTGCAAGCCTGTCTTAAGTAATACATTTTAAAACATAATTCTTTTGAGGACAACATGGCAAGCTTGTTTTCTTTAAAGGCCATTCTTACAGTGTATCATATCATTGCATTTTTCTTCAATCAGAATTTCTTCCCTTTCCTTATGTTGCTGTGAATCCCTGTGTGTTCTGTTCACCACTGTACCTCCAGCATCTATAACAACATTGTACTGGGCAGAGCTGGGAATGGCCTCCCCTGTCATCCAATCTCCTTCTAACAATGTACTTTCCCAGCTGCAATCTCCTTCTAAGAGATATCTTGTGAGGCCCTTCCCAAAAGTTTCATGGCCATAAGCAAATGATTTGGAAGAAATTATTTAAATTATACATTGGTAGGAATTAAATATTCAGTCATGATAACGGTATCTGATTAAAATTTTTCCTTTCAGATGGTGTGGTACCTAAAAAGCCATATTTGTGAAAATGTACTTTTTTTATTATATCTACCAGCATGAAAACTATGTCCTATTCCTCTTTGGTGAGAATATACTTTAAAAAAATATATTTAAATGATTTCCCCTATAGTTCACCCAGAAAGAAGCTGCTTTGTTCCAATTGAAATATAGCCATCACCTAAGGGCTGTGAAATGCAGCCTGAGGTTTCTGCAAAGAACTCAGTTGGCCAAGCTGGAGACATCCCACCAGGGTGTGCAGGGCCCAGACCTGGGGGTGGGAGAGGGAAGCATTCCCTCATTCTTCTCCAGCTTCTGAGCTGACTCTCAGGTGGTGACGTCTACAGTGCTGGGTTTTATAGTTGCTAACCATGCATTCCCCCAACAGGCCCTGGAATGTCTAGAGCTTAGAGATGATGGGTAGTGGTGACAACGTGTCTGTGTCCATGGTTTCCTGTGTTGTGCAGCAGACTGCAGAAGCAGGACTCTTGGTTTAAATAGGGGTGAGTCGTGCCTCAGCCATGCCCGTTGGAAAGAACTTTAATAGAAGTGCCAGCTGGCTCTCAGAATTGTTAAATGAGGGATTGAAAAGGTTCTAGTAATGTTCAAAATCCCAAAGAAAATGCAGATGGTACTTTGTATAAGGGAAGTGTGGGAGACCTAGAGAGGTTCGGTGACTTAACCAATGCCGCCCAACTAGTTAGTGGTAACAGAGCCAGCCTAGAGCCTGATTCTCATGGCTCGTAGCTAGTGCTCATTTCTCAATGTCACACTACCAAAGTTGGCCAGTAAACCATAAAACAAAACTGTGAAGACATTTAAATACACCTTCTGCATCCCTATAGAATTTATCGTCATTGAAATGATCTGTTGAACCATTTTCTCCACTAAATTGTGAGTTCCTTAAAATAGGAACTTTTGCTTTTCTGCTTCCCCTATGCCTAGACCCACTCACTACCTTACACATAGGGGGCACTTAGTACCTTAGAAAGAATATTCATATTTTTAAAAATATGTCCTGGCCATTGTTACATTAAGCCATGAACTGGCTATACTGCGAAAATACATTAGTTAGGGTCCAGCCAAGAAAACAGAGGATATAAGCTTTATAGGAGATATATAATACAGAAAATTAGCTACACAGTGTGGAAGAAGTATGAGGACAACAGGGATTATTATTAGAAAGTATACATGGCAGAAAGCTGGAGGGGAGTAGGGAGGAGGTGGTGGTCGCAAAAGTGTTTAACAGGAGGGAACTTGTACCCTGGAGAGAATGGTTTTCCTACAGGTGCTGGGGATTTTGCAGAGATGGACCCAAAGCTGGAGGCCCCATAAGAAGAAGAGGGGGAGAAACACCGTGGCTTTCCCCTCCTGCCACCTTCTGTTAGTAAAAGGGACAGGGGAAGGGAGATGGCCCCTGAGAGACCTGTGTGCGCCTACAGTCCTGCCTCATCTGCCCCCCACCTAACAGAGATCCTTTAGGACCATCCACTTCCCTATGTGCTAGCTCAGTATCACCAAGTAGTCCTCAAACCTCAAGCCTAATTCTGTTTGCCATGTTGTTATTTCAAGGAAAGGGTGAAGAACTTTTTTTAATAGTGGATCAACTGATCAATAAGATAAGGAAGAAATAAAACAAGCAAATTATTTTAGGTTAGAGGTTTCATTTGCTTTTGTTTTGTGAATTAAGAATGAAGGGCCTAAATTTTGACTGATAACAATAAATAAAGCATGTATCTCAGCACAGCCAAGTAGGATGTATTGTCAATGAGAAAAAGGTGGCCTCCCAGCAAGGGTCCTCAATTGCTTGGATTATTTTACAAGTTCCATATAAAGGTCACCTTTTATATCTAGATGTTTCTTTCCCCTTTTCTCTTAGAAACAGAAGTAAATTCTGGCCCAGAGAAAGAACGTAAGATATCCCAGCCTAAAATCAGGAGAGAGATAAATAAATAAGAGGAGAGATATCTAAAGCTCCTCCTTGCTAAGTACCTACCTCCTGCTATCTCTGGCAGCCTTGACCTCATTCCTAAGATGAGTTTCCAGAGAAGCCCGAAAGGAAATCCCCAATATGTGCACTGTTCGATTTATTGATCTCAAGGGTTGCAGCAGAAGCTGACAGATATTGACATTTAGAAAAAATGCTGCAGGCAGATAAAATTGAGATTAAACCAGAACAGCTCTGTGGTCCAGAGGTGCCCCTGCTCCCTGAGTCTGGCTGGCAAACACACTAAATTAATGTGTTAGATGCTGTCAAATAATTATTATTGCTGGTATTCTTAGGTATGATACTGGCAGTATGGTTAGATGGAGATTAGGCATAGTTTAGGAGATGAATGCAGAATTATGTAGGGGTAAAGTGTTAATGACATTTGCACCTTATTTTCAAGTGATTTACCAACAAATATTATAAATGTGTATATGTGTATACATATCTACACACATATAAACATAGTTAAGTGATACAAACATGGAAAAATGTTAATAGTTATTGAATCTACGTGATGAGTATAAGGATGTTCTGTTTTTACACAGTTGTTATGTTTGAAATACTTCATAATAAAACTCGGGAAAGTAACTGTTGTCCATTGGGCAATTATAGTTTTCATCCTCAACTATCAACATAGAATTATTTTGTTATAAAGATTCCGTATCTCATGAGTTTGGCAAATTTAAAACCATTTGCTAGCATCTAAAAGAGATAAAGAATCGACTTTCTCAACCTGGTAACCTTGAGCAACCAAACCCATGACTAGAGTTCCTAGAGAGGAAGTAGACGTCAGCACCCTCCAGAACTGCATGACAGTCCATCTACGCCAATGTGAATGTGTTATGCTGACTTTGAGGTAGGGCAGTATTCTCAGCTGCTCATTCAGTCATTCGGCCCTTAAGCATGTGTGATGGGCCCTTGACTGGGGAAAAGGCACAGTCTACATTCCCGAAGCTTCCAGACCAGAGCTGATGAACTTGGGGATGAATCTGGGCAGTGAAGTATGACCGGTGCACCAATTCTAGGGGCGCAAGGACAAGACAGGGAACAAAGGAAGCAATGGTCACTTCAGCTAGGAGCCAGTGAAGGATCCGCAGGGCAGGATTCAGAAAGGAAGCATATCAGTCAGGGAGGTTAATGAAGGGATGATTTACTAAAGTGCAGCAGGCGAAGGAAAACCAGCAATGGATGGTGAAGCCACCAACTGTAGGAATCCGTTTCCATCCCTCTGCCTGGAAGGGGAAAGAGAAAGGGGTACTACCTCCCAGAACTCAGAGGAAGTAGCTGTGGCTTTGGTTGAGGGAGGTGGCCAACCTGCAGGGACCAGCAGGGAGAGAGCCAGGGGAGGAAATCCCCTGACCCTGTTTTCCCTCCCACAAAGGCCTCCGGCTGCCTGAGCCCAGCCGGAAGCCAGGGGACTAGAGAACTTGATTGATGTAATCCCTTCTGAAGTTCAGCCCCCAGAGGTAGAGGTGGAGAGCAGGGTAGAAAAGGTCGGAGCAGTACTATGATTCAGAGAAGTGGGCAAAGATGATGCAGGCCTTGAAATAGGAGTAGGAGCAAAGGCGGTGAGAGGGGAAAGCACAGGACACGCTGTGCAGTCAGACCCTCAGACTGAGCTTTGAATAGCTTTACCCGTGGAAGAAAGGAATTAGTCATAACCGTCTCTGTGTCTCATGTGCCCTCCTTTATGATCAAGATCAATCTTTTACCAATCTCGCATTCACATAAATGCAAAATAGATGTTTTAAATTCCTTGAGAAATGTAGCTGTCACCATGACCTTTAAAGTTACTTTGTGGTAGTCTTGTTGGCTTGCTTATCATGTATATATGCCTGATTTTAAGCTTCTTGAAGGAAGTGATGAGTTTGAATTTACCTTAGCACCTTACAGGCTCTGCATATTGCAAATGATAGAAAATGTTCAGTGATAGATTTATAGACAGGATAAGCCCTGCATCCATGTTCTGAGACCAGAGAAACTTACCTCTTATGAGAACTAGCTATGATTAAGTGTAGTACTAATAGATCACAGATTAACTAAAAATAAAGGTATCTTATATCAGTGGGTCCCAATCTGTTTAAGCATGAAGACCTTCTCTGATGTAGAATATTCTAACAGAGTCCCATATGCTAATTTGTTTAATGTACACTAATTAAATAGTGACGAAATGTTGCTCTGGGTTCATGTACATTTATGATTTATTAGCCAAAGCATCCACATTCATTCAAAAATATTTGTATGTATGGTTCAGTAGTCACTTAACCCTTGGGGTCTATATGGAACTTAGAAACCTTTATAATAAGTCCATAGTTAAGAGACTTCCAATTGTAATAGATACTCAGCTCAAATTACCATAAGCAAAAGGGGAATTAATAACTGAGACCTTTAAGAGGTATCAGGAGTTTTAAATAAGGCCTACCCAGGCACTCAAACAATATCACCATGCCTGTCTCTCCACTTTTTCATCTGTTAAGTTTGCTTTCTTCTCTGTTGGCTTCAGAACCCCATCTTAGTTTTATAGTTTGTTTTACCTGTCCTGTGTATCCATTCAGCCGATATTTATTTGACAATTAAAATGTGCTAGATGAAACAGTGAACATGCATCTAAACTCCAAAATGTTCTATAGTGTTTATTTGCCAAAATCTAAATTAAGATTTCTTTAAACAGTGAACAATACCTTCAAATAAATTTCCATGTCTACAGCTATCTATTGGTGCTATTGCTGATGAAATAAATAATACAATTTTTGACCAGAAGCAAAGGCAAAAAAGTGACCTTTATCCATTTTTAGTAACTTTGTGATTTAACAAAAATATTCTCAGTCTACTATAATATGAAATATTAAGGAGATTATTTTTAGTCTTAAATAATCATGTTGTACCTTTATCACAGTAATGAAGTTTCAAGACAGGATTGTTTTTCACAAATAGGAATTACATATTTTGTGCATAAGTATCAGCTGTAGTATTTGGATTTTAATGTTGTAATAAGTTATTTTGAATTTATAGAAAAGACAGTACTGTGTTGACCTTTTCAATATTTTGCCCTCTCATTGGCTACCTAGCCTAAGCCTTTCTTCCATATTAGCAGGAATTGTTACAGGAAGAGGAGGAGGGGAAATACCAGCCAGTTAGAAACCAGAATATTAAAAAGGTCAACATCATAGTTTTCTGCTGTAATTCATAAAAACATTAAACATTCAATATTTCATCTCAGGACCAAGATTGTAATAAGAACAGAAAATGGCACAACATTAATTCATTTTCATGACAAATGTTGTAATGAGAAAGGCAAAATACAAGCTATAAATATTTGGTTACCATTTTAAAAATATCTTCTATCTTTTATAATATAATGAAAGTAAATTTATACCTCTAAATTGAGTCTTCCACTAACTACCTACTGCCTTTTAAATGAATAGGACTCCTTTGGGACTATACTGAAATTAGGCTTAATCCTCAAGAGAGCTACTAGTGTTACTAGGTTCAAGAAATAAATGAAAAGACATTCATTATTAAAATGAACAAAAATTTTATTTTGGCTAATACTTCTCTTTCACTATCATAAATATTTGATAGTGACCATTTAAAAATTTTCTCACCAGTTTGAATGGTTATTCCATTACTACCTTTATATAATCCCCAAATAAAGTCCTATCCCTTCATGATTAATTCTGTCACATGAAAGAAGTTGCATTATATACCTAATAAGAACAAAAATAAGGGTTTGAATATGCAGTCTGAAAGAAGTCAGGCAGTAAATCAATCTAAATCAGGTAGTCAGCTTCATGTGCATTCAACATAGTTCATTTATTGTCCTAGTTTATTTTTCTTTCCTTTCCTGTGTATGTAAGGTGAGAAGGAGAAGAACCAGAGCTCCGGCAGGACTCAAAGTCCAGTTCAAATTGTTTTACTGAAAGGACTGATTACAGAGTCATGAGCAGGAGTGAGGGAACCAGGGAGGTGGCAGCAGCCAGAGACGAGCAGCAGCAGAAATTCATTATTGCTTCTAGGAAGAAGGGCAAAGAGAAGAAACATTGTTCACAGAGCCCTAAAAGAGCTGGAGCTCTGGAGGAGGAGCTGCTCACAAGATCTATAGTCATGGAGGGATGAAGCTACTGCAAAACAACGACCCAAAATAGGGAGCGGGGAGGGAAGAAATACCACCGACTCTCTCCCACTGTGTCCCAATGACCAAACCCAACGTTGCACCAGCTCTCAAGGAGGCCTGGGGGTAGGATGCACCACACCAGACTATCTGGCTCAGAACAGAGAAAAAGATGGGCAGAGACAAAATGGACAAGGAGCAATGGAGATGTTAAGGGGGGGATTCTGAGAAAGGTTTCCAAAAGGTGGCATTTGTGAGGTCTCTTAACATTGTGAAAAGGAACACAGTGGAAGGAGGGAAGAATGGCTGAAAAAGAAAATGGAAATAGGGATGGAAATGGAGTGAATGCAGAAAAAGTGAACTGAATATAGCTCTCCTGGTCCAAATATAATGTTGAAGAAGCAAGTTCTTTTAGAATATTATTTGGAAAGCCGCCTTCAATGAAGTTAAATAAATCTGCCAAACAACTGTATAGAATATCTCCTGGCACATTCATTTTGAAATGAGAGATGATGCTGAAAGATTGTGAAAGTATCTTTGGTACTTTTTTCTCTTATGAGATCTTTGGACATTTAAAAAAAAAATCCCCTGTGAAATCCACCACTCCAATTTCTTTGGTATTCAACCAGTTCTTCATATAGTGAATGCAACTAGAGTGTCAAGTGACTTGTTAACAAGAGTATAATTGCTGTCTTTCTTTTTACCATAGCTTATTTACTACTAACAAATATCATCTTGCAATGCTAAAGGGTGCCTTTCACTCACTGGATCCTGGAGTGCTTTATGAACTAGGAATGCAGGAGTAGCTGAAATAGAGCTCTCTCTAGGGTGGAATAAGACAGCTGTTAGCCTTGCAGAAATGTTGCACAACAGCCGGAGTGGAAACCAGGGAAGGGTTCTCAATCTAATTGTAACTGCGAGAAGAATTTAAGTTGATGGACTAATTGCTGAGACTGGCATTTATTCAAAAAGCCAGAGCTTATTCTTCTCTAGTAGTGAATGGCACAGCAACTTAGTCCAATTTAGTAGACGCTATTGCTCCAATATAAGAGATGAGGAAACTGAAGTTCACGGTACAAACTATGCTTGAAAGAATTACTCTCATGCATGCCCTTGGAGTTTCCAGTTGCCAGTTATCTTTTAAGTCACATGGCAACAGGAGCATCAGCTGTGAAGTAATGACTTAGTACCAGTGTGAGAGAATGCACATTTTTGCAAAAATTGGGCTGTTCTGGAAGGAGTAGTTGCCATGTGTTCGTGATTCAACTTGACCCTACATAGTTTATGCTCTCAGTCAAGTTCCAAGAGCCAGAGTTGGTATAAATGCAAAATGTTCTTATGCCTTTAAGAAACAGCAGATTGTGAGTCAATGAAACTTTAAACTGATTAGTTTGCAGTGGGTTCCCCTTGCCTAACACTTGTTTCATGCTGGAATGTCACATTAATTGGTTCTTAATTGAACAATGTGCTTCCAATTTTCAAAACCCAGCAGAGTATAAAGCAGAAGAAGTCAGGCTCTTGCTCTTTGGAAGAGAAAGTCATACGGATAAAGATACAGTTCATAAGGATTAAACCCTCACAGAGGCTGGAAGCTGTCACAAAAGCACTTCTCTGCTCAGCACTGTAAGGCACAGCTTTTTAGGTTGTCGATTTTTATATGGAAAGAGGTTGAATACTACTTGAGGCAAGCATGATTCTGAGGTATAAGATGATGACTAAAACTTCCTCAGCTACTTGAATATCCAGAAAACCAAGATCTCTAAATACAGCTATGTGTTGCATATGGTTAATTATCTGTCTCCTTGTCTTGCCAATGGGTTTCAGCCCCAGACAAGTTCACTATGGATTCAATGAGACTGAAAAATGACAATGGAATGTTCTTGGGGTGAAAGAGTTTATACCCAACTTTATTCCCACAGTGGCAGGTCAGTCACTAGAATCCCATCCACTCTGAGAGAATCTGCATGCAGCAAGCCTGTCTCTGCCTCTGGGCCGCTCTGCCCCAGCAGCCGCCTCAGTCTCTGTCCTTGGCACTGCCACCACTCCAGTCTCTGCTCTACTGCAGCCTCACAGCGGCCCAGAGCACTGGGCAGAGCTCTGTATATAGAGTCAATAACAACGTATTGCCCACACGTGTGTAGTGAGCAAGCCTACCAGGGCCAAGTGAGGATCCTAATCATAGAAACCTTCACTTTCTCCACACTCCTCTATAAATAAAAACTTGTTTTTAACTTGTGCATTTAAAATAAGCCATCATTGGGTAGGGTAACCAGTCAAGTCTTACATGAAAGTTTCTTATCTGCAATTAAATGTGGGCCAAAAGGTCTACTTTCCACCTGAAATTAAAAACCTGTCTGTTCATGTTCTCTCTTTGGAAATGTTCCACGTACAGGCAAGTTTATTTTTCTATTCTGGAGAAATATTATTTTTAAAAGGGGGCTGTGTTCTGAATTCATATGGTGTGAAAAGTCAGACATAGAAGGCGAGTTAGTTTCCTGCAACAAATAAACCTTTTAAAGCTTGTCAGGTTTCTGAGCTATTTTTTTTCCCAATACTGCTGTGCCTGGGGAAGAAAATCAAGCAGAGTTCCTTAGATCAGGACACTTCAGAGTTAGTTACTTGTTTCTTTCAGTCCCATCTGTACCACACTTGCGCATCTTACCAGTGAGAGAAAGGTTTTCCTAACTGCATGCTCAAACATGGATCATTCATCAAAGCTGGGCTATTTCTATTTCTGCCTCTTGCATCAGAAGTAGAAATTACCTTCTTTCTCCCCCTTGCATCATAAAATATGGTTTAGTGTAGTGCTTAGTAACTGATAATGTAATTGGTAGAGACTTTGCTGCTTCTTTTAGGAAGGCCCTAGTCCCCTGGTTATTATAAAAGTAGATAAGAAAGGGAAGAATCTGTGAGATATACTATTTTAACCACAGTCTCCTATTATACTGTGTGTGTTATGGTGAGAATAATACATTTTGGATTAGGATGCAGTGATACTGTGATTTTTAAAAACCCTGTATGTCACTAATAAATCGAATACAGCTATTGCTTCTCATTAATAAAGAATCCTTTTGGAATTGCCTCCTTCAAAAACATTCTAGAGTAAAGGTCAGCCAAAGGTGTGTCTAAGAAACACAGTGATGTCAAGTGTGCTATCCTGAGCGTCTCCAGCTGTGGAAGCCCTCTGACTTTCTGTCCTCATGGCAATTTACTGCACTGACACCCTGATCACACATCTTCAGACTAATTATTTTCATTCACTCAACACCCATCCCTTCTGCTCTAACAAGAACTCTTTAAACTTCACTGGGACCAAGCCTGGCATCAGAGAAGCGAGCATGGCAGCAATGGTGCCACAAGAGATAAATGTTGTCCTGGGTACAAATTCAATAATAAGTGCAACATTTGACAAAGAAGAATGCCTTTGGCAGACCCGCTCAATCTCTCTAAGAAATTGAGACTGTAGAGTACAGGAGCAAAGCCTAGATAATGACAGCTACAAAAAGCTTTTGTAAGCAAAGTAATCAGGCCCATGTCAGCTGGTCTCTCCTTTCATGATCTCTTGCCTGAACAGTTGATAAAATCTTATCAGTGAGATATTTTTCAACATCTATGGCAAATCATCAGTCAGAGTAAGGTGATGCTCAATAGCAATGACCTAATCAAGTAAAAAAAAAAAAAGTAAGAGAATGGACCCGGTGTGAGAAAGAAGTTGCATTTGGTGGATTACAACTTGCAGGAGCCTTTTGTCACCACCAATTGCCCATCTGGCAGAATCCATTCACTGTTTTATTCACACAGCTTTGCTCAGCTAATTTTTGCACTATGTGCATTCTTACAGCATCTGCAACTCTAGGCTGCTTCTGGGGATGGGAAGAGTCCAAAGACTTTTCTTCGGGTGGCTTCTCCCTTCTCCAATTGCTTCACCTGTAAAATAGAGGTAGATGGTTCTAGGTAGAAATTACTGTTATTGAATCCAACGATCCACTCAATCCATCCATTAATGTAGAAGTCTTTCACTTTCAGTACATACGACGAATGACCAGGCTCCATGTTGGCCATTGTGAGAGACTGTCACTGTGAGGGTCCCTGATGAGCAGGAGGAGTTTGCTGCTAGGCAGGGCTAAGTCGCACATGTGTTCCTGCTATCCAGGGCGATGAGTCCTGTAAAATTGGTACAAAGAGCCAAGGCATTACAACAAGGGATAAAGCACTTGTGGCAGAGATTAAGAGGAATAAGAAGGGCTCCCTGGAGGCAGTGGCATTTGAGCTCTGTCTCAAAGGATGTGTAGAATTTAAACCTGTAGCAACAGTAAGTGAAAACGCAAATGGAGAATATCACGACTAAGTGGCTCCTTGCTCAGATGCTTAAGATGTTTTAGTCCGAGGGGAGGGAAGCAGTCTGGGCATGTGCAGAAAGGTTATCAACAATGGATTTCTTGCTTTAACATTTACAAAATGCTTACATATGGACAGTCTTAGAGCAGCTGTGTGGCTTGGAGGTAGAGAGGGAGATTCAAAAGCCACAGTGCCTGGGTTCATATTCCAAATCTGCCATTTAGCAACTGTATGACCCTGGACAAATCACCTCAGCGCCCTCAGCTGTAAAATGCAGATGGTTCTAGTATCTACCTCATTGGGTGTTATGGGTATTAAATCAATTCATTTAAAACACCTAGAATAGGGCCTAGAACATAGTAAATACTCAATAAATGTCATTTTCTATTTATCACACATCACGGTGAGGGTAAGTGCTGTGTAACAGATGGGCGATTGGTATTGCTCAGAAACCACACACGGGCCTGGGGAAGTTAGCCACCCCATGCCGTCCTCTGTCTCTCAAACATGGGCTCAGTACCCTCCAGGGGCCACAGAGGGCGAGAACCCTTTAGGCTTTGCAGCCCCTCCCTGTTCCACAGAGAGCACAGTGGTTCTCACCTAGGAGTGGCTGTGCACATCCCCCCCAGGGGACACTTGGCAATGTCTGTAGACTCTTCTGGCTGTTACTTCCAGGGAGTCTCTGCTGGTATCTGGTGGGTAGAAGCCCGTTATGCTGCTGAGCATCTCCTGCTGCATGGTATAGCTCCCACAACACACAATTCTCCAGCCCCGAATTTCAAACATGTCAAGGCCAAGAAACGCTGCCACAGGGGTATCTCTTGAAGAGGGGTTCATTTTTAAATATGTCCACAGGACCTCTTTTTGCATAAAATACTTTGCTGAAAACCATCAATGCAAAAAACAAGTTGTGGAACCAATAAAAAATCTGTTGATGGAATTGTTTGGGGGGGTTCCCCTTGAAAATATATGCCTATGTTCATGAAAATTAAAATCATACCTAGCAGTATGTGAAAAAAGTATCACCTGCAATCAAACTCTACTAAAGAAAACCCTAAAAAGCAGTTCAGCTGCTACAAGAGGCAAAACATACATGCCTGCAGCCTGCATCCAGCTTTACACACAAAAATAAGTTATTTATTTCCATCTGCAGCTCAAGGCTAACTCAACTGTCAAAAATGCTAGAGAAAAATTTGTCTCCCTCTTCCCATAGTTAATCATCATTCAACCTGCAAATATTACTCATTCCATTGATTGTGCTGTGATTATGCTTTTTCTCTTGACCAGGCCATTAAATCAGGTATAAAAGACCCATTCGTTTTCTACTATAAATAGTCTCACAGACACTAAATACTTCATTGTTTGAATTAGGCACTGTAGTTCACGCAGATGAAATTCTCTGCAAAGCCATGGTTTTATGCCTGCTGTAGGCCACTCTCATCTTCCTTCAGTCCTGGGAACAATAACTCAGTTTTCAAATACATTAAAAGCACTGTGAATAGTACATGCCTCCACAGCGCCACCCTGATGGACAGATCAACCTTGCTGCAGTATCATAAATTTGAAGGCATCTAATAAAAGCTGTCACATGCAGCCAGGCATTTTTTTTCTGAGACTTACCAGGCAGTTCAGCAAAGCACCTCACCTTGCTCATTCTTCTGCCACCATCACTCCTATATTACTCCTGGAGACACACCATAATTGGATTTCAGTAACATGAAGAGTTATAAAAACATCATTTGTATTATACTTTGCAACATACAAAGAACATTAATGAACATATCTTACTTGATCCTCATAACAATCCTTTGAGCTTGGAGCAGCAGCTCTTATAAAACTATCCCTCTTTTGTAGATAAGAGAACATGGTACTACCTACTCAAATCATATAATAAGTCTCTTTCAAGGCCAGAGGTCAGCTAAGACAAGTGACCACCAGCTTAGCTATTCCTGTGGTGTTGCACTGTCTTAGCTTGGGTTCCCCTAGAAGCAGAACCTGAGACATGGATTAGAGTTTAGGTGGTTTGGGAGATGGTCCTAGGAGGCATCATGAAGGGAGTGGGGAAACAAGACAGAAAGAGACATAGTAAAAGATGACCACAGTGGACACTCGGGACTCAATCCTGCAGGGGAACTCTGTAGATAGTATAGAGTGGTCCTCCCTGAAAGCACAGAAGCTGGAATATGAGTGCTCCAACTCCCACCCATTATTGCCTGTGGCCAGTTCTTTGGGGAGCAGAGGGCATTAACTCTCTACAACTCTGTCCAGTCTGAGAGAAAACACCCAGAGTTTCAGGTGTTTGCTCTAGAACATCAAAACTAGCCAATGGATGCATGAGCACACCCAGAGGGGTACATATGTCTTCAAACTCACCAGTACCAACAGTGGTACCACAGTGACAAACCTACACAGTGAGAACATAGAGAACGAAGCTCTGTCTTGTGGGCAGTTGGATCCCAGACATCCCTGTGATTTGCATCTTTTAGCTGTAATAGACCCTCTCTTCTGACCTCTGAGGCTTAACACCTTCAGACCCACTCTCCCCCATTTACTGGTGAGATACCTCCTCCCCTCTCCCAAGTTGCTTCTCAGATGATGGATTTATTCCAAGGCATGTATGACTGATAACTTCTAACATCTCCCTTCTTAGGAGGCAATGCAGATCAAAGTCTAGATCAACAATGGTCTCAAAGGTGGCTCTGAGCCTATATATTGTTTCACCTGTGGCTTTTAAATTTTTAATTAACAGACACATTTTTAAAATATTAAAAGAGTTCACCTAACTGAGAATTCACCTCTTTTCCTGAAGCCTCCAATGATCTGATAACCCCAAATGTCAAGAAAGCAAAAGAAAGACCTGCTGGAGCAGGCTGATGGTGCTTGTCAACACAGGGCATCTGTTCTCCAGCTAACCACACTCCCACCACCCTACACCCAGCCATCTTCACTCATTCCAGCCACCTGCCTGGTTCTCTGGGCTTTTAAATTTATGATGCTTGACTTAGATAGAGCTCCTGGAAAAAAAGATTCTTAGAGGTTGTTATTTTTATTTGTAATCCTCCCTCCATGACCTTGAAATCATACTATCTAATGTGTAATTACTCTTAGAGATTACGTAACCTTCTTACTCTCTATAAGAGGGCAGGGGTTTTTTGAGGTCTTTGTATGAGGAATGACACAGATCATTATATAAACCAACATTTAATTTTCATTAGAATTGACCTAGGTAGTGCTTGAACTTGAAATCCCATCAAGAAGACTCAAATTTGGGTTTGAAATAGAAATTGCCGGAAGAAAGAACAGGAAGGCTTTTTAGATAATTTCATCTGGACATGAGAAGTCATAGCAAGATCCATCTTTCCATTGTCTGTAAGTTGGGAGCCACCTGTTCTTCACAACTGTGTGATGGTTGAAGCAAGCAACTCCGAGTTTAATTAAGTTACACGTGTGGGAGGAACACGCTTTGCAGCAGCAGTTAGATTATTAATGGACTCCTATATTGAAGTGTTCGCATTTTTGAAAGGCTAATTACAATATAATTTTAGTTTTAAAATATTGCTTTGCCAAGGGTGGGAGTTGTGTCATGTATTATTAAATGGTACCTTTTTTTTTTAATCTTGGGGGAAAACAGTGGTTGGGATGTGGTAATCTTTAATATTCGATTATTTCCCTTGCTTTTGTATGTGGTGCATCTAACTCTTGGAATAGAAAAATATGCTCAATGGCTGTCAAACACCAAAAAGCTGAACTGGAGTTTCCTTGGATTTTTCTGATTTTTCTTATGAAGAAAGTCAATCTGCTTATAGATTGAATAAACTATACTTCATGTTTTTCTTTACTACCCAAGACCCATGACCTTATCAGCCATATTATTTCAATATTTATTGGAAGGAAGGTTAAAGTAGCCATCTAATGAGCTAATTCTGGAATCTATACTACCATTACCTGGTTATAGATGCACAAGTAGAGCTCCAGTTGATTGCAATGAGAACCACATGGTTCCTAGATTCAAAGACCTAATTCACAGTCCTTATGTTGGAAGCTCTCTCTACTGCATATTCCAAACTGAAGTCATACACATGCCTTCTGCACATAGTCTCCCAGTGAAAACCATGGTCCACTCAATGACATTTCAGTTTTATCAAATCAGAGAATGAACCCTCAGAAAAGAACATGAATAGTGAGTAATTAGGATCTCCACATACACGGAGAAGAGCCTCCGGGGAAGGGCTGTTTTTCAAGCTGCACATCTTCAAAACAGCCTTCCACGGGGCCAGGCTAGCTGGGGAGCTGTGATCAGCAAGGACTGTGATCAGCATTAAAGCTGCCCACCAGCCCAACCTCTCCGTGTACCTGTCCAGACAAGCATTGCAGTAACTGGCTGGGTCCCTTGCAGTGACATAAGACCCAGTTTTCTCCCATGAAATGTTGCTGTATCTTATTATTGAAAATCATTCTGCCTGAAGGAAGTGCTAGAACTAGGGAGAAAGGCCTTATGTACCCTGGAAGATGACCAATTCCTTAGGCCAGTCATGTCACTTCCCTAGAGCCATATTTTCTCCTGCACGATGGGTGAGGAAGTTGACATTTCCAATCCCTAGCAATGTATTGGGATTCTGCCATCCAATGCTTTATGTAGGCAGTTGTACCAAGTCCTATCATGTGGGACCACAGGGCTGCCCATAGAAATCAAAACAATATGGAGTATCCTCTTGTCTGAGTATCCTAAGGCCCAGGGTGTTCCCGCATCTTTCTGAGCTTATGGCAGAAGTCCAACCCTGCACTGTCTCTTCTCTCCTCATCCCCAGTCTTCTGACTGCTAGGGAGCTGACTTCTCAAACCATCAAGAGCTAGTGCCATACCACTTAGTGACAAATAATGCCAAACAAAGCCTCCCTCAGTAATTGCTTACATATTTTCAGTTCTAACTTGTGGCTGTGAGTCAGCACCTCACCCCTGATGTGCTCTTACATGACAACCCGATGCTTGAGATTCCTCAGATAATCTACTGCCTAAGGCACTTAGAATACATGTAGAAAAGACAGGCATTCCCTAGTGAGCTCCTCAAGTTCCTGAAACCTGACAACCTATAGACCCACCACTATCGGAAATGGGTGAAGGGCTTCTTCCTTGTTTCCTCTTTCAGGTTTTAGAAATGGGAAACAGTTGTTTGACATATTTCTTCTTCCCTTCAGCATTCCTAATTCCACTTCCATCCCACTTATAGTCTAAATCACCAGTGGCAACACAACTTCAGGTACTAAGGTGCATTAGTACGTGGTCTCTGAGCAAGGGCAGAGGCCTGTATTTCTGTTGTACAAAGGCTCAGGTGTGCAGGGGAGGCTTTCTGTATCTGCTTGTGGGAGCAATGATTTGTTCAATTTTTAGCTACAATTTGTCAGTATAATCCTTGCTTTATGTGGCTAGCATGAAATCGCTTTTCCCCTGAGCTATACTCTGTCCACACCCAGAAAATCCTGAGTTGCTAGGCTATGTCCTTTAACCCACAGAAACCAAAGAGCCATGGCTGGCCTCCATCTGCCACCCCTCTGAATTTTTAGTGAGAAAAGGGATCCAGGTCAATAGAGAGCCTTTGCCCCAGTTGCAAAGGTGTGGCTGTTTGGCTGATGGAGAAAGAAAGGAGGTCAAAGAAGGTAAGAGATGAATCAGTTACGTATCACTGTGCACCGTGGAACACCTGCCTGCTCAAGAAATGCCTCGGTATTCTCAAGCTCCCCCATCAGTGCTCCTGTAACTGCTCTGTCCCCAGAGAACAGTGCAGCCCTGCAGTCCTCCTAGGATGAAACCACGCAGTAGGTCTCCCCTCCCTCTCCCACTGTGCTTTGTGGCTTCTAACCATGTCACTTCCGCTGCCCCACTTTGGCTGTTCACCACCCTTCTCCCCCCACTTTCATTCACTCTTTTTTTTTTTTGAGGTATAGTTGATATACAATATTGTGTTGGTTTCAAGTGTACATCATAGTGGTTTGGCAGTCATCTGTATTATTAAATGCTCACCACCCCAACTGATATAGTTACAATCTGTCAACATATAAAGATATTATAGTATTATTATCCACTATATTCCTTATGCTGTACTTTCATGGCCCAACCTTCATGGAGGACTTCAGTGCCCAGGCCACCATCCTGCTCTTGAACTCCACGTGGGCCATGGTTTTGTCCCCAGGGCTCTTTAAGCAACCCAGTCTGTCTGTGCTGAGGCCCCCTTGTCTCCACCGTATCTTTCCATCTGCCTCCATCATCTCTTCCCTTCGTGGCATGATGATCTATGTTTCCACTCACTTAACATTTCATTCTTGGATGCCATTCTCTGTCCTGCCGGACACTTTCTTCTGAACCCTGTCATTGCAACAATTCATTGAGGTGACAGAAACCTCCCATGTATTAAAACCACCCATTTTTAACTCCATATTCCCCCTTGCAGGTTTTCACTCTGTATTTATCCAAGTGAATTCCCAGGCCCCTTACTGAATCACTCCCTGGCAAACACCCTCAGCTTCTGCCCTGCTTGGCCTCAGTCATGCTGGAATAGAAATACCTTAACCACCTCTCTTCCTTGACATACACCTGGCCGGCTCAGTGTGACTGGAATAATAATAAATTTTTTTTAACCCTACTTTCTCTCTCAATTTGTGGCCCCTCAATTTCACCCAGAAATTATATTATTTTTCACTAGGGAGTACAGCCCATCTTTTGAGGCCATTCAGCCTTCCCTCCCTCTTTCATTTTTCCATACTCTTAGTAGATGTCCCTTCTCCATTCACAAAATAAACACCATGTAAGCAAAACTCCCTCATCCTCCTCCCATCAAATATATGCAAACCTGCCTCTCCCTTCTGTTGTAAAGGAAAGAGTGTCCTTGCTCATGGCCAAAGGGGCCCCCTGCACAGGGGTCCTGGTAACCATATCTTCTCACTTCCACCAGACATCATTCCTTAGTTATCATCTCTTTCCTGCACCATTGAATGATTTCTCTTTCTCTACTTGATTGCTCAAACACGCTTTAACACAGGCAGTTTAGTTATTTGATTTTTGGAAAGGTGATGCATTCACATCATTCAAATTTTACAAAGTAGAGTCTCCCTTCCCCAATGTACTCAAGTGACCTCACTGTCCTACCTACAGAGAGCCAGCACTCTCAACTTCTGATATATTCTTCTTGAAATACTTCATGCATAAATGTAGCTACATACAGAGAAGTATATTTGTTTCCTCCTTTTAAAAACAGAGGTAGCCTACTACACATTTTCCTGCACTCACTTTCTCATGTAACAGCACATGTTGGAGACCATTCCATACTAGTTCATATGTAGCTTCCTCACAGTGTCTTGCAGTTGTATGATTCCATCGCTTACCTACAGCTCTGTATTGACTGCCTTTTAGTCAATGAACAGAACTGCAGGCTGTGACCTTGTGCTGCCTTCCAGCATCCACTCAATCCCCTGCTGCTGCTTTTTTACTCAACCTCCTGAAATGAGTTGCTGCACATGCTGCTGCACCTCTGTCTTCATCACGCCTTCACTCTTTACATGACTTCAATCTGGCTTCATTCCTTACTGAAATTGTTCTTTTCCAGGTCACCGAATTCATTGACTATTTCTCTGAGCTCACCTCACTGGAATTCTCAGGAGCAATGTTGATTACTTTCTTCTCTTGTTTTCAAGACACCATACATGCATGGTTTTCTATTTTCAGGTTTATAGTTCTCTGGAGCTTTCTCTACCTACCCTCACTTCTGGAGTGCTTTAGGTCTTCTTGTCTACCCACTGATTCTAGGTGAGCTTCCTGACCTTTGGCTTTGAGTCCACATACTGATGGTTTCTGAATTTATGTTTCAAACACAAACTTGTCTGAACTCCGTATCTACCTTCCCATTTAACATCTTCACTTGGATGCTAAGTAGGAATCTCAACTTAGACCCAAAACAGAGTTCTTGATCCTCCTCCTGCTCCCTAAGCCTGTTCCTCCATCCAACTTCCCACCCTGGTGCATAGCACCAGCACCCACCATCACTAAAACCAAACCCTAGAAGTCATCCTTATTCTTCTCTGCCAGCTCTTCAGTCCATATCCAAGCCCTATTAGCTTACCTGCAAACATACACTGGCCTTTCTACTTCTCTCCAACTGGCTATCAACAACCACATCAAACTACCATCCTCTCTCCCTTGGACTGCCCCCATTAACTTCCTGGAGCTTCTCTGCTCCAGCTCTTGCCCCCGGCAACCCATTTTCCTCAAGGAGCCAAAGTAATCTCTTTTAAAAGTGTAAATGAGATTATGTAGATCAGATTTCTTTTCTGCTCAAAAAACTTTTTGAGATTACTTTCTGCTTGAAAACTTGCAATGGCTTTCTTTTGCATTTAGAGAAAGTCCAGAAGCTTATGATAGCCAAGAAGATCCCACAAGAGCAGGCCAAGGGCTCCCTAAATGCCATAATCCCTAATTCCAGCCCTAAGCACATGCTTCTTTCCATTCCCTTGACTCATCGTTCGCCTGCTGGAAAGCCCTTCTTTCCTCTGGACATGACTGGCCCATTGGCATCCTTTAAATCACAGCTCCAGGGCCACCCCTCAGAGAGGTCCCCCCTGACCACTTCCTCTCCCACCCTTGAGCTCTCTCAAAACACCCTGTTTATTGCCTACATATGAAGTATCACATTTGATTATTGCCTCATGCATTTGTTCACTATTTGCCTGTCCCAGCAGGACATATGCTCTAGGAGGGTCGGATATGATGGTTCTTCTTTAGTGTCTAGCTTTTGGCACAGTGCCTGGAATTCTCTGGCAACTCAATAAAAATCTGAAGACAAAATTATTTCCTAAACTGCAAAATTACTAAAGAATTTGGTCAAGTATTTGGGTTTTACCCAAAATCTCATAGTATATTACATATACATATATTATAGATTTTCATCCTACTTAGAAAAAATTTTTGTCTTTTTTAAGGCACCACAATATTTAAGGTTAGGATGGCAAATACATTCTGTAGTTATTCAAAATACTAGGATTTTGCCTTATTTTAAAAGCTTCTGTCTTGGGAAATCCTAAATTTCACTTGTCCTACAATTTCATGCAGAAATTTTAATTTATAAAGCTCTTGACTTTTTTTCCTAGTTTAACTATTTATATATCCTTTGATGGAAAAAAGCATTAAATAAAATTCTATCACATCATAGGCACATTAGTTCTCTGAAAAGCTCAGAACTTAGAGAAAAATAAAATCACTTCAGGAGGTTGTACAGCTGAGAGTGTCAAAGGAAAAATTGGTGCAAGCGATGCCCTTGAGCCTGTATCTTACCTTCAGATAGGCATCTCTCTGGTGGCCATGCATTAAGATCCTAACATTTTAAAGAAACTATTGCTCTTCAGTGATTATCAATGCAAGTTACCACTTTCAACCACTCCCCCTCCCACTTGTCTGTTCCCATAGAAGGTGGTGTATTCTCCCCAGAGTTTTCTGAATGCAAGTCATGCGTACATGGTGGACTTCAAATAAATAAATCCTTGCTTGTGCGTTGCTTACTGTTTGTATGGCAAAGCTCCTGCTGACCGGATGGCACATATGTAGCCTCTAGGGTTCTGCGGCTTGATTTATTTTGCATCTCTTAATTCATTACATACAATGCCACTGCTGTACACAAATAGGGACAGGGCCATCTCTTCTATAAATCATGAAATCGGTTGGAATGCTCGATTGCCTGTTAGTGAATGTGAGCTCCATGAACATTAATCTGCACACTGGGTTGCAGTCAACAATGTCCTGGCGATGGGCCAACCCTCCAACACTGGAGCCCCTCTGACTGAGAGTCAGCTTCCCCGAGTCAGATGGGTGTGGAAGACGGATCGCAGAGCAGCCTACACAGCTCTGGGGGTCTGCAGAGGACCGTGGTGACTTTAGACTGAAAAAACCTGGGACAGACTTGTAGTATCTTCAAGTAGCCATGATAACGGAGAAACAGCCGCAGCAAAGGCCACGTCCTTCAGGCACGAGTAAGCAGGGGGCAGAGACGTCATGGACGGGGAGGTAGGGCCAGAGGCAAAACAGTTTCAGGCCTACAGAGAATTAGGACCTGGAAGCAGAAACTGGTTGATTAAGGACATGCAGGCCATGTTCATCAGACTTAGAGGGGTGTGTGTGGAGATACACACCAGAAACGAGGCCAATTCTTTCTATACTTTCCGCATTTGTTGGTGGTGTCATCATTTTTTAAATCCTCTGTAAATTGTAAGATCACATTTTAATTTTTTCTATACATATTACACATAGCCTTTGCAAAAAAAAAAAAACTTCTCACACACAAACATAATTGTCATGAAGTGTATAAAGAGTGTAACATCAAATAGGAAGTGCCCCATTTACACTGCCCAACCCTATTCCCTAGATGTAAGCACCATGAACTAAAGTTCCGTCAAATCGCTTTCTTTGACGTTTTCCTCAAACTTCCCCACTGTTCTCTTTCTCCAAGAGAAGAGCGTGCTTCATACTCACACCCTTGGGTGGTGGAAGCCGCTGTCCAGCTCTCTTCCAACTTGGCGCTCACCGATCTCCAGCCAGCACCAGACTCTGCTTCCTAGAGCCCATTTCATCTTCGGAAAGCCCCAGTGGCTCCCGGTGCCCCCCTCATGTGGTCCCGACCTCCGTCAGCCGTCCTCAGCCCTCCCTGCCTAGCCACAGTCCTTCCCGGAGTGTGCCCCCCACAGTCACCTGGCCGTCCTTCCCTGGGCTTCTGCGCGCCGCTCGCCGCCCTGTGCAGTCACGCGCGCTCATGCCCACCTTCCTCTCATCCCTTCTTTGCTCATCTCCTTCCTTCTCGTTCTGTAACTCCCGCCTCCCTCTCTACCTATGAAGTATACCTGCTTCTCCAGTCCAGCCACTAACCCCTTTGCCTACATAGTCTAGCATTTATTCTTTTTCTCATTATTTCCTGAGAGTTAATTCTCTCTCCTTCAGTTAAAAGATACCTCTGAGGTTAAGAAACTCACCTTAACAATTCTGTTGGCCCCACAGAACGTGGCATCACATTGCACAAGTGGGAAAAGTCGTTGTCCAGTAAATGCATTGGACGTGGCCAGATGGCAGAGAAAGTTTACTTTTCACTTAAGTACTTAATCTCCCCCCTATTTTGTATGTAAGGCTGGCTTTCACTTTTTTGGTTTTGTTTTATGACTACCATCATTCCCTTTTATGGGGTCATTAAAAGGGAGGAAGAATTACCTTTAGGGCAGGGGAACTAATAGGTCTGATAGAGTAACTGTTCCCTTCCTTTCAGGGATTAGAATATTTGTGTGTGTGTTCTAGACATTTGGAAAGACATTCTTACTCTTAAAAAAAAATAGCCCTAGAGGCATAACAGGTAGTTAAGCCTTACCTATGATTTGAGGCCTCCTTCATTTTAACCTTAAATATTTAGTCCAGATGCCATTTAAACAAGTCATGGAATTCTTTTTTCTCATTTTAGTGTAGAGAAAATTTTAAAGAGAAGGGTAAATCTACTGGTGTATTACATATGGAGGTCAAGATCTTACAGAGATTTTCAGTATTAAGGCAGAGAAAATGGACAGCAAGATTACAAAGAAAACAAATTCAGAGCAGTAACCTTTTGAGAACTGCCAAATTGCTGGCAAGATGAAAGTGGGGTTGCATTTGAGAAATTATGCAGTGTTGGGATTGTCGGAGAAATGTACAGCACAGAGGAGTATATGTGTTTTCATTTGAATCTCTATTTTTAATATTCATAATGATACCAACTGAAGCAAATCTGACTATATGTAGAACATGCAGTAAATGGTAAGTGGTGGTGGTGAGGAGCGGCGAAGTTAAATGGAAATAGAAGCTCTTGTGAACCAAGTATATTTTTGAAATATCAAACAGACACATTCAGCCTGAATGCTGAAGATCACTATGCAGGGTGAGAAAGAAGTTGAAAATTTTCCCAGAAAAAGTCTGAAATCATGGCAAACAGAGAGCTGGGTTCTCAGCAGTGTGAAGGAAGGAAATATATGAAAGAAAATGTCTCTCTGCATATCATAAAAACAGCAAAATTTTCAGCATATGCTGCTATTTTACTTTTTTATTTTGGCAGACCATTTGTGACTAGCTATGGGTGGGGTTGTTCTTGCATGTATGTTTCAGCCAAGTATGATGAATGCTCAGACTACTTTTCCTGAACTTAACATGCATTTACTTCTCATTTTTTCTTCTTTGTGTGTCTTCTCCTGGTGTTTTCTATCAGATGGGGTTCCCAGGTAGCTCTATACAGGATCACATCAGAGATGTATGGAGTAACCACTTAGATATACAACTGACCCATTTCTGAAATGTGTTCCCTTATTTCCTTCATTTGTTTTGACATGCACAGGGAGCAAGCCAGTGAGAATTTAAGAAACATGAGATTAATAAAGAAGCCCGCACACATTCATAAACATTCAACTCTACATCCATCACTTTTTATCCAGGTTTCAAACAAATTACACTTGTTCAATTAGTGTATCAGATCTTTGGTCTATTTTAATTTCAGATTTGTTTTTCCACTCACATACTTTTACATTGTGATAAAGATCACAGATTTCTTATTTTCAACACTTATTTGACATTCCAGCTCCTTAACATACCATTAGCTTGTTTAGCTGTCTGTGTTTTTGTAGTACATCTGAATTATATCAAACTTTTACTAATATGCACACCAATGATGCAAAACCCCTGTTAAAGATATCACTTACTTATTTCTTTAGGTGTTTTTAAATGTATTTTTCAAAAACTGGTGTTCTTGCATTAAAAAGAAATAAACTATGGTTCAGAAGCTCCCATAACCTACTCATCCTCCAGAAAGCTTTAGTCAGTTTTTTGTGCCAACAGCCATGAAAAGTATGTCTGTTTTCCCCTATTCCTTATAAAATTGAGCTTTCTCACATTTACTCATTTTTGTTAATTTGAGAAATTCATTCAATGACTTTTATGCATATTTCCCTAATTTCCAAAAAGCCTGTGATGTTAATATAATTATTCATAGAATTTATTTCTTCATATACTAACTCTTTGTTCATCTCTTTTGAATACTTAATAATGTATATGTTTATATGACTCTTTACATAATTTTGTTATAGAGACAGTAGAGAATAGGGGTTGAAAGCATGGCTTTGGAGCAAAACTCCTGGGTTTGAATCCAATTTCTGTTGCTTATTAGACAGTAAACTTCAGTCAGTCATTCATTGCTCTGTGCCTCAATCTTCTCACCTGTAGAATGGTGACAATGATAGTACCTATCTCCCAGAGCTGCTGTGAAGATTAAATGGGTTGGTAAATGTAAAGTGCTTGAAACAGTGGCTGATAAGTGTTTCCTATTAAAAATAAGGATTTTAAGTTTACAACATATGTCTCCATTCTTTTACTTTCTTTTTGGTATTTTTTTCTATGACCATTGAATATATAAATATATCCCAAAATGCCCTTTTATTGCAGGAATAGGGTTGCTTTATAGCAACTCTTTGATGATTTGTATTTCATTGACTATATGACATTGGAGTACAGCTTCAAGTGGAGGTAATATTCAAAACACATAACAATTGTTTTAGAAAACAATTAAGATATTTCACAACTGACAACATGTAACAATGATTGACAAGTATTTTAGGAGCCAATCAAAATATTTTAAGCAGTAATAGGAATCAAACAACCAGAACAAGGCACCCACCCATCAGAATAGAGACCAACACATCAGGAGTTGGCATCAACCAATAAGAATATACTTGACAGATATAAGCCCTGCACTCTAGCTAACTCTTCTCTGTACTGTTAGCCCAAAAGTCCTATTAGCATGTGTTTAAAAGAATATTCTTTCCAAAACATGATACTACTTCCAGTTTGCAATATAATTTCTCCTTCCAGTAGGGACGTTTAGGTGGTTTAATTGGGTTCAAAGTACCTGTCTTTTACCTTTTGCTTCTAGTTACTTAGAACAGCTAATGTAGCTACTCTCATTATTAGCACACTGTTGCAAAATAATGCCAGAAATAAGGAAATTCAGCTTGTTATGGAGTCTTCAAATGGAATACTTAATGTATGCAAGCCATTTAAGCCACACAATATACATTCAAGGATTATTGTCACAATGCTAAAACCTTCTGATAAAATGTGAGAAAGACACTTTAAAATCCTATTTTTCACACATTATAATAAATACTGAAATGTTTGGGAGCCCCTGGCTGTTTAGAATGAGCTTTTTACTTGCCACTATATAAGCACAGCTACAGCTTCTAGTTATCAAAAACTGCATTGACTAGCAAGTGGAATACACCCACCAATTGGTATTGACAGAATTCCGTTACTGCAAGTGTCTACTCCATTGATATTTGCTTATTCTTTTTCAGAGAAGTGAAGGAATAACCAGAAGTTTTCTCTGTGACTTATCTATGGTTTGTGCCCCCCTTTGTTTTTCCACCTCCTGCATAGTTCTCAGATTTCAGTAACTGCTTCTTACCAGCTGTGTGCTGCTGGGCATGGGACTGTGGACAAATTAAATAAAAAGAGAAGGTGCATTTGCCACATATTAACAAAGGTTCCTGGAGTACATATTATGAAGAATAGTATGATTTTGTTCAACACGTTTTCCTCACTGTGTCTCTTCCCTTTTGAATTTTAATTGGCATGTTTCATTGTATGCACATCTTCCTAACTCTTTTGAATACATTTCTGTAGGAAATACAATGTGGCCTATACGATTATATGGGCCTCTCCAGCACTCTGAAAGGCGGACTAATAAGGTTGGCCAATGAGGGCTGAGATAAGGCACATGCAAAAGTCACCTTAAGAGATATGGCCCAGGCTAAAAGCCACAAGATCAGGCCTTGACAGTGGTTAATCAATGAAATTAACATATTCTAAGAAAACATGTGTCAGCATTGTGGAACAGCAACGTGGAAATCCAGAAAAATGGGTGTGAGGAGCAATATTTCAGAGTTCAAGTTAGTCATCTGGGAGAGGGGCTGCTGAGCAGCATGTGAGTATATTAGATGAATCCTGAAGGAGCAGAGGAGTGTGTTGGATAAAAAAATAAGGTGTAAACCTATGTTCAAATGGCAATTATGCCACTTACCAGTGAAGTCAGGCAAATTACTTAACCCCTCTGGGCTTGTTTTCTCATCTGTAAAATGGAGATGGTGATGGTAATTGTACTTACCTCATGGAGAATGAAATAAGTTAATATGTGAATGCATTTAGAACACTGCCTTACACATAAGTACTATTGAAGCTGATAATGAGTAAAGCCTTTAGAATGTGCCTAATAACGTAGTAAGCAGTAGATAAATGTTAGTTATTATTGTTCACACGATTAATCATAAATATCATTGTGCTTTAATGACATAGTTACAGAAGCAACCCTTTAATTATCAAGTGCCTTCCCATGTAAATTTGCCTAGTGGGATGTGTGGACCAAAGAAAATGACTACCCAGTCCAATGACGTGGCTTGAGCTATCATGGAAATTAATTTTCTAGTGTACACAACATCTTCTTATGAGTTTGATTAGTTTTACTCTTTCTGAGGAAATAACAAGATCTGCTTTTTTTAGACCTGCAACACTGAAAACTGGACTTTAGATAGCAGAGATGCATTAAATACTATCCCTTTGCAGGCTTCTGCCTGGGTGACATGACTATAGTGAGTCACAGTCACCTCCTCCAGAGAATGACTCATGAAGTGAGGCATATGAGCTTGTGTGAGGAAGTCCTAAGAGAGACCCAAGAAGGTTAGTTGATTTGTAAGTACATGCACCCCTCAGGCCAAGACTTGCAGACCATGAAAATCTCAGTCTGGGCAATAACTATGTGAGAATAAGGTAAACATACAAAATTATGTGCAGCCCAAATGCTTTCCTCTTAGCATCAGTTACTATACATCCACAAAAAAGTACAGTGCTTTTTGTTCTATTAATAGTATTTAAATAGTTTACTTGTTGTATTATCCCTTACATTTACCAACCGGCAATAATTTGATAAGCATGGCGGGATAAATATCTGCCAAGCACCCCACGTGTTGCTGGGAGTTCTACACAAGATCACTGAGTCTACTGGAGGCTTGCTGGAATAGAGAGGCAGGCCTTTACTGAAACTCTTACTAGAAACACCTCTGGGTGGTTGTGTTTTCTATGGTCTTATTAGTTTAAAATTTAATATGTTTTCAGCATTTATTGCTTTGACAACATGCTCCCATTAAAAATAAAAGAAAAAGTAGAACTCTTTTCTCTTGTTTTAAATTATACTTTTACAGAAAGCAGTTCTTTGAAATGCCAGGACAATGACTCTGGAGCTGAGAGAAAGCTTCTGGCTGAACTCCAGGGATAGGGCAACCTTGCTCCTCAATGACATAGAGACCAGGCCCGTTCATGAGCACAGACGTAACTCAGAGACGATTACAGGTTCAGTTCCAGACCACCACAATAAAACAAATATCACAATAAAGTGAGTCAAATGAATTTTTTGGTTTCTCAGTGCATCAAAATGTTATGTCTATACTATACTAAAGTCTATTAGGTGCACAATACCATTATGTCTAAAAAGGTATTGTATGTACCATATTTTACAAATATATTATTGCTAAAAAATGCTAATAATCATTTGAGTTTTCAGCAAGACATAATCTTCTTGCTAGTGAAGGGTCTGGTCTCCATGTTGACGGCCGCTGACTGGTCAGGGTGGTGGTTGCTGAAGGTTGGGGTGGCTGTAGCAATTTCCTAAAATAAGACAACAGTGAAGTTTGACAGATAGATTGATTCTTCCTTTCATGAACAATTCCTCAGTAGCACACAATGCTACTTGATAACATTTTTCCCATAGTAGAACTTTCAAAATTCGAGGCGATCCTCTCAAACCTTGCCACTGCTTTATCAACTAAGTTTATATAATATTCTAAATCCTTGGTCATGATTGCAACAATCTTCACAGCATCTTCCTTAGGAGCAGATTCCATCTCAAGAAATGACTTTTTGTTCATCCGTAAGAAGCAGCTCCTCATACATTCAAGCAATTCAGCCACATCCTCGGGCTCCACTTCTAATTCTACTTCTCCTCCTGCTGTTTCTGCCACTTTGACAGTTACTTCTATTATGGAAATCCTAAACCTCTCACAGTAACTCATAAAGGTTAGAATCAACTTCTTCCAAATTTCTGTTAATGTTGATATTTTGACCTCTTCCCATGAACCATGAATGTTCTCAATGGCATCCAGGACAGTGACTCCTTTCCAGAAAGTTTTCAACTTACTTTGCCCTGATCCATCAGAGGAATCACTATTTACGGCAGCTATTGCCTTAGGAAATGTGTTTCTTAATAATAGGCTTGAAGGTCAAACTAAGTCCTTGATCCATGGGCTGCCGAATGGGTGTTGTGGTCACTGGCATGAACACAGCACTGACCCCATTGCACGTCTCCAGCACCACTCTTGGGTGACCAGGTGTGCTGTCCAGGAGCAGCAATATTTTTAAAGGGATCTTTTTTCCGAGTGGTAGTTTTCAACAGTGGGCTTAAAATATTCAGTCAACCATGCTGTGAACAGATATGCTGTCATCTAGGCTTTGTGGCTCCATTTATAGAGCACAGGTAGAGAAGATTCAACACAATTCTTAAGGGCCTTAGGGTTTTTGAAATGATGTGAGCACTGGCTTTACCTTAACTTTACCAGCTGCATTACCCCTAATAAAAGAGCCGGCCTGTCCTTTGAAACTTTGGAGACAGGCATTGACTTCTTCCTCTCTAGCTAGGAAAGTCCTAGATGACATCTTCTTCCAATAAAATGCTGTTTTGTCTCCATTGAAAATCTGTTGTTTGGTGTAGACGCCTTCATTAATTATCTTAGCTGGGTTTCTGCATAACTTCCTGTAGCTTCTCCACCAGCACTTGCTGTTTCACCTTGCCCTTTAATGTTATATGGAGATGGCTCCTTTCCTTAAAATTCATGAACCAAAGTGCTAGCTTCATACTTTTCTTCTGTAGCTTCCTCCCTCGCTCAGCCTTCACGCAGCAGAAGAGAGTCAGGGCCTTGATCTGGACTGGCTTTGGCTGAAGGGAATGCTGGAGCTGGTTTGATCTTCTATCCAGACCACCAAGACTTTCTTCTTGTCAGCAATAAGGCTGTTTCACTTTCTTATCATTGTGTGTTCACTGGAGGAGCACTTTTAATTTCCTCAGAGAAGTTTTCTTTGCATTCACAACTTGGCTAACTGTTTGGCACAAGAGACCTAACTTTTAGCCTGTCTCTGTTTTGACATGTCTTCTTCACTAAGCTTAATTGTTTCTAACTTTTGATTTAAAGTGAGCATGTGGGACACTTACTTTCACTTGAACACGTAGAAGCCATGGTAGGGTAACTAAATCGCTTAAATTTAATATAGTATGTCTCAGGGAGTAGGAAGGTTTAAGGTGAGAAAGAGAGATGGGGTAATGTCTGGTCTGTGGAACAGTCAGAACACATACAACACTTAAAAATTAAGTTTGTCATCTTCTATAGGTGTGGTTTTGGGTGCCCCAAGACAATTATAATAATAACATGTAAATCACTGAGCACAGACCACCATAAAAAGTATATTAATGATGAAAATTTTGAAACACTACAAGAATTACCAAAATTAATTGGTAATTAATTTTGACACAGAGACAGAGTGAGCAAATGCTGTTGGACAAATTGCACAGATAGACTTGCTTCATGCAAGGTTGTCATAACCTTCAATTTGTGAAAACCACAATATATGCAAAGTATAATAAAGTGCAGTACAATAAAATGCGGTATGCCTGTAATTGAAATCAGCTCAGGTAATGAGAATGCCATCATGATCTATAAAGCCAGGGTGTTGTCCTCATCACATGTATAGAGTCACAGAAACAGCAAGAACTGGCATTCTTTTTAACCCTTGAAGATAAGTAATAGGTCCCTTACTGAATCTTTTTTTCTCTCTAGTTAAGCACCAATGATTCATTCATCATTCCTCTAAGAGATGGTTTGGGTCCATCATCATCTTGATAAGATTTACCCTGAAGACCCATTAAGAGGGCCAGATCCTCTGTAGATTTTAATCCTAAAATATGATTGGATAATCTACCTATACATCTCAACTTTTAGATATCTTGGGACTAGCCAGGAGCATATAGGAGCTGCTATAGATTCTCAGACCAAGATTAGATAGACCCCCCAGACCCAAAATATATGGTATCTTGACCTCAGGAACCAAAGGGAGAGGGCTGTATCACTTACCCCATCAAAACTGTCAGATAGCTACCTATCTATGTCGGTTGCAGGAGGTCCTCAGAAAGTGGACCATGTGCTTCTGTGACCCTGCTTTGACGGCTGGTCAAAATTTTCCATGAATTTATCATTCCTGGGACAGAGCAAAGTCTTGAGAGCATGTTTTTGAAAGTTGTCAAAATACAGGAGTTAAACTTAGAGGATAATAAAAATAAGAAAGGAGTAATAAAACTGCCAACTCCTCTTTTCACTCCAAGCTGTATTTAGGCAAAATACTGTTTGCTCCCTTATGGGAATACAAGACTGTCAGGTTTAAAAGGCTCAAGAAAATAAGAAATAGGACGTGTTAATTGAAAGAATTATTGTAATCGAAGTTTGAGCACAAAATTGCATCCTTCATAATTTTACACTTAACTGAAGTGCATTTCTGTCCATGCTTATAAAGATAGAAAATTTTCTTCATGTCTGACATATCAAACACCATTAACCTTGCCATGCAGTACCAGAAAAGAAAGTTGGATGAGTTTGAAAGCTTTTTTATTGTGGTGAACATGAGGATGTGAAAAATGCATTGTCACTCCATTAGGAAGGCATCTAGGTGTGGAATAATTGATCAACACCACTAAAAGTGTGACTGAGACAGCAAAGCTTAAGAAAAAAAAGTTTTAGTTCTATAAATATTAAGTTTATATATATGTATTTCAGAATTAAAGCATTATGATCTAAAGCATAAATATCAGCTAAATGAATCTGAGCACAACTTGATGAAAGTCATTATACGATAAAGTATTTCTGACACAAACACAAAATGGGGGTCAGAAAAATGTGATGTAATCATCTTTAGCACCTCTTTTTTAAAAAGTCACTGGTAGATGCAATCTACATGTAAACTCTTTCAAATATCAGGCCTTCCTAATACAGTAAGAACTCACAAGGGAGCCGAGTAGGGGAGGAGGCCAGCTCTGATTTGCTGACAGCTCCATTACCCTTACATCAAGCACTGTATAGCTCATGTTCCAAAGGGTTCTGATTTATTTCTCTGTAGTAAGAGTAGTTTTTCTGAGCCCATCTCTGTGTCTTCCTTCAGTTTCTTACAGGAAAAATGGCTCCTTGCAATTAAAGATGCCAAGATGGTATGGTAATAAGGATGTAACAAGGATGGTATAGTTTCTCTGTGTCGCACTAAATAGTCTTGAAATCAGCATTCTTCAAAGTAGGGTTCCAGACCACCTATGCTAGAATCCCCTGAAGGGTACTTGTTTGCAGAAGGATTGCTAAGTCCCCCTGCAAGACCTAATGAATCAGACTCCCCGGGGCTGGGGACTGGAACTAGGCCTGTACAACAAGTCTCCCAGGTGATGTTCCTACACACTAAATCTTGAGAAAGAACCCTTAAAGGAATCGTACCTGGAACTTGGGCTTAATTAGCCTTACATAAATCAGTGTTTCACAGTCTGGATGTGCAGTAGAAGCACTTGGAGAAGCTTAAAGCCATGCACGCAGGACAGCACCTCGATCCCAGAATGTCTAATCTGGTTGGCGTGAGATGAGGACGAGACAGCAGTAATTTTTTTAAGTTCCACATGTTATTCTAATCACAATAGCCAAAGGTAGAAAACAACCTAAGTGTCTATCAACAGATAATGGATAAGCACAATGTGATATATGCATACAATGAAACACTTTTCAGCCCTAAAAGCAATGAAATTCTGCCACATGCTGCCACATGGGTGAACCTTGAAAACATGCTAAGTGCAAGAAGCCAGCCACAAAAAGGACAAATCCTGTGTGATTCTACTTACATGAGTTATCTAACAGACAAATTCACAGAGATAGAAAGTCGAGTAAAGGTCACTAGGCTCTGGGAAGGGGGGACATGGGGAGTTAGTACTTCATGGTACAGAGTTTCTGTTGGCGGTGATAGAAAAATTTTGGAACTATTGAGTGTGTTGGCGACACAACATTGTAAATGTCTATGATTAATTGTACACTTAAAAATGGTTACAATCATAAATTTCATGTTATATATATTCTATGACATAAAAATGTATTAAAGCATCAAAATATATATATGACACAACCAGGATTAGGAATTTTGGCTCTAACAGACACAGGTGAAACAACCCACCTGCCAAAGAAAAAAAGCAAACTTGTTACTCCTCATTTTCCACTGGAAAAAAGGGACATCCTTAGCATGGCCTAAGAGGCCCCCCATGATTTGGCTCTGGCCTGCCCACCAGTTCTCATCTCATCCCACCCTCCATCCTTTGCACCAGCCATAACTTCAAAGGGAATGACACATAACCTGAATACACCATTTACATTCACACATCCATGTTTTTCTCACATGCTATTTCTCCTTTTTGCGAAATAATCTCTTTGCTAAAGACGTGTGGACTAGCTCATCATTTAAGGCCCTGGTGTCAAAGCTGGCTACATGTTAGAATCACCAGAGGAACCTTTCAAAACTAAGCATGCCTGGATCACTCTCTAGACCAATAAAATCAGTCTGTTTCAGGAATGGGAACTGAGCATCAGTAATTTTTTTAAATGCTCCCCAGATGATTCTAATGTGCTAGTATGACTGAGAACCACCTCTGTTACTCAGTGTGGTCTGCTGACCAGCGCCTTGACATCATCTTGGAGCTTGTTAGAAGTGCAGAACCTCAGGACTCATCTTGGACCTACTGATTCAAAATCCACATTATACCAAGATTCACAGGTAATCTGTATGCTCATTAAAATTTGAGAAGCACTCTTAAAGCTCATCTCAGAGCTTTAAGAAGCCTTTCCCCAAACCACTATACCTTTGTTGACCACTTTTGCCTAGAACATACCTCTATTTGTGTACTTCTGTCATTGTACTGGGATTTTGATATCTTGAGGTGCCTAGGTATATCTCTTAGTACCTAGCAGGGTATCTAGCTTCCATAAATAATTACTTGAATTACATTAAATTTTAAAAGCAACAATCTTATAATTAGCATTTCAAAATGATAACACTCTAAAACTAAAGAACAAGGCATGACAATAATGAATGAACCAACTTATTGAGCAACTATTATGTGACAAGACTTGCAAGCACGGCTTGTCTTACCTTCACAGCTGCCCCACAGGATAAGCATTACCATCTCCATCCTATAGCTGGATTAACTGATGCTCAGAGATGAGAAGAAACTTGGTCCAGAGCTGCTGCCTGATGGGACTGGGATTTGACTCCGGTGCTGTCTTATTTCACAGCCAGTTTTGCTGAGCTTCTAGCAATTAAAAAAAAAACACCTCACATTTCAGAACATCCCGAGTGTATCTTTAATCTCTTCTCTGTTCCTTCTCTTTACCTCCCATCACCATCTCTTCTTCTCTGCCTGTGAATATGACCTTTTCACTGTGTCCTAAGGACTCTCTCCTGTCTCCTTTTTCTCAATCTCTGTTTTTGTCCCCGTCAGTGACTTACTTTGTCCCTCAGTAGGAACTGAAGTACGTTTTAGACTCTTGTTGTAACTATCAAATGTATTTTCACTTTCTACAACTCACTATCAAGTCAATTACATTCCTCAGTAAGTATTTAAGATTTCTGACAAGTCTCTTCTGATAGGACCTGAAGTAAGTTATAGATTAAAATACAATTCGAAGGTAATTTTAATCGAAAGTAAGACATTTTATTGCTGCTTCTCTTTGATTTGGAATTGTAAGTCAAATCAAGTTGTTTTTTGTTTGTAAGTAGGGCTCCTGGGATAACTCTTGCCCTTCCTTACCCTTCAGTGGGAAAAGATCCCAACTCTGCTTCACATTTTTCTTCTATGTATCAAACACCAAATTGGATGGAAACATTAGTTGGAGGAACTAAATGTTTTATTATCTATATAAATGTCATGTATAAACATCCATCTTCATTGAACACTATTATAAATTACACCATCTAGTTCATAAACAAGTATTTTTCTTTGCAAATTTTTTAAAAATAAAATATTTTAAAAAGTTCCTAAGGAAAAAACAATGGTAACATTAACTAAATCAAAATGTCAAGACTGAAATACACCAATTTAATATATTGTGTATTTTATTACACACTTTTTTTCCTTTGCTGGAATAGAAAACTTGAACAAAAAAGAAATAACACAGTCATATACAGCCTGGCATATCCAAATAAAGATTACCACAATATTTTATAATAGCACTGTTAAGTCCAAATGGAAGAAAATCACTGCAGGGTTGAGCCTCCATAATGTCAAAATAACAAACTAGCTGTGATAGTTCAACCCTAAACAGCTACGGTATATACAATGTACTTGCTTTGGGTATCTTCTCTCCTACACTTCTTGGTGAGAACTATACCCATTTTGAAGAGTTGACCCTCACTGGAAGGTGACCAACTTTTGTCCAGAACTTCCCCAGTTTTAGCTCTTTCCCCTGCCCTGAAAACCCCTCAGTCCCGGGTAAACTGTAATGGTTAGTGTACTCACCTGGCGCTGATGTTTGCTCCCAACCACACTCTTCCTCTCTGTTTGCAGGTTCAGGAGTGGTGGTCTGATGGAAACTGAGTCAGTCACATACTCTCTCCTGGTTAATCTTTCTTCTTTGCTTCAGGTTTGAACCAGGAAGATGTGAACAAGATCTATGGCAGCCAGGGCACTGACGGTAGAGCTGGTTGTGCACTCTACTAGGATATCCCAAGGAGGTACCATTCACATTGTAGATGTTGGAATTACATATATTCATTTGACATTTTTTTCAGCAGTCAAGAGTCTTGTTACTACAAAATCAATATATTTTGACAGTTTTCTGACTGATGGAATTAATATGTGTTGAGGAAGGAAGCCTATTTCTAATTGATACCTAAGTGCCATATGGGCTGGTGGCAGCCCTGGAGGCAGCCATATTTGGTGACATGCATTAGGGGAATCTGAGAAAGTCACTCTGCAGAGAGAAGGGAGGATTGAAGGAGCCATGCATCACAAGCAAAGAGAAAAGACCCTGTATGTAAAGGTAGGGGAGGCTGCCTCAGTTCCTCATTCCAGTCTTCTGCTTCCAAGCCTGACTGCTTCGTCAGAAGGATGCTCAGAAAACTGAGAACAAAATCCTCTTTTTTAAAAAAATTAAATGAGTGGATTCTTTAACTTGGAATTAACAGAGCTAATTCTATAATTTGCATGGAAAAGTTGAAGAAGTGAAAGTAAAACAAACATTATCTGACAAATTGTCCATTTTATTTTCTGAAGTGACTAGAAGCTTCAATAAAAATAGTTGATTTTCTTAGCACATTACAGGCATAAGCCATTTTATTGCACCTTCTAGATACTGTGTTTTCACAAAATGAAGGTTTGTGGCAAACCTAGGCAAGTCTATCAGTGCCATTTTTCCAATAGCATTTGTTCACTTCGTGTCTTGGTGTTGCATTTCACTGATGCTCACAATAAAAATTTTTCACTATCATTATATTTGTTGTAGTGATCCGTGATCCATGATTGCCACTCACTGAAAGCTCAGATGATGGTCAGCATTTTTTAGCAATAAGATATTTTTAAACTAAAGTATGTACAATTTTTTTTTTAGAAATAATGCTACTGCACATTTAATAAACTATGGAATAGTGAAAACATAACTACATGCACTGGGAAACCAAAAAGTTCATTTGACTCCCTTTATTGATATGTCCACTTTATTGCAGTTATGTGGAACTGAACCCATAGTATCTCCAAGGTATGCCTGTACTCCATGTAGGCACAGTCTCTGAAAAAAAATAAATTTATTAGAGAAATCATAACTGGGAAGAACATTTTGAGTGTATTTTGCCAATTACATTTAGCAAATAATAACAAAGACATCTGGGAGTTCAGTATTAATAGTAAAGTACCCTTTGGATCTCATAAATAGATATTATTAAATCTTAGTAATCTAACAAAATCTGTATAAGAAATTACTTAGTCTGATGGGTAAGGATGCTGTTACCTGCAAATTAAAAATGAGCATCAAGTTTGTTTATCTCTCTCTTTCAGTGATGGGCCTATAATGCCATCCTTGAGATATTGAAATGAAGGAAGTCTTCAATAAAACCCTTGATAAGAAACTGCAGAATATCCATGCCACTTCAAATTCTTTTTATAATGATAATCCTTGATATTTTCCAAAGCATATTGTCTGTGCTCAATCACATGTAATATCTAGTGTCTATCATGTGAAATGTAATTCAGTTGTGGGATTGCAAGATTTCTGCTCTATAAAATCACTAATAATGGTAATACTATGTATTTCTAGAGCGCTTTAAAAGCACTTTAGAGAACTGTCTTGTTGATCTGCACCTGTGAGATAGATGCAGCGCCAATATTGTGCATAGGAAAAAGAAATATTTCTAATATATTCTAAAGAAAGCCACTTTCTTTAAACCTTTACTTACCAATATTACACATGCTGTAGCAAAACAAAATGAGCTCTGCATCTCTTGGCATAATTGAAAAGCTTATTTTTAAATGCCATATGTTGCTATGATTCATGCTGTGCTTTTAATGATTATCACACATGCAAGCAAAATGCTATATTAGTTTTATATTCATGCAATTCCTGATTATCAAAAATACACACAGTGAAAGACAGGAACAATGTTAGGATGCCAGGGATGCAAAGAATTTCAAAAAGTTCTCTAATTGAGCATCTCATCTTTATAGACAATTGAACTAAAGTCATTCAAGACAAATGGTAGCATTTCCTTTTCAATTAATAAGTGTTTTATGGGTGTCCACAAGGTGACCTATACTGTGGAGAATTCAAGAAAAGTTGAAGAACCCCATGGCTCAGGAATATACAATATTTTTTCAAAGAGGTATAAAATATATAATAATATATTAGTGTTTGTATATTTTGGAATGGCATTCAGTAAAGGCTTTCAGCTTTTAGTAGGCATCAGAATTCTCTGGCAGGTTTGTTAAAACAGATTGCTGGACCCCCACCTCCCGTTTCTGATTCAGTAGGTCTGGAGGGGGGCCCAAGAATTTGCATTTCAATAGGTCCGCAAGTGATGCTGACACTGGTGGATCCTGAACCATACTTTGGGAATCATTGTAGTAATACATAGGGATCAGAAGGCTAGAGTCAAGTGCAGAGTTTGAATCCCAGCTGTAGAATCTTGCACAAGCTACTTACCTCATTGCCTCAGTTTATTCATCTCTAAAATGGAAACTATAATAATGCTTACCTGAAGTGCTATGATGGGAAGTAAATGAAATAATGCTTGTAAAGCAACAGCATGGTGCCTAGCACATAGTAAGCACACAATTAATGTTTGTTATTAATGCTATTTTATATAAATAGTACCTATATACCAATTCTCAAACTAGTGCTGGTGAGTGAATACATACAGATATATATACATATATATCTGTGATAGTATGAAGTTACAAAATATCTTGTCGTGGGAACAATTTTACTTTACCCTAAGATAACATTCTTCCTAATTTTTGGTGTTGAAATGTATTTATGTATAAAAATAATGGAATAATAGGAATTGACATTTATTTATGTGAATGATAAAACCTTGGCAGTGCCATTAACTGTTACCTTTCTCCATGATAATTTGGGATTGAAATAAAAAAGAAATAGAGGAGAGTTAGGGATTGGGGCTTCCCAAGAGGGGTTGACTGTAAATCTCAGAAAAGGGATGGGGAGCTCTTACAGGAATGATAGTCATAGAAGTCATGGAAAGGGGCCAGGAAGGCAGTACACAAGAACGGAGTACATAACAGAGTGCTGGTTCTGTTCAACGAAATGGAATCATTGAGATGTGCTAGGGTGGCTTCCCTGTGGCCTCTCCAAATAAGTCAGTGCATAATACAACACACTCATCCATGTGGCCGTAACAACACCTCAGTGCCTAACCAGAGAAGTCAGGAGCTAGGTTCCTGACCTGATCACTTGACTATAATTTTTCTAGTAGAGGGTTCTAGAAGGCAGGAATTAAACTCAAAATTCATGCTATTCTGCCGGAGTGGGAATGCAGGTTAGCCCCTTGGTTTAGGGGTTGGGCCTGGTGTGGCGGTCAGATATTTCTGTCCTTACTATCCTGGTTCACATTTGATCATCGGGCAAATCACAATTAAGCCATATGACTTCAAAGATGAAATTCAGTATTTCTGTGGATATTTTGGCTTAATTGTTTTGCTCCTAATTAGCCACGCCATCTATGCTTTTAGATTAGAAAGAACAATTACAAGCAAATATTTTGAATAAACATTTTGTTAAGGCCTATTCAAACCTGTAGGTTGAGGTCAAGTATTGGAATCACGGAGATGGTGGGATTCAGGAGCGGGGTAAGAGTTAATGACATCTTTGGGGCCTACTAATAGTCAATTTTGATTATTCAGTGATCCTGTTTTGAGAATAAATAAGGCTGCTCAAATCAGCCATAGAAAAAGACCTGCCTCAAGGTAGACACAGTCTCGGTAACTAAAGGTTATTGAAAAACATTGTAGAGAAAAGGGAACCCTGGTACACTGTTTGTGGGAATGAAAATTGGCACAAATACTATTAAAAACACTGTAGCACTTCCTAAAAATATTAAAAATAGAACTACCATATGATCCAGCAGCTTCACTTCTGGGTATTTATCCTGAGAAATTGAAATCAGAATATGGAAGAGATTCCTGTGCCCCATGTTCATTACAGCATGATTCAAAATAGCCAAATATGGAAATAACCTAAATGTCCATCTATAGATGAATGGATAAAGAAAATGTGGCATGTATATACAATAGAATATTATTCAGCCTTTAAAAATAGAAGGAAATACTGTCATTTGAGACAAACATGGGTGGTCCTGGAAGACATGCTTAGTGAAATAAAACAGTCCCCAAAAGGACAAATACTGAATCATCTCACATGTGGACTCTTAAACAGTCAAATACATTGGAGTAGAGAGTAGAGGGAGGTGGCCAGACGCTAGGGGCAGGTGGAAATAGCTAGGTGTTGATCAAAGGCTGTGAAGTTTCAGTTACGTAAAAGAAATATGTTCTGGATATCTACTATATAGCATAGAGCCTGTAGCTAACAATACCATACTGTATACTTAATACTTTCGAAGAGGGTAGATTAAATGTTCTTATCACTAAAAAGAAAATAGTAATAATCTTAAAAAGGTGGGCAGGAGGGAATTTTGAGAGGGAATGTTATGTGTATGGCCTTGGTGGTGGTAATGGTTCCATGGGCATATTCTTATCTTCAAAATGAGGAGTAGTACACATTAAAGAGGTACAGATTTTTAAAATGTCAATCATATCTCTGTAAAGTTGTTTAAAAAAAGAATGAATGAAAAGTATTGTCTTAGTTTGGGTTTCTCCAAAAGCCAACCTTGAGACAAAGATCTGGGTGCAAGTAGTTTCTTAGGGAGGTGACTGATGCCAGGAAACAAGGTGAGAGAATGAGGGAGGGGGCAAGGAAGGGAGGAGTGCCCGTGGAAGGGGTCACTGCAAGGGTCACTGGGCTCAGTGCCGCTGGGCCTACTGAGGAACTGTGGAACACCCCTCAGAACTGTCTCCTCACAGTACGGGGTTTTATCCCCCTCATCAGCCGAGCAAAATGCACGTGGCAGACCAGCTACTCAGGGAGGCAAAGGGCTAAGGGCCCGTGACTGTGCCATGAGATGCCTGACTGCACTTGTGCTGAGGCCACACCTCCCACAAGCTGCCCCCAGTGACCAGGTGTGGCAGGAGTGCTAAGGTGGACACCCTCGACTTGAGTCAGGGCCAGGCTTGCATCCTGATCTCACAGTTCTCCCACCCTTCCCTGGCCCAGCCGTCCTTCCTTTTACACAGCATTTTGCCTATGTGCCTTTTCAATCCCTTCTTAGCATCTGCTCCTTGGAGCACCCAATGTCCACACCGCCCAGACCTCCTTGGCTGTGATCACTGCTGGGGGCATTATCTCCACAGCATTTCCAGTCTGCCCCATGCGCAGGCGCCACCTGCTCCCGGGACCCGCAGAGCCTCTCAGACAGGGAGATGCAGGAAGCCTCCTATGAGAGAACTGCCAGGGGCCCCTCAGTGAGCATGTGGCCAAGGCATCCACCGTGACGATGTTTGATACAACCACTGTAGAAACAGATTGTTGTGCTCTATGAAAATGCCCAGGAGAAAAGGAGGGCTTTAGGCAATGATAGCCGAGGCCGATGTTAAGAAAAATAAATATTTTCTACAATTAGGGTTACTTTGCTTTTCCTTTCCCAATGTATCTGAAGGTCTATTTCATTTTCCTCCTGACTTCCCAATTTGATTGGTTGTTAATTAAAATGGGAAATCCTTCATGATCGGACCATTTACATCTTCTGCTAACAAAAAGAGGAAGCTCTTAGCAATGAGACTTAGACGAGGTGTTTAATGGTGTTTGTTTTCTTCCTATTAAGTACCCTGCAGATAACAGACCATATATATAATATATAAGGTGCTGAGAGTTATATTCCTTGTGTGGTCATAAAGAGGATCAAAATGATATAATTATATGGAAGCACTGCTGTAAACTGTAAAGGGCAAAGAAGAGTTACTTTTGAGATCTTTGCAACTCATTATTATACTGGTTCAGATGGACCATGGGTCAAATCACATTCTCAGAAGCAGGATAGCTGCAAAGAGGAAAAGCTTCCTAGAACATGATTAGTATAAAATATAATATTTCTTCTCCAATGTGTTTTCCACTCTATTAGCTTACTTTAAACACAACTCAAAGGTCCTTTATAATATTCAGACAATAAAAGCAATTTTTAGCTATTCAGAAAACATTCTGTTCTATATGTTAGACAACATACCATTTGTTGTAATTCCAGCATCTTTGAATGTTCTACATTTATTTGTAATTTAATAGAATAGGTCTTCTGCCTTTGGGATATTAGAGTACAGTTTCGTGTGTACCATTAGAAGTATTACTGATATATATTCTATAGCCTGACTTAGCTGCAAATGTAGAGAAATTATTGACATTGCATGATAAAATGAAGAAACATGAAAAATGAAGAATCTAATTTAAAAGAATGGAAAAGGCGGAGATAAAATCAGGACAGTGACTGAACTGATCCAGCACCATGAACTAATACATCTTTTATACTTTGTCTTCTTAAACTGAATAATAGAGGTAGGTCAGAATTTGCATTGGTGTGAATCACTCAGATCAAGAGATAGGAAGAAGGAGATACATATATTATCTGCTCAATTTTACCAGATACAGTTCAATTGCTCATTGGTTCATCTGTCTTTTCTGAGTAGATTTGAACAAAGGTGACCCTCAGAATTCATTACAAGATCTTGTTATTTGAAAAACATTTTATTTTTGTATTTTCTTTGAGACAGCCACAAAGATTAATGTCTAAAATAAACTTAGCTGTTGAAACATTTTAAAGATACAATCAGGAAAGTAATTCAACATGTCTCCAATGCTTTTAACCCCAGTGATGAAGTTCTAATCTCTAACAAACTTGGAAAAAGCAAAAACAATATTCTTAGGATTTTATACCTCCTTATGTATGTCTTTTAGCTTACAATTTTAGCTTCAATTTAACCCAAGGCAAATTAAATTAAATTTCAATAGAATTCTGTAGGCATCTTGCTTGTCCTCTAATCATTCCAAAGAATATAGTTGGCACAAATTAGAAAATTAAGGGTGTCACAGATTTATTAGAACGATGCAATGCTATTGAAGCAAAAACCAAAAGGGGACAGAGTGCTTAACTAAGAGTCAGCTCTATTCCTGGCTCTGCTGTGCATTTGATATTGACCTTCTTAGCCTCAACTTACTCAGTTGTAAAATGAGAGGGTTTAGCTACCCTTGAGCTCTGAAATACTATATTCATGTACATTCACCTTGCCTTATAATTGATTATTATCTATCTCATCACTAGTCTCTTTTGTTCTTATATCTAGCCCAATACCTAGCACATAGTAGGAACTCAATAAATATTTGTTCAGTAAATGAATATTACCTGTAAATAAATATAAATCTCTCTATTCATGGATACATTCACTGAGGATATATGTTCAGTGACTAAAGATGACAAGTTGTCTACCTGATGGTCACAGGTGTCCAGACGTGCCTGGGACCTCAAGAAACAGTATGACAAAATGAAATAAAAGACATGTCTGTGTGTCTGGGTATTAGACCTTTTATTAACTTGGGCAACAAACTTACAGAACAAATGGTGAAATTAAAAAAGGGAATTGCATGCTTTCATGTTTTGGGGAAAGAAATTCTTCCTATGGAGTGTAAACCCAAAACTCTTTAAAATTTGAAGGACTAAGTAATTCCATTGAATTCATCAAACATTTTAAAATAATACAGTGCTCCTTAGGAAAGGACTTTTTAGGTGGTCTGTCTTGGATATTTAGTTTTACATCTTGTTTTAGCATCAGGATGTTGTGGTAAACCACTATGTGCTCTTTTGGAATAATAAATTGATAATGGGATTAAGCACCTCAGACAAACTTCCAAGTTTTATAACTATCTATGAAAAAAGTCCAAAGAAAACATATATCCCAAACTAGGAAAGAAATACTGGCATATGCTAAATTAAAATATATGGCCATATTTTGAGGGCACTTGTACATTATATAAATTTTTTCTTTGAACATGAGATAACCTCACACAAAGCATAAAAGGTCATAAATATACTATTGGAGTTATCCCACCTAAAGCCATGGCAGTAAAACTATTCTGTATAATACCGTAATGGTGGATACATGACATTATAAATTGGCAAAATCCATAGTACTGTACAACAGAAAGGGTGAACCCTAATGTAAACCATGTACTTCAGTTAATAATACTTAATAGTGGCTCATCAATTGTAATAAACGTACTACTCTAATACAAAATGCTAATAATAGGGGGAACTCAGGGTGAAAGAATATATGGGAGCTCTGTTTGTACTATCTGCTCAATTTTCTGTAAACCTAAAATGGTTCTAAAAATAAAATCTCTTAAAAAAAACACAAACACTTGAGCTAACCCACCTAAAGCTGTCAACTCAGCAAATCGCTATATTAACAATGAGCAAAATGACTGTATCATGGGAGATAATTATACCCAAAGACAATGATGTTTGAAGATGTAGTATTTTGATTTAAGAAGTCCTTTACTAGCTCTGGACCCAGGACATAGAATACAAAGAGTCATTACAAAAACCTACGTTAATCTTTAAGAAGAAGTCTTCTCATTTTGTACCTTGCACTTAGCTCTGCCAAATTCTACGTAGCTAAATAATAGGATCAGAAGAATATGCCCACGGTCCATGTCTTCTCAGATGATATCTGGGAAGTTATAAAACAAACAAAGAATGTGTAATAGTGGAACAAAATGACAGAGCACAAAAGAGCTAAAAGGATGCAAGAAAATGATCCAGGTCAGCCCCTTCTTAGGTAAGAAAAAATAAAACACAAACATATGTTCCTTGTGACACGAAAAGTCCTATGGGGGAAAAAAATTGATCTTTGGTCAAATTTTAGGGCTACTTGAGCAACAGATTAATATTTAACTTGTGATCACTGTGAAGTTTATAGGCAATTGCATTTCCATTTTCATTTGGCTGCTAGAAAGCTCAGCACCAGATTTGTGACCCACTTCCAGCAAGTTTATAGGTTAAACATTATTCCTGCCTAATCTTACTTTCTGACTCATCTATGCAGTTTTGTTTTTTTTTTACTTAACTGCTATCTTGCCATATTGAATGTGAAACAAATGACCTTACGCAGTCCCTCCCAGCTCACTCAGTAATTCCTTTGCTCCAATCAGGGAGAAAATAAATGGATTAGAAGAAAATACTTAGAAAAATTGTGATAAAAGTGAAATTAGTTTAGAACGATGTTACTCATCATCAGTGATCCAGATGGAAGTCCACATGGCCCATCATCAAAGAGTTATTATTATCTTGCAAGGAGTAAGGACAGAGTGATGTTATTTGTGGAATATTCATTCTTCTTGAAATTGTACATGTCCCCAAGTGGTACACAAGATAATCTATTGGGGTATGGAAGGAGAAATACCATACTTTTATTTTTTCTGTAATTTTTACTTAAGCTCTACTAATAATTTAAGAGAAGATGACCATGGCAACATCATTTGCTCTGTATGTCAAGACTGATGTCACGGAGGAACACATAAGAAATTGTGAGTGAAAAGTGGGAGTTCCACAATGCATTCTTCATTCTTATTGCAGCTTAAAGGAGTCCTGCTTATTCACTAACTCTCACAAAAGGGACGTCTATAGTGTACAGCGTCCTTGCATTGACATGGAAATGACCTGATAGCAAATGGGCCAAAGATATAAATAGTCAGTCCACAGAAGGATAACATCCAAATGGCAACAGACATAAGAAAAGAAGCTCAAACTTACAAACAAGTAAGGAGAATGCAAACTAAAGTAATAATGAGACAAAAAAAATTAAAAGTACCTGAACACCTGAGGCAAAAGAGTATTCTTGAGCACTGCAAGTTGAAGTAGTATAGGCAAGATGTGGGAAATTATGTGTGATTCCACATTCATAACCTAACACCAAAAAGTGAGGAAAAAAGATGCCACTAAAAATAACAAGTATGACATGAACACATTTTGATTTTTTGCATAATTTAAATAGAGGAACTTAAAAATAAAAATAAAATGGAAGATAAAACTTCTTAACACTTTCAGCAAGTACAGTGTATATTTACTCCGGGGAACTATGATTCACATGGTATCCAGCTTATTTCTTTGTCAGTTTTCCCCAACTAGCAGACATCTCCCAGAAGAGTGACCCTCGCCCATATTACATATGCACTTTTTTAAATAAAAAGCATTAAGTCCACCTGGTATCACTTTGAGAATATAAATGAAGAAGCACATGGATATTCCAGGCTGCCAGGGTTAATTCCTACCACCTATTACCAACACCAAAATTAAATTATAGTTGTAAAACTCCTGAGTTTTGTAGTCTAACTTCCCATGCCGAGGTAATAGTCTCTTCTAGAGCTTTGCTCCATGTTTATACCATCTCCTAGAACTGCCTCCACTGTTCCTAGTTCTGTGCCATGGAACAAAATAGAGCAAATTTTCTGACATTTCTATGCTATAACTCTTCATAGTGTTGAAGATAGCAAAACTATCTTCATGGGACTTTATTTTTCTGGACCAAAGAGCCCCAGATTTTTAAATCATGCTTCACTGGGTTTCCAGCTGTGGAATGAGCTGTGGAATGACCTATCAGAAAACATCAGGGAAAGAGTAACTCTCTTTCCATGAATTCAGCCCAAGACAACACATTTTTTTTTAAAAAAAGAATTACATCATTAGTACAATTTGAAGTTGTGATCAATTCCATTTATTTTTAAATTAACTGTTCCCATATTAGCAATTAAACTTGTACAACTGATTTACATATCAAGAACAGTAACTGTTTTAAATTGTTCTTGTTGATTTTTGGCCTAGGATTCCAAAGAGTCATGATGACTTCACATATCAGCTCTGCTATCTGTCCCATTAGCTGGTATATTGCTGCATAACAAAACTTCTCCAAGTCTGAACAGCCTAAAACAACCTTCACCTTCTCACACAGTTGCTGTGGGTCCAGAATTTATAGGCAGCTTATCTGAGTGATTCTGGCTCAGGATCTCCCATGCGGTTGGAGTCAGGATGTCAGCCAGGCCTGCAGCCATGTGAACATCTCTGGGCTGAAGGCTCTGCCTCCAGGTTGGTTTGCTCACATGAGAAGTAAGTCCTCAGGCCACGTGGACCTCTCCATAAGGCTAAGTGAGAGCCCTCCCTCTTGGTCGCTGGCATTCCCCAGAGTGAGTGAACCAAGGAAGAAAAAAACATGGAGGAAGCTGTGATGCCTTAGGTGTGTCTCAGAAGCCACACAGTCACTTTTGCCAAGTCCTTTGAAGAGAACTATCTCCACCTTTTGAAGAGAGAGGCATCGAATAATTGTGGACATATTTCAAACCACCAGAGTTGATTTATCTGCAAACTGAAAAAAGGAGAGGAGTCAAAAGATCATGGAACAGGCTTGGGTTTGAATCCTGCCTCTGCCATTTACTAGTTCTGTGACCTTGGGAGAGTTACTAACCTCTCTGCACCTCTTTATCCATGAAATGGAAATGCCTATAGTACATATTTCATTGGCTTATAGTGGCAGCTAAATGAGAGGAAATACATGAAATACCTAGTATAACATCTAAAATGTAGTAGGTGTTCACTAAACTGCTCTTATTTCTTCAATTAACTGCTAGAAATGCAGAAGGGACAGAACATTGTGGTTTGAAAAAAAAGACTGCTTGTCCATGTGCCTCAGAAGGTCATTTGTACAAGAATGTGGGATCCTATCTTTCTTTGACTGGTGTGCCAGGCATAAGGAAATATGACAGAAAATGGGTAAACAAGACTGGGACACAAGATAAAAAGGACCAGAGCCAGACAAAAAGATACATATTAAATGTACATACAGAGTAAATATCATGTGCACCAAGTAGTTTATATTGAAATCTTGTGTCCTTTATATTTTTTGCTGAAAAATAATTATTTTTGAAATATTAGAATATTGAAAAGCTGTCTATGTCCTTTAAACATATCAAAGAATATGTTTGAAAAATGAAGTTTTCAAAAATGGCAAGTATTTTATTATAGTTAGCACTTGCTAAGATATGTGAGAGCTGCTAAAATCCCTAAACTATTGAAACATTTGGTAGAGTAACTTTAGCATTCTTTCAACTTTTTATGTGAAAAAATGTAAGCAAGGATGTTGAATAAAATAAATTGATAATTGAACTTTCCAGTATTGAAAAGAAAAATCAAAATGTAGATATCCTCTAACTTGTATTCCTCCCTTCCATACAGTGATTTGCATTTCCAAAGTTCCTTTCGGACATGCACTCATCCTTACAATGATCCCAGACACAGAAAGTGGAGAAGCTGAGACACCAAGACCAAACACATCTCAGTTTCTCAAGAAATTAGAATTTGGGATCCAGTCAGAATTATTGTTTTTGTACTTCCATGTTGACTGGTAGGCTATTATAATGTCTGGCATTGTGAAATAATTTTGTGTATTCCCAGCTACTTGACAAGTGGCAGTGAAAGTAATAACTCTTGCATGCTTTGCAATATCCAAACTTACAGGCCATTACCTAACAGTTAAAAAAAAAAGACTCTGCCACCAGATTTACAAAGGCTTTCTTGAATCTATGAAAATATTGCTTATATTCCAATTCACGTGGAAATGCTCTGACTTTCTTCTATGCAAGACCAATTTTAAGAGAGTCCACGTCTATTTTAGGGGTTTGACAGAGGCCTGCCAGCCTGCCCAGTTTTAATACTCTGTCTCTTATTCATTTATGGCTCAGCATTTACAGTGGTAACAGATCATCAGGCGCCCATGACAATATTTGGAAGTTCACAGTTCATGGAAGCAATGTGCTCTGAGTGATGGGGTGTACAATTTCTACATGGTTATGATTATGAAATTGTGCATGGGCCAGGGAAAGAAAATAACCCAGCAGATTATATTTCAATGCACCCATTAGAGGATCAGCATGAGACACCATCAATAGTAGAAAAATTCATCAACTTCATAGGTACCCAAGCAGTGTTAAAAGCTTTAACTTTACTAGAAATATAACAAGTAATAAAAACAGACAAGACCTGAAATGGTCTAATGGACCTAGCACAAATGTGGCAGAAGATTAACAGCACTAAATTCTCAGGCATGGAAACTTTTGCCAACATTCAGTAAGCAGTTTCTTGAAATTCAGAGTCTTTAATACAGATCTGTGTCAGCATAAGTGGATTCTAAGATGGACAAACCATCTTTGGTGTACATACTCACACTGAGTTCATATTCTTAAAAACAGTGTTCAAGTTCTTACCTTAATGCATTTTACCTTAATGCACTGCTGCAAATCCTTTTCAATCTATTTGTCACCATTTTTATCTACTATTTGATGAAAACATTTGCTTTCCTATAGATCACTCTGGGATATTGGGGCATCCTCCAAGGCCTTCCAGGGCATTTATTTCATTTTTTTTTATTTTATGACAACATATTTGAGACATATAAAAAGCTATAAAAATAATATAACAAATTCCGTCTCACTCACCATCCAACAAAAGAATTATATTATCAATACATTTGAAGCCCACTAAAACTCTGCCTAAATGCACTTTACCCTTTACCCTCAGCAATAATCCCTCTGTTGAATTCAGGATTTATCATTCCTAATGCCCAAAGAATGTATAGATAGTAAAGAGCTAGTGTATAAATATACTATAGCTATATACTAGATATGTATCTCTCAGCAATACCTACTATTATTTTGCATGTTTTTAAGCTTTATATAAATGCAATCATTTAAGTGTACTATAGGTATACTTCAGCTTGTATTTTTGTTCAATATTATTATTTTAAGACTCATGTTGATACCTATGTATCAAGTTCATTCACTTTCGTCACAATATAGCACTCCTTTGTATGACGATGACATAAGACACTTATCCATTCCCCTAAAGATGTTCTCCATTATAGCTTGTGATTGTCACATAAACTACAAGCAAACTTTCATAATTTTTGGTATGCACCAAAGATTTTGAAGAAAGTAAGCATGTAAATATCAGTAGGATGTGTTCCCTCGTGGCAGACACTAAAATATATGTACTGCCTGCTTTTGAATGTTTGTGGCTACACCATTCTTTTAATGACACATATAATACCTGCACTGATCATATTTGTTATATTGTTACTATTATTATTATTATTATTTTGTTCTTATATAGGTAGCCTATGTCTCTAAGGCCAGTGGCATTGCCTCATTCTTCTATATATTCTTAACATCTAATCTAGTGCCTTATTATATACATCAATATTCATGAGTAGTCTTAATTTGAGAATAGCATTAATGTTTTGTGAACACATTTTTATTAACCAAAGATTGCTATGGAAAGGGAAGCTTTCTCTCCATAGTATACACCTTAAGAAGTATAGGTACACTTTGGAGATATTGTGGATTTGGTTCCAGATCACCACAATAAACCAAAAATTGGAATAAGGTGAGTCAAATGATTTTTTGGTTTCCCAGTGAATAAAAAAGTTATGTTTCCACTATACTGTGGTCTGTTACGTTTAAAACAGCAATGTACACAGTGTAATTTTAAAATATCTTATTGCTAAAAAATGCTAACCACCATCTGAACTTTCAGCAAGTCATTATTTTGCTGGTGGAGGGTCTTGCCTCCATGTTGATGGCTGCTGATTGATCAGGGTGGTGGTTGCTGAAGGTTGATCATGGAAATTTCTTAAAATAAAACAATGGAGTTCGCGGCACTGATTGGTCCTTCCTTTCATGAACAATTTCTCAGAAGCATGTGATGCTATTTGATAGCATTTTGCTCACAGTGGAACTTGTTTCAAAACTGGAGTTGACCCTCTCAAACCCTGGCACTGCTTTATCAACTAAGTTTACACAATATTCTAAATCCTTCATTATCATTTCCACAATCTTCACAGCATCTGCATCAGGAGCAGATTCCATCCCAAGAAACTGCTTCCTTTGCTCATCTAGAAGCAGCAGCTCTTCATACATTCAAGTTTATGGATTGCAGAAATTCAGTCACAACTTCAGACTCCACTTCTAATTCTACTCCCCTTCCTATTTTCACCACATCTAAATTTGCTTCCATAAGAGAAATCTTGAACCTCTCAAAGTTATCCATGAGGCTTGGAATCAACTTCTTCCAAACTCCTATTAACATTGATATTTTGACCTCTTCCCATGAACCATGAATGTTCTCAATGGCATCCAGGATGGTGACTCCTTTCCAGAAAGTTTTCAACTTACTTTGCCCTGATCCATCAGAGGAATCACTATCTATGGCAGCTATTGCCTTAGGAAATGTGTTTCTTTATAATAGACTTGAAGGTCAAAATGACTTCTTGATCCATGGGCTGCAGAATGGGTGTTGTGGTCACTGGCATGAACACAGCACTGACCCCATTGCACGTCTCCAGCACCGCTCTTGGGTGACCAGGTGCGCTGTCCAGGAGCAGCAATGTTTTGAAAGGGATCTTTTTTCCGAGTGGTAGTTTTCAACAGTGGGCTTAAAATATTCAGTCAACCATGCTGTGAACAGATATGCTGTCATCTAGGCTTTGTGGCTCCATTTATAGAGAACAAGTAGAGAAGATTTAACACAATTCTTACGGGCATTAAGAGTTTTTGAAATGGTAAGTAAGCATTGGCTTTAACTTAACTTCACCAGCTACATTACCCCTGATAAAAGAGCCAGCCTGTCCTTTGAAACTTTGGAGACAGGCATTGACTTCTTCCTCTCTAGCTACGAAAGTCCTAGATGACATCTTCTTCCAATAAAAGGCTGTTTTGTCTCCATTGAAAATCTGTTGTTTGGTGTAGACGCCTTCATTAATTATCTTAGCTGGGTTTCTGCATAACATCCTGTAGCTTCTCCACCAGCACTTGCTGCTTCACCTTGCCCTTTGATGTTATATGGAGATGGCTCCTTTCCTTAAAATTCATGAACCAAAGTGCTAGCTTCATACTTTTCTTCTGTAGCTTCCTCCCTCGCTCAGCCTTCACGCAGCAGAAGAGAGTCAGGGCCTTGATCTGGACTGGCTTTGGCTGAAGGGAATGCTGGAGCTGGTTTGATCTTCTATCCAGACCACAAAGACTTTCTCCATATCAGCAATAAGGCTGTTTCACTTTCTCATCATTGTGTGTTCACTGGAGGAGCACTTTTACTTTCCTTTGAGAACTTTTCCTTTGCATTCACAGCTTGGCTAACTGCTTGGCACAGGAGGCCTAACTTTTGGCCTAGCTCAAGTTTGACATGCCTTGCTCACTAAGCATAATCATTTCTAGCTTTTGATGACTATTCCTTTCACTTGAACACTTAGAGGCCATAATAGGATTATTGGCTGGCCTAATTTCAATGTTATTATGTCTCAGGAAATAGGGAGATCTGAGGAGGAGAGACACAGAACAATACCTGGTCAGTAGAGTAGTCAAAACACACACAGTATGTATTGATTAAGTTCAGCCTTCTAATATGGGTGCAGTTCATGGTGCCCCAAAATAATTATGGCTGTAATATCAAAGATCAGTTTCACCAGGACAAATATAATAATAATAATAAAATGTTTAAAATGTGGTGAGAATTAGCAAAATGTGACACAGATATAAATGAGCAAATGCAGAGAAAGATTTGCTCTATGCAGGGTTGCCACACACCTTCTGTTTGTGAAATGCACAACATACATAAAGTGCAAGAAAGAAAAGCACAATAGAGTGAGGGACCCCTGTACAACAGAATGAAATGTAAGAGAAAGGAAACCAAAGACTTAAGGAAAAAGAATGTAGATGAGTCACATATATAGTCTAAATCCAGTTTTCTGCTAATATGGCAAACATTGCAATTATATTGTTTTCCTATACTGTAGTATTATAAAAACGGACAATACTATTGTAATCTGCCTTCTCTTTGGTGTTTCAGAGTTAAAACATAGGCTTTTGCAAGTGGCAGAGGAATAATATACATAAAAATATGGTTAGGCAGAGACAGACTAATTGTAACTGTAATTCATGATAAATAACTTGAACTAGAGTGGTGCAATGGATGGATAGCTACATAGCCACAGATGATTCCTATCCAACAAGTTGCTCATTTTAAATAAAATGCATTTTCAATCAATAGGAGAAGGGCACATTATCTTATAATGCCTCTGGGAGGACAGACAGGAAAAAAAGAAACAAGAATCCACAACCAATGGCATTGATGATGACTAGCCACTTTCCCACAATATTTGTAAAAGATAATTTATTCTATTTTGCATAAAACAATTTTATATTGCAAAGTAATACGTGATCATTTTGGAAAATTTTGACTATCCAAACAATTCCAAATAAGGTAGTAAAAATTCAGTGCTCATCTTATTTTTAGATATAACCACTATTAATGTTTTAGTATATATGCATTCTCTTATCTGCATAGATACACATTTTTAACAAAATATACATTAGAAACTACTTCGTGACCTTTTTCACTACAGTATATCATGCATATTTTTTGTCAGCCTCATTCTTGTTTACCCTCATTTTTAATAGCTTCCTATTATTTCATCATGTGGAGGGATGATAATTATTTAGGATGCCTCCATTTTTGAACATTTGTTTCTAGTTTTTTACCTTTGTAAGCAATGTAGTAATAAGCATCCTCATTAATGAATCTTTGGACACATCCATGATGAGTCACCTAGGATAAAGTCTCAGAAATGTAATAGCTGAGTTAAAAGCTATACATACAATGTGTTTTTCTTCTGTGCTGCCCAATAGCTGTATAAGGAAGTTGTACCAAGCTTTATTTACTCTCACCACCACAGTTTGAATGTTCATTTCTTCAATCAATAGTTTTAGTAAACTGCCTTAATGACCTCAAGTCTTCATTACTCCCTATATCTATGCCCTTTGCCATATGACTTTTCAGCAGCCTCCTGCTGTCACTGGGGCATAATTCCTTGCTCTTGATCTTGACCATGTGAACTTTCTCTGGCCAATGGGATATTAGCAATAATGATGAGTGGAGAGTCCTCAAAAGTGCTGGCATGACTAAGCTTCCCCCTTGTGTCTCTGCCACTAGCCTGGATTGCCTAGGCTAGTGATCCCAAGAAGAGGCTGAGAGACAAGTACAGCCAAACATCCTCTGGGCAGCCAGCCACAGAGTGTGGCACTAAGTCCCACAGAGACCAGGAAATCCTCATGATTGAGCCCAGTGGAGATTAGCCCACACCCAGCTGACCTGAAGATGTGTGAAAAATAATAAATTATTGTTACATTTATCCACTGAGTTTCAGGGGTAATTTGTTAAGTGGATAGCTAACTGATACAATTACCAATGCTGCTTTCCCCACAAAGAGTTAAAATTTGGATAAAAGTTTAAAGATTATTAAGCATTTTCATTATATCTCCTCATTCATTATTAACACTTTTTTAAAGATCAGAAAACCACAGTCCTGAAAGATTATGATTTGCCCAAGCTTTCCCAATTATTAAGTATCAGAGTCAGGGTTCAAAGAGAGATCTTATAACCAAGTCTTTTTCTCTCTTCTAATTTTTTTTTGTGAAAAACCAGATAGTAAATTATTTCAGCTTTTGAAGGCCACATGGTCTCTTCTTGCAGCTACTCAACTCCACCATAGCACAAAAACACACATAGACAACACATAAATGAATGGGCATGGCTGCATTCCATTAAACTTTGTTTACAAAAACCATCTTGGCCACCCCACAAGGATCTGTGGCTGGTTCTTCGATGCCTCAAGTCAGTGGCCAGCAACTACCCCATCAGTGCTAATGAAGGTTGGCATCTATATCTTCTGAAGTGTGTAGACCACCTGTCTAAATTTTATACACATTCACACACAGAATATTATATACATACATCATATAAGCTTATATATATAATTATGTATTATATATACATGCCACACCTAAATGCTAGAATATCTCTAAATACCCTCTATGTGTTATATATATACTAAATATATTTTTACATATATATATATATCAAGATTTCACCAATTCAGAAGTGACAAAGATTCATCTTGTACAATTTCATTTCAATTTCATTTGAAAACTGAAGGTACCAGGAAACCACAGTCAAAAAAACAGCTACTGGTAATATACCTCCTTGAAAGCAATCACAGGTCGAAGGCCAACTGCTGCAAAGGAGATGATGGTTGGAAAAATGTATAAACGGCTGCTGGTCAATCATGAAAATAGAAAATAACCGAGCAGAATCCATCAAAATAGGTGATGTGTGAAAATGAGAATTTCCCAACTTGGTTCACAAAGGAACGATTTGAAATGAAAAGCCATGAATGCATGAATGAATGAATGAGTGATTGAAGAGGTGCTTAGGGAGCTAATGTCAACCCAGCTCGATCTCAGTAAAGGTTAATTGAGACAAGGCAGCTGTCACATCTGCTGGGGGTACAGCCCATATTGAAAGGCTTGGCAGCCACAATATTTTGCACAGTTTTAAAGTGATCAGGATCATTTTCAGAGATCTCTGGTTTTAGAAGAGCTCAGCTACAGGGTCACGCAGTGTAGAAAGGAGCAAGGGGTCACACTGAATGAATTTTAGGATTGAATCACATCTCTGCCATTTACCAGCTGTGTGTCCTTAGGTTAATTGTGTAGCACAACTGAGTCTCTATTAAAGGATATGTAAAATGAACACAATAATAGATGCCATCTCAGGACTGTTTTTCAGATGAAATGAGGCAATGCGCTTACTATGCTCAGTACAGTTCCTGGCTCTAGGGAAGAAATCAATCACCTCTCAGCTGTTTGCTAAGGTCAGGGCTGGGTGCTGAGACAACATAGGATCCCTGCTCTTGATGAACTCAGGCTAGTGGAAACGACAGGTCCATAAACAGCAAGTACACTGAAGTGTGGGAAGTGTCTTAGCAAGAACATTTATGAGGATTCTTGGGGAAAAAGAGAAGGAAATGACAAATTCTCTGGATTGAGAGTTAGAGGTACTATGTGTGTGTGTGTGTGTGTGTGTGTGTCTGAGTGTGTGTGTGTGTGAGAGAGACAGAGAGAGAACAGGATTATTATGAATGTTCTTGAGTTACTACAATAATAAATTATAATCACTAAACTGTAATCTCCTAAGGGTAGAGATTACAGACTATCCCCTACCCAGCACAGCCCTTAGAGTTCCATCATACTTTGATGAATATTTGTTGATTTATAGATTATAATAAAGAAAAAAATTAATTTTATAGTCCAGTGTTTGAGGAGGGGATGCAATCTAGTGTTTGCTCCCCTGATAGTCAAGCTCTACCTTTCTGAGGCTCCACTGAGTCTGGGTGTTATGGTTAACAGTTTGAGAATGAGTCAAATATGAGTTTTCATTTCCATTTGAGCCCTAATTACTAACTTTGAGATCACAGATGAATAATTTATCGCTTCTTGGAAAGTTTCTTTGTATGTAAAATGATGTTTGGTTTGGGGGGTAAGAGCATTGGCTTTGCAGTTGGGCTACTTGGTCCAAATCTTGGCTTTGCCACCAGCTAGCTGTGTGATGGTAGACAAATATTTTAGGTTCTGCACCAAGAAGACCCTTACACAAGGACTTGGGTGCAGGCAGTTTGTGGGAGGTCATCCCACAAAGCACAAGTGAGTGAATGGGAGGAGAGGGACAGGAAAGGGGAAAACAGGCCCCCAAGGTATGTCAATGGACAGATTGCTGCTAGAGGAAATGGGGCTCAGCTTCCATACGGTAATGGGAAGAGCAGGTCTCAGAGTTGTGTCACCAAGGGAAGAGGAAGCTAGGGTTACTCCTGTACCAACTTGTGAACTTTATTAATTGTAATATATCTGACACATACCATGTGAATTTATGGTTACAACATGTTTATTTGATCCATTTATATTACATAATATAATTACTATTGTAGTGATAGCATCTCTATTGCATGATTATTTCTTTTTAGTGGTGGGAATCATGAAGCAATAATCTAGTCATTAATTATAATGCAATGTTATTGTCAATATTGATTCCTCTGTGCATTAGATCTCCAGGACATGCATATCTATTACTTGCAAATTTGTACCCTTAAACAACACCTCCCCTGTTCCCCTACCACCTAGCCTCTGGTAACTACTATTTTACTCTCCCTTTTCTCCAGTTTAGCTTTTTTAGATTCCACATGTAAGAGGTATCATATGGTATTTGTCTTTCTTCTGTCTGATTTATCTCAGCATACTGCCCTTAAGATTCATCCATGATGTCACAAATGGCAGGATTTCCTTCTTTCTCATGAAATAAGAGGAGAAAATGAATTATGCTCCATTATATAAACATCTTTATCCATTCACCTGTTAAAGGGCACTTAGGTTGTTTCCATATCTTGGCTATTGTGAATTATGCTGTAATAAACATGGGAGTGTAGTTATCTCTTCAATATCCTGTTTTCATTTTCCTTAGTATTTACCCAGAATTGGAATTGCTGGATCATATAGTGAATTTCATTGATTAAGAGATGACCCTGGAGGAATGAAATAATCAGCTCTTCCAGGCAGGCAGGGCCAACTTCCCTGGCTCTGGAGAAAGCCCATGGCAGAGAGCGTGAAATCATGGGCCTGTGAGGCAAGAAGCTATCTTTGCACAGAAAATGTCCACAGCCACTGCAGGGGACACTGCAGCTTCCGGGGAGCCGTGGGAATATGAGGCAGGGCACTGGGCATGTCTGCTACATGCTCTGTGCCTTTTCTTTCTTTCTTTCTTTTTTTGTTCTGTGTATTAGAAACAAAAATCGAATTTTTGAAGGAGACTTTACAAATGACAACTAAATGCGTGATCTGTAATTAGATCCAAGATTTTGAAAATAAGGGTATAAAGGACACAAGTAGATGATTGAGGAAATTTAAATATGGGCTGCCTATTAGGTAGCAATTCCCAGGTCCCTTCTAACCCTGCCGAGACAGAATGGTTCAGAGCACAGTACTAGCATCAGACAGGGCTGGTTTCACTCTAAAGCAATGTGATGCTGGGCAAATCACTCAAACCCTGTAAACCTCGATTTCTTCACATGTTACATGGTATTAAACAAGTTAAAGCATTAGCTAAATGCATACAACAGAGGATCACTTATAATATGCAGCATTAGTTTCAGTTGCAAGTAATTGAAACCCTCCCCCCCAAGTAGCACTGACTTTACAAGGTAGAAATTCATTTCTCTCCAATATTCAAGGAGTCCACAGGTGTCACACAAGGGGTTGCATGTCAGGGACTTAGGGGCTTTCCATCTCGTTGCTCTGTGCTTCATGGCTGTCTTCCCCAGGGTCACCCAGTGGTGCAGGATGCATACTAGAAAAGGTTATCTTTATGTTGGGCATCCATCAGTTGGAAACCAGATCTTTTTCCATGGAAAGGAAAGAGAAATAGATCTCAAGGACAATTAGCAGCCTCTGTCACAACTCTCAATAAATGTTAATTGTTATTTACATTATTATTATGACATTGTGCTGTACTGGAGTATTTGGTATATGTTTGTTATTAATGTTCTAATGGTTTTACATGTAAGAGTTAAGTGACTCCAGCAGCTCGCATTAAAGAAATTAAAGGTAACAATCAAGAAGATTGTTATAAAAACTGATTTCCACCAGTTTTACTTTTACCCCAGACACTGGGGAGTTTAAGGATAGAGAAATAAGTGTAGCTCTAGCATCTAATTTCATATTCATAATTCTGGGGAAAAAATGGATTATGTCCTAAAATGATTGAGAGACGATGGTTTGGTTGATGAACTAAAGATGCTATAGAAGAGAAATCAAGCAAACATAAGGACCTTAAATGTCTGGGAATAGTACATTTATTTTAATAGCACAACATGGAAATCAATTCCAATTTCAAATGAAGAATATATACGTGTTGGAATCAAATGCTTTTAAAATGTTGACACTCCATTTTGGCTCTGAAAGCAAGGAAAACATCAAGAAGAGTATGCAATACAAGAACAACTATATTAAAAAATAGGAACCCATCCTTCAATGTGGATTTTTTAATTGGCACCATACAGTTCAAAAAGATACATGCACCGTAATAAACGAGACATCAAAAAACTGAGAAATAAACAAGAAAAATACATTCCTCTAAATTTTTTAAAGATGGCAAAATATAGAGTGTGTGTATTCAGATGCATTCTGAATATATATTTCTCTCAAGCTATGTTTAATGTTCTTTGAAACTTCTCATTTGCTAACATTTACATGAAAACCTAAACACAAGATTGAAACTCTGATAGCAAAAGTCTCCAGAGATACAGCAGATCTCTAAATTTTCTTTTTTACCTTTTTCAAATGTCCTAATCTTTAATCATCATGGTACAATTTTCAGTGTGTTTAATAGTATTAATCAATCTTCTCTTCCACATGGTCTGGCAAAATAAGATAAGGATATTTGCAGGAAACCACTCCCTTCTTTAGTCACCATCCCGCCTGTACATCCACCTGGTAGGGTATTAACATGCCATTCAGGGAGCACAAGGAACACAGGGAAACATCCGTGTAATTAAATCATGCCATCAGCCTCTGAAGTGTGCTTCCACTGTGCTGCTCCACAGGAAGGCACTTTTAAATATAGATCACCTAGGGGTCTCATGTGCAAATCTAACTTTTCTTCCTTGTACTTCATCAAAACAGTTAAAATAGGATTTATCATTCAGGAGGCAGAGATCCCTGTTATTTCCTCTATCTCAATAATTTTAAGCCCATTTTGCAAAAATGCCCAGCTACCGTTTATGTCTACATGATGTTAATATCTGTTTGGAAAGTGGAAAATTCATACAAATTAGCTGAGTAGTGAGTCTAATCACCTATTAGGAGTCAAACATTTGGTGTCTGCCTTGAATGAATAGAGTGCATTTTCCTGCTTGACCCCAGGCTCCTATAACAACCCAATTCAACCAAATCTGCCCTTTCCTGGCTTCTTTACTCATCAGTTCAATAGTCTGCACCTGCGTCTCTAACAGACTTGTATCTCAAGTGCTTTCTGTAATGATAGACCTTTAATTTCAGATTTGTTTTTTTAATGGCTTATATTTTAATGTCAGTGGATGGCCTTGCTGCCATCTCCACTTTTTCCTCCTCCTTTAACTGATTTTTTCAACCCTCTGTTTCTCCTCTTTAGCTCTGCCCCTCTCGTGTCTTGTGGTTTGTGTCTCTGTCTCTCTGTACTCATCCCCTTCTTCCATTGTCTATTTACTTGGTGGTGATGTGTAGTAAGTATGGGAAAAAAAGAAGTCCCTATGGCCAGGATCCTCACCTGACCCTAAACTACTTGGTGACATCACTGACCTACTGCTAGGCTAATGCTTCCACACCCATAGGCAATAAGCTATTATTGACTGAGTAACTATACGAAGAGCTCTACCTAGTGCTTTGGGCAAAGGCAGAGACAAAGGTGGATTACAGACCTGCAGACTGTTGGATGCAGACATGATTCTAGTGCTCAACCTACCACCAGGAGATAAAGCTAGGTATAAATTCTTTTACCCCAAGGACTTTCCACTGTCATTTCTCCTTCTCACTGAATCCATGGTGAACTTCCCTGGGGCTGAAACCTTCAGGCAAGACAGTTAGTAATATTTCCTCTTGTACTGTTTTCCCTAATTTTGGGACAAACTCTTGAAGCATGTGCCTTGTCACTTGATTCCTCTGCAGCTGTCTGACCTTGACACATGAGTCACAGTCTGTGCTGTAGGCAGAGATGAGTCGTAGTCCCATTTTCAGGAGAGTAAAACTCAGCCAGAATGTTTTTAGGGTTAAGGAGGCTGGTGCTGCAGAAGACATCTTCCCAGGTCATTTCATTTTTCTCATCCTGTACCAAAAGATTGAGTTGTCCATATCAGTCAAGGTTCTGGCTGGAAACTGACACCAAATTTAAGAGGGGTGTAAGTCCAGGGAGAGGAAATCCCCAGGCAAAATACCTCTGAAAACCGAAATCAGTCAAAGGGAGAAATAAAGTTTAAAACCCATTTATTGCTTACAAACTGCAGTCCAGGGCCTTCTCTCCACTCTGCTCCCCAAGAAGCCAGCCAGCAAGCAAGCCAGCCCCTCCCTTTAAACTCTCAGGTTCAGACACATCCCCGGTTGCCCAGGTAATTACCCATTGATATGGAGATGAACTTCTCTCCACCCCCGAGGATATGCAAATGAACTAAAACCAGGCAAGAGATTCTGGAAATGTTACAATTTTACCCACAAGGAGTAATTCAAATAAGTTTAGTTAAGGCACTTTCTACAAAGGTAAGTGTGGTTCAGTGAACTCATCAAGGAATGGGGAAACACCCCAGGACTGGCAAACCGCAAGCTGTTAGCACCCTAACCCTGAAGAGGCAGGGTATAGCATGAGTTACTCAAGTTGGAGAAGCCTATTCCTGCGCCAGAGAGCACCCCACAGAAGTCGTGCTCTTTATTAGAGAGACCAAGACAAATTAGACTGACCCAAAAGAAAGATGCTGAGAAAGTCCTGAGGGAATAAATACCCTGACCTCTTTCTCCTCCTGCCTGCCAATCTCCTGCTGGCCCTCCCTCCCATTGGCCAAATCCAACAAGAAGCCGCTGGGCAATGAAACTGATGCAGTCTGTAGAGCATAGAAGCATGGAGCAAAGGGCAAAGAAGTTAGTTTTTATCAATTTGACTTGAGTGTGTAGGTCTGTGCAATGACACTGATGATGTGAAAATACCAATAAGAACAAAGAGGACAAATATGGTGATAGTAGCAGTGTTGGTGAAGGTAGCAGAGGTGATATTGCCTTATTTGCATACAATGCTTTATACTTCCAAAGTGCTTCCACACATCTATCCCACTGGCCCAGGTTTAGATGGAATATCTATGCAGTATTCAGATTGTTTTGTGTATGACTACATCTTGGTTTAATTGCTGATGTAGTGGTGCATATATTTTTGGAATGTTTTATTCACTTTTTTTAATAATATATATTTAAAAACTTACTATATGGCAGGCTCTGTAATAGCTGTGAATGAGAGAAAGGATCCATTTCCGTCTGGAGTCTGTAATACACCACATAAGTTTGAATTTTAGACAACTTCTTAAGGTGAAAAAGATATCTGGGTCAGTAATAGCTAATGGTATGAACTTGGGGTTCAGTATGAAGTGTATGGGCATGCGAATAGGGGCTGGGCCATCCCATACCTTGGATTTTACTGAAACCCCTACTGGGTTTCCAATTCCTCCCTGACTTATCTTGCTTGACTTGCTGAGTGATGGAAAAGTGGAACACCCAGTTAAAAGCACATACAACTATTACGTTTGCATATTAATCCCTGGCAAAGATCAATAGCAAGATTGCTTTGCTTTGTTTTCTGTGTTTTCAATTTGTTAAAGACCTATGATATCTCTCTGATGAGACAGTTGATTGGTGAATTAAAGAGAACTTGGGTTTTCACCAGAAATCAGAGTTTTGGGACCTGAATCTGCCAGGATCAGATCTTGGATGCCAGACAAGCCTTTGCCTTTTTTTCTGAGCCTCCATTTCATCTTCAATAAAACTGGAACAATAATGTTAAGAGAGCAAGGTTGCTGTGTGGATTAAATCCAGTAATGTATATGAATGTTTTTGTTAAAGCTACAAAGAGTTACCCAAATCTTAGTTGTAATTAAAGAAACTGGCTGGTGAATTCAGTGAAATATTCAAATACTTTGGCTGTCAAAAATTTGAGCATTGATAAAGATTCACTTAATTTTATTTTTCACCCAGATGTTTGGATCATGTAGGCATAACCACAAGCACTTCATATAAAATTTCTGTTTAAATGCATTTCCCTGCAAATGAAATAAATTCTCTATATAAAAGGATGATTTCTCAGTGAGTTTGTTTGAGTGTAACTGCTTTTGTTTATGAACATACAACTTTAGCCACAGGCTTCCCCTACCTGAAACCTTCAGCATGTGTCTACCCTATCAACCTGCTACCCTGCAGACTCGTCCAGAGGCTAAGGTTTCAGGTTAACGAGGTGTGAATTTGTGATTTCTGGTCCCACCACTCTCTAGCCATGTGACATTGGGAAAGTACTTACCCTCTTTGAGCCTAAGTTTCCTCATCTGTAAAATGGAGAGTAGTGTTGGTTATTCTTTATTGACCCTTACCCCCAAGCAGAACCTGTGCTCCTTTCTTCTCTGCTCTGGAAGTCCAACCCCCACAGGTGGCATCTGTGAGACTCACTTGGGTCCAGCCAATGTAAGGTCAGTATGCAGAGGGCAGCAAGTTAGAGTATTTATTAATCCTCTCCTGCCTCTCCGCACTGCAGATCTAACAGTGGCCAGATGCCACCAAGATCAGCTTTGGTGGTGACTTCTCCAAGGTGAGGTGCTAACAGTCACTGGGCTATGTGACACCACCCCTCCCCTTTCTCCTTCAGTCCTGGGTTTTCAGTCAAAAGCTCGCCCTTCTGTTAGTCCCTGGTACCTCACCAACTCTATCATTTCTCATAACCCTGCCCACACCCCTGTAAAGAATCTCTACACTAAAATGTTTTCATCATCATATCTGCACATGCTTTCTGTATCCTGCTGGGACACTCAGTGATATAGGGGTTTAATAATAATAGGTACTTCCTAGGATTGTGGGTTGAGGATTAAACAAACGGTATGGGCAAAGACTTAAAACAGAGGCTGCTAAGATATGAGCTCAATAAATGTCAGCTGCTATTATCTTGAACTCCACCTATCCATGAAGCCTTGGTTTTCTGACTTGCTTTCCACCTTAGCCTAGACATCAGCCTTCATTTCCCCTTTATCCCATACCAACCGCAGTTTCCAATCCCACCCTGGCCCAGCTTCTGAGACCCCAGTGTTCTAGATTGTCCACTAGAGACACTGAATGAGATCAAGCACTCCTAAAGATAACTTATGCACACTATTAAACAAAGTCAATCTGAAAAGTTACCTACACAATTAGGAAATACATTGAGTGACCATATCATTAACTCTCATTCATGAATTATAGCTTTAGCATAAGTATGCAGCAGAATAACTTGTGGAGAAATAGATGAAAAACTAATTGTTACCCTCTTAATAGGAGCTCCATCCTCAGTAAATCATAAAGGGAGGAATAGACTGAGATAATAACATGGACTAGTAATGGTAATAAATTTTAGTTTGTCAGATTAATTGAAGAGGCTCATAAAATATCAATAAAGTCCAGTTTTTAAAATAGTTATTAGGTGTTTGAGGTTTTTCAGAAATAGATAAACAAATATAAACTCTTATTTTGACAGGGTGAAAAATCTGCCTTTAAAAATTAGTAAAGTTTGAAACACTGCAGAGAAATAGAACCAAAATAACGTTTTTAAAAAGCAAAAAGTCAGTGTTCCAGTGAGATCATTTCCAAACCTAAGTGGAATAATTTTATGGGTGACTTTCAGAGAGATACTTTGTTACAGTGCCATTCCAGAGTTGGTCAAGAACACAGAGTCACCTCAAGCTGGGGGAAAGAGGGGTTGGAAGCCTGTACCTCAAGAAATGTTCACAAACCACTTCCTTGAAGCACAAGCTTGGTGGCATAATTGGAACTCTCAGGAGAGTCTAGAAGTTATGAGCATCTAGCTACCACTCTGGAACCATAAACTGCAGTTCAGGATTTCAAAAGGCCACATAGCAAAAGCTGCCATGTCTGATCCTCATGGACAAACTGTAACCCAAAACCACACTGGGAGGGGCTCCTGGGAAATGCAGCTCCCAGGCTTCAAAGGGAGTGGTGATGGTGGTGGTGAGGGTGATGAATGAACAGCAGACTCCCCACCGTAAGTACCACCAGGCACCACTGAAGGTACTTTAGAATATGGTTTTATTAATCCCAACAAGAATCATATGAAGTAGGTTAACGTATTCCCACTTTGCGGATAGTTTTACAGATAATAAACAGTCAGGAGATGTAGTAACTTGTACATGACCGTACAAAGAAAGAAGATTTATATTCATACTTGTCTTGCTTTCCAAAGCTTCCTCCTTCCCTATGTAAATTATGAAATACCATGCTTCTTTTATCAGAAGAATCCAAACTACTATCAATACAAGGACTAATATTTTCTATCATAGAAAGTAAAGTATATAAGAATATATAGAAAATAAAGTATATAAGCTGTTAGGTTGAATCAGTTTTGAAAATGACTGTCAATAATGTACTAACTCCTCTTTTTTCAGATTATTACCCACTGTGATCTCATAGCCTATAGTGGCTCAGAGTACAAAATAAATCACTCTTCTGAGTTGACTTAGTACTGCGTCCCAGTGAAATAATACCTTACCTTTCAGTTGCTAGAAGGTGATTTGGTTCTCCCAACGGAGAAGAGCAATGAATAAATATTAGGCAAGCAGAAGTCAACCTTCAGGAAATCTAAGGCTGGGAATGAGTGTGGGAGTGGGGAGTACTCATAATCAGGACCAGGATTTGATTTCCATCTGCTCACCCCAAGGCCCAAGTGGACTCACTCAGGAAAACATTCAAACTCTGGAAATTGCTTCAGAATTTAACTAGTCTTCCAGGACCAGAAGTTTTTCAAGTAGCATGAACCTCTCCAAACAGCTGTGATCCAGATATACATTCTCAAACTGTATTTTTTCTGTATGGGGGAAATGTGGGGAAGAAAGAGAATGCTGATTTTTTCTTGATATTTGCATAAGTATTAAAGTCAGAATAATGAATTTTAACCATACAGAGAAAGAAAATTTACATTCATCCTTGTCTTGCTTTCCAAAGCATCCTCCTTCCCTATGTAAATTATGAAATACCACCATGAAACACAAATGCAGAGGCTAAACACAGATTATAAGATGGCCAGGAAAGTATATTAATTCAAAGAAAAGGAGAGAGGCTGAGAGACTCTATGTCAAGGAGGCAGCAAAGAGGGAATTATAGTGGAAAGAAGGTGTAGGAGGGGTGAAAAGTGTATGAATCATGATGAGAGGGGAATCTTAGGAATTAAGAGCTTCAAGAGGGAGTATTTTTAAGTGAAGTGGAAGTCTAGTGTGCTTTGAGTGACTAGGTACCTGAGGCCAACTTAAGGTGAAGGCTATCAACAATTAGGCAATTCAGGAATGGTATGGGTGGCCCATGAAGGCTGATGGTGAAGTAACTCAGCCTACACTCTTACTGACATCCTCTGTTCTCTGGTCCTAGTAACTCTCTCTCTCACAGCCACTTTGCTAATCTGCAGACTGCTATTAAAAGAGAACTGTATAACCATGTAGATGGACTCATTGGAAATGTATAGTTTTAAAACTCCATGGAGTCCCTAGTCATGCTTAGCAATCTTCAGGTGATTCTAGTTTTCAGATGATTTTTATTCACAATAGTAGCTCTTTAAAACTCCAAACCACTGACCCTTCCTGCTGGCACCCTCATTTTAAATAGACAATCTTATCTCCAGCCTCACAGAAAAAAAATCAGGGAGCAACTTCCTTTACCTCCCCATTTATATTCAGATTCAACTGTTACTTTATCTGTGCTTATCTTTCTATTGTTTCCTTAACCTAATTTCCACCCAACTCTTAAGAATTTGCTCCATGAATTAGTACCCCAAGTTTGTATCAACAATATCTGCATTCTTACTGGCTCCTTCACCAGTGCGTAAAATATAGGTAAATGTTCTTCACCATGAAACAAGTATTTCTTCATCCAAGGACCAATTGAGCTGCCACTTCCTCTTTTCCTTTGACACCCACATTTTATGAAGCCTCACTTTTCCCATTCCTCACCCATTATTCACTCCTGAAATCTAGTGAAACATGCAACAAATATATATAGCAACTAAAATCTGGTTTATAGATTACTGCTCAATTGAAACTCTACCTAGAAAGACCATTACTAACTTGCCACACTCATTCCTCATCTTTCTGGTCCCTGTTAAACTTTGTTACCACACTTTTCCTCACTGCAACCCTCTCCTATGGTAGCCTCAGAGGCACCGCCCTCTCTGTGAAATTCTCCTACTTCTCTCTATCCATTTCTTCAGTTTCCCTGAAGACTCCTCTCCTTCTCTTTTCTCTTTAAATGTTGATTCTCCCCAGGACTCACCTTCAATCTTTCTTTCTTTTTTTTTAAATACTTTCATCAGTTACATCAAGTTCTGTGAATTCAATTATACCCATGATTCCAAAACCTATATCCAGTCCAATATGTCTCCTGAGACAATTTCTCAGTTGCCTGCAAAACACTTCCATTAATTTGTCCTGAAAGCACTTCTAAATCAATGTATTTGAAACAGAACTCATTCACAGACCAATATCCATTTAAATAAAGATTCAGTGGTCCTCAACAAAATATTAGCAAACTGAATTCAAAAATACATCAAAAGGATCATTAATCATAACCAAGTGGGCTATATTACAGGGATGTAAGGATGGTACAATATCTATGAATCAATGTGATACATCACATTAACAAAAGGAATGCTGAAAAACATATGATCATCTCAATAGATGCTGAAAAAGAAATTGACAAAATTCAACATCCATTCATGCTAAAAACTCTCAACAAAGTGGGTATAGAGGGAACATACCTCAACATAATAAAGGCCTATGTGACAAACCCACAGCCAAAATAATTTTCAATGGTGAAAATCCAAAGGCTTTTCCTCTATGATTTGGAAAAAGACAAGGATGCCCACTCTTATCACCGCTTTTCAACATAGCCCTGGAAGACCTAGCCAGAGCAATCAGTCTAGAAAAAGGAATGAAAGGCAATCAAATTGGTAAGGAAGAAGTAAAACTGTCACTGTTTGCAGATGGTATGATATTATATATAGAATATCCTAAAGACTACCAGAAAACTATTAGAATTAATAAATGAATTTAGTAACATTTCAGGATATAAAACAAATATACAGAAATATGTTGCTTAATATTTGCTAATAATGAACTAGCAGAAAAAGAAATCAAGAAAATAATTCCATTTACAATTCATCAAAAAGAATTAAATACTTAGGAATAAGCCTAACCAAAGAGGTGAAAGACCTGTACTCTTTATCAGACACTGATGAAAGAAACTGAATAAGAAACAAATAAATAGAAAGTTATCCCATGTTCATGGACAGGGAGAATTAATATTGTCAAAATGGCCATCCTGCCCAAAGCAATTTACAGATTAAATGCAATCCCTATCAAAATACCAATGGCATTTTGCAATGAACTAGAGCAAAGAACCATAAAATTTATATGGAACCACAAAAGACCCCAAATAGTCAAAGTAATCTGAAGGAAAAAGAGCAAAGGTAGAGGTATAACACTCTGTGATTTCAAGCTATACTACAAAGTCACAGTGATTAAAACAGTATGGCACTGGCACAAGTACAGACCCACAGATCAGTGGAACAGAATGAAGAGCCCAAATATAAACCCACACATTTATGGTCAATCAATATATGATAAAGGAGCCATGAATATACAATGGGGAGTCTATTCAATAATTGGTGTTGGGAAAACTGGACAGCTACATGGAAAAGAATAAAACTAGATCATTGTATTATTACTATAAACAAAAGTAAACTCTAAATGGATTTAACACCTAAATGTTAAGACATGAAATTATAAAACTTAGAACAAAATATGCAAGAATCTCTTGAACATAAGCATGAGTAATTTTTTTTGCTGAATATATCTCCCAAACGCAAAAATAAACAAGTGAGACTACATCAAATTAAAAAGCTTCTGCACAGAAAAGGAAACCATCAATACAAAAAAGTCAACCTACTACATGGGAGAATATAAATGCAAATGATCTAATAAGGAACTAATATCCAAAATATATAAAGAACTCATACCACTCAGTACCAAAAAAACAAATAATCCAATTAACATATAGGCAGAGGACCTGATTAGATATTTTCCCAAAGAAGACATACAGATGGTCAACAGGCACATGAAAGGATGCTCAAATCACTAATCATGAGGGAATGTAAATCAAAACCACAAGGAGGTATCATCAGTCAGAATGGACACTATCCAAATACAAGAAATAACAAGTGTTGGCTAGGATGTGGAGAAAAGGAAACCCTCCTACATTGTTGGTGAGAATGTAAATTGGTCCAGCCACTGTGGAAAACAATATAGAGGTTCCTCAAAAAACTAAAAATAGAAATACCATATGACCTAGCTGTACCACTTCTGGGAATTTACCCAAAGAAAACAAAACCACTAATTTGAAAGCTATGTGCACCTCAATGTTTATTGCAGCATTATTTACAACAGCCAAGATATGGAAGCAATCAAAGTGCCCATTGATAGGTGAATGGATAAAAAAGAAGTGGTACAGATACACATGGAATATTACTCAGCCATGAAAAGAAGGAAATCTTGCCATATGAGACAACATGCATGGACCTATCTAAAGGGTATATGCTAAGTGAAATATGTCAGGATAAAGAAGGATAAATACCACATGATTTCACTTACATGTGAAATCTAAAAGAGCAAAACAAACAAAAAAGGAATAAAGCCATAAATTCTGACAACAGACTATTGGTTGCCATAAAGGATGGGGGATGGAGGGTTGGGTGAAATAGGTGAAGGGGATAAAGAAGTAGAAACTTCAAATTATAAAATTTATTAGTCATAGGAATGGAAGTACAAAATAGAGAATATAACCAATAATGATGTAATATCTTGGTATGGTAACGGGGGATAACTAACTATACTTACTGTGGTGAGCATTTACTAATGTATATAATTACTGAGTCAGTATGTTGTACATCAGAAACCAATATAATATTGTGTATCAACTATATTCCAATAACCACACGCATATCAGAACTCATTCACTTTCCCTATATAGATTCTTCTCCTTTGTTTGCAAAATTCTTCCCCAGTAAGGAGGTTAGATAAAATGAACAAATTAAGAGAGTCTGCAGCCTGAGGAATGGAAGGGAGGAGGGGGAAAGGGTTAGTAAAAATTATGGTCAACATTTATTGCCTGTTTCTTGTATGTTGGGCACTGTGTTAGGTATTTTTCATAAATAACTTATTTGTTTACTATTTTATTATTTTACAACAAAAGAAGGCAAAAAAAAAAGTGACTCTTTGACAATGACCATGTCCTCATCCTCAGAACCTGTGAATATGTTACCTTCTATGGCAAAGTGGACTTTATAGATGTGATTAAGTTAATGTTGAGATGGGAAGATTAGGCTGGATTATCCAAGTGGACCCATTGTGATCAGAAGGTCCTTGTAAGGGAAGCCAGAGTCAGAGAAGGGTATGTAAAAATGAAAGCAGAGGTTGGACTTTTAAAGCCATGAGACAAGGAATGTGGGCAACCACTAGAAGCTGCAAAAGGAAAGGAAGGGATTTTCCCATAACAGCTCCAGAAGAAGGCAGCCCTGTAGGAACTATTTCAGCCTTAGGACATTCAGACTCTAAAAGAATACATTTTTATTGTTTAAGCCCCTACGTTGGTGGTAATTTCATTCCATCATGGGTACTATTATTAGCCCTGTTTATACAAGAGGAAATTCAAGGCTAAGAAATTTAAGTAACTGGTCTAAGATCATACAACTATTAAGTGAAAGAGCTGGGATTCAAACTCAGGTAACTTTGGCTGGCCACCCCATGCTTTTAACTGTGGTGCTGAGCCCAAAGGGGTTGTCTAAACTTATGACCCCAACATGGTAGAGGTCTGAATGCAGACTCCAAGAGCTAAAGAAAGTGAGATTGGAGAGCAAGGGAAATAAAAACAGGGTGCAGTGGTTCAAGAGTAGCCCTGGGCAAATACCAAAACCAGCACTGTTGCCAGGACTGACTTATACTCACTCAATGCTTGCAGTTCTAAGAGGGCTGGTTTTGTTTACAGGATAAGACCAGGATGGATATTCTGTTTTCTCTCAATTTAGAGCACCCTACCAGACAGTGTACAAGCTAGAAACTTTGGATTCTTCTGTTCAACAATCTTAGTCAGTACTTTCTTTGTGCTAGAGAATGTGCCAAATCTTAGAGATATGAAATGAAACTATGTGTTCTTGCCTCCTCCTTACTCTCCCTTTTATCATTAACGTTTCTTCCTCTGGCCTGCTCTGCCACATTATTTGTATCTCTACTATTGCATAGATTATTACCATTATTCTTTCTGACTGTAGCAAGCAAAGTTAAATACAAGACTGCATCTTTTCAGGAGCCCAGAGCTTGGGGAAAATGGGTACTATCGTACACTGCTGGCAGAATGGAATTTGGCAATACACATAAAGTGCCCTGAAATGTGGCATTCAGTAATTCCACTCCTAATACTTTCTCCAAAGAAAATAATCAGATTGACATATGAGGGTAGTTGTTTCAATATAATAGTGAAAAAATTAGAAATAATCTAAATGTTAACATTAATGGAATGGGTACACAAATCTTGGTGAATCCAAAAGATGGAAATCTTTGCAGTCACTAAAATAATAATGTTGTAAAATAATATTTAGTGACATAGGGAAATGCTAATAATAATCGGCTAAATTAAAAAAGTAGAATCCAAACTAGACAGATAATATGTTAACAGTGGTTAGATTTAGGTAACAGAATTATGGGTTACTCTTATTTTCTTATTTATATTTCTCTGTATTTTAAATGTTTTCTGCATGAACAGTCATTACTTTTATAATCAAGGTAAAGACAACCTGTAAATATTATTTTAAAGAGGGCAGTAGAGGAGTATGTTTGTGCTAATTATCCTCTGTTTGCCTTCTTAGATCCTTTGCCAGATCTCCTCCCTCTCCAGGAGAACCTGACTTCATGGACTGCATCACTAAGTCTTCCTTGCCTGTGGTTTCAAGCTGAATTCAACCAATAGGAGTCTTTGGGAAAAGAGCAGAGAATAGGGAAAGAGAGGAGTTGGGCTGCCTGTTCTCCCAGCTGTCAGGCACAGCTTGCATCTCCAGGAGCAGGCACACTGGGCAGTGGCTAGGCTGCTTTATCTGTGGCTACAGATCTTGTCAGGCAGCTCCTTCCCACAGCTACTGGCTCTCTATCGGATACAGTAGCCACCCTGTCCTTTTGCATCTCCAAACCTCTGGCCAGCAGGCTTCTTCCCTGCCATTGTGCCCACACGATGCCCCATTGGCTCCCTTCACCCTGCCCACCTCTGCAAGTTATCCCTCTATTACACTCTTCAGTTAACCCTACGAATGCTCCATCTGTCTCCTGTCAGGCCCTTGACTGGTACCATGTTTAAGTGAGTGTGCAACAGCGGCAGGAATGTACCGGGTGGCACAAGCAGATGCCTGGTATTCAAAGAGCAGAAGTAGTTACACAATGGCAGGATCATTGTCTGGGCCAAGCAACAGAGCTGAGTCCAGGTAAAGAGTGATTTGGTTGGAGAATTTTTCAAGAAAAGTGGTAGTGTTATCTAAAATTCAGAATTCAAATGGGGTAGACGTTATGGAAGGCACTATGGAAGAATACATATGGCAATATACATAAAGAGCCCTGAACTGTTTACAAAATGTGCATCCCAAATATAATCTCTGCTGGTGGTTTTGCCACTTGTGGTGGGAAACTTGAACAGTGGGCTGATGACTCTAGTTCAGAGGAGTTCATTTATAAGACTTACAGATGTGGAGGTACATTCATGGGTGCCACACCATTACTTTTTTTTTTTTTTTGAGAGGACATCTCCCATATTTATTGATCAGATGGTTGTTAACAACAATAAAATTCTGTATAGGGGACTCAATGCACAATCATTAATCAACCCTAAGCCTAATTTTCAACAGTCTCCAATCTTCTAAAGCATAACAAACAAGTTCTTACATGGTGAATAAGTTCTTACATGGTGAACAGTGCAAGGGCAATCATATCACAGAAACTTTCGGGTTTGATCATGCATCATGAACTATAAACAATCAGGTCAAATATGATGGTTCGTTTGATTTTTATACCTGATTTATATGTGAGTCCCACATTTCTCCCTTATTATTATTATTATTATTATTATTATTATTATTATTTTTAATAAAATGCTGAAGTGGTAGGTAGATGCAAGATAAAGGTAGAAAACATAGTTTAGTGCTGTAAGAGGGCAAATGTAGATGATCAGGTGTGTGCCTATAGACTAAGTATTATTCCAAGCTAGACAAGGGCAATAAAACATCCATGGATGCAGAAGATTTCTCTCAAAACAGGGGGGGTGAGGTTCTAAGCCTCACTTCTGTTGATCCCCAATTTCTCACCTGATGGCCCCCTGCGACTGTGCCTGTCTTAGGTTGTTCCTCCCTTGAGGAATCTTACCCGTCTCTGGCTAACCAGTCATCTTCCAGGGCCATACAGGGAAATGTAAAGTTGGTAGGTGAGAGAGAAGCCATATTGTTTGAAAGGGTTAGCTTTTTACTTCTTTGCAGATTTATGCTCTGTGGCTTCTATGCCCAGCATTTGTCTTGAGGTATCTTTACCACTTGGAAGAATTATGATACTCGGTAATTTCGATATGAGGCACGAATTCTACTTAAGGGTTGTAATTAGTAAGGAAGAAGAAAAGCTATAGAAGTAGCAGATGGAAGAAAACATGGGAAGATCGATTATTTCTTTGACATATCTTCTTTTAGTGTAACATAAGCATGTATAGGTTTTAAACTACTAATTAAATTGCGTGCACACATTAACATAATAGGAATACAGCTACATAACCAAAGCAGACCTACAGTTACCAGCCATATCCAGTGAAACCAAGAAAACCAGTTAGGCACCCTAGGCATTTGTGAAAACTTATCAATGATATGATGGATATTGTCTAACTGAATTTGAATATTTTGAGAAAAATCAGACAAATTAAAACAACACATTCCTGGGAACTGTTCATATCCCATATGTTCTTTTAACAGTAGATAGTCTATAGTCGCAAGATTTTGGAGCGCTGCAACTTGCACTTCTCCTAATTCTTGGTTGAGTTCCGACAGTATAGATCCAGTCAAATTTATTGTTTTACTGTATGCACAGGCCAGCTTAGATATCTCCTTCTTCATTCCAATGGCAAGTCCAGGAACTGGTGGGATGAATGCAACAGCGCCAGGATCTTTGTTGAAGTTTTTTGATGATCATCTTCTGGAATGACTCTTCCAGAGAATGTTGATGTTGGAAGTTCTTCTTCATATCGTATCTTAATTCATTTTCTGGGTAGCCAAATTAGGCTTTGATCCTCTGTATAAACACAAACAAACCCTTTGCCCACACTTTGATATGCCCTTTATACCATTGTGAAGATCTTATTGGAGACCACCACACAGGAACTGCTTTTTTTTTTTAAGAGAAAGGAATATTATCAGAAAAATGTACTTCCATAGCTGATCATCTGACACCCTTTAAATGATCAACATTAAGGATATTTAAAGCATGCATTAATCAGTGATTTGTCATTAGTTTTATTCTATCAGGGACTAATCCCCCTTTTCTTTCTTTCTTTTTTTTTTTTTTGTTATCATTAATCTACAATTACATGAAGAATATTATGTTTACTAGGCTCTCCCCTATATCAGGTCCCCCCCACAAACCCCTTTACAGTCATTGTCCATCAGCATAGCAAAATGTTGTAGAATCACTACTTGTCTTCTCTGTGCAGCAGAGCCCTCTCCTTTCTCCTACCCCCCCATTATGCATGCTAATCATAATACCCCCTTTCTTCCCCCCCTTATCCCTCCTTACCCACCCATCCTCCCCAGTCCCTTTCTCTTTGGTACCTGTTAGTCTATTCTTGGGTTCTGTGATTCTGCTGCTGTTTTATTCCTTCAGTTTTTTCTTTGTTCTTATACTCCACAGATAAGTGAAATCATTTGGTATTTCTCTTTCTCTGCTTGGCTTATTTCACTGAGCATAATACCCTCTAGCTCCATCCATGTTGTTGCAAATGGTAGGATTTGTTTTCTTCTTATGGCTGAATAATATTCCATTGTGTATATGTACCACATCTTCTTTATCCATTCATGTACTGATGGACACTTAGGTTGCTTCCAATTCTTGGCTATTATAAATAGTGCTGCGATAAACATAGGGGTGCATCTGTCTTTTTCAAACTTGAGTGCTGCATTCTTAGGGTAAATTCCTAGGAGTGGAATTCCTGGGTCAAATGGTAAGTCTATTTTGAGCATTTTGATGAACCTCCATACTGCTTTCCACAATGGTTGAACTAATTTACATTTCCACCAGCAGACCACAACATTACTTTTTAAAATGTTGTATGAGTTTGTTTGGATTTCAAGGACAACACTGCAATGGGGATGTCATCTCCTCTGTAGTGTTGAGTGAATTTGCTTTAGGAGTAACTCTTCACCTTTGCTTCTTGCTCCTCCTCTAATGGGGTGCCTGCTGCTATATTGACCAGATATCTAACCCTTGTTTTTAGCCAGTATCACGTTTACTTTCTGAACCAGACTTTGACCTTTGGCCCTGGCTTCCCTGCTCCCATCTCAGGATTGGCAACCCTTGCAGACTCCTTCCTGCCTCTAGGCAGGTCGGGCCAGATAATGGGTGCACCCTGGTTGTTTGCAGAGTGAGCTGCATACAGGTAGTTGTTGCCTCCTGTGTCCGTGGTTGGAGGTGAGCTTCTCCAGACACACCCCTGCGGGTGCATTTCCTTAGAAGCTGGACTTCAGCCTTGTTAGCCTGAACTCTTGGACAAAATAATTTGAGCAATAAAACCTTACATGTGCAGAGTGTACTATTTCCAAGGACTTTCAGTTTTATCTCATTTGAGCCTGGATTTTTCCTACCAGGATGAAGGTCAAGGAGAAGAAGCAAGTAAAGAGGCTGGGAAGCTGCTTCACGGCCCCAAAACTGGAAACCATGGAGCAGTGTTTTCTTTGGTCATAGGTTGTAGAAATTTACCTTAGGTAAGCAAATCCCACCCAACTCCATCTCCTCCCCTCCCCCACTCCCAACAGAAGGTTGTATTGTCCTAAGGGGATTTCCAGGGATCTATCATTAGGCAGTCAGGGAAGCTGTTTCTTAGGCCATGTGTCTCGATACAGAGCTTTTTCAGTGCCCTTAAATAATGAAGTCTTGGGTAATTGACTCAAATGAAATTATTCACAAAAATTGAAGTATTAATCAAAACAGCTCTGAAGTCTTATATCGCATGCCAATTCTTACAACAATCCTAAAAGGTACATAGGTTCTGTTATTAATTCCCATTAAGACAAGGAAACTAGGACATGTGAAGGTTGAGTAACTTGGTCAAGATCCCACTGGTAAAAAGTGGCCGAGCCCAGCTTAGGACCCAGGCATTGGCTCTGTAGCCTGTGCCCTTAACTGATGCACCAGGCTTCAAGGTGGCACTTAGACTGGAAATTCATAAAGTGGTGTTTGGATCTCACATTTTTTCCCTGAGGCAAACAGATGGAAATGTAACCTATAGTCAAGATTGCTTTGTGAATATTAAACACAAACAAATGGGAATTAGATTTTCTTAATGAAGGGTTCTTCAGCTAAGAGTGCTTGATATATATTCTTCTCCCACTGAGGAAAGCACCAGCCAGAGATGTCTGGAATCTTCTGGAGAGAGCAGCTCTTTCTTGCTCACGGTCAGGGATTGACAGGCCCGGTTTTTGGTCCCCTCCCTTTCCTCACTCTGCCACTGCAAGCGTCTTCTGTTAACACTTTCTTCTCTTAGATATGTTAATGTCATTGTCTTTGTATAATTTTAAACATGCTAATTGCTAGACCTTGTAGCTATTCTCTAATCTCTTGATTGGAATTTAATCTGGAAGTTCATTAACCAACCCTTCATGCCTTATAATTCTGGGTTTGCTTTTACTGATGGGCCTCATCCATTTGAGTGGAATTGCTTAGTTTACTGCTGAGTTGTGAGATGCTTACTGTTGTTGATATGTTCAAAATTTCCTTTCATGAAGTTTTTTACTTTCCTTTATAATGTTGGGGGAAATTTTCCAAGTCAACCATCATCAGGAGCGTCCCCATTTGAAAATGGAAGAGGCATCTAGACTTTTGGTGCATATTTTATTCTAATTGTTTTGTTCAAAGCTCTCTGATACCAACTGTACAGAGAAGAAAGCAGTTTTCTTGGGTATGGTATGGAGAGGATGAGATGATATTAAAAACTGTGGATGCTTCTGTACTAGACAAAACGTAGGCAGAAACAGCATGATTTGTCCTGAGATATCAAGAAAAGTAGCACATTTAAAAATGGGTAATATGTTGATTTGACTCCTAAAACTATTGAGAAGATCTTATGAAAAGAAATCTGAAAGCAACTTGATTTTCCACATATTTTCCCCAGAGTTACCCACCACCAGTTTGGACCTGCAACTGCAAATTTGGGAAGGCAAACCTCCAACCACCTGTTCATAAACTTTTGTCAATTGTAACTTGTTCGAAAGTCAGAGACTGTTTATATAAAATCTATTCTGTGACATGAGTCTAGCACCTGACTTTAAATCTTTTAAATAATACATACACTATAATAAAGTGTGTGTGTGTAGATATACACACACAAAAAATGATACCAATGTTTAGGAAACTTAACAATGTAAATATGTAAATGCCAAGCAAGTATAAAAATAGTCGGTTCAGGTTAGCATTCTTATTCTAAGTATGATAACCAGAGATGTTTTACATGAAAACTTGGTTGCTCTGCACCACAAAACCTGACATCAAATTAGATAAAGCATTTCAAACATCTCTACCCTAAAAGATTAAGTCAAAGTAAAGAGACTTTGGAAACCTTGTTGCCTGGAGCAAACTTGATGGACGGGCCAAATCTAGAATGGGTGATATATCAAGAGGGGAAGCGCACTGTCAACATCATTGCATGACCCAAATGTGCATCATTTGTGGAGTACACTTCGTCCCAAAGAAACTGACTCTTGATTTTTTTATAACGGTCAATAGGGTGAGGAAAAGAAAAAACTGTGTAAGGAAAAAAAAAAAGAAATCAGTATGGTGGACACATTCCATCTGCCCATCCAAATCCACTCACCCCTATTTTCTACCCTACTCTCAAGTTCCAAGAGTTACATAGGACTCCCTTGTTTTCTGCTTTCCAGCAGATTTGTTCAGTGAAATGCAGCTGTGGGTGAAGATGAGGTTCTTATGTTTCTTCTCTATGATCCCTTACTGCTATATCTCTACCTAGGCTATCTCTAAAAGGCTATGTTAGCTGGCCCTTTCCATATCACTCTGCATAGAGGTGGTAATGTCTGTTTTGTCAACTCTGGAATACTGCACTTTCTACTACTGGTTTGCCTAAAGCTGCCCAATCCTGTTAGTGGTTCCTTTATTAAAGTTTTATCACTTAACTCAGTTCAAGTGGGCTTGTTAGGTAGCTAGGCAGACATGAGTGTGTCCTGCCCTGTCCTGGGCAAGGTCTTTCCCTCTCTACCTACCCGCTTGTCACCAGATGGCAGAACATGCCCCAAATCCCTCCTGTTTATGGGTAAGTCTCCTGCTTTATCAGGTCCAAACAAAATGTACGAAGTCCAAAGGGGCTTTCAGACCACCAATTCAGGCTGGCAGCAGGCGCACTCAGGAGGTGACCTAGAGCTCTCTTGGGGTTCATTATGCCATAATTATAATAAATTTACATTCAGGTTTTGCAGGCCTCCCTTCCCTGCAAGTGAAAGTGGGTTTCACTTGGGTACTGATGGTTAAGGGCCTGCGCACTGGGAAGAAAGTTATATACCCTGAAACTGTCAATCAATATGTCAGCTGAATGACATAAGATGCAGAGAGAAACTTTCCACCATTTTAAAAACCAACCCTAACCCTAATAGGGGGGCTGCTTCTTGTTTCCAGATGGTCCGCTCTCTGCCCTTCTAGAGAGTATACTTTGGCCTAGCCTAATAAACCCTGTTCCTTAAGTTTGTCCTCGGTCTGTCTTTTGATTGAATTCTTTCTTTGAGAAGAAGGCAGAACCAAAGTCTGGAAGAACTGGTAACAGGCTGATTCTTTCTAGAACCCTGACTGATACAATATTGAAGCTGAAAATACTCAAATTCAGTGGTTTTAGGTGAGGTCATCTGCAATAAAGTAACTATGAGAACTTGGCTAACTACCTAGATGCACATTGGTCAGTTATTAAAGGTATAGGGCTGTTTTCTCAAGACTAAAATTTTATTTTACCTGAGAGAGAAAGGGAGACAGAGAGAGAGAATATCAGGATTAGGGGTAATATTAGAAGAGTAGAATACAGTCACTTTTCACCTTAATTGTAAGCTAAAGAATGGCTCAAAAATTTAGTTGAGCAGATTTTTTTTTTTTGAGGGCTCTTACAATCAGCACCTTCAAGGAAAAACTGTGGAAGCTTTCATTGTATGTGACAAAATGGTTGTAACAAAAATGAAGTTTGAAATTCAGGTAAAAAAAAGTTGATTCTGTGTATCACCAGACTTAGTTCATAAATTTAATGAAAACTATAGATTTAGAAATAAAATAACCTCTCTCATCACTTATAATATCCTTTACATATTTCCTTAAATCACAAATAAAACTGACAAGTAGAATGAAAACACTTATTAGCCATCACATGTCAGAAATGACATGACCTCACAGGAGAAAGATTTATTGAAATTTTCACCCAAAGGAGTATGAGAATTTGCACTAATTCTCCTCTTGGCCACATTCTGCTGATCTCAATCTTCTTTCAATAAAATGTAACCTCAAGGGGAGTAGAAATATTATACCACTTGTTTACCACCTGTGTCAGTCTATTTGGGCTCTTATAACAGAGTACCATTGACTGGGTGGCTTATAAACAACAGAAATTTATTTTTCACAGTTCTGGATGCTGGGAAATCCAAGATGATGATGATGAAAGCCAATTCCATGTCTGGTGAGAACTGACTTCTTGATTCATAGATGGCCATATTCTTTCTATGGTAGGGGTGAGGGAGCTCACTTAGGTCTTTTTTATTAAGGGTACTAATCCCATTCATGAGGGCTCCACCCTCATAACCTAATCACCTTCCAAAATCCCTACCTCCAAATACCATCACACTGGGTATTAGGATTTCAACATAGGAATTTTGGGAGGACACAAGCATTCAGTCCATAGCACACCGTATATCCTAAAACAGAATCTGACCTATCGTAGTCTCTTGAATATTTTCTGAAGAAACCAAATGGATGTTTCCTCAGTGATTACTCTGGTCTAGTTCATAAAGTTGTAAAGAATCTATTGTCATCTTTATACACATATTTAGATCATTGACTCTATAAAATATTGTAAACCCAAGGCAGAGATGAGAAACTGCCTGGATGAAGTTGAAAGACTAATTCAAATAGCATTTTATCCTTTAGCCAAATTGATGGGGAGAAAACTTTTTCCTGATGCAAAGTAATCAAAAACATATTTTTTATTAAAACAATAGGGATGCACTATGGGGTCTAATGCAGAATTCAAACAATATTTCTAGATACAACATGAAACATCAGAAGTGTGTTTTTCTTGCAATGATTGCCTTCCCAAGATGCTGGATGTTTAGGTAGACTTTTTTTACACCATTAGGAGGCCTGCTTAAAGGCACTTGGGTAATAGAAGTTTTGGCCATTGTATCTACGTCAATGTGAGCCAACCTTACTGAATTATTATCAATGAAGTCTCTTTGGCTCCATTTTCTGCTAGTCTACTCTTTTGATTTTGTTTTGTTTTGTTTTAAAAATAACTAGAGGGATTGACAATACTTTCATTGACTTATTCATTCATTTTTATCTTTAAGTTGGTTGATCAGTCATTATCTGAGCCTTCCTTTACATGTGTCTTGAATTTTTAACAATTATTTTACAATTTTTTGTCTTAAATTGGATTATCTGGAGAACAGATTATGAGATGGGAATTCATATGTAGAAATTGAATGGGGAGTGTGCTCAGAATCAATTCTCGTGTTGAAGTGAAAAAAGTAGGATTGTGCAGAGAAAGGGATTGCATGGGGATGCATTTTCCAGAAAGGTCTGCTGTAACTGGGATGACCATTCAGAGTTGACCATTCTTAAGGCAAGGGATCAGAACCTTTACACTTTGCCCCCTAGAGCACTCAATGGATGTGTGCATCTGGGCTGCCCTGTGAATGAAGCATGGTTTTAGGCAGGAAGACTCTATTCCACTGAGGGAAATTCCCGGACAGCAGTTCAGCTAAGCACCTCAGTAGCCAACATTCCCAGTACCAGGAGCAAGAGTGCTCAGTCCTAAAGGGGGGATCTGTGTGATGTGTCACTGCATACACTATTAGTATATTAGGATTTAAATGCTCTTTCAAAGAGTTCCTCCAAATACGTTTCTTAAGAATGCAGTTTCATTGCCTTTGTGTGTGTTGGCCATATCTGTGACCTTCAAATGCAGGGATTTCACAGGGTAACATCCACCCCTCTACTCTGGAGTACAAAAAAGTCACAGGCCTTAACTCTGTTCTTAAGCTGGATTTTCCCACTCTTGATATCCTCACCAACTCCTAACAACCAGTGTTCAACTTCCTTTCCTCAAGAAAATTTATTCAAGTACCCATGGGTTGCTAGGGGACTCCAATTATAATATAGTTCATTGCTAACAGGCCCTGGGGTCATTCTGGCAACAATACATTTAAAAACCGTTGGACCCATGACTTATGGTTCATTAACTTATTGTTCATGAACTTATTTCTTCTTGGATTTATTAATACTTGCATTCTTTGCTAAATAGAGTTGGTTTTGGTTTAAGGATCGGCCTTACTCGGAATAATGTAATGAAAAAATAATTGGGTAGAGAGTGGTTGTTATTGTGACAGTGCCTGGAGATTTGTACTAGGAGGTCAATGGAGTGCTGAGGCAGCTCCAAAAGAACTTTCTTCTTTCTCATGGACAACTGGGGTCTTAAGAATTGAATTAGCCTTTCAATCCTCTTACTAACAAGTAGCCAATCCTCCCTATTCTCAGCCTACACACTAGAATGAGCCATTGATTGGCTTAGCTAATCACCAAATACTTTGTCAAGTATAGCTCTTAATATCAGGTTATGCCATGGGTCATCAGTTAGCCTATGGATGGCTGTCCTTGAATTAGGGCATCTTGTTTTTATCAGCAGCCATCCTGGCCCTTCGTAGAGCCTGGCACTGTGCTGTTTTGAGTAGGGGTCTACACTAAGGGAACTTGGAGCTAGATAAAGCTCATTGGGTTTGGTAGAGGTCATTACCAATATTACTCGTTGTTTATACCACTATCTGGTGGTGTGTAGTACCAAAAGTTTGTTGTGCACTTGGCAAACTGATAGTCTTTTTTATTTGCTGTGAAGTTACCTCTTTCAAGTCTTATAAGATATGTTGAAGTTTACATAAATGTTATTTATATTCTTTATTATATTTGTAGTCTGGTTATATGAAAAGCAGTTTGGAGAATAATTGCAAAAAGTTTTAACAAAAATGTACATACTCTTGAAGGAAAAACACTAATCAAGTCAAGTTTCCTGATAGCATTGGAATTAACATTATACTTATTAGTATTCATGTACACACATGGTGAGTATTAATAGTTTTCTCAAATAATTTTTTACAAAGGAATCACAACTTTAAACTCAGATAGTCTTCAAGGCTTCTATCATGAATCCATGGATTACTGTATAGCATTATACTGCATATAAAATAAATGAAATATTATCAGATAGCATTGTAGTTAGACATCTTTAGCATTCAATATTAATAGGATTTTTGGATTTGCTGCTTATAGTCCTGTGTAATCATATCTAGACAAAATTATTAATTTGAGTTTGATGACTGAGTAAGAGCAGGAATTTTTTTATTACTTAAATGAAGGAAATTAATATTTTGGCAATCAGGAAAAAGCTGCTATTTCACTGTTAAAATGTATTTTCTCTTAAGAAAAACATAAATTTAGTCTAAGCTGGGTAAAAATTTATTTTTATAAATATACCAAATTGAATTGGAAATATTTTTAGTGCTTTCCCTAAATATAAAATGTTAGTAAGAATTAAAATCTCTACTTACGAATCCCTGTAGGAGCCCACCAGGAAAGACCTGAGCCAGCCATTATATTTGCTCTCAGATACTTCCCTGCCTTTGTTGTTCACTGGCTTCCAGCTAGTTCAGCTAGTGTGAGACACTGACGGCAGAATGGAGGGCTGGAGAAGGGAACCAGGGGATATGAGCATCATTTCTTTCTCTCTTCTCTGTCTGTTTCACAATGGCAACTCTTTATAGTTCCAGGTCACCTCTGGACAGTCCCCCTCTCTGTGCTCCCAGCTTTTGCCAGGCTGTTCAGCTTCTGGGTTCTGCTGACATTACCTCCTCCGGGTATCCAGCCAGTCCTGGAGAAAGAAGCGACTTCCTGCTGTGGCTAATCTCTTAGTTGGCTTGCTATTTCCTGTTTTCAGCTCCTCCATCAACAGGGTAATTAATTTCTTGTATTCAGTTCCCTCTGTTTGAGATCAGTTGTGTTTTCAGTTTTCTGTACTGGACCTGAATCATATGGTGTTCCCTCAGTCCCCTGTATGGAGAAGTAGAATAGTAGGAATGGACATTAAACAATCACGGAGTCCACTATTTGGGATAAACAATGTACAGGTGGGGATATTCTACAACTATATACATATATGATGTTTCATTTAAATTCAGTTTTATGTAATTTACTCTAACATCCTTCTGCAGGATCCTCCCCAACTTTCAGTCATTTTGTACTCCAATTCTTTGTACATGAAGATTTTAGAATAATGACTATCAAATGTTATTTTATGTATATTATTCCTTTGTTCAAGCACCTACAGGATATTTCTTTGGTGAAACAGATCCACACTTCTTAGTCTAGTTCACATAGGCCTCTTTCAATCATTTCCTTAAATCATTTCCTTCTTCCCATATCTGTGTAACCTTATCCATGTTATGGTCCAATGAAGCCTATCTGTTCCAGCCAAACTATCTTGCTTTCCATTCTTAACATTCAGTTTCCTGTTCTCTACCATTGTGTCCTCTCTAGGGCAGGAGCACCCTTTCTTATCACACCTTTGAAACTGACAATACTTTATATAGAATACAAACAATAACTTATAATTAATGTATCATCATACACATGAGTATGGATGTCTCTCTGCTCTTTCTCTTCTTCAGTATTGGTGTTCTCTGGGACTCTGGTCTAAGCTCTGTTGCGTTTTCTTTCTGAACTCCTTCTTTGGCTAACCACCATTCTGATGAGTTTAACTCCAGATCTATGACCCCTAATCTAAGCATCTGTCTTCAGACTCTTCTGAGCTGCAAGCCTTGTATTTACAGCTAACTAAACACTTTTATCTGGTTGCCTTCTAGGGACCTCAAACTCAAAATGTTTCAGACTAAACTTACTCTTCTTCCCCCCACCATCCTCAGCACCCTTCCCCTCCCAACCCCCTACCCCCAACTTGCCAAGATTCTTAACTAGAAACTTGAGGGTTTTTTTGACTTCTCCTAAAAGTTTGACTCCTCCTTAAAAAGCTTTGTGTTCTTATCTGTCACAAATCCTGATAGAACTCTCAAATCTGCCCTTCCTCATCATCTGTATCTCTTTAGTCTTTTAGGAGGCCACTGTGGTAGACAAGCTCCTCCAACTCATTTCCTGCCTCCCTCTCCCAGCTCATTCGTATTCCAACCAAACTGGCTTTTAAAAAAATTCCTAAAACATACCAGGCTTGGTCTTGTCTCAGGAATCTTTACATTTGCTGTTTCTTTTTTTCTGGGTTCTTCACCAAGTTATTTTTTCTCTTGTTCATCCAATCTAAACAGGTTCTCTCTTACCTATTATTCTTATTATGCATTATTACTTATCATACAGCCTGCTGTTTATACCCTTCATTACACCTGATCACAACCTGCAAATATTTTGTTCATTTGGTTAGTTGTTTATCATCTCTCTTCCTCATTAGAGCCTAAGCTTTGTGACCACTTTGTGCTCAGCAGATTACAGGTGTTGAGTGAGAACTGTTGCATAAGGAAATGAATGTTGGAATGAATGAACTAAGTAGGGGCTTTTGTCTGTCTCCCAGGTCATCTGTATTCTAAGCAAAAATCTGATCTTGTCACTGCTGCTTAAAATGCTTTGATGGTTTTCTGTTCTCTGTAGTAATTTTAATACTCAACAAATCTTGAGATTTACAAATGTGGCAAGAACAAGGATTCAGAATCCTAAGTTTAAATTGCCAACTGCAGGAATAGATAGAAGAATGAGCTCCTTGCCCTCATCTCCTGGCTCAATGCAAGTTCAAAGCCTTGAGCCCATGTAGGTCAAAAATCTGCTGTTTTAAATTCCATTACCAGGCAGACAGGGAAGTGAAGAAAGCACTTGACTATGAGCCTGGGATCTGGGTACTGATTTTGATGGGTCACCTGACCTTTTCAGGCCATAGCACCTCATGTATAAAAATGAAGAGAGTATACAAATAAGCTTCAAGGCCCCTTTCAGCTCCATAATTCTATGATTCTCAGGCACTAGATTACTATAAGGCAGAGCAGTTTCATAATATTGGTCAGTATTAGTCTCTGCATAACACATTTCACTGGCTTCTCCTGTTGGATAACAAATGGGAAAATATCACACCACAGGCAATATTTACCCATCTGACAGGCAAAACAAGAAAGTGGAACCCAGGCCTAGAATCCTCTAGTGTTACCAAGCATGACAAATTATTTATTGTCTTCTGCCTAGGAGGTCCCGTGAGACATGAAAATAATCCCAGGATTATTTTTTGGGCATCACATTAAATAATATGTGGATTGTGAAATATAACAGAAATCTCATTTTGGCTATGGTTTCGGCACTCACTCTAGAATGGATTACACCTGGGCTTCAGAAATTATGGATGATAGTGGTGATGTGTAAGTTCTTAATATCATTTGGTTTGATTTTTTTTTAGAAGTTGTTTCAGGCACAGTGAAAATGAGTGGCATTTACAAATGTTAATAAATGGAATAAAGGCGGAGGAGAGCAATTAATTTTGCCTACTATGTGCTGGTTGCTTCACAGATGTTATACCATAAGATAGGATTATCATCCCATTTCATAAAGCAACACGGCGCAGCTTGCCTACATTACACAGCTGGTAAGTGGCAGAGTAGGCTGGAACATAGGTCTGCCTGGCTCCCAGCTACTTGTCCTGCCTGTAATCCTTTCATACGCTGAAGCACCTGTTGCCAAATCTCAGTTCTCTCCCTCACTCCCGTCTGTCAATTACAAGAACACCAACTCATTTCTCTAAAGAACATAAATGCAGCAGAAGGAGGCATTAGGAAAAGTGAGGAGAATAGAAGAGAACTCTTGATGGCAACCTTGCCTCAGTGTAGGAGTCATATTTGGGTAACTGAGCTCGTTAGAGAGCATTCCCTGATCATTGCCGTTGGCCCCCTACTTATCGGTCTGTCACCGAAGACCAGTGGTGAGAGGACCTAGTGCTTCTCTGAGTAGGACTTATTCCTAATGGTCAGCATTCATGGACCCTAATATGCATCAGAGGAGATCATATAATGTGGAAAACCATCAAAGTAATGATCAACTCTCAATGCAACATCACTGCAACAGTTCGCTTGCTTTTCATTGGTAGGTTTATTATTTTTTTTAAAGACAGTCTTTTCATGGCCCACGTCCTTTTCAAGAAAACATAAATTAAGGCAGGATATTAATATCCAGAGTGGAATTCAGTATAAGGAAGGATAGTGTGACTGTATAAGTGTGGAGACTTGTGAGTCTTCCTTACAGAGTAGGCATAAGTAAGGACCTTTCAAAAAGCTAATAGCCTACAATGCTCCCTTCAGGGTGTAAAGCATTTTCATTTGTGCTTCAAGGAGAGCTATAGAGACAGTCAACAAATGAATGTCGTAAAGCATTTAGAGACAAAGATCTCTTAAGAAAAACCCATTCTTATCAAGTTAAACAATAATCCAAACCCTTTGCTCTTAAATATGGAAGGAATGAATGAAATATCATACCTATTTTTCTCTTTCTTTTATGATATCACTCTGACACCTGTTTTCATAAGAAAGCTAAGAACATTATCTATTGTCCTAATGGCTCCAAGGATCCTAGAAAGATTATTTCCCATTCAATGCATTTTCTGTAATAAATAGTGCTTGTTGTAAATAATTCCTTGAAAGGTGAAAATATTTTCTGTTTTAATAGCACAAAGCATCAGAATGGATGAACGGCTCAACTATATATTAAAAATTATCATTCTTTATTCAATATATGCCTAATGGTACCTGACATTTTAGTTATACTTTCCATAAGGCAGAGCAGCTTCATAATATTGGTCAGTATTAGTCTCTGCATAACACATTTCACTGGCTTCTCCTGTTGGATAACAAATGGGAAAATATCACACCACAGGCAATATTTACTCATCTGACAGGCAAAACAAGAAAGTGGAACCCAGGCCTAGAATCCTCTAGTGTTACCAATCATGACAAATTATTTATTGTCTTCTGCCTAGGAGGTCCCGTGAGACATGAAATATTGATTTAGGAGTTTGCTGGGCATGAATGTCTGTGTGTTGTAACTATGTTCTTTCATATCACTTCTTAATATATGATAAATTGTTTCTATGTATGCTGTGATAAGGATGAGTAACAAATTAAATCTGGCTATTTAATAAACATGAAATACAAATGCTAAATTCTTTCCACAATTACTAGCTTGGGGTCATTAAAGTTCACTCCATGGTGTGCAGGATCACACAATGCGTTGTTCATATCTGTGCCTAGCTTCATCACTTCCCTCATCTCACAACCACACAATTTCTGGTGCATCCCACGGGGATGAATTCCAGTCTTTCTGGGAGTGGGATTGGGAAAGCCTGGGTTTTCTTCATTGGGTTCACCAGGGGCTTCTTAAAGCCAGGACACTGGGGCTCTGGGTATCGTGGAGGGGCTGAAGCTGGGCCAAGAGGAAGTTTGGGGCTTGAAGAAGAGCAGGAGCTCTTTGATTATCTGAGCAGAAGTGGGAGGTGTCTGGAGCAAGTGTGAAGGGGGTAAAAAGCGATTAAATATGAAGAATGCAAAGGTATTTCATCAGCTAAAAATCTTTGCTTTATACCATTCTATATGCTAATATGATACCCAATATTAAAAGGACCCCCTATTAATGCACAGCATTAGTATTTATTTGTTTGCTCTTATTCAGTACTTGCCATGTAAGATCAGCATAGCAGTTACTATGAAGACTCTGGAGTCAGACTGCCTGGGTTCTAATCCAGCCTCCATTAATTTCTAAAAATACTATCTTACCTTCTTTTGGTCCTGGCATCTCTAAAAAGAAGATAACGAAGTACCTCTCTTGTAAGATTATTACAAAGGAAAATAAGGTGTAGATACATAATACATGATGCACATATATATGTATATATGTATATAAGTAATAGATCACGTATCTATTTTATACTTACATAAATTTTTTATGTTCACCTAAAATAGTGCTTGACATATATCTAAATTAATAATGCTCAGTAAAACCATCCAATTCACTGTTGTTTGTAGTTTCTAATTTCTTACATCTTTAGGCCTTGTGTCCTCTATATTTATAAACCCCTTGATGATTGGGAAGCAATCTTATATTTTATGATAGCTACATATTTTTTGTTGTCCCATCTGTTGGGGGTTCACCCCTTCTCTGTTTCCAGTCCGTATGATCTAGCTGCAGGTGAACTAGGTCTGGACCATCACTGCTGCATTCACTGTGGCAGAGAGAAGGTATGTGACTCAAGCTTGTCCTCATCAGGAAAAGGTTTATTGATGTTTGAGATGCCTGTCTTTAAGGCTGTGTAAACCTGAATCACTGGAAATGGCCATTTTTGCCTCCTTTGGGGAGAACCCGACTGAGAATTGAGACAACACTGGGCAACACAGAGCCAGTAGAAAGAGAGTAAGATGGGCCCTGAGGACACTGTTTGAGTTTTGGGATTCAATCTTACCTCCAAGATTCAATCTTACCTCTTACCTCCTGGATCTTCTGATTTTATGAGGAAATAAATTTGTCTTTAGTATTTAAATTAGTTCATATTGGATTTGCTACCAAATTGTACTATTTTATTTTCTTTGAATTGATGAGTGTGCCTGATCCTCTTTGATGCCACTGACTTTATAGAAGGCCCTGTACATAGAAGACAACCAATGTATATTTATTGCATGTATGAATGAGTTAAAATTTTTTTAAACTCTCAAAACTTATGAGCCCCTTAATTTAATCTCCTATGCATTATCATACTGTCCTAGGCAATTCAAGTTCAATTTAAGTGTGTCTTGACAGAAGAACAAATCCTTTTGTACAGCAACATGATGCGGTCCTGAAGAATGAACTGGATAGCTAGGAAAACTGCTTGGGGAGACCAGATATTTTGCATAGGAAGAACTGAGTTCCTTTCAGCATAAACAACTTCACTGTCAGCTCAGGCCCTTAACCACTCCAAGCATTATTTTTCATGTGCAATGTGGGAAAAATAATACTTACCTTTCAGGATTCTTGATAGGCTCAAAGGAGTTCATTGATGTGTGATCTAAGAATGATACAGATATTATTTGTTGGATTTTTCTTTCCAGATACATCGATTTTAATTGATGATGAATACACACTTGCCAAATCATGAGCCTGAGTGTGTTCATTATTTTGTCAAACACACAACAGAAGGCACATTTCATAACGATATATGTAAACATATGCCATCATACGTGGGTCTGGGATGTGACCTTTGGGAGAATACTCGGTGTCTTCGTCGGTAAAAGTAACGATTGTACTGACACGTTGTCCTCAAGAATCTTCAGTTTTGCATCTCAGGGCTTCAGAGAGCAGATGCCCTACTGTGCATAAGACTGATTTCTAACAGGCCATCCCTGCAGCTCAGTACCTGTGAGCCACAACTCCTTGGGGGTGTTTTTGGTGGGCGTGGCGAGAGGCACCTGCTCCCACTCTCCTTGAATCTTGCTCCAATCCCCTCATTTTAAGGTGTAGCTCTGCAGTCTCCTAGCTCTTCCCTCGAGAGTGCCGTGAGATCTGGTGTCAGTCCCCGGTGGGGGTAGCTCTCAGGTCCCGTTACAATTCCCCAGAGCTCTGAGTGTGTCCAAGAGGATCAGAGCCAGGGAGAGACCGAGTGAGGGGGCAGGGCTCCCAGCCTTTAGTTATCGCCCCTCACGGGCCCGGCTCGGCGCCGCCGAGTGAGCGGCGGGGCTGGGAGCGGTGCGGCCCCTTTAAGAGCCGGGCCCAAGTCGCCCGCGGTCCGCGTGAGCCCAGAGTGCGGCGCGCCGCGGAGGAGTTGGAATCCGGCGCAAAAGTTTCCTCCCAACTCCGGCCCCGCGCGCGCCGCCGCACCGCCCACTCCAGCCCGGGGCCTGCAGCCGGCCCCGCCGCCAGGGCCAGGGCCAGAGCCAGAGCCAGGGCCGGGCTGGGCCTGCGGTTTCGCTTTGGAGGGCGCGGGGCAGACACCTCGGCCAGGCCCGGGCAGGCGCAGGAGGAGGCGCCGGCGACGGTGCCGCCGCGTCCCCGGCCACCCGCCACCTGGAAGCTAGCCCTTCCCGCTGCCGCCCCCGCCCCGATTCCGCCGGCGGCCGCACGCCGGAGACGAAGGGGCGCTGCTGCGAGCCCCGGGCCCTGCGGGGTTTCGGGCGAGAGGCGTCCCAGGTGTCCCGGCCTGCGCGCGCCCAGCGTCCCCCGAGAGTGGGGGCTGCGCCTGCGGGACCAGACACCTGTTCGACCGCGCCCTGCGTGGTCGCCGGAGGCCAGGATGAAAGTGACCGTGTGCTTCGGCAGGACCGGCATCGTGGTGCCCTGCAAGGAGGGCCAGCTGCGCGTCCGGGAGCTCACGCAGCAAGCGCTGCAGCGGTACCTGAAGACCCGGGAGAAGGTGAGCGCGGCACGGGGGACGGGAGAGGTGGGCACGGCGCGGCTGCGCGGCGGGCTCTCCTAGAGCTCACAGAGGCCCAGGCACCTGCCAGGTGTCCCCAGCACCGGGTGGCGATGCTCAGAGGACGCAGCGCACCCAGGCGACGTTATTCGTCACTACCAGTGGCCGCAACTTTTGTGTGTCGCTAATGTAAGTGACCTGGGCGTTTTGGGCGCTTGTGGGCCTTATTCTCAAAGGGTGCTGGGAGAAGCTGAAGCTTCGTAATGCCTTGGGGGCTCGCTGGAAACGCTCAGTTCGGCGCCCTAGTCGAAGCCCACTAACAGGCCCCCGGGGACTGGAATGATCTTGAAAGTCTGAGAAGCTCTGCTTTAGAAGTTGTTTGAGGGAAGTGCTCTCCAGGGAGTGCCTGAAGGCGCTGCTCACCCCAGGTGTGATTTCTGACCCGCGAAGGCCCGCCCCACTTCTGCCACTTGGAGGCAGAAAGTTGATTGGTGTGAGTAACAGATACTCGGAAGTTGTAACTGATGCAGCCTCCGCTTGGAATTTCAACCTGTGAGCAGCCCTTCCTCAGCGATTTGCCAAGGTACTCTGGTGGAAGGGTGCTGTTTGCTTACACGTACTAGTCTACATTTTGTGTGTTGTTAAACACCACACATTCTATGAGCATTTACTATGATTATGGGCTGTGTCAGGTCCTGGGTGGCTATTGAAATGACGACACACTGGCCCCAGCTTGTCCCTGAAGTAAGAAAGAAGTAAAAATTAAATAACTATTTCTTTTCAGGGTACAGTGCGTGTTCAGAAGACAGAGCTGGACACTAGAACTCATATTAAGTATCTGAGTAACATACTGGGTCTCTCTTGTCTTTTTCAATGGTACCTTTAAATGAAGGCATTAAAGAGCACCTTCTTATTTTTTGAATCCTCTAGTGGAACATCTTATATGCCCCAAACCCTTCTCGAACAGGACAAGTCATAAACTCTTGCTTTAGAGGCCAGTGGTTCTCTTAATATTTGTTCTCAGGCTGTGAGAATTATAGAAATAGTATGTTGGACAATTTAGTGATGGAAAGATGTAATTTGTAATCTGATGTCTTCTAGGTTATCCAAGGCATTAACACAATTTTGTTTTTCCTAAATGCATAGTTGAGGCATTTAAGAAAATCTTTGCACCTTCTATGCCTGCACAAAGAAAAATATTCTACTTTGGATAAATACATGTGTATGTTGTCCTGAACAATCAAGAGTTGAGATGAGTATAGAGAGAAGGTCTTTTAATATGTTAAATATAATTCCCAAAGCTGAGATCCCTACTAATTAGGTTGAGGTGTAGGAAAGGGAAAGTGATCAAGGTAGCCTATAAAACTTTACAGACTATCTAACCCAACATTTTTTCCCATTGTTACAGTAGTGGATGCTGTTTATGTTGTGTAATTATGTTAAAAACTGAGATTTGCACAAGTAACCAACTGTCTTTGAAATCATATTTCACAAATTTTGAAATTAAGGTTATTAGAACATATTCTAGGATGATAATTAAAGCAGATCTTACTGACGGATTGTCTGAGATGATACACTTATTTTTATTTTTGACTCATTAAAAATTTATGCTCTAAAATCTCATGTATTTAGAAGTTTAGTACCTGCAGCTCTCTAAGTAACAGAAGTTACAAGCTTATAAATAACATATAGGGAACTAACTGCATGATATTTAATGCATTGTAATTTGATCTTAAGAGGTGTTAAAAGCTATTGATATTCTGAATCAAAAGCATAATTTATAATATTACAGAACCCATAATGTAATTGTATTGATCAGTTTACTATTACCAGACATTACATTTTTCTGTGTTTACATTTATATATCAGCAAAAGTGACATTTAAAGGTCACCTGCAACTTATAAATCCTCCCTTCCCTTCTTTGGCTTTTAAAATCTTTATTTAATAAGTGGCAAGTAATATTTTTTTCTCCCCAAATATTCCTCTCCCATCATTTCATTTTAAATAGTATTGGGATCGTAAAAAGGCTTAACTAATATTAAATGGTATTCCTAATGGAACTAAAATGGCAAGAAATACCCTGACAAATTCCATGTTTTTGTCCACTGAATTTAGAAAATAATGGAAAAAGACCAGAAATGTCAAAATTCAATTTGAAAAACAATTTGTCATAAATTTACTTTAAGTCAGTGAAAGAGAGTTAAAAGGCTTGTTTCCCTGGACAGCAAGGTTTTAAGCCCTGCCCTCTACTAATAACCACTAAGATGAATTTTATGTGTTCTCTGTGCAGGCACTGTTCTAGGAGCTTTACGTTTATTACATGACTTACTCCATGAAGTAGGTATTAATGTTGCCATTTTACAGATGCAGGACAAAAGGGGTGCCGAAATTTGACTTGCATGAAGTAGAATTGGGATATGCACTCAAACTTTGTCTCTACGTCCTTACTGTCAGTATTAACTACACAGCTAAACAGGTTATTATGCACTGACATTTACCCATCTTATTTATCTTTCACAATTTGTTTTTAAAAGACAATTCCATGTACAAATTGCTACAGCAACCTGTCAATTTAGAGATAGCAATTTTGTTTCTTGCACTGAGTTATGACATCCACAAATTCCTCTAATATATATGTTTTACAGTACAGGTCTACATGTTATAGGGAGAAGTCTAATTTCTGAGACATATATTACAGAATTTGCAAATCAAGTATGAACAATATTCCTCAGTCTAATTACAAATTGAAAAATGGGCAAGATTTCTTAGATATCTGGGAGCCAGTGCTGTAAAGAAACAAATTTGGTGGGGACAGGAATGTACATTAAGCCCGCTTCTTCTAGGGCTCTGAGTGATTTAGATGGGAGTAAGGTAGAGATCAAGATTGAGGATAGAGTCGAAGTATCTACTGTTTGGGGGTAAGTGAAGCCTATAGAGGCCATTCTGGATTTTGCGGTCACAATCATGGAAGTATCCACCCCCTGCAGAGAAAACCAAACCAAAGCACCGAAAACAAAAGGAAGACTGGTATTTGTGAAATGTGGAGAACCAGCTGAATCAGCAGCAGATAAGGCCAGCAGTAGGAAAGGTGCTGAAGAAACTGAGGGAGCTTTTGGGAAGGCTTTCATTATGTTCTTGGAAATCTGGGACTTGAGGTTCTTGCTACTTCCCCACTCCCTGCCATTTGATGAACTCTGTTGGGAAGGTGAATTGATGAAAAGGCAAGAATTACGGGGTTGCTTGTCTGTGGAGCCTGGTAGTTTATCAGTGTCCCAGGTTCCAAATCCAATTTAGTTAAGTAGTTAGTGGAGAGGAGATTGTCTTCTTAAGTAGTCAAGGTGGGGATCATTGAGTAATTAGTGAAATTTATCATCAAAATTGCGTGTCACAGGTGAATGGATAATTGAGCCATATCCTGCAGGGGCTCTCAGCCCTGGCTGATCATTAGTTCCCTCTAATTTTAACATTTTAAATAATACAAATGCTTGAGTTCCTTTCTCCAAGATTCTCATTCAGTGGATTTGCAGTAGAGCATAGGTATTTTAAAAAGCACTCCAGGTAATTCTAATGCCCGGTGGTCTTTTGGTATCACTGAACTCATTTGGTATTAAACTCTTTTGATGGTAGATTCTGTGTTTTAGACATCTATAGACCAACTTGTCATTGCCAACTGCCCCTCTACTACTCTGAGTGAATTCTCATAGCAGGTGCTTAAATAATTTACTTAATTGCACAATCATTTTGTGTGTGTGTGTGTGAATATATATATATATATATTCACACACACACACACCCATTCTCGATGAGGTTAATATGAATAAGGGAAAGACTAGTAATGATGGTGTGTAGTGTGTTCAGGTGTTGGAATGAATGATACACTATGCACCTTGAGGTCATGGCATGGTGGATATGCTAGACTTTTTAAGAAGCAAGTTTGTGGATCTGTGTATGAGAATACCTATTTTGAAGTAAAGAAACATTTGATAGACTTCTCAAAATGAATCTCTTCTGTATTCAGATATTTTGACTAATTCGTTTGTTTTACAAGTTGAGACTAGCTTCCCAGATCTGAACAAGAGAAGAGTAACAATTCCATTCCCTAATTAATTGTGGGGTCAGAATCTAAGAATTTGTGCAATAACAAGAATCTGGTGTGATATTACATGGGCCTAGCCTGGAGGAATAGGCTAGAATTCTTGAATTCCTGAACTTTTCAGCTTTTGATGTCTTGCTTCCAGATTTGAAGGTTCCCATATGCATAAATTAGGCTGAGACCCGAATTCCCAAAACACTTTTCCATTTATTGGGCACTCACATGAGCGTTTTATTTTCTATTCAGATCTCTCCTAATATGTGGACTGGATGCTCTTCACAGTGTGAAATACAACTGAGTTACCACCGCTACAAGCTCCTAACTTGGTGTCTGTTCTGATACTTGACTTTCACTGACAGCCACTAAGTTTGTGAGAGCAGAGGGCTAGTGGGGCCTGCCGTGACCCACAGGTGTTTTTTTTTTTCTGCTCTGTTATAGTACTTTATAATATAAAATATTTTTTGACTTAGTTGCCATGTTTAAATATTTTGAGATTTCATGTAGAAATCCATATTTCTCTCTGTGGATAAAGTGAAGGTTCTTGGGGCCAGGATTCTCACCTGGTCCTGGTCAACTTGCTCACTACACATGTGAGGACAATACGTTGTTATTGATTCTATATAAAGAGCTCCGCCCAGTGTTCTGGGCGACACAGTGGCCTGGCTACAAGGCTGCAGGAGAGCAGAGCAGAGGCTGGAGTGGTGGCAAAATTAAATTTAATCAATTTAAATTTAGTCACAGATGGCTTACCTGGTCTTACCGAGGACAGAGACTGAGATGGCTGTGCGGGTGGAGAGGCCCAGAGGCAGAGACTGGCTTGTGGTATGCAGACTCGCTCTGAGTGGACGGGATTCTAGTAATTGACCTGCCACTGTGGGAATAAAGTTTGGTATAAACCCTTTCACCCCAAGAACGTCTACTGTCATTTCTTTGGTCACAATGAATCCATAGGGAACTTTCCCGGGGCTGAAACCCATTGGCAAGGCACTCTCTTTTGGGTAAAAACAAATCAGAAGCTCTGACAGTACTGGGCTTTAGTTTCTCACACAGCAACCATCATTTGGAGGTGAGACACCTCCTTTCCTCTTTAGAAGGAATCATTATGTTCTAGTGTTCATTATTGCCTCCCCAACAGTGAGCATTTATTATCTTCATGCTTAACTTTACTCTGTTCTTATTTTCTTACTTATGGCCCACGTTGTTACCCTTTGCTTGGCCTGTTGGTAAGCATTGAATTGGCTCCTGAACCCCATCTCCCCCCTTTTCCCCCAATCTCTCATCCAATTTCCCTCTCTCCCCCTCTACCACCACACACACACACCCTCTGTATATAATCCAATGACCTACATACTGGGTTTGCTGACCAGGGTTTAGTTTATCTCAGCTAAGTTAATGACCCCATGTGTGATTGGGAGCCACAGCTCTGATTTGTAGTCTGTGCTCAAATGGCTTCGTTAACCAGTTATTCATTCCCAGGGCCTTCTGTGCCGTAGATCCTCTCTGAGGAGGGTGGGCAAATGGTAATGTCAGATTTTTATAAGACTGCTTTCTGAGGGGATTGTTTATTAAATCACCTGAGGAGTCTACTATAAATGCAGAGCTTGGGGTCTCGCTTGGAGAGTCTAAAGCAGTGTGGTCCAGTAGAGCTTTCCATGATGATAGAAATGCTCTGTGTGCGTATCCCAACAGGGTAGCCTCTAGCTATGGTAGTTAATTACTTGAAATGTGGCTAGTACAACCAAGGAAGTGAATTTTACATTTTAATCAATTTAAATTTAGTCACAAATGGCTTACCTGGTCTAAAGCTCCTCTGATGATTTCTCTCAGCTGCTTTTGGGAAAAACCACTGGTCTAAATGCTCAGATCCCAGCAATCCTTAACTTGACATTCCTAGAGAGGTGGCTGTGTATTCTGTTGAGAACTTTTCCATCACAAACGGATCTTCATTTACTCTTTGGTGTCACAGGTGGGAGAGAGAGCCTTTAAGATCTTAAATCCTCCACCTGTACACAAGCAAAACCCAGTGGAGTTTGTGAAGCACACCCAGGTCTGCTGCAGTGTGCACCTTTGGTGTGAAAGCCTGAGGCTACGTATCTTCCATTTTTGGTATTGGGTGGGTGGTGAGTCAACAAGGAGCAGGGAACAAAAACCTGGACATTTTCAGTGGGATTTATGCACTCCACCAGCATTATGGGTCCAAATATCCCCTGTGTAGCTCCACACAGATCTCTCCCCTGAACTTGAAACTCCACGTATAGCACAGTCTCCTCAGACACCTTTCTAGCATGTCCGGTATGCATCTTACATTTAGCAAACTCCAGATCCCCTCCAAATCCACACTCCCACAGTCTCCCCATCTCATTAAATAGCAATGCCATCCTTCTGGTTGTTCAGGCCAGAAATCCTTGTAATAACTCTTGTCCGCTCTTTTCCTCGTATGATTGACCTGCAGTCAGTCTGCAGCTCAGATTGACTCTGCTCTCACAGTCTATCGAGAATGTGACCACTTCTCTCTAGCTTTTCTGTTGGCATGCTGGGACTGTGGCTTTTTGTTTTTGTTGTTTTTGCAATGGGCCTTGGTTTCCCTGTTTGTTCCCCAGTGCCCACCACCATAGCCTCTTCTCAGTAAAAGCTAGACTGATCATTTAAAGTTCTAGTCATGTCACGTCATTCTTTTACTCAAGAGCTCTGATGGCCCTCATCTCTTTCAGAAGGCCTGTAAGGTGCAGTGTGACCTGGCTATATCTGTAGAAAAAAGTTAATGTAGCAGGCTAGAGACTGCCATCCTTAGGCCTACATGCAAGGCTGGCCCTTGACTGGCATCCAGAAATTTAGATTTGTGGAGGGTTTCTACCATTTCCTGAAAAGTTATTCACTGTGCTAAAACTCTGCAAACAATATGGCTTATGCTAATAACTGCTCTTTTTTGTGGGTCTGGAATTTTTGTGCATGTGAGGCAGAGGTTCCCTACCTGACCAGTCCCCAGGGAAAGTCTCAGATACTGAGTGTCTAATGAACTTCACTAGTAGTCAACATTGCACGTGTGTTGTTGAATCTCATTGCTGGGATCCACTGGGAGAGAACCCTGGGAAGTTTGCACCCAGCTTCCTACAGATTCACCCGTGTGTCTTTTCTCTTTTTTGATTTTGCTTTGTATCCTTTTGCTGTAATAACCATAGCTGTGAGGAGGACCATAAGCTGGGTCCTGTGAGTCCTCCTACTGAATCATTGAACCTGGGTGGCCTTGGGGACCCTGGCACTGTCTTACCTTTCAGATTTCATCCTCTACCTCCTTCTTGCTGTCCACCAGCCTCACTGATCTCTTAGCTGTCATTCCAACATGCCCGACCGATTCCCACTTCATGTGATGTTTTTCCTGCCTGAAATATTACCCTCCTCAGTTATGAATTTGCCTGGCTCCCTCAGCTTTTCCATTTTAAAAGATGTTCATGTTTCCATGAAACCTTGCTGACCACACGATTCAAAATTAAAACCCCATCCAACCATTGTCTCTATTGTTCCTGCTTTATTTTTCTCTATAGAACACATCCCTCCCTATCATACTGCTTATTTTAATTGTTTTTATTATCTGTCTCTCACCACCAAAAAGTTCAAATAAAAGTAGAGATCTCTGTCCATTTTTTTCATTGTTGAATCCCTAGCTCCTCTAAGAATGCCGGGTACATAGTAGGCTGGCAATACATTTTTTGTTGAACAAAGCATTCTTTTTACCATGTGTCCATCACTATCTGTTGCAGTTACCTCTTGCTCCATTACAAACTACCCAGAAATTTAGTATCTTAAGATAATACCCAACAATACATGGAGAAGTCTCAGTGTGATGTTTTCTAGATCTGGGATGTTCAAGATTGGCCTCTTCATTCAGTGTCTGGCATCCCAGCTAGAATGGTTTGGATAACTGAGGACTGGCTGCAATAGCTGGTCTTTTAAAATGCTCTGTACCCTGAACTTTCTCTGATTTTTAAACATACCTCTCTCTTCTAGTCTTTACTGGTGCTCTCCATACTGTTGCCTTGTATGGGAGGGCATCAGGATTCTGGCCTTGCTCTCAGTGGGATCATATCTATTCCATGGCTTCAGCTATCTCCAAATACATACCTCCAACCCTGAACTTGCTACAGACTCCAATATCCACCAGCCTCTGGACTTGGCCACCTTGGTGTTCCACATACAGTTTAAGCCCAGCCTATTGTTTTTAAATCTGCTTGTCCCCATTCTTGTATAACTTCATTTCTGATGTCATCATTCACCTAGTTATCTAATCCAGAAACCCGGAAGTCCTTCATTCCTTGACTTTTCATTCCTTATATTCCAACATATGTCTAGTTGGTCAGAAAATTCCTTTGGTTCCAGTGCTATCTCTTGGGTGTGCTTTTACCATGAAACCATACCATTTCTCATTTCTACTGTGGGAAATTGCCACAGACCCTTAACTGGTCTCTCTGCCTCTGGAAGTCCCAACTCTTCCAAACTGTTCTCCACTGGGGACCTTACAGCTGCAAATCTGATCATGTCTGGTGTGCTGTTGAGAATATTTCAGTGGATTTTCATTGCTTTTAGGTGGAAACCCAAACTTTGCTTACCTGTCCAGGATCTTCTCTATCCCTTTATCCTGTCTAAATTCCTACACACGATGTAGTGTTCTCTCATGCTGTCCCCCACCCTGGGTAAATCCTGCCCGTCTTTCAGGATGAGTCTCCAGCTTCCTCTTCCCTAGAATCTCCTCCCTCCCTTGCCCCCTCACTGTTACTCAGGGGCCTCATTTTTGTGTCACCAGAGCTCCCTATGCTTGAACCTTCATTTTGGAAACTACATACATTACACTGTTGTTAGGGTCTGCTGAACAACCCCAAATGACAGTGGCCTATCAAGGCAAAGGGTTCTCTTTCTGAGTGCCAGGTGGGGGCTCTGACCCATACAGTCTCCTACCCATTGTTCTCTTTGGCCTTGGGCTTTTCTGTAGATCTTCCATGTGCTTATCTGATGAATAAAGAGTGTGGAAGGTGCCACAGGACATTTTGGAACCTAGCCTGGAAGTGACAGACGTTATTTCTGCTAGCATTCTGCTGGTGAGACTAGCCATGTGCCCCACCTTGATGCGGTGGGCCTGGGAACATAGCCCACCTGGATCCAGGTGAGCAACCAGCCAGGCTCTGCCATGCACTGCCATGCACTGCAATCCTTTTATCTCCCTTACTATACTGTGAAGTATTCAAGAACAAGGAGTGAGGCTTTAAAAATTTTTTTAGCCCTGTTTTAGCATCCCATAGCACCCCATAAATGCTTGTTAAATTGAATTTCATATCCCTTACTTTCATAAATAGGAGAATGACCTTGCATTCAACACAATGTCTTATAAGTTTGAAGTCTTTATATATGCAATTTTTTTAAGTCTAAATGCAACTTTTCTCTTGATTATCCTCAAATATCTCATCATATCCACATTTGCTGTGGGTAGTAGTTTAGTGGTCCATTATGTCTGCTATGCTGATTGTCTTAAATAACAGCTTCAAGTTCTGACAGGTTGACTTCTCAAAACTTTGAGACTGAGTGCTCTTTAATTCTAGATGTTCCTTGAAGGAACATCCATGTTTTTCTTCATGAAGAGTCGTACAATGTTGTCATTTATATTGGAACAATGTTTGATTTTCAGTGTCCTATTCCTTAATTTCATGTTGATTTATAAAAATGAGCCTGGATTATCTCAATTTGGATGGATTATTTATTTTTGAAAGGCCCAGTATCTGTGTCTGAGGGGCTGCCAAATTTGCCTCTTATTTCTGGGCTCAACCATTTTAATTGCCAGATTCTCACTTTTTGGCTTGCAGTGACATGGAAGTGCAGGATACCAGGAGACAGGCCAGTTACAAAAGTTTGACTCTTAATTCAGTCTCCGTCAGATGAAATGCCAAGTATCATTCAGATAAATATGTCCTGTACTGCTCCTGTCCACTGCCTCCGGGTAAGGGTATCAAACTGGCTAGAGTCCTGGGCTCTGGAGAGGGAACTGATGGCACCCACTTGGTAATGGAGGCAAAGAGCAGAAGGGATGTCCCCAGTTCTTGGCTAAGCCACTGTGAGTAAGACCAGAGAACCACACTGACAGGGGAAATGATCAGGTCCGTTTTATTGCTTCATTTGAGGCAGAAATTCAGGGTTTTGGGGGACCTCTGGTAAGACTTCTGTTGCCTCTTTAGGGAGACTTAAGCTGAGTTTTGCCACTATTCTTTCTTAGAGACATGAACCCTAGAAAGAGTGACCTCTCAGCAAAGAAAGGCTTTTAACAAGGGGTACATAGATATAATTTGTGCTCCTTTCTCTTTATAGATGAGTGGCCCAGTTAAGGGAGGGGGAGGGAGAATGAGGGAGGATAGTGAGCCTGCCTCTGCAGGTAAACAAGTGGTTTTATTTGGGTGGGGGGAGAGGAAAGTATTATGGAAAGTTCCCCCAGGGTGATTGTGGGAGGGATGAAGCTGTAAGTAGGCAGGGTGGAAGCCAGGTGGCTTGTGTTATCACTTGCTACAGAGATCAAGGAGTCAAGCATTCTGGGCAGGGTGGCAGTATTGCTTGATTTACCTTTTGGGTCTTTTGTTCTGGAAGATGGAGACAGAGGCAGTTGAGCCTGGAGGTGGAGAAACTGGTCCAGGTCCCTGCTGTGGGAGTGGAGGGTAGACATATGGAAACAGAAGAAATGGGCTTTGAGATGTTTGGGGACAAAGTAATCAGACTTGGGATTAACCCTCTAGGGTAGGGGGGGAAATGGGGGCAAGGGATTATGTATTCACTCCTCAACAGACATTTCAACGAATACTCCTCTGTTCTAATCATTGAGACCTGGGGATACAGAGACAGGTTAAGATGTGGTCTCTGTCCTCTAAACTATATCGGTGGCTTTCAGACTTGGTGGTAGGGATTCACAGTGGCCGGAAGCTCTGTGTTTGCTCCTCTAGACCGGCTCTTGACCTTTCTCCAGCCCCTTCTATGAACTACGAGGCTGAACAGGGTGGGTTCTGTCCGTCTGTGACCTCTAGTTGGGGTCAGCCATGGGGGAGCCAGAATGCAGGGTGGGCAGCTTTCTTCCTGCCAGGTCACTGTGGGCTCACTGTCTCCCTTGACTAAAGGCCATGGCTTTTGGCAGGCAGGCCTCCCTGTTCTGCTGTCCCCACTGCATGGGCATCCACTCCTTTCCCTGGCTTCTTGGGGAGGTGACAGTGGCGAAGGCTCACCACTGTTATGCGCACCATCCCTTAATGTTTCCCCTTAACCCTGTGCAGACCTTTATAAATCATTTCTTTATTAAACTCCTCAGTGCCTAATTAGAGTGAGCCATCTGTTTCCTTGCAGGATCTGGACTAATAAATACAGTAATAATAGGTTTTCCTTCATGACCCAGTATCCAAACACATACCCATAAGTTTTATGAGGGTGCTTACCTTTACTGTAAATGATACCCCCTGATATTTAAATTCTATTTTATTGAAAAGAAGTAGTTGGGGGCACTCGAAACTGATTTGACTGCTCTCTAAGGTCAAGGTCCATAGTTAGAAACCCACTGTGGCTACCTGATGTTTAGAGGACATTGGGTGGGTCATCAGCTCAAGTGACTCTAGAAGTCCCCACAGCTTTGAGATGCCATTGTTGTTTGGATTGAAATAAAAGTGTGTGGCAAAGGTAAATTCCTAACATCAAGCATGCATTCCAAGGCTTTAAATTATAATCTGTCAATCATAATACCAAGTACCTTGTATGGATAAGATTTGGATCTTGAGACCTGTGAATGGCCAGCCTGTGAGCTAAGAGTCATTGTGGCCCAGAAGTCTGGGTGGCTTGCTAAAATCTTGAGGAAACTGAAGGAACTTCACTTGTCATCTCATATTTCTCTCATCATGACATATTAATAGTGTTGGTATCTTTAAATATTAGGTTCTGAATTACTTCCTTTTGTAGCCAGGAGTTCAGAATATGTAAGATGGATAAATAATCCTTGTCTCTGTATTGGTAGGCACGTTTTTAGAGATTCAGTGGGCTTGCATTTTGACAGTAGTGTTTGATCAGAGACACTTTCCCAGAACCTTAAAAAGAAAGCTAAAAACTGTAGTTCAGAAGTTTCTTGTTTAAAGAAACCCATATATATGTGTGTGTGTGTGTGTGTGTATGTATAAAACATGTGTGTATATATACATATATGTATACAAACACACACACACATATATTTACTTTATATATTTATTTTTGGTTGTTGCAACCAGATTTGTATTGTATGTCTTTCTTTTGTTCTGCTTTTGCCTGTGGGTGAGGAATGCTGCTTGGGAATGTGACTCGTTGGCGGTGAGGAGCCCCTCACTGTATTGCTGTGTTTGTTTCCTAGGACTCCCAGGACAAAATGCTGCAAGCTCAGTGGCTTAAAGCAACAGAAGTTCATTGTCTCCCAGTTGGGAATGCTAGAGGCCCCGAGTCAGTGTGGTGGCAGGCTCATGGTCCCTGTGACGCCTCTGGCGGAGCAGCCCTCCTCTCCCACCTTCTGGTGGCCCTAGCCTTCCTTAGCTTGTGGCAGCATGACCCCAGCCTCTGCCTGCATCTTTATGTGGCCATTTTCTCTCTGTGTCTCTTCTCCTCTTCTAAGGACACCAATCCTGTCAGATTAGCATCCACCCTGGTGACCTTACTTAAGTTCATTTCATCTGTAAAGACACTATTCTAAATAAGATCAACACTCACAGGTACCAATGTTTAGGACCTCAGCATGCTTTTTTGTGGGACACAATTCAACTCATGACAGTCCCTCTTCAGAGGAATGCAATTTTTCTTGATTTTATAATCACAGATATTGGGGAATTCTGTTGATTCATTGTTGCCTTTCCTATGTTACTGTATTTATTTCCCAGTTTTTTGCTTCAAAATGGTCCACAAATAATTTGCTTTCTGTTTTATTGAGATAAGATGGTCTTATGGTCTGCTGTCACTTATTATTACCTTGTCCATTTAAATATTTTGGTATCTGTGCCCTTGTTCTTATGTGCCTCTTCAGGTGACCTTTTTGAGACTCATGTTTGTCCTGAATTTTATCTCATCTCCTGTCCTGTCTTGGGTGGTGTGGGTTCACCAAGCATTGAGTGAAGCTCAGTGGCTTCTCTGAATCGCATTCCTATTCAGTCAATAATTAAGTTAACCTTGAGATGGCAGGAAGGGTGTTTCTGAGCACCTGCCATGTGCCATACAGTACAGTCCCTTTCCCCAGGGCCTCACAGGCTATTTGGAGTCACAGTATACATACTGAAAATGAAGAAATCAACAACCAGGTGCCAGATTATTTCTCTGGGCATTCAGAAAGGAAAGAGCTCATATTAGGTTGGCATGGACAAATGTTAAAAATGGATACAATTTAGATAAATGGGGGAAAAGAGAGGTGAGTATGTCAGGTAGCAGAGACAAAGGAAATAGAAACATCAAACTTCATGGTCCCAACACTTCTTTTCATTCTTACATTTTAGAGGACCTGAAAGAACTTTTTATGTGGTACTTATTTGTATTTACCATATTAGAAATGAAAGTTGAGAAAACAATATATTCATTTTAAATAACAGTGAGCTCATAACAAGTTAAGATTTGAAAAATAACTTTTTCAAAACAAAAGATTTAGTGAGAAGAGTGGCACTGTGTGACATTTCTTGAAAATCTCTTTGATGTTTGCTTATTAGATAGGTAGAGCCTCAAATCCTCTTTTTCATCCAATCTGGTACAATATGTTTTGGCTGAAATATATGAAGAAAATCCTCCCTCAAATAGATATGTAGCTGGAAAAGGGAGGAACATTTTAGTAACTTTTTCAAATGATGGCAGATAATGCTTTTTGTATACTAAATCCAAATGCAACAAGTGATGGCTTGTTTCTGCATTTCGTTTTTGTGCATTTATTGTATCACAGCATCTATGGGATAGGAACCTGAGAGGGGCTTAGCTGAGTCCTCTTAGAATCTCACCAGCCACCATCAATGTCACTTAAGCCACATTCTCAGGAGGCTTGACAGGAAAGAATCTGCTTCTAGGCTCACTCAGGTTGTTGGAAGAATTCATGCTTTGCAGCTGTAGGAACTGAGGACACTGGCTTTTCCTGGCCATTGGCTAGTTAGTAGCCAGCTTCTAGCCTGACTGATAACTTTATCAAGATGTTAAGGAGGATTTTTAAAGCACATTAGCTAGCAAGACAGAATCTTATATAACATAACATAATCACAATAAGGGAATGACATCTCAGTAAGTGATGGCTTCTTAAAGGTTAGTTGCTATGTGGAATCTGAAATCATACCAATGAAATTTTCCTACTATTTCATGACAATTCATTGGGTTCTGTTGTACTTTGAGTAGGTATTTCATCCATGCATAATCTTTTAGCTTCATACATTGGTTCACTGAGTTATGCCAGTCTTCCACATGTTGACACATTTCATTATACAATTTCAAAAACTACATGTAGTGATATCACCATCAATTTCATGAGAAAGATATATGTGTTGGGAAACTATCAAGCTCAAGGTGGTGGCTATGAGTTTTCTAAAATTTTAATTTGTGTGTATTACTGGCAACAAATACTGTCATTTGTTTTCCACTAAGTTCCATGTTCACATCTTTCATTTTCGAGAAATATCTGCCAAAAGCTCAAGTATAAATAACCATAGTTTGTCAGCCTTTCAAGTGAAAAAGGTGCTCCATGGCAAAACTAGTAGTTCAGCACAATGCAATCACAGAGTGCTTTTCCCTGAGGTGACTATCAGGTGTATGCAGAGTGCCCCTTGTATCCTTTCTATTTCTTCACATACAATGTCAAAAAGATGTGCAATGAAGGGTCAACAGTTCATGGCATTTTTTTGTTGCTTCATCACAGGCACTTCTAAGTTTACCTGCCCCTCCCCCCACCACTCAGGGCAAATGATGTCCTCTGGTACAGGTTACTGCCTGGATCCCAGCAAAGGCACCAGCAGTTTCACACACCACTGCTTCTGCACCCGCCATACAAGTGTCAGCAGAGCTATTCCAAGGATACACCATGAGATCCCAAAAAGTTATCCAACATGTTGACTATTTCAGTGCCAGCGTGTACTGTCAGGCATTCACATTGAGCAAAGTTCTTTGATCACTATCAGTAGTCATCTCATATGAAAGAAATGGCAAGTTCAGTCACATCTGCAGACTAATCCATTTGGAAGGCAAAGGTACAATTCTGTAGATGAGATACTAACTCAATCTTCACATTTGCAGCCAAATATTTCATTTGGGGAGTTACTATTTCAATGGGAAGTGGCACTGCCATGTGTTTTTTACTGACTTTGCTCTCAGCAGGCACTTAGCAATGTCAAGTGTACAAGGTTCTCTTAGTGTCTCAGTTACTGTGTGCACTTACCGGCTAATGCAGTACGATAGCTCACCCTATAAGGGGCTTTGGTGGCTTTTTCTTTCCTAGTTTGAAATGCTATAACTGTTTGGCTTTTAAAGTGCTCATCGTATCTACCTCTACAATAATCAGTTCAGTTTTCTTTGAATTCTTGGTGATTAATTTCAAAATGATACTACAGCTTACCTTTTTAAAAATGGTGTGTTGCATAAGACACAACAAGGTAAATTACTCAGATCTATAAGAGCAAGGAAAATAACTTTCATCATATTTTTGTCTATAGTTTTTTTTTTTTTTTTTTTTTTTTTGAGAGGGCATCTCTCATATTTATTGATCAAATGGTTGTTAACAACAATAAAATTCAGTATAGGGGGGTCAACGCTCAATGTACAATCATTAATCCATCTCAAGCCTAATTCTCGTCAGTCTCCAATCTTCTGAAGCATAACAAACAAGTTCTTACATGGTGAACGAATTCTTACATAGTGAATAAATTCTTACATGGTGAACAGTACAAGGGCAGTCATCACAGAAACTTTCGGTTTTGATCATGCAATATGACCTATAAACAATCAGGTCAAATATGAATATTCGTTTGATTTTTGTACTTGATTTATATGTTGATCCCACATTTCTCCTATTATTATTATTATTTTTATTTTTAATAAAATGCTGAAGTGGTAGGTAGATGCAAGATAAAGGTAGAAAACATAGTTTGGTGCTGTAAGAGGGCAAATGTAGATGATCAGATGATCAGGTGTGTGCCTATGGACTAAGTTTTAATCCAGGCTAGACAAGGGCAGCAAGACATCCACGGATGCAAAAGATTTCTCTCAAAGCAGGGGGGGGTGAGGTTCTGAGCCTCACCTCTGTTGATCCCCAAATTCTCACCTGATGGCCCCCCTGCGACTGTGCCTGTCTTAGGTTGTTCCTCCCTTGAGGAATCTTACCCGTCTCTGGCTAACCAGTCATCTTCCAGGGCCATACAGGGAAATGTAAAGTTGGTAAGTGAGAGAGAAGCAATATTGTTTGCAAAGGTTAGCTTTTTACTTCTTTGCAGATTTATGCCCTGTGGCTTCTATGCCCAGCACTTGTCTCGAGGTATCTTTACCACCTGGAGGAATTATGATACTCGGTAAGTTCGATATGAGGCACGAATTCTATTTAAGGGTTGTAATTAGGAAGGAAGAAGAAAAGCTATAGATGTAGCATATGAAGGAAACTTGGGAGGATTGATTATATCTTTGACATATCTTCTTGTATAGTACCTTAAGTATGTATAGGTTTTAAACTACTAACTAATTTGCACACACATATTAACATAATAGGAATATGGTGACATAAACAAGGCAAATCTAAAATTACCATCCATCTCCAGTGAAGCCAAGAAAACCATTTAGGCACCCTAGGCATTTGTGAAAATTTATCTATGATATGATGGATATTGTCCAACTGTACTTGAACCATCAGACAAATTAAAGCAGCCCATTTCTGGGATCTGTTCACATCCCATATGTTCTTTTAACCATAGATAGTCTATAGTCATGAGATTTTGGAGTGCTACAACTTGCACCCCTCCCAACTCCTGGTTGAGTTCCAACAGTACAGGTCCGGTCAAATTCGTTGTCTCACTGTATGCACATGCCAGCCTAGACATCTCCCTCCTCATTCTTATGGCAAGTCCAGGAGACGGTGGGCTGGATGCAGCTACAACCGCAGCATCGTCCGGATCCCTGTGGAGGCTTTTTGATGATCATCCCCCGGCACAAGTCCTCCAGAGAGTGCTGATGCCGGAAGCTCCTCCTCATATCGTATCTTAGTTCATTTTCTGGGTATCCAAGCTAGGCCTTGATCTTCTGATTAGAAACAAACAGACCCTTTGCCCACACTTTGACATGCCCTCTATACCACTGTGCAGAACTCATTGGAGGTCAGCACACAGTAACTGCTTTTTTGTTTTTTTTTTTTAAATTAAGAGAAAGGAATATTATCAGAAAAGAGTACCTCCATAGCTGATCATCTGACACCCTTTAAGTGATCAACATTAAGGATATTTAAAGCATGCGTTGATCTTTGATTTACCAATAGTTTTATCCTGTTAAGGAGTAATCCCCCTTTTCTTTCTTTCTTTCTTTCTTTCTTTCTTTTTTTTTTTTTTTTTTTAAATTTTTAATCTACACTTACATGAAGAATACTATGTTTACTATGCTCTCCCCTATATCAGGTCCCCCCTAACAACCACATTACGGTTACTGTCCATCAGCTTAGCAAAATGTTGTAGAGTCACTACTTGTCCTCTCTGTGTTGTGCAGCCCACCCTCCCCTTGCTCCCTCCCCCCCATGCATGCTAATCTTAATATCCCCCTTCTTCTTCCCCCCCCTTATCCCTCCCTGCCCACCCATCCTCCCCAGTTCCTTTCCCTTTGGTACCTGTTAGTCCATTTTTGGGTTCTGTAATTCCACTGCTGTTTTGTTCCTTCAGTTTTTCCTTTGTTCCTATACTCCTCAGATGAGTGACATCATTTGGTATTTCTCTTTCTCCGCTTGGCTTATTTCACTGAGCATAATACTCTCCAGCTCCATCCATATTGCTGCAAATGGTTGGATTTTTCCACTTCTTATGGCTGAGTAGTATTCCATTGTGTATATGTACCACATCTTCTTTATCCATTCATCTACCGATGGACATTTAGGTTGCTTCCAATTCTTGGCTATTGTAAATAGTGCTGCGATAAACATAGGAGTGCATCTGTCTTTCTCAAACTTGATTGCTGCACTCTTAGGGTAAATTCCTAGGAGTGGAATTCCTGGGTCAAATGGTAGGTCTGTTTTGAGCATTTTGATGCACCTCCATACTGCTTTCCACAATGGTTGAACTAATTTACATTCCCACCAGCAGTGTAGGAGGGTTCCCCTTTCTCCACAGCCTCGCCAACATTTGTTGTTGTTTGTCTTTTGGATGGCAGCTATCCTTACTGGTGTGAGGTGATACCTCATTGTAGTTTTAATTTGCATTTCTCTGATAATTAGCGATGTGGAGCATCTTTTCATGTGTCTCTTGGCCATCTGTATTTCTTTTTTGGAGAACTGTTCAGTTCCTCTGCCCATTTTTTAATTGGGTTATTTGTTTTTTGTTTGTTGAGGCGTGTGAGCTCTTTATATATTCTGGACGTCAAGCCTTTATCGGATCTGTCATTTTCAAATATATTCTCCCATACTGTAGGGTTCCTTTTTGTTCTATTGATGGTGTCTTTCGCTGTACAGAAGCTTTTCAGCTTAATGTAGTCCCACTTGCTCATTTTTGCTGTTGTTTTCCTTGCCCGGGGAGATATGTTCAAGAAGAGATCACTCATGTTTATGTCTAAGAGGTTTTTGCCTATGTTTTTTTCCAAGAGTTTAATGGTTTCATGACTTACATTCAGGTCTTTGATCCATTTTGAGTTTACCTTTGTATATGGGGTTAGACAATGGTCCAGTTTCATTCTCCTACATGTAGCTGTCCAGTTTTGCCAGCACCATCTGTTGAAGAGACTGTCATTTTGCCATTGTATGTCCATGGCTCCTTTATCAAATATTAATTGACCATATATGTTTGGGTTAATTTCTGGGGTCTCTAATCTGTTCCACTGGTCTGTGGCTCTGTTCTTGTGCCAGTACCAAATTGTCTTGATTACTATGGCTTTGTAGTAGAGCTTGAAGTTGGGGAGTGAGATCCCCCCTACTTTATTCTTCTTTTTCAGGATTGCTTTGGCTATTCGGGGTCTTTGGTGTTTCCATATGAATTTTTGAATTATTTGTTCCAATTCATTGAAGAATGTTGCTGGTAATTTGAGAGGGATTGCATCAAATCTGTATATTGCTTTGGGCAGGATGGCCATTTTGACGATATTAATTCTTCCTAGCCATGAGCATGGGATGAGTTTCCATTTATTAGTGTCCCCTTTAATTTCTCTTAAGAGTGACTTGTAGTTTTCAGAGTATAAGTCTTTCACTTCTTTGGTTAGGTTTATTCCTAGGTATTTTATTCTTTTTGATGCAACGGTGAATGGAATTGTTTTCCTGATTTCTCTTTCTATTGATTCGTTTTTAGTGTATAGGAAAGCTACAGATTTCTGTGTGTTAATTTTGTATCCTGCAACTTTGCTGTATTCCGATATCAGTTCTAGTAGTTTTGGAGTGGAGTCTTTAGGGTTTTTTATGTACAGTATCATATCATCTGCAAATAGTGACAGTTTAACTTCTTCTTTACCAATCTGGATTCCTTGTATTTCTTTGTTTTGTCTGATTGCCGTGGCTAGGACCTCCAGTACTATGTTAAATAACAGTGGGGAGAGTGGGCATCCCTGTCTGGTTCCCGATCTCAGTGGAAATGCTTTCAGCTTCTCACTGTTCAGTATAATGCTGGCTGTGGGTTTATCATATATGGCCTTTATTATGTTGAGGTACTTGCCCTCTATTCCCATTTTGCTGAGAGTTTTTATCATCAATGGATGTTGAATTTTGTCAAATGCTTTTTCAGCATCTATGGAGATGATCATGTGGTTTTTGTCTTTCTTTTTGTTGATGTGGTGGATGATGTTGATGGATTTTCGAATGTTGTACCATCCTTGCATCCCTGGGATGAACCCCACTTGGTCATGGTGTATGATCCTTTTGATATACTGTTGAATTCTGTTTGCTAATATTTTATTGAGTATTTTTGCATCTACATTCATCAGGGATATTGGTCTGTAATTTTCTTTTTTGGTGGGGTCTTTGCCTGGTTTTGGTATTAGGGTGATGTTGGCTTCATAGAATGAGTTTGGGAGTATTCCCTCTTCTTCTATTTTGTGGAACACTTTAAGGAGAATGGGTATTATGTCTTCTCTGTGTGTCTGATAAAATTCCGAGGTAAATCCGTCCGGCCCCGGGGTTTTGTTCTTGGGTAGTTTTTTGATTACTGTTTCAATTTCTTTGCTTGTAATTGGTTTGTTTAACTTTTGTGTTTCTTCCTTGGTCAGTCTTGGGAGGTTGTATTTTTCTAGGAAGTTGTCCATTTCTTCTAGGTTTTCCAGCTTGTTGGCATATAGGTTTTCATAGTAGTCTTTAATAATTCTTTGTATTTCTGTGGAGTCTGTCGTGATTTTTCCATTCTCATTTCTGATTATGTTGATTTGTGTTGACTCTCTTTTTCTCTTAATAAGTTGGGCTAAAGGCTTATCTATTTTGTTTATTTTCTCAAAGAACCAGCTCTTGGTTTCGTTGATTTTTGCTATTGTTTTATTCTTCTCAATTTTGTTTATTTCTTCTCTGATCTTTATTATGTCCCTCCTTCTGCTGACTTTAGGCCTCATTTGTTCTTCTTTTTCCAGTTTTAATAATTGTGATGGTAGACTATTCATTTGGGATTGTTCTTCCTTCTTCAAGTGTGTCTGGATTGCTATATACTTTCCTCTTAAGACTGCTTTTGCTGCATCCCACAGAAGTTGGGGCTTAGTGTTGTTGTTGTCATTTGTTTCTATATATTCCTTGATCTCTATTTTGATTTGTTCATTGATCCATTGATTATTTAGTAGCATGTTGTTAAGCCTCCATGTGTTTGTGAGCCTTTTTGTTTTCTTTGTAGAATTTATTTCTACTTTCATACCTTTGTGGTCTGAAAAATTGGTTGGTAGAATTTCAATATTTTGGAATTTACTGAGGCTCTTTTTGTAAGCTAGTATGTGGTCTATTCTGGATAATGTTCCATGTGCACTTGAGAAGAATGTATATCCTGTTGCTTTTGGATGTAGAGTTCTATAGATGTCTATTAGGTCCATCTGTTCTAGTGTGTTGTTCAGTGCCTGTGTGTCTTTACTTATTTTCTGCCCGGTGGATCTATCCTTTGGGGTGAGTGGTGTGTTGAAGTCTCCTACAATGAATGCATTGCAGTCTATTTCCCTCTTTAGTTCTGTTAGTATTTGCTTCACATATGCTGGTGCTCCTGCATTGGGTGCATATATATTTAGAATGGTTATATCCTCTTGTTGGACTGAGCCCTTTATCATTATGTAGTGTCCTTCTTTATCTCTTGTTACTTTCTTTGTTTTGAAGTCTATTTTGTCTGATATTAGTACTGCAACCCCTGCTTTCTTCTCACTGTTGTTTGCCTGAAATATGTTTTTCCATCCCTTGACTTTTAGTCTATGCTTATCTTTGGGTTTAAGGTGAGTTTCTTGTAAGCAGCATATAGATGGGTCTTGCTTTTTTATCCATTCTATTACTCTGTGTCTTTTGATTGGTGCATTAAGTCCATTTACATTTAGGGTGACTATTGAGAGATATGTACTTATTGCCATTTCAGGCTTTAGATTCGTGGTTACCAAAGGTTCAAGGTTAGCTTCTTTAGTATCTTACTGCCTAACTTAGCTCGCTTATTGAGCTGTTATATACACTGTCTGGAGATTCTTTTCTTCTCTTCCTTCTGATTCCTCCTCCTCCATTCTTCATATGTTGTATGTTTTGTTCTGTGCTCTTTTTAGGGGTGCTCCCATCTAGAGCAGTCCCCGTAGGATGCCCTGTAGAGGTGGTTTGTGGGAAGCAAATTCCCTCAGCTTTTGCTTGTCTGGGAATTGTTTGATCCCACCATCATATTTAAATGATAGTCGTGCTGGATACAGTATCCTTGGTTCAAGGCCCTTCTGTTTCATTGCATTAAGTATATCATGCCATTCTCTTCTGGCCTGTAGGGTTTCTGTTGAGAAGTCTGATGTTAGCCTGATTGGTTTTCCTTTATAGGTGACCTTTTTCTCTCTAGCTGCCTTTAAAACTCTTTCCTTGTCCTTGATCCTTGCCATTTTAATTATTATGTGTCTTGGTGTTGTCCTCCATGGAGCCTTTCTGTTGGGGGTTCTGTATAATTCCATGGTGTGTTCGATTATTTCCTCCCCCAGTTTGGGGAAGTTTTCAGCAATTATTTCTTCAAAGACACTTTCTATCCCTTTTCCTCTTTCTTCCTCTTCTGGTATCCCTATAATACGAATGTTTTTCCTTTTGTATTGGTCACATATTTCTCTTAGTGTTGTTTCATTCCTGGAGATCCTTTTATCTCTCTCTATGTCAGCTTCTATACGTTCCTGTTCTCTGGCTTCTATTCCTTCAATGGCCTCTTGCATCTTATCCATTCTGCTTATAAATCCTTCCAGGGATTGTTTCACTTCTGTGATCTCTTTCCTGACATCTGTGATCTCCTTCCGGACTTCATCCCACTGCTCTTGCATTTTTCTCTGCATCTCATCCCACTGCTCTTGCATTTTTCTCTGCATCTCTGTCAGCATGTTCATGATTTTTATTTTGAATTCTTTTTCAGGAGGACTAGTTAGGTCTATCTCCTTCTCAGGTGTTGTCTCTGTGATCTTTGTCTGCCTGTAGTTTTGCCTTTTCATGGTGATAGAGATAGTTTGCAGAGCTGGTACAAGTGACCGCTGGAAGAGCTTCCCTTCTTGTTGGTTTGTAGCCTTTTCCTGGGAGAATAGCGACCTCTAGTTGCTTGTGCTGAGCAGCTGTGCGCAGACAGGGCTTCTGCTTCCTGCCCAGTTGCTTTGGGGTTTATCTCTGCTGTTGCTGTGGGCTTGGCCTGGCTGGGGCTGTTCCTCCAAAATGGTGGAGCCCCGTTGGAGGGGGAGCGGCCAGGAGGCTATTTATCTCCGTAAGGGGCCTCTGTGCTCCCTGCTGCCCAGGGGGTTAGAGTGCCCAGAGATCCCCAGATTCCCTGCCTCTGGTCTAAGTGACCTGTCCTGCCCCTTTAAGACTTCCAAAAAGCACTCTCCAAACCAAAACAACAACAGCAACAATGAGAGAGGGAACAGAAAGAAAGGAAAAAAAAAAAAAAAAAAAAGGAAAAAACAAGCGATTTTTTTTTTTTTTTTTTGTCCTCAGGTGCCGGTCCCAGGCACCCGCTCACTGGTCCTGCTGCCCTGTCTCCCTAGCACCAGGGTCCCTGTCTTTTCAAGGCTTCCAAAAAGCAGCCACCCTCTGGTCCCGCAGGGAAGGAACGCTCGATATTCTTTGTCCTCAGGCACTGGTCCCAGGCACCCGCTCACCAGTCCCACCGCCCTGCCTCCCTAGCACCGGGGTCCCTGTCCCTTCAAGGCTTCCAAAAAGCACTCGCCAAAAAGAGAGAAAAAAAGGGGAAAAACGCGCGATTTCCTCCGTCCTCAGGTGCCGGTCTCAGGCACCCACCCACCGGTCCCACAGGGAAAAACGCGGGATATTCTTTGTCCTCAGGTGCCAGTCCCAGGCACCCGCTCACCAGTCCCGCCGCCCTGCCTCCCTAGCACCGGGGTCCCTGTCCCTTTTAGGCTTCCAAAAAGCACTCGCAGAAAAGAGAAAAAAAAAAGGGGAAAAACACGCGATTTCCTCTGTCCTCAAGTGCCGGTCTCAGGCACCCGCCCACCGGTCCCGCAGGGAAAAACGTGGGATATTCTTTGTCCTCAGGCGCCGGTCCCAGGCACCCGCTCACCAGTCCCGCCACCCTGCCTCCCTAGCACTGGGGTCCCCGTCCCTTCAAGGCTTCCAAAAAGCGCTCGCCAAAAAGAGAAAAAAAAAAAAAGGGGAAAAACGCGCGACCTCCTCTGTCCTCAGGCACCGGTCTCAGGCACCTGTCCGCCGGTCCCGCAGGGAGAAACGCGGGATATTCTTTGTCCTCCGGCGCCGTTCCCAGGCACCTGCTCACCGGTCCCGCCACCCTGCCTCCCCAGCAACGGGGGCCCGTCCCTCTAAGGCTTCCAAAAAGCGCTCGCCAAAAAAAAAAAAAAAAAAAAAAACCGCTCCGGTTTCTCTCCACCCGCCAGGAGCCGGGGGGAGGGGCGCTCGGGTCCCGCCTGGCCGGGGCTTGTATCTTACCCCCTTCGCAAGGCGCTGGTTCCTTGCAGGTGTGGATGTGGTCTGGATGTTGTCCTGTGTCCTGTGGTCTCTATTTTAGGAAGATTTTTCTTCGTTATATTTTCATAGCTCTATGTGTTTTTGGGAGGAGATTTCCACTGCTCTACTCACGCCGCCATCCTGGCTCCGCCCTTTTTGTCTATAGTTTTGCCCAGTTTTTTAGGTAGATTCTTCTGTTCCATGAATCAGACCTCTGGTATGTTGGTGTCATCTTTTCTTAGTATCTTTAGATGTAGATAGTACAACTGTGGGTTGAGAAAGCAAGTTTTCTAATCCAGCTCCTTTTTTATGTGTTTGATTTTTAAAAATTGTGATAAAATATATACAACATAAAATTTACGATTTTAACCATTTTTAAGTGTACAGCTTTGTGGCATTAAGTATGTTCACATTGTTCAGTCATACTCACCATCTATTTCTAGAATTTTCCATCTCCCCAAACTAAAACTCTGTATTGTGCTGTTTAATAACAATACCTCCCCAATTCCCCCTCCCCTCAACCCCTGATAATCACCATTCTACATTCTCTCTTTATGAATTTGATCACTCTAGGTACCTCATGTAAGTGAAATCATACAACGTTTGTCCTCTGTGACTGGCTTATTTTGCTTAGCATAATGTTATCAAGATTCATCCATGTTATAGCATGTGTCAGAATTTCTTTCCTTTTTAAGTTTGAATAATATTCTATTATATGTATGTAGCACATTTTACTTTTCCATTCATCCACTGGTGGGCACTTGGGTTGCTTCCACCTTTTTGCTTTTGTGAATAATGCTGCATAAACAGAGGTGTACTGATATTTGTCTCGGCTCCTGCTTTTCACATATTTTGAGTATATACCCCAAAGTGGAATTGCTGGGTTACGTGGTAATTCTCTTTAATTTTTTGAGGAACTACCATACTGTTTTCCACAGCGGCCTGTACCATTTTACATTCCCACCAGCAATGCACAAAGATTCCAATTTTTCAGTATCCCTGCCAACATTTGTTATTTTCTTTCTTTCTAAAAAATAATACACCCTAATGAGTATGGAATGTCTAATCTTTCCTTTATGATTCATCTTTTAAAAAGCTATCGATTTTCTTTTAATATAGTATGAAATATTAAATTCTAAATTACAGTTTGATGTATTTGAATACTTAGAAATATTTTTAAAAGATTTAAAATATTGTAAATTTGTGAAAGGACAAATACAATGTATAAGTAACCTTTTAGAATTACTTGGGGAAAAGTTTTGGCCTCCTAAAAAAGCCCTCCTGCAGGGGTTCATTGACCTCATTTTGATAATAGCTTGCTGAAGTACAATGTTGGAAGCATGTTCCTCCTGAGTTCAGGCACTGTTTCCGTAGGTGGGCTAAAGTTCCTTCTCTTGGTCTCCAAGTCTATTTACTATGAAGAAAATTTCTATATTTTGAACCATCTATGCTCCAGACTTTTTTCTTTTTAAAAAAAGAAATAACAAACCAGTTGCCATGGAATTAAACTGGAAAGGAGGAACATTTTGTCATTGATTAAGAACCTACTTAGGATCTGGCAACAGAAGGTAGGAATAAATTGTACTTTCCTGATAATGAAATATTTTAAGTCTGTTTTTAATCTTCTTTAATATTAAAAAAATAATCTAAGGAGGATGTACCTATCAGTCTTGAAGTTAACAGATGTCTGTGAAACAGCAGTTACACAACTTATTTAAAACATTTGAAATATATCATTAGAACACCATTTGGCACTTGGGGTGCTCTGCCACTTGCTTAGAATAGGAAAACAGCAGAAGTCTCCATTGGATTAGATGGTTACAAGAAATGATTGAAATTACATACAAGTTAGAGACATTATTTTGTAATTTAAAACCCAGAGATATCAGTACTTTGAATGATATAGCCAAAGTATCAACATTTAAATGGGAGTATTTCTGTAATTTTTTTCATCAACCATCCATGAACTTTGGGAATAGAGGTGCTACATCAGAGGGCTTCACCTGAGGTCGAGGGGCAGCCCTCACCTTTTCTGATTGTTTGCTTTCACTGCATACTTTACATATTTAGGCTCCCTTGAGAAAAGCTGCTCTAAATATCACTGACTGTCTCCATGCATGTAGTTCATATCTTTTATTTTTTAAAAAACCAAAGGTGGTGATCACTCTCTAGTAGGACATCTTTTTGCTATGATTTAGATGCTGTATAAAAATCATAATGCTTTTCTTTAAACTCTGATGGAGAGTAGATTTGCATAGTATAAATGTTAAAATAATATTGTATATAAATATCAACATTCAGGTTGAAATGATAAGACAGGATATATAATGGAGCAGTAGTTATCAGATGATAGACATCCATACAACTGTTAAATGGAGAGAGTGGACCGTGTGCCACTGTACAAACTCAGCATCCTACATCCATGAGCAGCTTCAGATGGTGTGCCTGGTGGTCTTGGTTCTGGCCGTATTTTGATAGATAGTTGTGTAACTAGAGACTCAGTGTATGTCTTTGTAACTAAAAATTGAGATAAATTGGATATTTTTTGTCCTTGGGTTTTAACATCAGAAGAACACAATTTTGAGCATTATTTTAATTGTTCCATATGATGATGATGAAAATTAATTGGGGAGGGAGTACGAACACTGTAAGATAACTGCATGTTTGGGCAAAAACTAGAGAGATGACACTTAATGTGGAAATGAGTCTGTGCTTCCTGGGTGTTTGCTGACACAGTGGCAAGAGCAGGATATCCCCAGTGTTGCCATGCATCTGAACAAAACCCTTCCCCTGTTCCCCTGCCTGTTGGCCATGCTGTCCCATGTTTGGGCCTGGAATATTGGGCTTAAGTTTTTTATGTATGGTAAAACTTACAATAGGGCTAAAGAGACTCCGAGTAGTGGTTCAGGTGACCACTGGGCTGGAGGCTTGTCTGGTGCTCAGGGCTGGTGGAGTCAAAATCTTGGGCTCCGTCTGAGAAGGTAAAGGGGATGTGATTTTATGGATGAAGACTGCAGAGCCACAGAATATGTGCAGTGAAGAAGTGAGCTCAGATCCCAGTACGAAGGAAAGCTTTTTGTATTCTGAGTGCAATAAGCCTTGCCTCCAAAGAGTGTCTGCTGAACAGAATGAATTCATTACTACAAAAGGAGGCTTAGATGGGAAGTATAAAGAATTTGGCCATGTTTATGAGGTACGGCCAGACCATACCTCACCTCTAGGACTGATGCTGGGAAGACAAATGCACTGCTTTGTGACTCCTGGGATTAGCTTGGCAAAGAACCCTGGGTATAATGAAGGCCGACATCTTCTTTGTGATCAGGATTATATCTGTCTGAGTGGAATAGGGGGCTCTATTTCTGTTCATCCACAGCAGTTGAGAAAGTTGTGGGCTGGGGACTTCTCCAGACTATTGAGTCTTGATTCCCTGGATGGGAGCTTTATTCCAAGGGCAAAAGAAAGCAGTGGTAATGACATGGCAAAAGTGGTCTTTTACGTAGATTGACCAGGGCCCACTGTACAGGATAAACTGGAAGTGGGAAAAATGAGGATCAAACAGTTAGCTTTTATAACTGAGACGTGTAAATCCTGGTGCTATTAGCTCTGAGTTTTGTATATTTTATTTCTAGTACTTCAGGCAATATTTAGAATAGAAAATCCCCCAGACTGAGACTGACTGGCAAAAGAAAGTCAAATAGATCCATGTGGGGTTTTGGAAAGAGCGTGGACTTGGCATCCGGGGCCTGGGGTAGAGCACAGCTCTTCTGTGAATAGCAGCTAGCTCTGAATCCAGAGGCCAGGGCCTTGAACTCTCAAGACCTCAGGCATGGAGTGGCTTATTTCTAAGCCTCCTTCCCAGCCATAAAATGTTTTTTAGTGTCTGACTTACCACTTTCAAGTACACATTTTTAGTTACTAACCACTACATGTTCCCAAAGGTGGTCTTTTTAGGGGCCTATTTTGATGAAGTATGATGAATAGATGACTCATTTACAATTAACAGTGTATATTTCCATACAAATGATTTCTGGGCTCTGTAATAGTCTCCCCCTCCTGCTTAAGTAAGGTTAAGCCCTTGAAATTTTGTTTACATCTTCAATTTATTTGAGAAATGAATTTTTCTGGAACATACCTAACTTTTCTCTCTTATTCAATTGTAACCTCCTTGCAAGTGAAACACCTTGTTTTGTTTGCTTGCTTGTCTTAATCCATCATGGTAGCATTTAAATAGTAGCACTGTACATACTGAAAACACTTAATAAAACATACGACTGAATGAATATCTGGAGCATACACTTCAGGCCAAATTATGAACTGTAAAATATTATAACATGAATTAATAAAGTTTTAGGCCTATGCTATTTCATTACTGTCCTGAATTAAATAATGTGTTTATAATTATTACTGCTGTGGCTACAAGTAGGTATGACTGAAAAGATCAATCTGAGGCCAGGAAAGGTCTCACAGTGTGTTGCCATAGAAAAAACTGGTAGGAGTCCATAATGGTATAAATAACTTTTATTCTTTACACTGAAAGGAAATAATCGGTTTCAGGAGATAAGTCTTTGAGTAACCTCATGGATCCAGAACAGTGCCCTGCAGTTGGGGAGGGGAAACAAAAAATTATGTCAAGAGTTTAGAAGTAAAAGTGATTATGTAAACACAGTACTTTGTTGATTTTCTGGACAGAAGGAAAAGAACACTTTTCTTGACTGGAGATGATTTTTGAGATGAAAGTGAAGATGTGATGTGACTGGTTTTACATTTAGTTTCCGTGGGAGCCAGAGATGAGAGAACAGAAAGAGAAACTTGAAGGACGAACAGGAGGGTACCTGCAGTGGGGATGGTGGGAGAGTAGCAGATATTGTTGGGAAAAGGGTGACAGGAAAGAACTCAGCTGGAGGGGCTCCTTATGGTGGCAGGAAGCTGACCTTTGTCTCCATCAATGGCTCTCTAGACCTCCCTTATATTTTAACCCAGGACATTCACTGGTGTTCATAACAATAAATCTGACCTGTGGTTAAAGGGAATGAGGTTGTGTGACCTTTGTTTTAGGACATTGCATTAGAAACCTTTAAAACAAATATTTACATAGTTAATTTCTTTATAGAAAGCATTTCTGTAAGCACAATGTATTTTTTTTCCCCCTGTTGTTCTTAGTTGTTTGACCCTCTGAGGAGTGAACCTAAATGGCTTCAGACAGCTGTTTAAATTTTGTACATAAACATGATAAAGTCATTAATTCATTCAGGTATCCAGTATTCACTGGCTAGCAGACATGTGTCAACAACTTTGCCAGCCAGTGGAGATAAAAATATTCTGTGGTTCCTACCCTTGTAGGAAATTATAATTCTGGCATTGCCTATCACTTGTGAGTCATCATGTTGCAGAGATGACCGCTTAGCTTAGGGAGCTCGGATTTTAGAACGCCTTCTAGAAGAGATGTAACTAGAGACTTCTGTGCTTCCTTAAATTATTGCCTCAGAAATGGTCTGTGGATAAAACCTGTTCACTTAGATGACCAGGGACAGCTAACTTGGCTGTACCCTTCCACCCTCTGTGTTCTTCCATCCTCAGTCCCGAGTCATTCATTACTTCAACTATGACGCTGGAATGAGATGTAAGAGACTGTGGAACTGACCCAGGTCCCCACGCTTTGCACTCTTCATACTTTCCTCACCCGCACCGGTCTTCGCTCTCCGTCTTTCCCACTGGAGTGTACACTCCTTTGTGGGCATGGCAGTGGTTGTGATACTGATTTCTGTGGCGCCGGTGGCGGTGGTGATACACCTAACGCCCACTGAGCATTACTCAGCCCCAGGCAGTGTGTCTGCATTACGTCATCCGAGGCAGCCTCTGGGATGGGGGCTGTCATCTCGCCCTTCTACCAAAGATGTTGTTGCACCTTTCGGAGGCTAGAGGGCTCTCCCCTGTCAGTCATCCTCAGAGTGGAGTTGGTGGTCCTTCGTCCTCTTTTTAAATTTTTTTGTGTGGCTCTATCCATAAGATTTACATTCTTCTTTCCTGCCACATGCTTGGCTAATAGAGGTTTCTGTTTGTGATAAATGCTGAGTCAGTGACAGATTCTTCTCTGTAAGGACACATGCTCCCTGGCTTCTCATTGTTCTGGCTGGCATGCTGTCGGAGTAGCCCCCAGCTGCCCTCGGGTGCTGAGGCTTTGAGGCACTGCTGCTGTGTGTCCTTCAGCCTTTCTCTTCTGCCTTTTACTTTGCTGTCCCTGGCTCTTCCCTCTGTCAGCAAGTCTGAAGTTCAGCACTCTCTTGGCTTCTGCTCTTGGCATCTCTGCTTCCTGACTGTTATCACTGTGGCTAATCCCCAGGCCCTGTTGGCCCCTGCTGACTGCTGCTGAGCACATGGTTGGGGCTCTCTTTAGTGTGCTTCCATTCCCCTCCTTTCTCTGGAAGAGCCCCTAGTGTGTTTCAGCATCCACCGCAAGAGGTTGACCAACCGGGCATCGTTCTGCTTGCGGATGGAGCAGTCCCTTCTTGTCAGAGAGGCCTGCTCTTGGCCTTCCTTCGGAGCTTTATACCTGGGTGTGGGTGTGGGTCCAGGGATACTCCATGGTCTTTAAAGGTTGTTGCTTGCTGATCGTTGTACGTAGATCTCAGTCAGGATGGAGCTCTTTGAGAACCATGTCACTGGCAAAGATGCTTTGCTGCATTAATAAGTGCTGAACAGGAATAAAACAATTTATCTTTCTTCTAAAATTTAATGTTAATTTCTGTGCTATCTCCCTTTAAAAGAAACTATGACAAAGTTCTTTATGAAACCCAGCTAGCAGCCACCTCATACTTTGTTCCTAATAAATTTTGCTGGAATATGTGCATTTTGTATTGTAAAACTCTGACTTTGACAGAATCATTGCTCCCTCCAATGGGCAGTTTGTACCTCTAATATATGGGTACTTAACACCTGTAAGAGGTTAAGAGTCCTGGTTTTTACACAGATGTCTGAGATTCAACCCTTGGTGTCAGGCACCTCAGTTTGGAGAGAAAGCATGACACGGTTATCATCTGTGTGGACTCTGAAGTGTGATTACCTAGGTTCAAATTTAAGCTCTACTATGTACTAATTATTTGACCTTGGGCAACTTACACTCACTGTGCCTCAGTTTCCTCATCTGTAAGACGAAGTTTAGTATTCATAATGACCAACTGCATTTACATTTCTCAAGTGCTTAGAGAGTGCTGGACACACACTAACAGCCTAAGCGTTATGTATGTATGTTACATATACATATGTGTTATGTATATTGTATGTATATAACATGTATCATATGTAGTGTGTAATATAGTGTCTGTGTTTCCCAAGTAGACTTTGAGCAGGTCAAGCTGTGGAGTTATTTTTAAAACTTAGTGTAAAGCCCAACATGGTATTTTCACTTGACTAGATACATGAATATATAAATAAATCGCAAGCCCTTTACTAAGTCTCATTAGTCCTTTTAATTATTTTCTATTGGATACATTGTTTGTTCTTCTGAGCTCAAGTTCTCTTCTCTTTGGGTGACTCTGTTTCAGTTACTAGATTTTCACTGATTTAATTGTGATTCATTCATTGATGTTCTTTCTAGCTGTCGTAGGACCAGTCATTAGCTACAAGAGGTTTCACTTAGCAATTTCACAAGAACTGACTTTTGGTTCTCAGTTGTCCACCAATATAACTTATCTAAGACAGTAACGTATGTGATTTCATTACAATCTGTATGTTGTTAAATACACAGTTTCTGAAATTATGAAAATGGTCATTCATTACTGTGTGCCTCCTAATACTTTATTTCAAATGAAATTGTTATTCAAATGAACAGTTGTGAGCTTGTAAAATATTGATTGCATTTTGCTTTTTAAATTCTAGACATAAAACCATTCCCATGAAAACCTATATTACATCATAAAGGACTTTAAACTATTTAAATAGTTTGGAATATGTAGTTGCGTAGATGTGTTTAGTTCAAGGGAAAATGGAGACAATCGACCATCTGAAACACACTTATGCTGAAAAAGTAACTCAAATTTTAATCTTCCATTTATGGACGTTGGTGTACAGGCATTCTTCCTTCCCTTTGGGTAGGATGGGCTTAAGGTGGAAATGCTTTTGAATGTTGTGCTGTTTGAGTCTAGTGTCACCCCTGCTGGGGACTCAGGGCCTTGGACCACATTGCTCACCAGTGCTTGCGAGAGCCGGGACCGATTTCATGCCATGTCAGAGACTGAGACTAGGCGTGCTTACCTGACTTAACTCTGTTCACCCGGTTAGTTCAGTTGTGGTGTCAGACAATTCCTGTCATTTGTTTAGTAGCATCAGTCTTTGCTGGCCCCTTAGGTATAAGTCCCTGTGGAAATCCAAGTCTTATTCCTAACTCATGATTTCTCAGGCAGTCCTCTTAGCTCCTCTGCTATAGAAGTGTGCTGCATCCTCTTGTCTTTTCTTTCTGGGTACTCCTTGCAGGTACAACCTCTTATTTTAGAGTTCCTGAAGTAGCAGCTATAATCTTGCAGTTAATAATTCTGTTGTCACACCATCTGGGCTTTGGTCTGATTCTGAATATTTGGCTTGAATATTTGACTCCTTTTAAAGTTCCACAGTAACTTGAGGCACCCTAAAGAGAATGATTGGTCGGGACTAGCCTCCCACCAGCAGCTGGGGTGCTGCTAGCTTTGAAAATAGAAGTACCTGAATCCAAGCTACACCAGAAGGTCCACGCAGGTCCCTGTGGCATGGTGTGCATTTGAACCCATCTCTGTGTGATCTAAGGCAAAAGGGGGGAGAAGAGGGGATTGGAAATCAGCATCCGAAATTAGTTTTTATTTATTAGTTTCTTGTCATAAATCAGGGGATACCTGTGCGTTGTTGTGGCACACTCCTTTTTAAATTAAAATTAAGTGTTACTTAATGCATATCTGAAGTTGATGCTGTAGGCCAGTCATTGTCAACATGACAACAACAGGTGTGTGTGGACATGCATGCACATGTGTCAGTGGGTGGCTATATTTTATAATGGAATCACCAATGATGCTTTTCCACAATATTCATGCTGACTTTCTTCCCCTACTCACCCACTCAGTTTCCCAAGCGGTGGTTGTGGGCATTTATGAGTCATCTACAAGCTCTCATCTGCTTTCTCTTATGGTGTATTTGGGCAACTCTCATGGGTGGGTTGTAGTCATCAGTCATGGATCATAATAAGTATAACATATATATTGAGCAATTATTCTGTGGCAGGAACTGTTTTTTTTTTTAATGGGCATTTTTCTCTTATGCTGACTTAAGGTACTTACTTGACAATTCTAATATGATATTAGAATTGGAAATAAAATATGACTGTATGTGTGTGTATATATATATATTCATGTCATGAATCATCCTTGGGGGTGGGCTTTGTAAACTGAACAGAGTGTATTATCACAACAATCTCATGAAGCATTTACTGTTACCATTATGGGTAAAGAAACTGAGGCCTAGAGGTTCAGTACCTTGTCTGTGGTCACTCAAATACAAGCTGCAGAGCCAGGTTCCAAGCCCAGGCTTCTTGGCTCGTGTTGCACAGTGCACCCTGGAACAGAATGCAGATTGGAGCCCAGATTTTCTGTCTCAACATCTCTTTTTCTCAGAGACATGTTGTCTCTAGTTCTTCAAGGGAGTTTAAAATGATGGTTAGCAAACGGTGACAATTTGTTCAGATCAGTGGCTCTCCATTAGGAGTGGTTTTGACTCCCAGGGATATTGTGCAACCTCTGGAGACATTTTTGGTTGTTGTAACTATTGAGAGGGTACATTTGCATCTGCTAGATAGAGGTCAGGAATGCTGCTAACCATCTCAGAGGACATTCCCCCACAACAAAGAATTATTAGCTTAAAACAACACTAAGGCTGAGATTGAGGAACCCTAGCTTTGAGTGTTTTTATTAATGTCCTTTCTTGGTGAAGAATTAATTCTTTAGCTTAAAAATATGCATACCTTTTTAGCCTAAAGAGTAAAAACGGGGATGGAGCTGACATAAACTTACAGGAGTGAGGGTTGTAGCTTTGAGTCCTTATCCATGAGCTGCATTGTTCTTATTTTAGAAGTGTGTTTGAGAGGACCCAGGATTATAAATTCCAGCTTAAAGGACCTCTCACCTTCTGGAATGTAGGAGTATGACATCTTTAAGTCCATCCATACAGCCGGGTTTGAGATATTGTCTGGGGTGTATGTCTCTGGGCATCTGTGTAGTGAATAGTTCTTTGTGTATAATTTTTGTATGTGTATTTGTTGTTTAAAAGTGACTTCATAAAAGATGGCTTCTGCCAGAATTCAGAACATAGCAGGTAATGTACTTACTCAAGAGGTAACAGCATGAGTAATTCTTGTCTCATGAGAAAGATGTAAACTGGTTTATTATAATGATGTAATATTTGGGTGTTTGATTTATCATTCCCATTTCCAATGGTGCAAAACCTTAAAGTCTAAACTTAGGTTATAAAAATTCAAGGTGTGTCTTTAAGTCTGACCTTCTCCCCTAAGCAAGTAAAGTGTCACCTTTGTCCTGTTAGTTTTCTGTTTGTGGATGTTTCCACAGATTATGGGTAAGAGCTCAACCTGTGCACCCATATAGGGGAAGTTCTTACATTTTTATTCCATGAGAGAAGTCATAATCTGGGAAGATGTCATTCACTCATATAACAAGGCAGAGAAGGGTCATAGTAAAGTTGTAGACTCAGGATTGTGGGAGCACTGAGATGAATATTTATCTGTATGCTGAGCAGTTGGGACCCAGGGTAGAAAGGGTTGTGATGGAGGAGGTGGCCTTTGACCTGGATCTTATTTAAGAGAAATTTGAGTAGTTCAGGTTAATTACCAGTGTACACAAAAATGGGGCCCTTTTAGGGCAGGCTGGGGAAGGGGAGAAAAAATAAAACCGTCATCACAACAGCAATAGTAATCGTGGTTACCATTTGAGTACTTACTCTGTAAAGGCTCTAGTCTAGAGGCTTTATGATGAATGTATTTAATCTTCACAACAATCTCATGGTGTTGGTATTATTGTAACTTTCACAGACAGGAAAACCAAGACCTGGGAAGGTCCAGTTCTTGTCCAGGGTTATAGGGCTCACCAGGGAGTCACCAGGGATTGATGGGAGCAGAACCATGCTATAGCAAGATGAACATGACTGGAGGAAATGCCTTTGATACACAGCTTTGTGTTGTTAACAGGAGTTATGTTTGGACTTTGTTTAAGGAAACTGCCTCTGTTATACTTGTTCTCATAGGAATTCTTGGAAATGTGTGACCTGAAAAATTGGAGAAGTATGACTTGAGTTGAACTGGCTGAAGTTTACGTAAGAAAGTGTAAAAGTGGACATTTAAGTAAGAAAGTGTAACTACAGATTAACCAATGTTAACTATTACCACAAAGCTTTCCTTCAAGAGTGTCAGGGTCAAGCCCATCTGGAATCTGTGGCTCTTTAGGTCAGCTGTGAGAATGTAGCAATGGCCCATTCTTCTCATCTACCTGTGTTACGCTCTCGTGGTGGGGTGTTAGGGAGTCAGGGGGGAGGGGTATCTTTCCATGCCTGACATAATAGCTAATATTACTGTGCACTCATTTTTCTCTTAAATTTTATACTCCTCCCACCCCCATTTCCACCCTCATGACAATGAATTGAAGTCTAGAGTTTGGAAAAGTAAGAAGTTAATAGTGAATCATTAAGTTCTTTGCTTGTGTTTCCTTGAGTGACTCTTCTCTGAAGTCACTTTGTTACAAGAGATGTATCTAAGTTGACCTACAGAGGTGCAAAGTGAATCCAGTTCTGCTCCTTCCTTGCTCATTCACTCATCAAGCTTGACCTGGAGAGGCTCAGGTAAAAACAGACGCAGGAGCCACCAGGAAGAGTGGAGGGTGTGAACAGTAAAGGGGGGGTAAGGCAGAGCACCATGTTTATGAGCCCCATAGTGGGAAGGGATCCTGCTGGAGGGAGCCAGGAGCACCACAGGCGTCAGTCCTTCATGGTGGAGAGTTTTTTCTCTAGTTTGTTTCATCTTCTGGACTGACATCCAGCTCTTCAAACCCATGTTTTTCCCTTCCTTCCAGAGTGAGTCTCCTGGGTAAACCAGCAAGACGGCTGCCACCACTTTGCTTTCTCAGGAGGGCGCCTCCTCTCCGTTCTCTCTCATGATTCATACCCAGAGCCATTCCCAGGACCCTCTTATTACCTTCTTCTGATACTGATGAGCTTCTGCAGCCTTGCTTCCTTCCTTTTTTCCATCGTCCAACCCTAGCTGATCCGTCACTTGTCACAGAGGTGGCCAGCAGCTTGTGGGATATTGAAAGTACTGTACTGGAAAATCCATAGGAAACATATACAAATCACTCCACTCAGGGGAGCATTTATCATGTCGGGCATCACCTCAGGTTTGAGTGCAGGTTAATGTATACATTTGTACTTCCATGGTGTCATTTTGGAGTACCCGTTTCCTTAAAAATAGTCCCTGTAAGTATTATTCACACCTGATCCTTTAATTTATAGCATATGGCAGGATCATGGCCCCAAGGGGAGTGAATGGGGTTCTGTGAGAAAGGCTGTGACCTTGTCAAACCCTGTAATAAAAATTTGTGTGACACACAGAATGAATGGACTTGGAATAGAAGACATAAATTTGGAAGCAAAAATATCTTTTGTTTAAAATACATTTTTAAACTGCAGTACTCTTACAGAATACATGAAATTCTATCAGAAGAATTTCCAGTTTAAGCAGAAGAGTTATTCTGCTTTGAAAAGCCTTATTTCCTTTGCAAAATATCAGAATGCATATTGTATATAGTTACAAATCCCTAATTCTAATAAAACGCAACCTAATAGATGTATCCTAATACATTTTGTCAAACTATGGGCTATTAAGGACTGAGACACAGGAAGTCTACACTATTTTAAGCCAATCAGTTTAATTAGGGGACAGGCTCGGAGGGACTGAGTGTTGCCTCCTGAGCTCTGAGCTCTGTAGCTGGAGAATTACGTGCTCTGCTCTCATGCAGCGCTGTTCTCTCCTAGGTCACCTAGTCTCCTAGAAGGGGTTTGAGAGTTTGAGTTGTATTTATAAGGAAATTAAGTTGTGTTTTTCTACCTTCTCTATTTTTTATTCCATTGTCATTAAAGCCTTGCTTTGTTGTTGTATGTTCACAAAGGCTTCATGATTACTGTGAAATGGAAGTGTGGAACTTGAATCATTATATGGGTATTTATTTTTAAAAAAAGCCTTCTCACTGGAGAAAGGCAAAGTGGTGGTGAAAAAAAACTATGGTTGAGAAGGGTAGAAAACAGCAACTAGACTAGACATATTGGAGGAGGAGAGGTAGGAGGGGTTCTAGGTCTAACAGTCCATGTCCTGAAAGTTTACTATATTCCAAGTACCGTGTAAGGGCTTTATATGGATTCTCCCATTCAGCCACTGCAAGAACTCACTGCAAGACTGCTCCTGTTCTCATTTTAAGGATGCAAAAACAGAGGCACGTAAAGCTTAGTTATCTTGCCCAAGGTTACAGAGCTACTAAGTCGGAGACTGAATTTGAATCTAGGCAGTTTGGTCGCAGCCTACAGACGTCCTGATGGGAGAAGAAAGAATTGCATCTACCCAAGTTCCAGTCGTCCTTGCTGCAGCTTCCCAACTCTGTGACTGTGGGTAAAGTTATTTAACCCACCTGAGACTGTTCCCCACTTGTAAGTGGGTGTAACAATCCTAACAGTATAGAGTTGTTGAGTTTTAAATAAGGTGAAACATGTAAGTGGTTTGGCCTGTAGAAGGAGCTTGTCTTCTCTTGTTTTCTGAACAGGGGAGGAAGTGGCGGGGTGGGGGTGGTTTGCACCTCTGACCAACCCTGAATGTCCTGGGCATATGAAACACCTCCAAGGATATCTCTGAGCTTTCACATGTTGCTTAAACACATGCCCCACACAACTAGAAACTTCCTAAGGTTTCTTCTTGTTCTACTCTTTGGTGATTCCAAAGTGAAATTTTTACTTTCATAAAGTCATGTCCACCTATTTATGTTCTGCTAAGTGTAGGATTGCCCTCAGAGTAGACTGTCTGCTTATATGGGCACACAGATGCATAAATGTGCTTTCATGGGCGAGCAAGGAATTTTCTCCTAGCACTCTTGACTCCTTTTTCTTAAGGGAAGGTAAGTGTTTACCTCTTTTTATTTTGACTTTCTTTGGATTAGTCTTCTCTTAACTATTAAGAAAGAGGGAAACAAGTGTAGGGGAGACCCTCTTAGGGTCTTTGGGCCTGGGAATTAAACTGATGTTAGGCAGATTAATAGGAGAAAAGCATACAGGTTTCATTTTTTTATACATACATGGGGGCCCTCACAAGAGAATGAAGACCTAAAGAAAGTTTTTATGCCTTTTTAGAGAAAGAAACAATAACATTGTGAAGAATTGGTAAGGCAAAGTGATGTGGGCTAGAGGCAGTAAATTGCGGAGAAATGACTAGGAACATAAGGGTTAGTTTAACAAAGTTTGTTTAGATTTTTCTTGGCCCAGTTCCTCATCTCTGGAGATAGAATGTCTTCCTTTCTCCTGGTATAAGGAGGGCACCTTTCACATGGGAGATTTCTCTCCTGCTTGGCGAAGAGCAAGGAGGGTGAGAGCGTCCTTCTTGCACTTGATGTCTCAGGTGTCTTTAACTCCAAATAATAGGCCAGAGTGTGGGGTGGCATGCTCAGAACTCCTTTGCAAGTTTGAGTAAAAATAGATTGTAGTATCTTTTTTGATTTTTTTTGCTAGTCATTCTGGGATCCCCCAACGGTCTTAAGAGTAAGAGGTGACGCCCAACCTCAAGGTTTCTGTTCTACAGAATGGGTAGGATACACAGATTAGTTGATGGATTTGACGTCGAACCAGGCTTGGATTATGGGGAATCTCTTCCCCACCTTTATCCCTCCCACTCCGTTCTCCTGGATCTCTGTTAGCCATGTCCCTGCCTGCACATAGCTGTGGAAGGAAGGCTTTTATACAGACAGAAAGAGGTGTTTACATAAGTATCTGTGTATCCATACAGATAACATTTGCTTTATTAAAGGCAACCCAGTGTATATCTGTGACATGATTCCTAACATGGTCTAAGGACCACTGAGTGAGAATCCCTTAGGGGTGTTTATTAAATAAAGGTATTCCTGGCCCACCCCAGGTACACTGAATCAGAACCACAGTGCCATTTTTTGTGGTTTTAAAATATTCTTTTCATGGATTGACCAAATTTCACTTTGATGAAAAGCAATAATGCAAACTTACCATTTTATTTAACCTTGCTTAGATCTTGGCACACACATTTTTCAGGGTAATTTTCTCTCGCTTGTCACTACCAGCGAGGGCCTGTTTGCCAGATTTCCCAGTGAGCTCACTGGTGAGCAGCTCTGGGAGTGTGGTGTGGGAGCCAGGGAGACAAGGGAGGGGAGGCCTGCGGAGTGAGGCAAGGCTGGAGCCAGCAGTATGTAGTTCATGGAATTAGATTCAAGGCAGAGGCAGTCTGTACTCAGGAGACCTGAATTCAGCTATCTTAGGGGGCAGAGGGGCAAAATGAGGTTCATATAGGTGGAAGGCAGAAGAGGCAGCAGGCTCTACTGGGAATAGGGTGGGAGTGGAGTTACATGGCTGGACCTTGGCCAGGGACCCTTGGAACTGATTAATCTGAGGCCTTTTCATCAGAGTGTTTATGATATGACATGACTGTTCAGCCACTGAGAATTTGTTTGATAATTAAATATTTAGACATTGAGCATAATGCATTACTTGGATTGAGCATACACACTGCTTGCACACAAAGGGTAAACTTGAAGATAGCTAATTAAGGGCACACAAGTACTGAGAACAAGCTGTTAGTTAATTTGTAAAAAAATGTGCTGTGTTTACTCTAAATTACTATTTTAAAATATTCTAGAAAATAGAAGAATACATAGTACACATTCTAGCTTTCCAGTGCAGTTGTTCCCAAAGTTTGCTGTACCTTGGAACCACTTGGGAATGTTTCAAATAATACTGTTTCTTAGTTCCCGCTCCTACACATTCTGATTGAATTGATATGGAGTATGAACTGGACACTGGCATTTTAAAAGTTATCCAGTCCCTCATTTTTAGATGAGGAAATTCAGGTCTAGATTGTGAAGTTTTCCAAGGTCACATGGTTTAGAACAGAGACAGGATTAAATAAACAAAAGTCTCTGGACTCTTAGCTCACAGTCCAGAAACCACTCCAGGCCTTGCAAACAAAGGGAATTTAAAATAGGGCATTGTTGACATAGATGATGCAAGAGTTGAGGAGGCAAACTGGAGATGGTGAGGCAACTCAGAGGCCAGCAGGAAGCTGCTACATCACCCCTATCGGCTGGAGAGATGAAGGGAGCAAGTGGTGTTTCTGAATTCCAGATGCAGGAGATCTTGGAGGGAGCTGGATCCACGATGGGGGTCAGCTGAGACTAATAGAGGGAGCTGGAGATGCCACTTGAAGCAGAGGAAGCTCCTCTTGGCCCACGCACTGTAGTCTTGCACTGCTACTTCCTATTGGTTCTCTCCAGAGCAGAAGCGCCAGTGGACCTGAGCAAACCTGCAGGTGACCAGCCGTGTGCTGAGATCCTGGTTTTAGAGCCGATATCTGTAATCTTCTCTCATGAAGGAGGGTCTTACAGGAGTTTCTCAGTAAACTGTAGGTGGAAGAGGGAACAGCTTCTTTTTTTTTAATGAATAACCATATTAAAACTGACAGTTTCTTATATCTATTTTCAATAAGTGGTGCAATGAAAAGATTTAATACAGGTGTGTACCTTTTCTTTAATATCCTCTTTCTGTTTCAGTTCAGGCCCACATCTCTGTCCCATTCAACATGTTTATATTTTGCAGCCTTTATATTTAAAATATGTGTAGATTTAAATAGACCCCTTGGTAATCTTACCTGTGCTAAATCTTAAACATTCTTTTGAGAACTAGTTACTTCCAGATATATCAACTAATGCCTGATGATCCCACCTATGTATATGAAATGATGGATTTTGCCTTACCTGTCATTTCATGGCATTTTTAAAGAAAAATGGTATCATAGAACACTGCATTTTATTTGTTCTGCCTGACAGGCCAACTACTTTGCACCCAGCGGAGCTCAGCCCTGCCATCCTGCTGCCCTAACAGTAGCTCCCCTGTACAGCGCAGCCTTCTTGAGACTTGGATAATGAGTCCAGTGTCATAAAGGGGGCTTTATTAAATACAATACCATATTTTCTTTCTAATGCTATTTGGGTTAATTCCATTATCAGTGCATACCTGATACTCTTTAAACCAATAGAGGTAGCAAAGGGACTTCAGCCAGTGATACAAAAGGTGGTGAGGATATTTTCAACTGAGTGCTCCTACCCTGGCTTCCCCATTGGTGTTTGGTGTTTCTGTAGGTCATGATCCTAAAACCTGTGTCCATTTTAACCTATCTCACTGAACTGCTGTGAGAGGAATTAAATAGCAGGCTTGCCCTTGTTTTGAGAATGAGCTGCCTAAAAACTAAGAGCTTAAATGCTGCCCTAAGGCTACCAGCAAGGGAGGGGCAGAGGCAGGGTTAGAATTGGTTCCTAATTTCCTGCGTTTTGCTGGAATTGCCAGTTCCAGGTTCTGGTAGTGTGTTCTGACTTTATTTTCCATCAGAATTAATCTGCGGTTGATGATACCTTTCACAATCAAAAAGAACATGCGGGCCTGGAATTTATGACTTCCCCAAAGCTACTTTCCAACATATCCATAAGGAAGTTTTGCCCAGGAGGCAGATCTTTACAAGTTTATTATCCTTTAGTTAATTGGACTGTTTTTAGTGTTTGGGAGATTGTATATTTTAACATAGCAATGGATGATTGATAGCAAATATTAAATATAGCAAATAACAAACTCTGTGAACATTTTCTACCATTACCTATTTTTAAAAATACAGGTGACTAATGCCGATGAATGTGGCAAGCTCTTATGATTATTTTACTTGTATTGTCCATTCCTAACACAGAAATTGGCATCTAGAGGATGTAACAGTCTGTTCCTGGGATGTATAGGGGTGCTGGGTAATGGAACCAAACCAAACCTCCAGACTGTATTATATAATTGCAATATAAAAGTGGAGTGGAAACATTTAGTTTTAGGAAGCTACTGACTTTCCATGTCTTGTACAATTGTCCGTGTGTGTGTACATGTAATTTTTTTAAACACTAGGAGCTATGCCAAAGGTGCTGTGGAGGATTTGCCAGTAAGATAGAGAATACATAACTTATATGGAAAAGCCAGAAAGCTTTTATAAGAGAGATGTTTATAGGATAAATCTTCTCTTTTACAGGACATAAGGAAGATAAAAAGCTATTTTATTATGGTTAATTCTGCTTGGATTACCGCATTATTTAAAACTGAGAGAATCTCTAAAAAATTGAATTTTCTATTTTCCATCTACCTTAATTACTTTTTAGGGGGCTTTTATTCATTGTAGGCAATGAACTGTCCACAGATAAATGGAATTGTTGATAGACACGTTCATTTTGGAGCTCTTCTATAATCGAATATATATAATCTATACAATTTTTCTGTAATGTCAAGTATTTAGATTGCTCTATGAGGTCAATTAAATACAAGAAGGAGCTTTTTATGCTCTGGATTGAAAGCAAAGGAAGCCACTTCACTGATTCTAAATTTGTTTTGCAAAGTCCCGAGTTACTAAGATTAAGTTCATCCAGCTTAAACATAATCAATTGCATTCTGTTTGCTCTGAAGGAGAAAAGCAGCTCCTGTGCCATCCCCATTGGCTTTTTATTTTCTCATATAACTTTCATAATGCCAGTCTGAGGGAAGGTGTACATTAGAATTATTGTGGTGTTGATCGAAGTAGGAAAAACAGCCTACTGTAACAAGTCACGGGATCTGACTTCAGAACCCAAACCAGTTGCTTCTCATGTTGCTGTGTCGATGTCGGTGAACTGGACCTAGACGCTCTCGGTCACGTCAGATGTGGAATTCTTTCATGAGAACAAGCTACGCAATGTGTGGGGGTTACAGGAGCCCATTTATCATATACATAATGAAATAAAACTGGCCTCTAATAACACATTGGTTTTTTTTTTTTTTAGTATTGAGGATGTTGGAACTTCTGAAGTAAGCAGGTAACCTGTATGTCTAATTCAAGGGCTGAATGGTAAGAGCCCCTCTGAGGGTTTTTTCACTTTGGTTCCTGTAGAAACTTTCATCCCCCAGTATCTGAAATGCAGTTATTTCCACCAGGCTTTCAGTTTCTCTTATGGTTTTCAAAAGCACTACATCATTATATTTGGGGACTTTATTTACTTTGCATAATTGTTCCTAATCTTTATTTTCAAATTAAATCTTATTCTAGAATACTTAAGTGAAAGGTACTTTGCTTTTTCTTTTTATATTTGGAATACATCACTTAAAATAGCTTCCTGAGTTTACTTTAAAAATGAATAGATTCAAAGAAAGTTTCTATTCCCCTCTTCCCCCAAATGAAGAACAGTCCCTAGAGAAAGATTTTCTTTTCTTTTTTAAACCAGAATCATGATATTTAAAATTGGAAATTATCTGTATCAGTTCCCCTTTGATGCAGAAGTCTTGATATGCTATGGTTTCTGGAGGACACAGGGCAGGGATATCTCTACTTGAATATAAAAATCCCCTGTTCCTTCAATATCTTTCCTAGAATGTGGTTTCTAGATGGCTCATGACCTTGGTTTATTCTCTCTCTCAAGTTCTGGGTGCCACCTTAAAACAAAAACAAAAACTTAACATTTAAAAATTGTAATCACATCTGCTAAGACCAGATAGGTTTATGAAGGCTCACTGGGCTGCTTAGGGAAAACCCTTGTCTGATTGGGGGCTTGACTGAAGCAAGACTGATGGAGGCTTTTGACAGGACTCTCTGCCCTCAGGGAGTTGCATGTAGCTGGGACAGTAGCACATACTCATTTGGTATAATCAGGGCGCAATATGAGAGGTTCTGCCATTTGGTCATTAGGTGGTAAAACATGTAAAAATGTAAATGCTAGAAGCAGAGTGTTTGGGAGATATCCACAGGAAAGGAGGAGCAGAGCTGAACCTTGACAGATAGGGAGCAGAGGCCTTGATGTTGCAGCAGATTTGCAAGGGGACCGATCTGATTTAGCAGTATTCCTGGAGGGATAAATAAAATAGGACTGACTACCATGAGGCTTCAAATGCCACTGTGCTGACTTTGAACTTGACATTGAAGGAATGGGCAGTCAGTGTATCACTGGTGTAACTGAATAAAGGCAATACTTTTATCAGTATTAATCTGTTTGGGTTGTTTAGAATGACCTGCCATGGGAAGAGAATAGAATCTAGAAGACCAGATATAGCTATTGCTCAGAGTTCTAGGCACTGACTCATGTTTGATTGTACCAGAGAGGTCCAGCTTAGGGTGGATGGATTACAAAGGAAGAAATTAAGGTAGGAAGACTCAAAAGGATTGTTGGAAATAGTCAATGACAGAACTTGTATCTCAGATGATCATGATTTTTTTATGTAGGTGGTAGGGAGTATATTGGTGCAATTGACAGAATGGGAGAATGGGAAAGAGAATTATTTTGTTTGATATTTCAGCTCTGAATGTGGACATTTACTAGCTGTGTGCTCTGGGGCAAATCAACTTCTCTGTGTCATATTCTTCATGGAGAAAATAGGCATGTGATCTACCTACCCTTATGATTATGGTAAGGCCCAAATAGAATAATGAGAGAGAGAGAGAGAAAGGGAGGAACAGACCCATCTTCTGCCCTTTGGCCAAAGTCATCTTTCTAAAAATGAATCTGGTGAATTCTCTACTCAAAATGTTGGCTACTCTTGTTTCTAACTGTCCCCAGCATGAAACTCTACCCTGAGCAAGTCCTAATGGTCCTTCACATTCTGGCCCCACCAAAATTTTAAATAATGTTCAGTATGTGATTTTTTTAATACCCACTATTTGGCAGGCAGTGAGCTGAGCTCTGACAATATCTGACATAGAGCTTTAGCCATGCTTAGTTACCCTTGGCAATTTCTCAAACATGGGAAAATAGGGGTGAGGGAAGGGGACTGGTATGGTACCGTGGAAGGAGGAAGGAATACTAAGTCTAGGACTCTTCCAGACAAGTGTATGTAGTGCAAGTATACAGCTTATTATTCAGATGGAGCCACTTTAAGGAGTAAAAGGGGGTGCTGTTAATAATTATGCCTGGACCACAGGCATAAACTGGGACTGTCCTAGGCATATCAGGATGGCCTAGGCAGAGAGCTTCCTTCCGCTGTGGTCACAACACCGTAGCAAGGCCGTTCCTCGCTCTCATTGTCTTGTGAGCTGTCTGTGCTCCTACGGTGAGAGGCTGCTCTTTGGGATGGGTGCGAGGTCCAGCTCTGCAGAATAGCCTCCTTAGTGAGAATGGGAGGACTGTGGGCTGGGTGTGGAGCTGAGATAGGTACCCTCGCCCAGCTCAAGAATGGCAGCAGCTTTCCAGCTGGGTGGGCAGTGAACCCAACACGGTGTCACGTTTCAACAGTAAGTCTTGGACCCCATGGGCTGAGAGGACAGGGAGGCAGGAATTTGCTTCTTGAGAATCAGAGCCCTGGTTCCTAGTTTACCAATGAACAACTGCTATCCAGGGCCGTCTCTTCCCTTCCCCGTCTCACTGCAACTAGGAAGAATTCTTGAGGAAGTGTTGGTGAGAATACGACTCAAATGGACTCCCTGGCTTATGGATGCTTTAGTTTATCCTTGTTGACATGGGTGCTGATGCTCCATCACTAAAGTCCCTTGCCTTACTCTCTGCTGGGCTATGGATGGTGAGGTTCAGGCTTTCACTGCCAGGGTAAGGAGCAAGGCGCTGGCGACGTGCCATGAAGAAACCTCTCTCTTGTAGCTGTTCTAGTCACAAGAGAGATGTTGCTCATGGTCAGAAGATGACTATGGACTCTCTTCAGGAAATGCTCCTCAGCCCTTCAGTCTTTTTTATAAACTGTCCAAATTTGTGACCATCTATGTGTATAGAAATACCTCTCATTAAAGTAGAATCAGTCAAATATCTGCTCTTTAGTTCTTAGGAAGGCCTGAATCACTATTATTTCTGCCCTAAAGCTGACAAGAACAATGATTATAGGTGTTTTCAAATTATATATGCAACATAAAATAGGGGTTTGTTTTAAAGATTGGCAGTGAGACTGTTCTATATTGTGGTTTTCTTCAGCATTTTGGAATAAATTTAATATTTCCATTTGGGGTTCAATAACTTAAATGGGGAGAAATTGCAATTTTAATAATAAGCACAGGTTAATTACCTGCTTTGTCTTTTATATTAAAATGAATGTTGCAATTACTATGTATTAATACCTGGTAAACTAAGTTTGTTTTTCATTTGAGACTAAAAAAGGATTACTTCTAAGCAGGCACACAATGTATCCTGGTAAATAAAATCTAAGTGTGCATGTATATGTTTATTATGAAGCCATCTTATGAATGCACCAAATGGAAAGAGAAGGAAGCAGATTGTCTTGTACTGTGGAGCTGACAGAATGTTTATTAATGGCCATGGATTTGAAATGAGCATCTTACTAAATGGAAGTCTTGGGCCAGCCTCTGACCCTTTTGTCTTAAAGGTTTGAGAACAGATAATATGAAAGAATACCAGCTTTTTTCCAGATGGCTGCATGCCTGATGTTCCTTTATGTTTAGCTGTCATTCAAATATGAATGCCCAGTGATTATAAGTGTCTCTTTCTCTTCTCTGAACTGAAATGAAACCTTTTATGCATTGTGTGTTAAAACAGATTAACTGTTTGGCTCATCAGCAGGGAAATTAGAACAATAGCTGCCAACTCAATGGTACAGGAAAAGAATGTCCTTTGGGGCTTAGGGGCTAAGATTCATAAGCAAATGGTGTGTCCAAGTGTCAGGCTTGGGAAAGATGGGTGTTATAAAAATAATTCTCCTGAATTTTAATTTTGTAATTGCATCTGGATGAGAGTAGTCATCTCTAAGAAGCATGCAGGATTTGGATAAAATTTCCCTAACTTTTATATACTTTTTAGTTGGCCCATCATTAATTTCTGCAACATGAATTAAAAATGATGTATTCACATGTAATGACATGTGCTTAATCATGAAGCCATAATGCAAAATTACTCTCTAAGTTTTCCTACCTTTTAGTGTGCTAAAATTGTTTTTAAAAGTATGTATATTTGATAAGATACACATAATGGATAATTTCAATATCGTTTTTTTTCTACCAATACTTGCAGTTTTGTGATCTGAAAAGCAAGTAAGGTAGACAATTATCATTTAGGTGTGGTTGAAATGTAGACCTGCTTAGAGGGCAAGGGGGCAACTGGTGACCTCTCAGTGACCTCTAAAGGAGATGCAATGTAGGAGATGGCTGGAGGCCAAGGGTCTGAGGGTACCAACCGTGTCCATTTTAGGAAGCTAGAGTACTTTGAAACTGCTGTATTCTCAGCAGTGAGTACAAAGGTGGCTCTCATTTTCCTTGGAAATCCATAAAATGAGTTAAGTACAATATTTTTATGATCTAGTAGAAAAGAGCATGTCTGATCCATTTATTTAATTCCTATTTAAAATGATTATTTTTGTAATAAAAGGTTTGTTTTTCCGGTGGTAGTCATTCTTCATGGAAAAGTATACAACAAAACTTGATATTAAACTGTTGTTTTAACAGCAATTGTGTTCTTTAAAACAGCTAATGATGAAAATAAGCTTAAATAAAAAAATCAGCTAGTCCACTTTGGTTAACTTGTCTTCATAGAATATTTTTTATGTTTTTAATTTCTGACTTTATGTAACTTTTTTAATGATTTATGCCCAGTTTTACAGCAGCTTCATTGAGAGGTAATTTATATATCATGCAGTTCATCCATTCAAAAGGTACAATTCAGTGACATTTTGTGTATTCGTAGAGTTGTTTTTCTATTGTCATAATCAATTTTAGAGTATTTTCATTACTCCCCAAGGAAATTCCATTCCCCTTACATTTCATCCCCTAGTCCCTTTAGCCACTGGCAACCCCTAGCCTGTTTTCTGTCTCCATAGATTTGCCAATTTTCGACATTTCACATGAATGGAATCAGAACCAATATGTGATTCTTTATGATTGCCTTCTTTCACTTGATGTAATATTTTCAAAATTCATCTGTGTTGTAATGTGTCAGTACTCATTTCTTTTTATGGATGAACATACTCTATTGTATATATTTATATATACTACATACGATACATTTTGTTATCCATTCATCTTTTGAGAGACACTATTTGGCCTCATTTAATTTTTCTAGGTAAATACTGAGTAGAGCAGGGAGTGATCTCATTGGCTAGAAAAATCAGAATCAGAAATGACTTGGACCACTTCTGATCAACAAGGTCAAACTTGATCTCATCTCATGTGTATCTTAGAAATGCAGAACTTGGGCTGGTTCTCAAATATCTTTCTGCTTACACACTGCTCTACTTTCTGCCTTTATTTCCCATATCTCCCTTTTTAAAAAATTTTGTTATCATTAATCTACAATGCTGAACATTATGTTTACTAGGCTCGCCCCTTGACCAAGTCCCCCCCACAATCTCCATTACAGTCACTGTCCATCAGCGTAGTAAGATGCTGTAGAATCACTACTTGTCTTCTCTGTGTTGTACAGCCCTCCTCATGCCCCCCTCCCCACATTATACACACTAATTGTAATGCCCCCTTTCTTTTTTCCTGCCCTTATCCCTTCCTTCCTACCCATCCTCCCCAGTCCCTTTCCCGTTGGTAACTGTCCATTCTTGGGTTCTGTGATTCTGCTGCTGTTTTGTTCCTTCAATTTTTCTTTGTTCTTATACTTCAAATATGAGTGAAATCATTTGGTACTTGTCTTTCTCCACCTGGCTTATTTCACTGAGCATAATACCCACTAGCTCCGTCCATGTTGTTGCAAATGGTAGGATCTGTTTTCTTCTTATGACTGAATAATATTCCATTGTGTATATGTACCACATCTTCTTTATCCATTCATGTACTGATGGACACTTAGGTTGCTTCCATTTCTCGGCTATTGTAAATAGTGCAGCGATAAACATAGGGGTGCATCTGTCTTTTTCAAACTGGGCTGCTGCATTCTTAGGATAAATTCCTAGAAGTGGAATTCCTGGGTCAAATGGTATTTCTATTTTGAGCATTTTGAGGAAACTGCATACTGCTTTCCACAATGGTTGAACTAATTTACGTTCCCACCAGCGGTGTAGGTGGGCTCCCTTTTCTCCACAACCTTGCCAACATTTGTCGTTGTTTGTCTTTTGGATGGTGGTGATCCTTACTGGTGTGAGGTGATATCTCATTGTGGTTTTAATTTGCATTTCTCTGATGACCAGCGAGCGATGTGGAGCATCTTTTCATGTGTCTGTTGGCCATCTGAATTTCTTCTTTGGAGAACTGTCTGTTCAGCTCCTCTGCCCATTTTTTAATTGGATTATTTGCTTTTTGTTTGTTGAGGTGTGTGAGCTCTTTATATATTTTGGATGTCAACCCTTTATTGGATCTGTCATTTATGAATATATTCTCCCATACTGTAGGGTACCTTTCTGTTCTATTCATGGTGTCCTTTGCTGTACAGAAGCTTTTCAGCTTGATATAGTCCCACTTGTTCATTTTTTGCTTTTGTTTCCGTTGCCTGGGGAGATATATTCATGAAGAAGTTGCTTGTGTTATGTCCAAGAGATTTTTGCCTATGTTTTTTTCTAAGAGTTTTATGTTTTCATGACTTACATTCACGTCTTTGATCTATTTCGCATTTACTTTTGTGTTTGGGGTTAGACTGTGATACAGTTTCATTCTGTTACATGTAGCTGTCCAGTTTTGCCAGCACTATCTGTTGAAGAGACTGTCATTTCCCCGTTGTATGTCCATGGCTCCTCTATCATATGTTAATTGACCATATATGTTTGGGTTAATGTTTGGAGTCTCTATTCTGTTCCACTGTTCTGTAGGTCTGTTCTTGTGCCAGTTCCAAACTGTCTTGATTACTGAGGCTTTGTAGTAGAGCTTGAAGTTGGGGAGTGAGATCCCCATATCTCCCTCCTTTTAACAAGGGCCAGCACACTGTAAAACTTTAGTGGTGGCATCTAAATATTTCAGTGTGAAAATGGCCCTACTGAAAATTTTCATTAAGGAATTCATCAATAGTGTTTTGACTGTTCCTGTGTATACAAAATTCTGCCTTAAGTAGCAATATTAATTGTGATTATGACACTCTAAGATATCACAAGGTGGTCCCATCACATTTGCCTCTAAAACAGAAGTCCTGAATTGAATACATGGAAAGGAGTTTAAGGAATTAAGGCAGATAAATGTTAAAAGGACTTTGTGAGAATATTTTCATTAACACATGGGGATAAGGTCAAATGCTGGTGCCAGAAGATTCCAGTCTCTGCTCAGGTCTGCACACCTTACTAAGTCATTTTTTTACTCTTTCACTCATTACCAAGTCTTCTCATGCATTTCAGTAAATACAATGTCTTTTTATAATAACACCTATCTGGAATATTGAGAAATAAACAGTGCATCGGGCTTCTCTATAGAGTTTACCCACTTAAATTCTCAAAATAACAGCAAAGAATTAAGATGGTCATTGCTCTAAAAAGGATGTGAAAAGAACTCAGAGAAGGTAACAGTAGTCACCATGTGTGGAGAACATGCTGTGTTCAGGTACATATGTGCTAAAGCCTTACACAGATTTAATCCTTACAAGTATCCTTTGAGTAGGGAATCTTATCTCCATCTTACAGGGGAAGAAGTCAGAGGTAAGTTATTTTGTCCAACATCAGACATCAAGCCAGTGGTGGAGCCAGACTATACCTAGGCCGTGGAACTCCAGAACCCGTGCTTCAGATCCCAGTGCTGAACTGCACCTGCAGAACTTGAATTCCTAATCAGCCTTTCCTGTCACCACTAAGTTCCATAAATGTGCTTCCAGAGAGAAAAGCAATGTTTTTCCTCCCTTTCTTTTAGATAGCTCTATGGCTGGTGGTTTTATTCTCTTACTTATAAAAAGAGTACATACTCATTGGAGAAAAAGTCAGAAACAGTATAAAGAACAAATTAAAACATTTTGAAATCCTGCAATGCAGTATTAAAGAAAATAGTGGTCTCAGATATTAAGGTGATTGCAAGGAATTTGACCAAGTGTCTTCCTTCAGTTCCTTTCATTATCACTGTCTTTAAATGCAAAAATCTGAATGTTGCTTGCAGTGACCTGGCTAGAGCCAAGTCTGTTCCTTAGGGTCATGAGTCTACCACATAGAAACCACTTCTAAGAAAATCCTGGAGTTGTTTGCAAGTTTATCTTTTGTTGCACAGGTTGCTCATATGCTGCATCAGTTCAGAAAGTCCTGTTTGACCCTTAGCTTACCTGAATTCTACCTTGGAGACATGGAAGTTTCTTTCTGTAGGAGAATTCATCAGAATGCCTGCTTGAGATGCCAAGAAGATACTGCCCTCTTCTGCAGTCTCCCAAACAGCAAAGTCTAGTGTGTCCCATCCCATCCCCTGCTCCTCCCTGACCCAGAGTGGGAACTCTCCTCTTTCTCAGTCATTGATGGTGGGCCACGATGAGGCTAAGCAATGAACAGATGGAAAACTGAGATGGAGTCAGTGCTTTGGCAGGGATGGGCACCACAGGGGCTAGTGTGTTGAAGACAGTGGTTGATGGTTTGACTCTTGCCCCATCTCCCGCATGCTTATGGAACTATTGCCTGTTTGTGGAACGTTGGCTGTGGGGATGAGGGGGCATGGAAGGAAGAAGCTGGGTGGGAAGCAATAGTTTATAGAATATCAAAGCACTATCGCTGCATATTGAGATGTGGAACACATATATTTCATCCAACTGAAAGAAAGGATTTTGTAAGGTCTTTTATCATTTTGGGGCTAAGCAGACAAAGTTTTAGGGAGTCAAGTATCTTTGTGTAAAGCCACAGGGTAAAATAAGGATATATTTCAAACATTTCATTTGTTCTTGCTTTGTCTTAAATTTTATAGTAATTAATTAGAACCCTGGTCAAAATTGAGACTCAATTTTATTTTTAAGGGAAATGAGAGATTGTTGTGCTGTTGGGCTCAATTTGAGTCCCCCAGGAAACAAAGAAATAAGATTTTATTTATTCATTCAGCAAATAATTTTTTTTTTGAGCCACTGATTATTTGCAGGTGCTATGCTAGATGCTGGGAACAAGACGTGCTCTGCTGTCATGGAGCTCTGACTACTGGGTATAAAGACAATTCAATAAAAACAATACAGCACTATAATGAGTCTTGCAATGATTTTTTAAAATAGAGAATGCATTTCATAAATAATTACATTTAGAATTATGAAATCAGATAAAGAAGCATAATGTCCTTGGTTTCTATTGTCTAATAACTATTCTTTCCTCCTTTTTCATTTTAAAAATAATTTATTTTAGAAAATTTCAAACTTCCACAAATATAGACTAGATTCTGGGTCCCCCACCCTCATCCCCCAGCCCCTACAGTTATCAACCACTGGCCGATGTGGTCCCCTCTTCCTTCTTTTTCTACCTATTTTGTTCCTTCTTGTTTTTCCTTTTTAGGCATGATGAAAGTCTTAGAGCAGGGCTTCCTGTGTGATAAGGAGACTATTGAACATTATTTTGCAAGTAACTTCTTGTATCTTTTTTATCTTGCATCTGGAAACAAAGAACGCAAGACGTGGCTTTTTTGGGGGGTGGGTTGTTTAGCAGAAAGACAATAAAATGGTTATTTGACTTCTCTGTTCAAGGATGAGTCCTACTGCTCATAAAGGACCTGCCTTTTGCAGGCTTCAGAGGTTTAGAGGTTTGTTTGCTTGGTGGAAAAGTATATGGATTATTGGTGTAAAAAAAAAAACCCAAACAAACCCCAAATGTAGAATTCCCTCAAAATCTTTTAAGTAAGCAAAGCTTTGCAAGAAAAATTTGGAACACTTGTATTTATAGTTATGTATGTGTAAAGGCAGCAATTTCAGGCTTTTAAGGAATTAAGCTGGCTGGAGAATTAGGTATGGGAAATTAACCTGCCTAATTCATTGCTGGATTTTTGTGGGGCTCTGTGATTATGTGTGCTGAGGACACTATTGCATACAACTATTAATGCTTCCACAACTCACTTCTGAGATAGAAAGTTTTTTCATGTGGCATAGACTGTGTCAGGTTTTCTTCTGTTACAGACCTGCACCATTGATACCTATTGGATAAATAAGAGGTCCCATGAATAAATCCACACTAATAAATATGGCTCCTTAAAAGCCTCCCAGGTATAGTTGTGTTGTTTTTGCTGTTGAGAGCCTTCCTGAAAATGCTGTTGTTTTTTTTTTTAACCTTATCTCTCCAGGCAAGGTTTAAGGGAAGGTAAAGAAAAATCAGTACAGGTGATGTCAACTTAAACCTGGAATTTGGCGGGAAGGCAGTTGTTTGCATAGGATTACACTGCTAACGTGTGTGAATGTGCTCTACAAACTCATTTCAGGTTTTTAAACATCTCTCACTTAGAGAAGGAGAACAGGTAATACTGACTCTTTTCTACTCTTGAGTAAATAGTCCTAGATGGGCCAGTGAGTGGTGAGCTGGGACTGGAACTCAAGTCGTCACTGTTGTTAGCACGCATTGCTGCTCAAAGGAGAGTCTGGCACAGTGTAGGTGCTCAGGAATTGTTTGAATGAATGGAGTGGAAATATTCAAAATCAACTCTTCCTAGAGTACACCTGGTATTACAGAGATCATGGACAAATAAGTTAGGATATGTTAGTCTTTGGTAGAATCACTAAGTTTTGAGTATATTTTGCAGGCAAAGAAGTCACTTTACTTTTGCTTAATACAGTGCATAGAACCATATGAGTGTGGTGCTTTCTTTTTACAGCATGTCTGTGAATGTCCCACAGAATTACTGTTACGTGTAAGAGCCTTTTGGAAGTAGTTTTCTGAAGATTTGACATTTATTGGGTAGGACCACCAGATAAAAAATTAAGCTCAGATCTTGGCCTTCTGCTTTTGTCTTATATTCATTTCTTTAGTTCTCATTGCGAAGCCTCAATGATCATCTCAATCTTGGTGATTTGGACTTTACATTTTCTATCGCTACCTATTTCCTGAGTTATTCTTTGTGCATTAAAACAGTCTTTTTCTTATAAGAATAATGCATGTTAAGGTTGGAGAACTTGAAAATATATGTGAACCATATAATGCTACCTACAATCCACTATCAGAGATAACTTAAGTATTTATGTCTTGTTGTATATATCTTTTATAGCTCAGACTGTGGAGCTAGATTACCTGGGTTCAAATCCTGGCTCTTTCACTCACTGGCTGTGTAACTTTGGGCAACGTATTGAGCCTTCTACCTCTTTTTCCTCATTTCTAATATAGGGGTAATAATAATGCCCATATAATGGGGTTGTTAGGAGGAATAAATGAAGTAATATTTATAAAATTCTTAGTAACTGGCACATAGAATTTCTGTGTGCTAACTTAAAAAAATACGTGTGTATATGGGTGTAGAATATTACATTGTATGCAAACATCCTGAATTATTTAAGCAGTACATCACTGTTGGATATTGACATTGTTACAGATTTTTCATGATAATGAATAGTTTGTTGTAAACATCTTTCCCTCAGATTTTTGAGTATTCCTCATTATATCTTTAGGTTAATTCCTTAATTGGAACTACTGGATCAATGGATGTGCATGTTTTTAAAACATTAATACAGTCTTCCTATAGAATTTGGTAAGAGAGCCAGTCAGTGCTACTCTCAGCCATGTTTGACAATGCTATCTTTTTTTATTATCAATATGAAGAGTAAAGCATTTTCTCATTAAAAAAACGATATTAATGAAGTGATTTTCTTCCTGCCATATGGATGTATTGGCCACTTGTGCTTCCCCTTTGGATGTGGCTGTTTAAAACGTAAAAGGAAAAAGTGGACAAAGGGCAATTTTTTTCTTTTCGTGAGAATCCTTTCTATATAAAGTATTTTAATCCCTTGTCTCGTGTTATAAATATCTCCTGCACCCTTTCCCTACTTTTCTCTTAATCTCTTTCTCCCAGTTCAACCATTTGCATCATTCCATTGCCTGAATATAAACTTTTATACCTTTTTTTGTGTTTTTCCAGTCCACCATCTAGTATAACTTAAGTGAACCTTTATAAAATATCATCACTAACACTCTATTCATGGTATTTTTTTAAATTCATTTAGTTATCATCAATCTATAATTACATGAAGAACATTATGTTTACTAGACTTCGCCCTTCACCAAGTCCCCCCCACAAACCCCATTACAGTCACTGTCCATCAGCGTAGTAAGATGCTGTAGAATCACTACTTGTCTTCTCTGTGTTGCACTTCCCTCCCTATGCCTCCCACCCCCCACATTATACATGCTAATGGTAAGGCCCCCTTTCTTTTTACCTGCCCTTATTCCTCCCTTCCCACCCATCCTTCTCAGTCCCTTTCCCTTTGGTAACTGTTAGTCTATTCTTGGGCTCTGTGATTCTGCTGCTGTTTTGTTCCTTCAGTTTTTCTTTGTTTTTATACTCCACATATGAGTGAAATCATTTGGTACTTGTCTTTCTCCACCTGGCTTATTTCACTGAGCATAATACCCTCTAGCTCCATCCATGTTGTTGCAAATGGTAGGATCTGTTTTCTTCTTATGGCTGAATAATATTCCATTGTGTATATGTACCACATCTTCTTTATCCATTCATGTACTGATGGACACTTAGGTTGCTTCCATTTCTCGGTTATTGTAAATAGTGCTGCGATAAACATAGGGGTGCATCTGTCTTTTTCAAACCGGGCTGCTGCATTCTTAGGGTAAATTCCTAGAAGTGGAATTCCTGGGTCAAATGGTATTTCTATTTTGAGCATTTTGAGTAATCTGCATACTGCTTTCCACAACGGTTGAACTAATTTACATTCCCACCAGCGGTGTAGGTGGGCTCCCTTTTCTCCACAACCTTGCCAACATTTGTTGTTGTTTGTCTTTTGGATGGTGGTGATCCTTACTGGTGTGAGGTGATATCTCATTGTGGTTTTAATTTGCATTTCTCTGATGACTAGTGAGTGCTGTGGAGCATCTTTTCACGTGTCTGTTGGCCATCTGAATTTCTTCTTTGGAGAACTGTCTGTTCAGCTCCTCTGCCCATTTTTTAATTGGATTATTTGCTTTTTGTTTGTTGAGGTGTGTGAGCTCTTTATATATTTTGGATGTCAACTCTTTATTGGATCTTTCATTTATGAATATATTCTCCCATACTGTAGGGTACCTTTCTGTTCTTTTGATGGTGTCCTTTGCTGTACAGAAGCTTTTCAGCTTGATATAGTCCCACTTGTTCATTTTTGCTTTTGTTTCTCTTGCCTGTGGAGATATGTTCATGAAGAGGTCGCTTGTGTTTATGTCTAAGAGATTTTTGCCTATGTTTTTTCTAAGAGCTTTATGGTTTCATGACTTACATTCACATCTTTGATCCATTTCGCATTTACTTTTGTGTATGGGGTTAGACAGTAATCCAGTTTCATTCTGTTACATGTAGCTGTCCAGTTTACCAGTGCCATCTGTTGAAGAGACTGTCATTTCCCATTGTATGTCCATGGCTCCTTTATCATATATTAATTGACCATATATGTTTGGGTTAATGTTTGGAGTCTCTATTCTGTTCTATTGTACCAAACTTTCTTGATTACTGTGGCTTTGTAGTAGAGCTTGAAGTTGGGGGAGTGAGATCCCCCCAAGTTTGTTCTTCCTTCTCAGGAATGGTTTGGCTATTTGCGGTCTTTGGTGATTCCATATGAATTTTTGAACTATTTGTTGCAGTTTGTTGAAGAATGCTGTTGGTAATTTTTATAGGGATTGCATCAAATCTGTATACTGCTTTGGGCAGGATGGCCATTTTGACTATATTAATTCTTCTTAGCCAAGAGCATGGGATGAGTTTCCATTTGCTAGTGTCCTCTTTAATTTCTCTTAAGAGTGTCTTATAGTTTTCAGGGTATAGGTCTTTCAATTCCTTGATTAGGTTTATTCTTAAGTATTTTATTCTTTTTGATGCAATTGTGAGTGGAATTGTTTTCCTGATTTCTCTTTCTATTGGTTCATTGTTAGTGTATAGGAGAGCCACACATTTCTGTGTGTTAATTTCATATCCTGCAACTTTGCTGTATTCCGATATCAGTTCTAGTAGTTTTGGAGTGGATTCTTTAGGGTTTTTTTTATGGACAATATCATGTCATCTGCAAATAGTGACAGTTTAACTTCTTCTTTACCAATCTGGATTCCTTGTATTTCTTTGTTTTGTTTAATTGCTGTGGCTAGGACCTCCAGTACTATGTTGAATAGCAGTGGGGAGAGTGGGCATCCCTGTCTTGTTCCCGATCTCAGAGGAAACGCTTTCAGCCTCTCGCTGTTCAGTATGATGTTAGCTGTGGGTTTATCATATATGGCCTTTATTATGTTGAGTTACTTGCCCTCTATGCCCATTTTGTTGAGAGTTTTTATCATGAGTGGATGTTGAATTTTGTCGAATGCTTTTTCAGCATCTATGGAGATGATCATGTGGTTTTTGTCCTTCTTTTTGTTGATTTGGTGGATGATGTTGATGGATTTTCAAATGTTGTACCATCCTTGCATCCTGGGATGAATCCCACTTGCTCATGGTGTATGATCCTCTTGATGTATTTTTGAATTTGGTTTGCTAATATTTTGTTGAGTATTTTTGCATCTACATTCATCAGGGATACTGGTCTGTAATTTTCTTTTTTGGTGGGGTCTTTGCCTGGTTTTGGTATTAGCGTGATGTTGGCTTCATAGAATGAGTTTGGGAGTATTCCCTCCTCTTCTATTTTTTGGAAAACGTTATGGAGAATGGGTATTATATCTTCTCTGTGTGTCTGATAAAATTTCAAGGTAATTCCATCTGGCCCAGGGGTTTTGTTCTTGGGTAGTTTTTTGATTACCGCCTCAATTTCTTTGCTGGTAATTGGTTTGTTTAGATTTTGTGTTTCTTCCTTGGTCAGTCTTAGAAGGTTGTATTTTTCTAGGAAGTTGTCCATTTCTTCTAGGTTTTCCAGCTTGTTAGCATATAGGTTTTCATAGTAGTCTCTAATAATTCTTTGTATTTATGTGGGGTCTGTCGTGATGTTTCCTTTCTTGTTTCTGATTCTGTTGATGTGTGTTGATTCTCTTTGTCTTAATAAGTCTGGCTGGAGGCTTATTTATTTTGTTTATTTTCTCCAAAAACCAGCTCTTGGTTTCATTGATTTTTTTCTATTGTTTCATTCTCTTGGGAGGTTGTATTTTTCTAGGAAGTTGTCCATTTCTTCTAGGTTTTCCACATATAGGTTTTCATAGTAGTCTTTAATAATTCTTTGTATTTCTGTGGAGTCTGTCGTGATTTTTCCATTCTCATTTCTGATTATGTTGATTTGTGTTGACTCTCTTTTTCTCTTAATAGTTGGGGCTAGAGGCTTATCTATTTTGTTTATTTTCTCAAAGAAACCAGCTCTTGGTTTCGTTGATTTTTGCTATTGTTTTATTCTTCTCAATTTTGTTTATTTCTTTCTGATCTTTATTATGTCCCTCCTTCTGCTGACTTTGCCTCATTTGTTCTTCTCAATTTTATTTATTTCTTCTCTGATCTTTATTATGTCCCTCCTTCTGCTGACTTTAGGCCTCATTTGTTCTTCTTTTTTCCAATTTCGATAATTGTGATGTTAGACTATTCATTTGGGTTTGTTCTTCCTTCTTTAAATATGCCTGGATTGCTATATACTTTCTTCTTAACACTGCTTTTGCTGTGTCACACAGAAGTTGGGGCTTTGTGTTGTTGTTGTCAGTTGTTTCCATATATTAGTTGATCTCTATTTGAATTTGGTTTTTGATCCATTGATTATTTAGGAGCATGTTGTTAAGCCTCCATGTGTTTGTGGGCCTTTTTGCTTTCTTTGTACAATTTATTTCTAGTTTTATACCTTTGTGGTCTGAAAAGTTGGTTGGTAGGATTTCAATCTTTTTGAATTTACTGAGGCTCTTTTTGTGGCCTGGTATGTGGTCTATTCTCGAGAATGTTCCATGTGCACTTGAGATCTCTTTCTCAATTTTATTTATTTCTTCTCTGATCTTTATTATGTCCCTCCTTCTGCTGACTTTAGGCCTCATTTGTTCTTCTTTTTTCCAATTTCGATAATTGTGATGTTAGACTATTCATTTGGGTTTGTTCTTCCTTCTTTAAATATGCCTGGATTGCTATATACTTTCTTCTTAACACTGCTTTTGCTGTGTCACACAGAAGTTGGGGCTTTGTGTTGTTGTTGTCAGTTGTTTCCATATATTAGTTGATCTCTATTTGAATTTGGTTTTTGATCCATTGATTATTTAGTAGCATGTTGTTAAGCCTCCACTTTCTTTGTACAATTTATTTCTAGTTTTATACCTTTGTGGTCTGAAAAGTTGGTTGGTAGGATTTCAATCTTTTTGAATTTACTGAGGCTCTTTTTGTGGCCTGGTATGTGGTCTATTCTCGAGAATGTTCCATGTGCACTTGAGAAGAATGTGTATCCTGTTGTTTTGGGGTGTAGAGTTCTAAGATGTCTATTAGGTCCATCTGTTCTAGTGTGTTGTTCAGTGCCTCTGTGTCCTTACTTATTTTCTGTCTGGTGGATCTGTCCTTTGGAGTGAGTGGTGTCTTGAAGTCTCCCAGAATGAATGCATTGCATTCTATTTCCTCCTTTAGTTCTGTTAGTATTTTTTTCACATGTGCTGATGCTCCTGTGTTGGGTGCATATATATTTATAATGGTTATATCCTCTTGTTACACTGAGCCCTTTATCATTATGTAATGTCCTTTATCTCTTGTTACTTTCTTTGTTTTGAAGTATATTTTGTCTGATACGAGTATTGCAACACCTGCTTTTTTCTCTGTGTTGTTTGCATGATATATCTTTTTCCATCCCTTGACTTTTAATCTGTGCATGTCTATGGGTTTGAGGTGAGTCTCTTGTAAGTAGCATATAGATGTGTCTTGCTTTTTTATCCATTCAGTGACTCTATGTCTTTTGATTGGTGCATTCAGTCCATTTACATTTAGGGTGATTATTGATAGGTATGTACTTATTGCCATTGCAGGCTTTAAATTCGTGGTTTCCAAAGGTTCAAGGTTAATTTCCTTACTATTTAATAGTCTAACTTAACTCACTTAGTATGCTGTTACAAACACAATCTAAATGTTCTTTTCTGTTTCTCCTCCTTTTTCTTCCTCTTCCATTCTTTACATATTAGGTATAATATTCTGTACTTTTTGTCTATCCCTTGATTGACTTTGGGAATAGTTAATTTAATTTTGCATTTGCTTAGTAATTAGCTGTTCTACTTTTTTTACTGTGGTTTTCTTACCTCTGGTGACAGCTATTCAACCTTAGGAACACTTCTATCTGTAGCAGTCCCTCCAAAATGTACTGTAGAGATGGTTTGTGGGAGGTAAATTCTCTCAGCTTTTGCTTATCTGGAAATTGTTTAATCCATTCCTCAAATTTAAATGATAATCTTGCAGGATAAAGTAATCTTGGTTCCAGGCCCTTCTGCTTCATGGCATTAAATACATCATGCCACTCCCTTCTGGCTTGTAAGGTTTCTGCTGAGAAGTCTGATGTTAGCCTTATGGGCTTTCCTTTGTATGTGATCTTATTTCTGTCTCTGGCTTCTTTTAACAGTCTGTCCTTAGCCTTGAACTTTTCCATTTTAATTACTATGTGTCTTGGTGTTGTCTTCCTTGGGTCCCTTGTGTTGGGAGATCTGTGGATCTCCATGGCCTGAGAGACTATCTCCTTCCCCAGATTGGGGAAGTTTTCAGCAACTACCTCCTCAAAAATACTTTCTATCCCTTTCTCTCTCTCTTCTTCTTCTGGTTCCCCTATAATGTGAATATTGTTCCATTTGGATTGGTCACACAGTTCTCTCAATATTCTTTCATTCTTAGAGATCCATTTTTCTCTCTCTGTGCCTCAGCTTCTTTCTATTCCTCTTCTCTAGTTTCTATTTCTTTTATCGTCTCCTCCACCGTATCCAACCTGCTTTTAATACCCTCCATCCTGCTCTTCAGCGATTGGATCTCCGACCTGAATTTATTCCTGAAGTCTTGGATGTCTTTCTGTACCTCCATTAGCATGTTTATGATTTTTATTTTGAACTGCCTTTCAGGAAGAGTCACGAGGTCCATATCATTTAAATCTTTCTCGGGACTTGTATTAGTAATTTTCTCTGGACTAGGTGTCTTTGGCATTTCATATTTGTATATGGCGCACTCTAGTGTCCAGAAGCTCTATTCTGGAGCTGCTCAGCCCCTGAAGCAATGTTGGGGGTTGCACAGGAGTGCTATTGGTCCTTAGAGGGAGGAAAGAGCTGTTCCCCGCTTCCCAGCTGCTGTGCTTTCCTCCACTTCCTGAATCAGTGGACGGAGCACACAGATATAAGCTTCTGTCCCAGAGCAGCCGGTGTGGATCCCTGCTTTCCACAAGTGGCCAATCCCAGTCTCCCCAGGAACTCCGCCTATCGCAGCTTTCCAACCCCGCAATCAGAAGAGTATGATGAAAGCACCTTGAAATGTGGGTTGGTGCTCCCAGCGCAGATGTCAGGAGCTAGGTATTCAGCAGTCCCAAGCCTTTCAAACCCTCCCTGCTCTGTTTCTCTTCCTCCGGCCGGTGAGCTGGGGTGGGGGAAGGGCTCAGGTCCTCGGGAGCCACAGCTCTGGTATGTTACCCCGTTTGGTGAGGTCTACTCTTTTTTCCAGGTGTGTGCAGTCTGACGCTGACCTCTTTCCTGTTCCTCTCTTAGGATTAGTTGCGCCAACTTTATTTTCTAATTGCATCCAGTTTTAGGAGGAAGCCTCTGTCTCTCCTCTCACACCGCCATCTTTAATCCTTTTTCCCTATTCATAGTATCTTAAAGACCCTGCAGAGATGATATATCAGTTGTTGAAGGGCATAGGACAATTTTTAAATGAAATTTATCTGGATAAAAAATGCCTATGAATTTCCTTTTTTGTCCTAGGACTTGAAGTGATAAAGTTTCAATTTTTGAAAGTAACATCTCATTAATGTTTCATGATTTCGTGATGTTGACCATACTTTATAAGTTTCTAGCATTTTATTTGCAAAATGAATTACATGGAATGTGAGACAGTACTGAATGATTGTTTTATGTTTTATGTAGACCCACTGAGCTAGATAGTTGAATCTTTTTTGTCTAATTATTTAGGTTAAAATAAGATGTTTTTTCCTGAATAAACCTGTTAATGAGGAACTTTTGTTTGTCACCTCATTGGATAAGAATGGAATACAGAGATTTCTTTCAGGGACTGATCTTTAAGTACATTTCCTGGATATAGACCTTAAGACCTTTATTTTATAATAATGGAAGTAAAATATTTGATGCATTGAATTTTCTCATGCTTATAACCTCGTTTTCCACTCCATTTATTTGATAATTGTTTCATCATTTCAAATTCAATTTTTAATAGCAGTGAACACTGTTTAATATTTTTCTAATAAGGATTAGTTGGAGAGGTTAATATGGTCAGAAATTTAAAGAAGCTCAGAGTCATCTTAATGAGTGTCAGGTAATTAACCTACATGAACAGATTAAAGAAATCAAGCAGGCACGCTGATGGGTTTTCCTTTCAAGTTCAAATTTAGAACATCATCTGTGCAGTGGTTAGGTCTTACACATTAGACTGTGATTGCTATATTGTTTTTTAATATATAAAAAACTTAATTGTGAAACATTAGAATTCCTCATCAAATTTGATTAATTGAAGAATGATTATGATATGTGATATGAATTTTGAATTCCTATATGTAAATGATATTTTTTTAAACAAATAGGCTCCCCCAAATGAATTTCTTTGTGAATGAGGAACACAAAGATCTATGCTTTAATATTGAGATCTCGTGTTACAAGAAAAAAATCATAACATAAAACTTATGCAGATCATGAGCTGCTTAATTTAGGTCTATGAAACTTGGTGAAAGTGACTCTCACTGTTATCCTAGTGATACCATTGTTCAAATTTAGGTGAAAATTCATTCCCATGGTCCCTGTAGGATTAAAGACAAGTTTGGGATGTAATCCTGAATGGTCAAGGACAAGACTTCTTCTAAATTATTCAAATAGGTTGAAACCTTTTATCTTCTTCTTAAGGAGTTCTAGAAATTTTTGGAAAATTCCCCTGTTTAGCTAATTACAATGAAGTTGACATAAGCTATTTGTTTTTCTGGCCCTATTGGAGATGATGTGCAGTTAGTTGCTATGAAATGTAGGTTGCCCCCAGCGCAGATCTCCATAGACATGTACAATCATGGATATTTTCAACTAGAAAGATCCTAAAGCCAGAGATCATTAGTTTGAATCCCCTCATTGAAGGGGGAGGTATTTCTGGTCGAAAATCATACCTTATTGGAGAAAGAGACAAAATCTGAATTAGTACTTCAGCTCTGCCACTTGCTATTTACTCCTCAGCCTCAATATTCTGTTTTGTACAATGGGAATACAAACTTCATTACATGAACAGAATAAATGAAATCTTGCTTGTGAAAACACTTTGTAAATCTGCTAATATACTGATCAGGGGTTTCATCATTTGCTTCCTATGTGATGCTTCTCCTGTCATTCTTAGAAATGTCCCCTCCAAGCTAACGGTACTCATTACCTTTAACTGTCTTAGTTTTCAGTCTTCTATTTCACTCTCTTTGTACATACCCTGCCCAAGAATTTTCCTTAATAAAACAAAGAAATGGAGAGTGAAAATCTGGTAATGAATTCAAGGGAAGGTAGAATTTACAATTAGTTCTATAAGCACCATTCCTAACTTAATCTGTGACTAGGAAAATACCAATTTAGGTCAGAATGTTAGGTTTGAATCTCCATTTTGGTCTGATTATTTTCATTGTCATAGACTGGCCAACTCTCACCAAACACCTCATTAGTGAGGGTCCCTAATTAAAAGGGAGATCAAGTCAAATCAACCCATTTTGGACTCTTACTGTGTGAACAGCTCTGTGCTAATTGCTGGTATGGGTAGGTGATATACAAAGAGAAAAACACACAGGAACCCTTCAGTTCTTAGAATGGTTGGAAGATGGCATATTACATAAAAGTCAGAAGTTGGTACTCTGTCTCTCAATGACTCATTTGGTTATTTGGGTTTTATAAAATATATTCATCTAGCTATCCCCAAACCACTTTCTTTTGCCATATTGACCAACTCAGTTGTTTCCTTTTAGCGATAGATGCTCAATAAATATTTTTGAATCAAACAGTAGAACGAGAATAATTATAAATCCCTCTACTTTTAGAAAAACAGTTCACAGGACAGGTATTACTGATACTAGGTTAGTAGCATCCTCTGAAACTCTAAAGAGAGCAAATTTACATCTCAATTATATAGCTCTGTGCTCATTTATCTTTTAAAGTGGCCGTAAAAGAGCCTTCTTGCTCAGCACAGGAACAATGAGGCATAGATGGAACAGTCCTTTAAGTGAGAAAAGTTGAAAATACTGAATCCTTATCACATAACCTGAGGCATCTAACCTAATTTTCTTTTATGCCTTTATAACTCCTATTTTATTAAATTTGCTGTCTGGCAGCCTCTGAGAGTTACCTTGATTTTTCTGGATCTGACTTTCTAACGGCACATTTTGTATTAGTATTTTAGCTATGGTTGAAATAATTTGTAGGTCTTGATTAATTCACCAGTATTACTTCAGGAATCCTCATAAAAAGTGTTTCAGTGGTTACTGTTTGTTAATGTCTCTACTGGGGCAAATTAAGTGCTGAGAACTAGTAATCTGTGAAGTCTGTGTGAATGGTTTGGATCCCTGAGGACCGTCAGGGACAGATAATGAAAACATTGAAAATTTACCCCCTAATTTTAATAATATTTTTCTTTAGATCAGACCATAGGACATTTTTCACTGTCCTAATAATCATGTACAAAACAGAACTTTAATGCCTATTAACTATATCTTGATAACTGCTTTATAAACTGCACTGATTCACTCCTGGCAGAAGTGCTTTTGGCTAATTGCAGAGGGAACTCAGCACATAAAGAATGTGAAGCATGCAGTGCAAATCCAGCTGGAGTACTGGAAAAATACTTCAGAGTTCAAGTAGTGCCTTATGTTCGTGTGAGAGATCTTTCTTCATTTTCTGGTTTAGTTTCCACTTTAGGAGACACCCTCCCTCATGCCTTCCTAGTATAATCCCACCTGGGCAGAAACTGAAGTGACTTTATCTGGCTCACTCAGCCTTCTCTTTGGTAAATCCTAGAGTGATTTCCTTTCACCTGATCCATCACTACCTGGCAGATAGTTGAGTGCACAGCCTCAGGTCCCAAAGGGAGAAAGTAGCAGGTACTATTGGCTGGGTGAGTAATAAATATTTATTGAAGAATATCAGTCATTTCCATTCACACTTGGATAGCACTGGATGATGAGGCTGAGATCACATTTATCGTTAATGACCTCATTTTCTTATCTCTGAATATTAAGTGTTCAGAGAGAATGCTTGTTTTATAGGAAATGGTCTCCTTTGTGCCTTTGACATCCTGAGGGCTTTTCCTCACCACTGAGACCTGCACAAGGGTAATTAAATTAATGCTTTGTTACAAAGGGGGTGGAGTTTATTTTGATGTTTTGTATAAACTCTAAGTATTAACATTCTTTAGATTCCATATTACAAAAAAGTTTTAATACTAGATTATATTCTTTTGTGGTGGTGAGTGGTCTAGTGCATAAGTTAAGCTTTTTTAAAATGAAATTTTCCTTTTAAAAGCTGTTTAACATCCAGTGTTTCCAATAGATATTTTAGAAGCAGAAATATAAATCTACTCCTGAAAGTCATATGCTGTTAAATACTTCCTGAAACATGCTCAGGGACTTAAAAAAATTTACTTTATATATTTTAAAATAATATTGGATTCATGGCATATGTATGGAAGTAATTTAGGTTTTGGGGTGGGAAATTATAATTCTCTCCTATCTCTTTTACTCCCTGGTGCTTGGAGATCATCCCTGCAGTTTCAGGGAATCCAGCCAAACCTTTCTTCCTCTTCTGACAGATTCTTTTTGTAGGAAGGCTTTTTTTTAAAAATACCTTCTTTGCTTATAAAGCAATAAAATATAATGGTTAACTGAACCAGCAGCTCTCAATCCTGGCTGCATGTTAGAATCACTTGGACACTTCCCAGTGCCTGGTTTGGGGCAGGGCTCAGGATTTGGCTAGTTTTACAGGCTTCCAGGTGATTCTTAGGGCAGCTGGAAAGGGGGTGTGACGGTGCGGCAAGCAGGAGATGAATAGCAGTGTAAGTTTTCATATTATCACTCATTTTGTGGTGAATCAGCTCTTTGGTTCCACTTTTATTATGTCGATGGTTTTGATTTCCATCTTCCCAAACTTTAATGTAGGATGCACTTGAGGTGGTGCACCTTGTTAAAAATGCTGATTTTGGGGGCCAGTGTGCACAAATACTGTGCATACCAAGTAATTTTGAAATAGTTGGTTGAACTTCAGGGTTCTTTTAATAAATGTTATGTTCCAGTATCTATTCTAGCATGATGAACTACTCCAAAACCTGTTGTCTTAACATACTTTACTGTGTAGCTCATGGGCTTGTGGCTCAGGAATTTGGCAGTTTGGGATGCTCCTGTTCCACACCGTGTCAACCGAGGTTACTTGGTGATGTTCAGCTGGTGATTGGCCTGGAGGGTCCAGGACAGCCCAACTCACACGCCTGGCACCTAGGCCCGGCTCAGCTGGGCCCTCTCCACGGACTCTTGGGCTTTTTGACAAGGCCTCTTAGCCAGGTATTTGTACTTCTTGTAAGTTGACTCAGTTCTGGAGTCAGGGAGAGTGTTTCAGCAGAGCCAGGCAGGAGCTGCAGCGTTTATGATCTGGTGTCAGTAGACCCAGAGCATCTTTTTTCCATGAGCTACTGGTTAAGCATGTGTAAGACTAGATTTAAGAAGAGGAGAATTAGACTCTCCCTCTCAGTGAGAAGGGCGGCAAAGAACTTGGGGCCAGCTTTCACTCTCCTATGCCAATTTGTAGGAAGGCATGTTGCCATGACCTTAACACAAGTTCCTGAATTATTGATACAGATAGTTACTAGTTGAGAATTGATTGATAGTTATTAGTTATTATCTTAATGTGCTTACTCTCTTTGGCCTGGCTCATGTCAACAATTTCTAAAAGGTGTCTCTACCTACACACCAGTCTTCATTTTATACGTGGCACCACTAGGCTTTTTTAAGCATGATACCGATCACAGAGCAACTTGTCCTCATGGTGTAAGTGGGCCTCATCATCTACACAGGAGACAGTCTGAAGTCTGTGGCTGGAAGTACAGTGTAATCGTTAATATCACAGGCCTTGGAGTGAGACTGTGGGGGTTCAAATTCTGGTTCTACTACTTTTTCCCTTTATGACCTTAGGCCCTGCTCTCTAACTGCACCTTACTATTATAATTTCCATTTTATAGGTGAAGAAAGTGTCTCAGTGGGTTATTAAAAATTAAATGAGCAGTAAATGTAATGCCCTGAAATATGTTGGGGTTGTTTTTGTTTCCATTAACATTTTCATGGTGAGGCACTCAAGGCCTGTCATGCTTTCTTGCACCTTGTATTTCCAATCTTACTTCCTGTGACTGTTGTCATCCTTGCTGCCACCTCACTCAACTACCTCCTGGGCTGTCTTCATGTTTTTCCAGGTTTTCTGTCTTTACCATTGCTTGTGCTGTTGCATGTCAGGAAAGCTGACTTCTCTCCCCTTCTCCTTTAGCACGCGATTTTACCACCAGCTTTAGAGAGCTTCCAAGAGATGGAAACCGGGATTTCTTATGACCAAAACATGGTTATATTTGATTCCCCTAGTTTTAATATATGCTTCTTGGGGGCAGTACTGCTCACCCCCTGACCTTTGTCATTGAGTTTCCCACAGTGTGGCACAGTGCTACACCTTCTATATTGGTATTTAAAGGGAGCTGTAATCAGGGAAAGCCAGCTTATGCTCTGATAACAATCCAAAAACCTCAGTGGCTTCAGGTAACTAGTTTATTTTCTGGTTATACTCTGAGCACCTGGTGTGTCATAAGGAGATCTCATTATTTACCATTTAGGGCCCCAGCTGATGGAGGCTCCACCTTAAAACATGTTTCCGTGATTACGGAAAATCAGGGAAAGAAGCAGATGAATGCTCTGGCTCTTAAAGCTTCTGCACAGAGAGGCCTGAGTCACTTACACTCCCATTTCTTTGGCCAGTTACATAGTCAAACCTAAGTGGGCAGCAAAGTGTGATTTTACCATCTTCTCACAACAAGAGAACCAATAATTTATGAACAAGCTCCAGCAGCTACCACAGATGACTCTGGTCTCATTACCTATTCCCCTAAGATGCTGCCAGGTTAATATGACTTAACTCCGGTGAAGGGCTTCACCTGTGTTCACCTCATTAGGTTCTATAGCCTTCAATTCAGGTGAATCTATAGAGACTTCTTTCTCACGTGGCTGCTGTCCTACCTAAGGAAAACAAAACAAAATCATGCAGCAGTAGTTACTGTGTGTATGATTTTACTTAGAAATATTAAAGCCTCAAACATTCTTGCATCTTTTTCATATATTTCCCTTTAAAGAAAGACTTTTCTTCCCCCTACCCTTCACTTTGTTTCTTGCTTTCAAGTAAAAACTAGTTAGCAAGGCAGGATATGTAATACTCTGGCATCTTAGAAGTACTGTTAGGTGACTGCAAAATAGAATTCTGGACATAGTCTCTAGGTTTCTAGGGCTTACCAAAATAAGCATGTTTAATGATTTAAAGTGATAGTGATCTTAGCAGACTGGAAAGATAGTCCATGAACATAGGTAATGTTCAATAGATCAAATTTAAGATACCAAAAGGAAACTATAGAAGCAGCCTACCATATTTATGAAAGGTTAAATTTATTAAATACAACAATTGGGAGGTTTTTGTTTTTCACAGTGTAATCCTTATGAAGACTCACCATAGAATTTTGCTTTAAGAAGTTCAAGAAATCGACTCTAGGAAGCCCTGTAGAGTTAAGGAATTAAGGACAAAAATGGCAAAGGAACTAAGATCATAACTGACTGGGTGAATGTATCAGCAGCCATAGGGCTTCTGTTAAGCAGGTGAAGTTGGGAACATTACATGATTAACTGGACCTTGTAAGGACCTAAAAGCAGTGCTTGCATATCTGCTTGTCATTTTGAGAATGGTGTGGAAAAAATTCTAGAGATTAAGAAAGGGTAGAAAATTACAAAATAAATAGCACAGTGGAAGCAAAGGATTTTGGATGTAAAGGAATGAAGGGTGTGGGAGCAGCTGAACCTGTGAAGGTGTTCAGCTCTTCTAAATGCCTAGCGAAATGAATGGAAGGTGTAGTCTTAACAATCCTATGAGAGACTTTTGTTAAAAGACTTCCCGAGAGGGGGATTGCCTCTGAATAAGTTGCTTAGAGTCCTTTTCCTTAGAAATTTTAGGGCAGCTGAACTAGATAACTGAAGAATCTATTAATGTAAATTGTGACCTACTAATGTAAATTGTAATCCTTTTAAAACCATGGGATTTTTCAAAAAGACTTGGAGCCCTTTGACAATGGGACATTTGGTAACACTCTGTCCGGAAAGATGCACTTGGGTGTACCATATTATGCTTAATTTCAGGGGCTTAATGGTACCCTCAGTTTAGATCCTGACAGGGAAGTTTGCAAAACAGTTTGTATCCCCAGCAATCAGCTGTTTCATAAATATCTGTGGTGATAAAGAATGGATATGTTGTGGTTTTAGACAGGCAGTAAGGGGAATTTTGTTTGTTTTTAATTTTAAGCATTTTAAATAGCACATGCTGTGGAAATATTTACTTTAACACAACACTAAACATTGTAAGGGGCAAGGAAAGTTTACAGCAAAGCACATTTGCTTGGGGAGAAGGTTTCCATGGCTCTCCACTAGCTGTTAATATGTTTATATCCTCCAAAACTTTCCCTCTGGCTTTTTTCCCAGGAAAGAAATATCTGCCCTTTCCCATTCTTCTACCCTGAGTGTGTGTGGGCGGCTATGCTTCTCCAAGGGTAGGGCACTGGGAGCCTTCTGCAGAAGGCTCCTTTAATCCCAGAATCTCAAGCCAAACAGAATTGTTCTGAATTGGCTAGGTCTTATTTTCTCAGGGCTATGTCTGGAAGGAGTTGGGATTCAGGTGGTGTGTCCTGTGTTCTGAAAGCATAAACCCTTTAGTAGCACAAGTCAATCAACTGGTTGGTTCAGTAGGTTTTGGGAGTGATGGTAACATTAATAGATCCCTGCATGGGATGCCAGTCATCTGGGAAATACTCAGTAGATTATAATCTTCTGACTTTGACATCATCTGCTCCCTAGCTATCATGCTCCCTCCACCCCCCCACCCCATATACATACACAACACATGTGTTTTCATGGTGGTGATGATATTGGGGTAAGTGAAAGGATTTCAGTCTTTAATTTACATTTCTCTTATTAATTTAATAGGAGAATGATTATAATGTATTGCATTGTGGGTGAGAGCAGTTTGAAACTCATTGAAAATATAGGTGTGTGATTGTAATTCACTGTTTGACTTTGTTTCCTTGCATTATAACTAATTCCAGCTATGATAGAATTATATGGTTGTTTATGCAATGCCTTGCTGTCTTGCTCTGGAGTTAACCCTTCTAAGAAACCCTGGTTGAAGTTACACCTTTACTCATACTTTTGTTACTTATGTTAAATTGGAATGATGGTTTTAAGGTATTCTTCCCCAGTAATCTTTTAGATCTATTTAGAAAGTTTTGATTTTTAAAATTAAGTGTTTGAGAGTGTCAAGATAAAAAGCATAATGTACCAAACATCAACTTAAAAATAACCCTCAAATATTTGGCCAAGTGTCTTTGCAGTTGGAAAAATGGCATCTAGGATGAATTAAAGTTCCATATTACTAAAAGACTATCAAATCTAGTTTTGTTTTGTTTTTTTTTAGTTTGGTGTGGCAAATATTAACAATTATTTAAGTAGTTTATCAGCATTGTTCTGGCTGCTTGTTCCCTTGATTTTTATAGAATCATTTTGATCAGTCAGGCTGTTTTACATCAGGCTCTTCTTCCTCTGATAGGAAAACATCATGTCCCCTACCTCTGAGCATTTGAGAACAATATATCATACATAATTCAATTGATACATACTTGAAATATCACTGTAAGGTTTTTGGATTCCTCAGTGATATTTACAATTTACACTAAAAATGACCCCAACACTGCTTTTTCAGCTTTTCTAAACCGCTTCCCTGATGCTATCCCTCCAGCGCACTCAGAGGGTAGAACAGCACCTTGCTGGCAGGGTAATTCTGTAAGGAAAGCAAAGAGGTCTTCAGCAAGGGCTTTCTTGCTGATACTTTGATGTTTTGTAAACACCAAACAAAATTCTTATTCTGCCTTCCATTCTGCTAGGGAGTGGTTAGCTCAGCAGGAGCCCAGAGGCATCAGAGATTAAAGGAAATGTATTGGGGAAATGTTCTTATTCATGGGGCCAGGTGAGAAGTAGTGTCATTCTGCAGATGAAGAAATCCTTGTAGTCCTCTTAGAGTACCCATTTAGAAGCATCCCATTAAAATTGGCTACTTAGTTAAAGCTGACATTTTGAACCCTGTCTGAGAAAGCGGGGGAAACTCTTGTCATGAATAATGCTCTGTAGAGCAGTAGATTAGGGCTTCTGTCTTTTATCTTGCTTTCAATTCTAATGTGGCATTCCATTCTCTGTCACTTTAGTTAAAATGTTACTTGGGAAGGCAGAGGTCACTTGGAGATTGTGTTGTGGCATGTAAATAAAACTAATATAGTCTTTGTTTTAAAGTTACACTGCCTCTCCCCTTCTTCATCACTATTTCAGAGTTAAGAACTTGCAGATTTTTTGCATAAATAGGATTATAATATGTATCATATAAATTTAGAATAAAGTGAAGAAAACATGAAAGCAGTCTCACTTCTAATGTTCTTAACTGATAGCTACAGGTTGAATTGGAAAAAGTCTGCAGTTACTTTAAAATATGCTGATCTGCTTATTTTAATTTCATCTGTGTGTTTCACACATATAAAGCTTTGCAATATATAGGAAAAATAAATATTTAAATCCAAGCTTGCAGGACATAACAAAAAATGAATTGAATGAGCTTGTTTCTTTCAAACCTGTCAGCTTTTAAATCAGGAGTCTCAGACTCAAATCACTGCAGGGGCTGGAAGAGTAACAGGAGAAATAAACATCTGCTGTTGCATTTTGACAATGAGTATTTTCTGAATTTCTACAAATCTATGTGCTATCCCTGATTACCCTTAAAAGATAGGCTCTTCTTGGTCTGTCTTTTGTTTTCTTATTTATGGGTGTGTGTGCAAAGAAATATATAATACTTGGTAGTGGAATGTGAGATGCTGAATGTTGGAGAAACACTGGGGCTGTCCCTGCTCAGCTCTAGTTGGTTACCCAGATGGAATGAAGGCTGTGGCCAGATTTTTGCTTTGACAACAGAAGATAGCAATCTGGGTACTTTTGCAGTCTCTCCTGTTTTTAAACAAGAACAAGAACAAACAGTATAGCTTGAATAGCATAGGTCTGCATGTTGGGTCAGCCTATGGGTCCCCAGCTTATGACCCCTGGTGAATCATTACACAGCTGGCTGTCTTTTCTTTCTAGTTGTGTCTGGTTTAAAACAAAAAATAGAAATTTTATTCACCTGGTTTACAACTTGATCTTCTTAGCTTTTCTTTTTTTTCTTAACTTTTTAAATTAAGGTATGATTGATATACACTCTTATGAAGGTTTACATGAAAAAACAATGTGGTTACTGCATTTACCCAAATCATCAAGTCCCCACCCATACCCCAATGCAGTCACTGACTATCAGTGTAGTAAGATACCACACATCCACTATGTGCCTTCTCTATGCTACACTGTTCTCCCCATGATCCCCCGTACCATGTGTACTAAACATAATACCCATCAATCCCCTTCTCCCTCCCTCCTCACCCATCCTCCCATACCCCTCCCACACCCCTCTCCTTTGGTAACCACTAGTTCATTCTTGGAGTCTGTGAGTCTGCTATTTTGTTCCTTCAGATTTGCTTCATTGTTATACTCCACAAATGAGGGAAATCATTTGGCATTTGTCTTTCTCCACCTGGCTTATTTCACTGAGCATTATGTTCTCCTGCTCTATCCATGTTGTTGCAAATGGTAGGATTTCTTTCTTTCTTATGGCTGAATAGTATTCCATTGTGTATATCTGCCACATCTTCTTTATCCATTCATCTACTGATGAACACTTAGGTTGCTTCCATATCTTGGCTATTGTAAAAAGTGCTGCAATAAACATAGGGGTGCATATGTCTTTTTGAATCGGAGACATATTCTTTGGGTAAATTCCAAGGAGTGGGATTCCCTGGTCAAATGGTATTTCTATTTTTAGTTTTTTGAGGAACTTCTGTATTGCTTTCTACAATGGTTGAACTAGCTTACATTCCTACCAGCAGTGTAGGAGGGTTCCCCTTTCTCTCTGCATCCTCACCAGCATTTGTTGTTCTTAGTCTTTTCAATGCTGGCCATCCTTAGTGGTGTGAGGTGATATCTCATTGTGTTTTTAATTTGCATTTCCCTGATGATTAGTGATGTGGAGCATCTTTTCATGTGTCTGTTGGCCATCTGAATTTCTTCTTTGGATAACTGTTCATATCCTCTGCCCATTTGTTAATCAGGTTATTTGCTTTTTGGGTGTGTAGGCGTGTGAGCTCTTTATATATTTTGGATGTTAACCCCTTGTCGGGTATGTCACTTACAAATATATTCTCCCATACTGTAGGATGCCTTTTTGTCCTCTTGACGGTGTCCTTTGCCATACAGAAACTTTTTAGTTTGAAGTAGTCCCATAAGCTCACTTTTGCTTTTGTTTCCCTTTCTCGAGGATATGCGTTCAGTAAGAAGTTGCTCACGCTTATATTCAGGAGATGTTTGCCTATGCTGTCTTGTTCCCGATCTTTTTTTCACCTGTATTCCCTCTCTTTGCCTTTTGGTTCCACTCTCTGTGAGGATTTTCTAAGGTTTATCTTTAGCTTTTTAAAAACTTAATAGTCTTTTCAGATAGTTATGGATATTCTTCTTTGATACTACACCAAAACTTGACAAATGGTTGAGTTCTTAAAGGTTAGTTGCACTGGGTATTCTGAAATCATATCAATGAACTTTTTTAATCCATTGGTCTGTTTTGTCTTTTATCAGTTTATGGTTTCATGACTTATATTCAAGTCTTTAATCCATTTTGAGTTTACTTTAGTGCATGGGATTAAACAATAATCCAATTTCATTCTCTTGCATGTAGCTGTCCAGTTTTGCCAACACCAGCTATTGAAGAGGCTATCATTTCCCCATTGTATGTCCATGGTTCCTTTATCATGTATTAATTGACCATATATGCTTGGGTTAATATCTGGGCTCTCGATTCTGTTCTATTGGTCTATAGGTCTGTTCTTGTGCGAGTACCAAATTGTCTTGATTTCTGTGGTTTTGTAGTAGAGCTTGAAGTTGGGAAGCAAGATCCCTCCTTTATTCTTCCTTCTCAGGATTGCTTTGGCTATTCAAGGTCTTTTGTGGTTCCATATAAAGTTTAGATTTATTTGTTCCAGTTCATTGAAGAATGCTGTCAGTATTTTAATAGGGATTGCATTGAATCTGTAGATTGCTTTAGGCAGGATGGCCATTTTGACAATATTAATTTTTCCTACCCAAGAGCATGGGATGAATTTCCATTTATTAGTGTCCTCTTTTATTTCTCTTAAGAGTGTCTTGTAATTTTCAGGGTACAGGTCTTTCACTTCCTTGGTTAGCTGTATTCCTAGGTATTTTATTCTTTTTGATGTAATTGTGAATGGAATTGTCTTCCTGATGTCTTTTTCTGCTGGTTCATCATTAGTGTATAGGAAAGCAACAGATTTTTGTTTATTAATTTTGTATTCTGCAACTTTGCTGAATTCAGATACTTGTTCTAGCAGTTTTGGAATGGATTCTTTAGGGTTTTTATGTACAATATCATATCATTTGCAAACAGTGACAGTTTGGCTTCTTCCTTACCAATCTGGATGCCCTTTATGTCTTTGTGTTGTGTGTTTGCTGTGGCTAGGACCTCCAGTACTATGTTGAATAAAAGTGGGGAGAATGGGCATCCTTGTCTTGTTTCTGATCTTAGAGAAAAAACTTTCAGCTTCTTGCTGTTAAGTAAGGTGTTGGCTGTGGGTCTGTTGTATATGTCCTTTATTATGTTGAGGTATTTGCCCTCTGTACCCATTTTATGGAGAGTTTTTGTCATGAATGGATGTTGAATTTTGTTGAATGCTTTTTCAGCATCTATGGAGATCATGTGATTTTTCTCCTTCTTTTTGTTGATGTAGTTGGATATTCTTATTTGATAATTTAAGTATTTAAAATTTTATTTTAGACTCATTGCAGTAAGGCATTTAAAGCCATATATGTATTAACAGGTTTTTAACAAATATCAGTGATTTCATACCCTACCCCTTCCTACTCCATGGCAACAACTTTCAACTTTCTTAAGTGTTTTTTCTCATTTGTGTGCAATATGCTTAAGTAACTATTTCTCGATTTTTAAAATTTGAGGTGATTTCCACTGATCTGTTATATAGATGGTATACTTTTTTTTAGTTTCTTTTCATTCCCTTTCCTGGTTTGTATCCCCTAGTTTTCCTCCCCTTTCTCCTGTTTCATTTGTTACGAGTGTGGTGAGATCAATATTCAGTTTTGACATTAGTGTGACTGTAAAATATACTTCAAAGCTGAGCCACATAGTATACTATAGTTAAAAATTTTTGCTTGTACAATATTTTTTTGGTTTCAATAATAATTTTATTTAGTGATACTCCTTTAAATGTATCTCAAACACATCTGGTAGATTTCTTGGAAAGGATTCTTGCAAGGTGTTTTTTTGGTTTGTTTTGTTCTTGACATTCCTGTCTGAAATGTCTTAATTCTTTACTCATGCTTGATTATCAAGGTCAGAAATTTTAGGTTGAAGTCATTCTCCTTAGAATTTTGAAGGCAGTGTTTTATTGTTTTCAATTTCCAGTGTTGAAAGAGCCACCTCTTACCTACTTTGCACTTTCAAACCTTTTTCCAGTTTTTATAGAAATTTTTTCTGAAACTTCATACGTGTGATTTTAAAAATGATTTCTGGTGCTCGGCACTTTTGGCATTTACTAGAGCTTTGGTTACTGTTGACTTATCTTGCAGTTTTAGGAAACATTTTTTCTTAACACCTCCTCTCCCCACTCAAACCACACGCACACAGTTTTTCAGTTCTTTCTGTTTCTTCTATTATTTTTGCATTTTGTATTTTCTGGAGTGCTCCTCTAATTTTCTATTCTTTTTTTCACCTGTAGTCCCTCTCTTTGTCTTTTGGTTCCACTCTCTGTGAGGATTTTCTAAGGTTTATCTTTAGCTTTTTAAAAACTTAATAGTCTTTTCAGATAGTTATGGATATTCTTCTTTGATACTACACCAAAACTTGAAATGGTTGAGTTCTTAAAGGTTAGTTGCACTGGGTATTCTGAAATCATATCAATGAACTTTTTGAATTCATTGGTCTGTTTTGTCCTTTGAATGGATCCCACCCATGGATTTGTAACATTTTGAACATGCATTGGTCATTTGGAAAATACTACTGGTTGAATGAGTTATGCCAATATTCTAAATATTGGCATATCTCATTGTACAATATGAAAATATCACACTTGCTTAACCATCGTTAGTCTCATCAGAGAAATAAAGGATGGGAAAACTTTCAAGTTCATGGTAGTAGCTATAACTTAACCAAAACCATACTATTTGCTTGAAAATTTGATTTTTATCATTAGCAATAAGTACTATCAGTTGTTATCCTTGAAGTGACAGGTTCACTGTGTTCATTTTGTAAAAAATATCTATCAAATACCCAAGTCTGAATGACCATGGTTTCTTGGTAAGTCACATTTTGAGGTAAAAATGATGTTCCATGAAAAAAAAGTCACTGATTCAGCTTACAAGTCAAACAATAACACTCATTCTTTTCTTGGAGATAACTCATCCTTCAGTGTGGAGCAATGGTGCTTTATATCTACCTCTCATTTTGTCACATAGAATATTAAAAAGAGTGTAACCAAAGGTTGAGGTCAACAAAATAATTTTTACTGCTTTATCAAGATCTTTAAGTGAACTGAGCTGTTTAAAAATCTGTGAGCATGTAATGCTGAAGAATATAGTGACTACTAAGGTTTGTGCTATCGTCTTGATTCTTGCTAGGAAACTAGTAGCTTTTCCTACCATTATTTTTGTACCATTAATGCAAATTTCAACAGTGAAAAAAGAAAATAATGTCCAAATACTATTATGAAAATAGTTTTTTTGGTTTTATTGTTCATTCTGTCCCTCCCCAGTCTGTGGACCACACTTTGAGTACCATTGTCTTAGAGGAATTCACCAGTTTTATTCCTCAGGGGTATAAGCCTCGGCAACCAGTGTCAAAGGTGGTGAGAGTGGTAAGTGAGTCAGGGGAAGCCTTACTCATTTTTAATTCAGACTTTCTCCTAATTTCTCAGTGTTGACTCTTTCTAAACTGTGTTCAATGTCTGCAGAATTCATATCCCAAATTCATTGTCTTCTTTGCTTTATTTATCCATAGAATAAACTTCTTATATTTCATTTAGATTGGGGGAGATGATTGCTGATGTACAGTGCTGGGTGGTTCACTGTTTTCAGGCCTTGCCTTCACCCTCAGGGCACCCAGCGCCTCCAGGTCCTGAGCCTTTGGTTTGCTGTTTGTTGTCTTTCTGTACTGTCTCGGGTATCTGCTGTCTCTGCTTCGGTAAGCCAGGGTATCATCCATTTACCTGCTTTAACCTTCCACATTGCATTGCCATCTCACCACTTTTTTTCGTTTCTGTGATTGATATTTTAAATTCCTTTATTTCCATGGAGTGGTAGAGGTAAGTTTTTATGAGAAATGCCTGTGTTCAACTCACCAGGATTATTTGGAAATCATCCCCTTTTGGGGTTTGGCTTAGTCTGTTCAGGCTGCTATAAAAATGATACCATAAATGGGGTGGATTATAAACAGCAAACACTTATTTTTCAGTTTGGTAGGCTGCAAAGTCCAAGGTCACGGTACTGGCAGATTCTGAGTCTGGTGAGAGCCTGCTTCCTCACTGATGACCATCTTCTCACTGTCCTCACGTGGTGGAAGAGGTGAGGGAGCTCTGTGAGGCCTCTTTCATAAGTGCACTAATCCTACTCATGAGGCCTGTATCCTCATGACCCAAGCACCTCCCAAAGGCCCTGTGCCCTATACCATCACATTGGGCATTACGTTCAACACAGGATTTTGAGAGAGGACACATTCAGTCAATAGCAGAATTGAAGAAAATTTTGTTGACTTATCTTTGATTTTATTTAATTGCAAATCCCTACTCTTCTGTGTGCATATATCCCTAATACAATTTGTAGCACCCTCCGTTATTCATTTTGACATTTTCTTTGTTTCATTTTTTGTGTAGCTTTACAGTGTCTTCATTATGTTTACTGTTTCTAAAATGTATAACTCTTAAGTACTACAGTAGGAGATCAAGTTTCTGATTCGTCATGCTATAGCCTTCTTTGAGCTCACTGTTTGCCATTCCTTTTCAGTTATATGTAGCTGTCATGTTGAATAAACAGGACTTAAGGGGGATAATCAGCCAGCAAATTTACTTTTGTTTTCCACTGTCCTTTTAAGTTTATTCCATGCAGATAGTTCTTCCTGTGTCTTGGATGAAAAGTAGAGCGAATCCTAAGTCTTTTCTACTCAACTTGAATAATAAATGCCCTCCTGCCAGTAATTAATATAGTCTGTGTAATAGTCAAAACTTCAAACTTCATTCAGAGTTAATGGTCATGCCCTTAACCCAGCTCAAGTATGCCCTAAGGATGCCAAGGCAAAGGGAAAGGGGTGCAGCTGGCCTTCCTTCCTTTACCTCACCCTTCTGTTCACCATCCCCAGCTTCTTAGCCTCAGGTTCTCACTTCCATTGCTAGCTAGCATCTGGAGAGGGAGGACGGAGCACAGAGTGGTGTTTCTTGCAGCTGCTTTAACAAATTAATGCAAACTTGTTATCTAACGGTGCTGGAGGTCAGACATATGATCTCACGGGGCTAAGATCAAGGTGTCTCCAGGGTTACTTTCCTTTCCAGAGGTTCTAGAGTAGAATCTGCTCCCTTGTCTTTACAGCTTTTAGAGACTGCCTGCATTCCCTGGCTCTTGAACCCATCCTCTGTTTTCAGTCCTTTTCATGTCACATCACCATCACTCTGATTCTCTTCTCTGCTTTCCTCTTCCACTTAGAAGAACTCCTGTGACTAAATTGGGTCAACCTGAGTAATTCAGGACCACCTGTCTCATTTTGAAATCAGCTAATTAGCAATCTTAATTCTGTCTGCAACCTTAATTCGCCTTGAAGGTCACATTCGCGTATTGGGAGGAAATCTTTGGGTGGGAGGGTCATTAGTCTGTTACCATAGACAACAAAATTCTTGACTAATACTATTGAATACTGTTGCATATGTGCTCCCTTGGATTGGGGGATATTAATCAGACTCTTGTAGTATTTTTGAGTTTTTGTGCACCATTGACTTGCAGCAACCATTGCTGAGAGTCTCACCTGCAGTTCTCTTCGATGGTCAGCACAGTTCCTTCCTTTGTTGCTGAGAACCCAGCAGTTAAGTCCCTCTCCATCCAGGGGGTATGCTAACATTACTTTATGGAGATCTACAACTGCTAGGTTGCCCTTTCTTTTCTTTTTTTTTTTCTGTGCGGCTAAAGGAGTTAAGAACCATAAAACTGGGTTTTCTATGGCAGCTCTTCTTTCTTCAAGACATAGTTCAGATACCACCTGTTTTCTGATGCCTTCCCAGGTAAAAACTGGTCACTCCTTCCCAGAGGGCATAGACTAGGTCTTTTTGGGAGGGATAGATGAGACCCAGTCTGCATACTGGTGTGAACCAGGAGGAAGGCAACTGCTATAGATGAATATTCTTTTGGGATGCTCTCCAAAATTGTAAACCATACAATCCCACTTTCCCCAAAGTTATTTCTTTCAGTGTCCATAAGCAGAGGGGAATGTTTTATCATCCATTATCTCTTTTTGTTAAATTTTTTCTTTTCAGAACTACATTTCATCTTACTGGACCATACTGATATCCCTGAATTTTTACCTGGTTCACAAACTAGCCTAGGAGGAAGCAGTGTGTCTTGAATGCTGGGGTGTGTAATGTATACAGTGGAAAGAACATGGACTCTGGGATCACAACAGCCTGGCCTTGAAACCCAGATCTGCTGCTTACTACTGGGAGGACCCCTGACAAGTAATTTGTTCAAGTCTCAGTTTCCACATCTGTGAAATGATACTGTATTGGGCTATGGTGAAGGTTGAAGCAAACAATGTGAGTAAAATGCTGCTTAGACAACTTGGAGCATTGTGAGTGCGTGGAACCTGCCTCCTAGGGAAATTCCTTTGGGTTTGGGTTAAGGAATCCTTTGCAGTCAACTTCCTTTGCAATGCTGATGCCTGGGAGTAAGATAGCAAGCTACCAATTTCCTAGTGTGACCTCTTAGAGTACATCTTGCATTTAAGGCAGCCAGAGATACTAGAGTCTTGACATGAGAGGCCTTACGAAATGAAACACAGAAAGGAAAGGGACAGCGAGGCTGAACCTCTTTAGTTTTACGTAAGAGTATCTTGTATTGCAGTCTTTGAGTGTATTTAACTCCTACACATATTGCTTAATACTCTTGAGGAACATATTTTTCCTTTTTTATTGTACTTTTGATTTTTTCTCTCATTTTGTTTTCATTTGGTTTTTATGCAAATAAATTTTTTCCTGAATAAATAATTCTTGTTGTTTTATGATTGCCTCCTGCATTAGCTTGTTGGTTTTTCTTGCTCAGTACTTTCTGGTTGAGAAGCTTTCTGCCCTCACTCACCTGGCTATCACATCTGTACCCTCTTTGGTTTTAGAAGAGCATTCTCACTCCCCTTCTTCTCTTCCCTTTTAGCAGAGGGCTGACTGTTGGTTTTTTGGTTGTTCAGCAGGGTTGTTCAGGGTTGTGCTGAGAATAGAGGTCAACAGTTGGACGTCATTCTGCATTCTAAGTGTGTACCATCCAGTAGCCTTACTGCATGACTGCTGCTGAGCTCATGTCTTCAAGTTCTCAGTGTAAGCTGAGGGATGGTCGCAGCGGAATTAAGTGGTAGGCATTTCATCATCGGCTTTTGGTGGCTGAATACAGAGCTGTCCTTTGCCAGCTTACTCACTTCTTCTTTTGCAAAAGTACAAAATGTCTTGAACCAATCTCAGGTATGGCAGTTGTCCGTAGGATCAAGCAGAGGTGTCGTGTTCTTTGCTGCAGTTGCATGGCATAACAAAAACCAGAGCTAATGGGTATTTTATGTGGGAACCAGTGTACTCTCAGTTGGCCCATTGATAGGGAGGAGTAAGCCGCAGTTCTTGACTGTAATAGTGTTGTTTTATTTTCACTTTAAGTGCAGGTTGCCATCAGAATATGACTATGGGCATTAATTTTTAAAGCTATGTGAACCAATCTTACTCCCGAATCAGGCATGCCCTACAAAAATAATTTTGGTCTCTTCTGAAAATTTATAAACCTTCAAAGACTCTAGATTGTTTATCAAAGCAAAAAAAAGCCAATCACAGTTGATGAACTACTTACAGAGATGGTCCAGCTTTGAGGTCTTAAGAAGAGCAAACCTACCTGTAGGCTGTTAGGCCCAAGACTTTCCAAAGGGAAAACACCATAAAAGGCCTACTGTTTTTAACTTTGCAAGTGTTTTTTTCATTAAAACAGGGGTTTAACAATCTTTCAAACAATTTTTCATCTTTGGCTTGTATGCTTTTGCTAAATACTCCTGAAATGGTGTAGCCAGCAATACTGCTTAAGCAGTCCTGCCCTGTGGTGGTAACCAAGAGATCAACGGCTTGTGGATATGCACTTAGGTATGCTTCTAAAATTAATGTACAAGGATAACATGCCTTGATTTTTCCATTAGATTAATGCAGGGGTTTTATGGATTAGTTTAGTGGACTATTATTTTTATCAATTGATTATTCCTGAGATATACATTGACCCATAATCTAATACATTTTAGGTCTGTTTTTGTTTTTACTTTTAGAGAAGATATTTCTGATGCTATGTCAGTGAAGAGAGTGAAGATTGATAAATTTAATTAGGCATTACCTTACTGAAGCCACTAACAAAAAAGTTATATCACATTATAGTAATGATCTGCTTTTTGGGTTTTAAAAGAGTATAAATATATCAGAGTGCCATGGGGACAAATCTAAGACTGGAAATCATGGAGCAATCAAAAACATTTGATTAGATCACAATGTTTATGATGTAAACCCCTTAAACCACTAAATTAAATATTTATTAAGCATTTGCTATTTTGTGCTCTGGGGTGCTAGGTGAGGGCACATAGTGGAATATAGTAGAATCTTTAGGACTGAAGCCTCCGGGGATGTTTTACCTATATATTTTTTATATTTTAATCATTTATTATACTTAAATTGGGAATGATTTGACATAATTTTATTTCCAAGAGATATACTATTTACTATTTTTTTGGAAAGATTCTAATTTTAATTATATCCAAGATCTCTTCATTTGGGACATGACATTTTCTAAATTTTCAGATCTTGTTCTTGGAAAAGATGGTATTTTGCTTGTGTAACTCCAAATCTAAATGGAATCTCCATATTTTTAATATTTGAATGACCAATGAATACTTTATAAGCCCTGCCCTTCCTTGTCAGTATTTTTTCTACCCATTCGTACCAAACTTCGTTTTGTCCTTATTTCCTCTCTGTATTAGCTCAGAGATTATAAGCATTTCTGGAGGCAGATACACTTGGTAATTCCTTACAAATGGACTTCCAAGAGTGAAAAGAGGATACCAGAAGAAAACAGCTCTGATTTCATTTGTACTCACAGCCAGATTTGCTTTAAGCCCCTGAGCATATCCACGAAAGGCTCTACATGGTTGATTGGACTTTATTTTCACTTTTTAAAGGACTGTAATATTTATTACTTTACTGTGGAAGGGTGCTTACTGTTGTGCAGCAGGCTTATAGTACCATTTTAGTTTCTACAATCTCTTTGAATCCTTAGATGTGTACTTCTTTTTCCATCCCTTCCACCTGCCCACCCCTGTTCATTCTCTTTTTTTCTCTCATACCCATCTTTGTCTCTGAATAAATAGCTTGAAAACATATAACATTTGGCTTATAGTCACAAAAGAATAGAAATTGTATCCATCGACTCTGAAACTTAAGTCCTTGGAGAAGAAGAAAATGAGTCCTCTAGTTAGTAATTCTGATAAAAGGCCAACTTTTTTATACAAAAGCTGAGAGAGACAGGAGACAAAGAAGTCTAAAAGCTTGTCCAGCAAAGAAGAATGTGAGAAGTAGGTAACAGTTTAGGAATAACAAGTGTTATAACAGGGTAGTTTGTTACTTTTGGATAATGAATGACCCCCCAATGACTTATTACAAGCAATTTTAATTTCCTGGTTATTCTAGGCATTCAGTGTAAGTTGGGAGTGGGCAGCTGTACTCCCTGTGGTCACTCAGGAACTCAGGCCTACAGAGCTTCGTCATAACACAGCCTTTCCAAACACTGAGGCAGGAAAAACATGATATTTATTCATGTGTTTTCACATATGGCTCTTACAGGCCACAGTCCAGAAGCCAGGCATATCATCTCTGTTCATGATTAATAGGGCAAAGCAAGTCACAGCATATCTTAACTTCAGAGAGGGCAGGGATGTTGCTGTCATGTGCTAGAACAAGTAGGACTGGCATTATTTGTGAACAGTGCCAATAACTTCCATAGGTGGTACACTAAAATGATACTCTGTTGTAGAAGATGTGAGAATGTGTGAAAGCCATGTCTGAACTCATGGGATGCCTGTGTAAAGGTTAACAATAAAAACTTTAGTGTTTGGGGGCATGAACTAATTTAGCTCTGCATTGTGTATTAGCTGTGCAAAAGCCTTTGAGCTGCATATTCCCAGTGGTAATGGTGGCATGCTATGGTGAGGTATATCCATTCTGGTGTATCTGAAACTGCTGGGGGAATGGGGCAAGGAAGAGAGGAATTTGAAGTTCTATACATTATTCTGAATGCCCTCTCTCTCTGCTGATCTGCATTTATAGTAAATGACAAGCATAGCATGTTTTAATTGTTTCAAAATGTGAGCACCTGTGGCTTACTGTAGTTAAGAGAGGAGGACACCGATGTGGAATCTGAATCTCCCCTAATGCTCTGTTAATACCTGAGGTATCACACTAGTCTATCTTGGTATTGCAATAGATGTATTTCTCCCTTATCAGACCATAATCACCTTGATGGTAGGAACTAAATCCATTATTTAGGGGTTTCCTTAGTGGTACTAACATGGTGTCTTATGCATAATTATTAATCAAATTACTTTCTGTGAGTAGATGAGTTTTCAAAATGTTGAAGAAGAAATATGCCTCATTAGTAAGGATAATCTAGATTATGCTGTGGTACTGATAATCCTAATAGCTCAGTGTCTTAACAGAGGTTTATTTTTCATTTATATAGTCTACTGGGGGTCATAGTGATATTCCTGGGCAGCCGTCTTCCAAGCACTGGCCCGGCATGCCTCAGATCTCTGTGAACACAGGTGTTCATGATCTTTACAGCTGGATAAGAAAAGCCTGCAGGGTTGGAATCCAGAAAATAAATTCTTTGGCTCAGAAATGATACCCTTGAATTGTCTGCCTTCATGGTTAGTTTATTCAGAGAGGGTTTTATTTATTTATGGTGGGTTATTTCCTGTAATTCCTGGAAGTAGAGGAATTTTAGAATACTACAGAGCATGGACAGTGTGTTGTCTACAGGCATAAAAGGGTTGCTGGGAAAGCCCTCCCTGCCTTGCCCTGCAGAACTTCTATTGAGGCAGAAGGAGGCGGGCCTCCTGTACTCACTGTTCCCTTTCACAGACTTGGCTCCTTACCACTTTTAGTCTTTCTGGCTATGCATCCATCTGCAATTCTATCTCCTGGCTCCCCTATCACCCAGCATTTGTGACATTTCCAAGGATGCTGGAACCAGGGACTGGGTTTACCGCTAACAGGCAGCTGGCTCTTATTTGAAACCTCACGAAACCAAGAGAAAAAATACTGTCAACTATGTGAGCTGTGAAGAACATTTTCATCACTCCCGGAGTTCTCTCATACCTCTTCTCAACTAACTCTCCCAATGCCAGAAGGATGACTGCTCTGACTCTATTGCAATGGGTTAGTTTTGCCTGTTTTAGAATTTCATGCTAAGTGGAATCCTACAACATATGCCTTTTCTTTTGGTTTTGTTTCTTCCGCTCACCATATTATTTTTGAGATGCAGTCTTCTGTTCTGTGTATTAGGCAGCCATTTCTTTTAATTTCTAAGTAATACTCCATTGTATGATTCTACCACAGGGTGTTTATTCTCCCATCAAATATTTGGGCTGTTTCTATTTCTAGTTTTTGACTATTATGACTCACATTGCCATGGACATTTTTACACAAGGCTTTTTGTGGATATAAGTTTTCATCTGTCTTCTAGAAACACCTACAAGTAGATTTGCAGTGTCATTGTGGAACTTTATTAGAAACGACCAAGCAGTTTTTCAAAGTGGTTGTACCATTTTCTAAACTCACCAGTGTTGAATGAGAATTCTGGATGCTTCATGTCCTCTCTCACATTTGGTGCTGTCAGTTGTCTTTTAGCAATTCTATTGGGGATATTGTGAAAGCTCATTAGGGAGTGGTAACTTTTCCAATTATTGTTTACAATTCATCTTAAAAATCTTAAAAAGGATTCTTTGGGTTATTCTCGCCTAAATTAGAGTAAGGAAGACATTCTTTGATTGCTTTCTTCTATAATAGACACACAAAGTTTAGAGAGGAAGTTTGGAAGCCTCAGGTTTTGGGGGTAGTGGGGAGAAATCAAGTAGTGTAGCACTAGAGTAACCCAGGCTGGGACAAATCTGGATTCCTTAGTGTTATTAGAACTATGTGGTTCTGGTTCTAAGAACTCTTCTCAGTAGCTGTAGGCCCCCCTTCTTCCAAGTCTGGTCTGGTTTCCAGAATTATGGAAAGGTTTACTGACTGCATTGTGCATACTGGCATTTGCTGGAGCAGGAAATGCCACTTCTTAAGATTAACACCCTCTGTGGAGTTCTCTTGTATACAGTTGATAAGCTTGGCCCCTTCATTCCATCTCCTACCAGTTCAGCTCCTTTACGGCCACCCCTGCCTAATCACCTTAAAACAATTTATGACCCACAATTAGTAATGGTGGCTATTAATTAGAGAGTATCTTAGTTTTAGTACTTGTCCTTGGAGATTTTTTTCAGTATGTCAACATTTTTTTCCTGGGCCCTTAACAAACCAGGATGTGCATTCCCAACCAACCCACTCTTCAAAAACCCCATGTGGATAAGGTTAAAGTTTGGTGTTTCAGCCCCACGAACACTGCTCAGGGTTTAAGTGCCATCTCCAACATCTGATATCTGTGCATCAAAATAAAAGTAAGCTTTACTGTATCTCTTTTGGGGAGGATTTGGAAAGAATTCCAAGACCAACAGTATGTAATCCATTCACTAAACATTTATTGAATGCCTATTAAATGCTCTGATGTAAAAAAGTATGTACCATATCAAGGGCAATTCAAATAGTAGCTAAAGAAATACTCAAGTTGTAGTGGGACATTAACTATAAAAAAAGTTTGGGTTAGGAGAGCAAAATTTCTAAGCAAATGGAGGACATCTGCAGGTGTCTCCTTGTCCCCTCCCTTTGCGCTAAGCTGGACACTGAGTAACTCAGTTTCCTATGTGTTGTATTTGTTCCTAAATACCCTTTCAAACCTCTTGAGCACTATGCTTTAATAAATTCTAGGAACCCATCCCTGGCACGCTATTTCTACTAAATAATGCAATCTATTCCCAAATACCCAATTTATAATCTCCCTAAATTGATTTCGACTGTGTTCCACATACCTTGGTAATGAAGAATAATAAAATATTATCTCTAACTTATCAATCTTACTTTTCTCCCTTTTTAATCTATGACATTGACTCTTAGATACTTCTTGTAATCAAAGCAGTATATTTCACTTTCTAGTTTTATTCTGAAAGGAAAGATATTCCTAGAAAACTTTTATCTAGTTTATACTAAATAGCTTTATGTGCTCCCCATTATCTCAAACTGAGGCTTTTTTTTTTTGAGTTGCGAAAGAGAAAGTCACTCAACATTCAATCTAGATTGGCCATTATTTAATTAAATTTGATAGATACAACTTGTATTTATAAATAGTGATTAGTGAGATGTTGGGTTTGTGTTGGTTAAGGTATGTCTTACATTCACTTAGGTGATGATTGTTTTAATCTCAGTTCATCTCTTGCTACTTTGTCAGGGAGAAATTGTTATTTTAGCTATGAAGTAGGGTCATGGCAATTCTCTGTCAAAAGTGGGTGAGCTGCAGAGGGCAAAAAGTGCACTTACAGTTTCCAACATACAGTGACACTTTGCAAGGGAAATACTTGATGATGGCCCTGCCTGTGAAATTTGAGCAAAAATCCTTCAGCTTAGGTTCTACCTTTGTGATTTTTAAGACTGGATGACTTGAGCATGCCTATCACTTTCCCATCTTCCTTGTACCATGTATGTAGTGCCCACTGACAGGAAAGACCTGATCCAGTATATTTTTCAGCTGAAGTCCTATACCAAGTGGCACTTCTTCTGCAAACATCATTCTGCTGTATCTGAAATCATCTGTTTCTTCAGAACTCCCATAACACTCAATCGGTCCCTGTGTGGCATTCTCTGTTCAGTATATACATCTCCTTAACTGCACAGAACACTATGTATAGCTTACTACCTTGATTAATCAGAAGTCTGAGATAAAAATAGGTCACATTTTTCAGCCTTTAGTTAAAAAGTTCTAGTTGTTACATTAAATGTATCCTATGGATTACCTCTATTAATCTTTATAGGAATCAATTATCTTATATTAATACTATCACATTTGTTTTTAGCATAATTTTATTTAAATAATTATATGGCCTACAATATTATTTATAATACATATTATATTTATACATTGCTACTATCATTTTACAGATGGCAAAGCAGTTGTAAAGAGAATAAGTAACTTTTTCAAGGTGATGTAGCAGTGGCTGGGCCAGTTTCTGAATTCAGACCAACCAACTCGTAGGTTTCATCCTATGTTTTGCAAAGATATAATCATATAGTAGATTATCAATAAATGTTTGAATTTGCACTAGAACTTCCTTAATATATAATGAACTAATAGGTTGAAAATCTGTAGGTTAAGGTTGAGATGTATATAAATTCTGTTAAAATAGGCAAATGTATCTCTGCTTGGTTATTTCCTATTACATTATATGCCTCTTTCATTTGCTTTGGTAATTGTTCTTCAGAGATGGTAGACCATACATTTCATCTTGAGTTCTGAATTACTACAATTCACATTAGGTTTCCATATTGTATACTGGTAATTTGTGTCTGCTCTTTATTTAAAAATAATTATATATTTAGAGGAAATTTCAAAGATAGCACAGAGGGGTCCTGTGTACCATTCACTCAGTTTCTTCTATTGGTTGAATTTTAAATAGCTATAGTACAATATTAAAACCAGGAAATTTGCATTAGTATAAAGTGTGTGTATGTTCAGGTCTATGTCATTTTACATGTATAGATTCATGTGTAGTCCCCACTACAATCAAGATGCAGAACTAATCATTACCACAGATATCTCCCTCATGCTACCCCTTTATAGTCACACACATACCCTGTTGTCTGCATAACCCTTTTCCTTTGCAACCAATAATCTTTGCTCCATTGCTATAGTCTTATAATCTCAAGAATGTTGTATAATGGGTTCATAGAGTATATGACCTTTTTAAGACTGGCTTTTTTTTTTTCTCACTTAGTACAATGCCTTTGAGATCTATCCAGGTTGTTGCTTATATCAGTGGTTCTTTCCTTCTTATTGCTGTGTAGTATTCCACAGCATGGATATACCACAGTTTGTTTAACCATTCACTTATTTTAGGACATTTTGTTTCCAGTTTTTAGTTATTACAATAAAGCTGTTATTAAGAATCATGTGTAGGTTTTGTGTGGACAAATGACAGTTTTCATTTCTTTGGCATGAATGTCCAGTGTCACTGCTGAGCCATATGTTAAGCATATGTTCAATTTTTACACTGTCAAACTGTTTTCTAGAGTATCTGTACCATTTTACTCTCCCACCAGCAATTCATAAAAGATGCAATTTATCTACATCCTTACCAGCATTTGGTGCTGTCACTGTTGTTTTTCTTCTAGCAATTCTAGTAGGTGTGTGGTAACATCTCACTGTGGCCTTAATATGCATTTCTGTAATGACTATGATGTGGAACATATTTTTGTGTGCTGATTTTCCTTCAGTGAAATGTCTCTTCATGTTTTGCCCTTTGTCTAATTGGATTGTTTGTCTTTTACCATTGAGTTTTGAGAATGCTTTAGATATGAGTCCTTTGTCAGATATGCAATTTGCAAATATTTTTTCTAGCCTGCAACTTGTCTTTTGGTCCTCATTTTTTGTGTAAGATAGAGATGAATCCTTTGCCAAGGCTGGAGATACAGATTAGAAAGAAGACAAATACTGAATGATGCTAGATTTGCATGCCTTCTACTCTGTCAGAAATTCATGGCCAGCTGTGTCAGAGGAAAGAGTGCCATGTACTGAAGCACGGGGATCAGTTCTCCAGCCCAGGAACTAAACAGAAGGAGCAACACCAGACTTCTTTCAGGTGTAGCTGGGGTGGACCACTCACCATTCAAATAGAGAACATTACTATTGCTATTCAGTAGAAGACTACCACCAATTCCTGCCAGGATGGGGGATTGTTATCAACTTAGTACATTAAATCCCTTGACAAAGATTCAGCAATGAAGGTAATAAATAAAAGAGATGACATTGATGCCTTCTGATTTCAGACATCTCTGCCTGCTTCATCTTTGTTCGTTCCAAGTAATTAAATCCTTCTGTCTAATTAAAGCAATACATTGCTATTAGCTCTTGGTGTATTTATAACACATACCATAAAATGACATTTGCAATGAAGACTGATCTAACCTTTGCTTTTGAATAGGTTATTTTATAAATTTAGCTTTTTATTAAATTTGAACTCATTTTATACTGATATTTTTTCTACATTTATGATAATATAATGAAAAATTCTTTTTTACATGTACATGAGGATTTACTGATGTATCATTTAAATCTGTATTGTCTTTTCATACATTTTTAATGTTTTAGAGACTATTAATAAGCTTAAAATGAGAAAATTTAAGTTGAAATTAATTGAGGTAGATATTTAGAATATGCTATTTTGAATTACAGAGTGGAAAACACTAGTTTTCTGTACATGAGATAAATGGCACCTTTCATATTTCTGGCATTAAGACGACCATCAATTTCAGGAAAAATTGAAGTTGGAAAAAATTGCAACTTTACTTTTATAGAACTTATAATTCGGTAAGTGAGCAAGTAGAAATAGTGATTCCTATAGATGGACAATTAGGGTGATAAATGGGCAGCAGATTTTGAGGTGCCCTCCTATAACTACAGGGAAACTGGTACCATATTAGGTGTTTGGGAGATAAGCTTGGTTAATCAAGTATGTATTTGCATGAATTCCTTGCCGTTCTCTTTACTTTTACTCTTGCCATGAGTTTATTTCCTGAGAAATACGTAATTTTGCTTTCACAAACAAGTGCTCCTACTGTGGTAAATGTTTCCAGCAAAATGTTTGTTATTGCTATTAGAAATACTCATTAAGTGAACATAATTATGTTATTTGGATACAGGTAGAAGATAAATATGTATTATTTATTAGAAAAACACAAACCCAGGTGAAAAACTACGCTGTTAGAAATACGAAGTTCCAAAAGAAAATGTGAAGATCTAGACTAAATGTTTTCTATTCCTTCTCTGTGTTTTTGAATTCTTAAAAAAAAATAAACAAATAAAAATCTTTTCTCTCAAACTTTTGATAAATCCAATTAAACATTTTTTTAATAATAAAGAACATTTTTATGATCTGTCCATATTTTACTACCCAACTTCTACCCACTCCCATTTTAGAGAAATCAGATTTTTTCCCCAGCTTTTCCTGATGAACATTTTCAGAAGTAGCCCAAAATTGAAAGAATTTTACAGGGTCACGCATATAGCTTATATCCTATTTTATCTGTTAATCTATCTTACATTGATGCATTTCAAAGTAAATTGCACATATTTAATATGGAAAGCATTGAGTCTTTAAAATATTTTAAATCACTGTATCTTTAAAATATTGAGTTGTCTTATTCATGAACAAGGAATATCTATTTAGTTCCTTTTTATTTCATTCATCAGAAACATGTAGTTTTCCTTAACTAGATCTTGTGTAAGAATTTCATTTTTTGGGTCCTAACATAATTAGGGCAGTGTTCTTAATTTCAAATTTCACTTGTCCATTGCTGGCATATATGGCGGTTATTGACTTTTGCATATTAACCTTGTATTCTGCAATTGGTATAACCACTTATTAGTTTCAAGATTTTTTTGTCTATTAGTAAATATGAGAGAATTGACAGTCATGTCATGTGCAGACAAATTGAGTTTTGTTTCTTCCTTCCCAATCTATTTACCATTTATTTCCTTTTCTGGATATATTGAATTAGCCAAAACTTTCAGTATGATGTTTATAGGGTCCATCCTTACTTTGTACTTGGTGGGAAAGCTTCAAGTTTATCATCATTAAGTGTGATGGTAGCTGTAGATTTTTTGTAGATATTCCTTATTAAGTTGAGGAAGTTCCCCTCTAATCCTAATTTATTGAGTTTTTATTATTGATGAGTGTTGAATTTTGTCAGATTTTTTTCTGTATTTATTGATTTGAACATGTGATTTTTTGTTTTTAGCCTATTTATGTGATGGATTACCTTAATTGATTATTGAATATTACACCAGCCTTGCAAACCTAGGGTAAATCTTGGTAGTTGTGTATGTAATTCTTTTTATACATTGTTGGATTTAATTCGTTATAATTTTGTTGTGGATTTTTACATGCACATGAGAGAGATTTGTCTGTAATTTTCTTTTAATGTCTTTATTTAGTTTTAGTATTAGGGTAATGCTGGTCACATAGAATGAAATAGGAAGTATTCCCTCTGCTTCTACCCACTGACATCATACAAAATTTGTGTATTTCTTAACTATTTGGTAGAACTGGTGCCTGGTGCCTTCTGTTCTGCAAGATTATTAATTACTGATTCAACTTACTTAATAGATATATGTCTATTGAGATTATCTATTTCTTCTTGTGTGAGTTTTACCAGAGTGTGTCTTTCAAGGAATTGGTTCATTTCATCTAGGTTATCAAATCTGTGATCATAGAGTTATTCATAGTGTTCCATTGTATTATCCTTTTAATGTTCATAAAATCTGTAGTGATGTCTCCTTTTTCATTTTTCATTAGTAATTTGAGTTTTCTCATTTTTGTTAGCATGGCTAGAGACTTTTCACCTTTACTGATCTTTTTAAACAACCAATTTGGTTTCATTGACATGTTCCTTTGTTTATTTCTTGTCAGTTTAATTGGTTTCTGCTCTAACCGTTTTCTGCTTACTTTGGATTTGATTTGCTGTTTTTATTCTAGCCTCCTAAAGTGGAAACTTAGGTCATTGATTTTAGATCTTTATTCTTTTCCATTCAATGCTATAAATGTCCCTCTAATTATTCAGGTATTTTATATTTTCCCTGACTTTACTACCTCTGTATATTTGATTGACAAATGTGTATGTCTTAGTCCTTACCCCTCTTATGAGCACCATTACTGTATTTTGATCTGCCTGATAGGCATCTTAACCTGGATCATCCAGAGGCATCTCAAATTCAACACATGTAGAAACTAAATTTCCTTTTTCCACCTTCCTGATGTTTAACTTAACCCATGTTTCCATCTTTGTTACTGGCATATAATGGACTTCCTTATAGCCTTGAACATTAGTGTTTTTGTTTGTTTTGTATGTGCCAACCCCTACTTCCCATGGGGAGTCACAAATATTGAAAAGGCATTGTTTTTGTAGTATAATCTTTATAGTCCCAGAATTTTATACTGTGCTTCTTATGTGTTGGATTCTGCCTTCTAGCATGTATTAGACTTGTACGGATTTCAAAGAAGAATAAGAAAAAATTTTGCTTATTTAGGTAGTTATGAAGAGTCAAAACTTTGGTTATTCTTCTGTAGAAAAAAGAAACCATGGGCTGATGTGATAATAAGTGCTCCTATCTGGAAGGATGTGTAAATAAATAAAATACTCTTCACATTTATGAAGTGTTATTCCATATGGAGGCAATCTAATCATTTCCCCAATCTGAAAGGACTGAATAAGCAGAACAGAAAAAATTTGGTTGGAAATATTTTCCCACTGGTAAGCATGGCTCTGAAGGTTAAATGGTTGGGCCGATGTAATCACCTGGTAACGCCTGCTTGGCCTTACTTAGCTAACATCTATTCTGACTGGTTAGTGGCTCTATGCTTTAATTTAGTAAGTTTTTTTTGCTTTGAATTATTACTGCCTCAATTATTTTAAATTTCATCTCAGTCCTAAATTTTCTATCACTGTTTTATATCTCTTTTGTCTCTTAGACTATTTAAGAACAAATATTCTTGGGTAAAATTCCCTGGAATGTCAGGCCAAATGTTGAAAGTGATCCAACATTTCATGAAGGCAACACTAAAAATTTTGGAAGATACATCTTTTAATTGCTTTCTTAGCTTAATTTATAACCCTCTTCCTTTCAAACAAATCTCTGAAACAGGTCTTCTAACACACTGATTTTTTAAATTTGTATTTATTTTGGAGTAATTATCAGATTCTTTTTCAAAAAAAGAAAATATACTATGTTTGACCCCTGTAGTAGGTAAACAAATGACCTCTCAAACTGCCTTGTGCTTCCTAGTCCTCTGATCCTGTGTGTATGTTATGTTGCATGGCAAATGAGAATTAAGGTAGCATACGAAATTAAGATTGCCAGTTAATTGTAAAATAGGGAGATTATCCTGGTGGACCCAGGGTAATTGTAAGAGTCGTTAGATGTGGAAGAGGGAAGCAGAAGAGGAGGTCAGACTGGGCTGGCCATTACTAGCTTTCAAATTAGAAGGAGAACATGAGCCAAAGAATCTGAGAAGACTCTAGAATTAGAAAGACTAAGGGAAGGATTCTCCCTAGAGCTTCCAGACAGTAATTCACCTCTGCTGACACCTTGATTTTAGCCCAGGCTTTGTGGTCATTTGTTATAGAAGCAATAGGAAACTAACAAAGCCTTTTTTATTGCTTTTTGGCTAAATTAAGGGTTTCATATATTCTAGATAACAGGCATTTATAATTATCCCAGAAAAAATAGCCTATTTTTACTTTGCTATCCAAAGCAACCATGCTCATTCTCATAAAGGGAGTAATATTTCTTGCCTATACAAAATTGATCACAATTTATTTGTCAGTTGAATGTGATTATGTCAGCCTGCATGTTTGTGACTATATATACATATATAGTGTGTGTGTACATATATATATTACACATGTAATATGTACATACACTCTAGAAATATTATAAAAGTATATTTTTGGGTCAACTCTTATAGCTTACATATCAGAACAACATAACATAATATCTGCCAAAGGGTAGGCTATAAAAAGGAGAATTATATTTGTATGTATTATCCCTGTAAGGAATGACAAATAGTCATCTCCTATTTGCTTTGTCAGGGAACACTATTTACTTGGTTGCCAAAAATATCGATGCTGTCTATTGGCTTTCAACTTTGGAATCAAATTACAGCCTAAGTTTGGTTATCATTACAGAGGAGAATATAAATGATTTCCACTTTGATAATGTACAAGTAAAGGTAGAGCTGACAGAAATGGAAAGTGAGGGCAGAAGGAGAGAAGGGCAGGAGTAAGAACTGATGTCATCTTTGGCCCTGAGGAGTGGAGATGCCGTTTATAGGTGATAGAATTAAACAGAGTTATTCATTGAAGATAAAAGTAACCACTAAAGGAAATAAATATATTTGAATAACTATATTAGGAGCAAGAAGGGTGGGAAAAGTGGGGGACTATAAATACACTTAATTGCCATTGATGATATCAGAATGTCAAAAGATGATTTCTGAAGTGAGAAAGTTGAGACCATTAAAAATGCTTATTATTGAGAGAAAAGGAGTTTATATTCAGATAGACTTAAAACAAATGTCTAAAAGAGTTTCCTCTGGAGAACAATTGGGCCACCTTCTATACCATTTACATTTTAAAAATCAAAGTAATTCATACATATGGTTTAAAGCAGAAGTTGGCAAAAGGCTGGATAGTAAATATTTTAGCCTGTGCAAGCCATGTGATCTCGGTCATAGCTACTCAACTTTGCTGTTGTGCAAAGGTAGCCATACACAATCCTTTACATGAGTGAATGGGTCTGTGTTCCACGAAACTTTATAAAAATAGATGATGGCAGGATTTGGCGTGTGGGCCATAGTTTGCCATTTTCCAGTTGAAAAAGCTAAATAGTGCTAAAAAGGCCATAACAAAAAACATTGGTATGTTGAGACCCTCTTGCCCATGCTGCTTCCACAAAGCAGCTGCTCTGTACCCGTTAGCTGTCCTTTTCTGGTATTTATCTCGATAATTGTAAATAATTTATGAATCTGGGGAAAGCAGTGCACTTTTATTTCTAAATATGAATTTACGGCTATCTCTTGATTCATTAATTTTCACCATTATCTGTTTCTATCCTGTTAGGGTAAGCTAACATTTATGGTTTTTTTTTTTTTTATAGCTTCTCTACCTTTTCTCTCCACTGGTCATCCAAAGTTGTTGTTGGAATTCTGGTTAAATATATTTTCAGTGTTTTCACTACAATGATTATGTAGATATTGTTCACTCTTGAGCCAATAGTAATAACCATTTATTTTCTGTCCAGTGCAAATTTTTATTTTTCCCGGAGTTAATATGTTTTATTTGCTTTTTATTTTTAATCTTTTGTTTTCTTCTCTCTCCTTAAGTGGTATAAAATGACTCTCAGTGCCGTTTTCCAGAGTGAAAACTGTCATAGCATGTGTTGGTTTTTGCCTTTTTCCCTGATGAAGCTCACTCTTACTGCTCTTCAGCGGCTGATCCAATCAGGGATGGTTGTTCCCCGAGCTCTCGCATGGCTAGCATACGAATTGTCACGTTTTGGGGTGTTGGGTCCTCTGTTTCCTGGGTCCCTCATTTTGATGACACACACTCTCCTAATTGCTTATAAGTAGTAGCTGGAGAGGAAGGTTAGTTGTAAGGCTGGCTGCCGGTTTTCTGAGGCTCGGTGGGGTAGCATAGCATTAATTCTGCAGCCTGTAGCCTTTTATCTTCAGACCTTCTCTGTGCCTGATGTCTTAAAATGTGAACCCTACTATGGTGCAATTTCTCCAGAGATTGTGTCTCTTGTTCCTGGACAGGAGACTTGGTGGTGGGCAACTTGGATTTCATCGTCCCTTAAATACATTTTCAAACAATTTTTATTCTCCATTTTCAGCCCCCATCTTCTTCTGATTATCATGGACTCTGCTGTCTCCACGCTGTGTCCTATAGGATTGGTTTGTGTTTTATGCTGACTATCTCCGTCTAGAGGCCCTGGGATTTGTCCTTTCTCCCTGAGAAGTCTTTACATCTTGATCCGTCCCTTCCTTTTTCTAAAAAATAGTATTTGCATTGCAAGCATCTACTGGTTTTATGAAGATGGAGTTTATGTTTGTTTTTAGATTTACTTGTTTGGGGATGATTTCTAGGGAAGAAAGAGTGGGTGGTATTAATGACTAGAACTATGGGTATGTGTCAAGCTTTTTTCAATTACAATATTTTTATATCTTTCAAAATTAAAATAAGGGTTGAGTGTTTCTTGTACAAAGTACAAGCTTTTGTCATCTCAGCTTTTGTATTAATATGTATAAGTATATATATATATATATATGTGTAAGTGTTGTAAATGCGTGTAACTCATATTGTGGTATAACTCTAAGAAAAGTTTTCTTCAACATTTTGGTAATTTTTCTGAAGTTTTTGTCATCTTTTGTTATAAGGTGAACTTTGTGTCCTTCGTGGTGTGGTGGTGGTGGTGGTGGTTTGCCTGCTGTACAACTGGCATCTCTGCTTGAGGCTTGTTCTTCCGCTGTGCTTCTAACTAAGCAGCCTAATGGTGTACTAAAGCCGTGCTTTAGGCAGAACTACAGTCTTCAGCCTTGTTACCTACATACTCATTAGTCTCATGAAGTGGGTGAGTTGTTGAGAGTAAAAGAAGTCCGATTAAAAGCTTATAAAAGTTGTAGCTAATTGTTTTTCATATTTGGCGTGCATTTTCCTATGAGTAATATATAAGTGGAAGTTTTCCCTGTGTGTGGAGGCTTACTTTTCGAATGTCAGCAAACTGTGTCAGCTAATTATGTGTCTTAGTTAAGGTGATAGGTGTCGGGCCGATGACCAGTGTACCCAGGACTTCTCACACTCTGTGTGGGGGAAGACCAGATTGTTTTGTTTGTCTACCTGTAGAAAATGGATACTTTTATAAAGTACAAAATCATGTGCTTGGATATTGCAGCAATAAGAAATTACTATAAAAAATTGTACATGCTCGCTCCCAATTTCTGTACTTGTTGCAGATGAAAAGCAGGTCATGGATTGTGTTGGTCTACAGCCCACGTCCTGAATGTGTAAGCACGGAGAAAAACTGGGGAAGGCTGTTTCTTCTTGGTCCAGATTTTAACATGTAAAGCTGGTCGTGCATTCTCATCCTTCTCTTTCTGGACCTTTTGCTCGCTTCCTGGTGACTTTCTTCTTTCTCCTGGCCAGGAGGTCTGTCACTTCTAAACTGTCCTCAGCATTTAGTTTTGGAGAATTACGTGTGGCAGTGGTGATAATGGGCCCTGTTTATAGATCTGTTGTAAGGAGAACGCTATGCCAGGTGCTGGGATTTCAGTAGTATGTATGTTAGAAATGGCTCTGCCTTTGTAGAACTGAAGAGTTATGGTGTCAAGAAAAAAATACACGTGCGTGCCTATGTAGGTGCATGTATGTGAACATGTAATGAATTTCTCACAATTGAGTTGAGGGTCAAGGGTATTGTTCCCAGTCTGTCTGAGTTGTGGAGTTTGGATTTCAGCTTAGTCTTCCTGACGTTAAGACTTACCCTTCTCCCACTGAACAGCCTCATTCTGAGGGGTCGAGCTGATCCCCATCCTTACGTCGTCCATGCCGTTACACCTGGATGACCTCAGCAGCTTGGAAGGGAACATAAGGTGCGAATAATGTATAGGTCCCTCTCCTGCCTTTCTGGAAATGCTTTCATGTAAAAGGAAAGGTGCTTTTAAGCATGTTTAATGATGATGTGAAACCAGCGGAATGTTAATGTTGTGGCGTGAGCGTTTTCCTTGGTATGGGCACTGGATTGCGCTGGAGAGGCTGGGCCGGCAGCTGCCACCATTTCGTATTTTTCCAACTTCTGCCTGAGAAGTGACTGACTTTTCCCACTCCTATCCTCACACACAAGGGACTCCTTTAAGAGTCTCTTTTCTGAGCTTTGACTTCTTTTCCAAATGGCCGCTAACGGACTTGCACAAGGGCACAGCCGTTTTTTAGGAGACTGCCTTCCATTCTCTAGACTGCCACTGTCTTGCCTCCCCAGATCTTTGTTCAGTGTTACTGTTTCATTGGGACCTCACCTGACCCTTTATTTAAAAAGAGAAGACCTTCATCCTCTCATTGTCTTCACCCTACTCTTATTTTCTCTGCCAAATCACTTAACACTTTCTAACATACCATTTAACTTACATTTTTATTATGTTTGCTAATTTCTGTCTGCCTTCTCTCTTCACGGAAATGTCAGCTTTACTTTTCCAGCAATGGGGCTTTTCCCCTTTTTGTCCATAGATGTCGCAAGAAGCGAACACATACGTGTGACATCAATGACCATCAGTGATGTGCATTCCAGAATGTTCCTACTTCTCTTGTGCTGCCCTTGGCTTTATCAAAGATATGATTAAAGCTTTTGTTTTGGTGTAAGTAAATGGCTTTCTGTGTTATAACATGAGGTCTTTCTCTTTTTCTTTGTTCTTCCTTCCTGTTTCTGCTTGTCTTTATTCGTATGACAGATTAACAATGGATGCCAGTGGTTTTAGCTGTGGATATGGACTGAAGAAGATAAATGAGGTTTCTGTACCATGCTGCCTGTTTTCTAGTTAGGGGAGACTAAGCAAAAACATTAACAGGTAATTGAATAGAGTTGTGATGATGTTTGATACTGGCAATAAGGGCAGAGAATCAACTTTAGATTGACAGGCAGGGTGGTCATCTCTAAGCAGGAGATGTTGAGCTCAGCTTTTTAGCTTGTTCCTTTCCTGTGCTTTCTGTGTTCCTTTCAGCTACATCTGGGTTGCATCTATAGCATTCTAGAGGAATGACTGTGCTTTGAGAAACAAAGCTAACAGTAGTGGGTGGTAGTTGTCCCAAATCTTTTGAAAATCAGAGACAGATAATCCTTCACTGTTACTGCTATGCTGAAAAGTTTTATAAACAGTGAGCAGGAATAAAGTTGACGAGGTCTTTATGTTTATCTTAGAGTTAACTTATTTTTATAAACACTGCTACCAATACCTCTTAGGTAAATAAGCTTGTATGTTCTATGTCTTAATTTCTTCAATGATGGAGCATAAAACTGTGTTTGAATAAAGACCTAGAGGCCATGGCAGTTACCTGTAGAATGTTACCTTCTTTATTCATTCATATACAAAAAAGGTACACACAGTGGTTGACAGCATCTGTCAAAGGTGTTCTTTGTAGTTACTGTGCAAAGGTGCCAGCATCATAGAAACAAGAAATTTTGGATTTAATTGGCTGCGTTAAGTAAAGCTTGAGGTGTATGAATTTGCATTCTCAAATTCTTACTGAAATTCATGTTAGCACAACACTTTCAGGGTTTTACAATGAGTAAATGATTTCAAAATTGTAGCTTCTCTTTCTCTTTGGAGACATGACTGCTTCCATTCTTTGGCTGCCGGGTTTCAATTCCTCTGGACCACACAGGCTTTTAAAACTTTGGCAATCCAGGCCTTTAGACTATAAGATTCCACTGTAAACAATGGATGGAAAACAGGATTTTGAAAAACTCATCTGTTTTTTTAAAAATTATTTTGAAAACATATTATTTCAGTGTTATTACATTAGTAATGGTTTAATATTTTAGAAGTGTTTCATAGTGGAAATCTTTAGAAATACCTGTATGTGTAGTTTTTATTAAATTCAGACCTTAATATTTGATTTTCCTGATAGATCGTTGGTTTTACGATGATAGTGTATTTAATCCTGCAGATTTATATGCAACTTATACTTTTATGCATTTAAGTCACTCTTCAATCCATAGGAAAAGGAAATTCCCATATTCTTGTGAAGAATTAGTGTGCTGTGATGATGTAAGCAGTAGATTTTGAACATAAAATTTGTACTTTATTTGAAAAACAGCTGTATCTACAAATTTCTGGACCTTTTTTCCTCAAATAAATTTAGGTTAATCCCAGGTTAAAAAATGAACCTTTGAGTCTTTTATGTAAAGAAAACTGCTGATTATGGTTACTTCACATAACTGAATGAAAAATGACATGGGGTGATTAACATACTTAGTTGATCTGTGAACTAGGAGGTGAAGTGAGTGTATGCCTGATGCTCAAATATGTTTCTTCCTACATGAAAAGGAGAATAAGTAATATTATAAAAACTTTCATTGCGAGATGAAATTGAAAATTTTCCCTTGATTTGTTGGTGCACTTATATTGCACTACTTTTGCCAAAGATTATGTATGAAAAGCCAACAATTCCTTGAGTCTCAGTTACTTCATCATTAATGAACCTGGAGCCTTTATGGCCTTCACTCAAAGCACCACGTGGAAGTCAAAACATAGAGGACAGAAGAGGCAGTAATGGAAGGTCCCAAACTATTTCCCTAAGTGTGTCCAGTGTTTCCAAAGTTTGCAGGACAATTCCTTGAGCAATTACCTCCTCAAAAACACTTTGTCTCCCTTTCTCTCTGTCTGTCTTCTTCTGGTCCCACTGCAGTGCGAATATTGTTCCATTTGGATTGGTCACACAGTTCTCTCAATATTCTATCATTCTTAGAGATCCTGTTGTCTCTCCATGCCTCAGCTTCTTGGTATTCCTCTTCTCCAATTTCTATTCCATTTATTGTCTCCTCGACAGCATCTCATCTGCTTTTAATACCCTCCATTGAGCTCTTCAACTACTGGATCTCCAACGGGAATTCATTCCTGAGTTCTTGCATATGTTTCAGTACTTCTATGAGCATGTTAATGATTTTTATTTTGAACTCCCTTTCTGGAAGATTCATAAGGTCAATGTCCTTTAAGTCTTTCTCAGGAGTTGCATTCATAATTTTACTGACCCAGGTTCCTTTGGCCTTTCATGGTTGTATATGGTGCCCTCTACTGTCCAGAAGCTGTACTCTCTAGAGCTGCTCAGCCCTGAAGCAATGTCGAGGATTGCAGGGGAGTGGTATTGGTGCCTGGGGTAAGGAAAGAGCTTTTTCCTGCTTCCCGGCCACTATGCCTGTCTCCACTGCCTGAACCAGTGGGCCGAGTACGCAGGTATAAGACTCTATGCTTTGCATTTGTAGTTGTTATAGACAGATCTTCCCTCCGGCTGGCCTAACACCAGGGTAGGGTTTGCCGGTTTGCGAACCAGGTGGGTCTGGCTGGGAGAAAGGCGCAGTAGGCTGCGTGTCACGGAGGGCGTCCTTGGAGCTGTGTAGGCAGCCAGGGAGCTGGAGCACCTGAAGATCGTGAAAGCTCCCAACCTGCCGGGCAGAGTGCACGCAGACAATTTTGTCTACCCATCCTTTCTCCTGAGCAGTAAGCTCTGTGCAATCCTTGCCCCTTTAGCAGCCCTCTTGTTAAGGGCTTCCTTGTTAGGCCGTCTCTCAGACTGCCCGCCTTTCTTTTGTCCCAGAGCAGCTGGATATGGATCCCTGCTGTCCACAAGCAGCTGGAATATCAGTCCCTCCAGGAATTCTGCTTGTCTTAGCTTTCCAGTCCCCTAATCACGAGAGTATCACGAAAGCACCATGAAATGTAGGTTTGTGCTCCCAGAGCAGATCTCCAGTGTTAGGTGTTCAGCAGGCCCAAGCCTCCACTCCCTCCCTGCTCCGTTTCTCTTCCTCCCGACGGTGAGTTGGGGTTGGGGGAGGGCTTGGGTCCCGCTGGGCCACGGCTCTGGTACGTTACCCTGTTCCATGAGGTCTGCTCTTCTGTCCAGGTGTGTGCAGTCTGGTGCCGCCCTCTTTCCTGTTGCTCTTACAGGATTAGTTGTATCCATGATAGTTTCATATTATATGCGGTTTTTGGAGGAAGCCTCTGTCTCACCTCTCATGCCACCATCTCTGATCTCCTCCACTCCCGCTCTTCTGGGGCCACAAAGAGTCTGTGTACTCATAGGAGGATGTCTTCCTGCCAGTGTTTTTGGTCTCTTGTTGATCCTCCTCTGCCTCTACCCCCTTCTCCACCTCCTCCTCCATATAACCGCCTCCTCCAAAAACGCGTCCACATCCAAGGCCTCCTCCAACTCCTCCTCCGACTCCGAATCCGACTCCGAATCCGACTCCGAATCCTCCTCCAACACCTCCAAGTCCTCCAACTCCTCGTCCGATGACTCCGACTCCTCCTCCAACACCTCCAAGTCCTCCGACTCCTCCGATGACTCCAACTCCTCCTCCAACACCTCCAACTCCTCCAACTCCTCCTCCTCCAACCCCTCCAACTCCTCCGATGACTCCGACGAGTCCGCCTCCTCCTCCAACACCTCCAACACTTCCCACTCCTCCTCCTCCTCCTCCTCCTCCGACGACTCCGTTGACTCCGACTCCTCCTCCAACACCTCCCGCTCCTCCTCCATTGGCTGCGACTCCTCCTGCGACTTCCCCTCCAACTCCGAATCTTCCTCCAACACCTCCAACTCCTCCTCCGTTGAATCCGACTCCTCCTCCGACTCTGAATCCTCCTCCGATGATTCCGACTCCTCCTCTGATGACTCCGACTCCTCCTCCCATGACTCCGACTCATCCTCCACATACTGCAGCTCCTCCTCCTCCTCCTCGTTCCGGTCTTCCTCATTCTGCCTCTTCAGACAAGAAAAGACAGGATGGAAAAGCTGGGAGCTGAAGCTGCTGTCCGGCCCACCAGCCCCTCAGGCGTCTCGGCCCTGGAGCCCTCCTCCCGGGCAGGGGGCTCCCCCGCACTACCAACCTGCTCCATCCCCTGCAGGGCTCTGTGCTCCGGCCTGGACTCCTGGACAGGTGGGCGTTCCTGGGCACACAAGGGGCTGGATGTTTTTGGGGCCCCTTGTGGCAAAGCAGATTGTTCTTCTCTGGCCCTCTTTAAGGTGGGCTCCAGGAATTCCGCCTCGTCCTCTACTTTCTCGTTCTTCCTCTTCAGAGAAGAAAAGACAGGATGGAAAACCTGGGAGCTGAAGCCGCTGTCCAGGCCCACCAGCCCCTCAGGCGTCTCGGCCCTGGAGCCCTCCTCCTGGGCGTGGGGCTCCCCCCTACTACCAACCTTCTCTGTCCCCCGCAGGGCTCTGCTGTCCAGGCTGGAGTCGAGGACAGGCGGGCGTTCTTCTGCACACAAGGGGCTGGATATTTTTGGGGCCCCTTGTGGCAAAGCAGATTGTTCTTCTCTGGCCCTCTTTATGGTGGGCTCCAGGAATTCCGCCTCATCCTCTACTTTCTCGTTCTTCCTCTTCAGACAAGAAAAGACAGGATGGAAAACCTAGGAGCTGAAGCCGCTGTCCAGGCCCACCAGCCCCTCAGGCGTCTCGGCCCTGGAGCCCTCTTCCTGGGCGGGGGACTCCCCCCTACTACCAACCTTCTCTGTCCCCCGCAGGGCTCTGCTGTCCAGGCTGGTATCGAGGACAGGCAGGCGCTCTTCTGCACACAAGGGGCTGGATGTTTTTGGGGCCCCTTGTGGCAAAGCAGATTGTTCTCCTCTGGCCCTCTTCGAGGCTGGCTCTAGGACTTCCTCCCCATCCTGTGAGTCAGCCACACCTCTTTTCTTCTGGACAGGCCTGTAGTGAAGGTTGTCGACGCATGACATTCCCAGGTGTGGAGGAAAGGATTCTTGTGTGGCGAGGGAGGAAGCTTCCCTTTCCTCCAACACCTGGGGTTGAGTCATGTCAGGAGGCCCAATCGTAGCACTATGCGGACGCAACTGAGGGATTCCTGGGAAAAGAAATTTCAGACATGAGAAAAGTAGAATAAGTGTGTGAAGTCTGTAGGAGTTGAGATGGTCATGAGACTATTGCTATGTGTGCACATGGCCTGGAAGTACATACCTATGTGAAATCACCGAATGCTGTGAGATGTACATTTTATCTGAGGTATGTCTGTGGTGTGATTATGTGGGATTGAGGGTGTGGAGGTCTGTGTATGTTCTGGGACATACCTGGTGAGAGTTTCTGACATTGGTAAGGGGGTGGTGAATGACGGTGTACATGGTGCACCAAAACACATGAAGAGGGGTGGAACGTGTTCTTATTGTGAAATAGTTAACGATGGAGCTTATTGGAGGAAGTGTGCTTGAGCTTCCCAGAGGTGCAGCTCCCTGAAAGGCTGCAGGCTTTTGGCAGAAGGTTGGGTGAAGTGATATGTGGAATAGAAAGACTGTACATGAAAGTGTATTCCCTTCAGGACATATGAGTTTTTGAGTGCTTAGTCTGGCTCTAATGAGGGAGGTAAAACAAGCTACCTGTGTGAAAGGGTGTACATGATGTACGGGTTAGTGTGTAGACAGCTGAGTGTGAGAATGATTGCCTGAGGAGGGAAGGTGGAAGTGTGTATCTGGGTAACGCTCGTAGAGAATGGGAAGGACGCATCTGGAATGAAGGCATGTGTATATGGGAGAAAAAGTGAAAGGAAGGAATAATGGGGCTATATCTGGTATGAAGGAGTATAGGGTGTGTTTGTGTGTGTGTGTGAGTTTGTGCTGATCTGAGGGAAGAGGTTGTACTTGAGTTCCCACACTGTGATCATCACAGCCCAGTATCTCACAGCTGTCCGCGTGTTCATATGGGGAACTGTCCTATCCTTGCAAGCACACCCCCAGTTTGTCCCTCTGCAGAGGCTTCAGTCTTAGTTCCTCTGCCCTGAAGCCCTTTCCTGTTTTTTGAAGGGAAAGTGAAATACGTAGTGATTGGGCTGAGCAGCTCAGCTCTTCATCCTGTGCAGCCTCTGTGATCTGATCTCCCTTACCATCCTCAGCAGCGGCATGCAGCTTTCCTGGTGTCTCACTGCGTCCTGTGAGCACCACACATGCCTCAGGAGAATTCTCTGTGATGTTCTCAAATTCTGAGGAATGAATACAAAAAAGAACATGTGGCATTTTCTGAGATCTGTATCCATTCAACAAAGACATGGTGCGTGGACAATCATGCTAGGCATTGAACCCCCCACCCATGAAATTAAGTATTTGAAACTTCACTTGCTCCAAAATATAAGGAAACAACAATTATGAAAATTGTGTATATATGTCAGTGATATTCGGTATCTTGTATGTGATATTTCTAAAGATGTATACATAATATCCGAACTTAGGACTAAAATTAGTTATTAGCTCCTTTTTCCTCATGAGAAATTATATAATTAGAGGACATGGGGTACAAGATTTAAGAGAATTCTGCGTATTTACCTTCCTGCATGTCTGCTCTGCTGCCACAGGTTCAAGTTAGGACTGCCAAGATCAAGCCACTATATCCACTCTCTCCTCTCTCCTCTCTCCTCACTCACTCACTCAGTCACTGGCCTGGCCGGTGCTTAAGTACACCAGCAGGGCCATTATGATGTAAGTGAGGCAGGGTTCCGTAGCATTCTGACCCGTGCATCAGAGCAGACCTCTAATTGGGGGGTGGGGCGACCCTTTTACCCAACACGAACTCTGCCATCTACTTGAATATTTATCTTGTACTTCATATCGAAACTTGAGAACCAATGATATGGATTAAACAAAAGACGATTTATGTATCTAGGGGAACCACATTACTATATCTCCCCAAGGGTGAAGATGAGGCATCAGCTGAGAGAAACAGGCTTAGACCCCTGCTTGCCCCGTAGAACATGGTTAAGTGTCCTATCCTAGCAGTACCATATAATTTATGTACACATGTATGGCTCCCCAGAGCCTTCAGGGAAAGTGGGAGCCCCTGAAGAATAGAATGTTCAAAATATCACCTTTTAGAGTAGCCCCAAACAGAAAGTAACCCAAACGCTTTTAAAAGTATAATCAATAAAGACACTATTTATGTGCCAAGAATGAAGGAACTACAGTCCCATATAACATGGATGATTACAAACACAAGTACAGAGAGTGAAAAGAAGTAGACGCAATGCATGTATTGTGCACTCGTGTTCGCATAACATTAAAACACAGGGACAACTCATGCAGCACTTTTGTATGGTCGGGACAAAAACAGAGTAGAGAAGTTGGAAGCATGTGGAAGATGACAAGGAAGTAAATGATGAGGATCATGGGTGCAGATGGGTCTGTATAGGGTTGAACTTGAGAACATTGGCTGTGAAAAGATACCGCTGTGCTGGGATCTGGGTCCAGGTATGTCTATACTCAGGTCAGGACCTGAGGATCCCGCTACGTTGGGTCTGTTTTAGGCTATTGGTGTGGTCACACCTTCCTGGTAATATAACCTGTCCTTGCCCAGCTCATACTGACATGTTCCTCTATGTTTCTCTTCCACCATTTCCTCAAATAACTCTCTGCCCTCCACTTGTCTCCTTGGGCTCACTCCAATCCTAAGGATTTTCCCCTTGGAATTTACTACTTCCGCTGTGTATTGTATTAATGAAGATGGAGAAGCATTTTGAGTTTCTTTCTGTACTGGGCAGCCTTGTGCTGACTGATGAGCAGAATCACTCAGCTCATCTCTGGGCTCTGCCTAGATCCCCACTGTCCTTTGCATCCCATTCAATAGTCCCTTCTTACGAGTGCCGGCAAGCGTGTCCTCACAAGGGACGCAGGAGAGGCACTCTGAAGAAGCAGCAGCAGCTTGCATTGTTGTTTTCTGGCCTTGGGTTAGGGCCACTGTCCTGTGTCCATGCTGTAGAGCTGCTTTTGTGGAAAAGTTAAATGAAAATGATAGATGTGGTCTGTGCTGGGTGTTTGTGTATTTATCCATCCATTAATAAAACAATAAGAGTCTGCTATGGAATGTCTTCAGTGATTCCAGGTAGCCTCCATTTACGTGGGTAACCTAATGGGGCTTTCCTTTGAAAAGTTTAAATGTGTGGCAGTATTGGTTGTGCCACTATAGATCATGAGCGACTGGCTTTTCACAAAGTGTGTCTTTGTAAATGGAACAGAGATTCATAGCTAGCTCTAAGGAGGGAGGTAAAACAAGCTACCTGTGTGAAAGGGTGTACATGATGTACGGGTTAGTGTGTAGACAGCTGAGTCTGAGAATGATTGCCTGAGGAGGGAAGGTGGAAGTGTGTATCTGGGTAACGCTCATAGAGAATGGGAAGGACGCATCTGGAATGAAGGCATGTGTATATGGGAGAAAAAGTGAAAGGAAGGAATAATGGGGCTGTATCTGGTATGAAGGAGTATAGGGTGTGTGTGTGTGTGTGTGTGAGTTTGTGCTGATCTGAGGGAAGAGGGTGTGTGTGTGTGTGTGAGTTTGTGCTGATCTGAGGGAAGAGGTTGTACTTCAGTTCCCACACTGTGATCATCACAGCCCACTATCCAACAGCTGTCCACGTGTTCATATGGGGAACTGTCCTATCCTTGCAAGCACACCCCCGGTTTGTCCCTCTGCAGAGGCTTCAGTCTTAGTTCCTCTGCCCTGAAGCCCTTTCCTGTTTTTTGAAGGGAAAGTGAAATACGCAGGGATTGGGCTGAGCAGCTCAGCTCTTCATCCTGCCCAGCCTCTGTGATCTGCTCTCCCTCACCATCCTCAGCAACGGCATGAAGCTTTAGTGGTGTCTCACTGTGGCCTGCGACCACCACACGTGCCTCGGGCTGAGGAGAATCCTTTTGGGTGTTCTCAAATTCTGAGGAATGAATACAAAAAAACAGATGTGGCATTTTCTGGGATCTGTATCCATTCAAAAAAGACATGTTGAGTGGACAATCATGTTAGGCATTGAAACCCCCCCATGAAATTAAGCATTTGAAACTTCACTTGCTCCAAAATATAAGGAAACAACAATTATGAAAATTGTGTGTGTTAGATGTCAGTGATATTGGGTATCTTGTATATGATATTTCTAAAGATGTATACAAAATATTAAAATTATTGACTTAGATTAGTTATTAGCTCCTTTTTCCTCATGAGAAATTATATAATTACAGGACATGGGGTACAAGATTTAAGAGAATTCTGCATATTTACCTTCCTGCATGTCTACTCTGCTGCCACAGGTTCAAGTTAGGACTGCCAATAATCAAGCCACTATATCCACTCTCTCCTCTCTCCTCTCTCCTCACTCACTCACTCAGTCACTGGCCTGGCCGGTGCTTAAGTACCCCAGCAGGGCCATTATGATGTAAGTGGGACAGGGTTCCGTAGCATTCTGACCCGTGCATCGGAGCAGACCACTGATGGGGGGGGACCCTTTTACCCAACACAAACTCTACCATCCACTTGAATTTTTATCTTGCACTTCATATCAAAACTTGAGTACCAATGATATGGATTAAACAAAAGATGGTTTATGTATCTAGGGGAACCACATTACTGTATCTCCCCAAGGGTGAGGATAAGGCATCAGCTGAGAGAAGCAGGCTTAGACCCCTGCCTGCCCCATAGAGAATGGTAACGGTCGTATCTTATCAGTACCATATAACATATGTACACACATAAGTTATATGGGATGTGCATGTGTAAAGTGGATTTGCAAACACCTTGGATTCCATACAGCTCCGACATTTATTGAATTTTCCCCGCTCTAGGGAACAGGCTCATGTGTTTTAACAACCCATTGTCTCTTTTGAAACTCTCTTCCCTGTCGCTTCCCCAAAGCCGTCAGGGAAAGGGGAAGCCCCTGACTTTACATCCAAGGCCCTCATCATGAATCCAGTGCTTGTCAAGCATGAAGGCTTCATTCCCGGACTTCTGTTCTAGGCCCCAGTCTCCTGGAAACCAAAGGGCTCTGCTCAGGGTTTGAACTGTAGTTAGCTGCATTCTGCTCCCAACTTCCCACTGACTGGCTCCTCCCCGAGGGCAATATGTATTTCCTTCAAATTTAGCAGTTGCTCTAGAGCCAGGCCATGATCCAGCCAGCTTCAGCCTTCTTTACTTCCAGTAGGTCGTCCCTCACGGTGTTCCCCCACGTGGGCCGGCCTCTCGCCGGCACTAAAGGGTAGAGATGATCAAACTTGCAGTTGCTCAAAGAGAAGCAAGAAGAAAAGAATAGAATAATGAATTTGAATTCCTGTAGAAAACTTCAAGTGGAGAGATGATGTCCTTTGAAAAATTCGTGAAAAAGAGCAACAACAGAATTAGCTTTCCAAGAATTAGAAATTTGCCCTCTACCTACCACTTCGCTTTATGTTTTTACATCTCATGCTCCTGCAAAGCAACTTGCTTTTTTTCTCTGCTGATGTGAACTGTTTTACTCCTTCTCTTTGCTTGTGTTCTTGCCTCTGGTTGGAAAGACCACTCATATATTCAGGCATCACATCTTGATCAAGTGCGTGATCTCTCCTTGCATTCCTTCAGAATTAACTGCCAAAGGATTGATTTTTCTATCTCCTTTTTATTACTTCTGCACGTTTTACATGCTCTTCTTGGTAATCAATGGTTTCCCCAGTGGTAGTGTTGCAGTTACAGTAACCCTAGCAGTGTAAAGGTAACAGCAGTGACTGTAAGTTATGGCTCTGCAACACAAATGCTATCATTACGTCTCGTGTGTGTCATTGCGTGAACAAGAGAGATTTTGAATTTTATTTTAGATTAAGCTAATATCTTACTGAAATTTCTCTAAAAAGAAATGCTAGTTCATCCAATATTTATTATAAAATTATATACCAAATACTGTAGACATTTTCCTGGTCAGTTCAAGGAATATTTAACATATATGGTACCAGGGGCTAACTTACTGTGGTGAGCATTTAGTCAGGTATATAATCATCAAGTCACTATGTTGTGTATGTGAAAACAATATATTATTATATATCAACTTTGCTCCAATTTTAAAACATATTTAACAAATATACCAAGCTTCTCTTTATATGTATATAGCATTTTATATAGTAAGTTATCACCAAAGTAGAGATTGACGTCGTAGATCTAGAGTATATATGCTCCTAGTCTCTATGGACCTAAGGCATTCTGCCACTCTGTTTACTTTTCAGGGCCTTGAAACGAGAGCTTAAATTCTTAAGCTCATGATATGTGTTGATGATATAAATTAGACCCCATCTAGTATTCTCTGTCCTTATTGTTAAGTGTTATAGTCAGTCTGACCCAAACTGGATTTTATTAACTACCTTAAGTGATATTAGCAGCTCTGCTCATAAAGAAATGCAGTAACAGGGTAAGGGTAGTGGGGTCTATGTTTGGGGTAATCATAATGTAGGAATGTTGTGGCAGTGTGAACCAGAGGTTAAAAATAATGTGTTGGAAGTTTATGCATATGGAACTTTGAAAATCTTTGGAAGCACATGAATGCTTTGGTTGATATGTTTCATAGAAAAGAAGGCAAGAAGCAATTAATTATGGGTGTTTTCTAACATCTTTATCTGCGTCATCCTGCATATAGATCTCCTGGTTTTGGTAAAAAATCAAGTATGTTGCCTCATATTGTCTTTGTCCTGATAATATGTATCAGATGCGAATTTTAATTTTTATGTATTTGCATATGTACAAATTTCAGCATGTAGTTATAATGTGTATTTGTTGTGGGATCATAATTAACTTTTTGAGAATAAATAGAATTGTATGATAGGAAGTTTACTGTTCATTATGGGCATATTTACATTAATATATTACTGTTAGTTTTTGTTCAGGAAAATGTGTTAAGTTTTTCATTTTGGAGACAAAATTGATGATCGCATTGAAAATAAGTCCCTCAGTATAAGAGGGTTTACTTATTTCTACTAAGTTTAGAATATAGAGGATAAATAGGTATTCATAGTATCTGGAGGAATTTTTAGTAAGGAAAGTGTATTTCATAATTGTGGTAAATTTCAGACACACAAAGAGGTAGATAAGAGGACACCGTATCCCTGGTAAATCATCCTGTGACAGCCATAATCACTTCCTGACTTTGCTTGCATGAATATGAAACCTGTGGTCTAGTATCCTTGGACTGATGCAAATTTCAGATACAGTATTTTATTCATAAATGTTTTTGTATTTATCTCTAAAAGATGAGGATTCTTTAAAAATTTACCATGTCATTATCAATCCTAAATATCATCAAGTGATAGGTCAAGGTTTAAATTTCACTGATTATCTGCTATGTATTTTCAAACTTTTCTTGATTCAGGATTCACACAGTGCCCACACGTTGCTCTGGTAGCTGTTTCTTAAGTCTTGTCCGTGTGTGCGTCCTCCCTGCCCCTCCTTTTTGTTCCTGCAATTTATTTGTTGAGGAAACAGGATCATTTGTCCTCTGTCGTTCTCCAGTCTGCATTTTGCTGATTGCATTCCGTGGTGGTGTTAAACATGCTTTTCTGGTCTGTTTCTTTAAATTGATATTTGCATCTAGAAGCTTGATTTTTTTGTGTATAGAATATTTTATAGCTCTTTGTGTACTCCAGGAATCACATAATGTAGTTATTTTTCTCTTTGATGTTAGTGCTATAGATGATCATTGTCTAGAGCCATTGTTTCACTATGGTTTTGCAAGATGGTAAGACCTCATTATTCTTTCTTCCTTTATTAGTTGGAATAGTGCTAAAGAGAGATTTTCATCAACTATTTGCTTACCTTGAGGGACAGGCAGAGAGAGGACAGGTCGTTGAGGAAAGGCAAAGTTAATGATTGATTGTTCTGCCTTTTGACTTGTTTATGAAAAAATGGGTTGGTTCTCTAGAATCCTCAGAGGTGAGACTAGGCTCTCTCTCTATATATAGATAGATAGATAGATAGATAGGCTTATACTGTTATTATTCTCTTTGCCCTAGTGTCCTCATATTGTGGCCAGTGGGAACCTCTTCAGGTTGAGTCTTTGAGCGCTTCCTTGCTTTTTGCTCTGACAAAATCTTCCAGGCCCATCTTGTACTTTTTCTACCCCAGGCTAGGATCAGCTTTTCTGCAAGGAGTCCTGGTTTCTTTCAGTGGGAAATAGTACTTTGGGAACCATGCTTTGGGTGTTAGAAGTGATCCTTGTTATTGGATCGGTCATTTTGTCTAGGTTTTTTCAGTGGATAGGACTAAAAAAAATAAATATGTACCTCTTGAGTTTATTCTGATATTTCAAATAAAAATTGAGGATTATGTAGTTTTACTTAACGTGATTTTATATTTGCATCTCTTTTCTCTAACACACCTTGCTCCTAAAGAATTAACATGATTTGCTTGGAAATGCTATCTGTTCTTCCTTAAGAAGAAGTACACCACCGATTCACGAATTTTGAGACTGTGTATGTTGAGAAGGACCTTCAAGTTCAAGTTCACTGTCATTGAGGGGCTCGCATCTGGGCAGTGTTCCATGTGTCGTTTAACTATAAGGAGGTGTTAAAGACAGATAACTACAGGGAATCATAGAAGGGAATCCAGGTTAAGTCTGGCTCTGCCCATTTACCCATCACTTGTTTCCCCATCTTTTAAATGGGGGTCATAATAACCTATCTCTAAAGCCTCTAATGAAAGATAATATATGTGAATTGCTTTGTAAATTATTAATGTATCATAATAGAAATCATTTTCCATCTTATTCATAATGAGATAGTTTTTGAAACACTGGACTTCTGATTAGCTTCTTTGTAAAGATTTGTTTATTCTCGCAGGGCACATTTTTCTTTTATAAGTTGCTAGGATCGTCTTCCTAGTTATTGTCTTTAATGGATTTTCTCCTCTGTACTCAAATGTATATGTTTATAGGCTTCTCTTGAGGTGAACAGTTGATGGCTTAAATATTTGTTTGGCTTAAATAGTAAATGTTTTTGTTCTAATTAATTTATAATCAAGTGGGTATAGAAAAGAGGATCAAAGTATAGGGGCTTTTCCATCCAAGCCTGTTTCTTGGTTTGCTAATGCCTCGTTTCTCTTACCTGGAGTCATGCAGTACTATGGACTGCAAAGGTGTATCTCTGCTGGTATGTGTAACATCTTTCCTGTGGCGGGACCTCACTCCAGAGTGCTGACTTCACAGCAGGCAAACCAATGGCAAGTACAGGTCACGTTAGCCAGCTGGACACTGGCGTTACATGCTTGGCCTTGCCAGGCTCCTTATCTTTATTTGGCTCCTAGGACTTTCCTGGCTAAGACTCTAGGGGTCCAGTTTTTTTCCTTCTAATTCTTCTTTTAAAATTCTCAAAGAACAGGGTTCTTTTCTATCTTAGAAATAGATACTCCCATTAATCTTTCATACTCACTGGTATTAAAGTGTTTTTTTCTCCTTTGGCCTTATGGTTCCATCCCATTAATTTTTACATATATATGTTCTAGAGAAAGTTTTTTTTTTCTTTTGTATTTTAGACTCATATCCCAATAAACCCATGCCCCAATAAGCTCTTGCTGATAAACAGAAAAATTTTGTATGTCGACTTATAGGATTTGCAATTAATATTGAAAGACAAATTTTAACAAGTTTGTTCTCATGATAAAATGTAATAATTTTTAAAGATCAAAGTTTTAGAAAGTCACCAAATATTGCACTTCTGTGCCATTGTCAACAGTTCATTATATTTCCTCCCAGATTTAATATACTCCTAGATACAATATAACCATCACTTTAAAGAATGCATGACATCTGAGATACATGAATAACATGTTTAAATGTTTCCCTGTTAGACTAATTGTCTAGATTCTGATATTTTGGCTATTGTAAACACTTAGGGTGAACATTTTGTGCACATGGGTTTTTCCTATACTGGATTATTTTTTTAGATTAGAATCCCAGAAGTAAAATACCTAGTTTAAAGTAATATTTTAATTACTCTTGATTTACATTCCTGAATAGCTTTCTATGAGAGTTGCAACAGTTTATGATACCTTTTTTATAGTTTTCCCTTTTTTATAGTTTCTCTACAGCCACCTACTCTCCACCCCACTTCCCACCCTCGCCACGCACACTGCTCATTTCTCTGTTGGAGGTTTAATATATCCTTTAAGCTTCAAAAGAGTTCAGATCTCTGCTTGGGAAGGTTCGGTGGTTTTGGAAAGGAGAATGAGCCTTTTGCTGCAGTCAGGAGTCTGAAACATGCAGAGGAGATCTGGAGTCATGGAACACCTTGACAGGAGAGGTGATGGTTGTGAGGGCGACAAAGTAAAACTCAAGTTGATTTTCCAGTTTTTTTTCTGTCTTAATACCTGGTAAGAAACTGTCTCTAAGCTGTTAAAATATCAATGTCCTATGTTAAGGAATAAACCTGTGGCCAGCTTTTTAGAAAATGAATGAAGATCCTTAGCAATCAAACTGTGCATTTTCTCACAGAAAAATTTAAAAAGCAACAAGCAATGGTTACTAAGTATATGAAGAATAAATCAGGACTTGCATACTTTACTGAAGGTGTAACCGAGTTTCACAGTCGGGAACCTATTGCATGTCCAGCATGCACGCAAGTACAAGTTTGCTGTTCCCAGCAAATCATTAAAGAATCTGCATTGCCTAGCAACTCTGCAAGTTTTTAAAAATGATTTCACAGATATCATCTAATGCTTTATGTAATAGTCATTAGGCACATCAATGTTTGTTTGAATGGATGTGGTCATGTGCAGATAAAGAACCAGAGAGGTGGTTTAGCATTGAAATGTGGTGAATTGATTTTCCCATATGGAGTAATATTGCTCTCTGTATATTTAGTTGGCTTTAGCAAAGTGTCATTTTGTTATCTAGAGCCGACTGGACGTGGGAAATGCTACTTCTGGTACTGGTTCAAGACTGTAGTAAGAATATTTCACAGACTACTAATGAAAATAGACATGTTGAATGTAACACTAAAGTGTTTCATTATTCTATCGGTTATACCATCAGAAGCTATGCTAGGGTTTTTTTTTTTTTTTTTTTTTTTTTTTGCTTCAAATGACTATGTGTTAATTATACCTCATGTTTAGTATTTATTCTCTGTAAGTGTTTTATCACACTAAATCTGTAGCCTGATGGGAATGAGAATATAGAGTTCATAGCAGGCTCTTTTATAGAATTTTAGATTCCTTTGAGGCTGATAGTATCACCCTTTATTTCTAGGACCCAGTCTGCCTTTTTTAAATTTTTAGACCTTCAGGTTCTTCCATAGCAAGTTTTCTATCCCTGACTTGGGTGCCCATTAGCTTTATATCCTTGGGCAAGTGTCTTTTTGAATCTTATGAGGTTGGCTTTATGATCAGTAAATTGTAACACTCAGTAAATCCCAGTCTGAAAAATTGGTGCCAACAGTACTTTGGGAGCCCCAACTAGGGTGGGTTGGGAGCAATCAGAGACCAAGCTATAGGGTCCAGAGATTGGGGAAGCTGAACAACAATCTTTTCTCTGTGAGGTCGGAGGTTGGAGGACAGCATTCAGAATAAAGTCTTAAATTCAAGTCTAATTCAGATAGGCATTTATAGTGAAGGTGGGACAGAACATAAAAATAGGGTATTTTATGTGTTTTTGTTAATTGAAGACCAGGAATTCCAGGACAGAATTTCTAGGAAAGTATAATTTTAGTAAGGATGAAAATAACAGGCATTACTTTTGATCAGTACTTATTCTGTATCAGGCACTGTGAACTTTTACATATATAATCAAATGAATTCTGTCAATGGTGCTTTTTAAAGATAGATGCTCCTGTTAAGTGTATCAAATGAGGAACCTACTGCCAGAAAGCTTCAGTGCTTTCCTGTCCAAATGATAGGGATGTGAGATAGGAATGCAAGCTGTCTGCATTAACAGGTTACCTTGCCTCCTGGCTTCCAGAACTGTTCAGCCAATGGGAAGTATACCGATGGGAGAACACAGGGCGAAAGGAGAGAATGGTTAGAGTGATCAGTCTCCTGGATCTCTCTCTGCCAGGTTGGCATGTGTCTTCTGACCCACTGCTGTATTTCTTATCAGGGAACCTGCTCCAGGATTTTGGTAACCATTCCCTCTTCTTGTCCTTTCAGGGTGTGGTCAGTTCTTGCCACCTGATCTGGCATATGGCACTGTCCCTTTTGGTTTCTAGAAACCCTGCCCATACTTCTTGTAAATAGGCTCTTATTCATTTCTCTTGATTTACTCAGTTGGAGTGTGCCATCTCTGCTTGTTAGAACTTTGGACACACCAGCAATCCTATTTTGAGCAAATGAGCCACACTAAGACGAAGTGTTGAATTTTAGGCAGTGAGCAAGTATTCGCTAAGTATCTACAAAGCACGAGGTGCTCTTCTAGGTGTAGTAGGTTAACTCTATAGAGATGTAGTAGGATAACTGAAGAAGCAGGAGCCATGGGCCCTCGCCGTTTTAAAAAAAGATTATCTGAAAAGACAGTGCAAAAATTATAATACAAGGCAGCATGGGCTAAGTGCAACATGAATTCAGAGACTACAGAGCTCTGTATGGCTGCTGGTAGGAAGGATGAGCTGGGGCTTGGTTGAGCCTTTTAAGGACTGGTGCCATTTAGTCAGTATGGAAGAAGGAATTTGTAAAATGTGTTTTGGGGATAATGAGTTGATGAGTGGGTGGAGCTAAGGTCTCCTTGTGAGGGAAGAGTTAGGGACAGATGAGGTGCCCTTAAGTCACAAACCACTTCCTTGTTTTTTGTTTTAAACCTTGATTTTTGAAAACTTTCTGTGCCTGAATTGGTGGTATGGCTGTTCATGGTTGTTATAAATAAAAACTGGTTTGATTTAAGTAATAATGCCTAGACTAGTCCTTTTCTGGAGAGGAAACTGAGTTTGAGGATTTATTCTGTATGTCAGGCCTGCAGTTGTGTTTGAACACTTCACGGTTGTAATTCATGCTTTTGGTTTAGCAACACTTTCATATATAATTATCATTACTTTTCAATTACAGCAATAAAATCTTTTCTGTGGGAAGTATCCCAGTATTTAGAATACTGAAAATAAGCGTGCTTCACACCAGTTGTCACAAGGATTTTTCCAGTGCTTGAATTTCTAAGAAATCAGCTCCTATTGTACTTCAAAACAAAACTGATGTCTAATAAGATTCTCCTTTTATAGATGGCAGCTCTTTATAGAACCTGAAAAGGGAAACATGAAATAAAAAAGAATATTCACAAAAGACTTAAGTTCTTCTGTTTAGAAATATTGAGAGGGAAGAAGAAATCCTGAAGCTCTCAGAGAAAAACAGCCTGGAGGCCTAAGAATATACCCTGCCTTCTTTAGAAATGAAGTTGGTCAAACAGAACACTAAGGATGGGGTGTAGATTTAGGAGAAAAGTCCGGTGAGACTGTGGTCAGCCCATTTGTTCCTCTGACGCTTCCTGGAAAAGCGTTTATAGTGTTCCTTGGAAAGTTCTATGGAATTCTGCCTAAGCTTGTCTCTGTCCGTCTTTTGGGCACTGGTGTCTGTTGCACTTCTACCCCGGCGTGATTGTCCACAGTGACGCCATAGGCCTGAAGGAGGAGGGAGCCATGGAACCAGAAGTACGCCGTGCGGCATCATGATGCTGGGGTAGGCTTTCACCAGGCCACTGCATATGCTGAAAACCTGGCTACGGTGCTTCTTTTTATTAACTATACATAGGAATTTAGCGATGTATACTTTTTTTAGTGACTAAATGGATATTGTCACAGGGAAGCTTGCCAGTTCAGCACCAAGATGGCATAGAGCATTATAGTTGGTATGTCATGGTGCTAGGAAATTTCTGATTCTTGCCATAGCATACGGATGTCTAAATGAGGCTGTGGCTATGTAACATGCGTCTTTTTATCAGGAGATTGAGAAATATATTCTGCTTGGTGTGACAAAAAGACCACCCCAGCATTCTTCTAGAGAAAGGTAGCATTTCATCTTATCTGCCCATCTATTTCCAGAGATTCAACTTTTCCCTTCCTGTAATGACTGTTCCAGTGTTGTCTTAACTTTACCCCTTGTCTCCAAACATTCACTGGGTGTCATCGCTTCAATATCTCGCTGCCACCTCAAATCCCGGAACCAGCCCAAGGACACACAAAACAAAAGCAATGCTGACTGAAGTCAGAGGCCCGCTGTCTGATATTTCATATCTGCACACTGGTATGTCATGCCCCTTGTAAGAATTCTTTACTTTAGTGACACCAGTTTGTCCCCTCTGCCCCTTGGTCACACAGTCCATTCCCACTAGATTGCTTTGACAGTTCTCTCTGCCCGGTGACTCGTTTATCCTTCAAAACCCACCAGGTTATTCCTCCCCTAAAGCTGAAATTATGTCTTTAAGCTGCCTATTTTACCAATGTCATGTTGTAGTATTATGGACACATCTCTCTACTTAGGGGCTGAAAGTTCCTTGAGGACAACAGCAGTCATTTCTTCATTTCACTATCCAGAAAGCACAATCCACTTATAAATACTTTCGGCAGCTCAAAAGTATTTCTTTTCTTGGCATCTCAATCCTGGTGACTATTTTACCTTCAGATGTGGTCTTGAAAATATTTTTTATATATCAAAATAGACTCTTTATTAATATTTATTACTGCTATGTTAATGTAAAAATAATTCCATTTACTGTTTTAACAATGAAAAATGTGTTGTCTTTTTCAAAATTAGAAATTTCTCCCTAGCTATCAATTTTACATTAAAACTTTAATTGGCCATTAAGATATACTAATTAATAAAATAAAAAGTGGGGAATTTCCTAGGGTAGGCAGGTTATTCTCTTTATGACTACGCAATTTATAAAATATTAGAATGCCTTGAATCCCAACTTAGATTTATTGTACATGAATTCATAACTCATTCTGAGTTTGATCTACATGTATTTGCTGTATATTCTTAATGATGCTTTTATAAAACACATTTCCTCCCCAAAGAACTAGGGAATAAATAAACAATGGTACACAAGAAGTTCCTTTTCAAATTTTGAGAACCAGTAAAATTGTTTCTGATCTTTGTCGCTGCTTCCCCAAGATACAGATACTCAGTGAAAATGGTTGATTGTCCACATCTTTAAGACTTCGATGTTTTAGGCAGGATTTATGTGAAAATGCTGGTGCTTTTAGATCCTTAACAGTATTCTAGAGTTTTTATTTGATGTTAAAGCCACGAGAGTGTAAATGGAGAAAAGTCATTTTATGTGTACTTTACAACCACCCCATCCTCTATCCTCTGTTAAGGAGGCTGAGACTGAAGCAAACTGCTACTTTATTGGCTCTACAGTATTTGCTTAACTGTACTAAATAAACATCAGGAGAACCTCAGGCCCTCTATAAAAAATACGCAGTTCTTCCAGCACAAAAATTTATTAAAAAAAGAAAAAATAGAGTATGCTCATTGACAGCTCTATGCAGAATTTAGGCAATGGTTTACATATTTTTTTTCGCTGACCCTTTCCATAACTGAGATTTTTCAGGAGAAAGATGCCTGTTTTGTTCCTCAGGCACTTCACTAATTTATGTGAAGAGGAAATAACATTTTTGGCTTCATGAGTTTCTTGAGCAAGAACCTGTGCTTTTGCTTGTATGACATATCATACAAGGAATTTTCCTGTGTGTTACAACTTGGGGCCTCTTAAATGTTTGCTTGTAGATACTACTGCTCATCAGCTTGTAAGTTTGCAGTCAGATTTTGGTATTAACTCCTTCAGACTCACCTTCATAGTCTATTCTTATGAGAGAACTTTAGTACCTAAGTATCTGTTAAATGATGACTAATATTGAGATGTAAAAATATAGAGTGGTCATGTAACTTCTTTTGGCTCAGTAGGGCCTTGTACATCTCCTTAAATATAAAAAGTGGACAATTTCAAATTCCAAAGCATTTTAAGATACTACTTCTACCATGTTGGATGCTTTTTTGATGTGGCAGCATCATACGATTGAGATACATTTTCTGGATAGTCAGTGTCTTTTCATGGCTTTTTCAATAGCTTTTATCACTGAGTATGACTGCAGTAACATTTCTCTCATCCCTTTTCTCCAAAGATGCTTTCTGGTTCTAGCCAAAGCACTGATTTAAAAAAAAAAAAAAAAAACACAGTCACTACTCACTTTATTCTGGATGTATTGGTTGATTTGGTTTCCATAAGAATTCCTTCATTTAAATGTATTTTAAAATGGGAGATATATGTATATTCACAAAGCATGCACAGGTAAAAACTATGAAGTGTGAAGTTATGCTTTTATACCTATACAATCACTTCTCTGGTCAAGAAACAGAATCTTGCCTGTACCCCAGAAATCCTCAAGTGTCTCTGTTAAAATCCTTTCCCCCTACTCTAGAGGAAACCACTATCCTGAATTTGTGACAATTATAGTTTATTTTTCTTTATTGCCCAAATATGGAATTCTAAATAATTTTGTTTGACATTTTTTGGAACTTTATATGAATGTACTCTTATAGCTCTTTGTCTGAATTCCTTCATTCAACAGTGGTGTGAGATTCATTTCATGTTAATGCATAAAGCTATGAAATTGAAATTCCCTCCTATTAATAAAACAGAGTTTAGTTAGCAATTCTCTTGATGACCATTTGCATTATTTCCAGCGTGGGGCTCTTATGACATGGTTGCAGTTAAACGTCCTTACACATGTCTCCCTGTGTGTAAGCACCTCACTTTCCTTGCTATGTAGGTGAGTGTGTCACGGAGATATACTCATTTTCAGCTTCACCAGATAACGGAAGTGGTTTTACGAGTTAGTTGTGCCAATTCATATTTCCATCATCAGAGTTCTGATTCTTCCACATCCTGGTCTAGACTTAATATTACGGGATTTATTGCTTTTCCTACTTGGATGGGTGTGTAGTGGTCTCATGGTAGCTTTAATATGTATTTCCTTGATAGCTAAGAGAGTTGAGTACTTTTCATATATTTATTGGCCTTTATTTATCCTTTTCTGTGAAGTTTGTTTTTTTATTTAAAGACCTTTTCTAGTTGGGTTGTCACTCTTTTAAGGCATTCATTATATATTTAGGGATCTGTCTTCTGTTGGATATTGTATCTGTTGGATATTCTCCCACTTTTGGCTTCTTTTCATTTTATGATCAAAAGTTTACTTTGAATTCATCTTTTTTCTATGTAGTTCATACCTTTTGTGTTTTATTTGGAGATTGTATTTTCAATCCTTGTTATTTCTAATTCACTGAAAAAAATTGAATTCATTTCCAGTCATACGAAATAGGACTGGAAAAACAGTTGCCGTATCGTACTGTCTATAAACTAACCCAGAGTGCTATGCTATCTTCATATGCAATATCCAACTGTAATTTAATCACATAATTTAAAAATATAATTTAAACGTTCTTAAGGGCTACAATTTTTAGAACTTTCTTTAAGAGAAATGAGGATACAATGTGCAGTGGGTAATAAATACAATATATACATGGTGCTAAATAATGCTTTTTGGAGGGGATAGAGTGCCAGGACATGATTTAAAAGCTGTCAAACCTTGAAAGGTAGAAATAATGTAACTGATAAGAAAGCAGAAGATCTGTTAGTTAAGGAGATACTGAGTTTGGATGCTAAGACACTATGTTATAACCCTGTAGCCAATCATCACATTACTTGCCTTGTTATTAGTATTTACTATTACTCTAAGGTGCACATAATTATACTTTTAAAAGGATTTTTATTTTTTGTGTGTATTTGGATAAGGTGACTACACAATAGTAAGATTGATTTTATCAAGTGTGCAAAAAAGTGTACGCCCTTAAGGTTCAAAGGAGTGATTTTTCTCAGGCTGTGTAGGTATTTAGAAAATGCCAGTGCTCCACACATTCTGAATGCATCTTTGGAATTACATTCACCACCATACAAATCATAAGACAATACATTTAAGATAAGAATCCTAAGGATTTATTTATCTAGGAGAAGAATCCAATCTCATTTCTTTATTACCACAGTATGTATTTAAAATTTTTTATCTAGGTATAATTTACAGACAATAAAATGCACCTATATTAAGTACCTTTAATGTTTTGACAAATGTATATGTTCACCATTGGGTATCCACCAATGGCTTTCCATTCCATTTCAGCATCCAGTGTTGCCATTAGGAATAAAGCTCTTACAAACTTTGATATACAGTTTTACTTTTCTGGTGAGTGTTTCATTTCATTACCAGGGACAACTATGGTTTGTATGGCTGGCATATACTGAGCTTTACAAGGCAATGCTGAATCATTTTCCAAGTGGTTGTACCGTTTTGCATTCCGAGCAGCAGTGTCTGAGCCTTCTGACGGCTCCACATCTTTGCTGGCACTTCTGATATCAGGTGATGTTGAACATGTTCTTTAAAGTGTCTGTTCAGATTTTTTGCCCATTGTTGTATTGGTCTATTTGTCTTGCTATTGGGTCTTGAGAGAGTTTTTCAAACATATTTTGGATATAAGTCCTTTGTCTCACTGGCTTCTAAACTGTTGTATGATAGTGTTATCAGCAGTGTTCATCTTCTTTGCTGTCTGTTTTGGATGTATAAGTCCTAAACTACCCCTTCCCAAAAGGGTCTGTCTGCATTTTTACTCTGTGTAACTGGGTATGTGTGAGAAGATGAGAAGGAAAGAAATATTCCTATTATGGCAAAAAAGGTTATCTTAACACTGGAAGTTAGATCTGCTTTTGAATTATGTACACAACTTGTTCAGTTGTAAATACAGCAAGATTTTGATAAACATCTGTCACAGCAATGTGCTACTTTACATGGCGTCCAAATTCTTGGCATAACCTGTCATGATCTATGCCAGCTTTAGGTCAATCAAAAAAAAACCAGTTGAATTATTCATTCAAGGGGACCTAATGTCTGGGATTAGTCTGACCTCATAAAGCATTGGTTCTTAAATTTGGGGGCAAGTTTCTGAGACTCCGATGACAGCTATGTATTTTCTCATTTGTGAATATGCATATTCATGGACAGTTTTGCATCTAATCATATGAGGATTCATGAACTCCTGAAGCTCATCCACAGACCCCAGTTTTAAAATTTCTGCAATAAATAGTCCTCTTTTGTGTCTTCATGGGCAGTCTGCATCTCCACCGCTTCTAAGACCTGGAGTCTCTTTATTGCGTAGCCCTCTTCACCCCTTCTACAGCAGAGTCCTGATGGAGGCTAGTCTTGCAGAATGTAGAGCTTGGAAAAAGAAAGATGAGCACCTCTCCAGGGCCCTACTTCCTGGCTATCTTATGGTGAGTACTTGCTTTCATCCCGTGCTGTTCTTATGAGGAAGACGAGGTGATTTGTCCAAGCTGAGGAGGCGCATCTGAGCAAGAAAGGGTCAGGGTGACCTAATATAGGTATTTGAATAAAACATTTTAATTTCCAGCTTTGAGGTGGATCTGTACTTTCTTCCCAGTAACGTGGGTGAACGGTCACATCATTTTGGGGTGTTCCTTGTTGAGAGCTCTTGAGTGCTACCTTGGTTAGCTCTGGTATCTGGTGATGAAGGACTCTGCTGGGGAAGAAAACTGAATTTGGTGACAGTGGATTACTCACTGTCTTAGCTGATGTGAGATGATAGGCTTTCTGCAGTAGTAAGTTCCACTGCCATAAGGTCTATGCAAGTGTTTTCTAATTTTTTAATTTTTGATATTTTTTATTTTGTTATCATTAATCTACCAATACATGAAGAACATAATGTTTACTAGGGTCCCCCCCTTCACCAAGTCCCCCCAACAAACCCCATTACAGTCACTGTCCATCAGCGTAGTAAGATGTAGAATCACTACTTGTCTTCACTGTGTTGCACAGCTCTCCCCGTGCCCCCCCCAACATTATACACGCTAATCATAAGGCCCTCTTTCTTTTTCCCCGCCCTTATCCCTGCCTTCCCTCCCATCCTCCCCATTCCCTTTCCCTTTGGTAACTGTTAGTCCATTCTGGGGTTCGTTGATTCTGCTGCTGTTTTGTTCCTTCAGTTTTTCTTTGTTCTTATACTCCACATATGAGTGAAATCATTTGGTATTTGTCTTTCTCCGCCTGGCTTATTTCACTGAGCATAATACCCTCTAGCTCCATCCATGTTGTTGCAAATGGTAGGATCTGTTTTCTTCTTATGACTGAATAATATTCCATTGTGTATATGTACCACATCTTCATCCATTCATCTACTGATGGACACTTAGGTTGCTTCCATTTCTTGGCTATTGTAAAGTGCTGCAATAAACATAGGGGCACATCTGTCTTTTTCAGACTGGGCTGCTGCATTCTTAGGGTGAATTCCTAGAAGTGGAATTCCTGGGTCAAATGGTATTTCTATTTTGAGTTTTTTGAGGAACCTCCATGCTGCTTTCCACAATGGTTGAACTAATTTACGTTCCCACCAGCAGTGTGGGAGGGTTCCTCTTTCTCTGCAACCTCGCCAACATTTGTTTTTGTCTTTTGGATGGTAGTCATCCTTACTGGTGTGAGGTGATATCTCATTGTGGTTTTAATTATTTGCATTTCTCTGATAACTAGCAATGTGCAGCATCTTTTCATGTGTCTGTTGGCCATCTGAATTTCTTTGGAGGGCTGTCTGTTCAGCTCCTCTGCCCATTTTTTAATTGGATTATTTGCTTTTTGTTTGTTGAGGTGCGTGAGCTCTTTAAAGATTTTGGATGTCAAACTTTTATTGGATCTGCCATTTATGAATATATTCTCCCACACTGTAGGATACCTTTTTGTTCTATTGATGGTGTCCTTTTCTGTACAGTAGCTTTTCAGCTTGATGTAGTCCCACTTGTTCACTTTTGCTTTTGTTTCCCTTGCCTGGAACAAATAGTTCAAAAATTCCTATGAGAACACCAAAGACCCTGAATAGCCAAAGCAATCCTGAGAAGGAAGAGTAAAGTGGGGGGGATCTCGCTCCCCAACTTCAAGCTCTACTACAAAGCCACAGTAATCAAGACAATTTGGTACTGGCACAAGAACAGAGCCACAGACCAGTGGAACAGAACAGAGACTCCAGACATTAACCCAAAGATATATGGTCAATTAATATGCGATAAAGGAGCCGTGGACATACAATGGGGAAATGACAGTCTCTTCAACAGATGGTGCTGGCAAAACTGCACAGCTACATGTAAGAGAATGAAACTGGATCACTGTCTAACCCCATGCACAAAAATAAATTCTAAATGGATCAAAGATCTGAATGTAAGTCATGAAACCATAAAACTCTTTGAAAAAACATAGGCAAAAATCTCTTGGACATAAACATGAGCTGCTTCTTCATGAACATATGCAAGTGTTTTTTATATCCATATCATGGATTTTACTCTGCCACCAGAGTATAGATAATGGGGACTTACCTAAAAGATGTCTCTGAACTTAATTGGAGATCTTAGGAAGGATCTTTTGAAGGAAGTGATTTATGAAGAACTGGAAATCGGTGTTGGTCCTAAGCTCTCTTTCTTTGGAATTTTTATTTTGAAGCATAACAACTATGAGCAGGAACAAGTCCTTTATTTTGTGTTTATATCTGGGCATAATGCCCCATTTCTTTATGGGGACAAGTTTATCCTCCAAAGAAACTACTATCTGGGGCGGTAGGTTTTCCACAGCCCCAGTGGACTGAGCAGACTGTATGATAGATTCAGAACAGAGCTCCTGTGTCACTGTCTTGAAACAAGAGGATCTTGAAATATACTGCTGTAGAATAGCAACTCCAAGGGGGCGATACCTCTTTTCCCCCCTGAAATAAGTAGGTTTGTTGCTTTTATTCTTGGTTGTAGTCACTGTGGCTCTTATCTGAGAGTAGAAGAGAACCCTCATGACTTCAAAGACTTGTCATTCCATTTTTTGGGAATGCGGATCGCTTGCCATTGGCTCGCTCTTTAGCTCTGTAGCTCAGTTCCTTATCCAGGCACCGGTAACTCTTGGAGACTGTCTGTCTTTAAGCATCACTGTCACATTCAAGGTTACAGATTGTTCAGAGTTCCAGTCCAGTCGTACCTCCCGCTAAAGTCAGCTAATAACACTGCCTAAATGACCATGTTGTAAGGATGTGTCTTTGTCTTCTCATTCAGAACCCTGCCACTGTCTGTCTAACTCTGCTGTCTGTCCTCGATGAGATGTGCCTCTTTGCCAGCATTGCCAGCTGCCTTTTCCCCTTGTTGCTTCCCAAGTAGAAAAGTCACTCCACCTTGAAGAAGTCTTAAGCACCTTTTCCTTATTTATATTTTCTAAAATTACACTTCAATTGTTAATTTTTGTCAACACTTTTTAAGCATCTGTATGCAATGGATTAGGAGTTGGGGGGTGCAGAGCTGATTATGTAGTCCTTGGGGTGATCATGACCCAGGACATGCCTGTCCTTTGGTTTTCTAAGCACTATGCTCGGTTTATGAACATGTACTGTGGGGACATGGAAGACATGGTTGAATCTGTTACGGGGAGACTAAAGAAAGTCAGTGTAGACATCTGTATTAGGTAGCGATGCATATCTAAGCAACACAAAACTCATCAGCTTAAAACAATGAGCATCTGTGGTTGCCTGTGTGTGGCTCAGTTGGGCTGCTCTGGTTCCAGCTGTGTTCACTCATGTGACTGTAGGCAGCTACAGGTGGGGAATATATCTCTGCTCGCTTCCCTGGGCTCTTCCGGGTATTTAAGGGTCAGCTAGCTGTAGGCTGGTCTACAACAGATTTAGCTGGGAAGACTTACCTCCTTTGGTGTCTTCTTCAGCACAGGCTCATCTCATGCCAAGGAAGCCTTCCAAGAACTGAGTAGCAGTACTCAAGGCCCTTTGAGTTCTAGACTCAAAACTGGCACATGATCATGATCATTTGAGAAGCATTCTGTTGGCCAAAGCAAGTGGCAACGCGAGCCAGTATACAGAGGGAATAGAAATAGACTCTGCTTTTTGATGAGAAGTGTTGCAAAGTTGAGTGGCAAAGGCTGTGGATCCAGGAGGAGGAATAATTTGGACCATTTCCGTAATCACTCTACTGTTGTACCACAAATGAAATGACACTTGAATTCAGTTTTTAAGGTAACCAGGCTTTCCTGAGGCAGCAGAGTGCAAAAATACTGTGCATGCACATGGTGAGAGTTCAGATGAAAAAAATATTTGTGCAGCATGAATAATACAATTTCTTTGAAGAAATTTTTTTTATTAAGGTATTATTGATGTACACTCTTATGAATATTTCACATGAAAAAGCAGTGTGGTTACTACATTTACCCATATTACCAAGTCCCCACCCATACCCCAATGAAGTCACTGTCCATCGGTGTAGTAAGATGACACAGATTCACTGTTAGCCTTCTCTGTGCTGCACTGTCTTCCCCGTAACACACCACACAATGTGTACTAAACATAATACCCCTCAATCCCCATCTCCCTCCCTCCCAACCCGCACTCCCACACCCCTCCCCTTTGGTAACCACTAGTCCCTTCTTGGAGTCTGTTGAGTCTGCTGCTATTTTGTTCCTTCAGTTTTGCTTTGTTGTTATACTCCATAAATGAGGGAAATCATTTGGCACTTGTCTTTCTCCACCTGGCTTATTTCACTAAGCATAATATCCTCCAGCTCTATCCATGTTGTTGCAAATGGTAGGATTTGTTTCTTTCTTAGGGCTGAATACTATTCCATTGTGTATATGTCCCACATCTTCTTTATCCATTCATCTACTGACGAACACTTAGGTTGCTTCCATATCGTGGCCAGTGTGAATACTGCTGCAGTAAACATAGGGGTGCATATGTGTTTTGAGTCTGAGAAGTTGTATCCTATGGGTAAATTCCAAGCAGTGAGAGTCCGGATCAAATGGTATTTCTATTTTTAGTTTTTTGAGGAACCTCCATATTGCTTTCCACAATGGTTGAGCTAGCTTACATTCCCACCAGCGGTGTAGGCGGGTTCCCCTTTCTCCGCATCCTCACCAGCATTTGTTGTTCTTAGTCTTTTTGATGCTGGCCATCCTTACTGGTGTGAGGTGATATCTCACTGTGGTATTAATTTGCATTTCCCTGATGATTAGTGATGTGGAGCATCTTTTCATGTGTCTGTTGGCCATCTGAATTTCTTCTTTGGAGAACTGTCTTTTCATGTCCTCTGCCCATTTGTTAATCAGGTTAGTTGCTTTTTTGGTGTTGAGGCATGTGAGTTCCTTATATATTTTGGATGTTAACCCTTTGTTGGATATGTCATTTACACATATATTCTCCTATACTGTACAATGCCTTTTTGTTCTGTTGATGGTGTCCTTTGTCAGACAGAAACTTTTTAGTTTGATAGTCCCATGTGTTTATTTTTGCTTTTGTTTCCTTGCTCGAGGAGGTGCATTCAGGAAGAAGTTGCTCATGCTTATCTTCAGGAGATTTTTGCCTATGTTGTCTTCTAAGAGTTTTATGGTTCCATTCAGGTCTTTGAATCCATTTCAAGTTTACTTTTGTGTATGGGGTTAAACAATAATCCAGTTTCATTCTCTTGGGTGTACCTGTCCAGTTTTGCCAACACCAGTTGTTGAAGAGGCTGTCATTTCCCAATTGTATGTCCATGGCTTCTTTATCATATATTACTTGACCATATATTGTTTGGTTTATATCTGGGCTCTAGTCTGTTCCATTGGCCAGTGGTTCTGTTCTTGTGCCAGTACCAAATTGTCTTGATTTCTGTAGCTTTGTAGTAGAGCTTGAAGCCGGGGAGCATAAACCCCCAGCTTTATTCTTCCTTCTCAGGATTGCTTTGGCTGTTTGGGGTCTTTTGTGTTTCCATATGAATTTTAGAACTATTTTTTCCAGTTCGTTGAAGAATGCCGCTGGTATTTTGATAGGGATTGCATTGAATCTATAGATTGCTATAGGCAGGATGGCCATTTTGAGAATATTAATTCTTCCTATCCATGAGCACAGGATTTGTTTCCATTTATTGGTATCTTTTTTAATTTCTCTCATGAGTGTCTTGTAGTTTTCAAGGTATAGGTCTTTCACTTCCTTGGTTAGGTTTATTCCTAGGTATTTTATTCTTTTTGAATGGAATTGTTTTCCTGATTTCTCTTTCTGCTAGTTCATCATTAGTGTATAGGAATGCAACAGATTTCTGTGTATTAATTTTGTATCCTGCAACTTTGCTGAATTCAGATATTAGATCCAGTAGTCTTGGAGTGGATTCTTTATGGTTTTTTATGTACAATACCATGTCATCTGCAAACAGGGACAGTTTAATTTCTTCCTTGCCAATCTGGATGCCTTTAATTTCTTTATGTTGTCTGATTGCCATGGCTAGGACCTCCAGTACTATGTTGAATAGAAGTGGTGAGAGTGGGCATCCTTGTCTTTTTCCTGATCCTAAAGGAAAAGCTTTCAGCTTCTTGCTGTTAAGGAGAATGTTGGCTGTGGGTTTGTCATATATGGCCTTTATAATGTTCAGATATTTGCCCTCTGTGCCCATTTTGTTGAGACATTTTTTTTTATTCTTTGTCAGTACTCTTTTGAGGTTTTTATTTATTTATTTATTTATTTATTTATTGAGAGGGGATTTCTCATATTGATCAAATGGTTGTTAACAACAATAAAATTCTATATAGGGGACTCAGTGCTCAATGTACAATTATTAATTCACCCTAAGCCTAAGTCTCATCTGTCTTGAATCTTCTGAAGTATAACGAGCAAGTTCTTACATGGTGAACAAGTTCTTACATAGTGAATAAGTTCTTACATGGTGAACAGTACAAGGGAAGTCATCACAAAAACTTTCGGTTTTGATCACACATTATGAACTATAAACAATAAGGTCAAATATGAATATTTGTTTGATCTTTATGCTTGATTTATATGTGAATCCCACATTTGTCCCTTATTATTATTATTATTATTATTGTTATTAGTTTTAATAAGATGCTGAAGTGGTAGGTAGATGCAAGATACAGGTAGAAAACATAGCTTAGTGCTGTAAGAGAGCAAATTTAGATGATCAGGTGTGTGCCTGTAGACTAAGTGTTAATCTAAGCTAAGCAAGAGTAATAAAACATCCACGGATGCAGAAGATTTCTCTCAAAACAGGGGGGCTGAGGTTCTAAGCCTCACCTCTGTTGATCCCCAATTTCTCATGTGATGGCCCCCCTACAACTGTGCCTGTCTTAGGTTGTTCCTCCCTTGAGGAATCTTACCCGTCTCTGGCTAACCAGTCATCTTCCGGCGCCATACAGGGAGATGTAAAGTTGGTAAGTGAGAGAGAGGCAATATTGTTTGAAAAGATTAGCTTTTTACTTCTTTGCAGATTTATGCCCTGTGGCTTTTATGTCCAGTATTTGTCTTGAGGTATCTTTACCACTTGGAAGAATTATGATACTCGGTAAGTTTGATATGAGGCACGAATTCTATTTAAGGGTTGTAATTAGGAAGGAAGAAGAAAAGCTATAGAGTAGCAGATGGAAGATTACATGGGAAGATTGATTATTTCTTTGACATATCTTCTTGTAGAGTAACTTAAGCATGTATAGGTTTTAAACTACTAATTAAATTGCGTACACACATTAACATAATAGGAATACAGTTACATAACCAAAGAAGACCTATAATTACCAGCCATCTCCAGTGAAATCAGGAAAACCAGTTAGGCACCCTAGGCATTTGTGAAAACTTATCTATGATATGGTGGATATTGTCCAACTGAACTTGAAGAGTCTGAGAGAAATCAGAAAAATTAAAACAACCCATTCCTGGGGACTGTTTACCTTCCATATGTTCTTTGAACAGTAGATAGTCTGTCGTCGTAAGATTTTGGAGCGCTACAACTTGCACTTCTCCTAATTCTTGGTTGAGTTCCACCAGTATAGATCCCATCAAATTTGTTGTTTTACTGTATGCACAGGCCAGCTTAGATATCTCCTTCTTCATTCCAATGGCAAGTCCAGGAACCAGTGGGATGAATGCAGCTACAACTGCAGCATCGCCTGGATCTTTGTTGAGGTTTTTTTGATGATCATCTTCTGGTATGACTCTTCCAGAGAGTGCTGATGTTGGAAGTTCTTCCTCATATCGTATCTTAGTTCATTTTCTGGGTAGCCAAATTAGGCTTTGATCCTCTGTATAAACACAAACAGACCCTTTGCCCACACTTTGATATGCCCTTTGTACCATTGTGTATAATTCATTGGAGGTCACCACACGGGAACTGCGTTTTTTTTTTTTAAGAGAAGGGAATATTATCAGAAAAATGTACCTCCTTAGCCGATCATCTGACGTGCTTTAAGTGATCAAAATTAAGGATATTTAAAGCATGCTTTAATTGTTGATTTACAGTTTGTTTTATCCTATCAGGGAGTAATCCCACTTTCTTTCCTTCCTTCCTTCCTTCTTCCTTCCTTCCTTCCTTCCTTCCTTCCTTCCTTCCTTCCTTCCTTCCTTCCTTCCTTCCTTCCTTCCTTCCTTCCTTCCTTCCTTTCTTCCTCCCTCCCTCCCTCCGCCCCCCCCTCCCTCCCTCCCTTCGTTCCTTCGTTCCTTCCTTCCTTCCTTCGTTCCTTCGTTCCTTCCTTCCTTCCTTCCTTCCTCCCTTCCTTCCATGATTAATCTACACTTACATGAAGAATATTGTTTTTACTAAACTTTCCCCTATACCAGGTCACCCCTATAAACCACTTTACAGTCACTGTCCATCAGCATAGTAAAATGCTGTAGAATCACTACTTGTCTTCTCTGTGTTGTACAGCCCTCCACTTTCTCCCTCTCCCCCTCTTAGCATGCTAATCTTAATACCCTGCTTCTTCTCCCCACCCTTATCTCTCACTACCCACCCATCCTCCCCTGTCCCTTTTCTCTTTGGTACCTGTTAGTCCATTCTTGGGTTCTGTGATTCCGCTGCTGTTTTGTTCCTTCAGTTTTTCCTTTGTTCTTATACTCCACAGATGAGTGAAATCATTTGGTGTTTCTCTTTCTCCGCTTGGCTTATTTCACTGAGCATAATACCCTCCAGCTCCATCCATGTTGCTGAAAATGGTGGGATTTGCCCTCTTCTTATGGCTGAGTAGTATTCCATTGAGTATATGTACCACATCTTCTTTATCCATTCATCTACCGATGGACATTTAGGTTGCTTCCAATTCTTGGCTATTGTAAATAGTGCTGCGATAAACATGGGGGTGCATCTGCCTTTCTCAAAGTTGATTGCTGTGTTCTTAGGGTAAATTCCTAGGAGTGGAATTCCTGGGTCAAATGGTAAGTCTGTTTTGAGCATTTTGATGAACCTCCATTCTGCTTTCCACAATGGTTGAACTAATTTACATTCCCACCAGCCGGGTAGGAGGGTTCCCCTTTGTCCACAGCCTCGCCAACATTTGTTGTTGTTTGTCTTTTGGATGGCAGCCATCTTTACGGGTGTGAGGTGATACCTCATTGTAGTTTTAATTTGCATTTCTCTGATAATTAGCGATGTGGAGCATCTTTTCATGTGTTTGTTGGCCATTTGTATTTCTTTTTTGGAAAACTGTCTGTTCAGTTCCTCTGCCCATTTGTTAATTGGATTATTTGTTTTTTGTTTGTTGAGGCATGTGAGCTCTTTATATATTTTGGACGTCAAGCCTTTATCGGATCTGTCATTTACAAATATATTCTCCCATACTGTAGGGTTCCTTTTTGTTACATTGATGGTGTCTTTTGCTGTACAGAAGCTTTTCAGCTTGATATAGTCCCACTTGTTCATTTTTGCTGTTGTTTTCCTTGCCCGAGGAGATATGTTCCAGAAGAAGTCACTCATGTTTATGTCCAAAATGTTTTTGCCTAAGTTTTTCTCTAAGAGTTTTATGGTTTCATGACTTACATTCAGGTCTTCATTCCATTTTGAATTTAATTTTGTGTATGGGGTTAGATAATGGTCTAGTTTCATTCTTGTACGTGTAGCTGTCCAGTTTTGCCAGCACCATCTGCTGAAGATACTGTCATTTCTCCATTGTATTTCCATGGCTACTTTATCAAATGTTAATTGACCATATATGTTTGGGTTAATATCTGGAGTCTCTAATCTGTTCCACTGGTCTGTGGCTCTGTTCTTGTGCCAGTATCAAATTGTCTTGATTACTATGGCTTTGTAGTAGAGCTTGAAGTTGGGGAGTGAGATCCCCCCTACTTTATTCTTCTTTCTCAGGATTGCTTTGGCTATTCGGGGTCTTTGGTGTTTCCATATGAATTTTTGAAGTATTTGTTCCACATCATTGAAGAATGTTGCTGCTATTTTGATAGGGATTGCATCAAATCTGTATATTGCTTTGGGCAGGATAGCCATTTTGACGATATTAATTCTTCCTAGCCATGAGCATGGGATAGGTTTCCATTTGTTAGTGTCCCCTTTAATTTCTCTTAAGAGTGACTTGTAGTTTTCAGGGTATAGGTCTTTCACTTCTTTGGTTAGGTTTATTCCTAGGTATTTTATTCCTTTTGATGCAATTGTGAATGGAATTGTTTTCGTGATTTCTCTTTCTATTGATTCATTGTTAGTGTATAGGAAAGGTACAGATTTATGTGTGTTAATTTTGTATCCTGCAACTTTGCTGTATTCCAATATCAGTTCTAGTAGTTTTGGAGTGGCGTCTTTAGGGTTTTTTATGTAGAATATCATATCATCTGCCAATAGTGACAGTTTAACTTTTTCTTTAGCTATCTGGATTCTTTGTATTTCTTTGTTTTGTCTGATTGCCGTGGCCAGGACCCCTAGTACTATGTTGAATAACAGTGGGGAGAGTGGGTATCCCTTTCTATTTCCTGACCTCAGAGGTAATGCTTTTAGCTTCTTGCTGTTCAGTATGATGTTGGCTGTAGGTTTATCATATATGGCCTTTATTATGTTGAGGTACTTGCCCTCTATTCCCATTTTGCTGAGAGTTTTTATCATGAATGGATGTTGAATTTTGTGAAATGCTTTTTCAGCATCTATGGAGATGATCATGTGGTTTTTGTCTTTCTTTTTGTTGATGTGGTGGATGATGTTGATGGATTTTCTAATGTTGTACCATCTTTGCATCCCTGGCATGAATCCCAGTTGGTCATGGTGTATGATCCTTTTGAGATGCTCTTGAATTCTGTTTGCTATTATTTTATTGAGCATTTTTGCATCTACATTCTTCAGGGATATTGGTCTGTATAATTTTCTTTTTTGGTGGGGTCTTTGCCTGGTTTTGGTATTAGGGTGATGTTTGCTTCATAGAATGAGTTTGGGAGTATTCCCTCCTGTTCTATTTTTTTGGAAAACATTAAGGAGAATGGGCATTATGTATTCTCTGTGTGTCTGATAAAATTCCGAGGTAAATCCGTCCAGCCCCAGAGTTTTGTTGCTGCGTAGTTTTTTGATTACCGTTTCAATTTCTTTGCTCGTAATTGGTTTGTTTAACTTTTGTGTTTCTTCCTTGGTCGGTCTTGGGAGGTTGTATTTTTCTAGGAAGTTGTCCATTTCTTCTATGTTTTCCAGCTTGTTGGCATATAGGTTTTCATAGTAGTCTTTAATAATTCTTTGTATTTCTGTGGAGTCTGTCGTGATCTTTCCATTCTCATTTCTGATTCTGTTGATTTGTGTTGATTCTCTTTTTCTCTTAATAAGTTTTGCTAGAAGCTTATGTATTTTGTTTATTTTCTCAAAGAATCAGCTCTTGGTTTCGTTGATTTTTGCTATTGTTTTATTCTTCTCAATTTTGTTTATTTCTTCTCTCATCTTTATTATGTCCCTCCTTCTGCTGACTTTAGGCCTCATTTGTTCTTCTTTCTCCAGTTTCAATAATTGTGATGTTAGACTCTTCATTTGGGATTGTTCTTCCTTCTTCAAGTGTGCCTGAATCACTATATACTTTCCTCTTAAGACTGCTTTCGCTGCGTCCCACAGAAGTTAGGGCTTTGTGTTGTTGTTGTTATTTGTTTCTGTATATTCCTTGATCTCTATGTTGATTTGTTCTTTGATGCATTGATTATTTAGAAACATGTTGTTGAGCCTGTGTTGATGAGCCTTTTTGTTTTCTTTGTAGAATTTATTTCTAGTTTTATACCTTTGTGGTCTGAAAAATTGGTTGGTAGAATTTCAATATTTTGGAATTTACTGAGGCTCTTTTTGTGGGCTACTGTGTTGTCTATTCTGGAGAATGTTCCATGTGCACTTGAGAAGAATGTACATCCTGTTGCTTTTGTATGTAGAGTTCTATAGATGTCAATTTGGTCCATCCGTTCTAGTGTGTGTTGTTCAGTGCCTCTGTGTCCTTACTTATTTTCTGCCCGGTGGATCTATCCTTTGGGGTGAGTGGTGTGTTGAAGTCTCCTAAAATAAATGCATTGCCGTCTGTTTCCCTCTTTAGTTCTATTAGTATTTGTTTCACATATGCTGGTGCTCCTGTGTTGGGTGCATATATATTTAGAATGGTTATATCCTCTTGTTGGACTGAGCCCTTTATCAGTATGTAGTGTCCTTCTTTATCTCTTGTTACTTTCTTTGTCTTGAAGTCTATTTTGTCTGATATTAGTACTACAACCCCTGCTTTCTTCTCGCTGTTGTTTGCCTGAAATATGTTTTTCCATCCCTTGACTTTTAGTCTGTTCATGTCTTTGGGTTTGAGGTGAGTTTCTTGCAAGCAGCATATAGATGGGTCTTGCTCTTTTATCCTTTCTGTTACTCTGTGTCTTTTGATTGGTGCATTAAGTCCATTTACATTTAGGGTGACTACTGAGGGATATGTACTTATTGCCATTGCAGGCTTTAAATTCGTGGTTACCAAAGGTTCAAGGTTACCCTCTTTAGTATCTTACTGCCTAACTTAGCTTGCTTATTGAGCTGTTATATACACTGTCTGGAGATTCTTTTCTTCTCTCCCTTCTTATTCCTCCTCCTCCTTTCTTCATATGTTAGGTGTTTTGTTCTGTGCTCTTTTTAGGAGTGCTCCCATCTAGAGCAGTCCCTGTAAGATGCCCTGTGGAGGTGGTTTGTGGGAATCAAATTCCCTCAGCTTTTGCTTGTCTGGGAATTGTTTAATCCCGCCATTATATTTAAATGATAGTCGTGCTGGATACAGTATCCTTGGTTCAAGGCCCTTCTGTTTCATTGTATTAAATATATCATGCCATTCTCTTCTGGCCTGTAGGGTTTCTGTCGAGAAGTCTGACGATAGCCTGATGGGTTTTCCTTTATAGGTGACCTTTTTCTCTCTAGCTGCCTTTAAAACTCTTTCCTTGTCCTTGATCCTTGCCATTTTAATTATTATGTGTCTTGGTGTTTTCCTCCTTGGATCCTTTCTGTTGGGGGATCTGTGTTTTTCCGTGGTCTGTTCGCTTATTTCCTCCCCCAGTTTGGGGAAGTTTTCAGCAATTATTTCTTCACAGACACTTTCTATCCCTTTTCCTCTCTCTTCTTCTGGTAACCCTATAATACGAATATTATTCCTTTTGGCTTGGTCACATAGTTCTCTTAGTGTTGTTTCATTCCTGGAGATCCTTTTATCTCTCTCTATGTCAGCTTCTATATGTTCCTGTTCTCTGGCTTCTATTCCTTCAATGGCCTCTTGCATCTTATCCATCCTGCTTATAAATCCTTCCAGGGTTTGTTTCACTTGTGTAAACTCCTTCCTGGCATCAGTGATCTCCCTCTGGGCTTCATCCCATTGCTCTTGCATTTTTCTCTGCATCTCCGTCAGCATGTTCATGATTTTTATTTTGAATTCTTTTTCAGGAAGACTGGTTAGGTCTGTCTCCTTCTCTGGTGTTGACTCTGTGATCTTTGTCTGCCTGCAGTTTTGCCTTTTCATGGTGATAGAGATAGTTTGCAGAGCTGGTACGAGTGACGGCTGAAAGAGCTTTCCTTCTTGTTGCTTTGTGGCCTTCCTCTCCCCCTTCGCAAGATGCTGGATTCTCGCAGGTGTAGATGTGGTCTGGATATTGTCCTGTGTCCTCTGGGCTCTGTTTTCAGAAGAGTTGTCTTTGGTATATTTTCATAGATATATGTGGTTTTGGGAGGAGATTTCCGCTGCTCTACTCATGCCGCCTTCTTGGCTCCATCCTCCTTGTTGAGAGTTTTTATCATGAATGGATGTTGAATTTTGTCGAATGCTTTTTCAGCATTTATGGAGATGATCATGTGGTTTTTGTCCTTTTTGTTTATGTGGTGGATAATGTTCATGGGTTTTCGAATGTTGTACCATCCTTGCATCGCTGAGATGAATCCCACTTGGTCATGGTGTATGATTCTCTTGATGTACTTTTGAATTCAGTTTGCTAACATTTTGTTGAGTATTTTTGCATCTATGTTCATCAGGGATATTGGTCTGCAATTTTCTCTTTTTGTGGTATCTTTGCTTAGTTTTGGTACTAGTGTGATGCTGGCTTCATAGAATGAGTTTAGGAATATTCCCTACACTTCTAATTTTTGGAAAACTTTAAGAAGAATGGGTATTATGTCTTCTCTAAATGTCTGATAAAATTCAACTGTGAAGCCATCTGGTGCAGTGTTTTTTTCCTTAGATAGTTTTTGATTACCAATTCAATTTCATTGCTGTTAATTGGTCTATCCAGATCTTCTGTTTTTTTTCTGGGTGAGACTTGGAAGGTTGTATTTTTCTAGAAAGTTGTCCATTTCTTCTCGGTTATCCAGTTTGTTACCATATAATTTTTCATAGTATTCTCTCACAATTCTTTGTATTTCTGCAGTGTCCATAGTGATTTTGCCTTTCTCATGTCTGATTCTGTTTGTGTGTAGACTCTCTTTTTTTCTTGAGAAGTCTGGCTTGAGGTTTATCTAATTTGTTTATTTTCTCAAAGAAACAACTCTTGCTTTCATTGATTCTTTCTATTGTTTTATTCTTCTTGACTTTATTTATTTCTGCTCTGATCTTTATTATGGCTATCATTTTACTGATTTGGGCCTCATTTGTTCTTCTTTTTCTACTTTCATTAATTGTGAATTTAGAGTGTTCCTATGGGATCGTTCTTTCCTGAGGTAGGCCTGTATTGCACTATACTTTCCTCTTAGCATGGTCTTTGCTGCATGACACTGATTTTGTGGTGTTCAATTATTGTTGTCATTTGTCTCCATATATTGCTTGGTCTCTGCTTTTATTTGGTCATTGATTTATTGGTTACTTAGGAGCATGTTGTGAAGCCTCCATGTGTTTGTGGGATTTTTCACTTTGTTTGCATAGTTCATTTCTAGTTTCATGCCTTTTTGGTGTGAGAAACTGGTTGCTACAATTTCAATCTTATTGCATTTACCGAGGCTCTTTTTGGTGGCCTAGTTTTGTGATTTATTCCTGAAAATGTTTCATGTGCACTTGAGAAGAATGTGTATTCTGCTGCTTTTGGGTGTAGAGTTCTGTAGATGTCTGTTAGGTCCATCTGTTCTAATGTATTGTTCAGTGCCTCTGTGTCCTTACTTATTTTCTGTCTGGTCGATCTGTCCTTCAGAGTGAGTGGAGTGTTGAAGTCTCCTAAAATGAATGCATTGCATTCTATTCCCCTTTTAATTCAGTTGGTATGTGTTTCACATATGTAGGTGCTCCTGTGTTGGGCACATAGGTATTTATAATGTTTCTTGTTGGATTGACCCCTTTTTCATTATGTAACGTCCTTCTTTGTCTCTTGTGACTTTTTTTGTTTTGAAGTCTATTTTGTCTGATACAAGTGCTGCAACTCCTGCTTTTTTCTTTCTGTTAGTTGCATGAAATATTGTTTTCTATCCCTTCACTTTTAGTCTGTGTATGTCTTTGGGTTTAAAGTGAGTCTGTTGTAGGTTGAATATAGATGGATCTTGTTTTTTTATGCATTCAGTGACTCTAAGTCTTTTGATTGGTGCCTTCAGTTCATTTTTACATTTAGAGTAATTATCGATAGGTATGTACTTACTGCCATTGCGAGTTTAGATTCTTGGTTACCAACGGTTCAGTCTTACCTTCCTTACTATCTAAGAGTCTAGCTTAACTCACTTAATATGCTATTACAAACACAACCTAAAGGTTCCTTTTTTCTCTTCGTTTTTCTTCCTCCTCCATTTTTTATATATTAGGTATCATATTCTGTACTCTTTGTCTATCCCTTGATTGAATTTGTGGATAGTTGATTTAATTTTGCATATGCTTAGTAATGAACTATTCTACTTTCCTGACGGTGGTTTTATTACCTCTGGTGACAGCTATTAAACCTTAGGAACACTTCCATCTATAGCAGTCCTTCCAAAATGTACTGTAGAGGCAGTTTGTTTGAGGTAAATTCTCTCAGGGTTTGCTTACCTGGAAATGGTTTTATACCTCCTTCAAATTTAAATGATAATCTTGCCGGATAAAGTGATCTTGGCTTGAGGCCCTTCTCCTTTATTGCATTAAATACATCATGCCACTCCCTTATGGCCTGTAAGGTTTCTGCTGAGAAGTCTGATGATAGACTGATGGGCTTTCCTTTGTATGTGACCTTATTTCTCTCTCTGGCTGCTTTTTATAGTGTGTCCTTATCCTTAATCTTTGTCATTTTAATTACTATGTGTCTTGGTGTTGTCTTCCTTGGGTCCCTTGTGTTGGGAGATCTGTGCAACTCCATGTCTGAGAGACTATTTCCTTCCCCAGATTGGGGAAGTGTTCAGCAATTACCTACTCAAAGACACTTTCTGTCCCTTTTCCTATCTCTTCTTCTTCTGGTACCCATATAATTCGAATATTGTTCCATTTGGATTGGGCGTGCCATTCTCTCAATATTCTTTCATTCTTAGGGATCCTTTCTTCTCTCTGTGACTCAGCTTCTTTGTATTCCTCTTCTCTAGTTTCTATCTCATTTATCGTCTCCTCCACCATATCTAATGTGCTTCTAATGCCCTCCATTGTGTTCTTCAATGATTGGATCTCTGACCAGAATTCATTGTTGAGTTCCTGAATGTTTTTCTGTACCTCCATGAGCATGTTAATGTTTTTTATTTTGAAATCCCTTCAGGAAGATTCATCAGGTCGATTTCATTTGAATCTTTCTCAGGAGTTGTATTCATAATTTTACTTTGAACCAGGTTTCTTTCGCATTTTGTGTTTTATATGATGCCCTCTAGTGCCCAGAAGCTCTACTCTTTGGGGCTGCTTAGCCCCTGAGGCAATGTCAGTGGTCACACAGGAGCAGTATTCATTTCTGTGGGGAGGAAAGAACTGTTTCCTGCTTCCCGGCTTTTATGTCTGCCTCCAGTGCCAGAACCAGTAGGCCGAGCACACAGGTTTAAGTGTCTATGCTTTCATTTGTAGTCACTGTAGACCGTGCTTCCCTTTGACTGGCCTATAGCCAGGGTAGGGTTTGCGAGTTTGAAAGCGAGGTGGGGCTGGCGGGGAGAAAGGTGCAGTAGGCTGTGTATCATTGACGGGGTCCTTCGAGCTGTGTAGCCATCCAGAGAGCTGGAGCACCTGAAGATTGAGAAAGTTCCCACCCTTCTGGGCAGAGTGCACCTGGACAATTTTGTTTACCTGTCCTTTCTCCAGAGCAGTAAGCTCTGTGCAATCCTTGCCCCTTTAGCAGCTCTCTTTCTGTTCGGAAGTCTCTCAGACTGCCCACCTTTCTTTGTCCATTTGCAGCTGGATATGGATTCCTGCTTTCCAGAAGCGTTTGGAATCTCAGTCTCTCCAGGAGTTCCGCGTGTCTTAGCTTTCCAATCCCCTAATTATGAGAGTACCATGAAAGCACCATGAATTGTAGGTTTGTGCTCCCAGAGCAGATCTCCGGAGCTAGGTATTCAGCAGTCCCAGGCCTCCACTCCGTCCCCACTCTGTTTCTTTTCCTCTCGCCGGTGAGCTGGGGTGGGGGCAGGGCTTGGGTCGTGCTGGGCCATGACTTTGGTACATTACCCTGTTATGTGTGGTTTATTCTTTCCTCCAGGTGTATGCAGTTTGGCGTAGCCCTGTTTCCTATTGCTCTTTCAGGATTAGTTGTATTAATTATATTTTCATATTATATGCAGGTTTAGGAGGAAGCCCCTGTCTCACCTCTCACACTGCCATCTTTTGAATAATACAATTTCAAATGTGTTTCTGGTACAGTTGTTCTAGTGTTACTTTCAGAACTACTTTACTATTTTGAATCTTATCATGTTAGGAGCTGGGAGATCTTAGGTCAGCCATTTGTAAAAGAGGAAACCCTGGAAATGTTAAAAGACCCATCCAGTTCTCAAATCACTTTCTTGACAGAACTGAGTCTGTTAACGTGAGTCTCCTCTTTCCATGTTGTTTTCCACAAGCTCTGTCCGTGTTTCCAATTTTATGTTTTTGAAAGGTAGTCATGCTTCAGGTACTGTTTTTCAATGTGGCCTGCCTTCTAACACCTTAAATATTATTTCACAGAATCTCTCACTATGGACTGACCACAGGCCTGTTCAAACTCTCAGGTATCACCTGCTCATCCTGATTAGAATATTTAAGCATTAAATGATTTCATTGATAGTGGGTCCTATGTGGTCTCACAGCACCTTTGTGTTCCAGGCGCAGTACTGAAGTTCTGAGATCACAGCAAGAACCAGTGAAGCTAACATAGTGATGTCTCTGGATACTCAGAGTGAAAGCCCTGTTCTTATTAATAATTTTGAACTGCTGCTTCTTGGGGACCAAGCTTAAATGATTGTCATAGACTCTGAGTTCTAGTTCATAGTGTTTGACCCACATTTTACATTCCAGTGGTCTGTCACTTGCTCCTCTTGGTAGGAGTGTAGAGTTCTGGTGGAGAAAGAGAGGAAATGCCTCCAGATATGTTGCTTATCATTTCACACTTAACTTTTGTTTCCTATTTATAGGAACTGTGATTCATAATTAAATTGTTCCTGGAGAAACCAAGGTGTATGAAGAAAATTGGAACTATGTTGATAGGTTTATGAAGGTTGTGTTCTTAAGTTTTTTAAAATCCTAGTTTTTATGGGCCATACATTTTCAAGGGATTACACTGAAAAATGAAAGCAAGGACACTTACTTCCATATGAATATTTATTTGAAGATTATTTTAAAATCAAAAGAAAATGAATTGAAACATTTCTTTATTCTACTTAATTTTCAGTAATATATACAGTTGTAGTTTTTCTCCATTACATTATTTTGATGATGTACATGGCCAAGCCATGGTTGTATGCTACTAAAACTCAAGGAGCTTTATAAAATAATGATTGATTTTTACAAATGAAAAAAGAATTAGGAGTTTTTTGAGCTACACTCGCACACACACATTTAGTTTTCATATTTTCTGTCGTTCTGAGGGTGTTCAAGTGTTTATGGACACCTCCAGGTGCAAAGCTCTGTGCTACAAACTGTGAACAATATAATGATGACTTAGACATGACCCAGACCTATCAGGCAAAGAAAGACAAATATGCAACCATTATAAAGTGCTCTCCTCTGGCAGATCATTTTTTCTGATGGGTAGATGACATTAATTTTCAGTTTTGGGTTTGGAGTATGCTAGAGTTTTATATTTTGACTTTTATTCAAACATACTTAGAAGACTAAAAGTTAAAAAGCCCTATTAAAATCCTTCAAGTCAAACTGTTGCAGAAGGGAACAAACTAGAGTCACTTTACATGTTAAGTTTAGAATTGAGTACTAGGTATGGAGTTGGTTTATACATTTTCTTTCATGTTCCCATAGATACCAACTGCCTGTATTAGTGGGTTCTTCAGGTTAAGAACATAAGGAGGATTATTAATTATTACTCCTGAGTTTATAAAACAACCCTTGGTCTTCATGAATAACCAGTCTGACAAGAAATTCTAGGACATAGTGTCTTCATTGTTTGCAGCCACTACACAAGCCACAAGCCTCTTGTAAAAATGAGTGACCATTCTTTTTGCAATGATGTCAAAGCAGAGGAGTGATCAGAGGGAAGATGTGGCATAACCTCTGAGTATGCATTCAACAATTTTTTTTTCTTTCCTTTTAAAAACCTGGGAGGCTTAACATAGGTTAAGAGAGGTTAACCGATAAGATGCCATTTTCATCATTAAAGAGATTTCTAGAAATTACATGTAAAGCTTACATGACTTTCAAATAATTTTTGTTCATTTCCATTATGTTAGCTTGTAATAGTAAGAGAATTTTGCTGCAGGGTCCAACAAAAATCATATGTAAGGATCCCAACTCTTATTTCCAGGGTGCAATCTACTATTGCTAATGTGTCAATGAGTATTTTATTCTTTCCTAGTAATTTATGCAAAGAAATAGTCAAGGACCCAATCAATCCTCATGATCTTTGCAGACACTTAAAAGCTTATAGGTATTAAACTATACTATGTTGGTTCCATTGTGTTGGGGATATGAATATAGAATGTCTTAGTCCTTGAAAGTTGAAGCAGCCATGCCAGCTATTTCATTGCTGCAGGCATTTTAGCATCCTTTGGCTACAATAGTGTAGATGTGCTGATCTCAGAAAATGCTAACTCCTCAATTTACATTCTTAGACATGTTACTGCTTTATTGAGTGTTATCAGATGCTCTTGAAAAGTAATCAATAGCAGAGATTTTAGCTTTCTGTTACTTCACTGGAAGAACCCTAGTAGTTTTGATAAAATTGGACAATTGTGTTGTTTTCATTGTATTAATATTTGGCTCATAAAGATAGCCCCAAAGATGTTATTTTTTTTTTTTTCCTGCACTCTCAACCCACACTTTAGGTAGCTGGCAGCCAGGAAAGGGATCCTCTGAGATATTCTAGATGAAAAAGATGGGTAGGTCAGGGGTTTTTAACTCAAGCACCAGTGAACTGGACAGGGAAATGAATGAGGTGGGCTGCATGAAGGCAATAAGGAATGATGGACACTGGCCAAGTGAAGAGGGTACACAATGTAAGTGTGTGTCTGTGTGTGTAGCATTGTGGGTCACATCCACCTGCTCACTTCACTCTGGAATGACAGGCCTGCTTCTTGATATGATTCTTTTTCCCAGAGGCACTGGAAAATCAGATTTCCATGCAGAATTTCCCACCTTTAAGATACTGTGCAGGTCAAAGGAAACGCTTCTCTAGGTCAGACTGTGGTTTGTGCCATGGTCTGAGCTTCCTTCTGCATGGGTGGTGGCATTGAGAGCATTTTATCATTAAGTACTTTCAGACATTCTAATAGCATCATTGAAGTAACATTAATCTGTGTTTACGAACAATGGGTACTATTTACGAGAAAGGTTAACACAACTATCTAGTGCGGATCCAAAGTTCCTTTTCACACTGAGCATGAACTGGCAGTCATTACTGTTTAGTATCATTCTGGCACTAATGCCATTCTTTTTTCAAGATTGGAACACTGAGGCAAACCTGTTTTCTGACTGTGTAAGGGGCTCAGCAATGTGGTTCTACCTGAAAAAGCCACTACAGATGACTCCCCTCCAACCTTAAAGGTCCTCACATGAGTGAGAGGTGTGAAGTGCTTGCTTGCTGATTGTTCCCAGTGAGAACTCTAGATAAATGTGCTTCCTTTTCTTCTGTTCCCCCTTAGGGAAAATGCCAATTAACAAATGATTTTTTGAGTATAGGACCTTCTAAATGATAAATTCTCACCTCCTGTGTTTTCCATGGTCTGGAAGTTTCTTTCAAAAAATAGTTTCAATTTCTACCATGTTTATTATTGCAATGACCCATCTCCTTCCAAGTGGTATTAGCAACTTTTTATAAAAGCAGCAGATGCTTCCACGTATTCTGAAGAGAAATGTCTTCCTCTCCCATCCCCAGCCATTAAGCATTTAAAAGAGTTATTTTATTGATTACCTTTAGTTTGCCAGGTAATATGCAAAGTTGGAGGGGAGTGTGAAAATAAATAAGACATAGAAATGTATGCTCTTTAAAAAAGATGCTAATTTACTGTTATGTCAATACTGTCTCTGGAAGAAGTTCAGATGATGTATAATAAATCATTAGTGGATCAAGCCAACGTCTAGTTAAGGAATGATCTGGGCTCCATGAGGTTACAGAAGTGTATTTCTGAAGCTACCACTCCTGTACTAGATTTTGATTCCTTAAAGAAGTTGCTGCTTTTCATGTTGAGTGATTTCCTCTACCACCACTTCCCCATCTCCCTGTGAAATTTTCTGTCCTTTTTTCCTTGTTTTCCTCTTTGGAATGTAACTCATTAGTTCCTCCTAATAATAGCAATTGTGTGATGTTTTATAGTTATTTCCTAAAAAAAAAAAAGTGCTACCAAAATCCAGCTTGATCTTCACTCTATAGAACTTGAAAATATTCATGCATGAATTTATAGAACATGTAGCATTGCTTCGTAAGATATGTCAAAAGTAAAGCCATTAATTCTCAATTGTCATAAAACTTCAGGATCAGTCCAGTGTGAGTTTAAACCCTAATGTCTTTCCTTCCCAGAGCCTGGATACTTCCTTGTGCCTGAGTGGTTTTATGCTAATGATTTGCCCAGGGAGCACTGCCAGCTCCAGGAAAGTGAAATTCTATCAATAAACTTTTAATACTCTGTTAAATTAATCTATTGGTCTATCTTTCATTCCGAATGGATGTTTTCACTTTAAATCAGAGGTTGCATTATCAGATTTACATTTATACTAAACACAATTATATATCATGAGGAAGCAGAGAAATACTAATTTTCCTACTCTATCCAAGCACCGATACTAAGGAAATAATTACCTTACTTGCCACATATTAGTAACTCGTTATCTCAGTTCACCATTATGAGTAGGTGGCATGAGCTTACTGCAAGATGTAACCTCAGCACCCTTTTCCCCGGCCTGGTTGCTGAGCTCTGCATTGAGAGATCATCCTTCTACTGCATTTTGGGGAAAACATTACCCCTGTCCCTGCTTACAGTGTCAGTACTTAAAGGTAATTGCTGAACTTAACATCCTTTCTGTGAAATATAAGTTAAGGTTAAACACACTTCAGGAAGCTAAACTTGAATCTATTTTTCTACTAGGTCTATTGATTTTACCAGATGCAAGAAATTATTTCACTAATTAGTTTTGTTTTTACACACAAACATGAGGTTGAAGGTAGATGGGTAGGTCGTGAAATACTGAAAATGTGGGGTTGGACCTGGGGTTACAAACATGAGGTGTGATTCCTCCACGAAACAGCTTTTGGGTCTTTTCCAACATAGGCTACCTCTTTGAGCCTTTTTGTGCTCACCTTTATGAAAGCATGAACAATATTTACATGTACAGGCAGTAGTGAAGATTAATCTCATTCTGTATAAAGTAGCTACCATAATGTGCCACAGTAAAAAGCAACTGTTTTAAAAATTGTAATAATAATTTATTAATTTGTTACTTACATGTTTACCAGATCTGGCTTTAGCTGTCATACACAGTTGGGTCATTTTAGAATGAAATGGCACCCTTGGGAAATTTGTTTTTTCACATGTGTGCATTAGCTAAAGTTAAGAAATACATTTTTAACTGTACAAGTAATGGACAGCAGATGAGAAGTCTTTTTTCAATATTGAAACATAAACTCTTGTTCTAAGAATACAGCCTTTAATTCGTTGAGATTTTTATTTAATTCATAATCTGAGGTTAATATTGTTTTGATATATTCTAATGTTATTACTCTGTAATAACGTCCTAGCTGATTGGTTACTCATACAAATGGATAGGTTTTATTCTGAGAGTCTCCCTTTTAAGTTGAGATAAAATTGGTATGTTAGTTTCTGTTGTACAACGTGATGTGGTGTTTGTATATATTGTGACGTGATTGCCACAAATAAGTGTGGTTAACATTTGTCACCATAGTTACATTTTTTTTTTCTTGTGATGAGAACTTTTAAGATCTAGTCTTTGGAAACTTTCAAACATGCAATCCAGTATTATTACCTGTATTTACCATGCTGTGCATTCATCCTTGTAGCTCATTCTTTCCTCAGATCTCAGAAGTAGATGACAAGGCAGAGAATGTCTGGGTGATAAAATTGAATATGGACTCAAGCATCAATTGTTGGTTTTCATATGCTATACTTTCTTCAGTAATGGAGAAATATCTGTATAGTTTTCATCTGGGAGTATCTATTGTGTTTGCTCATACCAAATCAGCTGTAGAAGCTGTGGACTGCAAATATATAAAGCAAATAAAGTTCTTGCCTACTGGGGCATAACTAAATGCTTGCCACTCTCCCTGTAAATTAGTCATTAAAGGCAAACTTTTGATGATTGGTCTGATGTATTGAAGAATGCTGATTATCCTGTTTGATGTGTTGGTGAATAGTAACACATTGTATAAAATCACTTATTATGAAAGGGTATTTTTACTTACCCACATTTAAAAATTGATTCTGTTTTTTTAGGAATTTTCCTTTTAAGCATATATTGGCTCTGGTGAAATCTATTCTCAAGAACTTAAGGCAAATAGCTTCTGAGAATTTGATCTCATTAGCAGGGCTTATGGCTTTGGCTGTATTTCCTGATAATAGTTTTCTGTTAGATACGTGCATGTCGGAAGCAGAAGTAGTGAGAATTTGTCTTCTGTGCTCATTAAGTGCATACATGCAGGATGAGGTAGAATGAGACAGTCTGAGGCCAAATCAGTGTCTTCTAGCACTCTCTTTTTCTTTTACCCCATCATGTTTATTGGGTATTAAGTTTAAAAGCCTTACATTTAATCGGAACTTTGGCATATATAAATATTTGTTGTATTTTCTGAATTCACTTTTTAGCAAACGAATTGCTGCTTTACAGAGACAATGTTTATACCGATTTAGAAATGTTAAGAATTTGGGGGGAGTGTTTTCTCAGAACTGTGCAGTGTATTAATTGTGTTTATGTCTGTGATTTTCTTGATATTTTTTACTTGGTCCTTTAATCCAGGCCTTTAAAATATTTTTAAAAAGTACAAAATGTTCCCATGTTAGGACTTTAAAAAATGATTTAAAAGTATATTTAAATTTGTGGAAGGTGTTGGTAATAGCCTTGAAGAATAGGCTGTGGCTATTGACCTTATAAGAGGTGGAGCCCAAGGCTTCTTTCAAAAGGGCTGCAAGGACTCTCGCGGAGGCACAAGGATGTTCTTCCTGGTGTGGCTCTGGATGCTCTGTGGTTCAGGGCTGTGTTCCCACACCCAGGGGCAGATTTCCTTATGTTGAAGGGTGTGGGGGAGAAATTCACATTCTTCAACCAGTGGATGAGAAATCCCAGCCATTCCAGTTACCCAGGCATGTGATTCCTTCTACTTTACTCAGGTCCTCGAATGCCAACTCCCTAGACCAAGATTTTGGAAAACTGTGTTATTATCTCGGCTCTGCCATATATGAATTTTGTGACCACAGGGAATATGTTCAACCAAATCTGGGCCTCAGTTTCCTCATCCACAAAATGAAGTAACTTGATTAAAGTCCCTTGTTGATGAAATAGTCTGTGACCTCTAGCTGGTAACATTCACATATGTTGAAAGGAGGTAGAACCTCCTGGGATAAAGGAGGTGTAGCTTTGATATTGATTGGCGTATTTCTTATCAAGTCTTCTAGGACATCAGTGGTATTGTGGGAACATCTTGGGTAATATGTGAGAGGTTGTAAACTCCTGAAGAATTCTGTGACTGTGACTTGGCCTGTGCACATTCCTAAAGCTGTTTGGTAACTATTCACTACATGATGATCGATAGTTTCCTGTTGCTTGCTGGTACAGTTTTCCATTCTTGAACTTACTCTTGTCCTAACCATTCTTCTTATGTCTAAATGTGATTTTATCCATATGGCAATCACCCGTAATTGACTTTGCTGCTTGTTGAACACCTACTGGATTTATAATGCTGGGCTGGGCTCTTGAGTGGGGAAGGAAATTGGGAATATGTTACGATGATGCAGACATTGCCGATATACTTGAGAATGAGACATACAAGCAACTGACTGTAGAGGCCAAGTGAAACAGATATAAGCATGAATAGGGTAATGTGGTGGTATGGTAGAAGAGGAAATTAATTCTGATTGGAGAATTGGGGAAAGATTCATATGTGAATTCAGGACTATCTGTGTGGGCCCTAGGAGGTGATAGCTATGATTAAAATAGGGAGAGAAAGAAAGATCATTTTAGGTGAGGAAGAAGAGCTTTTGAGATTGAAACATCGTAGGACTCCAAGCACATGAGTATCGGAAGGGCTTGAAGTATTTGAAGAAAAGAGAGTAGATGTGGATCAATCTTTAGGAGACTATTGCTGTAGTGTAGTCAAGGGACAGTGCTTAACTGTATTAGAGAAGTAATTGTGGAAGTAGAGAAAAGTGGAAAGATTTGAAATAGATTCAGAAGATAGACGTGACAGAATTTGTGGATGAATTTCACACAGGGGTGAGGGAGCTGAGTATAGATGAATCCTAGATTTTTGGCTCACAAAACTGCAGAAGTACTGCCACTCACTGAGGAAAGAAATACCTAGCATGTGAAGTGTCATGCACTCAATTTTGGAGGTATACGTTTAATGCATCTATGTTGAGATGTTAGGTTGGAGCTCAGTAATAAGGTTTCGTAGATGTATTTGGGGGCCATCTACTTGAAAATTTTTTTTGTTAAGACCACTTTTAGAGCAGTTTAAGATTCACAGCAAAGTTGAGAGGAAGGTACAGAAATTTCCCCTACACATCTTGCTCCTGCATATGCACAGCCTCCCCTATTATCACCTCCCCCAAGGGGAGTTGATACATTTGTTACAATCAATGAACCTACATTGACACATCATAATCACCCATAGTCCATGGTTTATGTTATGGCTCATTCTTGGTGTTGCACATTCTGTATGTTTGGGCGAAAGTATAACGGTGTGTATCCGTAACTATGGTATCTTACAGAATATTTTCACTTCCCTATAAATCCTCTGTGCTCTGCCTATTCATTCCTCTGTTACCCCGAACCCTGATTACCACTGATCTTTTTCCTGTCTCCACAGCTTTGCTGTTTCCCAGTGTTATAGATTTGGAATTATATGGTATGTAGTTCTTTCCAGGTTGACTTCTTTAACTGAGTAATATACATTCAAGATTCCTCTATGGGTTTTCAAGGCGTGATAGGTCTTTTAAGAACCGAATAATATTCCTTTGTCTGGATGTACACAGTTTTTATTCATTCACTTACTGAAAGACATCTTGGTGGCTCCCAAGTCTGGCAATCATGAATAGAGCTGCTGTAAACATCCATATGCAGGTTTTCATGTGGACATAAGTTTTCAACTATTTCTGATGAATACCAAGAAGCATGATTGCCGAATTATACAGAAAGTGTATGTGTAGTTACACACCTAACTGTCTGTACCCTTTTTGCATTTCCACCAGCAGTGAGAGTGAGTTCCTGTTGCCCCTCATCCTTGTTAGCATTTGCTGTTGTCAGCAGATGGATTTTGTCCTGGATTTGGCCATTCTGATAATAAATGCATAGTATCTCATTTTTGTTACAATTTTAATTTCATACATGATGTGGAACATCTTTTCATATGCTTATTGGCCATCTGTAAATCTTCCTTTGTGAGGAGGTATCTGTTAGTCTTTGGCACATTTTTACATCAGGTTTTTATTATCTTATATTGTTGAGTTTTAAGAGTGTTTTTTATATTTTGGATAATTCCTTTATCAGACAACTAGCTATTCTCTACTAATCTTCTAGGAGTTTTATATTTGGCATTTTACATTTAGGACTGTGATGTGTTTTGAATTAATACTTGTGAATGGTATAAGGTCTGTGTCTTGATTAATTTTTTTGCATATGGATGTCTAGTTGTTCCAGCACCAGTGTTTGAGAGACTGTCTTTGCATCATTGAATTGCCTTTGCTCCTTTGTCAAAGATTATTTGACTCTATTTATATAGGTTTGGTTCTGGGCTCTCTATTTCTATACCATTGATCAACTTATCTGTTCCTCTACTACCGCACTGTCTTGATTAGCATAGCTTTATAGTAAGTCTACAAAATCAGGTATTTGAAGTCAGGAATTGTTAGTACTAAAAGTTTGTTTTCCTTCAGTGTTGTGTTGGCAGTTCTTTTGCCCTTCTATATAATCTTTAGAATCAGTTTGTTGATAGCCCCAAAATAACTTACTGGAGTTTTGTTGATATTTCCTTGAAGCTATAGATCAAGTTGGGAAGAATTAACATTTTTACAATGTTGAGTTGTATTATTCATGAACAAGGAATATCTATGTAGTGCCTTTTTATTTCATTTATCAGAAACATGTAGTTTTCCTTAACTAGATCTTGTGCATATTTTGTTTAATTTATATGTAAGAATTTAATTTTTTTGGGTGCTAATGTAAACAGGGCAGTGTTGTTAATTTCAAATTTCACTTGTCCATTGCTGGCATATATGGCGGTTATTGACTTTTGCATATTAACCTTGTATTGTGCAATTGCTATAACCCCTTATTAGCTTCAATATTTTACTCTATTAGAAAATATGAGAGAATTGACTGTCATGTCATCTGCAGACAACGTCAGTTTTGTTTCTTCCTTCCCAATCTATTTACCATTTATTTCCTTTTCTGGATATATGGAATTAGCGAAAACTTCCAGTACGATGTTGAGAAGGGACATCCTTACTTTGTACTTGATCTTGTTGGGAAAGCTTCAATTTTCTCATCATTAAGTGTGATGGTAGCTGTAGATTTTTTTGTGGATATTCCTTATTAATTTGAGGAAGTTCCCCTCTAATCCTAATTTACTGACTTTTTATTTTGAGTGAGTGTTGAATTTTGTCATATTTGTTTCTGTATTTATTGATTTGAACATGTGGTTTTTTTGTTTTTAGCCTAAATGTGTGATGGATTACCTTAATTGATTATTGAATATTACACCAGCCTTGTATACCCAGGGTAAATCTTGGTAGTTGTTTATGTAATTCTTTTTATACATTGTTGGATTTAATTTGCTATTATTTTGTTGTGGATTTTTACATGCACATGAGAGAGATTTGTCTGTAATTTTCTTTTAATGTCTATTTAGTTTTAGTATTAGGGTAATGCTGCTCACATAGAATGAAAGAAGAAGTATTCCCTCTGCTTCTACCCATTGACATCATACAAAATTTGTGTATTCCTTACCTATTTGGTATAATTCACCAGTGAACCCATATGTGCCTGGTGCCTTCTGTTCTGCAAGATTATTAATTACTGATTCAACTTACTTAAGAGATATACATCTATTGAGATTATCTATTTCTTCTTGTGTGTGTTTTACCAGAGTGTGTCTTTCAAGGAATTGGTCCATTTCATCTAGGTTATCAAATCTGTGAGCATAGAGTTATTCATAGTGTTTCATTATTATCCTTTTAATGTTCATAAAAGCTGTCGTGATGTCTCCTTTTTCATTTCTCATCAGTAATTTGAGTTTTCTCATTTTTGTTAACATGGCTAGAGACTTTTCAACTTTAGTGATCTTTTTAAGTGACCAATTTGGTTTTGTTGACGTGTTCCTTTGTTGATTTCTTGTCAATTTAATTGGTTTCTTTGGATTTGATTTGCTGTTTTTATTCTAGCTTCCTAAAGTGGAAACTTAGGTCCCTGATTTTAGATCTTTATTCTTCTCCATTCAATGCTATAAATGTCCCTCCAATTATTCAGGTATTTTATGTTTTCCCTGACTTGACTACCTCTGTATATTTGATTCACAAATGTGTATGTCTTAGTCCTTACCCCTCTTATGAGCACCGTTACTGTATTTTGATCTGCCTGATAGGCATCTTAACCTGGATCATCCAGAGGCATCTCAAATTCAACACATGTAGAAACTAAATTTCCTTTTTCCACTTTCCTGATGTTTAACTTAACCCATGTTTCCATCTTTGTTACTGGCATATAATGGACTTCCTTATAGGCTTGAACTTTAGTGTTGTTTTTGTTTGTTTTGTATGTGCCAAGCCCTACTTTCCATGGGGAGTCACAAATATTGTAAAGGCATTGTTTCTGTAGTATAATCTTTACAGTCCCAGCATGCTTTATACTGTGCTTTTTATGTGTTGGATTCTGCCTTCTAGCATGTATTAGACTTGTACGGATTTCAAAGAATAATGAGAAAAAAAAGTATGCTTAATTAGGTAGTAATAAAGAGTCAAAACTTTGGTCATTCTTCTATAGTAAAAAGAAACCACAGGCTGATATGATAATAAACCCTCCTGTCTATTGTGGAAGGATGTGTATTTAAATAAAGACTGTTCACATTTATGAAGTGTTATTCACTATGGAGGCAATCTAATCATTTCCCCAATCTGAAAGGACCAAATAAGCAGACTATTACCAGTTGGAAATATTTTCCCACTGGTAAGCATGGCTCTGAAAGTCAAATGGTTGGGCCGATGTAATCACCTGGTAACACCTGCTTGGCCTTACTTAGCTAGCATCTGTTCTGATTAGTTTGTGCCTCTGTGCTTTAAGTTAATAAGTTTTTTTGCCTTGAATTATTACTGACTCAATTACTTTAAATTTCATTTCAATCCTAAATTTTCTATCACTGTTTTATATCTCTTTTGTCTCTTAGACTATTTAAAAACAAATATTCTTGGGTAAAATTCCCTGGAATGTTAGGCCAAATGTTGAATGCGATCCAACATTTCATAAAGGCAATAGTAAAAATTTTGGAAGATACATCTTTTAGTTGCTTTCTTAGCCTAATTTATAACCTCCTTCCTTTTAAATACAGCTCTGAGACAGATCTTCTAGCACACTGATATTTTTTTATTTGTAGTTACTTTGGAGTAATTATTAGATTCTTTATCACAAAAAGGGAAAATATACTGTATTTGACCCCTGTAGTAGGCAAAACAATGACTCCCCAGACTGCCTAGTCCTCCCTCGTACTCTGATCCTGTGTGTGTATTATGTTGAACGGCAAATGAGAATTAAGGTAGCAAATGGAATTAAGATTGCCAGTTAGTTGCGCGATAGGGAGATAATCCTGCATTATCCTTGTGGACCTAGTGTAATCGCAAGAGTCCTTACATGTGGAAGAGGGAAGCAGACGAGGAGATCAGACTGGGCTGGCCATTACTAGCTTTTAGGTTAGAAATAGAACGTGAGCCAAAGAATCTGGGAAGACTCTAGAAGCTAGAAAGGCCAAGGGAAGGATTCTCCCTAGAGTCTCCAGATAGTAGTAACTCACCTCTGCTGACACCTTGATTTTAAGGCCAGGCTTTGTGGTCATTTGTTATAGAAGCAATAGGAAACTACTAATACCCTTTTTTATTGCTTTTTGGCTAAATTAAGGGCTTCACATATTGTAAATACCAGGCATTTATAATTAGCCTATTTTTACTTTGCTATCCAAAGCAACCATGCCCATTCTCATGAAGGGAGTAATATTTCTTGCCTATACAAAATTGATCACAATTTATTTTTCTACTGAATGTGATTATATCAGCCTGCGTGTTTGTAACCATATATACATATATACTGTGTGTATACATATATATTATGCATGTAATGTGTACATATACTCTAGAAAATATTATAAAAATATATTTTGTGGTCAACTCTTATAGCTTACATATCAGAACAACATAACATAATATCTGCCAAAGGGTAGGCTATAAAAAGGAGAATTATATTTGTATGTATTAGCCCTGTAAGGAATGACAAATAGTCATCTCCTATTTGCTTTGTCAGGGAACACTATTTCCTTGGTTGCCAAAAATATCGATGCTGTCTATTGGCTTTCAACTTTGGAATCAAATTACAGCCTAAGTTTGGTTATCATTACAGAGGAGAATATAAATGATTTCCACTTTGATAATGTACAAGTAAAGGTAGAGCTGACAGAAGTGGAAAGTGAGGGCAGAAGGAGAGAAGGGCAGGAGTAAGAACTGATGTCATCTTTGGCCCTGAGGAGTGGAGATGCCGTTTATAGGTGATAGAATTAAACAGAGTTATTCATTGAAGATAAAAGTAACCACTAAAGGAAATAAATATATTTGAATAACTATATTAGGAGCAAGAAGGGTGGGAAAAGTGGGGGACTATAAATACACTTAATTGCCATTGATGATATCAGAATGTCAAAAGATGATTTCTGAAGTGAGAAAGTTGAGACCATTAAAAATGCTTATTATTGAGAGAAAAGGAGTTTATATTCAGATAGACTTAAAACAAATGTCTAAAAGAGTTTCCTCTGGAGAACAATTGGGCCACCTTCTATACCATTTACATTTTAAAAATCAAAGTAATTCATACATATGGTTTAAAGCAGAAGTTGGCAAAAGGCTGGATAGTAAATATTTTAGCCTGTGCAAGCCATGTGATCTCGGTCATAGCTACTCAACTTTGCTGTTGTGCAAAGGTAGCCATACACAATCCTTTACATGAGTGAATGGGTCTGTGTTCCACGAAACTTTATAAAAATAGATGATGGCAGGATTTGGCGTGTGGGCCATAGTTTGCCATTTTCCAGTTGAAGAAGCTAAACAGTGCTAAAAAGGCCATAACAAAAAACATTGGTCTGTTGAGACCCTCTTGCCCATGCTGCTTCCACAAAGCAGCTGCTCTGTACCCGTTAGCTGTCCTTTTCTGGTATTTATCTCGATAATTGTAAATAATTTATGAATCTAGGGAAAGCAGTGCACTTTTATTTCTAAATATGAATTTACTGCTATCTCTTGATTCATTAATTTTCACCATTATCTGTTTCTATCCTGTTAGGGTAAGCTAACATTTATGGTTTTTTTTTTTTTTTATAGCTTCTCTACCTTTTCTCTCCACTGGTCATCCAAAGTTGTTGTTGGAATTCTGGTTAAATATATTTTCAGTGTTTTCACTACAATGATTATGTAGATATTGTTCACTCTTGAGCCAATAGTAATAACCATTTATTTTCTGTCCAGTGCAAATTTTTATTTTTCCCGGAGTTAATATGTTTTATTTGCTTTTTATTTTTAATCTTTTGTTTTCTTCTCTCTCCTTAAGTGGTATAAAATGACTCTCAGTGCCGTTTTCCAGAGTGAAAACTGTCATAGCATGTGTTGGTTTTTGCATTTTTCCCTGATGAAGCTCACTCTTACTGCTCTTCAGCGGCTGATCCAATCAGGGATGGTTGTTCCCCGAGCTCTCGCATGGCTAGCATACGAATTGTCACGTTTTGGGGTGTTGGGTCCTCTGTTTCCTGGGTCCCTCATTTTGATGACACACACTCTCCTAATTGCTTATAAGTAGTAGCTGGAGAGGAAGGTTAGTTGTAAGGCTGGCTGCCGGTTTTCTGAGGCTCGGTGGGGTAGCATAGCATTAATTCTGCAGCCTGTAGCCTTTTATCTTCAGACCTTCTCTGTGCCTGATGTCTTAAAATGTGAACCCTACTATGGTGCAATTTCTCCAGAGATTGTGTCTCTTGTTCCTGGACAGGAGACTTGGTGGTGGGCAACTTGGATTTCATCGTCCCTTAAATACATTTTCAAACAATTTTTATTCTCCATTTTCAGCCCCCATCTTCTTCTGATTATCATGGACTCTGCTGTCTCCACGCTGTGTCCTATAGGATTGGTTTGTGTTTTATGCTGACTATCTCCGTCTAGAGGCCCTGGGATTTGTCCTTTCTCCCTGAGAAGTCTTTACATCTTGATCCGTCCCTTCCTTTTTCTAAAAAATAGTATTTGCATTGCAAGCATCTACTGGTTTTATGAAGATGGAGTTTATGTTTGTTTTTAGATTTACTTGTTTGGGGATGATTTCTAGGGAAGAAAGAGTGGGTGGTATTAATGACTAGAACTATGGGTATGTGTCAAGCTTTTTTCAATTACAATATTTTTATATCTTTCAAAATTAAAATAAGGGTTGAGTGTTTCTTGTACAAAGTACAAGCTTTTGTCATCTCAGCTTTTGTATTAATATGTATAAGTATATATATATATATATATGTGTAAGTGTTGTAAATGCGTGTAACTCATATTGTGATATAACTCTAAGAAAAGTTTTCTTCAACATTTTGGTAATTTTTCTGAAGTTTTTGTCATCTTTTGTTATAAGGTGAACTTTGTGTCCTTCTTGGTGTGGTGGTGGTGGTGGTTTGCCTGCTGTACAACTGGCATCTCTGCTTGAGGCTTGTTCTTCCGCTGTGCTTCTAACTAAGCAGCCTAATGGTGTACTAAAGCCGTGCTTTAGGCAGAACTACAGTCTTCAGCCTTGTTACCTACATACTCATTACTCTCATGAAGTGGGTGAGTTGTTGAGAGTAAAAGAAGTCCGATTAAAAGCTTATAAAAGTTGTAGCTAATTGTTTTTCATATTTGGTGTGCATTTTCCTATGAGTAATATATAAGTGGAAGTTTTCCCTGTGTGTGGAGGCTTACTTTTCGTATGTCAGCAAACTGTGTCAGCTAATTATGTGTCTTAGTTAAGGTGCTAGGTGTCGGGCCGATGACCAGTGTACCCAGGACTTCTCACACTCTGTGTGGGGGAAGACCAGATTGTTTTGTTTGTCTACCTGTAGAAAATGGATACTTTTATAAAGTACAAAATCATGTGCTTGGATATTGCAGCAATAAGAAATTACTATAAAAAATTGTACATGCTCGCTCCCAATTTCTGTACTTGTTGCAGATGAAAAGCAGGTCATGGATTGTGTTGGTCTACAGCCCACGTCCTGAATGTGTAAGCACGGAGAAAAACTGGGGAAGGCTGTTTCTTCTTGGTCCAGATTTTAACATGTAAAGCTGGTCGTGCATTCTCATCCTTCTCTTTCTGGACCTTTTGCTCGCTTCCTGGTGACTTTCTTCTTTCTCCTGGCCAGGAGGTCTGTCACTTCTAAACTGTCCTCAGCATTTAGTTTTGGAGAATTACGTGTGGCAGTGGTGATAATGGGCCCCGTTTATAGATCTGTTGTAAGGGGAACGCTATGCCAGGTGCTGGGATTTCAGTAGTATGTATGTTAGAAATGGCTCTGCCTTTGTAGAACTGAAGAGTTATGGTGTCAAGAAAAAAATACACGTGCGTGCCTATGTAGGTGCATGTATGTGAACATGTAATGAATTTCTCACAATTGAGTTGAGGGTCAAGGGTATTGTTCCCAGTCTGTCTGAGTTGTGGAGTTTGGATTTCAGCTTAGTCTTCCTGACGTTAAGACTTACCCTTCTCCCACTGAACAGCCTCATTCTGAGGGGTCGAGCTGATCCCCATCCTTACGTCGTCCATGCCGTTACACCTGGATGACCTCAGCAGCTTGGAAGGGAACATAAGGTGCGAATAATGTATAGGTCCCTCTCCTGCCTTTCTGGAAATGCTTTCATGTAAAAGGAAAGGTGCTTTTAAGCATGTTTAATGATGATGTGAAACCAGCGGAATGTTAATGTTGTGGCGTGAGCGTTTTCCTTGGTATGGGCACTGGATTGCGCTGGAGAGGCTGGGCCGGCAGCTGCCACCATTTCGTATTTTTCCAACTTCTGCCTGAGAAGTGACTGACTTTTCCCACTCCTATCCTCACACACAAGGGACTCCTTTAAGAGTCTCTTTTCTGAGCTTTGACTTCTTTTCCAAATGGCCGCTAACGGACTTGCACAAGGGCACAGCCATTTTTTAGGAGACTGCCTTCCATTCTCTAGACTGCCACTGTCTTGCCTCCCCAGATCTTTGTTCAGTGTTACTGTTTCATTGGGACCTCACCTGACCCTTTATTTAAAAAGAGAAGACCTTCATCCTCTCATTGTCTTCACCCTACTCTTATTTTCTCTGCCAAATCACTTAACACTTTCTAACATACCATTTAACTTACATTTTTATTATGTTTGCTAATTTCTGTCTGCCTTCTCTCTTCACGGAAATGTCAGCTTTACTTTTCCAGCAATGGGGCTTTTCCCCTTTTTGTCCATAGATGTCGCAAGAAGCGAACACATACGTGTGACATCAATGACCATCAGTGATGTGCATTCCAGAATGTTCCTACTTCTCTTGTGCTGCCCTTGGCTTTATCAAAGATATGATTAAAGCTTTTGTTTTGGTGTAAGTAAATGGCTTTCTGTGTTATAACATGAGGTCTTTCTCTTTTTCTTTGTTCTTCCTTCCTGTTTCTGCTTGTCTTTATTCGTATGACAGATTAACAATGGATGCCAGTGGTTTTAGCTGTGGATATGGACTGAAGAAGATAAATGAGGTTTCTGTACCATGCTGCCTGTTTTCTAGTTAGGGGAGACTAAGCAAAAACATTAACAGGTAATTGAATAGAGTTGTGATGATGTTTGATACTGGCAATAAGGGCAGAGAATCAACTTTAGATTGACAGGCAGGGTGGTCATCTCTAAGCAGGAGATGTTGAGCTCAGCTTTTTAGCTTGTTCCTTTCCTGTGCTTTCTGTGTTTCTTTCAGCTACATCTGGGTTGCATCTATAGCATTCTAGAGGAATGACTGTGCTTTGAGAAACAAAGCTAACAGTAGTGGGTGGTAGTTGTCCCAAATCTTTTGAAAATCAGAGACAGATAATCCTTCACTGTTACTGCTATGCTGAAAAGTTTTATAAACAGTGAGCAGGAATAAAGTTGACGAGGTCTTTATGTTTATCTTAGAGTTAACTTATTTTTATAAACACTGCTACCAATACCTCTTAGGTAAATAAGCTTGTATGTTCTATGTCTTAATTTCTTCAATGATGGAGCATAAAACTGTGTTTGAATAAAGACCTAGAGGCCATGGCAGTTACCTGTAGAATGTTACCTTCTTTATTCATTCATATACAAAAAAGGTACACACAGTGGTTGACAGCATCTGTCAAAGGTGTTCTTTGTAGTTACTGTGCAAAGGTGCCAGCATCATAGAAACAAGAAATTTTGGATTTAATTGGCTGCGTTAAGTAAAGCTTGAGGTGTATGAATTTGCATTCTCAAATTCTTACTGAAATTCATGTTAGCACAACACTTTCAGGGTTTTACAATGAGTAAATGATTTCAAAATTGTAGCTTCTCTTTCTCTTTGGAGACATGACTGCTTCCATTCTTTGGCTGCCGGGTTTCAATTCCTCTGGACCACACAGGCTTTTAAAACTTTGGCAATCCAGGCCTTTAGACTATAAGATTCCACTGTAAACAATGGATGGAAAACAGGATTTTGAAAAACTCATCTGTTTTTTTAAAAATTATTTTGAAAACATATTATTTCAGTGTTATTACATTAGTAATGGTTTAATATTTTAGAAGTGTTTCATAGTGGAAATCTTTAGAAATACCTGTATGTGTAGTTTTTATTAAATTCAGACCTTAATATTTGATTTTCCTGATAGATCGTTGGTTTTACGATGATAGTGTATTTAATCCTGCAGATTTATATGCAACTTATACTTTTATGCATTTAAGTCACTCTTCAATCCGTAGGAAAAGGAAATTCCCATATTCTTGTGAAGAATTAGTGTGCTGTGATGATGTAAGCAGTAGATTTTGAACATAAAATTTGTACTTTATTTGAAAAACAGCTGTATCTACAAATTTCTGGACCTTTTTTCCTCAAATAAATTTAGGTTAATCCCAGGTTAAAAAATGAAACTTTGAGTCTTTTATGTAAAGAAAACTGCTGATTATGGTTACTTCACATAACTGAATGAAAAATGACATGGGGTGATTAACATACTTAGTTGATCTGTGAACTAGGAGGTGAAGTGAGTGTATGCCTGATGCTCAAATATGTTTCTTCCTACATGAAAAGGAGAATAAGTAATATTATAAAAACTTTCATTGCGAGATGAAGTTGAAAATTTTCCCTTGATTTGTTGGTGCACTTATATTGCACTACTTTTGCCAAAGATTATGTATGAAAAGCCAACAATTCCTTGAGTCTCAGTTACTTCATCATTAATGAACCTGGAGCCTTTATGGCCTTCACTCAAAGCACCACGTGGAAGTCAAAACATAGAGGACAGAAGAGGCAGTAATGGGAGGTCCCAAACTATTTCCCTAAGTGTGTCCAGTGTTTCCAAAGTTTGCAGGACAATTCCTTGAGCAATTACCTCCTCAAAAACACTTTGTCTCCCTTTCTCTCTCTCTGTCTGTCTTCTTCTGGTCCCACTGCAGTGCGAATATTGTTCCATTTGGATTGGTCACACAGTTCTCTCAATATTCTATCATTCTTAGAGATCCTTTTGTCTCTCCATGCCTCAGCTTCTTGGTATTCCACTTCTCCAATTTCTATTCCATTTATTGTCTCCTCGACAGCATCTCATCTGCTTTTAATACCCTCCATTGTGCTCTTCAACTATTGGATCTCCAACTGGAATTCATTCCTGAGCTCTTACATATGTTTCAGTACTTCCATGAGCATGTTAATGATTTTTATTTTGAACTCCCTTTCTGGAAGATTCATAAGGTCAATGTCCTTTAAGTCTTTCTCAGGAGTTGAATTTATAATTTTACTGACCCAGGTTCCTTTGGCCTTTCATGTTTGTATATGGCGCCCTCTACTGTCCAGAAGCTGTACTCTCTAGAGCTGCTCAGCCCTGAAGCAATGTGGAGGAATGCAGGGGATTAGTATTGGTGCCTGGGGTAAGGAAAGAGCTATTTCCTGCTTCCCGGCCACTATGCCTGTCTCCACTGCCTGAACCAGTGGGCCGAGTACGCAGGTATAAGCCTCTATGCTTTGCATTTGTAGTTGTTATAGACAGATCTTCCCTCTGGCTGGCCTAAAACCAGGGTAGGGTTTGCCGGTTTGCGAACCAGGTGGGTCTGGCTGGGGAAAGGTGCAGTAGGCTGCGTATCACGGAGGGCGTCCTTGGAGCTGTGTAGGCAGCCAGGGAGCTGGAGCACCTGAAGATTGTGAAAGCTCCCAAACTGCCGGGCAGAGTGCACGCAGACAATTTTGTCTACCCATCCTTTCTCCTGAGCAGTAAGCTCTGTGCAATCCTTGCCCCTTTAGCAGCCCTCTTGTTAAGGGCTTCCTTGTTAGGCCGTCTCTCAGACTGCCCGCCTTTCTTTTGTCCCAGAGCAGCTGGAATCCCTGCTTTCCACAGGCAGCTTGAATATCAGTCCCTCCAGGAATTCTGCCTGTCTTAGCTTTCCAGTCCTCTAATCACGAGAGTATCATGAAAGCACCATGAAATGTAGGTTTGTGCTCCCAGAGCAGATCTCCAGTGTTAGGTGTTCAGCAGGCCCAAGCCTCCACTCACTCCCTGCTCCGTTTCTCTTCCTCCCGACGGTGAGTTGGGGTTTGGGGAGGGCTTGGGTCCCGCTGGGCCACGGCTCTGGTACGTTACCCTGTTCCATGAGGTCTGCTCTTCTGTCCAGGTGTGTGCAGTCTGGTGCCGCCCTCTTTCCTGTTGTTCTTACAGGATTAGTTGTATCCATGATATTTTCATATTATATGCGGTTTTTGGAGGAAGCCTCTGTATCACCTCTCATGCCACCATCTCTGATCTCCTCCACTCCCACTCTTCTGGGGCCACAAAGAGTCTGTGTACTCATAGGAGGATGTCTTCCTGCCAGTGTTTTTGGTCTCTTGTTGATCCTCCTCTGCCTCTACCCCCTTCTCCACCTCCTCCTCCATATAACCGCCTCCTCCAAAAACGCGTCCACATCCAAGGCCTCCTCCAACTCCTCCTCCGACTCCGAATCCGACTCCGAATCCGACTCCGAATCCTCCTCCAACACCTCCAAGTCCTCCAACTCCTCGTCCGATGACTCCGACTCCTCCTCCAACACCTCCAAGTCCTCCGACTCCTCCGATGACTCCAACTCCTCCTCCAACACCTCCAACTCCTCCAACTCCTCCTCCTCCAACACCTCCAACTCCTCCGATGACTCCGACGAGTCCGACTCCTCCTTCAACACCTCCAACACTTCCCACTCCTCCTCCTCCTCCTCCTCCTCCTCCGTTGACTCCGACTCCTCCTCCAACACCGCCCGCTCCTCCTCCATTGGCTGCGACTCCTCCTGCGACTTCCCCTCCAACTCCGAATTTTCCTCCAACACCTCCAACTCCTCCTCCGTTGACTCCGACTCCTCCGACTCTGAGTCCTCCTCCGATGACTCCGACTCCTCCTCCGATGACTCCGACTCCTCCTCCCATGACTCCGACTCATCCTCCACATACTGCAGCTCCTCCTCCTCCTCCTCGTTCCGGTCTTCCTCATTCTGCCTCTTCAGACAAGAAAAGACAGGATGGAAAAGCTGGGAGCTGAAGCCGCTGTCCGGCCCACCAGCCCCTCAGGCGTCTCGGCCCTGGAGCCCTCCTCCCGGGCAGGGGGCTCCCCCGCACTACCAACCTGCTCCGTCCCCCGCAGGGCTCTGTGCTCCGGCCTGGACTCCTGGACAGGTGGGCGTTCCTGGGCACACAAGGGGCTGGATGTTTTTGGGGCCCCTTGTGGCAAAGCAGATTGTTCTTCTCTGGCCCTCTTTAAGGTGGGCTCCAGGAATTCCGCCTCGTCCTCTACTTTCTCGTTCTTCCTCTTCAGAGAAGAAAAGACCGGATGGAAAACCTGGGAGCTCAAGCCGCTGTCCAGGCCCACCAGCCCCTCAGGCGTCTCGGCCCTGGAGCCCTCCTCCTGGGCGTGGGGCTCCCCCGTACTACCAACCTTCTCTGTCCCCCGCAGGGCTCTGCTGTCCAGGCTGGAGTCGAGGACAGGCGGGCGTTCTTCTGCACACAAGGGGCTGGATGTTTTTGGGGCCCCTTGTGGCAAAGCAGATTGTTCTTCTCTGGCCCTCTTTATGGTGGGCTCCAGGAATTCCGCCTCATCCTCTACTTTCTCGTTCTTCCTCTTCAGACAAGAAAAGACAGGATGGAAAACCTAGGAGCTGAAGCCGCTGTCCAGGCCCACCAGCCCCTCAGGCGTCTCGGCCCTGGAGCCCTCCTCCTGGGCGGGGGACTCCCCCCTACTACCAACCTTCTCTGTCCCCCGCAGGGCTCTGCTGTCCAGGCTGGTATCGAGGACAGGTGGGCACTCTTCTGCACACAAGGGGCTGGATGTTTTTGGGGCCCCTTGTGGCAAAGCAGATTGTTCTCCTCTGGCCCTCTTCGAGGCTGGCTCCAGGACTTCCTCCCCATCCTGTGAGTCAGCCACACCTCTTTTCTTCTGGACAGGCCTGTAGTGAAGGTTGTCGACGCATGACATTCCCAGGTGTGGAGGAAAGGATTCTTGTGTGGCGAGGGAGGAAGCTTCCCTTTCCTCCAACACCTGGGGTTGAGTCACGTCAGGAGGCCCAATCGTAGCACTATGCGGACGCAACTGAGGGATTCCTGGGAAAAGAAATTTCAGACATGAGAAAAGTAGAATAAGTGTGTGAAGTCTGTAGGAGTTGAGATGGTCATGAGACTATTGCTATGTGTGCACATGGCCTGGAAGTACATACCTATGTGAAATCACCGAATGCTGTGAGATGTACATTTTATCTGAGGTATGTCTGTGGTGTGATTATGTGGGATTGAGGGTGTGGAGGTCTGTGTATGTTCTGGGACATACCTGGTGAGAGTTTCTGACATTGGTAAGGGGGTGGTGAATGACGGTGTACATGGTGCACCAAAACACATGAAGAGGGGTGGAACGTGTTCTTATTGTGAAATAGTTAACGATGGAGCTTATTGGAGGAAGTGTGCTTGAGCTTCCCAGAGGTGCAGCTCCCTGAAAGGCTGCAGGCTTTTGGCAGAAGGTTGGGTGAAGTGATATGTGGAATAGAAAGACTGTACATGAAAGTGTATTCCCTTCAGGACATATGAGTTTTTGAGTGCTTAGTCTGGCTCTAATGAGGGAGGTAAAACAAGCTACCTGTGTGAAAGGGTGTACATGATGTACGGGTTAGTGTGTAGACAGCTGAGTGTGAGAATGATTGCCTGAGGAGGGAAGGTGGAAGTGTGTATCTGGGTAACGCTCGTAGAGAATGGGAAGGACGCATCTGGAATGAAGGCATGTGTATATGGGAGAAAAAGTGAAAGGAAGGAGTAATGGGGCTATATCTGGTATGAAGGAGTATAGGGTGTGTTTGTGTGTGTGTGTGAGTTTGTGCTGATCTGAGGGAAGAGGTTGTACTTCAGTTCCCACACTGTTGTCATCACAGCCCAGTATCTCACAGGTGTCCTTGTGTTCATATGGGGAACTGTCCTATCCTTGCAAGCACACCCCCAGTTTGTCCCTCTGCAGAGGCTTCAGTCTTAGTTCCTCTTCCCTGAAGCCCTTTCCTGTTTTTTGAAGGGAAAGTGAAATACATAGTGATTGGGCTGAGCAGCTCAGCTCTTCATCCTGCACAGCCTCTGTGATCTGATCTCCCTTACCATCCTCAGCAGCGGCATGAAGCTTTCCTGGTGTCTCACTGCGTCCTGTGAGCACCACACGTGCCTCAGGAGAATTCTCTCTGATGTTCTCAAATTCTGAGGAATGAATACAAAAAAGAACATGTGGCATTTTCTGAGATCTGTATCCATTCAACAAAGACATGGTGCGTGGACAATCATGCTAGGCATTGAACCCCCCACCCATGAAATTAAGTATTTGAAACTTCACTTGCTCCAAAATATAAGGAAACAACAATTATGAAAATTGTGTATAGATGTCAGTGATATTCGGTATCTTGTATGTGATATTTCTAAAGATGTATACATAATATCCGAACTTAGGACTAAAATTAGTTATTAGCTCCTTTTTCCTCATGAGAAATTATATAATTAGAGGACATGGGGTACAAGATTTAAGAGAATTCTGCGTATTTACCTTCCTGCATGTCTGCTCTGCTGCCACAGGTTCAAGTTAGGACTGCCAAGATCAAGCCACTATATCCACTCTCTCCTCTCTCCTCTCTCCTCACTCACTCACTCAGTCACTGGCCTGGCCGGTGCTTAAGTACACCAGCAGGGCCATTATGATGTAAGTGAGGCAGGGTTCCGTAGCATTCTGACCCGTGCATCAGAGCAGACCTCTAATTGGGGGGTGGGGCGACCCTTTTACCCAACACGAACTCTGCCATCTACTTGAATATTTATCTTGTACTTCATATCGAAACTTGAGAACCAATGATATGGATTAAACAAAAGACGATTTATGTATCTAGGGGAACCACATTACTATATCTCCCCAAGGGTGAAGATGAGGCATCAGCTGAGAGAAACAGGCTTAGACCCCTGCTTGCCCCGTAGAACATGGTTAAGTGTCCTATCCTAGCAGTACCATATAATTTATGTACACATGTATGGCTCCCCAGAGCCTTCAGGGAAAGTGGGAGCCCCTGAAGAATAGAATGTTCAAAATATCACCTTTTAGAGTAGCCCCAAACAGAAAGTAACCCAAACGCTTTTAAAAGTATAATCAATAAAGACACTATTTATGTGCCAAGAATGAAGGAACTACAGTCCCATATAACATGGATGATTACAAACACAAGTACAGAGAGTGAAAAGAAGTAGACGCAATGCATGTATTGTGCACTCGTGTTCGCATAACATTAAAACACAGGGACAACTCATGCAGCACTTTTGTATGGTCGGGACAAAAACAGAGTAGAGAAGTTGGAAGCATGTGGAAGATGACAAGGAAGTAAATGATGAGGATCATGGGTGCAGATGGGTCTGTATAGGGTTGAACTTGAGAACATTGGCTGTGAAAAGATACCGCTGTGCTGGGATCTGGGTCCAGGTATGTCTATCCTCAGGTCAGGACCTGAGGATCCCGCTACGTTGGGCCTGTTTTAGGCTATTGTTGCGGTCACACCTTCCTGGTAATATAACCTGTCCTTGCCCAGCTCATACTGACATGTTCCTCTATGTTTCTCTTCCACCATTTCCTCAAATAACTCTCTGCCCTCCACTTGTCTCCTTGGGCTCACTCCAATCCTAAGGATTTTCCCTTGGAATTTACTACTTCCGCTGTGTATTGTATTAATGAAGATGGAGAAGCATTTTGAGTTTCTTTCTGTACTGGGCAGCCTTGTGCTGACTGA